>NC_085845.1:59075523-60365523 GCF_035594765.1 Anolis carolinensis
CACTAGCCAAGATAAACAAAAGTTGTTCCAAGCATCCATATTTTATAGAATTACACATACAAAGACAAAATGCACACAAACAGTCTTATGAGTACATGGTAATCCTTATCTGAGGACTGTATGAACAGTACAGAATGTAGTCAGAGCTTGTTTGTTGATGAGAATGTTGCTCAGGGCATGTACTGTAGCCATCACTTCTGGTTGTAGGTTCTGGGCACATAATATTTCAGTTACAGCATTTCTAGCACAGTACAAATGGCAGGGCTCAGAAAACAATACAGCCCATAGGGATACGTCATCGATTGTCAAAAATTAATTTGATCAGGCTCACTAAAATAGATCAGCATACAGTTGAATCTTCAATTCTTATTTTACGCCAACACTATAATTATGCAGAATGAGACAGCCATAACACTTTAGGGCCCCAACAGCATGCTGAGAGGGTTATGGAAGGGCTTTTGTATTTGGTTTTATTTTATTTAACATCTCACGCCTAACCTGGATGTTGAGTGGCACAGTGCAGATGCATTGCAGATTCAGCAAGTATAGGAAGAAGCGACTAGAATTGGAATGATTGCCATTTGAAATGAATTTTAACCCTTTCTTCATTGTGCCATAGTTCAGATGAAAATCCTACATATAACATTTTCAGTCTCTTCTCTCTCTCTCTCTCTCTCTCTCTCTCTCTCTCTCCCTCTCTCTCTCTCTCTCTCTCTCTCTCTCTCTCCCTCCCTCCCTCCCTCCCTCCCTTCTGTTTCCCTGTGCATATAGTTTGGTGAAATAGCCCTAGGACAGCAATGTGGAAGGAATAATTTAAATATTCCAAGATAGTGTTCTGCACCTATGATTTTTTTGAGGATAGGTGAAATGCAATAACTTCTCTATGTACCATCTAGTATAGCCCTTAGTCAGAAAAACACAATCTAGACAGGAATGAGAGAGATAATTTAAAAGTTATCTGATGAAGGAATTGAAAATGCCACATAGGAATTCTTAGAACAACTTCAGACTTAACCCCTGTTACTTAATCCAGCCATATCAATCTTTTCTGGGAAAAATGTCTTGAAATGCATTCTAGCTCCCCCTTTTACTAAATTTAGACTGGCAGCAAACATTTATGTGAGTTACTGAGTCTGACATCTAATTAACACAGTCTTTACAGGTTTAATGAGCAGAGATAAATTTCTATCTTTTCTCTGGCACATTTTAATTAGTTGTAATTACGAGTGGAGTGACCTGAAAAGATTGTTGTCCCATGGATTCACAATAAATTTGTATAATTTTTATATGCAGGGACAGAATGAGCTTTTATGGATGGAAAAAAACCCTAAAGGTTATTTCAACCATTACATCAGGCATATAATATCCTTCCGTAAAGCTTGGGCAACCCAAACATTGAACATTAATATTTTATTGCACTGCAGGTGATGCTTCATAAATAGTATTTATTGTTTTTGACCTGAAGAATAAGTAAGCACTGTGATCAACGTCAGTCAGCTTCAGGGCTGGCTGGATTATGTCTGTGATCATTTCCTTTTTAATGTGGTTTTAAGTTTTAGGGTGAAATGTTGTGTATTTATTTATTTATTTATTTGCAACATTTATATCCCGCCCTTCTCACCCCAAAGGGGACTCAAGGCGGTTTACAAGTATATATACATACAATATATTATATTAAACGACTATATTGCAATATTATATTGTGTACATGCTTACATTATTTATCTGAAATGCTCTTTAGTGTCAAGTAGCTACTGAAGTGAAAGGGATGTGAACAAGGAGAGACATAGCATGCATAATGATAAAAATGCAGTTTTAAGGGGAATCTGACTAAAATAAGTAAATACATAAGATGGAATACAGGCCCTCATTGGCAGCCAAATTTAGTAGGCTGGTGACACCACTCTGGACTGTAGTCCTAGATTTGAAGGAATTATCTATGGTGCTGAGTCTATAGAATCAGAATATAAAATAGCCCATTTAGGGACCTCTTTACACGGGGCATTTTTGCCCCATTTTGTTGCTTCTATGTGTGGCAAGGATGGGGCCTGCCATGCACCATCACAGGACACATGGTAGGCCCCACCAACATTCCTCCCAAAATGGAGAAGTGCTGGAAGACTCTTTCTCCTCCACTACAGTGAGGAAAGCGTAGTTTGGGTAGCTTCAATGTAGCTACCTGCACTTTCCACCCCTTTTTGTCATGTGATATCAGAAAGGGTGGTGGGGCAATGTGCTTTGCTGCCCTTTCTGCTATCTGATGGGAGGAGGCTATCTGTGTCCTCTCCGTGTGATGAGGGGAGGAGAGAGGGCGGGCGGGGTGCTACAAGCTATAAGTCTCTTTTGCCGTTTCTTCTCAAAGTAAGTAATTACAAGTAGTACTGCAAGACATATGTTAGTGAATCATTATTTCTGATATGGACAATTGCTTTTTTGTTACTATTTTTGAAAAAAAAACCCAGTTTATATAAATTTTATTGGCCTAAAATGTGTGTGAGCACAGAAAAGAGTGGAAGGATGTCTCAGTAAAAATTGGCATTGTTTGGCAGTTTCAAATTTGAACTTAATGGACAGATGCTAGTCTCTAGACTAGCTTTTCTGGGTGAAGATGCAATGCTAGAAATACAAATTAGGGAGAAAATCCTATTAAATACTAGAAAACATTGATAATGTGGCCCTACTGGAACATGAATACTATATATTCAAACAGCATGATACCTACAGTGAATTAGATACTCATTTATTCAAATAATTTTATTCACTTTTACACTGCTCTTAAAGCAATGCTCTCCTTCAACAGTATAGCATTGTTTACTTATCAGTGTGTAATGACAAGCCATCAGGATATAACTGAAAACAGCAACATAAATAATATGTATAGCAAGGGACATCTAGGTAGGTATCGCAACAGGAAAATCCAGAAGAAGAAAAATGACAATTCTCACTGTTTTGGAGGTACATAAGAATCTATTTAAAGAACTCCCACACTGATAAGAATGCCTGACCTGAGATAATGAAATGGAGTATACTTACACTAATAACAAGATTAGCAAACTCTACACTATATGGAAAAGCAGACATTAAGTATAAACAAGGTCTGGAATAATATTGGTTATGGTTTAGACACATTAACTGAAATACAATTAGACCCATTGACTCAATAATTGGAAGGTCAGTCCACACACATGTAAACCTGGTTGATTCAGTGGATCAACTCTAGTCAGACCAACTGGATTCATAACAATAGGAGTTACACTGTATGTCTTTATTTTGAAACAATGCTGGCACTTTAACATAGAAGTTGGTCCACAATTATGTT
This sequence comes from Anolis carolinensis, assembly GCF_035594765.1. Classification (NCBI taxonomy): domain Eukaryota; kingdom Metazoa; phylum Chordata; class Lepidosauria; order Squamata; family Anolidae; genus Anolis; species Anolis carolinensis. The sequence goes on from NC_085845.1 coordinate 59,078,843, forward strand.
TAACTAGGCAGCACAAAACATTTGGTTAGCACTTTGCAAGCAAATGATTTTTACACCACCATTCTGACCCCTTAATAGCATTGGGCATGCTTTCTTCTTCTTAGTTAGCACTTCCTTCTGGTACACTATTCAAAGTGATAACTGGAATAAACAATACTTGTCAAAAAAACAATGCCTATTAAACAGAAAACAGAGCAGTAAAAATCTGCAGAAGACATCCAACTCTGCATCCAAAAAAGTAGATTCTAATGTAAAAAGACAATAGTAAAGGTGCTGGGGAATTCCTTTTAGGCTGACATTTGGAGGAGCTATCTAAGGACCTCTTTAGATGGGGCTAAATTTAGTGGCATATGCCGATTTAGCCCCGATCTCCCAATAAGCCAGCCGGCTCACATCACATGACGCTGGCACGGTTCCATGGGTGAAGGAGGGTGGAGCTGTGCATGCCGCCAGCAGAGCAACACATTGCAATGCATGGGAGGAAGCCTCTCATACTTCCCCATCTGATTGCCTTCAGCTGGAGCTGGGTGATATGGGGCTTGGGCACCAGGTTCCCCATGCCCCTCTATGAAGTGCAGTACCTCCGGTGGCCATCTGATGAGGTCATCTAATGTTAGGCCAATTTAGAGACTGTTATTCAGTACCTTTAAAGCTCAAAATAAGGGTTCATCTATACTGTAGGATTACTGCAGTTTGACACCAATAACTGCCATGACTCAATGCTATGGAATCTTAGGAATTGTAATTTGTAAGGCATTAGCATTTACTGGCAGAGAAGGCTAAATATATTTTAAAGCCACAACTCCTACCATTTCATAGCTTTGAGCCATTACAGCTCAAGAGATGTGAAAGTGTATTCATTCTATAGTGTAGATGCATCCTAAGATGCACCACCCTAGTGACCTATAAATGAGATCAGTTTTACTTCAGAAGGCAATGTACTTGTTGCACCACATCTTTATTTATTCATTTATGTTTGCATCCATGTTTTCTGTTAAGCAATGACATTCAAGTTAGAACAAATAATTAAAACTCAAAAACAGATTATAAGTACAGGCCTATACACAGTTGTTAGTCCCAAATAGAACAGACTTATTAGAATAATATTTGGAGAATAAATCAACACTAATGCCTATTTCATTAATTCAGTGTCTACTCCAGTCAGGGCCCGTAATTGGATTTAGTCCCCAGTTTAAAATATATCAGGAACAAATGACAACAGCCCCTTCTGCAATAATCCAGTTTAAAAACCAACGGTTGGCTTGGTCTTGTATGCAGTATGAAACCAGGGTTTGAATCCCTGCTCAGCCATAGAAACCTACTGGTTGACTTCAAGAAAATCACATTATCCCAGCTTTAGACAAAGGCAAAGGTAAATTTTGCTAAGAAACCCAGTTGGGAATTGGAAATGACTTGAAGGTACACAACAACAAGAACAACTCTATGGTGAAAGAACAGAGAAAGCAGGAGAAAGTGAATCCTCTCTTGGCAAGGAGTTCCACATTTGTCTTAATAGTTTAAAGCGTACATGAATAACTTCAAATATGTTGGAAAGCAGTTAAGAGAAACCACATGAAAATGTGAGACGATATGTGTTCAGGCTTTGAAAGGAATCATTATATATTTTTCTCACTCTGAGGTGTTTCAGATGTTAGTTCATTAACAAGAATAACAAGATGTGAGAATTTATTTTTTAAAATCTTTTTAGTTCCATAAAAAGTGTTAAAATGTCTGGAAACTATGCAAAGAAAATATGCTTTGCACACCTTTAAATAACCCACATTATGGAATTTTACTCTTGCTATAATGTCAGTGCCTAGAATGTTCAAAAAAATGTCAAGGCTTGGAGTTATAGTGTAACAAATAAAATAAATCATTTAAATTATAAAGTAATCATTTATGCTACAGAAACCACTTTGAAGCAAAATTTCGTGTTTATGAAATGAGAACATTGGCATTCACTGAAGAAAAGTTAATCCCAAACTGGTCACTTCAATAGAGTGGTTTCAGAGAGAGAGAGAGGGAGAGAGGGAGAGGGAGGGAGGGAGGGAGGGAGAGAGGGAGAGGGAGGGAGAGGGAGAGAGGGAGAGAGGGAGAGAGAGAGAGAGAGAGAGAGAGAGAGAGGGAAGCAAATTGCTCAGGACGCTTGCATTAAAATATAACATGTCAACCATATCAACAGATATGATGAAAGCACTTAATATTAGTTTGCAGAATAACAAAAAAAAATTAAAGTCTTGTGTATTTGAAATCTACTAGTTTTCATTACTGCCAAATTCAATAAGACAATTTTAAATGTGTTAGAAGCAACCATAGTCACTGTAGCAGGTAACACAAACAAAACAAACATACAAATACTGCTTCAGATTCTGGCTACTATTAAAACCCCCACCTGCTTTCAAATTTCTTTCAAATATCAAGCTGATACTGCATAAAAAAGAATAAAACACTTCTAAAATGACACAGAAAATTCAAAGTTGAGAATTGAAAAAAGCTATTAAACAGAACTGGAAGTTTTGGAATGAGAGGGATAAAGTCAGAGATAAGACTTAGGTTTTGCTTTTTAATTTGCTTTTAAATAGTAGCCCCTTCCTTCACACTGTCAGTCCCTCCTCAGCGTCTGTGTGTCTTACCCCAAACCTATATTTTCTGAATTCCCACTCTCTCCCCAAACTTTACAGTCCTTACCTTTCTCTCAGTTCTTTTAAAACTGCAGCCCCATTCTTCTAGTGTGAACAGAATTCTGGGAAATGTAGTTTGGGAATGCTAGAACATCTGTAGCAAAATATTTAAAATGCCCCACCCTAGACTACATTTTCCAGTATTTTGCTGCCCGTATTAAAGCCGCAGTGTTGGTTAGCCACATGTGCTTAAATTGAAAAAAAAGATCTTTAAAAATAGTCAATAGACTGATTGTTCTTAAACTTGGCAGGCTTGGTGTCTCACTCATGTTATCTCACTGTACCACCATTTAATTGGATACCTCTTGCAGTTCTTTAAAAATAATTATTAATTAATTTTTAAAAGAAATTCCTAGAAATTAGTAGATGAATGAATCTTTCTGAAACTTTGCAGGATCAATGCCCTGCTTATATTGTCTCATTGTGCATAAATTCAAGGGGATATCTTTTGTAGCTTTTTAAAATTATTTGTGAAAACTTGTAAAATTTCTTAAAAATCAGTGGATGACTCAGAATGATCTGAGTCATAAATGTTGCCTATAAGCATGCCAAGTTTCACACTTATAGACATAAAAATGACAGCAAAATGATCCTTGCAATTTTCTCCATTGCTGCTAATGGAATGAATCTTAACGAAGCAATTACAAAGCTTTGGGGGTTTTGGATTATGATTCAGAACAGGACTCCTCCAAATCTTTACTCTTTTGGGGGGCCATCTAGAGCTCCAAAACAGATTACTAATTGGATTTAAGCCATTTCAAACACTTCTAGTGGCTATCACTTAAATGCTCCTGCAGATGGCTATGGTGACTAGGAAATTCTGGGAGCTACAGAACAATGACCGCACACATTTTTCTCAATTGTGTAACTAATTGGCCAAGTCTCAATTTAGATCTCTTGAGATATGAACAATACCAAAATAACACACAGGGTTGAGGAGAGAGGAAATTTGGGGAAGGCCATGATATCTGAAGGGCACAGATATTGGTGCGCAACGAGAGCATCTGCTTGCCCGATTATGATGGATTCATTTCAATTTTTGCAACCCGAGGATGTGGACAAGATCCTTGGAGAAGCAAGAGCAACCACATGCATTTTAGACCCCTGCCCATCCTGGCTGATTAAAGAAGCCAGAGGGGGGGTTGGTCGAATGGGTAAGGGTGATGGTGAATGCCTCCCTCCGGGAAGGCAGACTTCCAGCTGGCCTTAAACAAGCCATAATAAAACTCCTGTTGAAGAAGCCATCACCTGCTCCCACTAATTGGAATAACTTTCGGCCTGTTTCCAATCTTCCCTTTCTGGGCAAAGTCGTGGAATCCAGGGATTCTTGGAGGAAACTGATTATCTGGACTCAGCACAGTCTGGCTTCAGACCGGGGCATGGAACTGAGATGGCCTTGGTCTCCTTGGTGGATGATCTCCGCAGAGAGCTGGATAGAGGGAGTGTGTCTCTGCAGGTTCTCCTGGATCTCTCAGCAGCCTTTGATACCGTAGACCATGGTATCTTTCTGGGTCACCTTGCTGGAATGGGCCTTGGGGGTACTGTTTTGCTGTGGCTCCAGTCCTTCCTTGAGGACCGTACCCAGAAGGTGTTGATAGGGTACAGCTGTTCGACCTCACAACCATTGTCTTGTGGAGTCTCACAGGGTTCAGTACTGTCCCCTCTGTTGTTTAGTATCTACATGAAGCCACTGGGTGAGATCATCTGGAGTTTTAGAGTTCGGTGTCATCTGTATGTGGATGATATCCAACTCTATCACTCCTTTTTTCCAGCGTCCAAGGAGGCTGTCCAGATCCTGAACCAGTGCTTGGCTGCTGTGTTGGACTGGATGAGGAAGAACAAATTGAAGTTGAATCCAGACAAGACAGAGATACTTCTAGTCAGTCGCAAGGCCAAACAGGATATAGGGTTACAGCCTGTGCTGGATGGGGTCGCACTCCCTCTGAAGGCGCAGGTTCACAGTTTGGGAGTTCTTGTGGACTCATTGCTGAGTCTGGAACCATGGAACCTGGCAGTGGCCAGGGGGGCCTTCAGACAACTCAAACTTGTGCACCAACTGCGCCCTTATCTTGGGAAGCCTGACTTGGCCACGGTGGTCCACCCTCGTTACATCTCGTTTGGACTATTTTAATGCACTCTATGTAGGGTTGCCTTTGAAAACTGTTTGGAAGCTGGAAGTAGTCCAACATTTCGCAGCCAGGTTACTAACTAGAGCGTCATTCAGGGAGCATACAACTTCTCTGTTGGAGCAGCTCCACTGGCTGCCTGTTAGCTTCCCGGCACAATTCAAAGTGCTAGCTTTGGCCTACAAAACCTTAAACGGCTCTATCCAACTTACCTCTCAGAACGTAACTCCCTCTATGGGCCGTCCCACAGATTAAGATCTTCGAGTGAGGCACTGCTCTTGGTCCCGCTGCTGTCACAGGTGCGGTTGGTGAGGACGAGAGACAGGGCTTTTTTGGTCATGGCTTCACAGCTATTGAACTCTTTGCCAAGGGAGATTAAGGAAGCCCCTTCACTCATGTCTTTTAGGAAACAACTGAAGACCTGGATTTGGGACCAAACTTTTGGCTCATCCTAGGATATGGTTTGATATGGCCTGATGGATTCTGTGGATGAATATGAAGTTGAACATGGACTGGCTCTGACTTTGGCTCAATTCTACTGCCCCTGTTGTAATGGTCACGTGGTTTTTGTTTTAATTTGATTTGGATACCGGCTTTTAATTGTGTTTTATGTTTGGTTTTACTACATTTGTATTATATGTGGCATCTAATTCTGCCATTGTGTAAGACTGCTCTGGGTTCCCCTGGGGGAGAGGAGCGATATATCAAATAAATAAATAAATAAATAGATTACAAATAAGTGTTGGAACTGAAAATACCAGTTTAGAATGTCTGTTGCTATACTGGCCATGGAGGAAGAAATATGATATGAATAAAGGTATAAATAATCAAATTTCTAAAAAAAAAAATACCACACCTACAGTGATTGTCTGATATATTAGGAGAAGAGGTCATCACAAGTCATTGCAGCAATTGATTTGCTCTGGGCTCTAAAGAATAATCCAAGATCCTGAACCTATTCTCAGGATAGAATTCAGGAATCAAAATGAAAAACACCCACCCCCATAAGTAATGATACACATTTCACTTTCAAAGAGAATAAAGTCTGCTTAGGAAAATAAATTGAATTGAACAAATGTTTTCTTCCTACTGAAATACATATCTTTAAAATCACAGGACAACATTCTCATATGCTGAGTTATAATATCCCACAGAGTAATGTTCAATAATTTAAAACTTCTCAATTTCAGGGTTGTACTTTTGTTGTTGCACAGCAATGTTTGCAGAATATTAATATGACAAGGCTAACAGATAAACAAGCTGAATATAACAGTGGGGAGAGGAAGAGTTCATTTTTCAATCATTGTTGCAAAAATTTAATTTAAAGTGTGTTAATTAATCAGCAAGATGCACTTTTGTAACAGTACAAGATGCAATTTTGAATGGGTCAGGGCATTTCTTCTTAGAACACATTTGGGTTTCACCCTTATTAATAATCACAAAAAGATAAATAAATCAACTAAATATGGCAACACTCCCCAAACAGGGACCTGAACCTTGAACAAAAAGTCTACTAGATTCACTGAGGATTTCACCCCATGATATAAGTAAAGCATTGGGGATTATTGTTTTTCCCTTCAGCTTTGCAATACCCTGTTTGAAAACTAAATGGATGATTTTCCTAACCCCATCACACATTTTCCCCCATCCTGCTTTTTTTCAAATTATCTGTTTGCCTTCCCATCACACAAGAGGCATATTTCTCTTCCCACCATCTCTTCCATTATTTTCTTTCGGTAGAACATATCCTCTGTGTTTTCTCTTGTGGCTGTACTTTTTAATGCAAGATCCCATTAATGGGATTTCTTCTATTTCCGAACATGCGTTTTTGAAATTTAGAGGCTGTGGATTCCAGTTTTGTTATTGTCAAGGAGTCGAAGCCAATCCTTACCTTTCTCTTGGCAACAAAAGCACTTTGTTATTTGGGATGGAAACTGAGAGAATTCAAAGGAGAAATGTGTACCTTTTACAGATGGTCTTTATTATAAGTACAGAGAGCTCTCAATTCAAAATGTAACTCTCTTGAAAAAGATATAAATTACCATTCCTTCCTCCTAGGTCCCAAAAAGATTGTGGAGGAAGAAAGGAAGCTATACTGCCCATCTCGGCTCCTTTCTCCAGAACGATGTCATTGTTAGGTTTACAGGCAGACAATGGGGAATTTCCATCACACATTAAATTTGACGTTTTTACATGTCTCTACATGGGGAATTCAAAATGAAGTCAATTGCCAATTGACTTAGGAATCATCGGAAAAACACACACTTTAAAAAGGTGAAATATTTGGAACCCACAGTACAAACTTGCATCATGTGGTGGGCTCTGTCGATAGTAGTTTCTTAAATGTGTAGAAACACTGATTTTATTGCATGTGGTGAAGTCCTAATTAGTTTCCCAGTCCAGTTCTGATTGGGTGCTCCTAATCATTTAACAGGCTGCAACTTCTCACACAAGGCTGAAAACAAGGACAGCAGAAGCAAGGAAGCTTTTGCTGTCCTGTCCCATCTACCGGCTTTGCTGCCCCATGTAGCTTCCAAAACAATCTTAACACTTTCTGCCCCTTTGGAATGAAATGCAACCCATTCCAGATAGAGTGCATGTACTCAACCCTGCCATGCTATTTTGATGTGCAAATCTGAGCCACATCACTCACAGATGGAAGAGTTGTAGACTTATTGATTATTTCCACACATCTGTGGAACCTCTAGTACATAGTAAGTAAATAAAAAATAATCAAGAAGTCCTGGCTCTATCTTCCCAATCATTAATATTAGCTATATCATCATGCTTCTACACCCCTCCAATTGTAGATGCAATCCCCTTTTGCAGAGATTGAGCAGGTGAACTAGACTCTTTCCAACAGGGACACCAAATTCTATGACTCCTTTCCACCTAATTCCAAGGAAGTTGGTTTTGTGTTCAATCAGTGCCTAGCAGCTGTAATGAACTGGGTGAAAGCACACAAATTGAAGCTTAATCCAGACAAAGGTGGTTCTGGTCAGTCAAATGACAAATCTGTGTTAGATGGGGTCACACTCCCCCTGAAAACGGAGGTTTGCAGTTTGGGAGTATTCCTGGATTCAGCTCTGAACCTGGAAGCCCAGATATCAGCAGTGACCAGAAGTGTTTCTGCACAGTTGACAATAGTGTGCAAACTACACTCATTCCTGGAGAAGTCAGTGCTTCGAATTAGGCCCTTTCTAGACAGGGCCCAAAATGCAGGCCTTGTTGGATTTTTGCCTAAGGCATCCAAACGATGTCTCAGGTAAAAGCAAAATAATTCGAAAACCCTTATTTATCCCGAATTATTTAGATACCCCATTAGACCCGTGCCTACCCAGGGGTCCATCCCCACAGCCTATCTTGGTTCTTCAGGCCTCATGTATTCAGTAGGCCTTGCCCTCAGTTAAACTGGATTCCAAGCTAATTTATTTTGCAGCTCCTTTGTAAAACCATGAAATAACGTTTTTTAAAAAAATGAAATTTAACTATTCATGATTTTAATTAAATCATATGGAATCCAATAAGCTGCATTGCAGATCTGAGTATATCTTACAGCTGTTTGTTGTCTGCCTGATTTAGATGATATGACAGATTTCCTCATTAGTATTCGTATTAATAGATTTTCAATGAAATTTTTTTGCAGAAGCTTTGTATGAGATAGTTGACCTTCATTAAGTCAGCAAATATAAATGACTTATGAAAGCATATTACAATTTTCCTGAATATTATTCTTATAGGAAAAAACACTTATGATTAGTATTCTTATTTTTAGTTTTGAGATTTCAATGTCTTTTAAATTATGAATTTTAAATTAGAATTTTTTTGATAGAAATGATTTTCTTTGAGGAAAAAACATTTAGCATTATTATTCTTATTAGTTTTGAGATTTCAATGTCTTTTAAACTGAATTTTAAATTGGAGTTTTATTGGAATGATTTTGGTGTGTTGAAATTTTATGTCAGCACTTTAATATAAGTGTTTGAATGTTTGAATGTTTTTATTTATATATTTTAATTATGTTGTATTGTTCCTTGAACCTTGAAATGATACAAGCAAGTAATATAACTTACTACTACCACCTTTATTATCTTAAGAAATAATTGAATGAACAGAAGTTACCACTTTAAGTACAAATAAAGTTGAAATATTTGCTGCTATCTTTTCATACCTACAGTTCTCTTCAGTGTTTTCAAGTCTAAATGAAGGGTTTCACAAGGGTCCTGAGGCAGCCCAGCATATGCACCACGACTTAATGAAAGTCACACACCTTTTTCTAGATTTCACAGACCTCATCAATTGTCAAAGTGTGTTGTGTCATACTAGCTGAGAGGAGGTCAGGAAGCAAGAGAAAGTCAATGTCACTCTCTTATTACCTGTCAGGACTGGCTGTAATCACATGTGTCTTAGATCTGAATGGGACTCAGTAGTTGATAGCTGCAACCTTCTGAAATATGCTGTGAATTTTGTTCCAATTGTTTTCATTACATTGAAAGGTAGAAAAAGTTCCACATGGGAGACCAGAGAAAACATAATGCTATATGCAAATCCTATATGAACACTCCCATCCCATATGTGTAGGATACAGCATCCCTGGTCTTATTTATTCATGTCTGACAAAATATGCCCTCGCTAGGCATTTTCTAGATCCCCTGGTGTTCCAAGAGCAGATACCCATAATTTCAATAGAGTTCACTATTATCTGCAAATGCATGTATCCATGAGAAGTTCAAGGATATAGCCCACATTGATATAGGGGTCAGATTGTTCAAATAAACACATTTGTACTGATTATATCCAAGAGGGTACTAGCAGCAGTCTTGGGGAAAACCTGCAGATACAAAGGGGGGCGGGGAGCTTTTAATGAAAGGAAATAGTTAAATGTAGATATCTCAAAAGGTGATATAAAAACTAAGCAGACTTTTAAATATTCTATATGGATACCATGCATTGCACACAAGACAAATTAATTGTCATATAAAACAACTCTCATTAGAATCCTAAATCACTAAAATGAGACTCCTGTATCATATTATTCCCATTATGATTCACTGAAATCATAGTGTGTGGTAATGTGGAAGTCAATAGGAAAACTACTACAGGTAGATTGGTTCAATCAAAGAAACCATGTCCCCGAGTTTACAAGACCTGAGGAAGGCAGTTTGACTAGAGCTCTTGGAGGTCTCTCGTTTATAAAATCAATATAAATCAAAGTTTTTTTAATGCAAATAACAGATCAGAAACAAAACATATTTAAGAACAAATGGAAACAATACTATATCCTGGCAAAATAATCTAATTTTGTTTCTCTCTGTCAAGAAGTAAGGACTAAGACAGTCTCTCTGTCTCCCTTGAGAGGAAGTTTCTCGGCTGGACTGCTGTTTCCAAAAAAGGCCAGCCTGTTTTTTTCACTAATACAAACTTTTCAGATTTACCAATCAGAACTTTAGAAAAGGCTATAGCTCAGTTGTGGGTCCAGTGTAGTATAGTGGTCTGAGCATTAGATTACGATTCTGGAGAACAGGGTTTGCATCACATTCAGCCATGAAAACTCACTGGGTGACCTTGGGTAAATCACACACACTTAGCTCCAGAAAATCTCATGATAGATTGTCATAAGTTGGAAATGACTCGAAGGCACACTGTAACATCAATATGTAGAACACATGCTTTGTAAACAGTAGTTTTGAGGTTCATTGCCAACTATCTTTGGATGTCTCTTCAGGTCATGTCAAACTTAAAGAGAGGCTTGGGTGAACCTATCATAAGGTTTTCTTGGCAAGCTTTGTTCAGAGGAGTTTTGCCATTGCCTTCATCTGAGACTGAGAGGCAAAAATTCAAACCCTGATCTCCAGAGTCTTAGTCCAACACTCAAACCACTATATCACATTGGCTCCACATTGTCAAATGGAGCTGAAAAATCTCTTGGAAACCTAGAAAGCTGCTGTCATACTGTGTCAACAATAGTAAGCCAAACAGATCAAGGATTTCACTAAGATTAAGTCTTCCTATCTTTCTATCAGCATTAGTTTCAAATTTATTGCTGGTTCATATACACACACCTTCTAACCACAGGCAGTCCTCAAGTTATGAACGGGATAGGTTCTGTAGGTTTGTTCTTAAGTTGAATTTGTATGTAAGTCAGAACAGGTACATTAAGTGTAACTCTAGCAATATGTGTGTGTGTGTTTTGCTGTCTGTGCTTTTCTTCAAAGATTCCACCTCACTTTCTGTCCTTGGATTTTGAAAAATTTGGTTTGTTGTGGAAACAAGGATTGGTGGTAAAGCTTCCCGTTTCCTCCCAGGATAACTCTTTCAGGAGTGAATTATCCTTCCTAGAGGTAGATTTCTCTTACTTCCTGTTGTCTCACTACCCCTTTTTAACTGACTTATTTGCAAATCAGATGTTTGTAACCCAGGAGGGCTGGACTCGGTCCCCAGTCCCTCAGGGGAGGTTGTTCAGACCCAGAAGGGACCCAGAGTGAAAGGGAGTTGTTCCTCTTAAATTGCTCATGTACTCAGCCCATTTGATTTTGTTCTAAATTGGTAAGTTCACTCAAAATCTCGATTGGCTCATGACTACACGTAATATCTATAAATCTAGAAATATGCAAAAGAATTGAAGCAAATAGCTATTATTTTAGAATCAGGAAAAAGCCATCAGCATGAACAATGATTTTGTAAACATTTCCACAGTGTTTCATTTAGGAAACATTTCGCTCTTTCAATTTTTTTCTCCAGTTCAAATTAATTTCATTACTCCTCATTTTGTGAAAAGTTGTTGCCAAACTGTATTTCTTTCATCAATTACTCTTCACCAAGACAATGGAAAGCAAATTTATCCAGTCTGCAGTGTTCTGTAATATTAGGATAGGCCTTTATTCAGATTGTCATTTAAAACCCAATTTCATTATATTTTCAAGTGTGCAATTATTGTTTTCACTATGTGCTTTGATAACATTTTTTCTTTTGTAACACTCAATTCATTTAGAATAGGAAAAAATCTATTCTCTTGTGACATATGTCTGTACAATCAGGATTGTTCTCATTCAAGGCTGTCTCCGCATATTATTTTTTTCACAGCATGGAAAATGTATTCAATTGCCTTTTTAAAAAAATGCATGCTCACATGTATGCAGATGCACACACAAACACACCCTGGCATGAATCCAGTTCTTAGTTCCAAATAAACTATATCAATTATATCATGTATTATACATTGTATCATTCATACATCTTGCATTGTATCATGTATATAAGTGGAACCAATCTTATTTTCAATAGGATCCTATTAAAAAGAGTGTAGAAAGTTATTCATATTTCAAGTATGAATAGGCCCACATCACCTATTCAGAAAAACTTCTAAACTTCAGTAGACTAGTTGTCAAATTAGTCAAATACTGTCTAATACTTGTGAATCAATTTTTCATATTTCAGTGGTTAGTTTATAAACTTTCCTACTTAAATTCAAACAGTCTTCATTTTTGAGTATCCTGGTTCTAACATGATGTTGGATTCTCAAAAAAACAAAACAAAACAAAAAAACAAAAAAACAACAACACTCTGTTGTTGGTAGATTGACCATACAAATTTGAGCAATAGGAAAAAAAATGATTCCCAAGCCTTTGGAAATATTTGACCATTGACAAATATTCTACTGAAGTTTAGCATTTTTCCTTTATACGTGATAAAAAATATACTCACACAAGAATAGCACTTTGACTGGTGATGTTGTCAAGTCACAAAAAAATGCCATAAACGTGTTGTTAAAGGCTTGCATGACCAGAAACACTGGGTTGATGTGAGTTTTCTGGGCTGTATGGCCATGTTCCAGAAGCATTCTCTCCTGACATTTCACTCACATCTATGGCAGGCCTCACAACCTCTGAAGATGCCTGCCATAGATGTGGGTGAAACATCAGGAGAGAATGCTTCTGGAATATGGTCATATAGCCCAGAAAACTTACAGTAACCCAATGCCATAAACATTAGGCTAGTTCCCTAATTCTAAAACATATACACCTCCCTTTATTAACTAAACAATGCTTGCCCTCCACTCTCACTGTAGCCAATATATTCAGAAGCTTGGATTATTTTGATTTGTTGCCTTTCTTAGTTATGTGAGTAGCATTCATTTCATTTCATATTTAAAAGCATTTGTTATCTATTTGGGTTCACCCTTGGGTTTCTAAGATTTTAAAAAAACATAAATTGTTCAGTCTCTTGAAAATAATTCATATAAATATTCATGTAACATTGTTAACTGCAAACAATGACTGCCACTGTTTCATACTGTTTTATAATTAGCACAAGTTTCTCCTTTTGTTACAGCTGTTCTGAATCAGTGCTTTAAATAATTAATCATTACTTGATATCAGTTGACTTGTCAGTTGACCGAGCATATGACTGATCAAAAGTATGCTTGTACTCTAGTGGCACGGCCAAAAACAATGTAGCATAGAAATATTAGCCTGGCATTGCATATTTTATAAATGCTAGTGCATACCTGGAACCTTGATGACTGTGTAGCATCTGTATTATAATTCTTTCAGAGTTTCACCTGGAATTAGACCTAATAACATGAGTCCTTTACATTTGCCCCCATGTACCTGTCCTTCTTTACCAAAGACTGCTTTGAACATACATGACACTACTGGAGGAAAAAGGAAACATTGAGTTCTTTTAACTTTCCATAATAAAAGTGTCAGCAGCAATAAAAATCAACTTTATTTCAGTCATGTAAAGGAAGAGCATAATCACAGAAAAACCTCCTGAGAAATCAAAACAAGCAAATAATTATAATGGCATAGCAACCGAGAGAGTCCACTTTTAAAGGGGGGGGGGGGGGATGACAGCTTAGTTCATGAGTGACAGGTGCCAGCATGATAGTATTCTATGAATCATCATAAATTCAGATAATTACACATGTACCACTAAAGGTTATGACTGAATAATTGATGGGCTTAATGATACCAGAGAGCTATTAAAAGTGTTGCTCCTTTGCAATAATTTGAATGGAGATGATTAAATGCCACCTATTGCTTGGCATTTTCAAGCATTCATAAAGATTCAAAAGAGCAAAGCTGCTTTGGCAAAAACAGTGGCTGCTTGATAAGCACACACAAAATTACAAACTGTTGTTGTCATCACTGCTCATGTAGCATCTTGTATTAGCCTAATATGTTCCTAATATTGAATTGCACCATATGGCAACACTTCAGACATATTTTAATTATATCAGTCACTCAACTATGGCACTCCATCACAAATGAAAGATTTTTTTTTTTTTTTTAAAAAAATTCAATTGTAGGTTTCGTGCTTGACCCATTCAGCAGTGCTGGCTCTTTCAAGGGATACATTTGCCAAGTAACATGTTTGCCAGCTTCTGGTAGGCAGAGGAAAGAAGAAAGAGGGAGAGAGACCTCTAGAATCGGATTGATGTATACTTAGACTGCACAACATTATTAACATATCTAGAGAAAGCCAAGCATTTACTCTTTGATGTCTATTGTCTTTTGCCAAGGATGGGCTAGCAGAATTTAAAAGATGAGTAGGAAAGAAAGACTGCATCTTGAGAAATGCTTTGTCTTCATGGTTTGGTCTCTACTCTATTTTGCTTCAGCATATAATTTTATTACCAAGATAACTCTATCACCAGATAATAAATTCTACACCGGCAAAAATCAGTAAAGCATTGCATTAGTTTGTTATCTCATTTATCTGCAATGGAACTGCATGTCTTCCAAGCTGTTCAAAGATATCTCTAAACAGCAGCTATTTCATTACCACCATATGTAGCGTTGTAAGCCCAGCTTGCTCTACATTGCTACCTACAAAATGTAACTTCCATGTAGCATACAGATGGTCCATAAAACACTGAGTATGCTCAAATTTAATTTTCATGATTGTACCTACATTTCTGGGCATGTGAGAGTGCCCTAAATTCTTTGAAATGATTCAAAATGCCAATATGATATTGTTGTTGTTGTTGTTGTTGTTGTTAGCTTTATTTCTAACCCGCTCATGTCACCCTTGTAAGGGACTCAGAGCAGAAAACAATGGCAATATTCAATGCCACACATACATAATATAAAATACCATACATCAATATAATAAACAATTAAAACATATAAATATCATAAAGCCATTAAAACAAATATCCTATCCTGAGGTTGTCGTTTGCATGCTACATTGTGCTGATTTTATATTGCACTATCCAAATGCCTGATTGCAGAGCCAGGTCTTCAGTTTCTTTCTGAACACCAGGAGGGAGTGGGTCACTCTGATATTACTGGAGAGAGAGTTTCATAACCAAGAGGCCACCACAGAGAAGGCCCTGTCTCTCGTCCCCACCAGTTGCACTTGCGATGGGGGTGGAACCAAGAGCAGGGCCTCTCCTGTAGATCTTCATAGGGAGAGATACATTTGGACAGGTAAGTTGGACCAGAACCATTTAGAGCTTTATTGACCAAAGCCAGTCACTGTAACGTAACGTAATTGCCACTGTAACGTAAAATATTATATACCAATATATCACTGATCAATGTTTTATTCCCTTTCTTGTGACTGTTTTCTACATTTCTTTAGCTTTTTAGTTTTTCTTCAGTTTTGTTTTGTAATATTGAAGATATCCATATGATATGTTCCTGCAATTGAAATCTTATATGGCAATTCATTTTCAGAAATTAAAGAGTTAATTAAGGACCATATCATATTTCTGGGGAAAAGTGTGGGCATCCATGGGGCAGCAGGCCAAATCTGGCAGGCAGTGGGGGAAATAGTCAGCTCACGCCCTGTATCACCTGCATCCCTCCTTCCATATCCCATGGGGGAAACCCTCGCTACCAGGCTTCCCCCTTGGTTGTCCCCGGCTTACCTTATAAGACCATGGGAAGCATCCCGTATTCTCAGGGTTCCATCCTAGGATGCTGCCAGGATGGAGCCCTGCTGAAAGTAGCTCTGCATCATGTAATGGGCTCTGGTGGGCTCCATCCAGGAAGCGTCCCAGGATGGAGCCCAGATCTCATTTAATGAGATCCTTAGACAACTAAATATAGGATGTTCAGATTCATTTTTTAAATGTTTGTTGTTGCTCTAGCTGATATTTCATATTTCAGATACAGATCCAAAACCCTATGTTACAAGTCCATAACTGCTTTAGATTCAACTCGTGAGCAGGTGGGAGGGAGGAATTGAGGAAAGTCCTGTCATGACTGCCGAACAAGGTATGGAACTCTGAATAGAGAAAATTCTTTTTTTCTCTGCCACCTCTTCATACACTCAAAGAACCACAGAGTTAGAAGAGACCACAGTGGTCATCCAATTCAACACCCTGCCATGCAGGAACACACAATAGAAGCACTCCGAACAGATTGCCATCCAACCTCATTAAAAAGTCCAGAGAAGGAGACTCCACCTCACTCCAAGGCAGCATATTCCAGTGCTAAACAGCTCTCGTTGTCAGGAAGTTCCTCCTAATGTTTAGATGGAATCCCTTTTCCTGCAATTCGAATCCATTGCTAAGTATCTTAGTCTCTAGAGCAGCAGAAACAAACAAACAAACAAACAAAAAAACCAAAAAAACCAAGCATATCCTTTCTTAATGTGACATCCTTTCAAATATTTAAACATGACTCTCATATTGTCTCTCAGCCTTATTATTATTGTTGTTGTTGTTATTATTGTTATTACTACTACTATTGCTATTACTACTATGTTTATTTTTATATACCCATATTTTGCTCTCCACAAGGAAACTCAAAGCAGTTTACATTAAAAGCAATTCAGTAGAATTTAAAATCTACAAATATATAAACTTTAAAACAGAATTTAATATCATTGGTATTAAAAATTCAGTTAAAATCAATAAATGCATATTTAAACTAAAAACCACAGCAGACTTAATCTTAAAAACCATTTTCATTTCTCTAAGCTAAACATGCCCATTTCCCTGAGCATGTTTAGTTTTCAGGCCTTTGATTACCTTTCTCTGGACATGTTCCAGCTGTTGTGACTGCGCCTTCGGGGATTATGGTTGATGGGGATGGAATTCGAAGAGGAAGAAAAAACCCTCGTGATGAGGGTTCACTGGAGGAGTTGCGCAGGAAGCGACTTAGAGAGCTATATGGGGGATCTTCTGAGGAAGATTCAGATGGGGAGATGGATGCTGAGGAACAGGTGGTGGCTGGGGAAGCGGGCACTGAATGGGCACAGCCACCGGAGATGTCTGCGGATTTGGGGTCTATGGATACTTCTGAACCTGGGGTTTCTGCAGGAGCTGATCCCAATTGGGATGCTTGGAGAAGGGAGGATGGTTCTTTAAGTGTTCATGGGGCTAAGTGTGGGCAGGATGATTGGGACTCCGACGAATTGCTAGGTACTCCAGATGCACGAGCTCTAGCTGTGTGGAGCTCAGACTCTGAGTAGATTTGGGACACCTGGTGTTTGGGTGTGAGTGTTTGGTCACCCAGGAGGAAGGGGAATAAAATGGGAATGTTTGGCCACTGCACTTTGCGTGTGGCAAGGTGTTGCTGAGGCGCCATTGGGATCTCTGTGTTTCCATGAAGACTGGACTTGGACTATGATTTGAATCTGCTGTTATCACCTAGCTTGGCTCTCGCTGTGTCTTATCATGGACCTGTTTTGGATGACTGCACCCTCTTCAGACCTTGGATCGGAATTTGACCTTGCTACTGCCTTCGCCCTGTGATTGATGACTACTATCGGCTTTTGACTCCTGGCGTGCTCTTTGGACACCGCTGTTATCTCCTGACCTGACCTTGGAATCCCGGACGACGTCTTTTCACCATCCTTTTGGAGCCTTCGGCTTTATCCACATTGTGGAAGCAGTCTACTGCATTCTTAGTTTGTTTGTTTGTTTCCTGACCAATTTGGTGTTTTCTTTTGGGAACTGTTCCTTTGAAAACTACAGAGCCGGCTGGCAGGGCTTTTTGGCTTATCTGCTGAATAAACTATTTTTGTTCGCTAATTGGCGTCTGACTCTTGACACCAGCTCATGTACATGTATCTTCTTTCCTCATGTTTCCTTCACTTCTCCTGCTTCCCCCTCCCCCTCCCCCCCCAAGTGTGTGAACGAGGGAAGGCACTGGGCTCTTGCAATAGTAGTGGTATCCCAAAAGTAAGTCTCCCTGTGCTAGAATAAATCAAACAGTGGTTGAAAAACAACAAACAAAATGTATTTACATTCTACAACGTTCCTTCATTTTTCAACATTTTCCCCAGGTTTCTCCAGGCAATTCTGTAAATGAGGTAATAATGTTTGAATGCCTTGTACCTACAGGTCTGCCCCCATACTTCCTATCCAGGTGTCCACCACCTCTTTGACATCATTGTCAGTTTGAAATCTGCAGCTCCCAAGTGAGTTTTGAGGTTGGGGAAAAGATTGAAGTCACTAGCGGCTAGACTGGGAGAGTATGGAGGATGCCCAAAGATTTCCTTTCTGAACTTCTACAGGAGTTCCTGTTTCTGATACGCAGAGTGGGGCCTTGCATTGTTATGCAATTACAGAAATTTTTTAGTCATTTTGTTCTTTATCGCTGAACAAAGCATCTCCAAGATCTCACAATATCTGGTTGTACTGATAGTGGTCCCATGTTCGAAATGGACAACACCCTAGGCATTCCAGAAAATTGTGGCTATCAGTTTTACAGATAGTGCTGTGATGTTTGCTTTCTTTGGTGCACTCTCCCTTTTTTGTTGCCACACCATGCTCTGATGTTTGGTTTCTGGAGTGCTATAGTGAATCTAAGTTTCATTGCTGATTATAATTCTTGGTAACAAGGCATACCCTTCTCTTTCAAACAGTGACAAGAAAACATGAGCAGCTTACATTCATTGTTGTTTGTGAACATCAGTAAGGAGATAAGGCACCCATCTGCAACTCACTCTGCCAAACTCACAGCCGGCAAGATCTAGTAAGAAGCCCCCTGCCAACACCATGGCTGCCATAGGACACCCAGCCAGAGCGGGACTCCATGTTTCCTGGTGTGACCAAAGCCTGGCCGCCTCTTCCAGCCTCCTCTGCGGCCGCCCACCCTCACTCTTCTTCCCTGGCTGCAGGAGCAGAGGCAGCCAGGGCAACATGGCAAGCAGGAAGGGGCCCACCAGCGCCAGTAGGGAAGGCTTCATTCTCCCTGGGGCTTGCAAGCGGGAGAAAGGCCACTTAACTATTAAAAGCAGCAATGGAGTGGGCAAATAAATAAATAAATTTTCCACAAAACTCTGAGTTTGTGATAAGTGAACTGTGAAGTAGCAGGGAACACTGTAACTCCAATTAATACTGATGGCCAATTGATTCTGTGCTATCAAAAAGTGAATAACATTTCACACGAGGAGTTAGACAGAAGGGGTAGCTTCATGTTAACATGCCGTAAGCTTGTAAACAACTAACACACAACTAACAGGCCTGCCTTGAATAAACTTCAGGGCAGCCACAACATCTGTACAAAAATTTCCCTGCCGCAGGCTTGTCCCTAAGATAAGGGAGTTCATCCACTGAAGTAGGTAGAACTGAAAGTCAACCCTGCATAAGTCTTTTTAGTATTTGTTTTTAAAATGTAAGCTCTATTTCCCATCACTATTAATAAATTTAATTTTAATCATGTTAGTTATGAAATGGAGAAATTCATCGTGAAACAGCCATAATCCTACAGAACATGGACACAAATTATCAAAGAATATATTTTTATACCTTGATTTGTATTTATGAGAGGTCATGCTTTGGTATGTAACTCTATTACAAGACACAAATGGCCAAAACAACCCCACAAATCACTAATAAAATCCTGTAATTAAGATTCTGTTGAATGGCTGCAATCCTTTGCATACTTACCTAGGAGCAAGTTGTTTTGGCTTATTCCTTTCTACATAGTTAATTAATAAAACTCTTTAAGCTTCAACAGAAGACATTGAAGCAAATGAACTGCAGCCTTTATCTTACTATCATAATTTCAAACTGTGTAGTAAAGAGGTTGTTAGCAAACATGAAATTTCAAAGGCAACAAAGGACTGAGCAAAATTTTATTTCATGATTGAATTACATCCTCAATTCTTTCTTTTTTTCAATAAGCCACCAAAAAGATGCAGGATGTGCTGCTGCCAAACTCTCCAAGATTCTTCACTTCTGTGAGAATGTTTCTTCATATCTATCATTTTTGTCCAAAATAATAATATCCTTTGCAAAAATGTGTTTTCAATAAAAACAATTTTCTGCACACAACTTACATACAATGTTCACACAGAGAAATACGAAAACAGTTGAAAAATGCCTCCAACTTCTCAAAACTTGATTTTTTCATTTTTGTATTGAGGATAAAAGAAGTAAAAATGTACAATATCATTAAAAGGTAAAGGTAAAGGTTAACTCTTGACATTAAGTCTAGTTGTATCTGACTCTGGGGGTTGGTGCTCATCTTAGTTTCTAAGTTAAAGAGCCGGCGTTGTCCATAGACACCTCCAAGGTCATGTGGTCGACATGACTGCATGGAGCACTGTTACCTTACCGCTGGAGCATTACCTATTGATCTACTCACATTTGCATGTTTTCGAAATGCTAGGTTAGTAGAAGCTAGGGCTTACAGTGGGAGCTCACCCTACTCCCTGAATTTGAACTGCTGTCCTTTTGGTCAGCAAGTTCAACAGCTCAGTGGTTTAACCTGCTGTGCCACTGGAGGGCCCTTTATCATAACTATTGTCAGGACCCTGGCGGCTGGGCACCAATAACCATACACAGAGGCCAGTCTCTATCTAATATCTTTATTAAAGAAGTATATAAAATCAATAAAACAAGTGAAGAATATAGTTCAGAAGCAGACCTTTCAAATGAGGTCAAATATAGTCCAAAATGTATTGTCCAATAAATGATATTAGAGTTCAAAGTTTTAATCCACTTGACCGAAACACACACTTTGCCAAGCAAAAGTGTGGGGAAATAACAGAGTCTTAGAGTCCAATGAGGCTTGACAACAAGGCTGGAAATAAACTTGATTCTTGGCTAGATCCATGACTGGAGACAAGACAAAACATGAAGCATGAAGCAGAGTCTGTGGTAAAACCGTGAGACAGGGCAAGGCTTGAAGCTTGATCCGGGAAGCAAGGAATTGGGATTACGAAGTCCACACACGATCTCTCTCCTCAAGCTGATCAATTGACTCCGCAAAGAATCCCTCGCGCCAAACACCTATATTGGGTCTCGTTTTCCCACCAACAGAACTCTTTCCCAAGAGAACGAGAAGCGAAACCCAACTCTGTCCAGATGCATGACTCCTTAGAATTTCCCAAGGGAAGCAGACCTAATCAGCCATTTGTTTGGCAGCGATTCTTAGACTTCTCCGATTAGCTTCCCTGACTCCCCTGTCTTTAGAATAAAATTCCTTCCTGGGAAACGGAGGGGAGTACTGCCCAAGGGCTGGTTTACTGAATTCTTGAGGGCAAACATCAACATCCTGCAGGTGAAGAGACTCCAGTTCTTGATGAACCGGCGAAAACCCCATGTTTTCGTCTTCATCTGGCACAATAGTACTAGGAACAGGACTACAAGGCCCATGAGTCATCACAACTATAATATCATAATTACAATATCAGAAACAACAATAAATTTTGAAAGACTTTTTGCTATTGTATTTCAAATTTTGTAGAGCAACAGTGTCAAGAGTCAGACGCCAATTAGCGAACAAAAATAGAGTTTATTCAGCAGATAAGCCAAAAGGTAATGTTAACACAGAAAAAACCTTGAAACACTTCACTATCAGTGCTTCAAGAGCAGTTCAAACAAAAATATAATTCAGCAACACAAGCAGGTAAAAACAAAGCTAAACAAACTTAGTGCAAACTGCACTTTCTGAGTCCAAGCCCTGCCAGCCGGCTCTGTAGTTTTCAAAGGGACAGTTCCCAAAAGAAAACACCAAATTGGTCAGGAAACAAACAAACAAACTAAGAATGCAGTAGACTGCTTCCACAATGTGGATAAAGCCGAAGGCTCCAAAAGGATGGTGAAAAGACGTCGTCCGGGATTCCAAGGTCAGGTCAGGAGATAACAGCGGTGTCCAAAGAGCAAGCCAGGAGTCAAAAGCCGATAGTAGTCATCAATCACAGGGCAAAGGCAGTAGCAAGGTCAAATTCCGATCCAAGGTCTGAAGAGGGTGCAGTCATCCAAAACAGGTCCACGATAAGACACAGCGAGAGCCAAGCTAGGTGATAACAGCGGATTCAAATCATAGTCCAAGTCCAGTCTTCATGGAAACACAGAGATCCCAATGGCGCCTCAGCAACACCTTGCCACACGCAAAGTGCAGTGGCCAAACATTCCCATTTTATTCCCCTTCCTCCTGGGTGACCAAACACTCACACCCAAACACCAGGTGTCCCAAATCTACTCAGAGTCTGAGCTCCACACAGCTAGAGCTCGTGCATCTGGAGTACCTAGCAATTCGTCGGAGTCCCAATCATCCTGCCCACACTTAGCCCCATGAACACTTAAAGAACCATCCTCCCTTCTCCAAGCATCCCAATTGGGATCAGCTCCTGCAGAAACTCCAGGTTCAGAAGTATCCATAGACCCCAAATCCCCAGACATCTCCGGTGGCTGTGCCCATTCAGTGCCCGCTTCCCCAGCCACCACCTGTTCCTCAGCATCCATCTCCCCATCTGAATCTTCCTCAGAAGATCCCCCATATAGCTCTCTAAGTCGCTTCCTGCGCAACTCCTCCAGTAAACCCTCATCACGAGGGTTTTTTCTTCCTCTTCGAATTCCATCCCCATCAACCATAATCCCCGAAGGCGCAGTCACAACAAACAGAGACCTACCAGTTACTTGTGTATTTTGACATCATTACTCCTACTCTAAGGAAAATCCCCAAGTTTCACTAACTGAAATACTTGAAGCACCTTATTTGGATGAATCCATGAGATGAGTTAAGAAAAAGGAATTTACGACCCTCCTGATTTTGTTGGACTATGGCTCCTACAATCGCTTACTAGGGGCTATACTAGCTCAACAAAAGATCGTAGCCACTTGTGACCATATCCCTGAACTAATATGTTGTAGAAGGTTTTGTTAGAAAGAAAACTAAAAGCAATTATATTTTTGTAAATGTATTAATGCCTCTTTCACATTTTATCTGCCAAACATCCTCATCACCATTATATCGTAAAACATAGTTGTGAGAGTTATTTTCTACTCACTCCTAAACTCATTTAACATATACATGTGTATGTCTCTCTGTCATTTTAATCTTGATTACTCTTCAGTTTCACTTGCATTATGATGTAGCATATTGTGGAATAGATTTCAGTGGCTGAAGTCTTAGCTCAAGAAGTCTACCAATTCCCTTAATATATAATCATCTAAAACAGAATCTTGATTATAAAATTACCGTTCAAATATGTTATTGTTATTGTTATTCAAAGTAATGGGTAGTTTAATTGCAATGAATATGAAAAAGATCATACATATTAATGAAACATTTAACACTGTTTTCTCTCACAGTGGGGTTTCATTGACACGAGAATATTAAATCTGAAACACTGTATTTGAAATATGCAAAGGTTCTGCCACAAACCACAAATGACTGGTAATTTAAAAGTAAGACACATTTGGAGTCATTCATTTATTTATTGAACAGTATAATGCATGGATCTGAAAAGGGAATGGCCATCATTCCTTTGAATGTTAAGAACGCAACATGAAATGTGCACAAAAGAAAAAGAATGCAGAGAACCAATTTTTTAAATAAATTAGTCATTACTATTCATTTATGAAAACAGAGAAGTTAACACTCAAGGGGGAAGAAGCAGACTTAATTTCAGCTAATAACTAGATAAATCTGAACAGGTTTTTGGAATAATAACTACAGATTTTTAAGCAGTCAAAATTAACCTTTTGCTTTCTTTATTACAGTCATGCTGGCTCAGTTATTTAACTTCCTCTTCCAGGATGGAGGCTTCTAATGCTTAGCAGTCTACCGGAATGCACAATAATTTATTTTATATTCAACCTTAACAGTTTTGCCCTAAAACCTGGGCAAAAAATTGCCAAAATAATAATGGCAAGTAACTGGATGGACACATTTTCTGCACCACAGGTTCAACAATGCCATCTTTCATAAAACAAAAAGTGGACAGGTTATAGTCCAATAAAACAGGCTTTCATAAATGGTTGTAATATTAGGGGGTACTTCCCCTAGTATTTGACTGTAATTTTATGTTCTAAAATTAAAAAAATTAGTGAACTTTGTAATTAGTTTGCAAAGGAAAGTAATTGTAAGGAAATAAGTCAAAACCTTGATACTCAAAACCTTGAGACTCAAAGGATTAAGTGGACTCACAATATGCATCTATACTCTTTCGCAATTTTTTTAAAAAATTTTTACTGTTAAATGCCATTGTTTTAACTCCTTGCAGGAGCACGATTATGGCTTCTGCTCAGTATCATTGGAGTCTATTGCTCCGAGGGTACTATTGTGTGCATGCGTTGCTTTTTGTCATGGCCTTGGGCCCGTACAATAAACTATTTTGATTGATTGATTGATTGATATAAAGTCTGAAAAGCTGCCTATTTTGGGCTATTTGGTAATTATTTTTCTAGAGATATTTAGCAAGTACAATAGTGGTGTAGTAGGATCTCCAGCATACAAGAAGTCACTTGGAACAGTACAAGTCCTCACCCTTCTACTCATATTATATGATGGTTACTGGCATGGTATGAAAACAGTAACAGGAACAAGAAATATATAAATAGGAGGCCATGTAAGAAAGTTAAGTTTCACATGCTAAGAAATATAATTTGCAATCAAAGTTTGCAGAGCTTCTGTTATAGCTGAAATAACTATATAGCTGTATATAGTTTGGAAACCACCAGAAAAAGCTGCTATCTTGTTTAGCTTGGAAAACAGAATTCTCACTTTGCTGAAAGAACATTACTTAATTACAGAATGGAAAATGATGTGAACAATGTGTTCTGTAAAAATGCTGACTAATAAAAGGATTTACGTCATGCCGAAACATCTCACATTTAAAAAAAAATTAGGTCCTAGCTTAAATTAGACATTGGATAAGTTACTCAACCAGCCTGGTAACTAATGACCTCATCACAAAGGCCTCTGGAATTGCCATGCATTGTCACAATTCCAGTGGTGGCCATCACGAAGCATGGGGAATTCATCATCCCACATTGCCCATCTCACCAGAGTCCTCATTCCAAAACTGCTTAGCTTTCCCCCATTGCTTCTAGTGCAACACGGGAAGCCCCCCCCCCATGTTGTCACCACATGGCATGTGCCAGTTCCTTGATAGTTTTACAATGGAGCTCAGCTGGAATTTCCTCTGCATTGTGGGATTTGAGCCAGCAGGCTTTGCCATAAATCTATTGAGGAATTGGCGAATGCTCCTGAAAACAAACCAATGTGGTGAAGTCATATGTCTCAACTCCCAACACCCATGTTCAAGATGGACTTGTGACATAATCAAATCATGTGTGGACTTATGGTGACCCCATGAATTTCACAGAGTTTCCTTAAACATAAAATACTCTGAGGTGTTTTTGCCAGTTCCTTCCTTTGAAATATAGCTGAGAATACCTGATATTCATTGGTGGTCTCCCATCTAAGTACTAACTAGGACTGACCTTGTTCAACTTTCAAAATAAAAAAGGATCTGGTAACTTTAGACAGGAATTGCTCAAACTGTGGCCCTCCAACTCCCTAAATTTCTGACCATTGAACAAGCTGACTAGGATTTTTGGGTGTTGGGAGATACAAATAGATGGAGGGCTGCAGTTTGAGGATTTACAGTATTTACTTTACAGTATTACTGACCTATACATTACTTCAAATATGCTTGACATTTTGGACTCTGGCAGTGCAAAATCTAAATTCTACACTCAGTGGAGCTGTGGGATATGTTGGCTATCACCTTGCAGTCTTTCATAACACCAAAAATGTGCTCCACATAGAATTATAGCCTGCTGCAGCAGATTTTGGGGCTTTTGTTTGATGCATGAGAAAAGGGAGACACCCTCCTTTACTTCTACTGCCAGAAGCAATTTCCTCCAAGTAAATCACCCTTAGACATATTAACC
The DNA here is from genome assembly GCF_035594765.1 of Anolis carolinensis. Classification (NCBI taxonomy): domain Eukaryota; kingdom Metazoa; phylum Chordata; class Lepidosauria; order Squamata; family Anolidae; genus Anolis; species Anolis carolinensis. Next base: position 59,104,744 of record NC_085845.1, read on the forward strand.
CGGTCTTCCACCATTGACCAAGTTGTCTGGGCTGATGGAAAAATGCACATCTACAAGGCATCAGATAGTATACCAGTAAACTAAGCCCAGCCTGTGAGCTGAAATATGTTATCCTAGAATCCTCTTAAACAAGGAACAAACTCTTTAAATTACTGATTTTACTTATTAATGGAAGATACCCAGAGCACAAAGTTCTTCACTAAAGAATGAAAAACATCTGCTTCTATCAAATAAACTAATTCACAATATGACTATAATTTTTCACAAGCTATTTAGGCCATTAACTTTCCTACCTGCTCTTGCAATGCCTAACTGGTCCTTTCCAAATGACACTCCTCACCTGTCACTCCATTTGACTCAGTCCACATTTCATTTTACTCTCCTGTTTTCACTATTTTTTAAGTTACACATGCAAACTAAATGAGTAATATATACATTGGTCAACAGGGTGCATGCAAAGTAGCAGCCACAATGGTCTCTTGTAGCATTAAAAAGAGGAGAGAGTGAAGGGTAAAAAAGAAATACAGCAACATTGTTAAGATTGTTTTTGCATTTTTGCATGAGCAGATATATACCTGTGCGCCTATCATCACTTTGTACTTCCAATGGATTCGGTTTATATTCATGAAAGCTCAAGTAAAAATAGAAACCAATTAGTTTTAAAAATCCTGCCTGTTTTCCTCCCCACTTCTTCCTTCTTCTAGGTCTTGCAGGTTTCATTCATATCTTATAGAAGAGTTTGAATAAATTCCCTAAAACATAATGTTAGTAATTTTTTGTAATTATAAGCATTTCTGCAATTTTAATCAGTAGCATGAATAGCAATAGTTCCTGATAGGAGACCTGCAAACAACAGCCATTGAGAGAAAATAGACAGCTGACAATTTCATAGATTAAAAATGGTATTAATGCTGCTGCAAAAGCTGCCTGCATTTCTTTCGACACAGTTCCCTAAAATGTATTTATTCTCAAAAACTTTGCACATAAGACCACTGACGTCAGCAGATCATGTAGAATATAAAATAAATAAATTCTCAAATGTGACATCTGAGCTACATTGTTAACAGTTTTATGTATTGGATTAAGAAAGTTTTCTTTGAAAATTGCTTCAACACTGAGCTGCGAGTCATAAAAAGAATACTGACCTCCCTGACCAATATTACACACCTGACTTTTTTTTTTAAAAAAGTATCTATTGAGATTTTCTTCAATACCTAATAGACAGAAAATCCAATATTCTGTATGACAAGAATCATAATGTCTTATCCTTACCTCTGGGAGCCAATGGAAATTTGAAAATTGGTATAATATTCATAACACCGTACTTTTGACATTGAGAGAGCAGCTAAATTTTTGACCATCTGGGAATAAAGCAGTGAAGTGGAGCAGGTCACCTTGAATTAAAACTGATATATTAGTCTCTGAGCTCATGTGGCTGGGCAGAATGACATATTAGCCATACTTTTTACAATAAGTTCCAGGGTTTCTTGTGAAATAGAATATTATGGTTGAAATAATGCTTCTGTTTCAATGATGTCAAACTTTAAGTGTAACAATAATATGTTCAATGATTGAACTGAGCAAAAACTCACATTTTCAACTATTGCAAACAATGCTTTTCCCATATCATGTCATTCCAGCATTCTTTGTGAAAATACTGTTACATTTCTACTGTTTTAGCAGGAAAAACGAATCTCAGTTATTTGTAGCACTAGTAGAGAACAAGTAGCAGTAATGATAAAAAATAAAATAAGCTGATAGGCAAATTAGATAATGCAAAACTGTAGGTTAAAAATAGCTTCACTGTGCACATCCAATTGGTCAACAGAGATCAAAAAACATGAAGGGATGTTTTTATTTTATAAAAGCTCAACTTCCTTTTTCAAAAACCAAACAACACTCTCAGCTGTGATGGGGACCATCTAGCTAGCAAAATAGATACAACCTTTTGTCAAGGTCTCTCTTTTCTTCCAGCCCCTAACCTATTCTCCATCATTCTATCCATTTTCCACAGCTGAACCTAAATTCTGACCAGATTATTAGCATTATGGATAGATAACGCTGAGCCATGCTGCAATCAGAAGAGAAAAAGAAGTTTGTCTCAGCCCCCTGGTGAGTTGCTTATAGAAGGTGGACTCATTCTTTCTCACCATGGACAAACTGCTTTAGTCTGCTCCTATATGGTAAGAAACAGAGGCAGTTCCTTACCATGCTATATCAAACTAAAGCAACTCATCAATTGAAGGACATATAATTTTTGTTCCATATTCACTGTTGTTTTTGTTGTTATTATCTGCCATCATATTAACTTTGATGTATGGTAATACTATACATGAAAAACCTCCAAGTCACCATAGCATTGGGCACATTTAAGCTGACCACTTAAGTCAATACTCCATTATACCCCCAGACTGTGGCCTCACTAAGGAGGCAAGGAGAAGGGTGAGGGGCTTTCCCCTTCCAGCCATCTTAGTGGATGGAGCATTAGCTGATGTCAGCCAGTATGTAAGAAGATTTAGGTAGGCTAGGCAAGGTGTCGTGCCTAGAGATACTGTAGCAACAACACAGAGGGATTGAACCATGTTTGACACAGCTGGAAAATAGGAACTCTGTCACCTCTGAGGTGTCTCAAAGAGCCCCAATCAGGGAATCTTATGGCCCAATTCATTTTTGGTCTGTGTAGAAAGAATGTTGCAGAGTCAGGGCTTTGGTTTCATTCACTGGATTTGTCTAATTGGAAAGTGGTCCTCCTTTTTTTCTGAACAACCTCTTATGCTACCAATAATTATTGTCTTTTCTAATGAGTTCTATGTTTTCATGATATGGCCAAAGTATGACAGTATAAGTTTAGTCGTCTTGACTTATAGGGCTAGTTCAGGCTTTATTTGCTCTAGGACCCAATTTACGATTTCTTTATGTGTGTGTGTACAGGAGTGTGATGTGACAGGGATGGTATCTTTTATTTCCCACCACACACAGTTACCACCAATTTGTAATGATGTCTTGATGATGATTTTAATTATTTATTTATTATATATATGATTATCTTCGCTGCCACCAAATGGAGGAGATGTCAGGCAGATGGCACTTATTCTTTTTAAGCTTCTTTATTTACTTCAGATGGTGATGTTGCTTAACTTAAAATATGACACAGCTCTACAAGGGCCGGAAAAATAGTACAGGTCAATAACTGGCTCAGAAAATGGTGCCAAGAGGAGCATTTTGGCTTCCTTGACCATGGTCTACTCTTCCAGGAGGATGGCCTATTGGCAAGTGATGGGGTGAGATGGGGTGCATCTCACACAAGCAGGAAAACATCTTTTTGCACACAGACTCACAAACCTCATCAGGCGCACTTTAAACTAGATCCACTGGGGGAGGAGAACAACAGCCTGGCGAACACTATATTACCCACGACCACAGGGAACCGCCAAAAGGCTAAATGGAGGGCTGCACAAACAAAGCAAGGACCAAGTACGGAGAGCACAATAATCTCAAATAAACAGCTCAAGGGGAGGTCACAGGGGCTTACATGTCTTTACACCAACGCTCAGAGCATGGGAAATAAGCAAGACGAACTCCAACTCGTAGCACAGCACCACACATACGATGTCATAGGCATCACTGAAACCTGGTGGGATGACTCCCATCACTGGAATGTAGCCATTGAGGGCTATAACCTCTTTCACAGAAATAGAACAAAAGGGAGAGGAGGGGGAGTAGCTTTATATGTCAAAAACAGTTACGTTGCAGAAGAAATGCAAGACTGTAATCCGGGAAACCAGCTTGAAAGCATCTGGATAAGAATCAAGGGAACCAGGACTCAAAAAGATCTTGTTGTGGGTGTCTACTACAGACCTCCGAGTCAGGATGAAGGACTTGATGAAGCCTTCTGTCAACAGCTGACCAAACAGGCACAAAGAAGAGATATAGTAGTCATGGGCGATTTCAATTATTCCGATATCTGCTGGAAAACGAACTCAGCCAAGAGTACAAAGTCCAACAAATTCCTCACTTGCCTTGCAGACAATTTTATGGTCCAGAAGCTAGAAGAGGCAACAAGAGGATCAGCAACTCTTGATCTAATCTTAACAAATACAGTTGATCAATACAGTTGAAGTGGTTGGATCCTTAGGGGCAAGTGACCATGTGCTCCTGGAGTTTGCAATACAAAGGAATGCTGAAACTAAGACAAGTCAAACACGCATTCCCGACTTTAAGAGAGCTGACTTCCAAAAAATGAAGGAATTACTGAGCGGCATTCCATGGATACCAATATTAAAAAACAAGGGAGTTAAGGATGGATGGGAGTTTTTCAAAAGTGAAATACTCAAGGCGCAAATGCAAACAGTGCCAACAAAGAAGAAAAATAAGACAAGTTTAAAGAAGCCAGAATGGATGTCCAAAGAACTTCTAACTGAGCTAAAGCTCAAAAGTGACATGCACAAGAAGTGGAAAAGGGGAGAAATCACCAAAGAAAAATTCAAACGTATAGCCAACACCTGTAGGGAAAAGGTTCGCAAGGCTAAAGCACAAAATGAGCTCAGGCTTGCCAGGGACATAAAAAACAACAAAAAAGGCTTTTTTGCTTACGTTGGTAGAAAAAGGAAGAAAAAGGATCTGGATCTTTTGACCCAAATCGGGATTTTAATATTATTGTGTATATGGACTTTTATGACTGTTTTTAATCATGTTGAAGTTTTACTGCTCGGTTTAATGTTTTATCTGATTTGTGCTGTCGTGTCTGGGCATGGCCCCATGTAAGCCGCCCCGAGTCCCTCCGGGGAGATGGGGCGGGATATAAGAATAAAATTATTATTATTATTATTATTATTAAGGAGGCGATAGGGCCTCTGCAAGGAGAGGATGGGGTGATGGCGTCAGGGGAAAGGCAGAACTGCTCAATGCCTTCTTTGCCTCGGTCTTCTCACAAAAAGAAAGCCATCTTCAACCTCAGCAACATGGAATGGACGAAGGATTGGGGGAAATCCAACCCCAAATAGGGAAACAAGTTGTCCAGGAACACCTGGCCTCTCTAAACGAATTCAAGTCCCCAGGGCCAGATCAGCTACATCCAAGAGTATTGAAGGAATTAGCGGAAGTTATTTCAGAACCACTAGCAATTATCTTCGAGAGTTCTTGGAGAACGGGAGAAGTCCCAGCAGATTGGAGGAGGGCGAATGTGGTCCCTATCTTCAAGAAGGGAAAAAAGAACGACCCAAACAATTACCGTCCGGTCAGCCTCATATCGATACCAGGCAAGATTCTGGAAAAGATCATCAAGGAAGTGGTCTGCAAACACTTAGAAACAAATGCGGTCATTGCTATAGTCAACACGGATTTACCAAAAACAAGTCACGCCAGACTAATCTGATCTCTTTTTTCGATAGAGTTACGAGTTGGGTCGATACAGGGAATGCTGTGGATGTAGCGTACCTGGATTTCAGTAAGGCCTTCGACAAAGTCCCCCACGACCTTCTGGCAAATAAACTAGTAAAATGTGGGCTAGACAAAACTACGGTTAGGTGGATCTGCAATTGGCTAAGCGAACGAACCCAAAGGGTGCTCACCAATGCGTCATCTTCATCATGGAAAGAAGTGACAAGTGGAGTGCCGCAGGGCTCCGTCCTGGGCCCGGTTCTGTTCAACATCTTTATTAACGACTTAGACGAAGGGTTAGAAGGCACGATCATCAAGTTTGCAGACGACACAAAACTGGGAGGGATAGCTAACACTCCAGAAGACAGGAGCAGAATTCAAAACGATCTTGACAGACTAGAGAGATGGGCCGAAACTAACAAAATGAAGTTCAACAGGGACAAATGCAAGATACTTCATTTCGGCAGAAAAAATGGAAATCAAAGATACAGAATGGGGGACGCCTGGCTTGACAGCAGTGTGTGCGAAAAAGACCTTGGAGTCCTCGTGGACAACAAGTTAAACATGAGCCAACAATGTGATGCAGCAGCTAAAAAAGCCAACGGGATTCTGGCCTGCATCAATAGGGGTATAGCGTCTAGATCCAGGGAAGTCATGCTACCCCTCTATTCTGCCTTGGTCAGACCACACCTGGAATACTGCGTCCAATTCTGGGCACCACAGTTGAAGGGAGATGTTGACAAGCTGGAAAGCGTCCAGAGGAGGGCGACTAAAATGATCAAGGGTCTGGAGAACAAGCCCTATGAGGAGCGGCTTAAAGAGCTGGGCATGTTTAGCCTGCAGAAGAGAAGGCTGAGAGGAGACATGATAGCTATGTACAAATACGTGAAGGGAAGTCATGGGGAGGAGGGAGCAAGCTTGTTTTCTGCTGCCCTGCAGACTAGGACACGGAACAATGGCTTCAAACTACCTGAACATCAGGAAGAACTTCCTCACTGTGAGGGCTGTTCGACAGTGGAACTCTCTCCCCCGGGCTGTGGTGGAGGCTCCTTCCTTGGAGGCTTTTAAGCAGAGGCTGGATGGCCATCTGTCGGGGGTGCTTTGAATGCGATTTCCTGCTTCTTGGCAGGGGGTTGGACTGGATGGCCCATGAGGTCTCTTCCAACTCTACTATTCTATGATTCTATGATTCTATGATTCTATGATTGTGACAGAGACTTAGATGGAATAAAAATCAAAACAAGTTTATTTCGTGTACAGAGCTTAGTGGTTTCTATAACTTCTTAAAGGCACTTAGAATAACAGTTACAAATAGATGTGAGGTGTTCCAACTTTCAAAATACTACCTTCTCTCCAAACTAAACTAGAAATGATCTCTTAGATCCACTGGGATTAATTTCCCTTAATCCACAGCCTCTACAAAATAACCCTAAACAAGACACCTAACTTGCTTAGTCTGGCCTAATAGAGGTCTGCCTCCCTGGTTTCCTTAAACTTGGAATCAGTCTGTCCCCTGTGACTAAAAATCACAGACTAAGATCCAAACTTCCCTGGTTTCCTTAAACTTGGAACCAGTCCGTTCCCTGTGTGATGCCCCATGGGCCTTGTAGTCCTGTTCCTAGTACTATCGTGGCAGATGAAGATGAAAACATGGGGTTTTCGCTGGTTCAACAAGAGCCGGAGTCCTTTCACCTGCCGGATGTTGATGTTTGTCCTCAAGAATTCAGTAAAACAGACCTTGGGCATTCCTCCCCTCCGTTTCCCAGGAGGGAATCTTACTCTAGAGACAGAGGAGTCAGAGAAGCAAATCGGAGGAGTTTACGGATCGCTGCCAAACAACAGGCTGATTAGGCCTGCTTCCCTTGGGAAATTCTAAGGAGTCTTGCATCTGGACAGAGTTGGGTTTCGCTTCTCGTTCTCTAGGGAAAGAGATTGTTGGCGGGAAAACGAGACCCAATATAGGTACTTGGCGCGGGAGATTCTTTGCGGAGTCAACAGATCAGCTTCAGGAGTGAGATCGTGTGTGGACTTCGTAACCCCAGTTCCTTGCCTCCCGGATCAAGTATTCAAGATTTTGCATCGCTTTGCTTTTAACCACGGACCTAGTTCCAGGATTCACTGGTTACCTTGTACCTAGTCACGGACCTTGTTAAGAACCAAGTTATATCCAGCCTTGTTCCAGCCTTGTTGTCAAGCTACCTTGGACTCTAAGACTCTGACATTTCCCCACGCTATTGCTTGGCAATAGTGTGTGTTTCGGTATTGGATAAAGAACTTTGAACTCTAATATCATTTATTGGACTATACATTTTTGGACTATATTTGACCTCATTTGAAAGGTCTGCTTCTGAACTATATTCTTCACTTGTTTTTATTGCTTTTATACATTTCCTTAATAAAGATATTAGATAGAGACTGGCCTCCGTGTATGGTTCTTGGTGCCCAGCTGCCAGGGGTCTGACAGTTTGACTCCGCCACCCACAGCACCAAGCAACCTAAGGCCAGTATGTCTGTCACACCAGGAGCCGGAGTGGGCGCCCCTGCCCCACCACCCAGTTACACCATTTCCCAGGATGAATTCAACCGGATCCGGGACGTACTCCAAGAGCAGGAGGGAGAAATACGGGGCTTGAAGGAACGTGGAGCCCGTCTCCCTGCCCTAGCGCTACCAACAAAGTTTTCCGGAGAAGCCTCCAAGGTTCATGTCTTCCGTCGCCAGTGCCAGGCGTAATTAGAAGCCTGCCACGCTGAATTTGCCCAAGAAGATGTCAAGGTGGCATGGATTTTCAGTCTCCTAGATGGGCCTGCGGCCACTTGGGCGACGGCGTTGTACGATGCGGGTTCCACGCACCTAAACACCGCACAGCAATTTCTGAATCATCTTCGAAAAACCTGGGGGATCGAGGACGATGAGGAGGCGGCCGGCCACAAACTCCGGCGCCTCTTCCAAGGGGACAGACCGTTGTCCCGGTACATAGCCGAGTTCCGGGTGCTGGCTCAAAACACCGGCTGGAACGATGTAGCCCTCAGGGGACAGTTTCGCGAGGGCCTCAACCTCGAGATGCAGGAAGAAATCTCTTTTTTTTTTTTGAAAATAATTTTTATTATGGTTTTCCTCGAAAAGACAGACAATGAAAAAAAAGAAATAATACATAGTAAACAATAACATTTTTAGGGATGGGAATGAGATGGGAAAAGACACATGGATAAGGAGGGGGAGGGGAAAAGGGGGTTTGTGATTTAGGGTTTCGGGATTGATGGTAGGGGGGGGAAACACTCTAGGGGGGGAGGGGGGAGGAGGGGAGGGGTAGGTGGTTTAACTTCCGGTGTTTTTCTTCTCAGATCGTTAAGTCCATCATTTCTCCTTTATATGTTTGTTCCTTAAGTAGTCCTCAAACTTAGACCAGTCAGTAGCTTTCACTGTATTGCCGTTACTTCTCCTGATCAAAAATGATAATTGATCCATGTTCTTTATCTCCAACAATTTGTCCAACCATTGTTCTTTCGTCGGTGCTTGCTTCGATTTCCAAAATCTTGCTATTAGGAGCCTTGCTGCGGTAATAAAAAAGGTGAAAAGTTTGTCGGTATTAGAGTCGATTCTGTCTTTGGGGTCATAGAGTCCTAACAGGAGCAGTTCGGGTTTTTTATCAAAATTTGTTTTTAGTATCTCATTGCTCTCCTCCAAAATTATGGTCCAAAATCTATCCAGTTTCCTACACTTCCACCACATGTGGAAGTAGGATCCTATTTGGGCTTTGCACCTCCAGCATTTGTTACTTGCATTCTTATACATGTGACCTTTTTTTTGGGTGTTAAGTACCACCTGTGTATGAGTTTGAGCCAATTCTCTTTCATGTCAACTGAATACGTATATTTAATTTTTTTATTCCAAATTGATTCCCATTCGCACATTTGAATGGGTCTACCTATATTTCTAGCCCATAATATCATTGAATTTGATACTATCTCTGTTTCAGTTTCCCAGCACAGTAATTTGCTGTACAATATAGTTATATTTTTTCTATCTATATGGATAAATTTATCCCAAAATCCTTGATCTTGTTCAAAACCCACTAATTTGTCTCTTTTATATGCCTCCTTAATTTGAAAATATTGATACCAGGACACATTCTTGTTTATCTTTTGTATTTGGTCCAATTCTTTCACTTTTGGAGGGTCTTTTTTGTCGTTAGCCAGAGATAACAAATCTCTATATATCGGCCATTTCCTCCAGCCCAAAGATCTTCTATGGTCAGCTTCAATTGGAGATAGCCATAATGGTGTCTTGGTATGAAAGCGGCATTTGTATTTATCCCATATTCTCAATAGCGCAGATCTGATAAAATGGTTTCCGAATTGTTTTTCAATTTTCTTTTTGCCATACCATAGATACCCGTGCCAACCTTTCCTTAATTCATGGCCTTCCAGATTTAAGATTTTGTTTTTATCTAATTTTATCCAATTTTTAATCCAGTGAAGGGCACACGCATCATGGTAGAGCTGTAAGTCTGGTAGACCTAATCCTCCCTGCGATTTTGGTGAAATCATTGTGCTGTATTTTATCCTAGGTTTTTTGCCTCTCCAAATAAATTTTGTAATATATTTTTGCCAGTCCTTAAATACTTTGGTGGTCCTTATAATTGGTATATTTTGAAATAGATAAAGTAGTTTGGGCAGGACGTTCATCTTTATTATTGCTATTCGTCCCAATAATGAGACATTTAAGTTCTTCCATTTATCCAAATCACTTTGGATCTCTTTCCACTTCTCTACATAATTTAAGTCTAGTAATTGGTTATTTTTTGCTGACAGCCAGATCCCTAGATATTTTATTTTGGAGACCTGATATGTCGTGTAATTCTTTCTGTTTTGTTTTGGAGATGTTTTTTGTTAAAATCATTGTTTTTTTTCTTATTAATTTTGAGGCCAGCCACATTTCCGAATTCTTCAATTTTCCAAAGCCAATTTTGTATATTTTCAATTGGGTTTTCTATACATATCACATCGTCTGCGAATGCTCTATATTTATAGTCTTGTTTGTCTAATCTTATTCCTTGTAGATTCGTATCCCTCCTAATTGCCCTGAGCAAGATCTCTAATGCCATAATAAATATTAGGGGAGAGAGGGGGCAGCCCTGTCTTGTACCCTTATTAATTCCAAATTTATTTGTCTCCTGTCCGTTCAATTGTATTTTTGCCCATTGGTCCTCATAGATGCTATTGATACCGTTTTGAATTTGGAAGCCTAAATCTAATTCTTGAAATAAAAGTTTGAAAAAATTCCAATTTAAGTTATTGAAGGCTTTCTCCGCATCTAATGAGAGAAACCCTACTTCTCTTTGGCTATGTTATTCATAATATTCCACTGCATCAATTATCATTCTTACATTATCCTTAATAGATCTGGAAGGGAGAAAGCCTGTCTGGTCTTCTCCCATCCATTCGGCAAGGAAAACCTTCAGCCTATTCGCCAGAATTTTTGCAAAGATTTTGTAATCTGTATTTAGGAGGGATATGGGTCTATAATTCTTGACCTCCAACAAATTTGCACCCTCTTTGGGTATCATAACTATCGTAGCCTCCTTCCAAGATTCTGGTATTATTTTATTCTGTAGAGCCTGATTCATTAATTTCTTCAGGAAGGAAGTTACTTCTTTTTGTCCTATTTTATAAAAGCCCGCAATGAATCCGTCTGGTCCTGGGGTTTTATTGCTATCTAAACTTTTGATTACTTTGAGGATTTCCTCCTCTGTGATTTCTTTGTTAAGTTCATGCCTTTGTTCTTCTGTGATTTTGTCCAAATTTTGTTTTCCTAAGTACCTCATTATGGCCTCCAAATTGATATTGTCTTTAGAATATAAATTTTCATAATATTTATGGAATGCCTCTTTTATTTCGTCATCCGAGTTGACCACTTTGCTCTCAGTTTCAATTTTAATAATTTGTCTACTCTGTTTTTTCTTCCTAATTAGACGCGCTAGCCATTTGCCTGGCTTGTTGGCGTTATCAAATGCATTTTGTCTAACCCATTTTATTTGTTTGGCCAGGTTCTCTAAGTCCCAGCTTTCCTTTGTCTTGTTTAGTAGTTCTAAACTTCTTTTTATCTTCTTATTCCTGGGGTTGGCTTTAAGTTACTTTTCTTTTATTTCTATCTCCTTGTTCAGTCTATTCCATTCTACTTCCTTTTGTTTTTTTTTATAGAGTTTAGTTGTATTAGGTAACCTCTCGCCACAGCTTTGTAGGCGTCCCATACTATTTGTGGTTTTATTTCATTTGTATCGTTAATTCTAAAGTATTCTTTGGTCATAGTTTTAATCCTATCTAAGTCCTGCTTGTGTTTTAGTAGATTTTCGTTTAGCCTCCATTTCCTTAAAAACTTCTTTTTATTGATTACCATTGTTAATGGACAATGATCCGACAGGTCCCTTGACAGTATGCGTATATCAGATATTTTATTCACCAGAGATTTGGAGGCCCATATCATGTCGATCCTGGACCATGATTGATACCTATTTGAAAAGTGTGTGTAATCTTTTTCTTTAGGATTAAGTTCTCTCCATGTGTCTACTAAATCATATTCGTCTTTTAGTGCCAGGAGGCTTTTGGGAAGGGAGGTGGTTTCCTTTTCTTTCTTTGATTTGTTGGTTTTGTCTAGCTCTTTATTTAATACTCCATTAAAATCACCTAAAATTATAATATGGTCCGACTCTACATTACTAATATTTTCTCTCAACGCTTTTGTGAACTTAACTTTCGGGCCGTTTGGTGCATATATGTTACAAATTAAAAAAATTTCATTTTCCAAATCTATTGTTATTGCAATCACTCTACCTTCATTGTCTTTAAATGCTTCCTTTACCACCAGTTTGTCGTCTACATATAAAACCACCCCCCTTTTCTTCACAGTATCCGCCGAGACAAAGGCTTTCCCTAGGTAGTTATTGTATAAAAGGTTAGAGTGTGATAGGTCAATATGTGTTTCTTGTAGGGCTATGATATTAAATTTTTCTTTTCTTAATTTATTAAATAACCTTTTTTGTTTATTGGGGGAATTTAACCCATTAATATTATTTGAAAAACATTTTAGTTGGCAACAGACATTGCTCATCTTTGTCGATTCCTTCATCGTCTATTGGGTCTCCTGTATCCGATTCTTCTTGGTCAGTAATCAAGTCTAATTCTGCCACTGTTGGGTCGGTGTCTTTCGGTGAATCAAATCTTCTTTTCTTAATTTCTTTCGGATTGTTGCCATACTGGATGATAGCGATAGTCTATTAATATTTGATTCTTTCTTTAGGATTCGATAAAAGTCCTTCGCTTCTTCTTCCGTGGTGATCCATAATTTGTCGTCTTTATATGTGGCCATTAGGCCTTCATATTTATCCCATCTGTATTTTATTTGTCTTTTCTTGAGTTCGTCTGTTAGAAAGTAATACTTTCTTCTTCTGGTTAATATCGATTTCGGGTATTCCTTTAAAATGATCACTTTTCTCTCCTTGTACCAGATGGGGTTAAGGGCATTTTTCCTGAGCACTTCGTCCCTAGTGGTTTTCTTCAGGAAGTGTACAATAACATCTTTAATTGCCTTATTTTTCTTTGTGAAGTTTGATTGGATTCTGTACACCCTGTCGATCTGACCACAGGCTTCTTGCTCTGTGCATTGTAGGAGCTTTGCTGTTATTTGTGTGATCACCCAGCCAATATTTTCTTTTTCCTCTTCTTGCACATTCCTATATCGTAGTTGGAATTCCATAGATTGGAGTTCCAATTTTTCCTGTATCCTTTCTAACTTTTTCTCCCTCTCTTCCATGAAATCCATCCTCTCTTGCAATTTCATTTGTAATTTATCATTTTTCCTGTTCACTATTTTTAATTCACTAATATCATTGGAGTTTTTTATAAGTTCTTTTTTCATTGCACCCATCTCTCCTCTCCATTCTTTCTTCAATTCATCTTGCAAAGTTTTTTGTTGCAAATCTTGTTTCTTGGCTATCATTTGGACCTCATTTTGCAGTTGGTCCTGCTTCTCGGAGATTTTCTTGATCTCCCTTAAAATGTCTTTTAGGCCCCCCTCATCTGGGAGAGAGGTTCTTCGTACGTTCATCCTAGAGTCTTTATTGTCTTTCTCTGTTTTCCATTTGGGTGTAGCCATTGCCCCAGGTTGTGTGATAAATTACACTTTGGGGGGTGCACTGTACTACTTTGGTCGCAGGGCAGCGAAAGTGTAGGTGGGAGACGGGGCAAAGACAGATAGGACGGGGAAGAGGAGAAAAGGAATGAAAGAAGAGAAAAAAAGAAAAATAATAATAATAGAAATTGGATGGGAGCCGAGGGGGGGAAGACCCAATTCTTGAGTCCTTCTGTTGAGGGAGTATGGTCCCTAAGGTTTGCACACTGGGTGTCCTTATCCTGAGGGAGATTACTCTATAAGTGGAGATCTGGCTGGCCCCGTCGCTATAGCTTGGTTTTGGAGTCTAATACCTCCTTGAAAGACCTTGGGATAGGGTTTCAACTGGGCAGCTTCTTACTTGTTGTTTTCCTTTTCCTTAGAAAGTACTTCCTCCTTCCTCTCTCTCCCGGTGGGCTGATACTTAGTTTGCTCTCTCTTTTTTTTCTCCCCTTTATTATTATAACCTGTTCAAGATCTGGTCTCGTGTCCTCGGGATGTAGTCCTCTCGAGAATACACCCCACGATAAACGTTCCTACCTCCTCCTTCCGGTTTGACCAGATACGCTGCTACACTCGCTTGCGTCAGATCCTGCTTGGATCCATTTGTTTAAAGAAGGGAGGCTGTAGACAAAACAACATGGCGCCCAAGGACATTCCTTATGTCTAAACAGGGTCGCGGCAGAATGGTAAGATGAAGTTTTGACACGCGGTCTTTCCCTCTGTCGCTCTGAGAGCCTCCCTTTTCTTTCCGCCCTCTCCCCTCCTTCCCGTCCTACCGCTCTCCTCCACCCTCGCCTTCCTGCAAGTGCTGACATGACCACCGGTGAGGTGAATTGTTGGACAGTCGGATTATTGGGTTTTTTGTAACTTAGATTTGCTAGATTTGACTGGGTTGACTCACCATATGCCCAACTACTTAAATTGAGTTTGAGAGCGGCGGTGTGCTTGTCCGCCGCCGCTGCTGTACTCTTCTCCGCTGGGGTTGGCGCGGCTAGGCTGGCAGCTAATGCGGACTTTGCCGCTTCCCGCTCGTCGACTCGCCGGCCGCAGTCCTCCGGACCCACTAGGACCTCTCCCTTGAGGGGCGAGGGCCTTTGGGGCCGTCGGAGAGATCCACTGACACCAGCGTCTCCCCCCCAAACTCGATCCGAGGGGGGAGAGGGAGCTGTAGCTCTACCAAGTCTGACCCGCGGTTGGTACACCAAGAGCTCTCAGTGCACCCAGCCTGTCGCCATTGCCACGCCACCGGAAGTCCAGGAAGAAATCTCTAAGGTGGATCCCCCTGGGACTCTTGAAAGACTCATCGCCAAATGTTTACGGGCTGAAATCCTGCTTGCCAATAAGAAACAGTGGCTCCGAGGCCAGAGTGGAAGAGCCGGAGCAAAGCCCTCCACTTCTACCAGTGTCCAGCCTCGTCCAGTATGGAGACCCCCACCGCCAGCCCCTGGCCCCATGGGAAGCGAGGAGGAGCCGATGCAGTTGGTCAATGTGCGCCCCAGGCTAGATGTTGCTGAAAAGGCCCGCCGCCAATGCTTGAATCTGTGCTGGTACTGTGGGAATGGGGGCCACTTCGCCAGGGAGTGCCCAGCCAAGAAGAAGCCCCCCACCCGTCTGGCGGCGGCGGCCTCCGCGGAGGCAGAGGCTGCCGAGGTGGCTGGAACAAAGCCGGCGGGGGAAGCCAGCAACCGGGCGTAGAAGGGCTCGCCAACCCGGTCAGAAACTCCACTCAAGAGCTGCAAATGGGGGTCCTATTTCTCCTGGTGGTCACACTGTGGTCAGTAAAAAAGGGACCCGTCATGATCCATTTCATTGATAGAGACTATGCTAACTCACTGGGACTACAATATCATGATTTCAAGAACGCCCGGGTGGTGCAAGCCATAGACGGCCGACCCCTGAAGACAGGTCCACTCCATGACCCAACCATCTCCTGGTCCAACAGAGAACTGCAGTTCGCCTCAAGGTATTGCCAAAATCATTGTCTAGTAGCCAAAGTCTGCCATGCCACAGATGCAGAACCCATCATCACCTTGCCCAAGAAAAGACTTTTGGGATGTCTTCAATGAAAAGGAGGCCGAGAAACTACCCCCACATAGACCCTATGACTGTGCCATTGACCTGGTGGAGGGGGCCCCAATTCCACGGGGACACCTCTACTCCCTGACTGAACCAGAGCAGGAAGCTCTCAGAGAGTTTATAGAGTCAAACCTCCGCAAGGGGTTCATCAGACCCTCTCAATCCCCAGCCGCTTCCCCAGTGATGTTTGTGAAAAAGAAGTCAGGGGATCTACGCTTGGTTGTGGACTATCGGGCACTGAACAACATCACGAAGCGGAACCGCTACCCATTGCCACTGATCTCGGACCTATTGGACCGACTCCGAGGGGCCAAGGTTTACACCAAACTGGATCTTCGCGGGGCTTACAATCTGGTTCACATAAGAGAGGGGGACGAATGGAAAACCGCCTTCCAGACCAAATTCGGATTATACAAGTCCCTAGTCATGAATTTCGGATTATCTGGAGCCCCCACAACATTCCAGCATTTTGTCAACGATATTTTCCAAGACTATCTAGATCGGTTCTTGATCATATACTTGGATGACTTTTTGGTGTATTCGAAATCACAGACGGAACACGACCAGCACGTCAGAATGGTGCTACAACGATTGCGGGATCATGGACTATATGCCAAGTTAGAAAAATGCGCCTTTGATTTGCAAGAGGTAGACTTCCTGGGATACCGCGTCTCGCCACTAGGACTATCCATGGACCCGGCAAAGGTTTCAGCCGTATTGGAATGGCGGGCGCCAACTAACAAAAAGGAAGTACAGCGCTTCTTGGGGTTTGCAAACTACTACCGCAAATTCATCCCAGACTTCGCTCGCTGGTCTGACCCAATCACCAGCTGCATCTGAGGGAAACAGCCTTTCCGTTGGACAGAACAAGCTGAAAAAGGGTTCCATCAGCTAAAGCAATTATTCACGACCCAGCCAATTCTACAGCACCCTGATCCTAGAACCCCTTTTGTTGTGCAGGCTGATGCCTCTGATGTGGCAATAGGGGCTATACTGATGCAACCAGTGGGAGAACATCTCTATCCTTGTGCCTATTACTCACGACAACTAACAGCCCCAGAGAGAAACTATACCATTTGGGGAAAGGAACTCTTAGCCATAAAGGCAGCCTTTGAGAATTGGAGACATTGGTTAGAAGGGGCCAAATTCCCCATTGAAGTTCATACTGACCATCGGAATTTAGAGCATCTAAGAACCGCACGAAAGCTAAACCAAAGACAACAACGCTGGGCTTTGTTCTTTGAACGTTTTGACTTCCGGATCCATTATGTGACTCCGGCCCAGACCAAGCAAGCAGATGCCCTATCACGGAAACCAGAGTATGCAGCAGGGCACAAAGACACCTCAGAATCTCGATTGCTGCAACCCGAAAACTTTGCCACACTCACAGTGGGAAACACCAAATCCACTTCAATTGAGCCAGCTCCTCCTAACCCAGAATCCCTTTCCACTCAAGAGATTAGGGCCAGTCAACAGACAGATGCCTGGGCTCAAGAACAGATTCGCCAAGGACTACGTTTTCCTTTCTCACTCAAGAACGATCTATTATGCTACAGGAACCATGTTTACATCCCTCCAGGCCCCGGCAGAGTAAAGGCACTCCGTTTGTGCCATGACAGCAAGCCGGCCGGACATTTTGGGTTATTTAAAACCATGCACTTAATTCTGCGAGACTTCTGGTGGCCCAAGATTCGCAAAGACGTGGAGAATTATGTCAACACCTGCCCTGTATGCCAGCGTTCCAAGACAAGAAGGGAGAAGCCATCAGGGCTACTGCATCCCCTTCCCACTCCTTCTCGCCCATGGGAGATAATTTCCGCGGATTTTATCACTGATCTACCACCCTCCCTTGGATTCACCACGATTCTAGTAGTGGTAGACCTTTTTACCAAGTTGGCCCATTTCATCCTCTGTGATGGCCTTCCCACGGCCAAAGAGACTGCAGATTTATTCTTTCAGCATGTATTCCGACTACATGGTTTACCCAAGAGCTTGGTCACTGACCATGGATCCCAATTCACCTCTCGTTTTTGGAAAGCCCTGCAAAAGCTATTGGGCATAGACTCCCGTTTATCCCCAGATCATCATCCCCAAACAGATGGACAAACCGAGCGCACCAATGCTACCTTGGAACAATATCTTCGCTGTTACGTAAACTACCAACAGGACAATTGGGCTTCCCTATTACCTCTGTCAGAGTTTGCATACAACAATGGTGTCCAGAATTCAACTAAGGAAACTTCGTTTTTTGCAAATTATTCTTTTCATCCTCGTTTCTTTCCTCCCATCATGGAGACCTCAGAAGTCCCTGCAGCAGAGGATTGGCTACAGGAACTCACAGCGGTGCAAGAGCTTTTGCACCAACAACTTGATCAAGCCAAGGAGGACTACAAACGCCACGCTGACAGCCATCGCCAGCCTGGTCCCGAGATCAAGGTAGGAGATCGGGTTCTGTTGTCCACTCGCTTTTTGCCCTCCCACCGTCCCTGCCGGAAGTTAGATGCCCGTTTCATTGGTCCCTACCCCGTGGTGGCGCAACTTAACCCCGTGACTCCAACTTCCGCGCTCCATGCGCATTCATCCGGTGTTCCACCGTTCCCTGCTCCTTCCGGCGGATGGTGTACGCCCCGACGCGAGCCGGCCGCCCCCCGCCCCTGTTTTACTGGACGGAGAGGAGGAATTCGAGGCTCAGGACATTTTGGATTCTCGCTTCCATCGCCGCCGCCTTCAGTATCTCATTGACTGGGTGGGGTTTGGCCCTGAAGAACGCTCCTGGGAAGACGCTTCCACAGTCCACGCCCCTGATTTGGTCCGCCGCTTCCATCAGGCCTACCCTACCAAGCCGCGGCCCCGCGACTCTCGGGGACGGGCTCTGAATGAGGGGGGCCTTGGGAGAGGGGATAGTGTGATGCCCCATGGGCCTTGTAGTCCTGTTCCTAGTACTATCGTGGCAGATGAAGATGAAAACATGGGGTTTTTGCCGGTTCAACAAGAGCCGGAGTCCTTTCACCTGCCGGATGTTGATGTTTGTCCTCAAGAATTCAGTAAAACAGACCTTGGGCATTCCTCCCCTCCGTTTCCCAGGAGGGAATCTTACTCTAGAGACAGAGGAGTCAGAGAAGCAAATCGGAGGAGTTTACGGATCGCTGCCAAACAACAGGCTGATTAGGCCTGCTTCCCTTGGGAAATTCTAAGGAGTCTTGCATCTGGACAGAGTTGGGTTTCGCTTCTCGTTCTCTAGGGAAAGAGATTGTTGGCGGGAAAACGAGACCCAATATAGGTGTTTGGCGCGGGAGATTCTTTGCGGAGTCAGCAGATCAGCTTCAGGAGTAAGATCGTGTGTGGACTTCGTAACCCCAGTTCCTTGCCTCCCGGATCAAGTATTCAAGATTTTGCATCGCTTTGCTTTTAACCACGGTTACCTTGTACCTAGTCACGGACCTTGTTAAGAACCAAGTTATATTCAGCCTTGTTCCAGCCTTGTTGTCAAGCTACCTTGGACTCTAAGACTCTGACATTTCCCCACGCTATTGCTTGGCAATAGTGTGTGTTTCGGTATTGGATAAAGAACTTTGAACTCTAATATCATTTATTGGACTATACATTTTTGGACTATATTTGACCTCATTTGAAAGGTCTGCTTCTGAACTATATTCTTCACTTGTTTTTATTGCTTTTATACATTTCCTTAATAAAGATATTAGATAGAGACTGGCCTCCGTGTATGGTTCTTTGTGCCCAGCTGCCAGGGGTCTGACACCCTGTGACTAGAAATCACAGACTAAACTGGGTTTTTAAAACATTCCCTCTTTTCCTTTCCAAACGGCGGTTGGCTCCGCCCCCGTTGTCACGGCAACCTGTCTCCTAATGCTGAGCTGGTTACCCTCTGGCACTATCAGCTCCAATACTTACCATTTTAAATTAACCAAACCTGACTGTTTAAACAAAATCAAATAAACATGTTATCTATAAACAAAATAAAATCACACACTTCTTTACAGTGTGTACTGTTGTGTGTGTGTGTGTGTGTGTGTGTGTGCGTGCCTGTGGGGTATGTGGGGATGAAGATGTGTATGTTTGGTTCAACACATTTCAATAATAATAATAATAATAATAATAATAATAATAATAAAACTTTATTTTTGTATCCCGCCGCCATCTCCCTGAAGGGACTTGGGGCAGCTAACATGGGGCCAAGCCCAAACAATTTCAATAAAACAAGATAAAATACATACAAAACACATGACAACATCCAATAAAATGCTTATACAATAAGATAGTAAAACAGAACATAATAACAGTAGCATAAAAAAACAGAGTATAAAAATAATACAAAATTTAAATGAGTCTTCAGTGCTACCCACCCAACTGCTTTACACAGTGGGAATAAAATATTCACCAGGGAGGGGGAATAATCTTCCATCTCTAAATTTTAAGATAGAATGGTGAAAACTTATTTTTTTTAAAAAAGTGTAAGAAACAAAAATATATTTCAAAAGCTGTATGAGAAATCTGGAGAGAATCTGGAAGAAACTAGCTGTTATAAATCAAAATATTTAACCAATTTGTCTTTCTGAGACAAATCAAGACATCAGGAGGATCTCTTCAGAACCAAGCGCCAGGAAGGTTATATTGAAACCTATCTGCTGTTTGAAGTTCCTCTTTATTTATACATTAACAATCTGATTAGTTTATAGAAATCACTAACTAAAGTAAGGATTTTAATCATATTTGAACAATTAACCCATAACCTAAAATTAAATCCTATACTACACATTTTCAAAGCAAAATAATTGACAATATTATGTTTGAGGGTTTTTTTTAATCCTCCAATACAAGAAGCGTGAAGCTCCAAAATATGTTCAATATATATTCAATAAAGCAAAAAATGAGCAAAACTAAATCCATCAAATTCCACTGTTATTTTGTAATCAAAGATGGAAAGATAGCAGATGTATTTACAAACACAAATATTAAATGCTGGGTTAAGAGGAAACAGCCTGTGGAAGATGAACAGGTGAAAAAAAGTAGAGATGGTAGATAAGCTATATGAAATCAAATTTAATAACAGAGTGACAATTAATATTCTCTATTTTCTCTTGCATTTTATGAGATCGTATGCAATGATCTATTTATAAGTAACCTTATTAAACAAGCTGTTTAAGCAGCTACAATTCTTTGAGTTAGTTAAAGTGATGCATTCAGCCAAAACTGCAAAGATTTCTGGAATTGCAATCTAATTTTTCTGTAATGAAGAGATTTTATCTCTCAGAGTAACATATTAACTCATGCAATGGCAAAGAGAATAGGGGGAAAACCTTTCATATATTTCATATGTTTTCCGGGCCATACAGCCCGGAAAATATACAACAACCCTTTCATATATTTCTTGTTCCCAGTGCTTTCTATTTTGCAGTATGTTTTATGCACCCAAAAATACTGTTCTAAGTATGACTCCAGATACATTTGCATCCAGTCTGATTAAAATGACCAGTAAATACCAGATTTTATTCCTGTTCTTTTTATTGACAAACTCATATGTCATGCTTATTCTAGAATATTTTCTATTATCTCTTCGTATAATCAAAGCTTTTTAATACTATTTTCCCCTGTCTGTTAATTTTATCCCAGTAATTTTTTTTGAAAAAACAGGAACTAAATCAGCCTAGATGTGCCCAAAGTTACTGTTAAGAACAATAACAATGAGAAATACAGTAGAATCTCCCAAGACAGCTGGTGGCATCACATGGTTTGCAGGTAAAGCAACTCAGATTCATTTCTTGGTCTCGTCAAGTAGGGTTGAGAAACTTGTCTAAAACTCTCAAGATCCTCTGCCAGCCAACATTCTGGGCCCTCTAGGTCTATGGAATCCAGATTTGTTATTTCTTGCAAGCAAGGATTGCTACGTCCCGTATTAATAAACTGTGATGACATGAACTCAGACTTACTGAAATGGGCAGATCTTCACTGCCTTTTAATATGAAGCATGATTGTCTGTGTTTTTCCATATTCATGGCAGCTCCAGGAACCCAAACTCCCATGGAAATGGCATGTCCATTGTAAAATAAGGTGGATCTTTATCCTGTCTTATTATGAGGCAACTCTCCCGGCTTCATCCTATATTGTTTTTAGGAATGCCTATCAAGGGGACTCAGAAACTTCAGTGCAGATCCTGGAATGAATGCATGATGGTATACAGTAGGGAAGGGGATGTTTACATTTAGGACCTCTTCACACCAACCTCCCCCTCACCTCATTTTAGTTTTGTTTCTCTGGCAATAGCTGGCGAAACGGGAATCACCCTTCCTCCTTTCCCCATCACAAGGAGGAAACAGGACAAGGCGTGTTGGAGTCCTGTCTCCATCACATGGGAGAAAGCCCCCCAAAATGTGGGTAGTCACATTGGAGCTACCCAAAATCCACTTATCTTTCAATCGTGGGTGAGGAAGTGTCTTGTAAGGCTTCCTTGCTATTTCAGGAGATGAATGGGGTGGGGCCAAGCCAGTATCATCTGATGGCACCTGGCAGGCCTTATCCCCAAAGTGTAGTAAGGGGCCAAAAAATCCCAAAAAACCCCCCAGGCTCATGCACTTCCTTGTTGCATGCATGCAGCATTGTATTCTCATCTGAGCCATTATTCTCTAAATATCCATGTGCAAGAAGCAATTCATGTTCCAAAATCTATAATGGCAGCTGACATGACAAAACAGTGCATAGAAAAGTGTGTGTGTGGCTACAAGCTGTTTGTCAACTTATGGCAATTGATTGGATTTCATAGAGTTTTCCTAAACAAGGAATACTCTGAAGTGGTTTTGCCAGTTTTTTCCTCTTGTTGGTGGTCTCCCATCCATAATAACCAATTCTGGCCCTGATTAGCTTCCATGATTAAAGTTCTGAATATTGTTTGATAAAACTTCCAATTTTAATTGATTCCATATTCATCTTTTTAAAAAGAAATTCCATCAAATTTATGGAATTTGAAAAATGTGAAATGTTCTTACCAAAAATCCCAAACTGAATGGAATTTTTAGTTATCTGTAATTCTGATATATTCAATGTACCATTACATTTACTCTTTTAAAAATACCTTTTCGATCTTTGTTGGCTTTATTTTAGGAAACTTGAATATTTCATCTCTCATCAAACTTTTTAAAAATGGGAAAGTAATTCAATTTCAGTTGGAAAACTTGAGTTTCAAAACTCCTAAAGAGCACATTTTCTATTCTTACTGATAATGACTCATTATCAAAGAGCTATTTTCATTTAATTTTTTTTTAAAAAAAACTCCTTTTGAATCCATCTTTAATAACAAAATTGATATTTCCATTGACAAATTAATGATATCTTCAAACTTTATTCGTGCTGAACATCAATATATTATTTGCACTCAAGACGCAGCCAAAAAAACCCAAAAAATCTAGCATCCTAAAAATGTCTTTATATTTGCCTAACTAGGTTTTGTGAAATAGCTGACTTGATTTTGAAATATATTACTAACCTTCATATCATACCACATGTTTCTTTTGATACTCCCTGCAGCTTCAAAAGAAAATTGGCCAGATGGAAGTAAAGATCTGTGAGCCACCTCTGCTTGCTCTGAAATCCATTTGGGCTTTGTAAGCATTCCTTGTGCATATTAAAACAAATGAACAAAATGTATGTCTCTGTGTGTATGATTGAATTCTTGCCCAAGAATGCAGGGGAACATGCTTGCTCAGAAGTTCTCGAATTGATTGATCTAATTAACCACAGCAGCAGTTATCCACATACTAAACTGAGAACATCCAATCTCACCTGATTTCTGAAGCTAAGGATGATTGACCCTGCTTAATAATAATAATAATAATAATAATAATAATAATAATACAAGACTATAATGAAGAAAAAAACAATTTGCCAGATGAACAGAAAGGCAACAAACAGAAAAGCAGGGGCACAAAAGACCAATTATTAATTGACAAAATGATTCTGGAGAACTGTAAAAGCCGAAAAGCTAATCTTCACATGACGTGGATTGACTACAAAAAGGCCTTTGACTCACTCCCACACAGCTGGATCATCAAGTGCCTGGATGCCATCGTGATTAGTAAAAACGTTGGCATTTTTATTGAAAACATGATGGAGAACTAGAAAACTGAACTGTTTGTTGGAAATGAAAGCTATGGACTTGTCAACATCAGGAGAGGAATTTTCCAGGGAGACTCATTGTCCCCTCTGCTTTTCATTATTGCCATGATCCCTCTGTCAACAATCTTACAAAAAACAAATCTTGGCTATCAAACATCTAAGAAATCTCACAAAATTTCATATCTGATGTATATGGATGACCTGAAGCTGTATGCGAAAACGGAAACTGAAATCCAGTCCCTGACTAACACTGTCTGAATTTTTAGCACTGATATCAGCATGGAGTTTGGTTTGGACAAATGTTTGACAGTGGCATTGGAGAAGGGAAAATATCATTGAAAGTGAGGGCAAAAATATGCCTAATGGCCAAACGATAAAGTGTCACCAGTCAGAGGCCTATAAATATCTGGGCATAATACAGCTGAACAACATCAAGCATGAACATGTGAAAACTGTGGTCAGCAAAGAATACACACAAAGGGTCAGAAAATTCTCAAAAGCAAGCCCAATGGAGGCAAAACCATCAAGGCCATAAACACCTGGGCCATACCTGTCATAAGATATACTGCTGGCATTATAAATTGGACACAGGTGGAACTAGATAATTTGGACAGAAAAACAAGAAAACTCATGACCATTCATCATTCACTGCATCCTCGCAATGATGTTGACTGACTATATCTGCCTAGAAGATCAGGCGGCAGAGGACTCTTACAAGTAAAACAAGCAGTCAAAGAAGAAGAACATGCCCTGGCAGAATATGTAAAGCAAAGTGAAGAACCTGCTTTGATTGAAGTCAAAAATCAGAAATGCCTCAAACCACAGCAGACAAAAAACCAGTACAAGAAAACCGCACTACAAACTAGAGCTGACAGCTGGCACAACAAAACATTGCATGGAAAGTTCCTTGACAAAACTGAAGGAAAAGCTGACAAGGAGAAGACCTGGCTATGGCTCACGAATGGGACCTTGAAGAAGGAGACAGAAGGCCTGATCCTTGCAGCCCAGGAGCAAGCCATCAGAACAAATGCAATTAAGGCCAAGATTGAAAAATCAGCTGATAACCCAAAGTGCAGACTGTGCAAGGAAACTGACAAAACCATTGATCATCTCCTCAGCTGTTGTAAGAAAATCGCACAGACAGATTACAAACAGAGGCACAACTATGTGGCCCAAATGATTCATTGGAACTTATGCCTCAAGTACCACCTCCCAGCAGTAAAGAACTGGTGGGATCACAAACCTGCAAAGGTAATGGAAAATGAACACACAAAAATACTGTGGGACTTCCGAATCCAGACTGACAAAGTTCTGGAACACAACACACCAGACATCACAGTCATGGAAAAGAAAAAGGTTTGGATCATTGATGTCGCCATCCCAGGTGACAGTTACATTGATGAAAAACAACAGGAAAAACTCAGCCACTATCAGGACCTCAAGATTGAACTTCAAAGATTCTGGCAGAAACCAGTACAGGTGGTCCGGGTGGTGATCGGCACATTGCGTGTTGTGCCAAAAGATCTCAGCCGGCATTTGGAAACAATAGACATTGACAAAACTACAATCTGCCAACTCCAAAAGGCCACCCTACTGGGATCTGTGCGCATCATCTGAAAATACATCACACAGTCCTAAACACTTTGGAAGTGTACGACTTGTGATTTTGTGATATAAAATCCAGCATATCTATCTTGTTTGCTGTGTCATACAACTTTATTTATGCCTTGCTCCATCTCCCGAACGACTCGGGATGGCTTACACTGGGACAAGCCCAAAACAGTATTACATCGCTAAAAACAGTGACACAATAAAATCATAGTATAATGACACATCTTACAAAAGTTAAAATACTAAAACCATAAAGAGTAATCCCAATCAGTAGTCAAGCACTATAGGACATGGGCCATTTTAAGGGAAAATAGTAGCCTGAAAGTGCATATTCTTTGATAACTAGGGATGTGAGTGACTAAAGGTAATAAAGTGCATGGAATGGTCAAGGCCTAGGTAAAGCACATGGACAATTAACTATCAGTTATGAGAAGGCACCTGTGAATATCCACATTTTCAGATTCTTTTGGAAGGAATCCAGGGTGGGGGCTAATCTAATCTCCTTTGGGAGGGAGTGCCAGAGCCGGGGGGGCCACCATAAAGAAGGCCTTCTCTCTGTCAGAGGTGGGATTAAGAGGAGAGCCTCTCCAGCAGATCTTAGAGCCCATGTGGGTTCATAGGGGAAGATGCGTTCACAAAGATAGGCAGGTCCTGAGCCATATTTGAATGGTAGACTGCTAGGCAATATCAGAGATCTCCAGGCAAAACTAAAAAATGCTATCTAAAAATACAGAAAATATTTCTCATTAGATTTGAAAGTCCTTGGCTAGATAAAAGTCTGACTCAGCAGACGTTAGCTTCCTACATTATACTCCACCTCCTCAGGATGCCCTACTAGATTTTGTGGCTGAAATGATACACCTTAGCAATTTCAGGAATACCATCTCCTTCCAGTTTCATATCAGTCTATGCTTCTAGTCAATGGCTACCCATGTGTAGCCACTATCTTGCTTACTGTGACCAGGTAAGAGTGATAGCGACACACGATCCATCCTTTCTCTCTCTATGGATGAGCACAGGGAACTACGATGGTACTAGTGTCCAATCTGAACAACAGATTGAGCCAAATCAGGCCTGTCATTCATTCCCTGCCCTGAAGCTATGGAATACCTTGTATTTCCAGCAAAGGAAGGTAGAGTTGGTATCGTTTTTTTTCTTTAAAACCTTCACAATATTCACTGGAATCTACTCTCCATTCTGGGGACAGTTGGGAATCAATTCAGGGTAAATCCAGATTTTGGGTTTCATGTAGACAATCCCCTAACCAGTGATGCTCAATAGTAACTGAAGATAATGAGAGTTAGCAATTGTAGCCCAACACCTAGAAGCCTAACTTTTCTAAAATCTAGAGAAACACTGGTTCAGCTATTATATCAGCTTTAAAATGTGAAAAGCGACACCTCATTTCCCCCAAAGGCAGAAAAAAGGTCTTTTTCACACAGTACATCCTTCTGAAGCAGAACAAATAGTGTCACAATGTCATTAGACTAGTTTAGGACTAGTAACATACCCAGACTCCAACCTTTCAGGCTTTGTTTCATGTCCGTGATTTGCTGGAATTCTGTTCTTCAGCTTGAGAGCAAAATTACACTTGCAATTAATATATCTGAATGACTTATTCATAGGTCAGAGACACATAGGTCTGCTTAAGATATATTGTTTGAAAGTGTATTTGATTGTTTGAAACACTCAGTGTGAACAACTCAACATCAGACCATAATATCTATAGATGAGCAATGATTTCTTGTTTGTAAAAATGCACACACCTATTGCTACTTCCACTCATAATGGCTGCAGGTATATTTCTCTACCACAGAGATGCAACAAAATCCAGCCTGTCAGGACCTACCCAAAGTGAACATTTTTCACCAAGTTTTCTCTAAAAGATTCTGGACCAGGCATGGGCAAACTTTGCCCCCCCCCAGGTGTTTTGGAATTCAACTCCCATGACTCCTAACAGCCAGTAAACTGGCTGGGATTTCTGGGAATTGAAGTCGAAAACATCTGGAGGGTCAAAGTTTGCCCATGCCTGTTCTGGACCCTTAGGTGTATGTAAAGTAGTTGCTAAAATAAAAATGAATAACAGATAAATAGTACGGGGCTAAAATACACAAAGAAATCTTTGCATGTTATGATTCTGTGTTAGTGTTAAATATAGGTCATTGACTTTTTTTCACAAAAAAAGATTTTGTCTCGGAAATCAGTGTAATATTTGAAATCTTATACTGTTAGGTTTCTTCTGAGTCCTCTGGGCAGTTTCTTATATAACCAGTGCACCTTCGGTACAAATCTCCCAAAGTAATTTTGACTTGATAGATCAACAAACAGCATTTCATCTTTGCCTTTAATGTTTAGTCAATAGTCTCCCATCAACTCCACTTTTATCTTGTTTATTCATCTCTTTCCTTCACTTTTCTCTTATGTAAAGTATGCCATATTTACTTCTAATGGTTGGTTATTGGCCACAGGGTTAAAAGTGAGACAAACAAGTACTCCCAGGTGTTTTCCTTCAAGAATGATTTTTGTTCCTCTTCTTCACATTAAAATAAGCTATGGATCCCCAAGGAAACTTTAAAAGACAGCACTGACTGAAGCCATCACTATCAATGCACAATGCAGAACTGTGAGGAGTCTAATTTTTTTTTGTTTTTAAAAAATACCACAGTGAATGGTATAATAATAAGAATAAATTAATGCATTGTTTCATTTGACTTACAAGGTATTTCCCAAGAGGTTGTAGATTAAATCTAGATAAATAGAGCACATTGTTGCTAAAAGTTAACCCAATCAATTGACTGGTTGCTGAATCTTACTTCACTACACACTTTAAGATATCTAGAGATTTTTTTTCCTGATGTTCATGGGTTTTGTAGCGAAGACCTCTTGGGAAACAAACTGAGAGACAATGTGAGAGTGGAAGAGTATTTAACTGGCATCTGGGAGATTTACGTTGAAACCCCTAATAAGCCATGAAACTCACCACAGGATTTTGGATCAGTAAGATAAGCTTGTCAGTCTTACCTGCCTTACAGGAATTTTGTGAGGTGGAAACATTATTTATGCATCATCTTGAGATTCTTGAAACAAAGACAGAACATAAATGCAATGAACAAGAGTATTACAGGTTGAGTATGCCTTATTCAAAATGCCTGGGACTAGAAGAGTTTGGAGTTCCAGATTGTCAATTTTAAAAAATATTTTCGTATACATAAGTTATCTTGGAGCTGGATCCAAGTCTAAAAGTGAAATCCATTTATGTTCCACCTTATACATTTAGCCTGGAGGTAATTTTGTACATATCAGTTTTATCCATGAACTAAAATTTTTGTAAGGTGAACCATCAAAAAACAAAGTTGCCACTATCCCAGCCACCCATGTAGATAATTTTGGATTTTTATAGAGGATCTTCTCTGCAATAGAGTACTTGAAAAGTTTCTTGGAAACACAATAATTATTTATTTAAAATATTGTAAAATTGCCTTTCATCCATGATAATGTCGAGAATGTCATAAAATAGACCATAAAAGCATTAGAAAATAATCAATATAATAAACTAAAAAGGTGCAACAAGAGGCTTCCTTTAACCATTTAGAGCACTTATATACTGACCCTTTGTTCAGGGCTGATCTGGCACATTGGATGCCAGATTGGCCCTTGAAAAGTGTCCCCACATGGACTTCCCCAGCCACCATGGAGGCAAGAGGCAGTCCCTACCGTCACCCTAGATGCTCCTGTGTTGCAGTAGTCTCTGGCCTTGACACATTATCTACCGGTTCCCCATTTGAACATGATATCAACCAGGATGATGGGGTACCAAGAAAGGGGGAGATGAAATCCCTCCATCTCTCACCCTTCTCTTACCAGCACTCCTCATAGCCTTGGCAAGCAATGGGGAAAAGGTAGACTCCCTGTTGTGTCTAGACACCACAATGACACAAGGGAGGAGGGGAAGAGAACCATCCTATGTCCCTGGACCACCTGAGCTCAGTGACAGGAGATGGCAATGGGGTCAGTTGTGGTTGGTTGGGAGGCAGAATCTGGACTTTTCCCCAACTTTCAGGAATACAGGGGAAAAGGCTGCATTTATCTCTGTCTGAATCTTCCAACTCTAAAGGGTAAGTTATGTCATTGGAAAAATGACAGTAACTTCCCCGCCGCCCAAAAAACCCATAATTAGAAATTAGGCTTAAACATGGATTAGTTTGACTGAAAGTGATTTGTAATATTCGGTGATCTGTTTTGTGTGATCCCCTGAAAACAGAACAGGCAGGCGGAAACCAAAAAACTGGGCAAAACAGATCAAGAGAGCCGAATTTATCAGCTACTGGAGAAGATGGAGTTAAGTCTGCATTATACGTGAGGCAGGGGTCTACCAGAGATTCTTTTCTCCCTCCCTGGCAGCAGAAAAGTTCCCGAGGCTCCTCCTCCAGAGAGAGCCCTGCAGAAACCCGCTTTCCCAGCAGCACTTGCATGGGGTGGGCATTGAATAGTCTCTGAGTTCCTCTTGGAGCATGATGGGAGTTGAAGTTTTTTTTTTCTCTCTGTCTGTTTCTCAGCCAATAAAAGGCCTAGTTGTATCCATGCTCTGATTGGCTGAGAATGGACACAACCGGCGACTACAATTCATAGAACCCTCTCTTGCAATTTGTTGTATTTTAAAAAAATATATTATGGCAAAAACCTAAAATCAACATCTACCCCAATCCAAGAGTTCTATCTCATTCAAAATATGCTTTCTCAGTATTTGAAAGACCAATTTATCAAGTCAAAGGTTATCATCTCACTGTCTCACTGTTTCTCATTTGGTGGGATCAATGAAGTGACTACACAGCATTGATTCTTCATGGTCTATCCCATTGATCTTGTAGGATCAATTGGGGCTTGTAGGGTATTGAAGCAGTTCATTTTCTCAAACATTTCTATACACACTCCTGCCAACGTGATTGCTATTTATAAACTTTTCCTGCTTCAAATCCATTCACCACACAAATTACGTTTTTTTTCCTAACTATACAAACTAATATGTACAAACAAACACATGTGTACAGACGAAGGGAACCATACATGATGGGATTCTTAACTAACGGTGCTTATTTCCCGTAATGGAATGCTGTTCCTTTAATAGTGGGCATTGTACCGTAAAACACAGAAAGAGATCTTCTAATTATTGACCTGCCTGTTTGAGGAGAGAGCAAACAATGCTCCACTGGGTATGTCAACTTCCCATGGATTTCAAGTGATTTAAACTACTCTCTTATGTAAATTGGAACATACTGTACTATAATTCAAATGCGCCTCTTCAGTAAGGTTACCAAAAAAGCTGTTAATAAAAAAAGTAATTTCATCACCACCTGGGGGTAAATCCAGCATAGTGGTCATTCATTTTAAATTTATATCAACTTTATGAGATTTGTGTCATCATGACACTTTTATGGAGCTGTTAAATTTTAGCTGCCTGGGGGATATAATGTACTTGATCTGACCCTAACAAACTAAGTCAAGACCAAATGAGTTATACTGATTGAATGACATTCAGAACAAAGGAGGAGATGGCATTGTTGGCTTTGATAAATTTATATTACACTGTGGAAGGATATAAATATCTTTGAGGTTTTTTTTTAAAAAAAACAACCCAACAACAGCATCAATACAATATTTGAATTACTTTTCCTCCGTGTGATTATACCAGTAAGAAAGAATCACATTAGAGTCACAATAAAACCTTCAGGTAGCCTCGTGTATACACCAAATATGACATTTTCGGTGAAGAAGACTGACAGAAGATTGCATTGATCTTTGCTTCCTGATTTTCATTGCTAATGCCAGTGCAGATCATTTATCATCATCATCATCATCATCATCATCATCATCATCATCATCATTTAATTACTTATTAATCGCCCTCCATCCACGATGCTCTAGGCGATTTACAAGATAAAATTGTAAAGGATAAAAATACATACATACAAATATTGATAAAAATTAAAATAGATTAAAAGCTCTAGTAAAGAGCCATGTCTTGAGTGCTAGGGTAAAAGGCCCTAACTCACGCATGGCTCTCATATAGGGCGGCGAGGCATTCCATAAGGCAGGGGCAGAAACAGAAAAAGCTCTGCGCCTGGTCCTCTCCAAGTGCACTTCTCTAGGACCCGGTACATAGAGTAAGTCTCGTTGGGATGGTCGTTGCGACCTCCGATGATGGGAGAAGGAGAGACGGTCCCTAAGATACGATGGGCCCTGGCCGTAAAGAGTTTTAAAAGTCAGGACTAGCATTTTATATAGACCACGGTAATCAGTTGGAAGCCAATGCAGATGCTGCAGCACTGGTGTTATGTGTCATTTCATGGGTGTTCTTGTGAGTAGCCTGGCTGCCGCATTCTGAACAATACGGAGCTTCCGGGTCGTGGACATCGGAAGGCCAACATACAGGGTGTTGCAATAGTCCAGCCTAGATGTGACCGTGGCACGGATGACTGTTGCCAGAGCCTCATCAGATAGATAGGGTGCCAATTGCCTCGCTTGTCGTAGGTGGAAAAAGGCCTGTTTGCTGGCAGCAGCGACCTGAGCTTCCATTGTCAGCTGCGAATCCAAAACGACACCCAGGCTCTTAACGGTGGGCGAAGGAGATAGGGCAGCACCATCGAAGGTGGGTAGCAAGTGGGTCAGACCAGTTGAGCGGCCATGCCAGAGAATCTCAGTCTTCGCCGGGTTCACCTTCAATCTACTAGCATGTATCCAGTTCGACAGAGCCTCTAGACATAAGGTGAAATTGTCTGGTATTGACGTTGCTCCAGGCTCCAAGCACAGAAGGAGTTGGGTGTTGTCTGCATATTGATAGCAGTCTAGGCCAAAACTCTGAGCCAAACTAGCAAGGGGTCTAAGGTAGATGCTGAAGAGAAGAGGGGAGAGAATTGCACCTTGGGGTACCCCACATAGGAGGGGAGATCTGTCAGAGACTTGACCCATATACTCCACGCATTGGCTCCGGTTTCGCAGAAATGAGTTGAACCAATTGAGGGCCTGACCGCGAACTCCGGACATGGCGAGATGGTGAATAATTAGATTGTAGTCAACGATGTCAAACGCTGCGGTAAGGTTGAGAAGTACCAGTAGTGCTGATCCGCCGCTATCAGACTGGCGACGAAGTTCATTTGTAATGGCAACCAGGACTGTCTCCGTCCCATGGCCAGGGCGGAACCTGACTGGAAAGGGTCCAGGCCGGCTGTATCATCCAGAAATTGTTGCAATTGTCCCAGCACAGCCCGCTCTATCATCTTACCCAAGAATGGGAGGTTGGAGACAGGACGATAGTTGGCAAGGGTCATGGGATCCAAGCTAGGCTTCTTTAGCAAGGGACGAACCCTTGCCTCTTTTAGGTTGTCTGGGAAGACCCCCTGTTCAAGAGAGCCATTGATGATATTACTCAACGGATCGAGTAGACCTTCCAGGCAGCTCTTCACCAGCCAAGAGGGACACGGATTCAAATATGAGGCACATCATCCAAAGACATGTTTTGAAGCCGTTCCATAATCCATTGCAGATTTCCAGATAAAATTATTGCACTGCACTATTAATCAAAGGCCTGCTCCCAGGCCTACTCTCTTTCTAAAGGCTAGGAGGGAGGGGACTGATCTAATATCACTAGGGAGGGAGTTCCACATCTGGGGGCCACCATTGAGAAGGCCCTGATCCAGTGTAATCCCACTTACAGTATAGCTGGACATCTTGTTGGCCAATGACAGCATCTAAGTC
Organism: Anolis carolinensis; assembly: GCF_035594765.1. NCBI lineage: Eukaryota > Metazoa > Chordata > Lepidosauria > Squamata > Anolidae > Anolis > Anolis carolinensis. The sequence goes on from NC_085845.1 coordinate 59,137,859, forward strand.
AGGTCTTATGTGAGAGATTTTATGTGAAAAATGGTCGTTAAAAGCATCATAGTGAGCTAATGAAGGTTCTAACAATGGGTTTGCGGGGAGGGGCATCTGGGTTCATCCTCAGCTGGACGTGAATCTGTAGATGCAATGTATGCAGATAAGAAAGTTTTGTTCACTGCATGTGTTGCCACCTTATAGAAGCAAAGGTGCCCTCTATACCATGTCTTGTCACATGAAAGTTGGGTTTTCTGCCATCTGTGCTCTAGTTGTCATCGTTCTTCCTGACTGAAGTTGGGAGAAATAACTACAATAGCAAAGATCAAGGTGCAGTCCAGATGTTTTCTTTGGTGAAGACTTACAATAAAAATGGATGAATGTTATGATATGCTGAAGCCATCCATAACTGAACAAATGTGGATGGTGCATTGGATTCTAGAAACCAGAGTTATCAACATTATGTAGAAGTCATTTTCTACACAATGTTGAAAACTAATATTTCTACATTATCTTCTTCCATGTTACTAGCATCCTTTTCCATCCATTTGTCATTGGCTAATCACTAGGGTTAGCATAAGGAAGAAACAGCTGGAAAATACATAACAACGAAGACACTATTTACACTGCCATATAATGTAGTGTTAGAATTCAGATTAACTGCATTGAGCTGGATTACAGTAGAAACTGTACTTAGTAGCAGCAAGCACTAAGTTCAAAGATTAGCAATAGAAATTTAGAATTCTCCCTTCCCCTACACATATTTCAATCCATTTAATCAGATCCTTAAAACTTAGTTTTGTGCTTTAAACTTAACAGCTAGCAGACTCCCTTTTTTTACTGATTGTTTCTTTTCCAACACACTATCTGAAAAAACTCTTAAGGAAGTAGAGCATTAAAAGAAGCTAGAAGGCTGGTTTCTTTGTTTAGATACATTTACATCAGTTAAGAGTTCCACAGCCACAAAATCAGTTCTTCTTCATTAACAAGGCAGGAGAAAGGGTCTCATTAGGTGATACTCTAATTCAGTGGTTCTCAACCTGTGGGTCCCCAGATATTTTGGTCTTCAACTCCCAGAACTCCTAATAGCTGGTAAACTGGCTGGAATTTCTGGGAGTTATAGGCCAAAATACCAGGGACCCACAGGTTGAGAACCATTGCTCTAATTAAATGTGTGATTAATTTCTACTTCATTCTACATTTGTTCCTTTTGATGGGGTCCTGCCCCAACAATCCATTATTTTTCTACTGCATCTTTCACTTGGAAATGCCAGCACCTGATCCTTTTCTGCTGCAAGAAGTGACATAAATCCCCATTTAGTGCTTTCCATCAGTCAAAATGAATTCTCCTTACTATTTGTTCTTGCCGTTTACATGACAAGTCTGACTTCTGGTAACTGCCAAATAAAAAAAAACCTATTTAATAATAGTAATAAACTTTATTACGGTCCATGGACCCACAGCTGTTAAGTGAATAACACACAAAAGTTTACCAAACAGTCAAACCAGGTAAATTGCTAAACAAACACAAACTACACAAATTTGTGAAACAAATGATCTAAATGTCAATTTTAGCAAATCAAAAGCCCTTGTTTTTGAACGCAAATACACAAAATACAAATGGTCTACCGGAAAATTCCCTTTAGAGCTGGTAAAAGGCTTCCAGTACCTGGGACTGACCTTCCACCATACACTATCATGGAAAGAACATAGAGAAACCAAAAAGCTAAGGCTAGCCAAGCTGCCATACTAAGATTTTACTACACCAAAGGAGGTCAATACATTCCCTTGGCATTAGAAAATTTTAATGCCAAAATTGCTTTGAAAGTTCTCTTCAATGCAGCCATTTGTGAGAAAAAATGGATGTAAACTTAGACTCCAAGCAAAGTTTATAAGAGATCTGCTAAACATGCCGTACTGCGTTCCTAACGCGGTCTTGTTACTAGTTAAGAAATACATTTAAAAATAAAACTTTAGATACATTTTTAACCATGATATATGTCCAGCCTAGTCTATGATAATAATAACCACCTACAACTCAATTAAACAATAATACAACAAAGAATTCACTAAAAATATTAACCATAGAACAATTATAAAATTAATTTAGGCACCTAGTGTAAATGTAGTTCTTCTATGGGTTCTTTTAAATTATATTTATGTGGCAGTTAATACATTACAGTAGCCAAGTTGCAAACCCAGGTAAGCCTTTAGAAAGGAGCTGAAAGGGCATCAAGGTCCAAAGGCATGCAATTCTGGCAGTGAGGTTCCCCCTTATGGGGTTTTTTTTAAGTGTGGAAGTTACAAAAAAGGAAGGAACTAGAGATGTCTACAGCTTTTTTTCATAACTCCAGCAGCAAACACCCGAGATATTTTTCAGTCTGAAAATAGACTGAGCAGGAATTTTATTTAGAGATGAAAATGTAAAAAATTAAGACTTATGATTCCACGCACAAATAAAAAAATGTGCCCTGAAAAAAGGGGGACATTTAAAAATCCCTTAATGGGTAACTTTATGCTGAATGGGTTCCCTGGAGCTAAAGTTTTAAAACTATTTGATCTATCAATACATTTTCATATTATCCTGTTTCCTTTAGCCACAACCATCTCTTTCGGTCCTGTTCACCTTTGTCTTACATGCTACACATCAGAGGTTCAGTGCACCACAAGTGTTCGGTGAACCCACATCATTTCTGATGCAGTGTTTCAAAGAAGTATGCGCGCTTGTTCAAGCAAAGCTTTAAAATTAATCATTTAAGCAGTTAAAAGGGGAAAAACAAATTTTGTTTTAGTTGTTCAAGCGGAGCTTTTAAATTAATCATTTAAGCAGTTAAAAAAACCCAAACTTTCGTGTAAGCATTGGATAATGTCTAAAAAAGAAAAGAGACACTATTTGCATGTTATTTATGGAGAAAGTATAACCTCTACTGGTTTAATTATTAATTAATGCAAAGCTTGTTTCTGTTTCAGATGGAAGATTAGAGGACTATCATGTTATCTTATGGCATTCAAACATCAGAACTGAGAGTATGGGATGCAAAAGAGTGAATCATCTTTTAGTTATTCCTCTTTTCTTTATACCCACTTTATGGCCTCCATTTATCAGTGCCTAATGAAATATTTCATTACAGTGACTGTTGTAGAATTAGAAAATGTATTCCTCACCCAAAAAGAAAAAAAAAAACATCCGGCGCAAATATTTAAAACTTAACAATAAATTATTGAGGCTAGCCTGCTGTGAAAATTACATAGATATAAGGATTTAGCTCAGCAAGGAATAAAACTAAAAATACTGGAGATTTGCTTTCCTCTTCTAATCAAGAGTTTGTATCTGCTTCTTCTTTATGTGGGGTTTAAAATATTCATAAGATTGAATAATTATTTAATTACTGATATTAATTTTATGTGGTTCCATTACTTTTCTTTGAAAAATTCATATAAGCTCGAGACTTAGACCACTATGCAACAGTGCATAGTTTTATATCATATATGGCTGACTTTTATACAACAGAATTTCACTCTCAAGAGGAAAGTGGTTAACACTCATAGTGCATTTCAGGATTCCAAGTACAGGGAACAGGTTCAAGAAGAGGTGATTCCATACACAATGGAAATGGACATGGTATAATATATATGGGTAGATCTTTCTCGTAGCATTTTTTTTTCTTTGTGTCAGGAGCGACTTGAGAAACTGCAAGACGCTTCTGGTGTGAGAGAATTGGCCATCTGCAAGGATGTTGCTCAGGGAACACTTGGATGTTTTACCCTGTGTGGGGCTTCTCTCATGTCCCCACATGGAAAGCTGGAGCTGACAGATGGGAGTTCACCCTGCTCCCCGTATTCAAATCACTGATCTTTCAGTCAGCAGTCCTGCCAGCACAAGGGTTTAACTTTTTGCGCCACCTGCGGCTCCATAGCAACATCTGAAAGCTGTTTAAATTTGTGCACATGAAACCATTGCAATATTTTGACTTTTAGGAAGTAGCTGCTGCAACTTGCAATTCCTCATTTCTCTTTTGTGAGAAGCTGTTACTTAGAAAACTTGTCTTTCAAATTGAAACCTATCAGCCATCAATCCTACCTTGGTTATTGCAAAGCAAAAATCATGCAATGGTGCAATACATTGTACCCTAAAATGACTTTGTTCTGATTATTTCTCTCCAATTTTTTTTCTAATTTGACTACTTCCCAAAATAGTTGTTAACTCCAAAAAAGAAAAAATTAAACAAAGCTGACTCTATGGTGAATCTACACTGTAGTATTAACATAGATCGACATAACTTTAAGTTACATAGATTAATGATATAGAATCGTGGGAGTTGTTTTTTTCCAAGGTCTTTGACCTTCTCTGCCAAAGATGTTGGTGTCTCACCAAACTACAGCTACCAGGATTCCATCATATTGAACCATGGCAGTTAAAAGTGGTGTCTACATTAATTCTACAGTGTAGATGCACCCAATCTGAAAACAGTACTGCTACTATCATAATAATGTTGCCAGAAGAGGATGTGAACAGAAGTGACAACACAAAAGCGAATGATTATAGGCTGAATCAAGGGCACATTTGTGTTGAAAGGAGGACAAAACTGAATTCAACTACATTGTTTTAGATGTTTTGGTTTCATGAAGCCTTTTTTGGACCAAATCGCCAAGCAGAGGGAAGGAAAAGACTACATTATATATCATTACTTTCACAATTAAAACATTATTCAGGCTGGTTCTTCCCATGCAGGAGAAATATTAGACACTATTATTTGGTTTTATAAAAAGCAGATTTTTTTCACACAACCTAGTAATGATATCTAATATTATTTTCAAGTAGTTAGGGTTTTTTTTGCTAAACTGTTTCCTTGTGTATGTGATTCAAGTTGTACTAAATCAATTAATATTTTTAGAAAAACAGGAGAATCCAGTGTTTCCTTGCCAAAACTTCATGCTTCTACCTTTTTAAAGTTGATTTTTAATTGTTCTATGTGAATGTGCAATTATCCATTATTTGTTATTTTTTAAATTAATTTTTATTGAAAGGTTTCCCAGCAACTCCATACAATTCTTATAACAACAAAAATTCTCATTTCTCAATACCATAAAACACATGTAAGACAACAAGGGTATCTAATGGGAAGGGGTGAGGGGAGAAATAAGGTATCAATACACAAGTTGAAAAGGAACAAAAAGAAAACAAAAACAAAAACAAAAAAAACGGGGGGGGGGAATTGAAAAATAACAACAACAACAAAAAAAGAAAAAGAAAAAATCAATAGCCACAACGCAAAAACAACTGCATCAAAGAAAGAGTTTACATGTAAACAGTTGCTAGATATATCCTTTTACTTCCAGAGCTCCGGGTGTGGTCCTTTTGATTTTCTTTGAGTCATATATTTTTATTTTGAAGTTAAACAAGTTTAACTATCTTTACTTTATACTATTATCCGAGGGACTTTCTTTAGTCCATCCTTATATAAACATTTATTTTTTCTTTTTGTAAAAATGCCTTCATGGGTTTCCAGTCCGTTTTATTTGATGTTCTTTCCTGAGCTAGTTTTTGTGTTAATAAGTCCATATTCATTACGTCCATTACTTTATTGAGCCATTTCTCCATGCTAGGTACTTCCTTTGTTTTCCATACTTGTGCGAGCACTATTCTCGCCGCCGTGGTGAGGTAAAATATTAATCTATCGGTGTTATTATCTATTTGCCCGCCTGTAATTCCTAATAGGAAGCATTCTGGCTTAAACTCAATTTCTTTTTGTAGGATTTTTGTCATTTTTTATGTATTTCTCTTATTATTTTAAAGTACATTTTCTTATTTAAAAACATGTGACAAAAATGGGGTTGGGGGTTAGGTGGCCAGAACAAATTGATAGCATTTTAAAAAACAACACTTAGTACTTTGCCTGGAAACTAATTGGCAGCTATTGGAGTGACTTTAGTATGGGTGTTATATGTTAACTCCTAGATGTTCCTATAACCAATCTGACTGATGTATTTTGAACCATCTGCAGTTTCTGAACTTAGTACAAAAGTAGCCCAATGTAAAGTGCATTGCAGAAGTCCAACCTTGAGGTTACCAGCACTACCATTTTAGGGCCTCCAAATCTAGGAAGAGGCACAGCTGGAGAATCAGCTGGAGCTGATCATAAGTACTCCTGACCACCTCATCTGCCTGAGTTGACATTTGGAGAGATGGATCAAGGAGCATTCCCAAGCTGCAAACACAGTCTTTCAGGGAAAGTGTAATCCCTTCCAAAACTGGTTGACATATCTCCATCCCTAGATTAGGACCATTGATGGTAAGCACCTCTGCTTTGTCTGGATTCAGTTTTTCCTCATCCATTTGTTTTTCCTCATCCAGGCCATTACCTCTTCCTGGCATTCATTCAGAGGAAACATGCTAGCCTTAGCTGAAGCTGTTTTTGTAAGCATGGAGAAATATATTTCTGGGAAGTCAGACTTGGCCAAGATGGTCCATGCCCTTGTTACATCCCGCTTAGATTACTGCAATGTGCTCTGCATGGGGTTGTCTTTGAAGATGGCCCGGAAGCTCCAACTAGTACAACTGGTGGCAGCCAGACTTATAACTGGAGCGGCATACAGGGAGCATACTATTCATAGAATCATAGAATAGTAGAGTTGGAAGAGACCTCATGGGCCATCCAGTCCAACCCCCCGCTAAGAAGCAGGAAATCGCATTCAAAGCACCCCCGACAGATGGCCATCCAGCCTCTGCTTAAAAGCCTCCAAAGAAGGAGCCTCCACCACAGTCTGGGGAAGAGAGTTCCACTGCCGAACAGCCCTCACAGTGAGGAAGTTCTTCCTGATGTTCAGGTGGAATCTCCTTTCCTGTAGTTTGAAGCCATTGTTCCGTGTCCTAGTCTGCAGGGCAGCAGAAAAAAAGCTTGCTCCCTCCTCCCTATGACTTCCCCTCATATATTTGTACATAGCTATCATGTCTCCTCTCAGCCTTCTCTTTTGCAGGCTAAACATGCCCAGCTCTTTAAGCCGCTCCTCATAGGGCTTGTTCTCTAGACACTTAATCATTTTAGTCGCCCTCCTTTGGACGCTTTCCAGCTTGTCAACATCTCCCTTCAACTGAGGTGCCCAAAATTGGACACAGTATTCCAGGTGTGGTCTGACCAAGGCAGAATAGAGGGGAAGCATGACTTCCCTGGATCTAGATGCTATTCCCCTATAGATGCAGGCCAGAATCCTGTTGGCTTTTTTAGCTGTCTCTGTTACGTCAGCTCCACTGGCTGCCAATATGCTACCGAGCCCAATTCAAAGTGCTGGTCTTCACCTATAAAGCCCTAAATGGCCAACTTAACTGTCTGAACGTATGTCCTCTTATGAACATATTAGAACTTTAAGATAGTCTGAGGAGGCCCTGCTCTCGGTCCCATCTGCTTTGCAAGCACGACTGGGGATGAGAGACAGGGCCTTCTCAGTAGTGGCTTCTCTGCTATGGAACTCCCTCCCCAGTGACATGCGGCAGACTTCATCCCTTCTGGGTTTTAGAAAAAAGCTGAAGACCTGGCTATGCTCACAAGCATTTAAATAATAAGTTTCTACGGCTTCGACACAGTCTGGATTAAGGATTATGCGCAAGGTTTTTGGATGAATGGAACTATGCACTTTATATGTTTTAAGTTTTGTATGCTGCTCCACGTATATTAATGCTTGACATAAATTGTATTTTAACTGTTGTGTTTTTACTGTATTGTTATTTTTATCGGAATGGAATTTTTGCCGGATCTGTAAGCTGCCTTGATTCCCTTCAGGTGAGAAAGGCAGAATAGAAATGATGTAAATAAATAGATAGATGATAGATGATAGATAGATAGATAGATAGATAGATAGATAGATAGATAGATAGATATTTGGGTGCCATCAGCATACTGGTAACACTGTGCCTCATGCCTACAGATTATATCTCCCAGTGGTTTCAAGTAAATATAAAAAAGCATTGAGGATAGAATGGCACTTTGTGGTATGCCACATAACAGCTCCATTTTTTGAAGAGCAACTATCCCAAAGTGCTACCATCTGGAACCTGCCTGGGAGGTACAACTAAAACCACAGTGCCTCTTATTCCTGTTCCCTCCAGGCATTCCAGAAGAATACCATGGTTGATGGCATTGAAAGCCTCTTAGAGGTATTGAAGCACCAACAGGGACATACATCCCTTGTCAATGTTAAGACAGAGATCATCCACTAAGGCAGTGGTTCTCAACCAGTTGGTCCCCAGGTGTTTTGGCCTACAACTCTCAGAAATCACAGCCAGTTTACCAGCTGTTAAGATTTCTGGGAGTTTAAGGCCAAAACATCTGGGGATCCATAGATTGAGAACCACTGCACTAAGGCTTTCAATGCTGTATCCTGATCTGAAGCCGGTTTGAAATGGGTAATGGAAGTCTGTGTCATCCAAGACTGTCTGGAGTTGGAGGGCAACTGGCTTTTCAATCAAGATTAGACTCTGGTGTGTAATTATGAAGGTCCAGGAAATCCAGGGAGGGCTTTTTCAAACACAAAGTACAGGATTTATGTTTTTCAAGAAAGCCAAGATGGTATCATCACTGCATGACTTTGCAGGGGGCCCTAGTAAGGTAGATAAGAATACAGTGGTTTGTCATAAGAAACAAGGACATATCATGAAAAATTATCAGTGTTATGTAGGAGAGGGATAACCTTTTAAAAAATAATAATAATCAGTAATAGCCTGGAGAAGGAAGGTCCAATCCATCTGTCAGAAGATCTCCCATTTCAGATCTTGGCTAGCAGTTCTGGAATACAGAGGTCAAACAATATAATATGACAAGCTTTGTGCTATCTATACCAATATCTCAGCTTATGGCAGCCAATATAAAACAAATGAACTATTATAGTAGAGTTTGCACTTACTAAGCAAGAGTATGTCTTAATCATTTTTATGCAGAGCAATACAGAAAACATGAGGAAAAACTCTTTATCACTTGAATATAGCAGAATCAATGAAATGGCCAATAAAGATTAATGGAAAAGAAAAAGACCATCTCCTGGTTTACTGTATGAGTGTCCCATGGAGCAGCCTGATCAAGCATGGCAGAACTTTAAAACTTCATCTTGTGATTTAGCTTTGATGCCAACAGATAAACAGTTTGTGTAATTTGGACCTCAAACCAAGCATTGAATCCATTGCTTGACTTGCAGTTTTCCCATACAATGCACTAAACTCACTTGGCTCGTAAACTTTATTTAGATTTTTTAAACTTGTAAGTTAATGTTATAAATTATACATAGGGATATATTATGTAGTATCTGCCAACATACAGCAGAATTAGAAAAGGTAAAAAATCTGTGTGTCCCCCCATTGGGTTGGGGGATAAAGGATGCTTAGAGAGGGGTGAGGGAAACTGTTGAATCACATTGCCATGGGGTGGCAAATCCACGGTTGACTTTATGAATGCTCATCATGCAGCTGCTTCAAATTGAACAGAGCTGTCCTTCAGAGATTCGGCACCACAAAAAGGTCCCATTCAGCTCAGAGTAGGAAATAGCAGCCAAAAGCAACAATAGCTTTACCATTCACATTGCAGAGTAGATCTACCAGTCACCACTGGAAAGTTGAGATGCCACTGAGATACACTGATCCAGTAGTCATTAGCAATTAGCAAAGGTTGACATTGAGATTCACGGATGTAGCATAATGACGTAATAATAATAATAATAATAATAATAATAATAATAATAATAATAATAATAATCTATTACCCACCTCTCCTTGCAGCTTGAGGCAGGGTATAAGATGGTTAAAACAGAGATAAAACACAACACTATTAAAACACATATAACAAGATGCACACAAGACTAACACAGATGAAATGTTAAAATTGTGGGTAGATCCACATCCTTACTGATAAGGGCTAATATGACAAAAGTCTTACTATTCATTTTTAAATATATATTTTATTAAAGATTTCCCAAAAAAGATAAAATAAGAAAAATAAGAAGGCAAAAAAGAAAAAGAAAAAAAGAGAAAAAAGTTATATGCTGGCTTCCAGTCCTCTTGATTGTGAAGTATAGTCCTTTAAAACTTTATATCATATATCTATTCTTCCTCGAGATTGCTGTGAGTTCCCTAGGGTTAATACCTTTTATTTTTCTTACTGCTTTAAAGTAATAGTAATGGACAAAGAAGGCTGAAGAAATCCAACACTTTGCAGACACCCATGATGCTCAGGGATTTTTCAAAGCCACAAAGATCCTTTACAGACCAAGAAACCATGGCATACAGCCTCTACGCTCATCAGATGGAACCAAACTTCTGAAGGACAAAACATCAATTGCACTATGTTGGAAAGAGCAATACCAGAACCTTCTGAGTCGCAGCTCCAATGTGGCCGAAGAGGTTCTCTCACAAATCTTGCAACAACAAACCAGGGATGAGCTTGCAGCACTGCCTAGTTTGGAAGAAGTCAGCAATGCCATCAGCCAACAAAAAAACAACAAAGCCAGAGGACCTGATGGGATCCCTGCTGAAATCTTCAAAGAGGGTGAAACTGAGCTGATACAATAACTCCACCAGCTCATTGAAAAGGTGTGGGTGATCGAGAAAATCCCAGCAGACTTCAAGGATGCCATCATCATCACTCTTTTCAAGAAAGGGGATAGAACAGACTGCGGGAACTATCGCAGTATCTCCCTTCGAACCTCTGCTGGGAAAATCCTTGCAAGAATCCTTGCAAACTGACTTCTCCCTGTTTCAGAAGACACCCTTTCAGAATCCCAGAATGGCTTCCTCCCCTCCAGAGGAACAGTGAACATGATCTTCACTGCTCGACAGCTCCAAGAAAAATGCAGGGAACAAAACCAACCTCTGTACATGGCATTCATTGACCTTGCAAAGGAATTCGACACAGTGAATTGCAGTGTTCTCTGGACGATCCTCCAAAAAATCGGGTGCCCTGACAAATTTGTGAACATCCTGCGGCTCCTCCATGATGACATGAAGGCAACAGTCTTGGACAGCAACGGCTCCCAAAGTGACCCATTTAAGGTGGAATCAAGTGTCAAGCAGGGATGTGTTATTGCCCCAACCTTATTCTCCATCTTCATCGCTATGATACTTCACCTTGTTGATGGGAAGCTCCCCACCGGAGTGGAAATCATCTATCGGACAAATGGCAAGTTATTTAACCTCAGCAGACTGAAAGCCAAAACCAAGGTCACCACAACATCTATTATAGAACTCCAAAATGCTGATGACAACGTAGTCTGTGCACACTCAGAAGACCTACAAGCCACTCTAAACACCTTTGCAGAAGCATACGAGAAGCTCGGCCTCTCACTGAACATCTAGAAAACCAAAGTGCTCTTCCAATAGGCACCAGTTAATTCCTCTGCAATGCCAGGAATACAACTTAATGGTGTCACATTAGAAAACGTTGACCATTTCCGCTACCTTGCAGCCACCTCTCCACAAAAGTCAACATTGACACTGAAATACAACACCGCCTGAGCTCTGCGAGTGCAGCATTTTTCCAAATGAAGCAGAGAGTGTTTGTTGATCAGGACATCCGTAGAGATACCAAGGTGCTTGTTTATAAAGCCATTGTCCTCCCAACCCTGCTCTACGCCTGCAAAACGTGGACGGTCTACAGACATCACACTCAACTCCTGGAGCATTTCCATGAGCGTTGCCTCAGGAAAATCCTGCAAATTTCTTGGGAAGACAGGCGGACAAATGTCAGTGTGCTGGAAGAAGTGAATACCACAAGCACTGAAGCGATGCTCCTACGCCATCAACTCCGCTGGACTGGCCACATTGTCTGAATGCCCGATCACCGTCTCCCAAAGCAGCTACTCTACTCTGGACTCAAGATGGGAAACGTAATGTTGGTGGGCAGGAAAAGAGATTTAAAGATGGGCTTAAAGCCAACCTTAAAAACTGTGGCATAGACACTGAGAACTGGAAGCTCTTGCCCTTGAGCTCTCTAACTGGAGGTCAGCTATGACCAGCAGTGCTGCAGAGTTCGAAGAGGCACGAATGGAGGGCTTAAGGGGGAAACGTGACAAGAGGAAGGCCCATCAACCCTGACCGGGACCTCCTTCCACCTGGAAACCGATGTCCTCACTGCAGTAGAACACGCAGATCAAGAATAGGTCTCTTCAGCCACCTAAGAACCCACCCCCAAGACACCAGAGATAGAAGACAATCATCCTCGAACTACAAGGGATCGCCTAAGTAAGTAAGTAAGTAAGTAAGTAAGTAAGTAAGTAAAGTAATAGTCTCAATTCTTCCTGTTTCATAATGTTCATCAATAAAGTCCAGTCTGTTTCCTTTTTTGGTTTATTTTGACCTATAGCTAATTTGTGCATCAGTCTGTCCATGCTTATTATTTCTATCATCTTTATATCATCTTTGTCTTATTATTTGTTTTTAGATGGGTGGTCAATAGCATAATGAACCAGTGTACTCTAGTTTGCATATTCATGTGTCCTCAATGGTATCATTCTTCTAATGATTTCCCTGGTCACAGTGGCATCAGATCTAGAGTAGCAAGATCTTACCAAACATGTAACAATGAGATGGTTGATTTCAGGCCGAGCAGTAGACAGAGTGATTAGTTATTCATCTTCTGTTATTTCAAATTTCCTCAGTTCTTACTGCCCAAAGGCAATCTGGACACTTTTGCAAATTAATGACATCAGTGACAGTGATATTAAAGACCATGAATTTAGTGATCTAAGGATTGCTGTCCACTTTGTTAGTAATATTTGTAAAGATTTTGAAGATGTTAGCAAAAGTTTTAAAGTTTTGCAAATAATTTTCTAAAAAACCAAAAGAAGTATTCTTTTGAATTTCGTCACAGTGATGGAATTTGAGTAGGACACCATTCCTGCTATCTACTGATTTTTAGAATTTTTTTTTCCAGTTTAAGCACCTTGGGTGAGTCACACTCTCTCAGCCTCAGAGTATTGAATTTTTTTCTGGTTATCAGGATGAAACTTGCCACACTTGTAGTCCACATTTATGACTGTAAGCCTGCCAAGTTTCAGAATGTTTTAGTCATCCACTGATTTTTAGGAAAGTTTTTACAAATCAAATTTCTTTCTTAAAAAACAAAAGAGGTATCTTTTGTAATTCTACTACAGTGACAGAATATGAGTATATAAATAAAATACATTTTAGATTAGGTTATGACTATTTAATGAAGTCTATAAAGTATTCAAAGATTTGAAATGCATATGCATATTTATATAGATTCTTTCATGGCTATGACCATATTTCATGCCTCTATTTAATAGAGGTTGCTTTTATTAATTTTATATGTTGTTTTTATCTATTGTGTTATTGATTTTATACGTTGTTGTAATAATAATAATAATAATAATAATAATAATAATAATAATAATAATAACTTTATTTTTATACCCCGCCCCATCTCCCTGAAGGGACTCGGGGCGGCTTACATGGGGCATGGCCCGATAAAACAAACAAATAACAGTAACAAAGCAATAAAACAATTATCCCAGCAAAAACATCAACATCAATAAAAACAATCATTAAAATCAACAAGCAGAATACAGTGTTAAAAACAGGAGACTAATTTGTAGATCCCAGGCAAAGTGCAGAGTGTTACGAAATGGGAAAAGGAGATTTCACAGTTGAATGGACAATAAAGTGCGGTATAAAATGGCAAGACAACAACAATGGGACTATTATGGAATGGACAGCTAGATCAATCCAGCAACAACTAAACATCTTAATGTATCTTATATTTCATGATAATAATAATAATAATAATAATAATAATAATAATAATAATAATAATAATTTTATTCTTATACCCCGCCCCATCTCCCCGAAGGAACTCGGGGTGGCTTACATGGGGCCAAGCCCGAATAGAACAATAAAAACAAGACAAGAAACCTATAAAACCAATAATCAAACCATAAAAACAAGTCATAAAAACCACATACAAGATAAAATGTTAAAATCATGAATAAGGTTCAAAGAATCTAGGCCAAAGTGCTAAGAGCAAATAAATCATATCATCAAGGGAAGGAGGTTACTCAGCTGTAATGGCTATAAAGTGCCATTATAATACTGGGGAAGGCGTTCACTGAAATGGACAGCTGGTCAACGATACAGAGATCAGTCACCAAAAGCCTCCCGGAAGAGCCAAGTCTTCAGGCTCGTCCGAAAGGAGAGGAGGGTAGGGGCCTGCCTAATCTCCCCGGGGAGCGAGTTCCAGAGCCGGGGGGCCACGATGGAGAAGGCCCTCTTTCTCATCCCCACCAGCCGAGATTGAGTGTTATCTTGTAAGCCACACAGAGTCCCTATGGGAGATGGTTGTTGTTTATTCGTTCAGCCTCTTCCGACTCTTCATGACTTGCTGGACCATCCAATGCCAGAACTCCCTATTGGTCGAGGCCACCCCCAGCTCCTTCAAGGTCAAGCCAGTCACTTCAAAGATAATATTCATCCATCTTGCCCTTGGCTGGCCCCTCTTCCCTTTTCCTTCCATTTTCCCCAGCATCATTGTCAGGGCAGGGCCAAGGTAATTTTCCAGTATAAGCTAACAGAATTTTGGCACCCCCCCCCCCCCCCGCCCAACCAATCACTGAAAAATAAAAGCGTTGGATAAGCAAAAATGTTGGATAATAAGGAGGGATTAACGAAAAAGCCTATTAAACATCAAATTACATTATGATTTTACAAATTAAGCACCAAAACATCCTTTCTCCCACCCTGGACATAATAATAATAATAATAATAATAATAATAATAATAATAATAATAATAATAATAATTTATTTATATACCACCCTATCTCCCAAAAAGGGACTCCAATCATAAAAATAATAAGAACATTACATAAGCATATATTGAGGTCTAGATATGTAACCTCACCTACCTCGATTCCAACAGACCTCACAACCTCTGAGGATGCCTGCCATAGGTGGGCTTCTGGAACATGTCCAGGCAGCCTGGAGACCTGGCCTCGAGAAGGCAAAGGCAAGCCAGGCCGTGGAGGCCGGCCAGAGGCCTCAGAGGCCAGTGCGAGGCCACAGGGGCTGGCCAAAGGCATCGGAGGCTGGCACAAGGCTCCAGAGTGCCCAATGCGGGCTCCGGAGTGCCCGACGCAGGCTCTGGAAGGTCCGCCCAGCCCACCAGAAGGCCCATTGCATGCTCCGGAGTGCCCGACGTGGGCTCCGGAAGGCCTGCCCAGCCTCATGCGGGCTTCCGGAGCCTGCGCTAGGCCTTCTGGAGCCCGTGCTAGGCCTTCCGAAGCCTGCATCAGGCACTTGTCTGACATGATGATCACCTGGACAAAGACCGGCACAAAGTGGGGGCGCTGTCGAGGCATTGACAACGCCCCCCATTGACGTGCACCCAACGCCAAGGCGTAATCAGCTTCCACGTTGGACCGGCCCTGATCATTGTCTTTTCCAAGCTTTCCTGTCTTCTCATTATGTGGCCAAGGTACTTCATCTTTGCAGACGGGGTATAAAGATTTTTTATTATTATTATTATTATTATTATTATTATTATTATTATTATTATTATTATTATATGTTTTCTTTTCCAGCCCATTGTGGATTTCTATGATATTGTTCAATACATTGGATTCCTAAAATGCAGTTGTTTTATGAAATTAACACACAACTCAAAAGTTGGAAATAAATATTTTAGAACAGCAGTAAAAATGTAGAATTTATCACATGGAGAAATTTGTAGTGAGTTCATTTTCCTAATCTTTTATTTTAGCTCATCATGATTTTTTTAAAGTCCTCATCATATTTCTTCAGTAAACATGTTTTTCCTTATTTCCCAGTTGCTGATACAGGATAGCTATAAAATAAATACAGAAAATGTATCTCTCCTTAATTTTTCGCCTCAATGAGTTCCACATTATGGAAGGAATCAAGTGCAGAACCTTTATTAATTTTTTTTTCTCTTTGAACACCAATTTGATTTTTGAGCCTTTGTAGATTTCCCACTGGAATGTTATTTGCTACATTTCACAAATAGTTAAGAACAACAGATATGATCTTTGAGATCTAGGCTTTGCTACCCTTTCTTCTATTTTCCAGTGTCTGCATCACAGACCCTTTCCTGATCATTGGAAGTCCCCTCATACCCAAGTCCCTAGAGTGTGTTCCAAATTGGACATAAATGTCTTGTAACATCTGCAGGGAAATGCATGCTTGCATTGGACAAGAGGCACGAAAAGGACTCCAACCTTTTTTTTAAAACAATTAGCCAAGTTAGAATTTCTGCCCCATTTTCCTGAGGAGAGGAAGCGGTTGTTCTGACCTTCAGGCATGCACCCAAGTTTACAGTCATTTTTGCTTTTGTTTGCAGAGCCCAGCCTGGTTCACCACATTGGTCCAGATTCTACACATGTAGCAGCAGCAGTAGCTGCTCCTGGAGTGTCTGCCCAGGGACAACATCTCCCATCTACCCCTCTTCTCCAGTAGTCAGGTGCAAGTGGATGAGATGCTGCAGGAGTTGCTGCTGTAAAGCTCCACCACCAACCTGGCAAACTACCATACCATTGATGGGAGGGTGCATCACAGCACTGCTTCCTGATCGTCCCACTTGATGCATCCCACCACATCTCTTCACCCACTAGTTTGGCCAATGACTTTTTTATCCCAGCAGAGGTACATGAGTCTCTTCATCTCCCTAGAGGCCCAGTATCCTCCTCCCAACATTTCCAATGCAAAGCTGGCTGCAGCAGCTGTATCTGTGGTCCAGAGCTTAGAGAATATAGCATACTCAATAAACCAAAATAGCATTTTGAATGATTAAAAAAAATTCAGTTAAAGAGAGACAATGTTTTGAGAACAGACCAGAGAAGACCTTAAGGGGATTGACTGATTTAACTCTTTCTCCTGCATATGATGAGGGCTGGAGGAGCCCTCACAATATCCTCCTTTTTTGTAGTTTGAAGCACCAAGCAGAACAGTAAGGAGTGTTGGCTGTGCTCTCTCAGATAAGGTTTGTGATGAACGGAGCCAGGTAAGGCAGGTTGGAGCACCTGTCTTACATGCAGGAGGCAAGTCCTGGCTCAGCCTCTGTTAGTGGGAGGAATCACAGTTGTTTGGGGCAATAAGGCAGCCTGGGCTTTGCATGCCTGAACTTAGCACGCCAGTTGGCTTGCAAGGCCATGCTGATATTTGGTGTGAAAGTGATTCTATCTGTGGCACACTTAAATGTTGCACACCATACAGCATACTTTGCATGTTGGAGCCACAATAATTGGCATCAGTGCAGGCAATTATGAACACCTCCCCTTCCTCACAGAGGAATACATGTGGGTGTTGTAGGTGTTTAGATCCCAGTCTTATAGAGCATAAACACCTGTCAATAAGACTCACTTTTGGATTGTTGGGCAAGGTTTCACGAAAGAATAGTCATTTTCAGTGAGGTATTTTTTTTTGGGGGGGGGGTTGATTTATTCTGCCATTTTGGTCCCTGTCATTTAGTTTCAAACTGATTTAACAGGGCAGCCATTTTATTCTTCTGCTTATCACCTACTCGGCCACACCAAGGACAGTCATTTGCTCTTCTTATTACATAGTCCCTCATATTAAAGACAACCATGTTGTACTTCTTGTCATCTACCCTCTCATTGTTAGGGTGGTGGCCATTTTGTACTCACTCTTGTCTGATTTTGTAATCTGATCATTGTATTAGATTGGGCTCCATTCCTTTATTATTGTAGGACACTTGGTAGCACTTTGAATAACATTTGCTGTCCTTTCTATATTGTACTTGTGATTGACCCAAAAAGGTAAGGGTCTAGCTAAAAAGGACCCAGCTAAGCATCCTCCTCCTGTCCAGCGGCAGGAGTCAGACTTGGATGAGGAAACTTGGATGAGTCAGACTTGGATGAGTCAGACTTGGATGAGGGGAATGATGCTGGAATGGCAGGTGGTTTTGGTCAGCTCTCAGGTCCATCGGGGGATATAACACTCAGTGCATGAGTGCTCTGTCTTTTCCTTATACACAGCTTTCTCCTTGTCTGTTGCTATAAACTGGTGGTCTGTGTGCTTATCCCCAGAACCAGAATCTCTGATTCTTATCAATGAGTCAGAAAAATCTTACATGATGGTCTTAACTTCAAAATGGGTGGGAAGGCAGAAGTATTTCAGGTACACAAGTAGGGATGTTAAATTATTTAACATGTTTTCAGGGACTTACATTCTGATCAGTATAAGCACACAGTTATATTTATCACCTTTATAGAGGTTATGAATGACCATGTAAGAATTGAATTTCCTTATGGAGAGAAAGAGCAGGGCATAATAAACATAATAAAAATACAGTAGAGTCTTGCTTATCCAACGTAAACGGGCCGGCAGAACCCGTTGGATAAGCAAATGTGTTAGATAATAAGGAGAGATTAAGGAAAAGCCTTTTAAACATCAAATTAGGTTATGATTTTACAAATTAAGCACCAAAACATCATGCTATACAACAAATTTGTACATGTTGTACAGTACAAAAATGGCTATCTGGTTACTCACCCATTTTTAGAAGGCATGCGAAAACTGATACGATCTACTGGTATCCGGCCAGCAGAAACTGATCGAGGTTCAGCCAAAATGCATATGCCTAGTACAGGATTTATGAATGAGTTCCAGGAAAATTTACCAGTGAGCTCAGGATCAGAGAAAAGCCCTTTAAATCACTCTTACATATACAAGGAAAAGACCAGTCTGGGGGTTGGGAAATATGCAAGCATTTCCTGTATGGCCTTTGCTTGAGGTGATCCACTTATTCACAAGGGATATGTTAATGTCTTTGGAGGTGTGCAATCAGTCAGTCTTCCATTGAAAGGTCAATGAAAGTAGGGCAAAGGGTGAAATGGAGGGACACTGCCTTTCCAAAATTACAAAGTTGCATAAAATTTAAAATAAATATCCATATTTATTATACTGAGTTTGTATTGAGTCCATCTTTTAGGAGGGGGTTCAATTTCTCAATAATAAAATAGTTTGATACAATTCTTTGAATTCTCTCTAATTTTTCAAAGTTATTTCAAATTGCATTGACTAATCACAATTTTCTAATTGAGTCTACATCAGTATTGAGAAGTAATAGAAGCTGGTTGAATGGGAATATTTAAGATGCCACCAGTTCATGATTTGATGGGTAAAATTACTTCTCTGTCATTTCTTTTGCTCCACTTACTGTTTTTCTTACTATTCCAGGATATAAAAAATGAGAGGCACTTGTCGCATGATTTTAAACTTTCCTAATCATGGGAGAAATTGCAGCATTTTGACCAGTTTTTAATATTTCTTTTTTCAATCCTTAGATGAAAAGAGATGGGACAGTAGAGCAATTTGATCAGGTGTTCATCACTTTTAGGCTTTCATTTCAGATGGTGTGAGAAATTGTGCTATTAGTGATTATATAGAAACATATAAAGCTTAGCAGCTTTCTTGCGGATTATTGTAACTGAGTAAAGATTCCAGGTGCCCAAATGGAAATCAGGAGGGTAGCTGTATACATTAGATATGCCATTTTAAAGTAATTTCTCTGCCTACCATTTACTTCCTGTTGAGCATATATTAAATCCAAGTGTGTTATCAAAACAAGTTATTTTGCCTAGAGAAAGTTTTATTGGACTCTCTAAAACTTTGAATAAAATCTTATTTTGTTTCACAATTACAATTACACTTTTTATACACTTCAGAGAAAGGAACTGGCAAAACATCCTCTGCGTATTTTGTTTTCCTTAAAAAATATCCTATGAAGTTTATTGGGCCACTATAAACTGACAGGCAACTTTAAGCCATATACATATACAGTACATTATAAAATTATTATGGGTCCAGAATAATTTCAAATCAGTTTTTCCTGTGGTCTGCTTCTTGGAATGCTACATCTATTTTATTTACTTTTAATCTAATATAATATTCTCGTATTTATTAATTAGCTTTCTAAAATATTTCAGTCATGTTATCACTGTGTTCCTGTTTATGGAAATTGTATTTTAGAAATAAATAGCACATGCTTAAAAATAAGCTGTGACTGGCTTCAATCCTCTATACACTTATTTGGGAACCAGTTCCATAAAATTCAATAGGATGTACTTTTGAGTAGATGATCACAGACCACAAATACAGAAACAGGTGATCCATGAGGCACCCTAGCCTTGAAATGTAAAATCATTTCATAACCAAGAATGGAACTTTGAAATGATCCTGAAACCAGCGCAAGAGCCAGTTTATCATATATTTGGGGGGGAAATCCACACAATATCATCACAATATGTTTTTATATTGTGGAATGATATTTTAAATTGTAAGTCGCTCGGAGCACTCTGGTGGAGAGCGACTAATTAAGAAATAAAGTGAAGTGAAGTGAAGTGAATATGCAACTCAGGGCCCTTCCATACAACCATATAACTCAGAATATCAACACAGATGATCTATAATATTTGCTTTGAACTAGATTATCTGAGTCCACATTGCCATAAAATCCAGTTCAATGTTGATTTTATACAGCCTCAGGTCTGGAATCGAGTATCCATGTCAGTTTTTCAGTGAGATTGACAAATTCCTTTCAAATATCTAGTTCAACCAAGGTCTGCTGTCCTTCACTTCTAGGTTTAAGTCAATTCATAAACTGGCTTGTGTCCATGAAATTTCACATCTGTCATTCCAGATCATCCAGTAAACACTTGCTAAATAAGTTGCCATCAGCCAGTAGGCAGGTCAATTCATAGTGTCAACTACACCTATTGCATTATAATCAGTAGTGCTGTGGCCCTTTTCATTCCAGGCAGATTCATATGGGAGAATACAGTCCTTCAGAGATCTTACATCCATTCTTAATATGCCAGAATCATATTTGAATTTTGCCTGAAAATATTATAATAGCCAAAAGAGTTGTATGTTCTCCATAGCTAACTCCAGTTAATAGTATGGCTACAGCTGTTTTGAACAGTCAAGTTTTTTGAATAGTATTGCTAGTTTAGAATTATACAAACCTCTGAGATTTCAGAACCAAAGGATGGCCTCTGGTGATGCCCTTAAGCATGGCACATAAAGCACCCACCACAACTGCTCCGATTATGCCATTCTATTTTCCTAAAAATAATTTCTAGCAAAAGTGAATGTATAATTTATTTGCACACAATTTTAAGGTATTCATCTTGCCATGAGATTCTATTCCTTTGTCCTGAGAGCCAGAGAAAGTATAGACCTTGATACCTGAAGATCTGAATACTCTTCAAATGGACTCCCATATATGTCATGTGACAAATATCCGACCAGGATGCACCTGTGGTATTTGTTACCATGTGTTACTGTTATTGTATGGGTTAATGATATGATAGTGGGCAATCAAATTTAGAAGACATTAGCCAAGATCCAACATTACCAAGTGTGGCATAAAAATTCTGCAGGATTCCCTGGATATAACAGTGGATGATATAATTGTTCTGTGTCTGACTATGGGGACATAGCCAGATACATGTCTGATCACCAGCACCATCACTGAATAATCATGGGAGGAGGACTTTATCCACTGTGAGGAAAAAAGAGAATACCAACTTTCTGAATGGTCAGATAAAGATACATACACAGAATTACTTTAAAACCTAAGTTTACATCACTAACAGGGTGCCAGCCAATATATGAATGTTCTAGCTTACTATTTTGGCTATTGCTTTGAGAGCAAACATATTGAGCAGGTGGTGGACCATGAAGAATGCACAACACTGTTTATAAAGTCAACCATCCCTTAAACTTATTCTGGGACCAGTTAAGAAAGCTAAGCATCTGATAACCTTCAGCCTGTAGGTTGTAAACCACTTGAAGAAAGGATTTGTACACCCTAGTGCTTTCAAAAAGGGGGAAACTCATTTAAAATATCACTAGTCCTGGAAATGCTCTGGTTTTGTCATGAAGACGGATTAATTCATCCACCGATATTATGTGCTCTAAGCCACATGGGAAAAGGTATATTTATATGAATGAATCAAAAAGGTCATTACTGAGAGGAAAATAATATTAATATTGGTGATACAGAGTTAAACTAAAGAGCAGAAATCATATACAACCACCAGTTCCTGCATCTGACAGTAAACATGTGCCTTCAGGCTTATAAGATTGTAAAAAGCAACATGGAGCTCCTGCCTTGATTTGAATAGCCCAAAGAACACAGGAGAGCAATCAAAACACAGCCCAGCAAAGAGCAATCATTTCAGTGCATTTTGCTGACTGGGAAGCCAATAACAAACTAGACCCTAAAGGCTGCGAGACGGGATCCTCTTTTAAAGGCATGATATTTTGAAAAGGAAAAAAAAAACAAGAAACTAGCATTATACAAAAGCCTGAATATACAGTTGCACACGATAGTTGTACAGAAATACAACTTTGCCAGAGTGACAGAGATGCACTTATGGAAAATTATCATTCTATGCAATGATATAAAGGGATGAGTGCTTTGTCACCCCAGGATTTCTTGGGAGTTTGGGAAAGTTATATTTTGAACTACACCTCCCAGAACCCCCAAGTCAACATGGTTACTCAAATAACTGAAATTTAATTAATCCAGTAACAATTTGTTGTCCTTCTATCACTTTAAGTTCCCTTGAGAGATATAGTGGAATGTGTTTGTGTGTGTGTGTATACATTCAGATGCCACAGGACCAGATGTACCCTGAAGCAAAATGAGGCAGTCACCTCTCAGGAATGTGATTTATTCCTGAGAGGTGACTGCCTCATTCTGCTTCAGGATAAAGTTGGTCCTGTGGCATCTGAAATATATATATATATATATATATATATATATATATATATATATATATATATTCCACTATATCTCCCAAGGGAACTCAGAGTGGATTAGGTAAAGGTTTTCCCCTGACGTTAAGTCCAGTCATGTCTGACTCTGGGGGTTGGTGCTCATCTCCATTACTAAGCCGAAGAGCCGGCGTTGTCCGTAGAGACACCTCCAAGGTCATGTGGCCGACATGACTGCATGGAGCGCTGTTACCTTCCCACCGGAGCGGTACCTATTGATCTACTCACATTTGCATGTTTTCGAACTGCTAGGTTGGCAGGAGCTGGAGCTAACAGCGGCCGCTCACACCACTCCCGGGGCTTGAACCTGGGACCTTTCGGTCTCCAGCTCAGTGCTTTTACACACTCCACCACCGGGGCTCCTCAGAGTGGATTACAGGTACATAAATGGCAAGCATTCAATGTTGTTATACAATTGAGAAAGACAGACAATACGTAAACAGATGCAAGGTTTCCCTCTTTTTTCATCTCTGGCATCTGGAGGTTGTGCTCGACTCGGTCATGGGGAAGTGCTGTTGTTCCATTTTTCCATGCCGAGGAGCTTGTCGTCCATGGACACCTTCCTGATCAAACCGCCAGCATGTTTTTCAAGGGTGCTTTTTTCCTCCCCACCAAAGAGGTGCCTATTTATCTACTCACATTGCTGTTTTTGAACTACTAAGTAAGGCAGAAGCTGACTGCAGGAGTTCACCCTACCTACAACTTGAACTGTAAACCTTCCAGTTGGCAAGATCTTTTGTAGCTGGTGGTTTAACCCACTGTGCTAGCCACAGCCCTTCAAGATAGTTGTAGCACGTTGTATTATTTGGCACACATACATACGCCACAAAGAGATTTTATCTCCAGACAAGTCTTGTTAATTTTTTTTCAAATAATTTAGAAGTTCATGAATTAGCAAAAGGCATCTTCAAATATTATATGGTGAACTAATGTTTATTATGTGTCAATTTATATGAGAGTTGAATGAAAAGTAATGGTTCCACCTTCGTAACTCCTCAACAGATGGCAGTATTGTGTTGGATCTTCTGATAGCCAAGCAAAGCAATAACGTGACCCACATGTTCTTGTGAAATGCTGATTATGCTTGAAATTTCTCTCTGAGTGATATGACTATGATCCTGAATCAATCTGTCAACCTTTTGCTTGTGAAACTCGGTGGTTGCTGTCACAGGACGTCCAACTCTTTGTTTGTCACACAAGTCAAATGTTCCCACCTTAACATCTTTACACTTACTCGCCCAACGACGCACAGTACTCACATCAACACAATCACCACAAACAGCTTGCATTCTCTGATGAATCTCCTTTGGGGTGACACTTTCTGCTGTCAAGAATTCAATGACTACACGTTGCTTAAGTCACATTGACCGACCGTTGCCGCAGGGTTCCATACTTCACACTTTAACAACACAACCGTTCAATACTAAGGCTTCCTGCCAAATGGAACTGTAGAGGAGAGCCTACTGAATAAGCCAGTACCTGCCACATACTAGTACTGCCATCTGTTAAGGAGTTACGAAGGTGGAGGCATTACTTTTCATTCAACCCTCATAATTATCAATGATAATCAGACTCTGAAAGGATTGAAAAATAATGGACATGACTTTCAATTTCTGTCTTTTTATAACTATTTCTCACACCTCTGCATATAACAGCTTCCTTCCTGATAATTTTAGACAAAGTGTCATCTTAAAATAAAAAAGCAAGTATTATTTTCCAAGACAACAAGCAAAACACCTCCAGCTCTTCCCAGAAGCATAAACTGTCGCTTCATTAATTCCAACATGCATATGCTATGAGCAAAGGCCTCAAGCATTGCATTGCCTCCCAAGAGCAAGTAATGCAAATCTATAGCTTATTATAAATCATTATCTTTTTATATGTCAGTCAAGACCTCCTGATGTTTTGAAGCATGCTAACTTTTTTGACAATTACATTTTTGTAACTGTTCAGATGCTGGCCAATTTTATATGGGGCAAACTGTTAATTTTCCTTTGTGTAATTTCCCACCTAAATGAAATAATTGGGCTACAGGTACTGGGTGGATCTGGGTCACAATTGCAAGGATTTACCTACACATGATTTGCACTAAATGACTAATGTGTGGGAATGAAGTTAGTCCATATATCTCTACTACCTCCTTTATGCTTGCTTATTCTGGATGAATCAAACTTGGTCCTGATTCCTACATGTAATCAATATATTTCTGCATATGATCAGCTAGTCATTGGTTTATCAGTTTACCTGGCTTACCAGCTCTCCCTAGGTTCCATGTTTTTGGGTGTATATGCTCTAGCCAAGAGTGGAGCAACTGTGATAGGTGCATGGAGTCATTTCGACATTTCTAAATGGCTGCAAAAATGTGCTCTCTCTCTTTATTTTGCCTGGAAAAGAGGCAGGAAAGAAATTCTAAATATGTTGAAAATCACAAAACATTGTACAGCAATATATATTTCTGCCTCCTAGTAAGTTTAAAAAGAGCCTCCTTTGTCATCCCTGAATCCTATAGCCCTTAAAAATCCCCATTATTATGGAATTCACTTTACCACAAATGTGTTTGTGAATGCTCCACAATAAATGTTTCTTGATATGCTTTCTCTATGGTGTTCTGCTAGTATTATGACAAAGCTATTAAAAACTGATGGCAGCTAAACTGATTTCCCACCTTACTTCATCTAGATCAGCAAAAGGGTATCTGTCCTATTTCAGGGTAGGACTGCCCATGTAAATGCACCTGAAGCCTGTCAGAGGGCTGGGGAGAGGGAGATAAATCGATCGTCCACCACCCTGACTGTTTTGATGAGTCAGTTCTCTCTGTCTGCTCGTCCGAAGGACCACTAGATGCAGCAGCAAAAATGGCACCAACAAAATGACAGCTCAGTCATTGTATTACTGCTGATCCCAGCAGGTCTAATTGCTTTATGTACAAGTTATATACAATTACTCAAAGCCATAACTCTCCGGACACATGGTGCGTCTTCTCCACTCGCCAAGGCTGTTATCAGTACAAGCAGGCTCCTCCTACATTCCTCAATTCATGATGAAAGTTATGGTCAGACAGTTCAAAGGAAGCCCTGACCTATTGGTCCTGCGGGCAATCTATCAAGCTGGATTGTGATTAATCCATGCGCTGCTGGAATGCTCTGCTGGAAACACACAGTTGCAAACACCCAACAGCAAAACTTAATCTAACATTTCACTCTAACAACAGAACACACTAACAAAGCCCAACATAATAATCACAGGAAAAGTCAATCAATCCAAGATGATACATAGAGAATAAATAATTCACACAAAAACTTCAGGTCCAAATGAGATTGCTCAAGTCCAGCCTTCAAGCAAAGCTGTCAGCCTCCTTTGACTCTCACTGGAATGGGGGTACGTGGTGGTATGATGGCAACATCATCTCATCTGCTTCCCAATCATCTGATCAGGTAGGTATTGGTTTGCAATTCAGTTTCAGGAACTCATTTCTGTGGGTAGTTTTGCAAATTCAGCTAAAGCAATAATAATCTTCCCTATTTCTTATTTATCTTATCATTTCCTATCTCTAGAATTTTTATAGAATGGACCATATTCACCTCTATATTAACTTATTATTTTTGTGTGTGTGTCAGGAGCAGCTTCAGAAACTGCAAGTTGCTTCTGGTGGGAGAGAATTGGCCGTCTGAAAGGACATTGCCCAGAGGATGCCTAGATGTTTTCATGTTTTTACCCTCTTTGAGGGAGGCTTCTCTCATGTCCCTGCATGGGGAGCTGGAGCTGACAGGAGCTCATCTGCGCGTCTGCCAGATTCGAACTGACAACTTTCAGGTCAGCAGCTCAACCTTCAAGTCAGCAGTCCTGCCACCACAGGGTTTTAGCCAATTGCACCCACCGGAGGCTCCCAGTTATATCAATATAACTTATAAATATACTTTAATGAGATTTTGAGTGTACATTTCCTAAACTGTGTCACTCCTGCACAAAATAGAAAGTATTTGTTTTAATTTCTCCATAAACATCCACAACCAGAAGTAGAGTGGTGGTGATGTTGATGATGATGATGATGATAATCCTTTTCTTTTTTCAGCCATCCATCCCATTGTCCTACACATTCTACTATGGAACTTACTATTTTCCTCAGGAACTGATCTTTAGAAACAGCTCTCTTATTGAACAGTTGGAATGATAAGTGTTTGCTGGTGAACAATCCCAAATTTTCATACATTTGCCTGTAATAATGCAGATCATCAGTTTTGTACAAAGATCGTTGATTCTTATATATAACATGAGGATGCTGCATTAGGGAATTGTACCCCTAAATTCTGCATGTAGCTTGGGAATTTGATTGGGTGATGCAACTCATCAGAAGTGTGTCAATCGGACTTCAACAGGTTAAGGAAATCAGCAAAGTCCATTCAGAGTGAAAGCCATGTTAGTTCAATGTCAAAAATAATCTCCTAAGTTCAAAACGATCATCAAATATTTTCTACATGTATACATAGGTTTCACTGGTGACAAAACATTGTCATAAATCATAGCCCCCTTGAGTTCTTCTATCTAGGCAACATCCTTTCTTATAAGATACAAATGTCTAAAGAAGGTCATTGTTAGAAGCACATGGATTTCTTTCTTCAAATGATTTTTTAAAAGTCCTGATAGTATTAGAGATCTCCAGTTAACTGGTGCTCTACTCTGCAGCCTGTAATATAACATTAATATCTGATAGCTACGCCTTAGCAAATTCTGACAATAAATAAACAATTTCTAGTTTTACTTTTTCTTCATGCTGTTTTGCTATTGATAAATTTATTTATTAATTAGAATAGTCCAGTGACCAAACAGTGAACAAAATAGGAAAACACAGTTTTTCTTTCTAGCAGTTAGTGTCCTTCCTTAAAATCAATATAAAGCGCAATTTATTTAACTGATTTTCATAGAAAATATGCAGGCTCTGAAAATCATTATTCCCAAAAGTTTAAAAAACAATGATTTATTGATTTTTAACAGGTTACTGTGGACCTGAACAATGTTGATAAGAAACAAATATCAAGGGTCAGCACAATTCAGCAAATACAGACAAATCTGGATATTTGCTCCTATGTTCTGATAGAGCACAAAATTAACTGTGTATAAATATAGATTCGTTTATCTTTTCTTCCCTCACTCTTCCTCCTAATTATTTAAAGCTACTGCTCTTTCCATTTCATGGACACAAAATGTGAGCATAAGTCATACACATTATTACAAATAAGAAAAAATGCTACAAAGCTTTAGAATATCCATAAAACACAGATACCCTTCCAGATATATCAGACTGCAGCTCTGAGCTTTTTTCATCACGGTTGGCTCTGGTCTATTTATTATTTAAAGTACTGTTTTTCTATATTGCCTCCCAAACCACAAGGACTCCTGAGAAGATGAGCAAATAAAAAACAGAACAATACAAAATTGTTGAAGGCTTTAGTGGCGGGAATCACTGGGTTGCTGTGAGTTTTCCACGCTGTATGGCCATGTTCTGGAACATGGCCATATAGCCCAGAAAACTCGCAGCAACTCAATGCAAAAATTCTTTTAAAACTCTTTAAAAAATCTAAACAATCCTAGAATTGGAAGTTCTGAAACAGTTAAAACAACAATGTCACACCTTGAATGCTGTGTGGAACTACACTGTATTGACTGCCCACCAGAACTTTAAAAGAGATGGGACCAAACTCACTTCCTTGGGTAGGAAGCTCCAAATTCAAAATACTGCTACAGAGAAATCCCTATAAATGCATACCTACTAGGCCTGTGCAATGAATGAAAAAATATTTCAATGCTCGTTATAAAATTAGGGGGCACTGCTGAGCCATTTATAAAGTGTTTCTAAAAGATTGTAAGTGTCCGTTTCATCCCAAATCGGGATTTTAATATTATTGTGTATATTGACTTTTATGACTGTTTTTAATCATGTTGAAGTTTTACTGCTCGGTTTAATGTTTTATCCGATTTGTGCTGTCGTGTCTGGGCATGGCCCCATGTAAGCCGCCCCGAGTCCCTCCTGGGAGATGGGGCGGGATATAAGAATAAAATTATTATTATTATTATTATTATTATTATTATTATTATTATTATTATTCATTACTATAATGAGAGTAACAATTTTTTGTGACTATTTCTTTAAGTAATTGTGCATGGGTGGGTTGCCTGAAACAACTTGTTGTGTGGGTTGTGGCAAACAAAGCACACAAAATAGGCTGGCAGTAGCCCTAGAAGATAGTGATACCCTCAAAATGAACCAGAAAAGGATTGTGCTTGCCTCAGAGAACTTGTGTGGGTTGTGGCAACCAAAGCACACAAAACAGTCTGGCAGTCCTTAGAAGATACCCTCAAAATGCTGCAAAAAAAGACAAAAGGCAAAAGGCATGTACCCACCTCATAAAAGAAGCAAGCACTAAAACCTCACTTTTAAACTATTGTTGACTCCTTCTCTTTCTCTCTCTCCAGTGGTAGTACTTGCCTGCCTGCCTGAAAAGCTAACTAACTGAACCCAGTGCAGAGCTCTTTTAATGTTCCCTGCATGATCGCAAATAGAGGCTGCGGTATGATGCTTGGGAATGTAAAGAGCAATGGCCGTGACTCCGCATCCTCTCCATCTCTCTTCAGCCCTGATTGGTTGAGAGGCATGGCAAGAAACTGCAGCACAGAGAGTAAGAATGTTTACATAACTCACGAAAAATACCAAGTAAAAGTTTCAATTCTTAAATTTTTGGGGTGGGTGATGCCCACATGTCAGATATCGCATTGTATGCACAGATCTCATGAATTAGATCTGACTAATGATGGAGAATCGAAATATTGCGCAGCCCTAGTACCTAACAACCTAACTCCATGAGGTTATTGGAACATGCAACCAGGCCTACTCTGAAGATCTCAACGTTCTTGTGGGCTCAAATCAGTCTTTCAGATATCATGCAACCAAGTCATTTAGGTCTCTGTAGATCAAAACCAGCAACTTGAGTTGAGCTCGGAAGTAAATTGGAAGCAAGACTAATGTTACATGGTCTCTAAATTGAACGTCTGACACCAGGCTAGCTGCTGCATTTTGCCTGAAGGTCATAACACTAAGGTGACCAAATTTTTTTCTCTCCCATAACCAGGCCTGAAACCAGATTGGAATGAGTCCAGGGACCTCATCATATTGATGCCTCCCCCTATTTTGTTCTGTTTTTCTGGCAATCACTGGTGAAGTGGAAGGCGCAAATGATGACTCGTGGTGACTTGGGATTTGGCACCCTGTCCTTTCCTCCTTCAGACAGGGGAAAGCCCCCCCCCCCCAAAAAAAATGGGGAGCTACCCAAATGACACATTGCTTGCCATGTTTGGTGAGTAACCTTTTTGCAATGATTCCTCATCACTTCAGCCATCAATGGGGCAGAGCCGCAGTCTGTGTCATGTAATGGTGTTCAGCTGGATCTGTGGCCAAAGAGGAGTAAGGGGTTAAAAATACCTTTGTGATGAGGTGGCAGGTTATCCATTTCAACCAATAAAAGCTAGAGTTGTGTTGCCAGCATTTACAGTGCTTGGAATATAACTGCCTTTCAAATAAGCATTTCTAACTGCTACAATCCAATTGGCCAGTCCTCCTGTGGCACTTCTGATGAGACTTGCAGTCCAAGAACATCTGGTGGACTACATGACTCCCACACTGTTGCTTTCTATCATGAATTAACTCAGGTAAATTTAGGTAAATGACAACCAAATTAAATGAAACATACACATATATACATGTGAATGCAACACCAAATGTATTCTATCTGGGCAGGGAACAATGTAAAATGTCTCTCAGGATGAGATGTTAGCAACCTCTGCAATTTTTTTATTATATCTATTAATTCTTTTATTTTCTATTTCTTTTTTCTACCTGCAGCACAATAAAGATCACTATCATGATTCAGCTTCACCTTGGCTTCCTCATCACACAACCTAGTCTTACAAGAATAGGTTTAATTCTTTCCTTCCCACTTTCTCTTCTTTGGCACACTTTTATTTACTGCAGTCTATAGATATCTCTTTCACAAGAGCACATGGAAAGCAATAGTCAATATATAGAAAATGAAATGCATACCCCTGAAGGGCTTAATCTATGGCACAATAAAACCCTACAGAACACATAGTACAAATATTAGAAGAACAATCCAATTGTCCTTTGCATTCTTCCTATTTCTTTCAGTATGCATTTCACACAGGACTTTGCTTTAACAAAGCTTGCACTTTTCTTAACTCTTGGTCCTGTCCTGAGTCCTGAGCTGCATTCAGAAGACAACTGTGCATAGCCAGTTGGGTTCTTTATGTCTCAAAAGTAAAAGAAACTTAGCTCCAGTATCCCATTTCTTTATCATTCATACATACCCAGCCAATACACCCTAAAGCTACTTTCCATTAGCACAGTGTAAAATACATTCACTTTCAGTCAATTCTATACCTTATTGTGAGCAGAAAAAATGGAGGGATCATTTCAATGGGTTTCTCCATGAGCAGGAGTTATTCTTATTTTTAAAGAATTTTCAAGTATCGAGGCCCTCTCCTCATAACAGTAGAGTAGTTTACTATTTTCCTAACTCTTCTGTTATTGTTGCTTATTTTGCTAACTGTGTTGGCAGGTAATCACAATTTTTCATCTTCTGGATTGTTCCAAAGTGTCTACTATTTTGGGTTGTCATATGTGTGTGGAAGGAAATTACAGCAAACCTCAAAAAAGTGTTATAGAATATTTAAATTTAAAAAAATGCAGAGCAGACTACTCTTTTAACTGGATGGGGAAAGAAAAAAAAAACATTCTCATAAAAATACCTGTTGAGAAACATTGCAATACCTTCCATCTCGTTCTGTAAAGCTTTATGAAAATGGACATTTCATTGATATTTTGCTGTAGTGTGCAAAATAGCCCAGATCTGTGAAAAGAAAATGTTTCAAATTGCCAAAATCTGGGAGAATACCTTATCTATTTATTTCCCATTATTATACCTTGCCCTTCTCACCCTGAAGGGGACACAGGGCAGCCTCACAACCGGCAGCAATTTGATGCCAACATACAATTCAAAATAACAATTAAAGCTAAAATCAAGTATTAAAACATAAATTATTAATATAATGATATAATAAAACTTTATTTGTATTTCACCCTATCTCTCCAAGGGGTCTCAGAAATTAAAATCATGCAAGTTCATAATCATAGTCCAGAGCTAGACCATTAGTCAATCACTCTCATTATTGCACTGCCTCAATTACTGCTCAAATGCTTGGTCCCATAGTCATGTCTTAAGTTTTTTTCCTGAAAGACAAGATAGAGGGCCCATTCTGATTTCATTGGGGAGGGCGTTCCACAGATGAGGGGCCACCACTGAGAAGGCCCTCTCTTTTTCCCCTACCAATCGTGCTTGTGATGGTGTGGGACCAAGAGCAGGGCCTCCCTCGGTGATCTTAGCCTCCAAGGTGGATCACAGACGGAAATACATTCGGACACGTAGGCTGGGCCGGAACTGTTTAGAGCTTTATAGGCTAAAGCCAGCACTTTGAATTGTGCTTGGTAGCATATTGGTAGCCAGTAGAGCTGATGTTAGCCAAGGAATCAAAATCAAAATCTGGGATCAAAATTAAAATGACTACTGCAGGCCAAAGAGTCGTTCATTTCATGTTGGCTCACGAATACTCTACTAAATGCCAATTTATAACTTAAAATGTTATGGATATATTAGTGTCCAATACTGGAAAGAAATTTGGTTTAAATGACACAATCTGTTTCAATCATCCATTTGTATATGATTAGTGTTTAATTGCCATAGAGGACAAGGTCACTGTTTCAAATTAAACTAATATACCAATTTTGACTTTGCTTGGCTTTAAATAAGCATTATTATAGTTAGGAAATTTAATACAGGCAGTTACAAACAAGATAGGTTCTGTAAGTTTGTTCTTAAGTTGAATTTGTTTATAAGTCAGAACAGGTACATTTTTCCCACATAACTTCATCCAAAAATACGTATTTTTCAGCTTTAGAAAGCATAGGAAAGGTTTAACACTCCAGTGGCATTTGTTTTTCTATCTGTGCCCCTGTTCAGAAGATTTCACCTCACTTTCTGTCCTGTGATAATTGGATTTTGAAAAATTTGGTTTGTTGTGGAAACAAGGATTGGTGAGAAAGTTTCAATTGAGCCCCCTTTCCCCATGATAACTCTTTCAGGAGTGAATTTCCCATCTGAGGGGTAGGTTGTTCTCACATCCTGTTGTCTCACCCCCATTCTTAACTATGAGTCATTTGTAAATCAGATGTTTGTAACTTGAGGACAGACTGCATGTCAATGTCTAGGCTTCAGCTATATCAGAAGCTTTACCTCAAACTTTGAACTATATTTCCCATCACTCTGGGTCTTAAATTCATTTTTATCACCCAGAAAATCTCATCTGTCAATATTTGATTAGAGGTCCTAGCTGCCTACAACAGCTTTTCTCAGTTTGATAGATAATCCAAGGCTCCAAGATCATCGATTGAAGCTTCATCCTAGAAAAAAAAAAGTTTGGAGATCATTTTTGATTATACTTCAGACCATGATTCTCCTGCTTTAAGCCTTAGTGGAAAAACTGTATCTTCCTGCCTTATCACTGCAAAGACAGACTGTGCCTGTATTGATTTAGACAGAGCAGTTCAAACACATTCCACCTTGATTATTTTTTCATACCATCTCATCTAAGGTTAAAGAAAGCTATCCTGAATATCTACTCCCTCTGAGTTTTACTTTTGATATTACAGAAAAATCTCATGATATGGTTTGCAGTTTAAGTCCCCCCCCCTTCACACACACACACACACACACACACACACACAAAACAGATCATGCCATTAATTGCAGTCATGGTATTTACATATATCTGCAAACCTCCTGTTCTGATACAAGCATCCCATTTGGAGGAAAGATTTTGACAATTTGCAAATAGGCATAATATGTGTACCTGGGCTTGAGGGTAGCAGTTTCCACTGGGGACCCTGTAGAACAAACTACCTTCCTTCCTGCCACATTCTATGTACTTGTGCCTGCTGTTCTCAGAGCTTGGAAATCTTTTGGAGTACACGTCCCACCATCCCAGCTGCTGGGAATTGCAGTATTTCAATAAAGTAATTTCCCCAATGTCCAAGTAAACTTTTAAGATGTAACTGACAGTAGCTAGTGGGAAAACAGGAATTTCTCAATTCACAGTTATCTGTCCTTGTTTTCTTGTTCTCTTGTCTTCCATAATACATTACAATGCTCCTTCATAAGCACATAGATCAGTCCAAGAAACTGTGGCTTATCAGAACAAGAAGCAGCATTGGACTTATTTGATCAGTCTTTCACATTCTTCTTTCCTTTCTTGCCCCCTTCCACCTTAATGCAATATTACCAGAGCTTGTTAAACCAGTTCCATATTACATCTAAAACAGGAAACTGTGTATTTTAAACCTCAACCTACCATATTCTATGCCTCATCCAAAGGCCCAGGGCATAGACAAGAGCATAGATATGGTTAATAGAAGTTTTTGCTGATGGTCCTTGGATGCAAAGATGCTGATGATTACTGGGCGTTTCATAGCAAGGAAAGTTCACTGCTTTGTTCACCATGGAGAGAACCAAAGCTGACTCTATGTGCACTATTGGTCTCCTATTGAACAGGGATTACTAACTGTAGACTTTTGGGGATTTTAAAACATGCATCTTTTCATTTTAGGAACTTACTGGACTGAAGGTCTCCCTTTTCCTCATAGCCTTAAGATGATGATGATGATGATGATGATGATGATGATGATGATGATGATATTTTGATTTCTTACACACCTCTCCTCTTGGCTCGAGGTGAGTTACAGAATAATTAAACACATAAACATTGTAAAAATACCACAAATACATATATTACAATGTATTTCTATAAAATACATATTAAATATACAAAACAGAGAATAAACAAAGGCCATTTCATTGTATTTATTGCATTTTAATTCTGTTTTTATCACACAGTTCTTTAACTTTTGTATTGTACTTTTTAAACTTGTCTAGTATGGATTGTTAGCTTTCTTGAGTTCCTGTGGGGAGAAAGGCAGTATATAAATAAAGTTAACAACAACAACAACAACAACAACAACAACAACAACAACAACAGACATGAGTTTAAAATTCATGCTTAAACACTGACTTGGTGGGTCTGCTGAAAGAGAAAGGTCTTTACATCATTTTTAAATTACAACAGCTCATTTAGCTGTCAGAGCTTTTCCAGCAGGTCATTCCACAATCTTGGGGTGGGTGAAGGTCACCAGTTGGGTTCTGGCTGGTGGGAGTAGATGTCCTTCAAAGGATCAAAATGTGTAGGCAGATTGTAAGGGAGAAGGTGATCCTTTAGGTAACCTGGACCCAAATCATGTAAGGCTTTAAAGGTCAAAGCCAACACTATATTTTGCCCGGAAACTAATTGGCAGACAGTGGAATGACTTTAGGATAGGAGTAATATGTTCACTCCTAGATGTTCCTGTAACCAACCTGGCTGCCGTATTTTGAACCAACTGGAGTTTTTGAACATGGTACAAAGGTAGCCCAACGTAAAGCGCATTGCAGATGTCCAACCTTGAGTTTACCAGCACTACCAACTTTAGGTCCTCCAAAGCTGATAGTAAGCATTTCTGACCATCACATCAACTTGCACTGACATTAATTAAGGAGAGGAACTTTGCAGGCTCATTTAACTTTCAGTCACCTTATTTCTGGAATGCTGTAGAGTGAATAGTGCAATTGCCTTTTGCATTTGTCTGTCTGTAGAGTGTAGCACTTCCAAAGCCAATCTATGATTTGCTCCTGATTTCCAAGCTAGGATAGTAGTCAGGATTTAAATTAGAGTTTGCTGGTTCAAGCAGAATAAGAAAGCATAGTTTAATGAATTGGATGGTCAACCAAAAAGAAAATACTTCAGCAAAAAGGAGGAAACGTGTCTCACAAAAAAGACAAACAAGATCACAAACTTTGTATAAATTCTGTGCATATTAATTTGTATGTATGCATAGGCATGTAAAAATAACGTAAATAGGGATGCTATTGTCATTCTCTAAAATCAAAGTTGTGTAGCATGAACCTCCACATTGTGAGTTTGCACTGATACAGTATTTCTAACCTGTTGAATGGCAACACTACATAACTCACATCATATCTCCATGCACAACAGCATTACATGTTCAACTCTGTTTCTGTAATCTTAAGCAGGTTGTTGTTTAGCCTATATTTAAGGTACCCATAGAAAGAGACTCCATCACCTCTCTAGGTTGTGTGTGCAGAGGAACAATTCTATTCTGCAAGGTAACCCATAGACCAGATAGACACCACTGAATAGAAAGAAACAATTTGGTTGGCCATGATTGTAAATAAAGTTGGCACCTACATGGGTCTAGGAACAAGGTATCAACCATCTATCATTTTGATAGATGAATTCATCAATCCAGCTTTCTACTGGATCCCATGGAATGGCATGTACCAGTTGGGTGGCACCCCAACATAGCCTTTCAGCCACCAGTGGGTGTTGGTGGATTGTCCACCCTCAGCTGGCATGACCAGCTCTATACCACTCACTGGTCTTCAAGATTTCTCAGAAATCATAGCAAGTAGTTCAGATATTACATTAGCAAGGTCCTTCACTATTCTGGGATGATTCTGGACCTTTGAATGATCATAGTCAAGTTTCTTTTTTTTTCTCTCAACAGGGTTGTCTTAATTCACCCATACCTGTTACCAGGAGCAATTTTGTTTCAATTGAACTCTTCCCACTATATATTTTCTAATTTCCCATTTAACTCATTCTGCATTTTATTTAGAAGTGGGAAATCTGAGAGGGTTCAGGAGCCCATTTTATTTTGCTCTTCCACTAATTCTTAATGTTCCACTTTGTTTTCTATCCATCCCTTCAGGTGTCTCTGTGCTGAAAGCAACCAAATATAAACAAAGAACTTTTTATTACTGTATACAATAATACACCCCATTGGTGAAGTGTGTTAAAGCACTGAGCTGCTGAACCTGCAGACCGAAAGGTCCCAGGTTCAAACCCCGGGAACGGCGTGAGCGACTGCTGTTTGCTCCAGCTTCTGCCAACCTAGCAGTTCGAAAACATGCCAATGTGAGTAGATCAATAGGTACTGCTTCGGGGGGAAGGTAACGGCGCTTCATGCAGTCATGCTGGCCACATGACCTTGGAGGTGTCTACGGACAATGTTGGCTCTTCGGCTTAGAAATGGAGATGAGCACCAACCCCCAGAGTCAGACATGACTGGTCTTAACGTCAGGGGAAATCTTTACCTTTTATTATACAATAATTATTTTATTCTTTAGTAGATATCCATGGAAGGAAGAACAGAAGAACTGATATCTGTTCTAAGTTAGGCTTTTCCTTAATCAATAATTTTCTCTGCATTGTGTTTATTTAGTAAAGGGAGCTTTTTTTTTAAAAAAAAAAAAAGTTGGGTAGAGTGCAGATCAACTGATTGATCAAAGCACTTGATTAAATGAAGCAGAAGTGAGAATAATTAGAAGAAAAGTGTAAAAGGTGACACATTTGCAACTGATCTGTTGGAGAAAAAACAATGGAAGATAGTAGTTCTAGACCCCAACCCAGCTCATAACTTAACTTGAGATATTGGGGGTTTGGATCCATTGCATCTATTTTACTTCTATAAACTCTTTCCAATAAAGTAGTGGTTCCCAGACTTTAGGCCTCCATGTGTTTTGGACCTCAGCTCCCACAGTTCCTAACAGCTGGTTAACTGGCTGGGATTTCTGGGAGTTGAAGACCAAAACACCTGGAGATCCAAAAGTTGGGAGCCACTGCAATAAAGGAACCACCACTTTCTGTGAGTAGTGTGGCGAAAGACAAGAACTGAGTCTATCTCAGGAGAACGTAAAAGAAGCATTAACCTCCTCTACTCTTTCCAGTGCAGTGCTGCTTCTGGTCTTTTTGAATGCTTAGGCAGGAAAATGTTGGCAGGTGGTGACCACTGGCCTCCTTGAGGTAACACTAGTGTTTTCCCAATACCATGGAATGATCCTTGTCATCCATGGATTGTATCAAAAGCCATAATATTGGTCTCAAAATCTGCCCTCAATTTATACATGAGGTCCATTTATAAACATGTATATATGGTATGAAAAAAAAACACTCAAATGTCATGACCATGTAGGAACTAAACTAGAGAAAATCATGTTAACAAAACCCAATGGAGGCAAGAGATCTGGTTTTATAATCCTGTGTGTAAAGTTACTATTGTGTCAGTGCCCTTAAGCAACTAATTCAAACAGTCATATTGGTTTTAACTGTTGTCTGGTTCTGATTCTCATCTTCTTCATGTCAGAATGGTAAGGAGAAGTGGCAGCAATCAGGCAGTGGTGAAGAAGTTGTAAGGTTGAATAAATGTTTCAGAGTCATGGACGAGAGGACTTGAGAACTCACTTCTTAGAGACTTCTTAGCTTTTCTAAAAAAAGTTGGAGGGAGAAACTCAGCAGTTCATCAGACCTAATCTTAACTGAGACTTTAAGAGAGCACAAACGATCACAAAATGATCCAAATGCAATCAACTCCTTAATTACCTACAGGAAATAAAACATTTTAAAATAGCAATGTATACCTATCACATATTTAATTTTTAAATGTCCACAAGGCATTAATGAATTAGAATACTGTTTTTGTGTCCAAAATAATTAACATATCTGTAATTAATATAGTCTTGAAAAATGGCTACTCAATTTTTATTAATTTTATAACATGCCTAATATGTCAGTCTTAATGGAGAATTCTTTTTCCTTCGTTCAGTATAAAACAGATGTGCATTCCTGGTGTTTAAATTCCCAGATCCTGGAATATTAGTCTCGGCAAATAAACTGTTGCACTGCTATTTTTCCTTTGAAAGACAGGCTGTTGTATTTATCATTGTAAATTGCAGCTTTACACATTTTAACATGTTCATTAGAAAGCCCCTCCATGGGACACATACCCCAGAACATGGGTAGGGTTGGAGCTGGCTAACATGAACCCCATATCTCAAAACCCTTGTGTTTGTGTGCTCGCGCTGCCTCCCAAGTGACTACTTATGTAGTATTCTTTTTCTTTGTAGGATCCATTGGAGATACATAGCCTCTCTGGAACTCTAATCTAGCAGAACTGTCGGGAGCCTCTCCAGATTTCTGATATTCTAGTTTCTAAAGCATTCAATGGTACTAACGTACTTTAAGATATAGCCTTGGAATATTCTAATGCTATATCTCTATTGAGCACTCTGGAAGCAAGCATTTCTGAGAACACCTCTGAGAATGATTAGACTTTTAGGGATCTGCTATAGTACAGTTCTGTTAAATAGAAGAAGTACACAGAACCAAGTTAGTTTGGCATGATGGTAGAGCTCATACAACACCAGCCCCAACCAATCTTGTTGCAGGGGGAAAGAAAACTTGATATTTGATGGTTGTTCCTGCTGCAGTACAGCTACACGTACTATGTTACTTTATATTGTGTTATTGTGAAGCTTATATATTACTCTCACAAAGTATATTGGAGCCCCCAGATGGCATAGTGGACTAAGTGACTTGAAGGTTGGGTTGCTGACCTGAAAGCTGCCAGGTTCGAATCCCACCTGGGGAGAGTGTGGATGAGCTCCCTCTATCAGCTCCAGCTCCATGCGGGGACATGAGAGAAGCCTCCCACAAGGATGGTAAAAACATCAAAACACCCGGGCGTCCCCTGGGCAACGTCCTTGCAGACGGCCAATTCTCTCACTCCAGAAACAACTCCGGTTACTCCTGACACGAAAAAAAAACAAACAAAAAAACAAAGTATATTAGTAATCAAGGCTACACTTATTTTCCTTGGATTACATGTTTGAAATTACCAGCATTATGGTAGTTGATGTGAAAAATAGTTGATATTAGTTTTTAAACAATGCACCCAAAATTTAGTACATATGAAAATTAAGGACATGCATCTAGTTCAAACCCAATAAGACTAAAGCTTGCCTTTGGCTAGGTGATGCCCATAGTTCAAAGGAGGCAACTCTCATTATTTAACTGAAGTTTTCCTATATGCTACACATATATTAAAATACAAGATTCACAATACAATGCAAAAAGAACAATTATTGAGAAGTAAAAGGAAATCCAGAATTGCAGTAAATATTTCATCCATTTGATAGCAGTTGAGCTACAGCGTACTGCCCTTTAAAGTACAACACACTGGCTGGCACTATCTTAGTGGCATTTTATGTGTAACTTGGATGGGATGTAGGGGATATATATATATATATACAGAATCTCCACCTCAGAAAGCTGACAAGCTCTAGTGTTGCTCACTAGTGAGCAGGGCAAGAAAGAAAGATGAGGTTGCTCTGGGGGTAAGGGAAAGAAAGATGCGCTTGATCTCTCTCTCTCTCTCTCTCTCTCTCCCCCCCCCCCCCCACACACACACAAACACACACACTGAAACAATCCACATCTTCCTCCTCTTAGATGACTAACCTTCTTTCCCTTCCCTATAGTAAGCAGCAATTGTGCCTGTCCACAAGCTTAACAGCTACTGACATGGGGGAAACATAAAAATCCTTGATGCAGGATCTCAGCTACTATACTATATTTCTAGGCAAATAGGGAAACACCACAACATTATTTTAATTGACTTAGATCAACTCACTGCCATTGCTAAAAGTTCTCATATACAGCAATCTATTTTTTCCTTTTACTACAGTGCTCTATGAGAAGTGATTGTCCTTTAAATGAGTTCATCTAGGGCATTTATTCCAGTCAAAGTCCTCAGCAATGACTGATCACCACCTGGGTTCATGTAGATCCCATCTGGCAAATAACATACTCTCATTTTATTCATCTGTGACTTAGATTGGTTCAGTCAAGGTCTCTGCCTGGCGCAGAATCAGGATATATACCCCTCAAGCAAACATGTGCTCCTTTTGACATTTTTATGACTTAGAGTTCAAGAAGACAACTGGCACCATTTAGCAGCTGGCAGGCTGTCACCGAGTCCTCAAAAGTCGTGTACTTTCCAGTCTTCCCTATGTCACTCCATCCTGAAAGCGACCAATAATGATACCCTTTCATTTTGTACACTGCACCATCCCCAACCACTTAGGTTCATGCCATTCCTAAGCACTTAAGCTTATGCATAAGGAATAGATCAGAGTTGGGAAATAACATGCTCCTTGCAATAAGCAACTTTAGTAATAAGCTCCGTTTTAAACTAAAGGGATGTTAGATTTGTCATTTGCTACATTTGAATGTGATGTAATGGAGTTTCTTCTGGATTCATTACCTTGCATGTTCTGATTCGGTATGAGATGTGTAAGTGGGGAAGAAGGGTCATATGAATGGTCACCCCATGATCCTTCTGTGTGGGGCATTGTCCAGCTATTAATGAGCTTAAGCAGAAAGCCACAAAGGGGGTGGGGGAGATTACGTTGGTCCGAAGACCAACCCCAGAGATTACTTCGGTCCGAAGACCAAAGATCTGTTATCATTTCAGTCTATTGGCTGTTTTTGCCAAATGGAAAGATGAGGCTAAATATATGGACATCAATAAGTCAGTCTCTCTCTTTTGACATTTCTGATTTTTCCCCACACACATACAAGGTGGAAACTAGAAAGGTAAAAAAGCTGGGTAGGAAAGAAAAATGAGATATTGAGGTTATTGTTAGTATGTTTAGTCTTTAGTGATGTGTAATATTTTTTAGGAATGAAAGAGTAAAGTCAATGTGCATAGTTATGATTATTGCATCTAATTTTTCATTTCCATTACACTTATTTTCATTATTTAGAGCATTAAAAGTTCATTGTGTCCTCTAGTGCTAAGAGAGAACTAATATTATCATTTACTTTTAAATCAAATGGTTGCGTCTTCTTGTATTTTCTGATTTTTGTCTCATTTTTATTCTTTTCCAGCTTTCTTCTGTAAAAGTTCATTTCTGTTATTATTATCAGATTGTTTCTTTTAATTCTTTATCTGAATTTAAATATTACTTAAAGAATCTAAAAATTCAAGATGATCTGTTAATAAGTTAGTAAAGTATAAGTCAAGTTTGTTATGTATCACTATGATGATCATTCTTGTTCACTTAACAATACACAAAATTTAGATGTTTTTATGTAAACATTCCTAATCTATTTAAAAAGTGTGGAGTCATCATCTTAAGCATGGGGTAAATATACATATCTGTATATAAACATTCCAAATCTAATTAAACAATGTAATTTTAGCTATTGTCCAAATTTCTTAAATGTGAGGATAATAGATAATCCAAAATATATATCTAGGGCAGTGTTCATATTTTTGAATAACAAGTCCTGTTGTAGCTATCTTCCTCTAGTTCTTTTTTAAAAAAATGTGTAGAGTTCCCTTTCTTCTTGGAGTTTTTTAAAGCAAAGATTTTGCTGTTTACCATTGGTCTTTCAAGAGGAGATTTTCCTTGTCATCCATTTTTACAGCAGACTCTCACAATTGGCTTTTGGCAACTAGATCTCTTGAACGTCTCTTGCCTGAAGGTATAACAACTTCTACTGGAGTTTTGTTTCCTCCAGCACTTCCAAACTTTGTCTCTGGGCCCTGCCAGACAGGCCCAAAAATGCAGAATCTGTCACGCTTTTAGCTGACGTGTCCAAACAACATCTCAGGTAAAAGTGAATTAATTCAGAGCAAAGCAGGGTTTCTCTGCTTTGTTTCAAATTAATTAGATACCTGGTAAGATGAGGATATTAGGTAAAATTTAGGTCTTACCAAGTGTCACATGATCCCTGAGCCCAATCCACACATCCATTTTGATTTTTTGGGCTCCATGAGCCTGAAACCCAAAATGGCACACACACCCTCTTCCAAAACCCCAAAATAACCTTTTAAAAGAAAGAAAACTTACCCGGCCATCATTAAGGTACTCCTTCAGTCCTCCTGGTATAGGGGAAGGACCGAAGGAGTATCTTAGTGGTGGCTGGGTACATTTTTCTTTCTTTTAAAGTATTTTTTTTTGGGGGGGGGGGGCTTCTGGGTGGCTGTATGCCATCTCGGTAGTTACCCTGCCTGGGAAAGCCCAGGTTTTGGGCAGCTTGTGGGGATAAAAACTCACACTGAAACTGGTTTTACCCTAGTCTGAGAGTGCCCTCCATCATTTGAATCGACAGTCTCTCCTCCTCTGTTTCCTAAATTTGAAGTCCTGCTTGAAATTTTTAGCCCCTGCTCGTGTTGTGGCTTTTACAGAATGTTTGCATCAAGGTTTGGGAAGACTTATTTGACAAGGAAAGGCAGTATTGGTAAGACATAGAACATTTCATTCTGATTTGTACTTTCATCACTTACAGCCTGCACTTTAGAAGATGAAGTAAAAGACAAGGCTCAGGACCTTACAATCTAAACTTATGCCAAGCATAATGATAGCAGGACAAAGAGAAGGAACAGAGTGAAAATTATTACACCTCAAACTGCTAGGTAATGTTACTGAACCTATATCTGTCTGGGCTATTCTTAAATGAGTGCTGGAAAAGAAAGAATCCCCCCCACAAGGTTTTGTAAAATATGTCTTGACAATAGGTCAACTTGTGAAAGATCAGTTAAATATCATAGACTTCCAGAAGGGATTCAAAGCATAGTGTGCCGTCCGCCAGACAATAAAAAACTATAAAACTGAAACGTGCTGTCCTTTATCCGGGCGAACTGCAAATCCCTATAAGCTGTCCTATAGATATTGAACGACTGAGTCTGGATAACTTCAAAAAAGGATGTTTATTCATACAAGGTTGTAAACCTGGCACAGATCTTAAAGTTGCAGAAAATGAAACAAATTTCTATAGGTTTTAGTCACAGAATTATCCCTGGTTCCAGAAGGCAAAGGTGATTATAAAACCACTATACCCTAATCACGCTGCCTATATTAGAAGGAGAAACTCTTTCCTTCCCTATCTTTACAGCAAAGATTAGTTCTAGAAGCGATGGAATAACTCTGCTCCTCTAACTAGGTTTCCTATTCCAGATCAATATAATTCAATACTTATCTAATTTGGATAGGCTTAGATTGGCCTGGTTTTGAGGATGATTTGTCCCAGTTAGCCTTGCACAGCTCCAGCACGTTGGAAAACTATAGCCAGAATGAAGCTCCAAAATGGAGACTAGACCCTGGTAAAAAGGGCGGTCCTAAGATGTTGCACTCTTTGACCAATCACTGCAAAGAAAACTGCAGCCAGCTTTTGCAGATTCCAAGCCACTTTTCCTGGGCTTTGCAGCCAGAGGCTGAAACAAGATGCAAAGGAGGGAAAACAAACAAACGACCAATAGGTAAGGTAAACCATCGTCCTGGGGGACGGAACACTCCCCGCTAAATTCCCAGGATGTGGGAATTTACCAATCAAAAACATACAAACACCTTTGTATACACAACAATAAAACAGTATAAAACTTACACACTTTGGACAGGCAACACGAAATTGCTGGTTGGTCTGTCCAGGACAGACATTTTGTCCTTACTATGAGTCTTTACCTGAACTTTTCTAACCTTACCGTCAGGGCAAGGAAAGGTCTTTAGTATAATGCCCATAGGCCAGGCATAGCGGGGCAAGTCTTTGTCCTTTAGCAACACAAGGTTTCCCACCTTGAAATTGTCCTCTGGGGTTTGCCAGAGTCTTCTGGTTGGAAGCTGGCTTAAGTATTCGGCCTTCCACCTCTTCCAGAAGTGGTTGGCTAAGGTCTGCACATGCAAAATTGGTGCCACAGTCCGATCGAATTGACTTAATTGGCCCACTGAGGGCTATGAACCTTTTCAATGCGTTTATGAATGATGAAGTGTCCATTCCCTCTGCAACCTCTATATGGACAGCTCGTACTGACAAACAAGTAAACAAAACCGCACATCTTTTGTTATTTACAACACCACCCCTGGTTTTCCTAGTGACAACCTCCCAAGGACCAAACACATCGATTCCCACATGGGAAAGGGGTGGGTCTGTCAAAGTCCTATCCTGAGGTAGTTCTGCCATTAACTGACTTTGACAGTTACGTCTGAGTCGCCGACATTTGACACACTTAAAAATAACACTGCTGACCAAACTTTTAGCATTTACCACCCACAGGCCTTCATTTCTAAGGGTCGCCTCAGTCAGAGTTCTACCCTGATGATGGATCCTTT
The DNA here is from genome assembly GCF_035594765.1 of Anolis carolinensis. Lineage (NCBI taxonomy): Eukaryota > Metazoa > Chordata > Lepidosauria > Squamata > Anolidae > Anolis > Anolis carolinensis. Next base: position 59,182,837 of record NC_085845.1, read on the forward strand.
CATGGTGATGCCGAACGAGCAGCAATGCAGTGTGACTATTAGGGGGTATGATGATGGGGTTTTTTATGCACGCCTTGAGTTTAGCTTTGGCTAACCTTCCTCCAACTCTCAAAATACCCTCCTTGCCTAGAAATGGGTTTAACTCACGCAAGAAACTCCGACTGGGGGTGTCAAGCCCTTGTTCTAACCTGGCTATTTCTAGACTAAACTCATGCCTCTGAACTGACCTGAATATTACTCCCTTAGCCTTCAACATGTCCTGAACTTGCAAAGGCTGACTATCTTTGCAGACTAAGCGATGTATAAGCCTAGCAACTGCTCTAAGAAGACTGTGCCACTCCGAAAAACGTTCAAAACGGTGTGGTTCCAGGCAAGATCTTTGGCCCATCTTGATTTCTGTGGTTGATTTGCAGGCTTTCACCTCTGCACTTCGTGAGACTTGAGCATTCATAATGTCCGAAAACCTTTGCTTATCTTTCGAGAGCGCTGTGGCTTCGTCTCTCTCAGAGACTTTGAAGATGGAGGAATACTCTGGAGTTATTGCTTGGCAGTAGACCGAGATATGACTTAGGCAACTGCGCACAAGTGTAGGACGTCCACCTTTAAGCACCTGTGCTTGATTGGAGTCCAACGACGATGGTGGGTGCATCTTGTTTATGCACACTGGGCCTATGACTGTCCAGCCTAATGGCAATTGTTGTGCGATAGGTGCACCTGGAGGTCCTTTAACTTGGTCGTTCACACAGAACAAGCTCGGGCAGTCCAAGCCAAGCAAAAGGGCAATGTCCACATCTGGCCGAAAGGCTGGTATAGCATTCTTTAACCGTCGCAAATGTGGATGAGCCTCCACAACTTCTCTAGTTACAATTTGTTTTTTGTTCCGAGGGATGGAGGAACACTCAATCAGGTCTGGCAACTTGAACTGTCTCTTCTGGTCGCAAGAGGAGACAACAAAGCCAGATGCTATGCGACCCTGCAACTTCTTTTTTCCTGCACACGTAGTCATAGTGTAGTCGACCATCTTGGTTTTAAGGTCAAACATGCGGAAGAACTCTGGAGTAGCCAGGGAGGCGTCGCTCTGTGAATCCAGGGCCACATAGAGTCTCTTTCTAAGCCAAGGGCTCTTGGCTGGATATACATCCGCTAGGCAGATAGGATGACAAACTCTGTACTGGTGCGAGTCAGAACACAGCTCTGTACAGGCGACTGCTGAAACTTCCACCTGCATCTCTGGTGCGGCTGGCTTGTCGGTGTCTTCGACTGCTGACTTTTCTTTTGGTGAAGCGTTCTCTTTGGGGTGGGAGATGATATTGGAGTTGTGCATTGCGGTGCAATGCTTGAGGCTGTTGCATTTCTCACACTTGATGTTTTCTTTGCAGTTGGATGCAAAGTGTGGAGTTGCTCCACAGCATCTAAAGCAGATTCCCTGCTTTTGAACTAGCTGTTGCCTTTCTTTGTATGTCTTTCTACTAAACTCCCTGCAGTTGGCCAAGCTGTGAGGCTTTTGGTGAATAGGGCAAAGCAACTCTTTTACCTCCGACCTGGGTTCGTCAGTCTTGAGTTGAGTTTCGACTGCCTTTACGCTGACAGGTCTATTGGCCTCTCTAGGTGGTTTCTTGTCCACTTCAGGTGCCTTCTCTGGCTGGGTCCCTTGGTATAAGGTGGGGAGGCCCGTCTGTGGATCATTCCTTTCTCTGGCTGCCCTGGTGATGAACTGGACCAAATGAGAAAATGGAGGGTATGCCTGGGAGTGGGCCTCCTTGTAGTTGAAGACCTCCTGTCCCCAGCGTTCTTGCAAAGTGAAGGGCAGCTTGGTCAAGATCTGCCTCTGGGACAGGTGCTGATCGAGGCACTTCAAACCGGGCAGTTCTGGATTCTCCTTGGCCGACTCTAATTCCGTAAGGAGATCGCTGAGGTCCCACAAGAGTTTGAAGTCTTTGAGTTTCAAAGCTGGGAACCTTTGGAGCTTGTCCATAAGAGATGCTTCAATCTCTGTGCTGGCCCCATACCTCTGCTGCAACCTGGCCCAGGCCTTTTCCAGGGCTTTGTCGGGATCGGCTACGTGGGCTGCGTAGATCTTCTTAACTTGTGAGGATGAGGCTGGGCCCAACCATGCAGCCAGAAGAGTCAGTTCTTCCTCAGGCAATAGCTTTAAGTCTCTGATTGCTCTCTGGAAGGTGGCCTTCCAGAGAAGAAATTCCTCAGGCTTGTCCGAAAACTTTTCGACACCCTTGTCCTTAAGATCTCTTCTGGGGCTTCTGATGATGGAGACAAGCTGGGACTCTGGCGTCGAAGGGAACAATTGAGGAGTTTGCTGTTGTGGAGTGGACTCCCACCGTGTACCTTGCGTCAACCTTTGGCCTCTTGGAGGGATGACATCGACCACTGACGAATCGATGGTTCCCTGTGCAGCTGTCTGTAGGGGCCAACTAGCGCTCGGCCTTGAGGCCCTGATTGACTGACCTAGGGTTTTAGCAGGAGGCACAGGTAGCTCGAGCAAGGGTGAGCTCCCCGCTATGACGCTCTGCTCTGCAGGAAACTCAAAAGTGACTTTGGGGCCCTGCTCTGGGTAAGGAGAGAAGTCTCCCTGTTCCTCATCCGAAAACTGGCTGTACATGCTGCCAAGGTGCGCAAACACTTTGGCAGAAGGGTCCTGTATTGGTAACTGGCTTACATTTTCTTCTGTGAGTGGCTCAATTAGGGCCTTGGCCAAAGTCTCAGCCCTTACCCTTTTGGCTGCGGCATCCATCTTTATTCTAAGCATCTCTATACGAGCCTGTTCTATTTGCATTTCGCTTTGTCTACGGGCCTGTTCTATTTGCATTTCGCTTTGTCTTTGGGCCTGTTCCATTTGCATTTCGCTTTGTCTACGGGCCTGTTCCATTTGCATTTCGCTTTGTCTACGGGCCTGTTCTATTTGCAGTCGTTGCTCTTCTTCTTTAAAGGGAAGGGTGAGATCAGCTGCCTTAGCATCAGCCTCCGCCCCCGCTACCTTGCTCTTTAGCTCCAGACGTGCAGCCTCCTTAATGTGCAAGGCAGCTAGGGAAGAGATGGCACTCCCAGCAGCAGAAGACTTGCTAGAGTGGCTATGTTTAGATGATGCACACTCCCTTAGTTTAGATACCTGGCTAGAGCGGTTGGACTTAAGACTAAGTGCCACAGCAGGTGATTTTAAAAGATTGGTCTCATGGCTGCATAAGGAAGACTGATTTCCTTTTGGCTCAGACCTTAGATTAACAGGTGGAGAACTAAATTCCAAGGCATCTAGAATTGCCCTCACCTTATTTTCTTTCTCATTAGTGTCAGCTAAGACATTCACTATTTCTAACTCTGAATCCTTGGCGTTAATGCGCTCGAGGACCTGGACTATCTTAGACACCAAACCCCTCCAGAGACCGAAGGTCTCTTCAAGGTCTGTCTGTAATATGGATGGCACCCTTGTAATACCCAAGCTCTCAATTCTGTCCATCAATGTTACAATTCGCTCCCATGCCGAACCTAACCTCACATGGAGGAGCTCCTTTTCATCTATTAGATGGGCTAGCATCTTGGCTGAAGGGTGCTTTATCCTTTGGGGCCTTTCATTCCTACTTTCAGCCTCAGAAGGAGGTATACCATCTGTATCGTCTTGAAATTGCATAGACATTATGTATTCTTAATAGCAAGTAAATTTACAACAAAAGCAAATACAACATATAACACAATGCACAACACTTAACCATAGCAGTATATATCACTAAGTAACTATACTTTACAAAGATTGTGACCTTTGGCGCCAGATTTTGGTAGGCAAGCTGCAAAATGCCAACTGACAGCAACTTGCCACTTGATACCTCCCTTGCCCGAGTGACGTAAACTGCCAAAATGGCGACTTCGCCAAATTTTCAAGCACCTTGTGCTCCGCGGCTCGAGGCCTGCCGCCGAAGGAGCACCGAGGCTGGCTTTGGAAAGGAGGAGAGAAGAGATGCCTCCTCCCCGCTGTGAAGGGAGGTCACCACCGCAGGTCAATGAGGCAGGTCACCACCGCAGGACGATGAGGCAGGTCACCACCGCAGGACGATGAGGCAGGTCACCACCGCAGGACGATGAGGCAGGTCACCACCGCAGGACGATGAGGCAGGTCACCACCGCCAGGCGATGAGGCAGGTCACCACCGCAGGACGATGAGGCAGGTCACCACCGCAGGACGATGAGGCAGGTCGAAGCCGGCCGAGTGCTCCGGCCGAACTCGCAGCAGCGTTGCCAGGCCTGTCCAGGTTCTAGCCTGGTTCTGGTGGGCTTCACGCCTCAGAGCCAGCCAAAGAACTGTCGCTGGTGCTCCGCGGCTCGAGGTCTACCGCCGAGGGAGCCCTGGACGTTGCTGGGAACTGCACAGCCTGTGCAAACCCAGAAAGCCACTGGGCCACGTGCGCACACGCGAGCCAAATAGCAAGGAAATAGAGCCCCACTATTTGACTCCTTCAGGTCTGAGAGCGGGCTCCACTGCCTCAGACGCTGGTAGAGTCTTTAGGTATGCAGACTGAGCTCAGGCGGAAAAGCCGCAGCCTATACTAAAACTTCCTAAACTATAAAAAACTATAAAGCCGTGCAAGCTAGCTGAAGCGGAAAAACCGCTGATCTACCTCAAAACTGTGCCGTCCGCCAGACAATAAAAAACTATAAAACTGAAACGTGCTGTCCTTTATCCGGGCGAACTGCAAATCCCTATAAGCTGTCCTATAGATATTGAACGACTGAGTCTGGATAACTTCAAAAAAGGATGTTTATTCATACAAGGTTGTAAACCTGGCACAGATCTTAAAGTTGCAGAAAATGAAACAAATTTCTATAGGTTTTAGTCACAGAATTATCCCTGGTTCCAGAAGGCAAAGGTGATTATAAAACCACTATACCCTAATCACGCTGCCTATATTAGAAGGAGAAACTCTTTCCTTCCCTATCTTTACAGCAAAGATTAGTTCTAGAAGCGATGGAATAACTCTGCTCCTCTAACTAGGTTTCCTATTCCAGATCAATATAATTCAATACTTATCTAATTTGGATAGGCTTAGATTGGCCTGGTTTTGAGGATGATTTGTCCCAGTTAGCCTTGCACAGCTCCAGCACGTTGGAAAACTATAGCCAGAATGAAGCTCCAAAATGGAGACTAGACCCTGGTAAAAAGGGCGGTCCTAAGATGTTGCACTCTTTGACCAATCACTGCAAAGAAAACTGCAGCCAGCTTTTGCAGATTCCAAGCCACTTTTCCTGGGCTTTGCAGCCAGAGGCTGAAACAAGATGCAAAGGAGGGAAAACAAACAAACGACCAATAGGTAAGGTAAACCATCGTCCTGGGGGACGGAACACATAGTGAGAGTAAATTTTAAATAGATAAATCTACTAAGGAAACCACATCCAATGTGATCCAGTACATAGTCTTATAATGTGGGTTCCAGTTAAAATTGCTGCTTATTCATCAACAAATGGGTGAAATGCATTATATTTTTTTAGCCAAAGGCACATGGAATTTTCATGCTAATGTATATTATTAGAGGCCAAATTAAAAATAAGAAGACTATGAGAAGATATAGTCTTTCATGTAGTCTGGACTTTATAGAAGGTTTTGAAAGCCATAACTAGTAGAGATGTGCAATTCCGCCAAAAGGCATGCCGTTTCAGGGTCCATTGTTGGCTGACCCATCATTCTGTTTATCTGGAAGTTAATCAAATGGGGAGGGGTGTTGCCATTTTCATTCGCCAAAGATTCGGCCCATTGGCTACAATGGGAAACTTTAAAAGCTAAATTCTCAGTCATTTTAAGGCCTATCTGCATGAAACTAACCACAGTTTTAGATCCCTTTTCCGAGTGCAGGCCTGCCAAATTTCAAAACACTTCACCAATCTACTAATTTTTTAGAATTATTTTAAGTTTTAACCATAACATTTTAAAAATAAGACAAACCACAAGAGAGGGTTCTGGGAATTGTAGTCGCAGGTTATATTCATTCTCAGCCAATCAAAGCATTGACACAACCAGGCTTTTTATTGACTGAGAAACAGAGAGACAGAGAAACTTCAATTTCTATCATGCTCCAAGAAGAACTTAGAGACATTTCAATAGCTGCCCTATGCAAGTGCTGCTCAGAAAGCAAGTTCCCACCAGGGCCCTCGGAGGAGGAGCCTAGGAAACCTTCCAAAAAGAAATGGGTGGACACTGCTTCTTCCAGGGAGAGAGAAAAGATGCTGCAGATCCCTGCCTCGGGTATATTGCAGACTTAACTCCTTCTTCTCCAAGAACTCATAAAATCTGGCTCCCTTTTGCCGGGCTTTATGTCTCCCTCCTCTCTGTTCTGTTTTTGGATATTATATAAAATGGACCACCCAATATTGCAAATCATTTTCAATCAAACTGATTCCGGCCCAAGCCCAATAACTAGTGCTTTCGATTCTGCCAAGAAACAGACAGATATAACAAACAAAGATGTTTCAAGGGAAGTTACATTTGCTCTATAACTAGTGAAGTCTATCCATACCATGTTGTACCTCCTGAGGTTTCTGAACAGTTTCCAAAGATCTATATGGCTGTGTCTCAAGAAACTGATCTAACCAGAACATTTCCTGCCACCACTAAAGCCTGATCTTTCAGGCTTAGGACCAGACAAGGGCTATACCCAAGATATAAACCTGAGATTTCAAAAAGAGAGCAACCTCATCTAATAGGATATATGGCTTCCCAAGCTCTTTTCCCCATTTATGTCCTCTTCTGCTGTTTTTTTCATATTCCATTTTGAACAATGGTAATTACATTGATCGAAAGGTCAATGTAATATATACAAGGTTATACGCACAGGGGAGGTTGTAAACACTGAAGATTAAATACTATATAAATTGCACCTAGTAGAATGAATAAATATAGAACTCCAAATAACCACTTGGGGATAGAGTTGGCAATGAAATCTAGGCCTTAAAGAGAAATGAAAGACTGTGGTACAATCTTATATGAATCTGTTTAGAAGGTGTAATTATTTTAAGTGAGAAGTCTACTACATATGGAGACCATATTAATAAGAGAGTGGCAAGACTATTACTAAGTTGGCTTCATAAAAGTTATTTTCCTATTACAGGCTGGCATCCTGTTAGTAAAATACAGAAGCATAAGTCCACCTTATTATTTAATATGTATAATGGGTTGATGAGGAGGCTGCTATTCTCTTCTTCCATATGCAACATTCAATCAATGTATCAGGGTCCATGGATGCAACATTTCTTCACCACAGCTACCCCATTTATTGAAAGGGGGGCATTGGAAAAAACCCCCAATATATTTATGTTTCTCTAGGCAGATGGAAATCAATGCTATCATGCGTTGAAATCTCTGGAGGATCCCACTGGAACTCAGTGGAAGATGGCCACTGCTTTTGGCTATGTGAACATACCGTAATTAGACACTTCTGCAATTCACTCTATTACTGTATTCTAGCAATGGAATGTCTTAGGAGTGTGCTATCACAGTCTAGTAGTGAATCCTGGGGGTCAGGATAAGGGAGCCATAGATGAATCCCATATGTAAAACCTCCATGCTGAGCTAAACCATGTGGGATGTTGGCCATTGATTTTAGAACTGTATTTGGGAACTGCATTGTTTAATCCCTAGGTGACACCTTTCTGAGTTGGATCTTGGTAAAATTAGATGTGTTCCTTTGTTGTTAAAGAAAATTAAGTTCCTGCGTGTCTATTTAGATAACTGCGACCAATCATCATTTTCATGGGCACCCTCCAAGTCACATGAAACAATTCCCAGTTTTATATAATGTCATGCATTTTTTTAAAGATGATTTTACTTCTGAAATTATATTTTCTAGCTATCTACAATGAAGAGACTTATCTACTGCCTATCTCCCTAATAGCACACTTTTTCTATGTTGTTTTCTATGTACAGTGTTCCCTCACTTATTGCTGGGGTTTGGTTCCAGGACCACCCGCAATAAATGAAAATCCACAAAGTAGGGACGTTATGTTTATTTTAATATTTATACATTATTTTAGTAGTTATACACTATTTTAAGTCTTTACAAACCAATCGTGTGTTGATAAATTGCCTCCTTCTCCTCCTGTTGCTGCTTGGGCTCATTTTCTCTCCCTTTGGCTTCTCCTTCCTCTCTTCCTTAGGTTGTAAATTGTAATTTTTTATGATTTTTAATAGTCTTTTAGAGTTTATTGAAAAACCACGAAACAGTGAATCCGCGAAAAGTGAACCGCAAAGTAGTGAGGGAACACTGTAGAAGAAAACTGAGGACCCATCTACACTGCCATATAATGCAGTTTGAAATGGTGGGTCCATCAATACTTTCAGAAAATACAGTGCAGCTATCACATTAGCATGGGGCCCCTAGGCTAATGCAGCTTAACCCAGGGTAAGCCTTTCAATATAGTTTACATCCAGGTTAAAAAAAATCTGCAAAGATCCAGATTTTCCATGAAGATCTGAACCTTCACGAGTGCTGAGGCAGTGGAGACAGACATCTGGGATCACCATGCATGATCCAAGGTGGTGTCCTCACAACCATCCTATGCTCACTGGGCCCAGGGAGTTGGAATGACAGTGCCTCCCAAGTCTCCTTGCCCCTCTCCCCTGAACAGAAAGTCTTCTTACCATTGCAAAAGGCTGTACTTTTTCTGGATCACCTTTACTGATGGTGCAATGGAACTTTAGAGGGGGGAGATTGCTGAATGATCCATGGACTGGCTGATAGCCACCTTCTTGCTTCTCCCTTATTCCTGCTGGATATCCTGTGAAAGAACTGGATTGAATTAACTCCTCGACAGCTCTTATATTCTAAGCAGTTGACTCCTGAAACACTTGCTGACTGGAGCATAGGACATCAGGGTTGAGTCACCCTGCCTCCACCTCTTCTGTATGCTCCCCTCTTCCTTCTGAGGTTAGCTGCAATCCACACAGTAGCCAAAATTGGAACTTTTCCCCAAGCTATAGTATATTAGTAAGAACTCCAATTCCTGCAATGCAAGTACTTTGAGATCATTTTGTCTTTGAAAAAGATTTGGTCTTGCTGGAAATGCTAGGATTGATTTGTTGATAGATTCTCTACAAACACATAAACAAATTGTAATAACAAAATGGATGAGGACACAACATATCGCATGAAAACCTCTCATTTATATTTTTAAAATATATGATTCATTGCTTATTTCACAAAGGCTCTGAGGTTTCTCATTACATTTGTGTGACACAACTATGCACTGAAACCAACACACGAATGTATCGTGACACACAGTTTGGAAAGCTCTGTTTTAAGACTTTGAAAGGTGACAGTTTTTCAAAAATAACTATAAATAACATTTTTTAAGTTTATTTTTTTTTCTTAAGCTACCCAGGAAACATTTTTAAAAACACTTACTATGGGCTTATTCTTGCTGCTGTTATTATTATTAATTTTCCCAATTTTTCATTACAGAACAAATAATTAACATACCTCAGTCTCTTTCCCTCTTCCCGGTTTTAATGGGATCTCTCTTTTTGGTAATACATGACTATATATTCAAAGGGATGAAGAACTTGTCTGCTGGAACATATATATCACACCAGCCAATTTTAGTCTTAACAGTTATGCAAATGCTGAAGGAAGATGAATGCAAACAAGAATGCAGTTTGAAAGAGTGTGAACATATTGTCATAAATATAGGAACAACATACTCTGGCATTTATCTAAGTTGCTTCCTGCTGACTTGCTTCAGCCCCTTTATATTTCATTTAAGATAGTTTGGTCAGGAAGACAAAGTATATTGGTTTGAAAGTATTGTCTCTGCCAGCAGCATCATTTGTACAACTTATGAAAACATATTTTCATATTGCCACAAAATATGATGCCTCCTTTTGAATTAGGCATAGGTCTTTTTATAGGCTTTTGATATATAAATAATATGAACTATTTTCTCTAACCCACCTATCTTCCTGTATCTCTAAACTGCAAATAGAATCCCCACCCTTAAATTCAGTTACTTGAGCTATGACTGTGCAGTCTAATACAATCAACAAATCTTTATTGCCAATAGTAGTACATCCACAGAACTTGGTAAGAATTATTTATGTACACTATTAAAGCATCTAGGCACATCCTTACATTACAGAAAATTGTTATAGCATAATCCAGTAGAATTTTTATTCCAGTAGAATTGAAGTTAGTTTTGTTCAAATTGGACTTTGTGCATCTACCATAATAATAAAAAGTCTAGTTGTTTTTCTAAAGAAATCTTTCTATTTTAAATATAATTCTTTGCAGCCATAGAAGCAGCAACAATAAAGTTTCTCATACAAAATTCTATGCAAACGTTCACCTTTCATCCCTTGAAGGTTTCATTTTAATTTAAATGTACAAATATAACAGACTCGAAGGTCTAGGTAGGGAGAAATATGTAATTTTCTTCAGTGTTGGACAAGGTTTTGTACATATATCCCCGTACTATTTGTGATTATATAATATCTGAAAATTAAAATAGAACTAGTCTGAAAGGGTATACAAGCTGGGAAGTTGGGTGTATTATTCCATATGAAGACTATAGCTTCTGAAACACTATAACTGATTTATTCAATGGATTTTAAGTGTAAGGCCCTGTTTCCACTCAGCTAGAAACATTACTGTATTGTTGTTTCACACAACATAGGTGAGTGAGGTGGAACAAAAGATGCTTTCTGAATTCAGCAAGCAAAGGTTGAATAATGAAGTTACAAAAGACTAACAACAATATTAACCAAAATGTTTGGTTTATTTATGTAAAATCAGGCTGACAAATTATTTTTATGCAATACAAAAAGCAGTGATATTAAATGTTTTTGTTACATTAGAAAAGTCCATTATTGTCCTTGACTTCATGTTTGACTATTCTTTGAAATGCACTATTTTTTCTCCATATAGAAACACTCCAACAGTTTAAACCAACATTTATTATGTACAGATCTTGTGATGAAGGATAGATGATCACTCTATTGCTAACCCATGCTAGTTTACATGCATTCGCTTGTACATTTGTTCTATGCCCCCCCATCAACATGCACAATTTTTGAATGCAGTCTTACTACAATAGACATGTAAATGCATTTTTCTGAGCAGAGAACTAAACCACAAACTTCTGGGGAGTGTGCATTATTTCAGGAAATGCTTGGATTAGTCCATTTAAACATGCAGTTCTATCAAAATCTCTAAGTATTCTGACTCAGGGCATCATCCCACGGGATAAGTAAAAAGTTTTAGATTGTTGATTTTCCCTTAAGCTTTGCCATGACCCGTTTTGAAATTAAACGGATTTTCCTACTTCCATCACTTCTAATCTTTTTCTCTACTTTCTTTAAGATTAATCTGTTTGATTTGACATCACACGGGAGACATATGACCCCTCCCATTGTCTCTTCTGTTGTTGTTTTTTGATACAAAAAATCCTAAGTGTTTTGTCTTGCAGAAATACTTCTTAACACATATTCCATTACTGAGATTTCTTCTGTTTGCAAACATATTTTATTTACTACAAGTATAAGGCATATTTCATTTAGTATAAGCACAGATATCTCTGAATTAAAAAGCAAGATCTATTTATTTTACATTTGAAAAGAGATCTATTACCATTCCTTCCTCCTCCATCCCAAAATGGCAATAGCAGAAGAAAGGAACAATATTGCCCACCTTGACTCCTTCCTTCATGATGACATCATCATTTTATTTACAAACGGGCAAGTGGGGATTTCCATCACATGCTAAATTAGGCATTTTTATATGTCTCTGCATGGGGAATTGAAAAAGAAGTTAGTTGCTCCTCGACTTACAAATAATGGGGAAAAAAACCACACTTTAGAAATGGTGAAATATTTGAAACCCACAGTTGAAGCTTGCATCATGTGATGGGCTCTGTGGTTTGCCGATTCTTAAATGTGTAGAAATGCTGATTTTATTGGATATGATGAAGTCCTTAAAGACATCAAAATATAGACCAGTTCATGAAGTAACAGGACCATTGTGGTGGTCCCACAATGTTAAGCTGCTGCAGAAGAGACAAACATGGAAAAAAGTTAAATCTTTCCCTTATTATACAGAGAGTATCTCAATCAAACATAATATGGTTCACATATATTTCATCATGTCAAGTGTTCTCATCTGCTTTATCATCTACTGCATGCTTCTTATGAATTTTATTTTGATAGATCTGTAGAGGAAAAGAATACAAAATAATAAAAGACACAGTAATGCAAAGCCACTTGTACACATCTGTATATCCAGCATGTGCTGTTTCTTCTCTTTTATTTCTATCTCTTTCATTATCCAGCCATTCATTTCAAAAGCAATGCAACCTTTTGCACAGGCATATATATAAATATCTCCACAAATTGCTTGGGCATAGGATCCTGCCATTGACTCCCCTGAGACAAAGGGCTTGTCTGCACTGCCTCCAAAACCTTTGTTCACTACAAATGAATTCCTGGCAATCTTCATGATGCATAGCAACTTCTAGTGAGTATCCTGTGTTTGTGCTGGAAATTTTGGAGTGTCCATGAACCTAGGAGCAACCTGGATAGCTGGAGTAGGTCTTTCAGTCTGATGTCCTATCCAGACAGGCACCTCGAGCATCACCTTTTCCCTGCATTGATCAATGCAGGGAAAGGAGATGGCTCATCCCTGTGTTGCCACTGCTGCTGCTCCTAGTTGTCCACAGAGCACCGACAAAGTTCCTGGCCTCCATGATTGCTTCACAACCATAAAGAGGGAGGGGATGCCAAGATGCCAACAGAGGATACCAACCAGCAGGTTAGATGGAGTCCATGCCTATATCTGGAACAGTCCCAGATTCATCCCTTTCGAGCATTATCTGGGTCTGCTCTGAATGAGATTTGCACCAATGTAATGTGTTTGGTGTAGATGAGAAGGTTGGGATTTCCCGTTTAGAATAAGGAAAATCCAGGATCAGTGGATTCTTTCAGCATCCCTAAAAATGACTGAGACATACATCACTGCTGTAATGTGGCCTTTAAGCTATACAAACAGATCTATGCAACATTGTTGTTCCTGAATTTTTCTTCAACTTTTGAGAAGCAATCTCTTTTGACAAGGAAAGGATTGCAATAGGTTGTTTCTGTAAGGGAAGAGTTAAAATGAAGGCAATTATGCCAGCTCAATTTTAGCTGTCACTAACTGTTCAGGTATCATTTTTTTAAAACCATGTGTAGAAGAGTGTTCTGTCTTTAACTTCTGGCATTATAAATGGGTAAACTGTCTTCACATCTGTGTGCTTGATTTATATGGATTTACAACATTGTATTAAATGCTAACTAGGACATTGGGCCTTGTCCATTTGTCATCTAGTCAATTTCAGATGTACATTTTAATGAATTCTCTATATAATTACTGTATATGTGGAGACACACCAGGACATATGTACAGTAGGAGGTTTTTTTTCCTGCAGAGGAGTATAAATAATCTAAAAACTTTAAGATATAATTCTCACTTCAGTGGGCACAAATACTGAAAAGGAAAACTTTAGAATGGAAATAGAAAACTGAGGAAAGCTGTGCAAAATTAAGACTAAAGATGCAATGTTTGTGAGGCATTAGTAGTCCAAACCTGCCTCTGGTGAAACCAGGGAATAGATGCCATTCAGTCATCTGAACTGAATATCTATGATCAAATTTGCCCTTCAAAAATAAGAACCTAAAGGAACTTCTGAATTATTTCTTCAACTGATTTTCCCATCTTTTTAGTATGAGCAAGACATGTTCTTCTCAGACAGAGGCAAATGAACCCAAACAAGGGATGATATTCTGTTTCCGGTATATAAAAGGTTAGCAAGACCATACCTATAGGAGGAGAGTGGAATAAAAAAAGCTTTCTAGACTGATGTCTGTGGTTAAGGTCAAATAAGAATGTAATCATTTTATATGAATTATGTGAAATTTAACTATTACTTGGTTAATTAATGTTGTTTAGTCTAATATCAGCTTTATCTCTTTGCTTATGGAAATCTTTTCCATTTGTATTGGCACACTTTGTGACCTCATGGACCAGTCCTCACCAGAGTTCCCTGTTGGCTGTGGCCACCCCCAGCTCCTTCAAGGTCAAGCCAGTCATTTCAAGGATACCATCCATCCATCTTGCCCTTGGTCGGCCTCTCTTCCTTTTTCCTTCCATTTCACAGAATGTTAGGGTAAGTGAATAAATATGTTTACTCTGAAAATATATTACCATTACGGAGTTTGATTTCTAGAGTTACTTACAGATCAGGTTCCAAATTCTTCAATCTCATTCAGTCTAATAAAATTAGTGAATCTTGCTAACTGCCAGATTCATTTTGATAGAGTTAGATGGAAACAATTAAGAAGGGTATTTAGAAGAATGTTCGCAAGATTACAATAGGATGAGTTGTGACAATAAATTGGAAATAAAAGAAGAAAAAGATGGTACATCTAGTAAAATCTGACATTGGTAATGACACAGTATCTAATTATTTGTTATGTTTCATTTGCATTTCCTGTCTTAATTAAAATATGGCAATTTTTGCTCCTTCCTAATTATCCACTGCAGTCTAACTAAAGACTGCATATGTTGTGCACATTTCTCTCACAGTCAAAAATGCCTCTGAGGAATGTGCTACAAGGTATCAATCAAAATCTAGACATGGAGTATGGGGTAAGGGGATGGGGGATCTAAAGTATGAAGAATATATATATTTTGCACAAGGCAGTGAAACACCGCATACAATAAATGTCTTCCTAAGACCTGTGAAAGTGACCCCATCAAGAGAGTGCTAGTTAACAGAATATTGAACAGCTACCTTCCAACTAAAATATTTGGCCAGCATATATGGGGAGAAGAAATTCACCCTTGCCAATTATTGAGAAGTGTTTTGTTTTTATAGAAGGATGCTAGAATTTTTTTGGTGGGGGGATCAGGAGATTTATTGTAAACTGAATGTAAAACATAGGGTCTGAGGATCAACTAATCCTTAGTAAAGTTGGCCCATGTAATTAATTGTTATATGGTAAATCAACACCTCAGAACCAGAATGGTGTAATACTTTGAATGTTGAGCTATAACTCTGGAGACCAGGTTTTGAGTCCCCATTCAGCCATGGAAATTAATGTTTAGGATTCTTTTTAAAGCAGTTCACATCAGGATGGTCCCTACCATACCCCCTCTATCCCCCTGGCTATTGACTTCCAATTTTAAGGCCTTTTAAAAACTTAACATAGGCCTGTGAAGTTATGTTTAAATGTCAGTCTTCACTGGCTAAAGAAGAGTTTTATTTGAATATTTTTGTGGGGATGGGATGTTAGAAGAAGGATGTCATCCATTTAGGTCTTAAGGAAGGTAAGCTGGTTGGGGGATTACTAAATGGCATAGTTTCCCACATTTCACAGATAGAATCAAGGACACAACGGGTAAACCAACCCAGAATATGGTCAGATGACAGAACATATTAATGAGGAACTACACACAAATTAGGAGAAAATGCAGCAGTTCACTTTTGTCTGAGTCTAATGCAAAGGAAGATCTTATGACTTCTTATCTTGGCCTTCTGAGTTGAATGCAAACTAATTTTGCACTTTGAATGACAACTGAAGTAAGCTGAGTACAAATGGAAAAGTGAAAGGACAGAGAAGCTGAGACATTTTAGCCGTAGCTGAAAAAGTGAGACCACAGGGGATTATTCAGGACTATTCCTGCACCTGGGATAGTTGCAATGTATGAAAAGCTAGTCCCTTAAAAGTAACTTTTCTAAGCAATGTCTATAGCCCTGTAGGAGGATAGAATGGATACAGAGATCGTTCAGGAGATGGAGTGGGCTATAAGACAGAAAGTTTCCATTAGAAAATAAACAAATGGTGATAAACTCAGCTGGGTTAATGATCATCAGCTCTGGGCACAGTCAATTGGCTTTTCATGTGAACACAAAGCTATAAAATAGATAAGGGAGAGTTTATACTTTTCTGCGATTTGGTTCTCCATAGTGAATCCTCCTTTTTGAAGAAAAAACACCTGATCCAAACAACAGTTCAAGCAACATTTCTATCACAGAGGGAAGAGAATGGTGACCTTGCCCAATGAATTTATCTATAGCACCTGTGACATCATTTTGAAGCAAATATCAGTGTTCAGGAGAAAAAAGTTCTTTATTTGAGCTTATGGGTTCAAAATTCTAATATCAGAAAAATGACTAACTTATCAAGCATCATTTATTTCCCACAAAAATAACTCAGGTCATACTCTTTCTATAGTAGCAATATTGTAGAGAATGTTCAGTGTTATATTCTGCAAAACAACCAGGCAATTTCAGTTATTTTGGTTGAAATTGTTTCAGTTGTAGAAGAGTGACATGAAAATTGATCTAATGATGGCTATTATTTTCAGCATGTCAGTGCTTAAGGAGACTAAGAATATTTTCAGTTAGAACATGGATCAGCATATAAAGTATTCTACAACTGAAGTAAAATACATTATGTGGTATTTATGGGAAGATCAGATTGACTTGCTATACCACTGAATCTAAAAGTGTGCTTCGGAAATTGATATTATGCATGAATGCAATCAGAAAGTTTAATGTTGGAATCATAGAGACTTATTATCTTTTCACACAGTCCTTTCCGGCTGTGCCATTTTGCCAGCAGTTGTTGATGAAAAGGAAGATGCACAGGGTGGCTCGTAGCATCCCACACATCCTCCCTCCTTTCCCCATCATGGTACCCTGTCCCTGTCCCCATCAGATGGGAGAAAGGGTAGCAATGCATGGCAACACGCATTGTCCTACTGCCCTTTCCCCCATCATATGGGGAAAAAGGGAGGAAAGTGAGGGTAGTTCCATTGAAGCTACTCAAAATACACTGATTTTTCAGAATTTTTTATATTTTTGTAAAAGAAATAAATCTTTTTTAGCTGCTTTGGCTGGCTGAAGTGGGGTAGGTTGGTGGCCACTGGCCATACTTGGAGGACAGGACACATTTACAACTGCAAGCAAGCCCATCAAGTTTCAGAATGTTTGTCAACCAAATGAGACACTGGGTAGGATCCGGTTCCTGCCCTTGCCCCCTCTTCCTCCTGTGGCAGGGTATGCTTCAGTCTGTCCCGAGGCCAGGAACAGGAAAAGCAAGAAAGCAGGCAGCCAAAATTCCAAGCCTTCTTATGGTTTGATGCCCTACTCCCGCCCTGACCAAACTTTGTCAGTGCCAGGAAAAAAATTAAAATTGTTAAACTGATGGTGTCGTATTCCAGAGCAGGAAGCCCCTTTGTACTTAACCACCACATTCCAGTCCAAGTTAAATCAGCAAAGCAGTTTATTTAAGATTATATGGAAAGAGGTTCCACAAAAATAGTAAAGCTACAAAGTCTATATGTAGCAAATAGTCAAAAGTTCAAGGTACAGGAGTAGTTTCAAAAACCCAAAGCAACAGGACATCCAACACAGGAATACCAAAAAACCAGGGATACAAGGCAGCATAAAATCCAATACAAAAATCCAGGAACAATCCTTCAAACTTGGAAGTATGAAACATGAACAAAGACATGGAACTAGAATTCCCTTAGCAGGCTTGAGTAGGACTTGACAAGAGCTGTTGTCTTGATTACCAGCATTGATCACATTGGCTGGCAAAACCCCCAACCTCTCTAATATACACATAAAATTATGCCTTTTCCCCTGACTTCCTGATAACAGCTTTTTCTGTAACAACCGCTGTGGCATTCAGAGATTCTCTTGAGCAGTCTGAAGTTTAAAGAACTGAGTCTCCTATCTACCAGCTCATTATCCTCTCCAACTCAGGTTTCATCCTCTGAACTCATTTCAGCCTAGAGCATGGCTCCTCAGCAGCATCTGGGCCCCTCTCTGCAGTGTGGCCTTCACTAATTGCTGGAGACATAGACTGCTCATTTTCAGGACTTAAAATCTCATGTTGGCTCGCTGGCCAATCAGGCCCAGGAATCCCATGATCCACTTCCTTAGTGACATGGGGAGCAGGCATAACCATGGGCTGAACAGGCTGAACTACAACAGATGGAGTCTTCATTTTCTGAAATTCAAGAGCAGTTTTCTCAGCCTATACAAAAACCTGCATTTATTTTCCCTAATATTCAACTTCCTAAATTTGATCCCCCCCCCCCCTCCAAAGACCTTGCTGGTCTTGGTAATGATGAGAACACCTGGGTGACATCACACCCATCTTTTCCGAACGAAGGAATCTAGAAGCAAAGGATAACTGTAGCCTTCTTTAGGAGGTTGACTCATTCCTTCTTGTGATGCTAAGTTCAACCATCCAACTTTCACCAACATGGGAGGGGTCTGGGGAAAGTGAAAGTTTTTAATGGTTTAGCAACAGTGGTGCTTGCTTTCCCAAACCACTATGGAGCTAATGTATGGCATCAGCCTTACATTAGCTCCATAGTGATGGGGAGGAGACCCCTGGCCATGGAAGAAGATGGGGAGGAGACCCCTGGCCATGGACCCTCCAGGACAACCAGGGGTGGAGTGGTTGGCTAGCTGCTCTGCCCCTAAAGAAGAAAAAAGTAAGATGGGGAAGAAGAGACCCCCTGGCCAAGAACCTCCAGAACAGCCGAGGGTTGGGTGCAGAGTAGTTGGCTGCCCTTCTGACCCACAAAGGGCTAGTCACTCTCCTAAAAAAGGGGAGGAGGGGGGGGAGGAGACTCCCTGGCCACAAATCCTCAGGATGGCCAAGGGTTGGGGTGGAGTTGTTGGCCATCCACTCCACCCCACAAAGGGCCAGTCACTCTCCTAAAGAAGGAACAAGTTTGGGATGCGAAGGAGGAGACCCCCTTGCAACAAACCCCCCAGGAGGGCCGGGGATTGGGAGCAAAGTGGTTGGCTGACAGAGAACAAACACCTTGAGGATGTCTTTCTGGCGGAAGGAGTGAGATGCCGTAGCCTCCCAGATGTCTGGCCCACTAGTCTACACCAATAAGTCTGGCATTGTAGCTAGCATTACCGGCAAAGTTGGTTATGTTTATCCCAGTGTGGGAATTCAACTTTGGCCTTCCTTACGAAAATGATTCACTCCTTCTCTCCCATCTGCCTGCTGCAGAACCCAAGATCTCCCCTGCAGAAATATGCCATTTCTCTGGAAGAATGCAGAATTTGAATGACTGCTCAATTGAAACCTTGCTGCTTCACCCGAGTAGAGCTAAATTGAAATACGGCTTTGCCTCTCAGCAGGGCTTGGTTTCTCTGTGAATTTTAACTGTGTCAGAGACTTCTGAAAAAACAGAAAATTAAAAAAGCAAACCTAGGCTTAAGTTTTGATTATTCATAAATTGTGTTATAAGTACAAATCATACAAATTTGATTCAACTTACGACGACTAATGAAAAAATTGAACATCCGTATTAAATATCAATTTCACCGATGGAAATGAGTAAATCCATGGAAGAAACCCCTGATCCACAAGTCAAATGCAGTGGAAAATAGGGACAGATAGCAGTAATTGAAGAAAGTCTTCTTCTAATTTCTTTCCGATGAATATAATAAATATTTTATTATACAAAACAATCTACTTATCTTTCATCTATCTGACTTGTATTCAAAATGGAATGATAAGCAGCTAATCGTGTAGTATATCTGTTCCCCAACTCAATAATTTTTGGCAATGCCAATGAAGAAAATAATAAATGTTTGTACTGTTTACATTCTGCTTTGAGTCTCCTTTGTGGAAAGAAAAAGTGGGGTATAAATAAACATAATAATAATTCTCTCACCTGATTACTTACATCTTCTCACTCTGAATATGTGCATAAACATCTGCCAGTTGTGGCAACTTCCCATTCCCCTGCTGAAGTCGACTGCAGTCTACAAACCTTTATGTTGAATAAAACATCTTAGTCTTTAAAGGTAGCCTGGGTTGATAAACATAAATACCAAATACCCTCTTAAAAACTTTAAAGGCATTCTTTGGTGTTTCAATTCAATTTTGGTGATGTGTCTCTCATCTGCCCCCTTTTAGTACCATCCATATTAGGGCCTTGCAAAATTATCTTTATTCCTTGTAAATTGGATCAATTAATTAAATTTGTACCTATGACATGATATCTGACACATGGGCATGGCCCTCACCAAAAATGTAAGAATGCAAATTTACCCAAAATTTTGTTTGAATTTTGTAAACCTTGGAAGCCTCCCAAAGTTTTATTTTCAGTGCAAGCAAGCAAAGCAAAGTCAAAAACCTCTACTGTTGTATGCAGACAATGCTACCCTCATATCCTAGACCAAGGTAGGACTCAAATGAGTCCTGAGGGCATTCTATAAATACTGTGAGATAAACCAATTCAAGATAAACTAGAGCAAAGCCAAAATTTTGATATTTTTCAAAAAAGCAAGCCAGGCATAACTGATATAAAGGAGAAAACTAAAAACAAAAAATTTCCAGCTTTAAAAATTTAGGGGTTACCTTTCAGGCCTGGGGTTCCTGGAGATGTCACCAAAAATGGGAGTACAAAATGCTCTATCTAGTGGTAAAGCTATAATCTGATCTTTTTACACTAAAGGTAGCCAGTATATTTCAGCTGCAATAAGGCTTTTCCAAGCAAAGTTAATGGCCCAATGATTATATGCTATTCTGGTCTGGATCACTGGTTTTTCACCTGAAGTAAAACAAGTTCAGTTGGGGTTTCTCAGAAAACTGTTTGATGTTCCCAATTGTGCTCCATCTGCTGTTTTAAGGCTGAAAATAGGAACAGCTTCACTGGAATCAATACCTTGGAAGGGCTCTAGGATACTGGACTCAAAAGGTATACAAAGGGCCTGAAGTGGGTTATACATATTTGATTCAAAAAGATCCTTTCAAATTCCACTTAATCAAAGTGCTAAATGAGAAATTTAGTTGGATGGGTTTTTAGAGAAAATATTGAGGGGTTTTGAATATAAAAAGACAATGAGGATCCTAGCGGAACAAATTAGTGATTTAGACAAACAGGCCTCAATGACTGTGGCACATTCCACATGCTCCCCATTAAGTTTAGGTTTAGATTTAGGTTTTAACACTCTGGGAGGTACTAAATATCTGGAAAATTTAAATATTCCAAAATTTTGCTTAGCTTTTAGCTGAGCCAGATTCAAATCAGCCATGCTAGAGGGTAGATTCAAAGGGACTGAATATAAACACACAGTATGCCATTGTGGGGAGGGAAAAGTTGAAGCTATAATGCATGTGCTTTTTATTTGCACAATCTACAAAGGTGATAGACTGATATTAATATCCCCTTTACTCACCAAGAGGCTAGGAAGAACTTTAAACTGGTACCTTAGTTATCTACTGTCTTATCTTGACAACAGGGTGACAGAGCAGGAGGACAAATTTCTTTTTGCAGTGACAAAAAGCCACAAGTGCTTCATGAACAATTTAAATTAATGGCCTCTCACATTTGGAGAGAGAAGCAGCATAGAAAAACCAGAATTCTCCAAGAAAGAGCCTGAGAAAGCACAGAATTTGGGGAAATGTAGGCGAGGAGCCCTATGCCAGAGAATTCAGAAGGCCCTGCCTTAAACTACATTTCCCAGAATTTTGCTCAGCACCAGAAAGCCCCAATCAGATAGGGGAGAGATTTGTCCTGCCGTAGCAGCAGCCAGCCAGACTTCTAATAAATGGTTGAATCTCCAAAGAGGAGGGTTGACTAATACTTCTAGTAAGTAAATCTCTCTACTGGGCTGGGAGGAAATCCCTAAATGGAAGTTCTATTGGTTAATATGAGAGACATTCAATGAGATAGCTGTTGCAGATATCTAACCATTTTTGTCAAAACTTTTTAAAAATTCCCTAAAACCAGTAGCTGCATGAATATTTCTGAAACTTGGGGGGGGGGGTGATCCCCTTTTATCTTGTGTCATTGTACAGAAAATTCAAGGAGATAACTCTTGTAATTTCTTTTTAAAAAATGTTGTTTATAAAAACTTTGAAAATATTAAGGTGGAATGAGAAATGTTGGATTTTAATGTAGGATGGGAACTACAGTATTGTCAAATTATCCGATTCGTTTGGAAACGGAAGGCCACTGAACACAATTAGAAGATGGTTCCCCTGCTTCCCCTCCACCTGTGAGATAAGGTCCTCAGTAGGATATGTATGAATAAACAGTTTAAATGCACATACTATGCTTCCAAAAGAACTAAATGTGGAATTAGTTCATTAAAATAATATATTCACTTTATAACGCCTTGTATCGATTTCCCCAAAATGTAAATATTTCCTACAAGTAAAATATTTACTGAAATTGAACCTTCTATTGAACCTTCTTCTTTCCTCAGAGAAGCATAATGAAGTGTCTGCCCCAAGAAGAAGTAAAGACTCAAATATTTCTTCTCCTGCTGCTTCTTTCCCTATGCTCCTAATTTGAACCCTTCCTTGAACTCACCTTATACCTCTACTCTGCTTTCTTCTCATTTACTGCACCCTCCTGCTGCACCCTCCTGCTGCATCTCAAACCTTACTCCCCTCACCCAGTGATACCCTGTCTCTCACTAGCATACCTCTCTTGCTCCTTGCATCCTGCAACTGTACCCCTCATCTATCTTTCAAACCCCCCCCCCTCACTTATGCTACTCTCATTGCTGGCTCTCCCATCTATCCTACTTCCTCCCTCTCCTCACCTCCTGCCCTCACAGTGCACCATTTGCTCACTTTAGTGTGCTACTACTTGAACTACTGGATTTACCATTTTTTTCCACTTCCACCCTCATTGCAGATCACATCCTCAATATGAACCCCTCACATGTTTCTTTTGCACTGCCACTGACATCACCGACTCTACCATGCCTCCTATTCCCTCCACATTGCATCCTTATGGTAGGACCGCCTTTAAATCCTCTGCCATTCACAGTACCTCAGGGCTCTTATCTCCTATTTACAAACTGATTCATCTCACTTCTTACCCTTGCAAGATGACACTCTTTCTTTTTGCACTCTGCTGATGGTACCATTAAATTACTCTTTCACTCGATCCCTTGTTTCACCTTGAGCCCTTGTAGCACATTCCTTGCTTGTTTCCTGCCTGTTGTCACTCACCTCAAATACGCACCCATCTCTTCTACTGCCTCTGATGTCCCATTTCCCCTGGCTTCGCAGAGGAAAAAAAGCACAGTGAATCTGTCGCCCTACACACAGCTCCCTCTTAGCAACATTTTTCACCACACATGGGAAGTGTCACCCTCCTGGGGAGGATTTGTGCTGTCTCCATTGCAGTCAGCACAACACAAGAAGCCTCTCATGTTGTGAGGGAAGCATGTTGTGAAGGACACTTCCACCCTGGTTGGGGATGAGGCCTTTGCCAGAAGTCACAGGCTGGAAGCAGCCTAGAATGCTAAATTTGGTGGGTGTTATGAGGTCATTACTGTTTGTTTTGAAATGAAAGTTTGCAACCCAGGCTAAATGATGGCCCAGATGGGCAGCAGGAAATCCTAGGTCCATGCCCTTGTGTGTGCTAGTTAGTACTTTTGGAGTCCCAGTAACCTGAAGCTGACCTTCCACATGCTAGCCTTTCACAGTACCCCCACCTTGTTTTAAATCCTAAATACAGTATGGCTTGCGTATCTGAAATGGATGCATTTCTGGACTTCATGTAGATATGCAGAATCACAGACAACAGTGAACCATATTGAAATGAAAGATTTCCACACCAAGTATCAAACTATCAGCACTTTTTCATCACAATTGGTTTCCACATTTTTCTCTTCACTGAACTTAAGTATTTCTTGTGATAATTAACACATCCCTTCAGTCTAGTTTAACTAGACTGTGTGAGGTTGAGCAAATTAAGTGATATGAGAGAAGATAGAAGCCCATTCTGGCTTGTTAAACAGCATAATATTTTTGGCAGGATCACAGTCAAGCAGTTTTAGTTTGAAATAACTAGCCACTTTGTAATTAATTTCTAATTAGTAATATATTTCATTGTAATTAAGTTATAAATTGTAAATGTAACTTATTGTTACATTTCTTTTATGGATTGTAACATTTATATCAAAATCCAGTTATATTAAACTGTAATTGCTCATACTTGACTCAAGAATCTGCCATTGAATCAATATGTCTATTGTTATTGGACTAATAGGATGTGGGTATTATAGTAAATAGTGAAGAAAGTTAGGTTCAAGAGCTGGCTGCTATCAGACTCTGTGTCACTTAAAAATAGCAAATTTTGCACAATGAAATTATCTCTATATTCCTATCCACTGCCTCAATACCCATAACAGAACACAAAGTTCTGGCAATTCTTGAACCATAACTTCTTTCACTATTTATTAAGGCACCATTCTTCGCCCCAGTAGCTATATGGCCTGCAATAGATGTATTGAAACAATGGAAAACTGGTAAGTCAGCAATAGTCTATTGTATAGGGAACTAAGTGAAGTGAAAAATCCTAAAACTAGCCAAACATCAGCTGACGGATCACTCAAAATAACATAAGTACTGCTGAGCTGTTGAAAAGGTTATGTGTTCAATGATATTTCATTCAATATAATGAAGTACTTATGCTATTAGAGTCATTATAGTGCATCTACAGAATGCAGTAGGAGGAGATTTGTTCTCGCGGTTATAGGTTACAATGGACCATCTGTGGGATTCTGAAGTTCTTCAGGTTCCTAATTCCCTTAATCTTCCCATGTCAAGATGTAAAAGTCCAAGAACTCAGAAATAGTGTGCAACACGCATATCCACAGGACTGGTATCTGTGGTTTTATGTAATCACATCTGGCAAAATATTCCTATATAGGCATTTTAGGTCCTAGAACAATTCTATGATTCCCTTAGTCCATAAGCCCTTCATTTCACTATTATCTGCAGTTTCACATCCATACAAAATCTGGGACTGTATCCACCATGGATACAGAGGTCATACTGTATAGAAAAAGTAACAAATGTTGAAATAACATTCACAATCACAATCACAGGCATTGTAGTGATTCCCAAGTGGGTGGCAAAAGTATTTTGTTTTGTTGTGATATGCGTTATTTGCCTCTATACATCACAAACTTTGTATCCTGCTTTGCTGTTTAATGAGAGGCCTTCTTCCAATACATGGTAGGGGCTTCGTGATAACATATTTGTGCCGTCCGCCAGACAATAAAAAAAACTATAAAGCTGAAACGTGCCGTCCTTTATCTGGGCGAACTGCAAATCCCTATAAGCTGTCCTAAAAATATTGAACGACTGAGTCTGGAAGACTTCAAAAAAAAGGATGTTTATTCATACAAGGTTGTAAACCTGGCACAGATCTTAAAGTTACAGAAAATGAAACAAATTTCTATAGGTTTTAGTTACAGAGTTATCCCTGGTTCCAGAAGGCAAAAGTGATTATAAAACCACAATACCCTAATCACGCTGTCTATATTAGAAGGAGAAACTATTTCCTTCCCTATCTTTACAGCAAAGATTAGTTCTAGAAGTGACGGAATAACCCTGCTCCTCTAACTAGATTTTCTATTCCAGATCAATATAATTCAATACTTATCTAATTTGGATAGGCTTAGATTGGCCTGGTTTTGAGGATGATTTGTCCCAGTTAGCTTTGCACAGCTGCAGCACGTTGAAAGACTATAGCCAAAATGAGGCTCCAAAATGGAGACTAGACCCTGGTAAAAAAGGGCGGTCCTAAGATGTTGTACTCTTTGACCAATCATTGCAAAGAAAACTGCAGCCAGCTCTTGCAGACTCCAAGCCACTTTTCCTGGGCTTTTGCAGCCAGAGGCTGAAACAAAATGTAAGGCAAACCATCGTCCTGGGGGACGGAACACTCCCCGCTTAAATTCCCAGGATGTGGGAATTTACCACTCAAAAACATACAAACACCTTTGTATACACAACAATAAAACAGTATAAAACTTACACACTTTGGACAAGCAACACGAGATTGCTGGTTGGTCTGTCTAGGACAGACATTTTGTCCTTACTATGAGTCTTTACCTGAACTTTTCTAACCTTACCGTCAGGGCAAGGAAAGGTCTTTAGTATAATGCCCATAGGTCAGGTATAGCGGGGCAAGTCTTTGTCCTTTAGCAACACGAGGTTTTCCACCTTTTCAATGCGTTTAAAAATGATGAAGTGTCCATTCCTTCTATGACTTCTATATGGACAGCTCGTATTACTAAACAAGTAAACAAAACTGCCCACCTCTTGTTATTTACAACACCACCCCTGGTTTTTCTGGTAACAATTTCCCAAGGACCAAACACATCGATTCCCACATGGGAAAAGGGTGGGTCTGTCAAAGTCCTATCCTGAGGTAGTTCTGCCATTAACTGACTTTGACAGTTTCGCCTAAGGCGCCTGCATTTAACACATTTGAAAATACAACTGTTGACCAACCTTTTGGCATTAACTACCCACAGACCTTCATTTCTAAGGGCTGCCTCAGTTAGAGTTCTACCCTGATGATGGATCCTTTCATGGTGATGCCGAACGAGCAGCAATGCAGTGTGACTATTAGGGGGTATGATGATGGGGTTTTTTATGCACCCTGCGTGACAAAAATCTCTGTCCTTTTGTCGCATGTATGCCACAGCTGCTATAGCTCGCTCAGATGCGTCACAGAAGATGTGAAGTTCTGTGGTGGGTTCTATCATTACCTTGCAGGGCACAAATTTTCGGGGAACTGTGATGGTTTCCAGGCCTTCAGCTTGGGCAGTCCAGTTTGACCAAGCTGTTTTTATTGATTGAGACAGCTCTTGGTCCCATCCTATTTTTTCTTGGATCACCTGTCTGAACAGAAGTTTAGCAGTGATCAGGACAGGAGCAGCTATGCCTGAGGGATCAAATATCCCATTGATGGCGGAAAGCATCTGTCTCTTAGTGTTCACAAACTGAAATTTAGATGCTCTTAACGAAAGATGGTCTGATTTTACATCCCAGAGAAGTCCTAAACTAGACTGGGAGCTTAACCCTTTGAATAACTCATGAACATTGCTTTCCGCTAAGTCTTCGGAGGGAAAGGCTTGCAAGATTTGTCTGCTGTTGGATAATAGTTTGTGCAGGCAAATGTTGGCACCTTTTAACAAAGCCTGCAGCTCGTGCACTATTTGGATGGCTTGATGAACGGAGTCAAACGAAACCAGAAGATCATCCACATAGAAGTTGTGGTTAACTATGCTGGCGACTTCTGGACTGAACTGGTGCCCAAACTCATCTGCGGTTCTTTTGAGGCAGTAGTTCGCAACGGCTGGAGACGGGGTATTTCCAAAGACATGTACGCGCATCTGAAAAACCTGAACGTCACACAAATTTTGAGTGTCCGCGCACCACAAGAACTTGAGGTACCTGCGATGATCAGGACGAACTAAAAAGGCGTAAAACATCTTGTGGATGTCTGCAATAACAGCAAACTCTTTCTCTCTAAATCTCAAGATGACTCCGAGCAAACTGTTTAAAAGATCTGGTCCCTTTAGCAAAACATTATTAAGAGAAATGCCTTGGCATGTGGCACTGGCATCGAATACAATTCGGACCTTGTTAGGCTTTTAGGGATGCGTGACTTTATGGAAAGGC
Organism: Anolis carolinensis; assembly: GCF_035594765.1. Taxonomy (NCBI): domain Eukaryota; kingdom Metazoa; phylum Chordata; class Lepidosauria; order Squamata; family Anolidae; genus Anolis; species Anolis carolinensis. The sequence continues at coordinate 59,210,345 of NC_085845.1, forward strand.
AGGAACCAGTTTTCTTCATTGACCTCACTTTGATCAGAGACCTCGGCGTAGTTACTTTGGAACATGTCTTCCATAAAGCCAACGATTTGCTCTTTTACCTTGGGGTCTTTCTGCATCTTCTTCTTCAGTGACCAGAGTCTATTTTCTGCCACATGCCTGTTGTTTGGCAAAGTGGGTTTTTCTGCTTTAAAAGGCAGAGGGGCTATCCAATTTCCCTCTGGACTCCGGGAAACTTGAGAGTTCATGATCTCTAAAAACCTCTGTTCATCTTTGGAAAGCGCTGTAGTTTCATCCCTTTCGGAGACTTCAAAGATGGAAGAATACTCTGGTGTTATCCCCTGACAATAGACCGAGATATGACTCAAACAGCTATGCATTAGTGTGGGGCGACTGCCTTGAAGCACGTGCGCTTGACGAGTGCCCACCGACGATGGAGGGTGCATCCTATTTATGCACACTGGGCCTGTAACTGTCCAGCCTAGTGGTAGCAGCTGAGCAATGGGCGCCCCTGGAGGTCCCTTAACTTGGTCGTTCACATAGAACAAGTTCGGACAGTCCGCACCAAGCAGAAGGGCAATGTCCACATCTGGACGGAAAGCAGATAAGGCGTTCTTCAGCCTTCGCAAGTGAGGATGGGCTTCCACGACTTCTCTGGTGACAATCTGCCTTTTGTTCCGGGGAATAGAGGAACACTCAATGAGGTCTGGTAACTCGAACAGTCTCTTCTGGTCACAAGAGGAGACAACAAAGCCGGATGCTATGCGACCCTGCAACTTCTTCTTCCCTACACAGGTGGACATGGTGTAGTCGACCGTCTGGGTTTTTATGTCAAACAGTTGGAAAAACTCTGGAGTCGCCAGGGAGGCGTCACTTTGTGAATCCAAAGCCACGTAAAGTCTCTTTTTAAGCCAAGGTCTTCTGGCTGGATATACATCTGCTAGGCAGATGGGATGGCAGACTCTGAGCTGGTGCGCGTCAGAGCATAGTTTAGTGCAGGCGACCGATGGAGCATCCTCCTGCATCCGTGACGCGGCCTGCGTGTTGGTGGCTTCAGTAGATGACCCTTTTTTGGAAAACGTGTCCCCTTTGGCGTGGGAGACAGCGTCAGAGTTGTGCAATGCTTAAGGCTGTTACACCTTGCGCATTTGACGTCCTCTATGCAATTGGATGCAAAGTGAAGAGTTGCTCCACAGCACCTAAAACATATGCCCAGCTTCTGAACAATCTGTTGTCTTTCTTTATAAGGCTTCTTGCCAAATTCCCGGCAGTTGGCCAAACTGTGAGGCTTTTGGTGAATGGGGCAGAGCACCTCCTTCACCTCTGACTTGGATTCGTTGGCCCTGTGCTGAGTTTCAACAGCCTTAACACTAACCGGTCTTTTGGCCTCTCTGGATGGTTTTTTCTCCACTTTAGGTGCCTTCTCTGGCTGGGTCCCTTGGTATAAGGTGGGGAGGCCCGTCTGCGGATCATTCCTTTCTCTGGCCGCCCTGGTGATGAACTGGACCAAATGAGAAAATGGAGGGTATGCCTGGGAGTGGGCCTCCTTGTAGTTGAAGACCTCCTGTCCCCAGCGTTCTTGCAAAGTGAAGGGCAGCTTGGTCAAGATCTGCCTCTGGGACAGGTGCTGATCGAGGCACCTCAAACCGGGCAGTTCTGGATTCTCCTTGGCCGACTCTAATTCCGTAAGGAGATCGCTGAGGTCCCACAAGAGTTTGAAGTCTTTGAGTTTTAAAGCTGGGAACCTTTGGAGCTTGTCCATAAGAGATGCTTCAATCTCTGTGCTGGCCCCATACCTCTGCTGCAACCTGGCCCAGGCCTTTTCCAGGGCTTTGTCGGGATCGGCTACATGGGCTGCGTAGATCTTCTTAACTTGTGAGGATGAGGCTGGGCCCAACCATGCAGCCAGAAGAGTCAGTTCTTCCTCAGGCAATAACTTTAAGTCTCTGATTGCTCTCTGGAAGGTGGCCTTCCAGAGAAGAAATTCCTCAGGCTTGTCCGAAAACCTTTCGACACCCTTGTCCTTAAGATCTCTTCTGGGGCTTCTGATGATGGAGACAAGCTGGGACTCTGGCATCGAAGGGAACAATTGAGGAGTTTGCTGTTGTGGAGTGGACTCCCACCGTGCACCTTGCGTCAACCTTTGGCCTCTTGGAGGGATGACATCGACCACTGACGAATCGATGGCTCCCTGTGCAGCTGTCTGTAGGGGCCAACTAGCACTCGGCCTTGAGGCCCTGATTGACTGACCTAGGGTTTTAGCAGGAGGCACAGGTAGCTCGAGCAAGGGTGAGCTCCCCGCTATGACGCTCTGCTCTGCAGGAAACTCAAAAGTGACTTTGGGGCCCTGCTCTGGGTAAGGAGAGAAGTCTTCCTGTTCCTCATCCGAAAACTGGCTGTTCATGCTGCCAAGGTGCGCAAACACTTTGGCAGAAGGATCCTGTATTGGTAACTGGCTTACATTTTCTTCTGTGAGTGGCTCAATTAGGGCTTTGGCCAAAGTCTCAGCCCTTACCCTTTTGGCTGCGGCATCCATCTTTATTCTAAGCATCTCTATACGAGCCTGTTCTATTTGCATTTCGCTTTGTCTATGGGCCTGTTCTATTTGCATTTCGCTTTGTCTATGGGCCTGTTCTATTTGCAGTCGTTGCTCTTCTTCTTTAAAGGGAAGGGTGAGATCAGCTGCCTTAGCATCAGCCTCCGCCCCCGCCACTTTACTCTGCAGCTCCAGACGTGCAGCCTCCTTAATGTGCAAGGCAGCTAGGGAAGAGATGGCACTCCCAGCAGCAGAAGACTTGCTAGAGTGGCTGTGTTTAGACGATGCACGCTCCCTTAGATTAGATACCTGGCTAGAGCGGTTGGACTTAAGACTAAGTGCCACAGCAGGTGATTTTAAAAGATTGGTCTCATGGCTGCATAAGGAAGCTAGGATTGCCCTCACCCTATTTTCTTTCTCATTAGTGTCAGCTAAAACACTCACTGTTTCTAACTCTGAATCCTTGGCGTTAATGCGCTCGAGGACCTGGACTATCTTAGACACCAAACCCCTCCAAAGACCGAAGGTCTCTTCAAGGTCTGTCTGTAATATGGATGGCACCCTTGTAATACCCAAGCTCTCTATTCTGCCCATTAATGTTACAATGCGCTCCCATGCCGAACCTAACCTCACATGGAGGAGCTCTTTTTCATCTATTAGATGGGCTAGCATCTTGGCTGAAGGGTGCTTTATCCTTTGGGGCCTTTCATTCCTAATTTCAGCCTCAGAAGGAGATATACCATTTGTATCATCTTGAAATTGCATAGACATTATATATTCTTAATAGCAAGTAAATTTACAACAAAGGCAAATGCAATATACCTGCAAGTAAATTTACAATAAAAGCAAATGCAATATATAATACAATGCACAGCACTTAACCATAGCAATATATATCACTAAGTAACTATACTTTACAAAGATTGTGACCTTTGGCGCCAGACTTTGGTGGGCAAGCTGCAAAATGCCAACTGACAGCAACTTGCCACTTGATACCTCCCTTGCCCGAGTGACGTAAACTGCCAAAATGGCGACTTCGCCAAATTTTCAAGCACCTTGTGCTCTGCGGCTCGAGGCCTGCCGCCGAAGGAGCACCGAGGCTGGCTTTGGAAAGGAGGAGAGAAGAGACGCCTCCTCCCCGCTGTGAAGGGAGGTCACCACCGCAGGACGATGAGACAGGTCACCGCCGCAGGTCGATGAAACAGGTCACCACCGCAGGTCGATGAAACGGGTCACCACCGCAGGACGATGAGGCAGGTCACCACCGCAGGATGATGAGGCAGGTCACCACTGCTGGACGATGAGGCAGGTCACCACCGCCAGGCGACTGTCCCGGCCGAGATCCTAGCCACTGTGAAGACTCAGCCAGAACTTTCTTTCAGAGTTGCCAGGCTTATCTGGGTCCCGGCCTGGTGCTTCTGGACTCACCACCTCCGTGTGAGCCCAAGAACTACTGCTGGAGCTCCGCGGCTCGATGCCTGCCGCCGAAGGAGCTCAGGGTAGATTGCTGGGTTTTGCACAGCTGTGCAATTGCAGAAGCAGCCGCGGGGCTACTCGCACACACGCGAGCTGAAGAGCAGGATACTGCAGAGGCTGAAGGAATGGAGCCCCACTCTCTCACTTGCCTATCGGCCTGGCAGCAAGCTTCACTGCAACAGACCAACAAAAGCAAAGTCTCTATGGCCGTGCAGGCTAGCTCAAGCGGAAAAACCGCTGATCGTCCTCAAAACTGTGCCGTCCGCCAGACAATAAAAAAAACTATAAAGCTGAAACGTGCCGTCCTTTATCTGGGCGAACTGCAAATCCCTATAAGCTGTCCTAAAAATATTGAACGACTGAGTCTGGAAGACTTCAAAAAAAAAAGGATGTTTATTCATACAAGGTTGTAAACCTGGCACAGATCTTAAAGTTACAGAAAATGAAACAAATTTCTATAGGTTTTAGTTACAGAGTTATCCCTGGTTCCAGAAGGCAAAAGTGATTATAAAACCACAATACCCTAATCACGCTGTCTATATTAGAAGGAGAAACTCTTTCCTTCCCTATCTTTACAGCAAAGATTAGTTCTAGAAGTGACGGAATAACCCTGCTCCTCTAACTAGATTTTCTATTCCAGATCAATATAATTCAATACTTATCTAATTTGGATAGGCTTAGATTGGCCTGGTTTTGAGGATGATTTGTCCCAGTTAGCTTTGCACAGCTGCAGCACGTTGAAAGACTATAGCCAAAATGAGGCTCCAAAATGGAGACTAGACCCTGGTAAAAAAGGGCGGTCCTAAGATGTTGTACTCTTTGACCAATCATTGCAAAGAAAACTGCAGCCAGCTCTTGCAGACTCCAAGCCACTTTTCCTGGGCTTTTGCAGCCAGAGGCTGAAACAAAATGTAAGGCAAACCATCGTCCTGGGGGACGGAACAATATTAATAACAAGGAGACTAAAATAAACAACATTTTATATGACCAGATGACACTGTAAACTGGGACTTTGTAACTGCCATGAGGAATCCAAACCATTCAAGGAGTAGACCTGTTCTCCAAATTCAAAAATGAGCTGGTGGGAGATACAAAATAAGACATTGTCTCAGCTCCATTAATGGTTTCAAGCTTTCTCTTCCTCTTACATTAGTTCTTGGTATCCCAGAACATATTGTTAAATGAAAGAGGGGGGTAGGGGGGTGTCCTCTCTGTATTCAACATACTGATGAATATTTAAGACTAGTAATGTCTTATAGCACAACAGTGAGTTAGTTCAAACTAGTTGTCCATGGTGAAGAAAAGAAAGATTAAACTGGGAAAGCGAATTGGACCAAACTCCAAATATTCCAGGTTGTTCCCAACAGGAAACCTGAATTCCACACACTCGATAACACTGTAGTTCTTTATTAAGGAAGACATCTTCTCAAAATGTGGTGCTGTTGGTTATCTGCTGTTAACTGCTTCTCTTGATATGAATAGTTATTTTATTTAATTTTTACTTTTGTTGTAATATTATCTTAGTTACTTAGTTCTGCACTGTTTTGGAAGTGTTTGCTGAAAAGCAGATACATGTATGAGGATTGCAGTATTAGATTTCAGCTGTCTTATACAATGTAAACTTTTGTCATTGCTTTTATAAATTGTTTGAGAATGCCATTCTATCTTCAAGCTTGTTGCATCAATCACAGCATGGAAAAATTACTTTTTTGAATGTCATCTCCAAGAATCCCATAGCAGGCATGGTCAGTGAATAAACTGATTAGGGATTCCAGGGACAGGTGGGTACTAAACATTATTTTTCCATGCTCTGATCTTTATACAGAATGTCATTGTACTTGCCCCTAAATGTCTTTAAATGTATATTTATTTAGCCCAAGTGGAAGTTATTGTTAGCAGATATTACCTATTGGAAATATTCTTACGAGAATTTTTATCAGAATTGGCTGTTATTCTATGTTGAATAGTGTTGCATTTATAGGGTCCAAAGTTTTTTGTTTGGATTGTTATTAGCTAATCACATAATTTCAATGATAACTTGCAGTAGTAACTACCTTTCTACTATTGGATTCCAAATGAAATATAAAAGCTTTTTGTTGCTTTTAGCTGCTGGCAAGTTGACTGAAACATATCAGCCATAATGCGGGTTGAGTATCTTTTATTCAGATTTCTAAAATCTGAAATACTCCAAAATCCAACATTGTCCATATTGGTGGCTGAAAGAGTGACACATTCACTTTCTGATTGTGCAGAAAGCTGGAAGGCATCATTAGATCTAAAATAGATTGAGGATCTTACTGAGTTTTTAGGATGGGACAAGACAAACTGAGGAGATACTTTAAAGTTTTGTTTTCCAAAGTTAAGAATTGCTAACATGTCTCTGCAGATTGGCATTATATTGTTTGTCTAAAAGGGGGATACTTACTCTACTTTTCCTCTCCCTGCCACTGAGCTGATTGAATTTTAACTGCTCTTTCATTTTGAAATCTTTTTGCAGCATCTGAAGTAAGCTGGGGACAAAGGGGGGGAAATGAGAGGCAACACAAAAAATTGGGACATTTTTAAAGCAGCTGAAAAATAGGATGGTAGAGCATTACCTGAGACTGCCAAATAGGGACAGTTAGATGTTCTGATTTTATATATGTGTGTGTGTGTGTGTGTGTGTGTGTGTATATATAGTGAAAAGAGCAAGTTACATTTTTCCCACTCCTCACCTAAACCAAGTACCCACTTCTAGATTTTCAAAAGATTAAGGCTCCAAGTAAATTTCCTTTAGTATTTCTTGATGTATTCTGCATTTATTTGTGATCTGTGTGGAAAAGCAGAAATATTTCAGCATGAATCATGCCTTAATGTACAACCAGCATTACTATCTAATAATATGTCAATCAATGTGGTTAAATCCCCCTCCTCCAAATAGCAGGTTTGATATGAATAAAATAGTGATTCATAGTCCTGAATTGTGGTACAGCACATGCCTCGTCCTACACTAGTGAGTTTGGGAAATATTTGTTAGCTCTAGAGTTTACTATTTATACAGCCAGAGTATCTTCTTTCAACATGGTATTGTAAGAACACGAAGAAGAGAATAATTGCTGCTAAGCTACAACATTTCTCAGCCAGTTACAAAAAACAAGAGTCTGCTTTGGCACAACTAGCATCAGGTTCTTTTAGCAATTCTTCTTAGCCATTCACTGCCTTTTTCCATTGAAAAGTAGAAATGAACAAAGCAAAAGAAAGGAAAGCATACAGGCAAACAATACAGGTAGATTAAATTTCTTCACATTTCCATACATTGCCTAAGTTTTTTTTACACAGAAGAATTTTAATTTTGCACTTTCTGTTGCTTCATCATTATTATTTCTGCTGATTCTAATAACCTAAAGATGTCATGATGAAATCATTTCTTCATCATGGAGCCCAAGCTCTACTCCAATGATGGGAGAGGGATAAGAAGCCCTTGATGTGCCACATTTCAAATTCTCTGAATGTGAATTGTCTGTCTAATAATAATAGCTGAGGCATCAGTTAGAAAAGTAATGCCCCCTCTTCTCTCCTACAACTCAAGTAATGAATATTGTATGAGTGAATGTGGTATGAAATACCCAGATGGAAGAAAGCAGTGCAGGGCTATCAACTAATCTATCAAGCAGCTACAGAGACATACAGAATAATAATAATAATAATAATAATAATAATAATAATAATAATAATAATAATAATTTTATTTCTTACTCGCCTCTCCTTGTAGCTCAGCATAGTCAAAACACACAAATATTGAAAAATTTCTATAAACGCACATGTTAAAATGTAGTTCTATAAAAGATATGTAATAAATGTATTTTTACAAAATACATATTACATACACAGGATAGAGATTAAAATACACAAATTTAAAATTCATGCTTAAAACTGACTGGGTAGGCCTGCTGGAAGAGATAGGTCTTTAGATGGGTTTTAAATTCTGACAGTTCATTTATCTGTCGGAGCTCTTCCGGCACTTCTTTCCACAGTCTTGGGGCAGCCAATGAAAAGGTCTTCTAGGTGACAGTGGCCAGTCAGATTCTGGCAGGCTGGAGCAGATGCCCCTCAGAGGACCTAAGTGTGTGGGGTGGATTGTACGGTAGAAGGCGATCCTGTAGGTAACCTCGACCCAAACCATGTAGGGCTTTAAAGGTCAAAACCAACACTTTGTACTTTGCCCGGAAACTAATTGGCAGCCAGTTGAGTGACTTTAGGATAAGTGTAATATGCTCAAATGAAGCCGATAAACTGCAATTATACTAGGATAAAGGTGAATTCAGTTAAGACATACTGCATGGCGCGGTGTCTGTTCTGTAGTTACATTGCATTTGTACCATGCTTGGATTGTCTACTTTCATGGTTGAGAAAAACCCATCAATGAATCCAATATCACCTTTGTTCAGCCACTGTTTCTTCTGCAATAGGTTCCTTCCACTGCAGTCTTGATATTTCAGAGTGGAGGAAGGTCTCATGAGCACTCTGCAATTGTGCAATTCCATGCATGCACTGGGTAAGGAGAACAAAGGCAAGAAGTGAGGCTGTGTGAAAAACTGATTTTGAGAATTCACACCTCCAAAGCATCAGCATAATACTGTTGCAGTGAGGTGTGAAAGTGATAATTTCTATAATGGCATGTCTCCATTTGTTTAAACAATGCATTTTTCCATGAGACTACAGGTTGGTGTGATACAGTCAGAGATGCTTCATCTCAAGCATGGTAAAACAATCACTGAACAACTATCAAAATAGAATGAGGCCATCAGTATTCAGACACTGGGTTCAAGGAATTCATGTGCCAATACTGAAACTATACCCAACATACTGTTTTGTGGAGTTAGAAATATGGCAAGGCTGAGCAACATGACTTGGTCAACTGATCAGAAGGGGATGCAATGATTAACATAACACAATCAAGCAAATGAATTATATTTAGACAACTAATTTACCTTGCAGAGGTGGAGAAGGAACCAATAGAGACTAGCTGTAATCCTCCTGTGTGGACGAGGGTGCTCACAGAACAAAGCTGAAAGGAATTGCATTCTTATAAAGTTTTGCTCGGGGTTGCTTCTCAGAAACTTTGAAACCTCAACACACAGGTAGTCTTGAGAGGCATTGCTCAGGTAGATTTGGGGGGGGGGGGGCAAATCAGCTGTGCTATGAGCTTGAGAAGCACAGTTCAATAAGCAAAATGCATTTTGCACATTTCCATGCCACACTAAGAAGTAGAACAGGGAGCAGAAGATGGAAAATTAGGTGTACACAAGTACACAAAAAGTAAATGGAAAGAATTACTATTCTATACTAATACTAATAGTATGGATAGATATTTCAGGCAAAACTACAGTCCAGGGGTAGGCTAAATTATTTATTTATTTACAGTGTTTATATTCCACCCTTCTCACCCTGAAGGGGACTTAAAATGAATCACAGAATATACAAGTGTGACAAACATTCAGTGTTGTTTATACATAGACAGACAGACAATTGTATATAGGCTTTCCCATCTTGGCATCTTGGAGGCTTGTGCTCGGTTCCAGCCATGGGGGAGGGGTGCTGTTGTTCCATCTTCCTGCCAAAGAGCTTTGTTCGTAAACTTCCCCCCTTTTGAATCACCAGCATTTTTTTCTGGGTGCCTTAAAATACCTCCCCGCTTTTAAGCAGTACGTATTAATCTAGTCACATTTTGCTTTTGACCCGCTAGGTAGCAGGAAGCTGGGCTAAAGGCTAGGGGCTCACCCTGACCTGGGCTTCAATCTCTAAAATATTGGACCACAACTTTTGTCATTCATGGCCACTGCCTGTGCTGCCTAAGGACCTCATTAGACAGAGGTCCATAAATGGGGACAATGGTGGAATCTTTGAGGCAGGGGAAACTCTCGGGCAGCACCCTGCATTGCCCCTTACCATCCCATGACATTTCTCCCTGGCCCCCACCTTCATCCCGCATTGTCCCCAGTTTAGAATATGAGTAGTCACCAGTTTTCTCAGGGCAGCCACTGAACACACTGAAACGATGGAGCTGGGATGGATCCCCACCAAAAGTAACTCTACATTGTGTGATGGGCTCCATCCTGGCTGCATCTCAGCAGCATCCTAGGACAAGGAAAAAGTATCATCTGATGAAGTCCAAGGATTCATGAAAGTTAAGGCAAAGGTTGCCCCCACCTATTGTAGTCTATGGGTCTCTTTTTTTTTGCACTACAGATGTTCCATTCTTACTGCCGATTCAGAACAGTATTTTTGTCTATGACTCCTATTTACTCCCACTATTTCTGATATTTTGTCATTGATGTTTTATATCTTCAAGTTGACTTGGACTTGTGAGTTTCCTTGTCAAGAACTATTCCAAGTAGGTTTGTTGCTGTCTTCCTTTAAGGCTAAAAGAGTGTGATTTACCAATGCTACTGAGTGAGTATGCATGACTGCATGATGATTAAATCCCTGGTCTCCAAGAATCTTAGTCTAATGCTCAGACAACTATATCACATAGGCAGTCTGATTTTTACCTTCTGAAAAATCCACTTCCAGTGTGAATACAGGGGCTCAATAATATTCCTTTCTGCTCTTCTTAACAAGGTAGAACAGCACACCAAACTTTCCTGGGTACCACTGAGAAGCCACAAACAATTAATGTCTATAGCATGTCCCTATGAAAGAATTATAAATGTTATTGCCACTTTGTTAGCCTTATGCTACAGCTTTTATTTTATGGTTTGGAAGTGGTGTACAAAAAAATTGGAATAAGACCCATGAAACATCTTTTTTTCCAGCATTCTAAAATGTCTTTACTAAAACTGGTTGCTAGTAAATCCATACGGGCACATCGCAAATCATGGATTCTAAATTACTCATGTACGTACATTTCTGTTAACAGTTATTATTTACAGTAACTTTGAATTATGTCTTCTGTGTTCTTTTCCATGCACAATTTGGTTTCTGCGTGATATTCAACACTAATATTGCAGAGTTTGTTTTGCTTTTAATACAGAGAAAATGTCTGGCATGACTTCAGTGTAAGAAATGTATAAATCTCACTAAATAAATTATGTATTTTGAATTAGATAAAACCGTAGAAAATGCAATTATCTACATCGATCACACAATTGCTTGCATTTTAAAAATCCATTAGATAGTTTATTGCAGAAGGGAACATTGCCAAAAAAGCTTATCCCATCTTTTCTTTTACAAGGTAAGTATAGAAATCCACTCATATTTTGCATCTGAAATAGCAGAATTGTGCTCAGCTGTTGTTGCTTTGTTTTTCTGAGAATAACAAAATAATGCTTAAGAAGCCAAGAGTGTGGAAGTCCTTTTCTCTAGAAAACAATGTGTAGTGCCTTCAAGCAAGTTTAAGTATTGCCTTAGACTTATATCTAATGCTAAAGGCTCAGGGGCAGGTTCCCTTTCTCCTCTCTTCCCTTGCTGCCCTGGCATCCCGGCCAACATGACTGAATATGGCCTGTGTCATGGCTGGAAAAGGCAGAGGGTGAGGGGGGAGGACAGAGAAAGGAGCAGTAGCTGAGAATAACAGATTGTAATGCTGTCCAAAAGACTGGGGACTTCTCTATATTAACTTACCTGTCTTTGCTGCTTATGTATCAGCATTGGTCAATTGGCTCCATTTCTAATACGTTGGGTCATGGATAAATAAATAACTAACCTGAATCATATTTGTAGTTCTGACTACATGTTTCATTTGGCCTGAGGAATCAATGGAAACAAAATACAATATAAAACATTGGAATGTGTATAAATGTTGATACATTATTCAATAACTGATGCTATGGATCTACTCTATCTGGAGCTACAATTCAGATTGTTGACGTTCTCAGACACCAGCCATCACACACATTCATACATGGTCCTGGTCTTTTGTCTGGTCTTCCTGGACCATATGGTGCTTATGGTGTATGTCAAAGCTTCTTTTTTTTTTTACTGAGTTTGAGGCTGCAAACCAAAGAAAAACTGCAGGAAGGACTCATTCTTATCAGGTAAGAAATACAACTTCTTTGTTTTTTAATATTTTTATTCTGCTAGAAGAGGCAGCAATAGAAGCTATGTTAGCAGCCTAACCAACATTTGAATCTGAATTTCAGAAGTTATAATTTCTCAATCTTAAAGCTGAAGGATAGGAAACCTCTATCTCAAAGCATTCCTTCACCTTATACTTCTCTGATCTAAAATATCTCTTTAAATGATTAGCAATGAAGTGCCTACATCTGGTAGTTATGTCAGTAGAAAAGCAGATTCTAGATATCATCACTCTGATGATATATATTGCCAGTTAGGATATGCTCGTGGATGTCAGCTATCGCCATATCTTTCTTTCTTTGTAATATTTATATCCTTCTCTTCATCAACTGAACCCAAGACAGGGCGTCTCCACCTAATCCTTTTAAACTCCCTGTGAGGTTGAAGAAAAAGTGGAGAACACAGTGCCATGCAATGAGATTTATGGCGGAGTAGCTCTTCCAGGTTCTCCTATTCAAATCTCTTAACATTACACCATACTGGGTTTCTCTGTATGTAGACACATCTAAAATGACAGTATCAGTACAGAAATGACAAAACAGTCGGTGGCGTACTACATCTGTACTCTATAGATGGATTGGCCATGCCAAAAAATAGAAGTCAATGGAGCTTTTTTTTGACATAGCAGCAAGAAGTTTCATAAGATTCAAGAGATGCTGAGCAAGCTTTCCTGTGGCTTTGGTAGAGCAGAATAAAAAAGAAACAAGCAGAAGTGAATTTGGAAATAAAAAACAAAATAAAATAGGAAGCTATTTTATACCAGGTCAGGTTACTATTGCAGCTAGCTAATGGATTTGTAATGGCTCTCCATCAGCAATATTCCTTCGGATCTACCTGGAGACTCCAGGAATTACTTGCCAAACATGTGTTGCACTACTAAACTTCATCCTTCTTTTACTCACAGTTGTACTTTTTTTGGAGTTTTCAAGTGTAACAGAGCAACAGAATCCAAACAACCTTTTGCCTATCACTTTTTGCATTTTAATTAAAAATGCATAAATGTTTAAAGGACACAACTTACAATTTAAAAATGCATGTTACACCTATCAGAGTTAACCCCAGTTAAATATGCTGACTGGTCTCAGACCATGCTGTAGAGTAATTTTGAATTAAATACATGTTAATAAAATGACTCCTTTATTACTCAAAGTAATCAATGCACTAAATAGAACATTGCTTTTAATGAGAATGTACACACAGGAATACTTAAGTTCAGAACTAATTTGAGAGGCTTCCAAAGGAATATTAAACTAAATTGGGGTCATTCTCCAGATAAAGACATAAACACTGGGCAAGAGATATTGCTTTAAATCTGCTGAATCAACCAGGTTAAAAAAAACCAACTAAATTAGCTCAAGGGACTATGACATGGTATTCAACCTTGCCAGGAAGTTGTTAGCTAGTCTCTCCCAATTTAGTTCAAAGAATGAAGTCAAATCACTTGCATTATCTCTTTAAAAGGCATCCTTTTTCAAGATGTGTATGTGTAAGAGAATATGAAATTATGGGTTCACACAATAATAAATAAAATAACATAACATAAAATGATGTCATCATAAAACCGAAGCAAGGTATGCAAAGAACTGAAAAAAGGTAAGAGTTGTAATTAAGAATAACAGCCCTAGTCCCCAAAATAGGTATTTATTTATTTACATCATTTTTACCCCGCCTTTCTCCCCGGGGGGACTCGATAGGTAGTGGCCTATTTTATACAATTCGTAATAACTGTGGTAATAACTATATGTATGCCTATTCAATACAATAAAAGGTTTGACTTGAAAAATGGAGGATTACATTCAACCAAATTAGCAAGAGGTGCCTGTGCAAAGCATAGTTGCTGTTGACAAGTGAACCATGGCGCCTGTCTTTTATTGAGTTTTGTTCAGTTCAATAATGTATGAAAATGACAACAAGAAATGTATTATACTTATACATATGGATGGGATAGTCATGCATGAACATCCTGGACATGAAAAACTACTTAATCATTTTACCCAGACAATGCCATTGTACATTGTTCTCAAAACAGCTCTAAACACCAGCAGTCGATGCGACTATGGCACTGGGATCCAATGCCACTGGTATCTTCAGAAATGTCATGAATATGCATTTAGGTCCCTACAGCCACCGGACTAATTATCAGCAATTGTCAGAGGTTATGTAGCATGACCATAGTACTTTCTAATCAATTCATAGCAACATCCCGAAGGTTGGGTTAAAAACTATATTGCTGCCTTGTTATTGTTACAATGAAAATATAGTTTCATTTAATCAGAGAATAATCATGACAAATATTTTAGGTTTTATTATCTCTTCCTTTCGCTCTCAGTTGTCTCTGTGTGTTTTGCAGATAGAACAACTAACAGACAACAAAAAGTGCTTGCAGAAAACGATCACAATTCAAGGAAATTCAAGAAAAATCTTTGCACCTATTGCTTTTACTAGGCTTTCACATTTCTACAGCGTTATGCTCCCTGACCTGGAAGGAAGTCCCATTGAATGAAGTTGGAATTGTTTCTGCATAAATATGCAAAGGATTGTTCTGCACATCTCTATTGGATTGAGGCCATATGTTTTAGCAAGCTTGTTGAGCAATTGAGATGTCATTTTAAATCCTCTGCTGCTGTGAATGAAAGAAAATGTAAACACGTCATGGACTAGTCTTCAGAGAGGGATTCTAACCAACTCAATAAGATCATCATTTGCTATGTGGCTCCATAGGGAAATTCTATTGGTTCCATTTTCAAATTCAAAAAATTGTACTAAGTTACATTTTGTATAAATCCAAATGAATATTAAATACCACATTTACCTTTGTAAAAAACAGACCCTGATACTGAAACAATAAGTAATTGCTACTGCCATTATCTTTTGTTATCTTCAGTGTTAAGTCCACATATGTTCTTGTCTGCTGACCAGTTTTTTAATATATTTTTCATAAGATTGTAAGCATTTTCTTTAATTTTATTAATGAAGTTGCATAGTAGAACATACTGTAGAAATCGATTATTTTAATGTAGGGAATTGTTCACTGCACCAAAATCACTTTTCTTGCACTCCTAAAGTTCCTGAAATTGTGTTATACTCACCAGTTTTGACCTATGATTTTCTCCCACTATTCCTTGGATCCTCAGTATTTACATAAACATTTTCCATGTAATAAAATATTGTTTATTTATTTATTTATTTACAGCATTTATATTCCACCCTTCTCAGCCCGAAGGGGACTCAGGGCGGA
The DNA here is from genome assembly GCF_035594765.1 of Anolis carolinensis. Taxonomy (NCBI): domain Eukaryota; kingdom Metazoa; phylum Chordata; class Lepidosauria; order Squamata; family Anolidae; genus Anolis; species Anolis carolinensis. The sequence goes on from NC_085845.1 coordinate 59,225,647, forward strand.
TCACATTACACATATAGGCAAACATTCAATGCCTTTTAACATAGAACAAAGACAAGACAAACATAGGCTCCGTGCGGGCCTCGAACTCATGACCTCCTGGTCAGAGTGATTCATTGCAGCTGGTTGCAACATGACAACACCCACCAAGAAGGTATTTCAGGTGGGAGAGGAGCATAAGGATATATTAGAGCCATTATAACATACTTCTTACTTTGTTGGTTTTGTTATTTTGTTGGGGTTTAAATAAAAGACATCTGACATCTAGATAGTACAGATTGTCATCCACATTTGCAATCAAATAGCAGTTCCTAACTACATGAGATTAGAATAAGCTTGAACAGTTGGGCATTGAAACCACCAGACACTATCATGGTAATAAAGTGACCTTTGTCTTCTCTGTATGTGTTGTTAGGTGAAATGAAACACCTGCCTATGTATCAATGATTTAGAGGGCATCTACACCATGGCTCAATGCTGTGAAATCCTGGGTATTGTAGTTTCATGAGGCACCAGCAACATTTGTCAGAAAATACTAAAGACCTTGTAAAATTACAACTCACATGACTCCATAGCATTGACATGATTTATTTATTTATTTATCTTATTTCTATACTGCTCTTCTCCCCCAGGAGAAGCCAGAGCGGTCTTACACAATGGCAAAATTAAATGCCACATATAATATAAAAAGGAAATAAAACCAAACAATCGTAAAACACAATTAAAAGCTGATATCCAAATCCAAGTAAAACAATAAAAGCTGTGTGACCATTACAACAGGGGCAGTACAATTGAGCCAAAAGTCAGAGCCAGTCCATGTTCAACTTCATATTAATCCAAAGAAACCATCAGACCCTATTAACCTATATCCTAGGATGGGCCAAAAGCTTGGGCCCATATCCAGGTCTTCAGTTGCTTCCTAAAAGACATGAGTGAGGGGGCTTCCCTAATCTCCCTTGACAAGGAGTTCCACAGCTGCAGAGCCACCACTGAAAAAAGCCCTGTCTCTCGTCCCCGTCAACTGCACCTGTGTCAGCGGCAGGACTGAGAGCAGGGCCTCACTCAAACATCTTAATCTGTGGGAAGGTTCATTTTTTATGACGTCTACTTTGGTGCCTAAACTATGTTTAACTATACTATGATCACCATTTTAACTTTTACTATTTTAATGTGTATAATTTTGTACTTTTATCTTGGTGTGTTTTATTCTGTTTATTGTAATTTATTGGGCTTGGCCCCATGTAAGCCGCCCTGAATCCCCTTGGGGAGATGGAGACAGGGTACAAAAATAAAGATATTATTATTATTATTATTATTATTATTATTATTATTATTATTATTATTATTATTGAGCCTTGCCAATTAAAGCAGTGTCAAACTGCATTACTTCTATAGCATACACATGCTCTTATTCTGTCTATAGACCTCATGATCCTGATGATGCTCATGGGGACTCGGGGAAAACTACAGACACAGGATTTGACTCTGGATTTGATTTGTATCCTTCCCGCAACCACTACACATCTACCATCGAGCCTGAGGAAGACTTCTGGAAAACAAAAAACTTGCACACTTTTGTGGCATTTTGTTTAATCCCAGTAAATGGATCATGGGACCATTGAGGCTAAAATGTTTTAAAATTGGATCACATGTGTATTTTTAAATATAAATGGTTTGGAGATTTTCTTATTTCAAGTGGTATTTTAGTTCCATAACTATTTTTAAAAAACAATTTGCTGCTGGTTAGCATGGGGTCATGATGCTTGCTAAGTAGTCAGCAGGGAAGAAATACTGCCTGGAGAAGTTATTTGGATTTTTTTCCAAAAAAGAAAAATGGTACAGAACAGACAAAACAATGGGTTTGGGGAAAATGACAACAGAAAAGATGAAAAAAATGTAAATAAGTTACAACCAGTAGGGGTTTGTCAGTTAAAGCTTTCTAATAGCATCTTGCCCTTTCCTTTTCTTTTTATACCATTTCCCAGTCTTATACATATCACTGCTGGATTCTTGAGTTCTTGCCTAATGACTCTTGTCACCCTGTTGTCTTCATATCTGAGCAGTTTGCTCATTCCAGTTGTGCTGTCCCTTGCCTGATTCACATCCTGTATCGGTTGCGACAACTGGGATTTTAACAGAGGTCCAGAAGAATGACAAAGGACAAAAATGGTAGAATGAAAAATATTATTCATTTATTATATGGTGGTTGATTAAAACTAAGTGTCTCCTCTCTGAAACCCTGAAGAGCACCCTGGGCATAGCTGTCACAATATCTGCCAAGCTCCAGTGATATTACATGCCATAGTAGATAGTAATTTAAAAAATTTCCACAACAAATTGTACAGCTATATGGAATGAATTCCCTTCTCCCTTCATCCCTGGATGCTGCCAAATCATTCTTGCTTGTAATAACTTACCCAGCATACTCCTCAGCTTTTCTTTGAAGAACTAACTTTTGGCTCTGAAGGAACCATACAGGACCTCTCCTTAAATCATCCAAGTGTTTTGGATATGTAATTAAAGAAAAAGAGACGGAGAAAAGAGACTAAATTTGATGAAGTCACTTTATTTTGCATCCTGTTTTCATCTTGCTTTAGAAAGAATCCATAATTCTCTGCAGTAGATGCTTTTTGTAAAGAGGAGAAGACTAGTGGGCAGTAATCAACAACGGCCAGCAGTCCCCATATGCATGTTTTGGATTTGACACCAGGAGGGAAAGGCTAAAGATTGCTTTCGGGCAAAAAAGTTGAACTGGGACAAAACTATTGCTAGTTTTGGGCTGAAAGACAGAATACATTTGCAAGTCTAAGTAAGTCCCATTGAAAACTGCAGGACTTACTTTAACTTATGTTTGCAAAGGATTATACTGTGAGAAAGAGTTCATTGTCTGTGCTTGATAATTTTTTTGCTCATTTAATTGGGATCACAATATATTTTCACTGCACTTTTTAAAGTGCAGTTATTAACCTTTGAAAATAATCTGATATTTCCTTCATAGACTTTACATAGTGGCATTTTAATAGCTTCCTGCTCTGATACATTTGTATAACCATCTGCTGAGTATCATGTCAGTTGTAAACTATAGCAATATATGTTTTCAAATAGCTATACTAATCTTTATACAGAAAACTTGTTCAATCTATCAGCTTCTATATATTTAATTGCTATCTTTTTTCCCTAGCTTAAATGCTTATCTGATAAATACATTGATAAAAAAGTGAAAAATATGAAAACAACATGAGCATTAAAACTCCACTAAGCAGTATTACCAAAAATGGGACTATTTCATAGTTGTGACCCATATTCACATCTGGCTTCTTTCTACTGTTAACTTGCAATTATTTTATTCACTGACTATATCAATCTATACGGTAATTAAGAGGATTTTTTAAAATTCTTGTACAGTCTACAAATCCATATTTCTGTTCAAAGAGCAGGGACACTTCTGGAATTTGTAATAGTATCTCTAACAATCTTCTTATTCATGAGATTGTCTTTTAGACTAGAGCATAAACAGAGCTATGAACCTAGGGTGCAGATATGCAAAACAAGCCAACTATCCATGTTGTCAAATAATGACAACTTGAGGACAAATAAGGGAAGCAGAATATCTCAAAACAGCATTTTTTCCAGGGAAGCATTTGGTGAAGGAGCATCTTGCACTCTCTCCCCTTCTTTCCCTCCCTCTTTTTCTCTGCCTATATACACCAAAGAAATTATCACATTGAATGGGGTCCCAATGAGGGGTGTGGAGAACCCGTTGCCCCATGTTCTGCATCATCCGACTTCTTACCGCTGGCCTCATCCCATGGAGGGAAGCATATGCCACCCAACTTCTCCCCATGGTTGCAAAGGCAACATAGGAAGTCACCTTTGTTAATGCAGTGGAGGTGTACACCGCTTGCTCTCCCCTTTTGCCATGGAGAATCACTGGAAGTATATGTATATCATGTAATGGGCTCCATGGCAAAAGGGGAGAGCAAGCAGTGTACAACGGGCAAATTAGTTCTTATGATGAGGTCACAAGACCCTTAAATCTGTGGGGGATGTATTTCCAGATGGACTGCATGTTATGATTGAGCCTCGTGGCTCTGCTACTGGGAGACGTGGGCGTAAGACTTCTCGAGAGTCAGATACTCTCGAGGAGCGAGAAAGAAAGCGGCTGCGAGATATCTTTGCAGAACCATCTGACGAGGATTCTTTTGAAGGGTTTACTGAGAGAATGGAGGAAGAGATGGTTAGCTCGGAAGAGGATGACATGGAATGGACTCGTGTAAGGGAGGATTTGGGTGCCACTGGCAATGATAGTATGGGAGGCGATTGGGGACCTTCAGGATTAGACCCATGGGCAGGCTGGAGGGATGGGACGGGATCCACAGCTGGGGATGCTGTGGGGCGTAGTCAGAGGTGTTCCAGCTCTGATGAGGAAAGTGATGAGGAAACGCCCGGGCTAAGGAGGGCAGCTGATAGTGATGAGGACTTGTAACTGGCATAAAATGGGGTTTGGGAGCAATAGCAAATTGCGTTGGGCAAGGTAATCTGGACGAACGCTTGGGATCTGTGTGGGAAGTTTCCTGAAGACGGGTGTGATTCGTTTGCTGACTACGTAAGTTATCCTGGACGTTGGGCTCAGACGGCGGGAGGAATTGTGTGGGGTTTGTTTGTGCAACCTCTGCTTAATCTTAATAGCTTTGACCTTCCGTCGTCTTCTTGACGGACGCCATCTGCTTGTACTGGACATACGGACTTCTTGACTACGGCCTCGGATTCTCCTACCTGTGTTAGACCTGGTGAACTACAAACGTCTGCATCTACCTTACGACCTTCGGAACGGATTGGGACCTCGCTGACTGCTTAAGCCCTCGCCTGCTGTGTTGTATCGGGAATCTGCCTGCTGTGTGGAGGAGTAACCTTTAAAGTTACTCAAACATAGCTTTTGGCAGCAGAGAAGTATCTGCTGCCAATTAGTTGCATTCCTTTGAACTCTTTGTTCACCAGCTTCTGTTTTGTTTATTCCCAGGCTGAAGCAAGCTGTTTTGGTTTTGCCCGGATTAAACTCCGGTTTAATCCGGTTTATCTTTTGAACGTTTTTCTGTTCTCTTTTTACTTTTAAGGCCAGTGTTTGCCTAGCCCTTGTCTTTTACGGGCATTTTGAGTTCTGTAATTCCAATAAACTCTGTTATCTTTGACCTTGTGGCGTTCTGTCTTTGACACTGCAGTTACTGAAAACTACTGATAGTTTGGAGTATCATGTATTTATTTATTTATTTATTTATTTGCTTAATTTATACTCTGCCTTTGTCACACCATGGGGGACTCAAGGCGGCTTACTGCTCCGGCAAGATTCAATGCCATTTAAAACATAATAATAAAACATATCCCATCAATTAAAATGATTAAAACAGTTAAACAATAAAGCACGTACAACAGTAAACAGATTAAAAACATAAAGTGTATGTCTTTCAATCCCAGCATACCATAGTGTTATACTGGAGGACCTAGAGTTTCCCAGAAATATGTACTCTCTGGGCATTTGCTAGATCCTTAACTGTGGCTCTGTAATAACTTCTGGAGGGAAGCAAATGCCTTGAGGTGCAGGAAAGTGAAACCATGGATATGTGTTATCAGTGCAGTTGCACATACAAGTGAAACCATGGATATGGTTACTGTATTTGCCAAAAGCTGATAAGAAGCACAAAATGCAATCTTGGTTCCTGAGATCTCAAAAAAAAAAAAAAAAACCTCAAAACAACTTTCATCTCATTCTAAGTTGTAAAATATTTCATGAAGGACATGTAAGTTAATAGAAGTAGTCTTGACGGAAACCTGTTCAGCACGGATCAGCATCTGGCCCTGTTACTTTTATTAGTAGTGGGAATTGCAGATGTATGTCTTAGGGCAAGAAAATGATGCCTGAATGGAGGTATGACTGTTCAAAATGTTGTAAGCCCAAGGCTTCAAATAAAAACAGAGTAAAGCAATAGCAAAGGAGTCCTCTGAGCTTCATAAATGGGCCAAAGGAAGGAATGAGCTACTTTCTTTTCTTTTGTTGACAGCACATGAATTATGCACTGTAGCATAGGGTCACACCTCTAATGACATTGAGCTTTTATAGCCAGGTTGGGTTTTCTTTTTTTTTAAAGAGTGTTTCAGTTAGCTGCATTTCATTTATGTTTGGAGATATATTTTTTATTACCTTCTCTCTTATATATTTAAATTCCTAGGAAGTATTTCTTTTAGATCTGAATCATTCAGTGGTATTTTCTTCCTCTTTAAAACATATCAGATACTGTACACAATACATTTTTTACAGATATATGATGTAAGAAATCTAACTACTAGAGAAAAATCAAGCTTAATATTAATGTTAGCCTTCCAATACATTGAACTACAGTTGTGCGAGCAGGGTGGAGTTGTGCAGGTCAAAGATATGCACTACATAGTGAGGATAACAAGTGTATTTTACATAGCAAAGCAAGTAATACCTCCAGCAAGCAGCATCATTAACAGCTGGATACCGTTAGTAAGTAACACAAAACATTCAATTGATGAAGCTACATGATGATGAAGAAAATTATCAATGGAAAAATATCAGGCCACAACCTTTATTCGTTACAGCTGCAAATGTAGTTCAGAGCCGGTCTTAGGTATTTTTCAAGTGTAGGCGAACAGAATTTTGGCACCCCCCTCCCCAAACCAATCACTGAAAAATAAAAGCGTTGGATAAGCAAAAATGTTGGATAATAAGGAGGGATTAAGGAAAAGCCTATTAAACATCAAATTACATTAAGATTTTACAAATTAAGCACCAAAACATCATGTTTTACAACAAATCAACAGAAAAAGCAGTCTCAACTGCGCCCCTATATGTTTTGCACCTGAAGCGACCGCTTAATTCGCCTCATTGTTGGCTCTGATGTAGTTGGTGCCACATATGGGCCTGAATTCATGAATGAACTAACTTGCTTGTTGGCCAGTTAGCTCTCTGATCCAGCCTGCTCCCTGATCTATATGGAATGCTGGGATGGCAACATGTAGGCATTCCACCGATTGGGCCACTTGTCCCCCACCCCAACACCATGGGGTGACCTAGGAGTGTTTCTCCAAGTATCCGATTCAAGACACCTCTATCACTGCACCACCAGAACTGAATAAATCCCTGTAAGACATATGAAATGCCTGATGGGCATGAATTCTGATTCCTGGATCCAAGACTCATGTCACTGGCTCCTCAAAAGATGTGAACAGATGACTGGAGCTATAAAATTAATAGTGCAACCAGAGCCTGAACATGAAGGTTGTTTGTTTGGGATGACAGATGAAGAGTAATTGACCTCTGCAGCCAGGCTGACCTCTAATATACAGGGGAGGGAACAACCTGAGTGACAACACTCCTTAGGTGTTTCCACTAATGTCATCTACCCCAACACCCAATGGGGAGGGGAGTCTCCAAGAGCCAATTGGCTGTCATTCTTAGTTCACCCGCAAGGGCTGCTGGGAAGGAGCAACATGAGCCACTGCTAGTGCAGCCATCTGCTCAACTGGTAATGTCCATTTTAGTTAAGCTTACTCCTTAATAAATATGTCAGACAATTCAGGCCAAAGCTATCAGAGAAGGGATGTTCTTTCCCCATGTCCATGCCCACCACAAAGCTTCTGCTCTTGGTACATTAACAGTACAATTGCAGTCCTACATGCATCTTCTCAGAAATAGGAACAATTGACTTAAATTGATCATACTGCTGGATAATTTGGAAAAACAGTGTAAACCAAAGTCTACAAGCCTAGAATATTTATTTATTGAGCAATTCTAGTTGTTCAATTTAGATTGTAGTAATTATTTCCAAATATGCATCTATACATATGATTTAATACACATAATATACCTTCCTGCTTTTCTTGCTGATGCATTTATTTATTTATTTCCAACATTTATATCCTGCCCTTCTCACCTGAGGGGACTCAGGGCAGCTTACAACAATGGCAGTAATTCGATGCCTACACAAAATCAAAATTACACAGTACATAAAATCAATTAAAACTCTTAATATACAATTTTTAAAACATATAGTCAGATCCATTGCTTCTTTGTAAAAGTTGCATTACCTGGAACCATACAGGTAAGTAAAAATCTAGAGTAAAGTGAGACTTTGGGCTGTTTGATTAAATCTCATTGCTTTCAGAGTGATTTGAACTCTATAAATTTGTAAAGAGGTAAGGATACCCTGCCTGATTTATTTTGTCATTAGCTTCTGTAGGCAATGCTCCACTTTGGTTGCATGAAGGTGGTGTTAGTTATAAAGCAAATTAACAGGCACCCCCTCATTCCTGAAGATTTAGCACTTTATAAGATTCTGCAGTCTGTTTTCAATCCTGGCCGCCAGCCAAGGAGCTTTACAGTAATATAAAACAGATTACATTTCTATCACCTCTGATAGACTAGGTTGCATACCAGACTGGTGTCTGTGTGAAGATGGCTGGTGATGAATACAACTCCCAGGATGATGTGTGCTGTACCATATGTAAAATGTTCCAAAGATTGTACATGTGCAATGGACTCTTGGTATCTGCTAGGGTTTGGTTCCAGGACCTCCATGGATGCCCAAGTCACATAATATATGATGGTGTAATAAAATGGTGTCCTATATAAAATCAAGGTTTGCTTTTAGGATTTTTTGTTTGTTGGGTGGAGAATATTCTCAAGCCTTGGATGGTGAGATCTGTGGATATAGAATCCATGAATACAAAATGCCAACTGTAAATACAATCATATATTCCTTTGTGGGGTCACCCTTATTATATGATACAATTCCTTTAGTGGCTTGATCACATGTGGGCATACTTAGAAGGACGTATGTACTAGGATGCAGCACATCATGCCCTAACCTGACTGTTAGTCACAATTACAGTAGATTGGTGGATTGATTCAGTCAAGCAAGCACACTCCTGTACTTGCAAGACCTAAGCAAGACACTTGATGACATGGGTTCTTGGAGGCCTCTCATTCATAGAGTCACTATAAGCCAACATCAGTTTGATGGCAAATCAGAACAAAACAACAGACTATTGAATTAATACAATTTATATTGGATTTGACAAACAATTTCCTATTGATTAAACTGATCTACTTTAGTTGAAATTAACGACCAAATTTTGGCTTGTGAACTGTATATATTAGGCTGGTGTGAAAACATCCTTAAGTACCCACAACTGCCATTGCTACCACTACTTTCTCTTGCTCCTCTTTACATTTATTTATCCGGCCTCATTCCCAAAATTGAGACTTCAATACATCTTACAATTTAAAAGAACAATACAGTTAAAACATATAAAAAGTGAATGTTTTCATAGAAGTAAAGTATTCACACTATTAACACAATTCAATCTCCAGTTAAGAGAATAAAATTCCATTAAAAAGATAAAAGGCATCTAATATGGTGGTAGCCAAGCTGATGCCTTCTAGATGTTTTGGATTATAGAACTTTTACTGGCCTTACTCTATAGAAGTTATAATCTCAGAGTTCTTGAAGGTTCCAAGGTTGTTCTTGCCCTAATAGCTAGCCAGGATTAGGAACAAATATTTCACGATACATTCTATGTCAACCCCTGCTTTGAAAATCGACCATAGCTTTGATTCTAAATATAGAGTACATTTCTGTAATGAATGAATGATGTGGAATAACCACAAAAATGAGTTGTTTTTTTTTTAGCTTGCAGCATCTATTTTCCATGGCGCTATTATTTAGGATCCATTATCCAACTTGTTACAGAAAAGAAGAGAATTTTTTATTATTTTTTCAAAAGGAATTGACACATAGACCTGTAAAAGTTAAGGACATGATCTTTCTTTGATAAATAATTTCTGATCACTTTTTATATATTCAAATATAAAAAGGCAAGTGTGGAATTTTTTCTTCATCAGCGCAAATTTATATCAGCTTTAGGACACAAAATGTTATTGCCCTAAAGGTTCTCAACCTGTGGGTCCCAGGTGTTTTGGCCTAGAACTCCTAGAAATCTCACCCAGTTTACCAGCTCTTGGGATTTCTGGGAGGTGAAGGCCAAAACAACTGGGGACTCACAGGCTGAGATCCACTGCCCTAAAGAATGACCACTGTCCAAATTTTATTTTGGAGTCAGAAAGAGGTACTTTCTCAAGCTTACCATTTAATCCATTAAAATTTACATCTGTAAGGAACGTGCTTCCAGGGCCGGTTGTTACTAGGCGGCCGCGGACGCGGCCGCCTCGGGCGCTGGCTGCTAGGGGCGCTGTCGAGGCGTCGACAGCGACCCGTAGCGCCACCGACGCCTCCGGTGTTGGCGCGGGCCCGCGGGGCTTCAATCCCCGCGCCCACGCCAAACCGCGACAAGGACCTAGGCCATTTTGCCCTTAGTAACAAACTAAGGGCAAAAATGGCCTATCTGTGCTGTGCGCATGCGCACAGCCAGCTAAGCCATTTTTGCCCTTAGTTTGTTACTAAGGGCAAAATGGCCTAGGTGTGCTGTGCGCACGCGCACAGCACACCTAGGCCATTCGGGCCTTACTTCCTGGTCGCGGCCGGCGATCACCCGGGCGATCGCCGGCCGCGACCAGGAAGTAAGGCCCGAATGGGCTATCTGCGCTGTGCGCACGGGCACAGCGCAGATAGCCCATTCGGGCCTTACTTCCTGGTCGCGGCCAGCGATCGCCCGGGCGATCGCCGGCCGCGACCAGGAAGTAAGGCCCGAATGGCCTAGGTGTGCTGTGCGCGTGCGCACAGCTCACCTAGGCCATTTTGCCCTTAGTAACAAACTAAGGGCAAAAATGGCCTATCTGTGCTGTGCGCATGCGCACAGCCAGCTAAGCCATTTTTGCCCTTAGTTTGTTACTAAGGGCAAAATGGCCTAGGTGTGCTGTGCGCACGCGCACAGCACACCTAGGCCATTCGGGCCTTACTTCCTGGTCGCGGCCGGCGATCGCCCGGGCGATCGCCGGCCGCGACCAGGAAGTAAGGCCCGAATGGGCTATCTGCGCTGTGCCCGTGCGCACAGCGCAGATAGCCCATTCGGGCCTTACTTCCTGGTCGCGGCCGGCGATCGCCCGGGCGATCGCCGGCCGCGACCAGGAAGTAAGGCCCGAATGGCCTAGGTGTGCTGTGCGCGTGCGCACAGCACACCTAGGCCATTTTGCCCTTAGTAACAAACTAAGGGCAAAAATGGCTTAGCTGGCTGTGCGCATGCGCACAGCACAGATAGGCCATTTTTGCCCTTAGTTTGCGCATGCGCACAGCCAGATAAGCCATTTTTGCCCTTAGTTTGTTACTAAGGGCAAAATGGCCTAGGTGTGCTGTGCGCACTCGCACAGCACACCTAGGCCATTCGGGCCTTACTTCCTGGTCGCGGCCAGGGCACGCTGGGCGGGGGGCGGGGCCAACTCTGGCCCCGCCCCCCGCACTATTCGCCCTGGCCCCGCCTCCCACACAGCGTGGGAGGCGGGGCCAGGGCACGCTGGGCGGGGCCAGGGCGTGGGAGGCGGGGCCGGTGGCGGGGGCGCTTTTTAGCACCCCCGCTTAACATTTAAAAATATCTCCGGCCGGCCCTGCGTGCTTCCTCCTCTAGAAAAAAGCTATAGATATAAAATAGAAACATGAAAGAACAATTTTTCAAGCTTATCTGTTTAGTCCTGATATATCTTTTGATAAGCAAAGAGTGATATTATATGTCCAATATCACAAAGTTAAAGATTTTTCTACAACACCTAAGTATCTTTGAATTTGGATATGTATGGTTTGAGCAGAAATAATATTTTTGACAATATGGTATATTTAACACATCAGCAGAATATAAAGCAACTTACAGGGTACTATTTATAATTATATATTATGCTATTCAAGTTCAGGAACACCATTGCTAGAAGCAGTCAGGGCATTTTTAACATATACTTAAGAAGCATCCATTTGAAATATTCCATCACTCTTTGAGTTACAGCCTAGCCAAGCAGTTCTCCATTGGTGCTGACCTGCCACAGGGTCAGTCACAAGAATAACTAAGAAATATTTGGATATATCCTTTACATCTCCAGACTCAAATGGGTGTGTATCATCAAAATGCAAATATATTCAATTGTATATCTGAATAATAATAATAATAATAATAATAATAATAATAATAATAATAATAATAATATCACTTTATTCTTATATCCCACCCCATCTCCCCAAAGGGACTTGGGGTGGCTCACATGGGGACCAAACCTGTCAATACCCAATAACATATAACCACATAAATACATTTAAATACATATAGACATAAAACCATAGAATAGTACCATGGGATCAAGTTCCTCCTGTCCTTCTATTAGGCTTTCCATTATGGTGAAAAAAGAAGGCTTAATTGAGAGTCATGTAATGGAACAGAAGTAAAACTTTGATATACAAGCAGATTTGCCTTCTCATGTCCTGACATTCTAGCTGCTTGTACTCCAAAATTTGTATTGACAATTTTTTTACATGCATAAAAAAATAAAAAGACAAGAGACTTCTTATACCTCGAGGAACATCATTCTTTGAATATTGAATTTCTCAACCCCTGATAAACCGGGGGTAGCAATCTCAAGCCTGGGTCTCCCCCAGCTAGGCTTCCATTAACTCCCCTCTCCAAATTGCTATGGTATCTTCATGTATTTGCTACCTACAGGTATACTGCATTATATGGCAGTGTGAATCCATATTTGCCATTTCTCAGCACCACAGAGCTAAGGGAAGGCTTATGCCTTAGGAAGGAGCTTTTTTTTAACCTTTTGGGGGCTAAATGAGGGATAGGAAGGGGACTTGGAGTCAATCCAATTCATGCTAAGATTGAATCAGAATGATTAGGTATATGGCAGGGCCATAGCCAGAAAAAAAATGGGGGGGGGGGGTTGAAACTTGTTTTTAGCAAATCATGAAGAGTAGTACCATAGCGCAAAATAATTAGAAATCAGGCTCAAATGATAAACTTTAGAGAACATTCATGGGTATTTGATTAATTGTTTAAAATTCATGAGTAAACTAGTTTTAAAAAAACCTGAAAATTTCAGTGTGTGTGTGTGTGTGGGGGGGAGAGTTGAACCCCTAACCCCCTCATTGGCTATAGCCCTGGTATATGGCCACCCTCCAGCCAAAAAGGTGATGTTTCCCCCACACATGTGGTCACAAAATGTGTCATGAAGCAGCATTTTAGATACCAGTTCATGTCACATTTTGACTTGTGTAGAAGAGTCCATGGTCAGTGTGGATGCATAAAATGGAGTTTAACTGAGTCTACACTGACTACAAACTACACTGACTACACTACAAACTGCATTATATGGCAGTGTAGATGGGGATAGAGATGGGGGGAGGGATTGGTCTCTTAACTCTGTTTACCCAGTTCCAGCCCTGCATTCATGTGGTAGGACTTGGCTTAACTGCTTATGGCAAAGCAAAAAGTACATGTATCCTGTTGTATGCCCAGAGTTCTTTTTCCGATTATACAGGTACACAAGGGATTACATTTTCTCTATTTCTCAGTACTATTTCCATGTACATGTATAAGAAATTTGAAAAGTCATCACAAATGATTGCACATCACTCTGTTTCTTAAATACATAAGCCCGAAACATCTAGTCTGGAGGAAATGGAAGATGGATGGGGTCATATACCCATTTGGGGAGTTAGGGGTGGGAAAAAAACATAAAAGTGAAATTATGCTAGGGATCCTTTTCCAAAAAAAAAAAAGTCATCAACCTACATAGCTTTCCCACAGAAAGAAAACTTATAAAATTGATGTTAGAATTATTTACACAAAATGGGACAAATCCAATTGTTAGTCTTAACTAGAGCTGATTTACTGAACCAGTAACTGAATAATTATGTAGATTTCACTGGTGCAGTAGAGCTACCCTAGCTTGGCCAACTAACTGGATTCAGGCCATGGTTTTCAATGCTAATGATCCAGAATCCATATATAGGCCAGAAAATAGTTTCCAGCATTCCCTAGCTGAATTTATATACTTACAATGGTTCTTATCAAATAATCTTGGTATCAGTCTCACCATAGTTCATTGTGTAAAGCCTCAGTGCCAGGGTGACAGTGCATATCCATTTGAATTAGTAATATAAATATGTGATATAATGGCAGTTTTGGAAATCTGGGTAATCTGTCATGATTAGTATGCAACCTTTTATGATCACCTTCCTGCATGCCTCTCTTGAATCACCCAGGGGGGGATAAGAAGAATAATGTATTAATTATACTGTACAGTGAAGGAATTTAACTGAGTTTGTTGTAAGGTAAAGGATGCAATATGCCTTGTGATAAATTCTCCCACAGTGGAGGTATTATATCAGGTAAAGAGATTAATTCTGTGAAGATTAATGAATCCAAGGGATCCAGAGGTGCTCAGGAATCAATATGGTTATTAGGAGTGTAAGGTATTGCTTTTCATAAAAAATGGAACATTATTCACTAGTACACTGTAGTTACATGCAGACTAGACTCTTGGAATAACAAAAAGACTTTAAGTTGACACGCTAATCAAAGTTGATTTTAAACATTGACACACAAATCATAACAAATAACTTTAAGTGATGGAGCCTTCTAATTTAACTGGCCAATTAAATCAACTAGATAACTATTATCAACATAATATCTAGATCTATATATGTTATGTGGACCAAAGTAATAATAGGTATACAGGGGCTGTGGCGCAGACGGTAGAGCAAGCCATTGCAATTAACTGCAATGGATCACTGACCAGGAAGTCATAAGTTCGAGGCCCGCTCGGAGCTATGCTGTTGTTTGTCTTTGTTAAAAGGCATTGAATGTTTGCCTAATATGTGTAATGTGATCCGCCCTGAGTCCCCTTCGGGGTGAGAAGGGCGGAATATAAATGCTGTAAATAAATAAATAAATAAATACCTAGCAAACAAATTCCTTGTCCCTTATGGGTCACTCTTTCAATGAAGATATATTTCATAGTAGGACATGAAGCTATGAAATAATGGTAGGATCAGAAGCCACCATATATATACATACATATATGCATACTTTTTACTTATTGAGTTCTTTATAAACATGCATAGCTGTTCACAAGATATTTTGTTGTCTATTACTACATCTACATGAGGAAGAAAGCTGAAACCACGAGCTTTTCTACACTGTAGCATGATATGCAGTTTAACACCAAAGCAACTGCTGTGGCTCAATATTATGGACTTCTGGGATTACACTCTTTGGCAGTAAATGCTAAAGACCTTGCAAAACTACAGCTCTCACAATTCCATAGCACTGAGCTATAGCAGTTAAAGTGGTGTCAAACTGATTTTCTGGACCCATCTCAGTCTGGTTTCAGGCCTGAGCACAGTACTGAGATGGCTTTGGTCACCTTGGAAACTGGACAGGGGGAGTGTGACCCTGTTAGTTCTCTTGGATATCTCAGTGGCTTTCGATACAATTGACCATGGTATCCTCCTGGGACGGCTCTTGGGGATGGGCCTTGGGGGCACAGTGCTCCTGTGGCTTCAGTCCTTCCTAGAGGGCCATTTTCAGCTGGTGAAACTGGAAGACACCTGCTCGGACCCCTGGCCATTGACCTGTGGGGTCCCACAAGGTTCCAATCCCGACCAGACAGAAGTCCTCCAGGTCAGTTGTAGGTCTGATTGATTGGGGTATTGGGTGGCAAACTGTCCTTGACAGGGTCGCACTCCCCCTAAAGACACAGGTCTGCAGTTTGGGGGTCCTCCTGGACTCAACGCTGACATTTGATGCCCAAGTGTCAGCAGTGGCTGGGAGAGCCTTCACACAATTAAAACTTGTGCGACAACTGCGACCATATCTCATGAAGTCTGATCTGGACACGGTGGTCCACACCCTAGTTACCTCTATATTGGATTATTGCATTGCACTCTATGTGGGGCTGCCCTTGAAGATGGCCCGGAAATTCCAATTAGTTCAATGTTCAGCAGCCAGACTACTCACTGGAGCAACTTACAGGGAGCGGTCAACCCCCTGTTTAAGAAGCTCCACTGGCTGCTGTACATTTTCCGGGCCCAATTATAAAGCCCTAAATGGTTCAGGACCTGCCTACCTTAGTGACCGTATCTCCTCCTATAAGCCTGCACGATCTCTATGTTCATTAGGGGAGGCCCTCCTCTCGCTTCCACCCCATCACAAGCACAACTGGTGGGGACGAGGGAGAGGGCTTTCTCTGTGTTGGCCTACCGGCTCTGGAACTCGCTCCCCAGGGAGATTAGGCAAGCCCCCACCCTGGTAGCATTTAGGAAGACCCTAAAAACTTGGCTCTTTCAACAGG
Source organism: Anolis carolinensis (assembly GCF_035594765.1). NCBI lineage: Eukaryota > Metazoa > Chordata > Lepidosauria > Squamata > Anolidae > Anolis > Anolis carolinensis. The sequence goes on from NC_085845.1 coordinate 59,241,956, forward strand.
CTTTTGGAGAATGAACTCCTCAATCCCCATGATAGATCTTATATTTGCAGCCATTTTCTCATTTACTGCACTTTATCTTGTCCTATCAGTTTGTTTATAGTCACAGAGTCCACCCCTCCCAAGTTGCTTTCTCATTGATAGTTGTATTCAATCAACTACCTCGTGTTATAATATTCAGTCATTGCACTTTGCCCAGTTTGTTTTTTACCTCTTTACTTGGGTGCCAAACCCATGTTTTATTATGTTTTAATATGATTATTATTTTATTCTTTTGTTATGTTTTGTTATGTTTAGAGAGTTTAATTTTAATAGCTATGTCTGTATTTTTTTATTTTTTATTTGATTGGCTGTTTTTATTCGGGCTTGGCACCATGTAAGCCGCTCCGAGTCCCTTCAGGGAGATGGAGGCGGGGTATAAAAATAAAGTATTATTTATTTATTTATTTGCAGTATTTATAGCCCGTCCTCCTCACCCTGAAGGGGACTCATAGGCGGCTTACATAACACACATATGGCAAGCATTCAATGCTGTTATACACTTAACAAGGACAGACAACACACAAACAGAAGTAAAGGCATTTCCCAGCTTATTTCTGGCATCTCGGAGGCTGCGCTCGACTCCGGCCATGTGTGTGTGTGGTGGGGGGGGGGGGGTGCTGTCACTCCATCTTCCATGCAGAGGAGATTTTTTGTCATCCTTAGATGTCCTCCTGATCGATGTACTTAAGGACAACTTTTTATTACCTCCCCTCTAAAAGCGGTACCTATTCACATTTCTGCTTTCGATCTTTTAGGTAGGCAGGTGAGCTGGGGTTGACGGTGGGTGCTCACTCCAACCTGGGCTTGAACTTCTGACCTTCTGATTGGCAGGATTTTTTGCAGTTTAGCCTGCTGTGCTAAGCCCAGCTGTTGGGCAGTTGCTTTTTCTTTGCCTTTCAAGTAGAAAGTCTTGCCAGTTGCCAAACTCCACACAAAACTTTGGCGAGGTCCAAGTTTGATTCTGTTAGTCTCAGAGGGAGTTATCCATCAGGAGACTACAATAAATGCAAAGCATCTTAATTCAACTCAAGCATCATCAAAATTCAATGCATATCCCTAGATTATGTATCAAATACCAGAGGTGAATGTAATAATATTCTTGAATGAGATTCTGCTCGTGTGCATGCTTCAATATAACAGACTAAAAGAGAACTTTAGAATCAGCTGGCTCCTCTTCAGGAATACTTGTGAATACCCAGCCTATAATAAACACAGATGGGAAAGTTTGCCTGTCATCAACTTTGTTTTCCATGTCTTCCCTTTTCCATTTGAATTCCCTTCTGGATGTGTGTGCATTTTCAAAGTTTAACTTGAAAAAATATTAAAGGACAGAACAATCAAAGACAGAAAAGTAAATGACAAATGGGATGTAATGCAGTAAGTTCACACAGGATAGAGCATGCAAGATTAATCAGATGACTTTGAAGATAACAGGTTTTGTGACCAGGGGAATTGAAGTTCTCCAACTGCAGTGGGATTTCTGTCATACAGTAATGTACACAACATATACAAAATGATTCCTTCAATCCAAATAGGGAGGTGCAGTATTTATAAAAATAAGGAGGACACACATAGGATTAGGTTGAAAGGCAAATCTTTGCATTAAAAATGAGTAACAAGGTAAAGATACAAGAATGAGTCATGGCATATGTGTTGTTTGATAGTATCTTACTGATGGGTGAGATGGCATTAGAAGGCAGGAACATGTACACCGAAAACATAGGACTGTTAAATATCAGAACTAGAGGACTTTAATCTCATGCAAAATATGTAGAGCAAAAAGAAGATATCATACTTCTTTAAGATACAAAGAGAAAAAGCTGAATGTCAGAACTCAAGACTCAACTTTGCAAACACAAAGAAAAACAAACAACACGTCCTCCCCAACAAAACCTGTTTGGGTTCATGTTTGGTCTGTTGCACAGGGGAGTTAAATTATTTGGCTGCAGGTTCTGTCTCTTATTGTTGTATTTTTAATTTGTGTACTTTCAATTTTGTTTCTTAATTGTTTGATATGATATTGTGAGCTGCCTTGAGCATATTTTTGGAGGAGGAAAGGGGGATTAAATTTACACAGTAGTACGAAACAACAATAAGCAAAACCTTTCTGAATTGAGTAGAGATGGCATGTCTTGTAAAGTATCTTCAAAGGCTAGTCCATAACACATTCCCAAAACTACCATCTGCAAATCTATCCAACTTAGAATGCAGAGGAACAACTGAACAAGGCTGGTGGACAGTTCTCTGTTCAGGGGGGCACAAAGATGGTCAAAATGTCCCTCAAAAGAAACATAACAAAATCAAAATTGGTCAGAAGTCTGGTTAGCAAGAACTGATTTTTATTAATATTAAATAGACAATGGGATGTCATCATCATAGGCAATCAGTCTTGGCTGAGTATATTTGTCGTGGCCATGGATCTGTAAGTCACACTGAGGATCTGGCAAGGGAAATAGGGGCGTACTACCTACTTAAAAGCCTAACAACCACTCCTGGATGTTTCAAGAACATACAATGCAATTCTTTCTTTTTTTGTCCATAAAAATATAGTCTGGAAGGGCAAATGGTTACACATGCAGTTGGAGGGGGAGGCAGCATGCGGTCCAGAGCTATGTTTTTCCCATCCTTAAATAAGAGGAGAAGAATAATGAAAGGAAGCACAAATCAAAACTGCATCTAATGCCCAATGTATATACATAGACATTCAAAGGACTGGATTGTTTTTTCAAAAGTGAAAAAGAAATAGTTCACAATGGGCACCAAATTTTGAGCACATCTCAAATTTATCCATTGTATGAAGTAGAGATCATGATGGTGGCAATGATGATGGTACACACAAACCCTCTCTTTGTAAGCATGTCCTCCTGTTTTAACTCCATGTTAGCAGGAAAAAGTGATTTATGTGGTCAAAATGAAGCAGTACACAAATACACTTATTTAAAACATACTACCCTTGAGATGTTGCTATAGGGAACAGTACTTCACAATGTGCTACAACCCACACAATTTTGTGTCCCTTGTATTATATTATTATTTTACTCCATAGTGATTCCATGGGTGAGTTTGTTTCACTTTTTATATTTTATTTTACTGCAGTCCAGGCTGGCTTTGACATATAGAATGCGATTCCTTTGTATCTGTTCAAAGCAGCTCTGATTTTTGTTATTCTCATATATCTATGGGGAACCAAAATGTTCCTTTCTATTCTTTTCTAGACACAGCTCATCACTCACTTCTCTTTTTCAAATGGCCACACTTTAGCTTTTCCTTATCAAATCTGGGGTCTGAATAATATCCCAAACAATTAAGCACTTAAGAAGCAAAAGCCATACATGTTTACCATAATGGAAAGGTAACACAAGTAATCCTTTGGGGGCTTTTAAACCATTCTGGGAATCAGAATAATTGCCTGCACTTCAAAGAGAGAAGAGAAAAAACACATCAAACAAAAATGGTTAGCTTAATAGAAAACAATATTGTACATTAAAAATACATCTAGAAAAAAATCCAAGTATACTCTTAACGTCATCATTTATTTATTTAATGGATTTAATGTCACCATTCTAATGGCTTAAGACTGCAGTTTCAAACACAGTTCTTAGGGAATAAAGCCCATTGAACATAGTGGGATGCTTACAAGTTGGGATGTACTGCAAAGCAGAATGTGCAAAACAGTTCTCTGGAAAATAAATATTGTGTAAGAGAAAACGATTATTAAATTAGCATAAAATTAATTTTAAAATAAATTTAAGAAATCAAATTTATTATTACAGAGGACTAGTATAGTGAATTGGATTGGATTATGACTCTGGAGACCAGGATTCAAGTCTCATGGGTGACCTGGGCAAGTCGCACTCTCTCAACCTCAGAGGAAGGTTGAACAAATTTTGCCAAGAAACCCCTTTGGTACATTTGCCTTAGGGTCACTGTAAATGGGAAAAGACTTGAAGGCAGGGCCGTAGCCAGAAAAAAAATTCAGGACGGGTTTTGAAAATTTGGGGGGGGGGGGGGTTGAACCCCTAACACCCCCCCCCCCCCCCCGGCTACAGACCTGTCAATATCTGCTTGAGATAGTGCCTGGAGGGACTCTTAATTTTTTTGCATCTCATAGACTTAGCATGGGGTCATGTCTGACTCTGGGAGTTGGTGCTCATCTCCATTTCTAAACCGAGGAGCCGGCGTTTTCCGTAGACACCTCCAAGGTCATGTGGCTGGCATGACTACATGGAGCATCGTTACCTTCTCGCCGGAGTGGTACCTATTGATCTACTCACATTGGCATGTTTTCGAACTGCTAGGTTGGCAGAAGATGGAGCTAACAGCGGGCGCTCACTCCGCTCCCTGGATTTGAACCTGGGACCTTTTGGTCTGCAAGTTCAGCAGCTCAGTGCTTTAACACACTTCGCCACCGGGGCTCCCAACCCATTATGAATAAAGTAAATAAAACTTCCATGAAAGAGGAATCGCAGCCCATTATAAAAAGAAATGAATGAGGTCTTATAAGAAAAGCACCCAAAGTTTAGTAGCAAAAAGGGCAAATTTGTTCCTTTTGCTCCCCCCATATAATTAATTTTGAAAACTCAATTTTGTTCTGTTTCTTTTATGATAATTTTGCAACATTTGCTGAATTTTTATTTTTAAAAGAAAGAATGAATTTAGCAGCCATCTCACTTCAAAGGTAAGCCCTATTGTGTTTGATGGGATTACTTGAAGATTAGTGGCTTTAGGTTGATATTATTACTAATTAAATGAAGAGTGAAATTAAATATATACTTGAAATAGCACACACGGTCTCTTTTAACTCTATCTTCAGGCTTCAAAAATGTCCTGTACTGTCTCCATTTATTCTTCCCCTCTACCTAGGAAACATGATGTGTTAATTGTATAAGTAACACTTCTCCCACATAATTAACCAGTCTTTTATGCCATTTCCATCTTATCCATGCCACAAAGAGGGGTGTGTGTGAATCAATTTACCCTGGCAAGTCTAGCAGCTGATTATAAATGTATAGATATTCTGGAAGAAAAAGTACCTTCAATAGACCTCAACAGAAAAAAGAGGCATTAGAATAATCTTTTGATGCAGAAAATTTAGGTATTCATTCCCATTTCCAGTTCAAAAAAAGAAGGCGTTGATAAAGAAGAAGTTGATAAACAGCAATTGGAAATATGTAATTATAGCTAGTAGAGTAAATTAAAAGTTTATATGTATAATAGTTTTTTAAAATCATTTTTGGAAAAAAAAATACCAATAAGTTAGAGTTTGGAACTTGCATTTATTTTATGTCTCAGAGTAAGGAAAATATATACCATATCTCAAATTAAGAAAAAAAATGAACTATGATTAAAAGGCATTCTATCTGAAGGGAGAATGGATAGGAATGACTTGTTTTCTCTAGAAATAAAATTGCCACATTTTGTTGTTTTGCAGTTTTTTATTTGTAAAAGAAAAGAGGGTGTTATACCCTTCTTGCTTGAACACTGCTAAATCAAGAGAGAAACAAAATGTGTCCATAAGTCAGAATGAGTTTTCAGTTCTATGCAGTACCAAATTAAGTTCTTCAGTCAGAGAGCTATCAAGATACTCCAAAAGGCCCATCACATATGCATGATAAATGGAAGTGGTTATCAAGTGCTAGAGTTGGGTTATTTATTGTTTCTAATACTTATAGCCTGCCATTTGCTCAGAAAACACTCAGTACACCTTAGCAACAAAAATAATAAATATGCAATGAATAGACAAGAAAAATGTCGGCAGTTCTATGACCTGACATTAAGCCCATATTTTAATCACCCTGCATCTAAGGTGAAGAGAGACTCCAATGGTTCTAAATTTGATTACACATTTTGGGGAAAGAATGGTACTAGTACAACCCTTAGGGCAACTTAATTGCCCTGCCTTACCAAATGGTTCTCCATCTACATCATAGGGTGCTTCCAGACAGGCCAAAAATGTGTGCGAAAGTGGGTTTTTAAAACTTGCTTTGGCATGCATTTCTCTCCCCACAAGCCCCCCCAAAACCCGAGCTTTCCTGGGGAGGGTGGCTACATGCCTTCTCGATTACTGTCACGACCCCGGCTACAGAGCACCAATAACCATACGCAGAGGCCAGATTCTAACTAATATCTTTATTAAGGAAATATATAAGGTTAATAAAAACAAATGTAAAAGTTAGTTCAGAAGCGGACCTTTCAGGAAAGGTCAAAATTAGTCCAAAAAAGCAATGTCCAATAAGAAATATTATGGTCCAAAGTTGTAATCCAATAACCGAAACACTCACTTTGCCAGGCAAAGTGAGGGGAGATGACAAGGTCCTTTAGTCCATAAACTTGAGCAAGGCTAGGAAATAACTTGATACTTGAAACAAGGCTTAAAACGTGGAACAAGGTAACTAGGAACAAGAACAAGGTCCGTGGAATAACTTGGTAAAATCCGTGGAACAAGGCAAGGATTGGTCCTGGGAAACAAGGCAAAGTCCGTAGATAAACAAAGGCTGGGAAGCAAGGCGAAGGCTGGATAGCAAGGCAAGGCTTGAGCAGGAGCGAGGCTTGAATCGGAGCGCGCTGTCCAGACACAACTCGCTCCGTAGGCTGACGAATTGACTCCGCGAAGTTACTACGCGGGTAAAACACCTATATAGAGTCTAACTTTCCCACCGAAGCAGTTCTCTGGGAATCAGAAACGAAAGCTAAACTCTGAGACCAGATGTTAAACTCCTTAAAGATTCTCACGAGAAGCAGTCTTAATTGGCTACATTCTTAGCTGCAATCCTCGCACTCCTGCGCGAAGCTGATTCCAAACTTCTCTGTTGTTTACAAAACTCCCGGCGCAAGAACACGGGAGAAGTAGGCTCTGGGCTTGTTTGACATACTTCTGGGAGACAACTTTCTTGCAGGTGCAAGGTTCCCAGATCTGCCTGGGAAAGATCTGGCTGAGAGGAATCCAGTTCAGACTGGGAAGGTAAAAAACCCAAGTTTTCATCTTCATCAGGAATTACAATGTCCTGAGCAGGACTACAAGGCCCATGGGTCATCACACTATCCCCCTCCTCAAGGCCCCTCCCAAACTGGGGCCCTCTCCCCGAGGCGCGAGGTCGCGGCTTGGCGGGATAGGTCTGATGAAAGCGACGGGTTAGCTCAGGAGCATGGACTGTGGAGGCGTCTTCCCAAGAGCGTTCCTCAGGGCCAAAACCCACCCAGTCAATGAGATATTGTAGGCGGCGGCGGTGAAAGCGAGAATCCAAAATGTCCTCAACCTCGAACTCCTCCTCCCCATTCATCAAAACAGGAGGGGGGGCCGGTTGGTCTGTATCAGGACGCACACCATCCGCCGGAAGGAGCAGGGAACGGTGAAACACTGGGTGAATGCGCATTGAACGCGGAAGTTGGAGTTTGAAAGTCACGGGGTTTAATTGCGCCACCACTGGATAGGGGCCAATGAAACGGGCATCTAACTTCCGGCAAGGGCGGTGGGAGGGCAGAAAGCGAGTGGACAGAAAAACCCGATCTCCTACCTTGATTTCGGGGCCCGGCTGGCGGTGTTTGTCAGCGTGGTGTTTGTAGTCCTCCTTGGCTTGGTCCAGTTGCTGGAGCAAAAGTTGTTGCACCGCTGTGAGTTCCTGCAGCCAATCCTCTGCTGCGGGAACTTCTGAAGTTTCAATGACAGGAGGAAAGAAACGTGGATGGAAGCCGTAGTTTGCAAAGAACGGCGTTTCTTTTGTAGAAGCTTGAACTCCATTGTTGTAGGCAAACTCAGACAGTGGTAACAGAGAAGCCCAATTGTCCTGTTGGTAGTTTACATAACAGCGAAGATACTGCTCCAAAGTGGCATTGGTGCGCTCCGTTTGCCCATCTGTTTGGGGATGATGAGCTGAAGATAAGCGAGAGTCTATGCCCAATAGTTTTTGTAGCGCCTTCCAAAAACGAGAGGTGAATTGAGATCCACGGTCTGTGACTAAACTCTTGGGCAATCCATGTAGTCTGAAAACATGTTGAAGGAATAGATCCGCAGTCTCTTTGGCCGTGGGGAGGCCTTCGCAGGGAATGAAATGGGCTAACTTGGTGAAAAGGTCCACCACCACTAAGATCGTGGTGAATCCACAGGAAGGTGGTAGGTCAGTGATGAAATCCGCAGAAATTATTTCCCATGGGCGAGATGGGGTAGGAAGGGGGTGTAAAAGCCCTGAGGGCTTCTCCCTTCTTATCTTGGAGCGCTGGCATACTGGGCAGGTGTTGACATATTTTTCCACATCCTTGCGGATCTTGGGCCACCAAAAATCCCTTAGGATCAGATGCATGGTTTTAAATAGTCCGAAGTGTCCTGCTGGTTTGCAATCATGACACAGACGAAGCGCTTTTTCCCTGCCCGGTCCGGGTGGGATATAAACATGATTTCTATAGCAAAGCAGCCCATCCTTAAGCGAAAAGGGAAAATGCAGACCTTGGCGAAGTTGGTCCTGCGCCCAGGCATCTGCTTGCTGACTAGCCCTGATTTCTTGAGCACAGAGGGGTCCTGGAGTAGAGGAAGTTGAACCAATGGGAATGGATTTGGTGTTCCCCACTGTGAGCGTGGCAAAGTTCCCGGGTTGTAATAGTTGGGATTCAAAGGTCTCCTTGCGTCCTGCAGCGTATTCCGGTTTACGTGACAGGGCGTCTGCTTGCTTGGTCTGGGCTGGGGTCACATAATGAATCTGGAAGTCGAAACGTTCGAAGAATAAAGCCCAACGTTGCTGCCTCTGATTTAGTTTGCGGGCAGTTCTTAGATGTTCTAGATTACGATGATCAGTGTGGACTTCAATGGGAAATTTGGCCCCTTCTAGCCAATGTCTCCAAGTTTCAAAGGCTGCCTTTATGGCCAGTAGTTCTTTTTCCCAAATGGTGTAATTCCTCTCTGGTGTGGTTAGTTGACGAGAGTAAAAGGCACAGGGATGGAGGTGATCTCCCACCGGTTGTAAGAGTACAGCCCCAATTGCCACATCAGAGGCGTCCGCTTGCACAACAAAAGGGGTTCCAGGATTTGGGTGCTGTAGAATTGGCTGGGAGGTGAATAGTTTCTTTAGTTGCTGGAACCCTTTCTCTGCTTGATCAGTCCAGCGGAAAGGCTGCTTTCCACGGATGCAGCTAGTGATGGGGTCGGACCAGCGGGCAAAATCTGGAATGAACTTGCGGTAATAGTTCGCGAACCCCAAGAAACGCTGCACCTCTTTCTTGTTAGTTGGCGCCCGCCATTCCAATACTGCTGAAACCTTGGCTGGATCCATGGAAAGCCCTAGAGGCGAGATGCGGTAACCAAGGAAATCTACCTCTTGTAGATCAAAGGCGCATTTTTCCAGCTTGGCATAAAGTCCATGATCCCGCAGTCGTTGTAACACCATTTTGACGTGGTTCTCATGTTCTGATTGTGATCTAGAAAACACCAAAAAATCGTCCAGGTAGATTATCAAGAACCTGTCTAGATAGTCCTGAAAAATGTCATTGACAAAATGCTGGAACGTTGCGGGAGCTCCGCATAAACCGAAATTCATAACTCGGGACTCGAATAATCCGAATTTGGTCTGGAAGGCGGTCTTCCACTCGTCCCCTTCCCTGATGCGAACTAAGTTGTAAGCCCCCCGAAGATCCAGCTTGGTGTAAACCTTGGCTCCTCGAAGCCGATCCAGTAGATCCGAGATTAAGGGCAGGGGATAGCTGTTCCGCTTGGTGATATTGTTCAATGCTCTGTAGTCCACCACCAAGCGTAGTTCCCCTGACTTCTTCTTCACAAACATCACTGGGGAGGCGGCTGGGGATTGAGAGGGTCTGATGAATCCCTTGCGAAGGTTTGTCTCTATGAATTCCCTGAGAGCTTCTTGCTCTGGTTCAGTCAGGGAGTAGAGATGCCCTCGCGGGATCGGGGCCCCCTCCACCAAGTCAATGGCACAGTCATAAGGTCTATGTGGGGGTAATTTTTCGGCTTCTTTCTCATTGAATACATCCCAATACTCGGAGTACTTCTTTGGCAAGGTGATGATGGGCTCGGTGTCTGTGGCATGGCAGACCTTGGCTACGAGGCAATGGTTTTGGCAGTACGGTGAAGCAAACTGCAGTTCTCTGTTGGACCAGGAGATGTTAGGGTCGTGGAGAGTCAGCCATGGAATTCCCAAAATCACAGGGAAATGGGGAACCTCGGTAACAAAGAAGGAAATCTCTTCCATATGTTCCCTTATCCACATCCTGGTGGGTTCCGACCACTGACTTACGGGGCCCGTCTTGAGGGGGCGGCCGTCTATGGCTTGCACCACACGGGCATTCTTGAAATCATGATATTGTAATCCCAGAGAGTCGGCATACTCTCTATCAATGAAATTGTTGGTAGCTCCAGAGTCTATCATGGCGTGGATCATGACGGGTCCCCTTTTTGCTGACCATAATGTGACCACGAGAAGGAACAGGACCCCGGTTGGCGGCTCTTGAATGGATTTTTTGACCGGGTTGGCGAGCCTCTCTACACCCGGTCGTTGGCTTCCCCCGCCGGCTGTGTGCCAGTCGGCTCAGACGCCTTCGTCTCCGTGGAGGACGCCGCCGCAAGACGGGCGGCAGGCTTCCCTTTGGCTGGGCACTCTCTGGCGACGTGGCCCCCGTTCCCGCAGTACCAACAGAGGTTTAAGCGTTGACGACGGGCCTTCTCGGCGGCATCTAGTCTGGGACGCACATTGCCCAACTGCATCGGCACCTCCTCGCCTCCTCTGGGGTATGGGGTTGGCGGTGGGGGTCTCCACACTGGACGTGGCTGAACGCTGGCGGGAGCGGGGGGTTTTGCCCCGGCTCTACTGCCCTGGCCTCGAACCCACTGTTTCCTGTTGGCAATCATGACTTCAGCCCGTAAACATTGATCAATGAGTGCCTCGAGGGTCTGGGGAGGATCCACCTTGGAGATTTCTTCCAGCATTTCAATGTTGAGACCCTCCCGGAATTGTCCTCTGAGGGCTACATCGTTCCAGCCGGTGTTGTGGGCCAGCACTCGGAACTCGGCTATATACTGAGACATAGGTCTGTCTCCTTGGAAAAGGCGACGGAGTTTGTGACCGGCTGCCTCCAAATTGTCCTCGATTCCCCAAGTCTCCTTGAGGTGGTCCAAGAAGTGTTGCGCTGATCTTAGGTGTGGAGAGGCTTGGTCGAACAGTGCCGTCGCCCAATTGGCCGCTGGCCCGTCTAGAAGACTGTAAACCCACGCCACTTTGATGTCTTCTTGGGGAAACTCGGCATCACGGGCCTCTAGATAAGCTTGACATTGGCGACGGAAAACATGAACCTTAGAAGCTTCTCCAGTAAACTTGGTAGGCAACGCCATGGCCGGGAGGCGGATTCCGCGCTCCCGCAAGCCCTTTATTTCTCCATCCTGGGCGTTGAGTCTGTCGCGGATGCGATCCACTTCGTCCTTGCTGATGGTGTAGCTCAGTGGCTGCCCACCGGGCACGGTTCCGGTAGACATTCTGGCCGAGGTTAATTGGTGCTTAGGGTGGCGGAGTCAAACTGTCACGACCCCGGCTACAGAGCACCAATAACCATACGCAGAGGCCAGATTCTAACTAATATCTTTATTAAGGAAATATATAAGGTTAATAAAAACAAATGTAAAAGTTAGTTCAGAAGCGGACCTTTCAGGAAAGGTCAAAATTAGTCCAAAAAAGCAATGTCCAATAAGAAATATTATGGTCCAAAGTTGTAATCCAATAACCGAAACACTCACTTTGCCAGGCAAAGTGAGGGGAGATGACAAGGTCCTTTAGTCCATAAACTTGAGCAAGGCTAGGAAATAACTTGATACTTGAAACAAGGCTTAAAACGTGGAACAAGGTAACTAGGAACAAGAACAAGGTCCGTGGAATAACTTGGTAAAATCCGTGGAACAAGGCAAGGATTGGTCCTGGGAAACAAGGCAAAGTCCGTAGATAAACAAAGGCTGGGAAGCAAGGCGAAGGCTGGATAGCAAGGCAAGGCTTGAGCAGGAGCGAGGCTTGAATCGGAGCGCGCTGTCCAGACACAACTCGCTCCGTAGGCTGACGAATTGACTCCGCGAAGTTACTACGCTGGTAAAACACCTATATAGAGTCTAACTTTCCCACCGAAGCAGTTCTCTGGGAATCAGAAACGAAAGCTAAACTCTGAGACCAGATGTTAAACTCCTTAAAGATTCTCACGAGAAGCAGTCTTAATTGGCTACATTCTTAGCTGCAATCCTCGCACTCCTGCGCGAAGCTGATTCCAAACTTCTCTGTTGTTTACAAAACTCCCGGCGCAAGAACACGGGAGAAGTAGGCTCTGGGCTTGTTTGACATACTTCTGGGAGACAACTTTCTTGCAGGTGCAAGGTTCCCAGATCTGCCTGGGAAAGATCTGGCTGAGAGGAATCCAGTTCAGACTGGGAAGGTAAAAAACCCAAGTTTTCATCTTCATCAGGAATTACAATGTCCTGAGCAGGACTACAAGGCCCATGGGTCATCACAATTACTACCGGGATGGCATGCGGCCATCCCGAAGCCCCCCAAAAGAACCCCTAAAAAGTAAATGAAACTTCCCCAGCTGCCATTATGGTCCTCCTTGCATTCTCCTGGAATGAGGAAATGACGTGCCAGGAAAAGGGGGAGGAGCCTTCTTGGCCCCCTGTCTCCTGGCACATCATTTATTCATGCCAGGAGGATGTGAGGAGGACCATAATGGGTATGTTTTATTTATTTTTAAGGAAGAAATGGGGGGTTGAGGAAAAGGGTGGGTGCCATCCCGATCCTAGGTTCGGAATGGCAATTGGGGACTCTCAGCTGGGTAGTCTTGGGACTACCCTGGAAGTGAGTCTCTACAGGCCCAATACCCCATTAGACTAGGGCATCTCAGGAAGGCCTGGATTTAATGAGGTATTTAATTAATTAGGAATAATGGAGGTTTTATTCTTACTGGGGGCGTTGCTTGGCTGCCCCCGGTAAAAACCCAAACAGGTCCTGCATTTTGAGTTTGTCTGGATGGGCCCATAGCAAGCTACGTTTTAGTCAATGTGGTAGACTTGAGATATATCTGATATATCTTTGTCTCCAAAGTGTCAATTTCTCTACAGATATAAATCTAAAAGAAGAAAGTGTGTTTTCTGATAAGAAATGTTATAGCTAAATGTTTCTCCTGTCCCATTTAGCATCATTTAGGACACCAGCAGTTTGCTGGATTCATGTATTAATGAATGAAATTCCCACTTTACAAACAGTCCATCAGAGTTGTATCCTTATTCAGTTTTTTAAAACTTTTACATTAATATTTTGATAGATGGTTCCTTGATACCAACAAAATTGAACAGCTGGATTACTTTATGTACCTTGGGCTAGTCTTCTCATCTACATGTTCCCTATCATTGTAGATAAAAAGAAATTAGTCTTTGGAATTTGGAATTACATTTGCTCAGGTTCTCTACTACTAATACTTGATGTGTATAAGCAAAAGTATTTTTCTGAGTCGAAGAATGAAAAAGAGACCAAAATCACATTTTGCATAATATCTTAGGAGTGTTTTCAAATTGTCCAGCCTATGCACTTAGATCTGAATTTGATTATGGCAGTATCAGGGCAAATTCAACTAAGCTGTATAACTACTGGTTAAAGCTGGCATCTGTGAGTGTAAATAAGTTTAAAAAATGTTTACAAGTGCAATTGTTTAACAAGATTGAATTGTCCTTGTCATATAAATTTACAAAGATGTTGTCGAACTATGGCTTCAGTCTGTTGGTTAAGAAATAGTGACATCAGAGTCTGATTTGATATTGCTGCTTTGTTCTTTTATTGGGCTTTAAAGTGGTTAACTAGAGTCAAGTCTCAACTGAGAAGAAAAATCTGTTCTTTGAGATGAGAAGAAATTAATTTGTTGCTTTTACTTGCCTCTAGTTTAAAATGTTGAGCACAAGGATCCACCAATATTTTGGGTTATCTATTCACAGATAGGTACATATGGTGCCAAAGAAACAGAGGATATGACACATCTACTCAACTCCAGTGTACATTCAAACTGTTGGGGGAACTATTTGGTAGGCTTGTGCATTTTGGCTGAACCTCAATCTGGCCTGTTGGTGGTAATAGAGGAACGACTTCACAGGCTCACCTTCCCATCATTTTTAGGGCTATCCAGATGAAAATGGCCACACTTGGAGGACACATCTACCAGAGCTGGCCCGCCAGGTTTCATAAAGTTTGTGTCCCCTGATTTTTAGGAATTTCTTTTCTTTCTAGAAATAAAATCTCCTTTTAAAATTCCCAATGTGCGGATGGAGGTTGGAGTTAGAGAGAGATGATGGGTTCTGTTGACTTTATGGCAAAGCTTCCACAGAAGACCAATTCTTTTATTATTATTAGGTAGCAACAGCCAAATTATTATTATTAAATGAAATTAAGATGGTCATAGAGGAATAAAGAAAAACAGAGAGAACTTGTGCTGAAATTGCAAAGGAAAGAAATTATTAGGTATTGGTGGTAAGTTTAGATACATAATAATACTTTTTTATATACCATTCTATCTCCCCAAAGGTAAATAGGTGGTTAGTTTTTCGGAGAATGAGGCTTTCTTGTTTGCTGGAATTCCTATAATTATTAATAACAATATTTTTAAAGGTACTACGTTCTGAAAGAGAGGATGGATGAGAGATAAGATAAGAAACTAAAAGCTTTAGTAGAGACTTAAAGGTGACTCAAAGTTCAGAGCAACCCTAAAAGAAAAGCACACCCACCCACAAGTCTCCAAACGCCATGCACTCACCCACCCACACTTTCCAACTCTCAGTTCCACTAAATAAAAAATCAAGCAAATAAAGAAAATCAAAAAGATTCAATGCTAGAGACTGAATAGGACTGAAGCACATCTCTCTAGAGCCAGGATACAACTGAGCAACGGAGACACTCATCCCACTAAATAAACACAGCTTATATAAGAAACGTCATGGCTTTCTTCTATTCCGATTTGTCCAACAGGCAGGGCTCACACAGAGAAATCCCATGTGAGCACATGGCAGCTTCTCTGTGCACTGCATGCTCCCAAATAGAACAGAAAGAGCAGCAACTAGCAGTCACGTGGTACAGCTCAGTTGAAGAAAATATGGTGGCAGAGCCTTTGCCATTATGGGCATCTGAAAAAGCTATAGAAGTTGAAGGTAAACGTCCAAAACGAAACCGTGCATAAGTCCACTATCTAAACCCCTTTTAGATGCACATAACAAACTGGCATGTAAAGAAGAAATTCACATTCTTTCTTAGTGGTTCTAACCATTGCATATACCAGAGAGTTGCCCTACTTGCTGCCAAATTAAGGAAAGCAGAAGTGGAAAGAGAGGAAATATTCATTTTACTGGATGGCATATTTCATTTTGGCTCAATGTAATCTTAACATAATGTGACATGGCAATGCTTTTATTGTAAATGTATTGTAATATGTATAATTGTATTGCCTGATCATTTGAAATTGTTTGAAAAGTTCAGCAGACTAATTCAGGTGTGTGCATGGTTTTATATTGCTTTGTTTTTGTTCAGTTTTGTGGCTTTATGGATTAATAATGGCATAGTATGTTTTCATTCCTATGAATTCAGAATTCTTTAAAGGTCACTTGTTTAAAATGCAATAGAATTTATTCCAGAGAGGTTGGGGCTGTCATGTTTTGGCCTTATCATGAGAAGACATGGCTCACCATTAAAAACAATCATGCAATAGGACAAAAGCAAGATTGCATTCCAGAAGGATAAACTCCATCAAGAAAGCCACAGCTCTGATTTTGCATGATCTGAGCAGGACTGTTGATGGTAGAGTGACTTGGAGGTCTCTCATTCATGGGGCCGCCATAAGTCAAAGTTGACTTGAAAACAGTTAACAATTTCACTGCATTTTGCAGTAATCAGATTTCATTTGAGTAATAACAATAAAACATGAATATCAAGGATTCTGAATATCAAAGCCAAACAATGACTCAAAAAGAAGATACATTGTTAGTGAGTGCCAGTTCTGTGGGAATTATTTCCAGGTAAAAGGCATACAGTATTGTAGTCTTAGGACCTCATAACATTAAGCAGTTTAACTGGGGAAAGCAGAGGCATGCATGGGACAGCAGGGCAAATCCGATGGGCAGCAGGGGAAACCATCACCCTGCACCCCATATCTCTCAAATCTCTCGCATTGCCTGCATCACCCCCTTCCACATCCCACTGGAGAAAGTGTCGCTGACCACCAGGTTCCCCCTTACTTTCCCTGGCTTTTCTTATGAGAACATGGGAAGCCTCCTGTGTTCTCAGGGCTCCAAGGATGGAGCAAAGATGGAGCCCCACTGGATGTAGCTCTACATCATCTGATGGGCTCCATCATGGTTCCATCCTGGCTCCATCCTGGAATGGAGCTGAAGATCAATGTGATAAGGTCCTATAGTTCATAGTTGTGGGTGACATTCATATCTGAAGTTTATTTTATCTCTCTCTCTAAACTGCACAGTAAGACAAATTTACTTTATACCATGCACACAAATAGAACAAAACCTGACAATATGTATTCAGATAAATGATGCATGCTAATTATATTGTATGTGGCAATTAATTAAAGAGTACCGTGCATTGACTCGCACAATTTCAGAGTCATTCATTTCCCTGCATCTTCAGACAGTGCCTAGCTGCTCTTGGCATTCAGTGTTTAAGCAATTTATTCAAGCTTTCAATATAGTCTGAAAATGTCGAAGTTAATGAAAGTTCTTGAATAAGTTCCAAACAGCCAGTGCATATAAACAGCAGAATAGCAAAAACAACCCTGCATATATTTGCATGTTTGATTCACAGCATTCATACATAAAAATAGACCTGCAAATGGACAATACAGACTCCAAATAATCTGAATAATAATATTTAGTATTTTAACAGGCTGTCTGGAATAGCATGCCATGTTTTGCAGATCAATCTACTGATGATTGTATAATTTTCTAGGTAGGCATTCTATTTATGTTCCCTTTATGCATTCTGGGTTTTTTTTAATTCCATGATTGAATCATAATGTTTAATCAAAGCAATGGAAAATTTCATTTGTGAAAGATGCGATGGACAATACAAATTAAAACAAGTCATGCTGATAGCATGAGGAACATTTTGCTTTATAATGATATATTCAAAGAAGGAGAGTCAAATACCTTTCACCTTTCTCATATATTCATAGGAGTGCACACAAAGCCTTTCCATTATTCTTCCATTGTTTATACAGGAAATAATGTATGGACGTAGCAGCAGTAGCAGACCAAACTTATAGCAAACAAGTGACTGAAGTCAATGCAGATTCCAAAGCTCAAGTGAAATGGACATCACCAAGGACAATACCTGTCTGCTATAAACATCCTCAAAACTGGAATAAATTAAATAATTAAATACCTGGATGTTCCATTGTGCTTTTGAATTGACAGTTATTTGATAGTCAGCTCCAAATGGGATTAATAACCTTTTCTGCACTTTATTCTGCCCTTACCTTTTGTCACTTGATCATGCACTTTAGTTATCATCCTATTCTGTACTGCTGCTTTAGTCTACCCTCCCATGAAGACGACAGAAACTGTGTCTGTTTGCCAGTTGATATTATCAATTATTGTTATAATATTGCTGTTTTATCCTATTTTGCTGTTCTATCCTATTTTTATACTGTGAATTGTGTTTATGTATTTTTTAATGTTTATTTTTATCTTAATTGTGTTGTTGGGCCTTGCCCCATATAAGCCGCCCTGAGTCCCTGCAGGGAGATGGTGGAGGGATATAAAAATAAAATTATTATCATTCAGTTTAATGTGTACCTGACTAATCTTTTTATCCTTTGACCTAAATTCAGTTACAAGTTCCAACTAGAATAGTCACACTAAATCAATTGATCTTATCAGATTCATATAGGTATAAATCGTACCAATAGTTTTACCTATTAATTGTATTTATTCAAATGTTCACTGTTGGTTCATTAATTTATTGACTGACATTGGATCAGACAAGACTATCAATAGGACTCCAGTCATAGCCCACATAAATGTATCTATAAATCTTTTCTTTATATGAAAAGGGCAGAAATTGTGGCCCTCCATTTGTTGCTGGTAACTCTTGATATTCTTGACTAGCAAACATGAAGAATACTTGGAACTGCTGTCCAAATAACCATAGGGTTGCACATTTGCTATCACTAAAACTTTTATTTTCTTTTAAAGGGCAAAGGTAAAAGTTTCCCCCTGACATTAAGTTTAGTCATGTCTGACTCTGGGAATTGGTGCTCATTTCCATTTCTAAGCCAAAGAACCAATGTTGTCCATAGACACCTCCAAGGTCATGTGGTCAGCATGACTTCATGGAGCACTGTTACCTTCCGACCAGAGTGGTATCTATTGATCTACTCACATTTTTTTTTGTTTTCAAGCTGCTAAATTGGCAGAAGTAGGGGCTAACAGCGGAAGTTTACCCCGCTCCCCGGATTCAAACTGCCAATCTTTCAGTCAGCAAGTTCAGCAGCTCAGAGGTTTAACCCGCTGCACCACTGGGGGCTCCCTTTTCTTTTAAAAGTGATTATAATTATATGTTTATGCCCCACTCTCCCATTGTGTTGATAGTTGTGTACATGGATACATGGAGGTGACAAGAGTGATGGAGGGGGAGGCATGCACGCAGGTTCTGTCCCCTGTCACCCCATCTACCAGCCTCTCCTTTCTTGTTTTTACCTTACAGTTTTGAGCACTTCTTTCTGGTTTGATCCATTCCTTTGGAAAAAGTTATACATTTTCATTTCTATACTCTCATCAGGGGAGCCACCCCACTGAGTTCCAATGATATCTATTAATCATAGTTGCCTTCCTGTGTTAAGAGTTCAAACTCATATTTTTTGCCATCCTTTGAGAATTAGACTATAGATGCCTGAGGTCATTCTCTCCAGCTGCTTTCTTATTTTTCCCAATGAGTTGGTTGGTGTAATATCTCCTGAGTTCCCCCTGTACTGTTGAGGTCATTTTCACCACTATTTGATGTCCTCTCTCCCTCTTGAATACGGTCTTTCCTCGTTTAAATCTCACATTGCTTCTTAGCAACTGCCATATCCACCCATTCTATGACTGCTCTCTGCCATTGGTTTATTGGCATAGAAGGCAAATAATCTGAATCATTGAACCTTTCATAATTGTTGAGGTTCTCTGAGAAATTCTGAAGTCTGATTTTCCAAGAGTATAGCCCATAAAGAATACCTCTTTTTTCAGAATCATTGTTTTATTTGTGAACAAACTGACAGCAGAAGTGGTAGTGTTAATGTACTCACCACATTACATATTTATGTACAGTGCTGGATTGAAGACAAATGAGGGCCTGTGCTAGTTATGTCATGAGGCCCCTTACTTGGGCCTTGAAGGAGGTAGATTCGGTAAGCCTACTCTTCCTGCTGTATGGCACACTACCACAGACTATCAACAATATCATTATGTCTGGAATCGCTCTAAAAGAGAACACCTTCAAATTTAGAAATGCACCACATAAGCAAAATCTGTCATAAAATAATTATTTTTGGCAGGAAGATGGGCCCCTCTGGCCAACAGGGTCCTGAGCTTAAGCACACCTAAGCACAATGGTAAATTATAGCTTATGTAGAATATGTAACTATGGTTTATGTGTCAGCATGATTGCTGGAACTCATTATTATTTGTGCAAAGGGTCCTAACACATTTTCCTCCAATCAGGCATGCTCCTGCATTATACTTTCATTATATGCATTTGTGTAAGGATGATGTGCCATTGAGTTACACCACATTGTCAGTTGTCGCTGCATATTCTTAAAATCAACTTTGTATGGAGCAGACTGAGGATATTTTGAATGACTATGACAATGTAGTTTGCATAAGTCAATATTTATGCAGGCCTGTTCCAATTTAACATCAGTACAACAGTCTGTGTAAAGATTCAAATATGCATTTCTTTGGCCTTGATTGTAAAAACCATTCACAATCAATTCTATATACAAATAGGAACTTCTGTATGCAGCTATAGCATTATGCTTCATTCCTTCATATTAAAATTATTTTATCTCATTTTCCCCATTCTTCAAAATGTGTAAACATTATTTTAATATGAATGCATGCAATAATGAAAGAGAAGATGCATTGCTTTACTGTTTATTCTTCCTTTCCCTACTTATTATTATTATTCAAAAATTATTCAGACTGTTTTGGTGTGGAAAGAAGCATTAAATAACAGTACAAATAGCTTATTTCAATCTATCTCTTTAAAGTTATAGTTGGAGTAACAACTTGAATCTTGTAATGCCATTATAAAGCATAAGCTTCTAAAAAAGGAAAAGGAAAAACAGCAGCTATTTTCATACACAAGATATAACTCAGAATCCTCTTAGCGATTTATACTAGACTAACTCCTGGTATTTTCTTGGGCATTCAATGCAATTCCTGTATTCAAAAGAGATACATTCTAATGATACTTGAAACCATGGATAACAGTGAACCCTATATTTTAGTTATATGCGGGCTGGAAGCATTCCATAGAATAGCACTGGAGGATCTAGAGAGGACCATAAGCATTTATGTGGAAATATTTTTTGTAGTGTAACTGTGGAGATCAAAACTGTGAATAATGGGGTCATATGTATGTCTTTCTCTGGATATTGCAACAGTAAATGAACAATCCAGCATGCTATATGGTGTTCTTTTTCTTTGAAACAGAAGTGCTATAGATGGGTCTGACATTTGCATTCAGTTACTTCATTTGTGAATTCCATCTCTCTTGTCTTTCTATGCCTTTTCAAGAATAATTATAGGATTTGAAGCTCCCCTCCTCTTATTCTGAAATATATCATTAATGGATAAAGGACTACTTTATCTTCTTTTTAATCAAAAACTACATTGCTAGCTGTCAAGGTCGTCATTACCAATTATCCACATGCTACTCTGCTCCCCCGCCCTTTGTAAAACAAATATTTAAAATGTCCAAGCTAATTCTATCCATAGAAATATTAGTAAGGTTCTGCTGACAAGCACATTTCAGAAGAAATGCATTCATAGTAATGAAAGCACAGCTTGCTGGCATTTCAATTAATTTCCTTTAACCATTAAAAAGTCAAGTGAGAGCTACTGGAGTAATAATTAAGAGAAGGTGTTCTGATCTGGAAATTTCTAGTTCTCAAACTGCACTTCAGTCATGATTTTTCTTAGTCTTTTTTCAGCATCAGCATATCAACCTCTCCTTTATGCCTTCTGTGATTGTAGCACTTGGGTATGTTAGATTTAGACTGGGGAAAATGGTTAGATAACTGATTTCATGGTTCCAAACTTATTTCATGAGTTATGTTACTTTTCCAGGTGACAACCTGCAGAGTTCCCCTATCAACATAGGCATCATTTTCATCTTCATATGTATAGCCAGCATTTCAACAGTAAAGGTTTTCAAACTTACTTATGATAAGATAGGTTCAGCACTTACAAATAGTTGATAACTAGGGTTCAACTAGTACAGTGGTTCTCAACCTGTGGGTCCCCAGATGTTTTGGCCTTTAACTCCCAGAAATCCTACTACCTGGTAAATTGGCTGGGATTTCTGAAAGTTGTAGACCAAAACTCTTGGGGATCCACAGGTTGAGAACCTCTGAACTGAAATAAAAGAACTATTGAATTGTGATCTGTTCTTTTACCAAGAAAATAAAATAAAACAAAATAAAACTGCATTACACTGCAGTTGTAACATAATAATGGATTATGTTGTTTTGTTCTAACTTTTAACCTGACATTTGTATTTACAAGGATGAAGGAGGATAAACATCACATGATTCAGCTGCTGATGTGCTGGGCATCTGAAAAACAATCAGATGTCATTTTTTTGTAACCAAAATTAGCTATTTTTGAAAAACAGGAAAGTAAAAAAAACCCTTAAAAATAAATATAGCTAATTTTTTCAGGTGAAGACTCCTGAAAATGTAAGTAATTCCAAGCTTTGGAGTGTACATCTTGGAAGACTAGAATTTTTTGCTGCAGATATACAGTAAACATCAAATCGGTTGCAATCTACAAATATAGGAGCAGAATTGTAACAGGTCAAAATGACCAAAAAGTGCTTGAGCCAATATTAGGCTACCTGAAGCCTATGGAACTTGAAAATTTCTTGGAACCTTTCTGCCTAACTATCCTGAAAACACAAGATCTTGGACATCCCTGGTTAGTACTTGATGAGATGCCAATGAAGCATAGGTTGGACAAAAAACCTGGAAAAGCCACATCTAAATATTCCTCACCTAAGAAAACCCTATGAAATGCTCACCATAAATTAATGGAGCCCCCAGTGGCGCAATGGGTTAAATTCTTGTGCTGGCAGGACTGCTGACCAAAAGGTTGCCGGTTCAAATCCGGGGAGAGCAGGTGAGCTCTGGTCTGGCAGCTCTAGATCCCCACGTGGGGACATGAGAGAAGCCTCCCACAGGATGGTAAAACATCAAAACATCCAGGCATCCCTTGGGCAATGTCCTTGCAGACGAACAATTCTCTCACACCAGAAGTGACTTGCAGTTTCTCAAGTCACTCCTAAATGAAGAAAAAACCCATAAATTAATAGACAATTACAAGGTATACACATACAGACACATCCCACCCTTAGCCTAACCTTGTCCTTGGTCCTTGGGTTGGACAAAGTTTAGATTCGGAGCAAATCAGCTCCTCTCACACTCCATTATTTCTTTGACCATTTTTGCAGTCTTTAAGATCTGACAGCAGAAGATCTTAATCCTATACAGCCAGGGCATTTTTTATTTTTTTTATTTTATAGTGTATATAAAAAATAAAACAGACAGTAAAAAAAAAGAAAAATAAAACATAAAAAATAAAATAAAAAATACAACAGAATACAACAGGGCATTTTTGAATTAGGGCCTTTCTGTTCATCTCAGAGTGCTGTTTCATCATGTTATAAAAAATCAGTTAAGACTTATGTTTTGTATGATGGTCATCATTCCTAATGTTCACCAAGATTCCAGCTAAGTACACCATTTCTATTTATGTTTGGACCTGAAAGTTAAATGCTTGCAGCTCTAGCTAAGAGGATATTTGTTTAAAAATTTGTCACAAAATTGCATGTGTAACTAGGAGCTCATTTATAATAAATGAAACAGAGCCAAATGAAATTACATATAAATAAGGTCCAGTCTCCTGAGCGTTTATGAAACAGGAACTTTTCTTTGCCATACTGTGTAATTGGCATTCAGGACATATTGTGCCTTTCATCCATTGCTGTAAATGTGCTTCAGGGCTAGAGAGGCATTCCTGTAATATAACCATATTACTGGAGGTTATAGTCAGTAGTCAGTACAATGCAGGGATTCAGCACAATATTAAATAGGACTGCATTAAAAAAAAACATGGCAGTGATGTGGATCGGGCTTTTAAGAAACTGTTTGTTTGAAGTATTCATATACTATTTTGTATAATAAATTCTCTCTACTAACTTTAAAATACATATACATTACAATATATGAAGTAATATAAAATGATTTTTTGAAAATTATTTCAAATGCCAAATACTTTAAAATATTCACACAATATGCAAACACATAGTGGGCATAACTGTTACTAATTAGAAAAAGGCCTATGTGAACATATGTAGAATCATAGAATCATAGAGTTGCCCCTGCCAAGAAGCAGGAAATCGTATTCAAAATATCCAAAAATCCCCTGGGCAACGTCCTGGCAGACAGACAATTCTCTCACACCAGAAGCGACTTGCAGTTTCTCAAGTCACTTATGTGTTTGATGTAGAATGAATGCATTTTGATACCACTAACTGCAGTGGTTCAGTGCTATGGAATAATGAGATAGGTTCTTCTGCTTTCTCTGTCAAAGAGTGCTGGTGCCTCTCCTAATAACAAATGTGGGGATTCCAAGCTGTTGAGCCATGGCACTTATAGTGTCAAACTGCATTAATTTTACTGTTTAGATGCACCCTTTGCCAGGTGCTATTAAAATTCTCCAATTTCTCTTCAGGTTCTATTTCTCCCCTTTGTGCTTACTTTTTTTCAGTGATTCAAATTAACTGAAAAGTGCAAAAGTAGTTTGTGCTTGATTAACTCAGAAGAAGGAGAGGAGGAAAAAAGAGGATCTTGTCCTTCCCAGTAGTCTTAGACAAAAACAAACTGCTGCAGTCTCTTCTAAGTTACAACTGTGCAGTAGAAACAATACAGTTTGACACCACTTTCATTGCCATGGCTCAATACTATGGAATCATGACAGTTGAAGTTTCCCGTGACTGCACAGCATTGAGCCATAGTAATTATTTAGTGTTAAAATGCATTAATTAATTCTACAATATAGGCACACCCCTAGGCTCTATGTTCTTCCTCATTGATTTTGACCATGTCTTGATGTTGCTTGGTTGCATGTTCTTTGGTTTTCTTTTCTGAAATGTTGGACCGTATGATTTCTGGACAAGATGATATTCTCTTCCTGTAGTAGACAATCTGACTGGATCAGATCTTCTGCAATACTTAAGATAGTAGGTTACTTTAGCAAGCCCAAATGGCTTATATGCATGACTATACATACCTAAGTTTTTTAACACATGACTACGACTGAGAGAATTGTTCCACTGTTTTCTGGCAGCTGTACCTTGGATTGATTGCCTAACTCTCTCACCCACTTTATGGCATGTCCAATTCTACTTGAGTGTGTGGTCACAGCACAAATGTCAATTGTGTTGTTTACATTGAAACAGTCTATGTTCAATCCAGACATCTCCAGGTAGATCCAGAAAAGAGTCTGGTCCGAAACATGAGAGTCAGCCTGAGAATGAAATACTCAACTAGAAAAACTAATAGAACAATGCAACTTCCTACAATTAGGAATAAAAATATCAAATAATTTCAAAGACATTTGACCTTATCACATAGGGAGCCCCCATTCTGTTTCACCAGCAGGTGTGGCAAAACAGCAGGTGAGGGACTATGTTGCCTCACACAGCAATGCTTTCCCCATCATACAAGGGAAACATCGCTCAACTAGGGCAGAAGCGTGCCTGCTCCATTGGAGCCATCACAATATGAGAAGCATCCTGTGTTGAGGGAAAAGCATCCAGCAACACCTCAGTTGGGGGGCAGAGCCACAGCCAGAAATCACACAAGGCCGTGTGATAGCTGCTATGAGGCTCATCCTTGAAGAAGGCTCTAAGCATCCTAGAACACTTATTTTCATCAACGTGACGACGTCCATTATTTGACTGTATTATTTTACTATGTAAAATTCAGTTCTGTATTCAGTTCCACTTGAATTTGTGTTTGTTTGTGTTTTCATCTTTTTAAAAAGAAAGTAATTACATATTTTTGAACAATTTAGAAACCATACAGATAGCTTGAGCATTTCCCACTTTTGACAAAAATATGAATAAAAGGTGCATTGCACCATTTGAAATGTATGCAGGCGTATATTAATGTGTGAATAATGGCAATTACATAGAAGGAAGCTATTGTAAGTCTTCCATCATTGCTTTTTCTTTTTGAAAAAGCCCATTCACATATGGATAAATAACACATTTTTGGACTGGGCAGGGCAAAATAAGGGTTTACCTGCTTTCTCCTGAATTGATTTGCTTTTACCTGAGGTGTCATTTGGCTGCCTCAGGTAAAAGCCCACTAGGCCCTGCATTTTGGGGCCTGTCTGGATGAGTCCACTGTCAAAATTTCTTCATCACAGTAACTTAAATTGACATTTGAAAATTTAGAATTACAGCTTGGGCCCCCACAGAAAAGGGAAAGGCAAGATAGCCAAAGGAATGCAGACCCAGAAAATAGAAGAGTTTTAAGTGTAATAATTTTCAATGTTTAACTCTCTGTATTGCTAGAAAGTTAGGGATGGAAGGAAAATTTCATTGGTGACAGAATTGTTATTTGGAGGCAATGCATTTTGCTCCCCTACACTATGATGTAGATTAATAACACAGAATGAGGAATGTGTGTTTGAATACTAGCAGGGGAAAAATATGAATAAAAGCTTCTTCATTGTCTTTGTGTATTATTTTGTGGTTAAACAATAAACAATGGTTTCAAGGAATACCAGGGTATGAGGTCTCAGGTATCACAACTGTGTAGGATAACAGCTTTATTTTTCAATTTATTTGTAAAACGCATAATTTTAGCTATGAATAAACTAATGACAGAAGTGTTGCTAAACCTCTTCGCTTTTTGTTTATGTTGCAAATGTTCTAACCGCAATTAAGAAATCTTCTGGGTCTCATTCTGTCTGCTTATCATGCAAAATCATATAGGGAACATAAATAACCCAATTATCAGCATGTTTGTGTGATTAACTATAGACTGTGTGCATTAAAGTGTGAAGAAAAGGATGGGGAGGGTGCAGAGGGATTCAAGTTAATTGTGATTTTAGGATTTTCAAGATAATTAAATAAATGCATTCTACCATTTTACAACTAATATTAGCAATTATATTTTATATTTATAATATCTACAGTGCTTAACTAATTACAGCTTTACCACTAAAGATTCCTGAAAGTGCAGAAAAATCAAAAGGCATATCTAAGAGCCAAAAGGAATGGGATGGTACCTCCACCCTCTCCTCCCAGACCCCCCATTTCCCCCAAAACTGACCTGAGGGGCCTGGCTGCATGCTCAGGCCCCATGGCAAAAGCTCCTGATGTGTCAAAATGATATGTGAGGTTTGGAGCAGGGCTGGGGAATGGTTGGAAGCCCTCCCAGGTTAACCTCTTGATCCAGGAGGGCATGTAGCCACCACCCCAACAAAAGCACAGGGTTTGGGACTGGTGTGAATCCTGTAAGGATTTAGGATTAAATATCTCAGTTCTTCCCAGGATTTGGATCTGTCTGGAAGGGCCCTCAGACCACCACACTACATTGGCTTACTTATGTTCATGCAAGTCTGATGGCATCCAATGTTCAATTAACCTGGTTTTATCCCACATTAGAAAAAATGGGGAATGCTCCAGAGTTTTGGCCAAACTTTGGAGCAGCCCTGCACTCCGGTGTTAGTGTGTCCAGCTGGACCAGCTCTAAATCCTGTGTCCACATTGCTGGCAGCACCACTTTTCTCCAGTGTTCCATGGTGCAAAGAGCTCCTGGCCATTGGCAGGCCCCTTTATGTTGAAATACTCTTTCTTGTCAAGGATGAAAAAAAAAGATGGAAATATTGTGTATATACCAGTTTCTGGCCCAACAAACACTTCTAAACAATTGCATCAGCAGCAGCAATGACAACAACTGTATTTCTTTTCCACCTCTTTCCATGAAATATACATATTACATGTATATGGATCTTTTTGTAAGCTATCACAGCCACTTTGGGATATCAGTAGATGTAGGAAGAAACCTGGAAATTGACTAGACAACACTTTTAAACATTTACTACTACTGCAACAACAACAATTCTTATCCACGTCTTCCCCTGAATCCACCTATTACATTTCATATAGACAGGCAGACAGACAGACAGACAGATGATAGATAGATAGATAGATAGATAGATAGATAGATAGATAGATAGATAGATAGATAGATAGGCTATGTTAGCCATCAGAGCCATTTTTGGATATCAGTAGATATAGGAAGACATCTATAAATTGATAAACTAACAACAAGCAACAACAACAACAACAACAAAAAATGAATAATAAAGACTTTATCCACAGAGCCCTTGATGGCACAGCATGTTAAAGCACTGAGCTGCTGAACTTGCGGAACAAAAGGTCACAAGTTCGAATCCGGGGAGCGGAGTGAGCACTTGCTTTTAGCCCCAGCTTCTGCCAACCTAGCAGTTTGAAAACATGCAAATGTGAGTAGATCAATAAGTACTGCTCCAGAGGGAAGGTACGGCGCTCCATACAGCCATGCCGGCCACATGACCTTGGAGGTATCTGTGGACAATGCCGGCTCTTCAGCTTAGAAATGGAGATGAGCACCAACCCCCAGAATCAGACATGACTGGACATAATGTCAGGAGAAAACCTTTACCTAACTATCAATTTTTTAAAGATCTCTCAGCTAGAAAAACAATAACTGTTATAAGCAGAACTAAATTATTGTACACTCAGCCATGATTATTAACACAATTGTGAGGTTTGGGAAGCTCTGACCCATGCTAAAGTAATAATCCATGTGTAATCCAGGGAAGTCTCCACATCAATGTTTGTTATAGACCTAGTGGTATCATTATGTTCTGTAGTGTTGTTACACAGAGCGTAAGATAAGATTTGTTTAAAGTTAATAATGCAGTGGCATCCACAGCAGAACTGAGCACACCATGTTAATCAGCAAAGATGGATAAAGCATGAGGTAGAGATAATACATACAATTTATAAGCAAGGGGCATGAATCTGCAAGACTAAATCTCACTAAGCAAAGATAATTGGCTGTACCACCTGGGAGTTCGAAAATACATTGCATGATATGCTTCAACTAATTTAAAGTCTTTGAACAACAGGCACATCTGTTTACCTGAACTATATTTTGCTTTGTTTTATGTATTTATAATACAAAATAAGAATTTTCTTTGCCTATCTTGAAACAAAGGAGACAAGAAGAAAAAAATCCCAGGTATTTATGACATTTGGAAAATAGGAGATGGAAGCAGGTAAAAGTAGTCTAAAGAGAAACTGGAGCATTGGTAGTTTACTTAAAAAGTAATGGGGCTTGTAATGTCTCACATGGCATTAAGCCACAGCTAATCACCAGATTCAAAGCAGCATGTTGCTACTTCTAACCAAGAGCTGACCAGAAATTATTATTTTTAATTATTGTGGAAACAGGTGAAATTGCACATCTCGTTCAACATAGAACATTTTAAACCATGGCAGGCCTAGAGGGCAAGAAAGTCAGATATTTCCCAAGACTTACCAATAATGACAATGGAGTTGTCATTATTGGTAAGTCTTGGGAAATATCTGTGCCCATGGTGTATCCAGGTATTAGTATGACAAATATGAACTGCATGTTATTTCAAAAGAACGATGCTAAGATGAGGAATGAAATTTAAAAAGGTATAAAGAAATAGGAGAAACTAAGTTTATCTTCATTGGGAGGAATTTCAGTGATAAAAATGAATATTTTATCCTAAATTATGTTTTTGTGTATTTCAGACAATGCTGGCTTTGACAGATGAATTAGTATGTAAACAATAGTAAAAGGACTCATTCAAGTTTTTCAGTAAAGGAAAAAACAAACAAAAGTGCAATTTAAAGCATTGCACGATATGAAGTCACAAAGAAGGCTGGGATTACCACATTTGAAAATATATTTTGTCTGCTTATTTAGTTAAAAATGAATGGTGCTGAAAAATTAAAAAAAATAATTGGAATCAAAAGAACATGAACTGGGGTTTGGATGTCACAAAATACCATTTTGAGAATTTGGAACAGATAAAATCCAGATGGTGCCAGAAAATGCTCCCATGGATCTCAGTAAAAGAAGCAATAGTCAAAGAGAAATGTATAAAATATCATGAAAATTGGAAAATAGCCAAGGAGAATATATAATTAAAGCAAATCAGTGGTTATTTGCTTTGAATGGTTTTCTTATCTGTAATTATTTGAAAAGTTTAAATTGAATAAAAAAGGATTACTGTTTTGAACAAAATAAAATGGAAACTGAATTGCAACTATATATAAATGTTGAGCATGTGATTGGTATGAGTTATAAATTACTCAAGTATTATTGAAATCTGACATTAAAGAACAAGTGAAAGGTTGTATGATAAAATAGGACAAGAATTTTGGATAAAATAGACAACTGGGACAATAGGGAAAGATGTTGTCAAAAGGGCTGAAATGTATGTTCGGATCTTAAAGATAATTTATATAAAATGTTGTTATATGACACCCAAAATTGTCCAGAATGTATACGGGAATTTCAAAAGTATGTTGAAAAAGTGAACAAGAACAGACTTTCTGTTATTGTGAAAAGACCAAAACGTTCTGGGTGCAAATACATACTTCGATTAGTATATAGTTAAAACTACAACACTTCTTCTGGATCTGATGAATAATTGGAAGAGAACTATAAAAGATTACTTTGGTATATATGAATATGGCAGCAAGAAAACATAGAAAAGTCCAAATTTACCTAATAATGAAGAATGGCTGATATAAGTGAATGAACAAGCAGAAATTGATAAATTATTTGCTTTGATTGGAAAAAAGTTATTAATATTTTTAAAAGACTGGAAGCTCCTGCTAGACTTGTTGAGATATAATGAAAATGAGTCAATAGGTTGCTGTGAGTTTCACCGGTTCTATGGCCATGTTCCTGATGTTTCACCCACATCTATGGAAGGCATCCTCAGAGGTTGCGAGGTCTGTTGGGAACTTGGCAAGTGGGGTTTATATATCTGTGGAATGTTGAGGGTGGGAGAAATAACTCTTGTCTGAGGCAAGTGATTGTGGGTTCTGAACATTAGTAGAAGCTGATTAGCAGATTGGAAGATCTAGTTTAGAGAAGGAGATGTAAGATTATATCACACACATACATATTTATACACAGGTTTTTCTTCTTTCTCTTTTCTCTTTTTCTGCATCTATCCCTTTTCTTTTTTTCTTTTTCTGTTTTTTTAATGTTAATATATATAGAACATATTAATAAAAACCACATTTACTGTGTTCATTTTGGCACTTGCTGTAGTAAAGGGAAGAACGGAAACTTTGTGTCATTTTAGTAATCATTATAGAATTCCAGATGTATCCTGAAAGATTTCCTTCCCCAGGTTCCTTTTTCTGAACCTTTAATTAAAACCTTTTGTCAAGTTGTCAGGCTGTAAGTTGCAATGCTGCATAGCCTTACTTGAAAACAAGTTCCATTTGAATGCATTTCTTGCTAAACAGGCGTAAGGGTAGGTAGCAAAACCATAATTATCACCCAGTTTACTTGGAAATAAAGTATCCTTTAAAAAATGCCACAGTATGCTTGGATGGAGCCAAGTGGCATATGAATAATGTTCAAACATTTAATACTTTAATTTGCACATTTTGTGTAGCAGGAGCAGGGCAACATTTTCATCTGCCTCTTTTCCCAGGGATATTAATTGTATTTTTCCTATCAGCCAGGAAATCTTAACCTGAGGCTGAGATCCTACTGAGAGCCAGAAGAGTGGAAAGTTATACTAGAGGTACTTTCCCAGTCTCCTGGTGTCATTCCCAGTCAGTTGCACCAAGTAGCTGTAATGGTAATGGAAGGGGAGGAATTGTGTCCAAACACCACTGGATTTGCATAAATGTTTTTTATTGTGTCATCAGCAAATTGGAAATCTATTGCAAGTCGCTTCTGGTGCAAGAGAATAAGCCGTTTACAGAGACGTGCCCGGGGGATGCCCACATGTGTTACCATCCGGTGGGAAGCTTCTCTCACATCCTCATTTGCATAATGATATATTAGATAGTTAGTTACATATTCAGGCAAGCTTATAGAAATACAGCTTCTTCCACAACTAGAAGTGTCATCATTATTGTATTGCAATAGGATCCTGGCCTGCATAGCCAGATTGTTAGGCAATGCATTAGGCTTTTGTGCAACAAGAAATGGAAGAAAAACCTGATTTATTAAAAGCAACAATGAGTGCATTTAACTGTAGATTTAATGCAGTTTGATGCCACTTCAATAGTCATGATCCAATGCAATGGAATCTTAGGATTTGTAGTTTGGTGAGGCACCAGCACCCTTTGACAGAGAAAACGGAAGGCCTGGCAAAATTACAAAATTCCCATGATTCCATAGCATTGAAGTATGTCAATTTAATTAAAATTATGTTAAATATTAATTCTACAGTATAGATACACCAAATAATACAATAACACTATGTAACACGATTTTTGTTCCTGGGTTATAAATGTCATTTTCTAATTGGTTCTATCATAAAAAATATGGAAAAGGTTTATTCAGCTGTAAAAACTGTGTTTTTGCAAGACACCCTGCAGCACATTTTACTATAGTTTTTGAATGAATATCTCATAGAATCTCAACCAATTCAACATAGTTTGTGGCAGCCACAAAAACAAAATTTCTGGAGTATTACAACTCCTTTCAAATTAATTACCGCAAATTAAACAGGAATAACGCTTTCAAACCAGGAGCAGAAAATGTGTTACATAGTGTAATATTTAATGCTATTGATTTCTTCAAGCTATGAATCACATTAATTATTGTTTATTTGTTAAATTTGTTTGTTTGTTTAGCAATGCCTATGTGTGGCTAATTCCCCACCCCCATATGTCAATGAACCTTCAGAAGACAACCAATATTGTCTGGAGAGTGATCATTGATTTGTCTGCCACTAGTTGAATACTAGTGTTGGGGAGGAAGTAAAGTAGGATTTGCTCCATTAACTGAGCACCTAAATTAAACTGTAGCATCTTCTGATAGCTTTTGAATCCTAAAGATACAAGAGTGTGCCAACAGGTAAAACCTAATTATATTAATACAGTCATGTTAACATTGTTAACATCATCACAATGTAAAAAGGAGGGATTGTATAGGGAGGGTCTATCAAAATAAATTTCCAAACTGCAATTGAAAATGTTTAATGCAAATGGTTACACTGGCTTTTGATACGAACTCTCCATTTGCCTTTTCTTTGCAAAGAGTATATTGGTTCAGCCCCTGAACCAGTAAGTCGATGATTTACTAAAAGAAAAGGAAATTCAATTTGCAAAAATTTTAATAGATTAATTACACTAATCTATCAGTTAAAACTTGCAACCTCTACAAGGATTAGGCTGTGATCCTTTATAAATTTCCTAGGTAGTAGGATTTGATTAATACACTGAAACTTATTTCTGAGTACACACTATCAAAGCCATTGCTTGAGTTTTGTAGTCTTTTCTATCACTTTGAATATACCATTTTGTTAGCATTTGAGGAACATTGGGTGGCTCATTTGACATTTAATCCTGCAATATTTACTCCTACACTGTGTCAAAGTTGATTTACCTTGATGCTTAGGAAAATACCTGAATATTACTTGCTAAAATTGACCTTTTCCTACGCAATGTGACATTTAGACTTGATACTATGGTAAAACAGACCATGGTTTCAAATATATTACTCATCCTGACCTTTGCTTGTACTCAAATATTGTATTTAGTTTGGCTAAACAACAATGGGGCCTACTGTGCACCTGCACAGCTCTCATCCATTCCAATGGGCCATAAACAAGAGAACTTCCCTGCATACCTTGAATAAGTATTTTGCATTAGTAGGATGACTTGCAATGAAATATCAAAACATTCTAGGGCATTGGTGGTCACATAAAAACACTTTCAAAGGTAATGGTAACTAATCTACACAAATCCACCTTCATTAAATTAAAGGCGATTGCATACCAGCAAATCTGAAACAGATCATGTTTCATCATAGGAAAGATAAGGAGACCTTCCATCTATCTGTGCCACCTACTCAAAACTCCGCTCCCGGCTCAACACTGTAACTGATTTGGATTGTATCAGATAACTTGGATTTTTCAGAAAAGTGTGGAGTAAAAGTTTGACCTTTTAAACTTGGATTTAAATCCCCTAGGTGAAAAAGAACTGTATGAGATTATCACCTTCAAAAACATTATGTGTTATGTCAGCACCAGGTATGAGATGAGTATGATAAGGGCTGGATCTACACTGTCAAACAATGGAGTTTGAATTGTATAATATAGTCAGGATAGACCCATATAATGCTGTTCAATACAGTTTAAATGGCATTATATGGGCATATGCTTTTTTTTTTTTGCACTATAGATCCAGCCATAGACAACCTGGATAGTTTCAAATCCCTGTTCCATATCTACTACTAGTGTGGGAACAACAATCTATACCAGTGGCAGAACCTTCAGAATCTCAGGCATTCTGCTTGTTTACAAAAAGGGAAAGATGGCAACCCAGTATCTAGTGGGAGAGTGAGAAAGAATGCTTTCCTGTCAGTTTCAGCCTTTGGAAAGGGTTTATAATGATTCATGGGAGATTAGTGTCTCAGTCAAGTCAACGTCTTTAATTCATGCTGGTTTCGTTTTCAAGTGCTCCATGCTCCATTTTATCAAGCTGTTACCAAGTTTAAGTTTCTTGCCTGAGAGTTCCTGATGTTTTAGTATCTTGTTTTCATGTGCTTTGCTTCATGGATTTATATGTACTAATGGACCTGGTTTTCTTCTCGAGTTTAAGGATTATCTTGGATGTTGGACTTTTTTTTTTTTACTATTTTATTGCTTTACCTACAAAATTCTACAATAAACTATTTGCTGATTTTACCAAGCTGGTGTAGTGTTATCAAGTCAGAAGTGTTCCTGCTCTGGAGTGTGACAATAGGTGACATGAAGGTACACACACAAATTGACTTTACTGCCAAAGTTTCATGCAAAGCAAAGAAAATGGGAGTGAGAGATAGCCAGCTCAAATGAAAACAAGGGCATTGGCATGTAACTTGTTCTTTTTGTCCGCCTTCAAATTGTTACTGACTTCAGTGACCTTAAGCAGAGACTATCACTTAATTTTCTTAGAATCTAACTTACTGCTTAATAATGTCTGCCTCCACCCTCTTGCAACTGAAAAGATAGTTTAACTGCTCTATAAACTTTTAAAGACTTGAAACAAAGAAACCTCTGCAGTAAAATTAAATGAGATTTTAAAAGAAGAATGCTGAATATTTGTGTCAGTTGATTACTCTATTTTTGTTTTTGTTGGAGTGGAAAATAGGGTCAATATCATTAGAATTACATTGGCCAAAATAAAGTGGAGGCAGCATTTTGTTAAATTTACAACTACACAAATGCCACAGAACATAAATAAGGGATTGAGAAGTTGCAGTATATCAAATTATTCATTCAGCTCTATACAAAGATAACCTAAACATTTTGTATTGGAATTCTGCTGGATCCACTTGTTCTAAAATTGTAGAGCTTCGGGGATGTTATTAAATTCAGAACTCAGTTTACTAGTTTTGCAATGGCATACCTTTTGCAAGGTATATTACATTGGGGGAAATTGGAATCCATCCTACAGTTGGTAGATGTTAAAAAAATGATTTTGCGATTCAAATGATCCACTTTGATTATGCATGAGCAATTTGTGACCTTCCAAATGTTGACAGACTGCAAGCGCCATCATGTCTCACCATTGGACATGTTTGGCTAATAAAGGAATTAAAATCCAACAATGTTTTGGAGTCACATGTTTTCTTCTAGATCATATGATGAATGGAAGTGTCCTCCTGTGTGCTTTTGGCCCAAGTATAGACAAAATATAAGGCTTTTTATTATTCACTGTTGTCAAATATCCATAGGAGAAGCATTTCCCCACAGATATAGGAGTCCTGCTGTACTAGGACCAACTATATTATATCAGTTGAATGTTCCTTTCCAGGGATGTTTCTTTGAATATAGTTTCTGAAGCCTGTGAGTCTGGCTGGTAAAGCAATAATTACTCCACACTTAACCAATAGAAAGAAAACAAATTTGTTAAATTTTACTGTGGACAATTGTTAATAGAATAAGTGGCCTCACCTGAAGTGCTGGTTTTGGACATCACATCTGAAAAATGTATTGACAAAGTAGAATGTGTCTAGACGTTGGTAACCAGAAGATTGGAAAACCAAGTTCCATGGCAAATGGCTTCAGAAGCTAGATGCACTTAGCTTGGAGTTAAAAAGACAGAAGTGATATAATAGTCATATTTATTTTCAAACCAAAATCATGCAGCCTTGAGTGCTGAAGGAAAGGGGGTAACTTTGATGGAATTCTCTGAATAGAGGCCAGTAAAAAATTGGCTTGCCAGCATTGGGCATAAGTAGAGGGTGAAGCCAGAGGCTATTTAAATCTTGGCTGCTCTTGCATGACCTCCTTTGGATTTTGAACAAGGCTAGTATTTATACTGCTCCAAAGGCCACTCAACTGCATCATATGATTCTAAGTGTGGCCTCAACAACACTGTCAGATAAATGCAGTGTAGCTGTCACATTAGTCTTGGGTATCCAAATGACACAGGCTAATGCAATTTAACCCGGGGTGATGTCTTTAATCTGTTTTAGAATTGTGTTAATAAACCTACAAAGATTTGGATCTCTAAGGAAATCTGGATCTTTTTTTTCCTCTGTCAGTGGAGGCTGCATCTAGGATCGCCATGTGCTCAGACAGCCCGATGGGGTGGAATGGCTGTGTCTCCCAAGCCTCCTTTCACCTCATCTCCCCCCACCCCCAAATACAGAGAAAGCCTCCTTACCATTGATGAAGGTTGCTCTCTTCCTGGATTAGGGAAGGGGGTGAGAGGAGGCTTGGGACACTGTGCCCATGCCCGGGGTATAGCAGCCCTGTGGGGTCAACATGTGGCACCAAACTGGTATTTTTAATGCCAATTCACCCTGTATTTTGCAATGGTGTAGTAGTGCCCTGTGTTGGCTTGCATTATATGAGTCTGCACTAACCATACAATGTAGTTTCAAACTAGATTATATGGTGGTGAAGATGGGGGTAATGGGCTCTCCTACATGGAAAGTCGGTTTGAGTGACCATTTTTCAGAATCACTTGATTTGTGGATTTCTACATGGCAGAGGATTGAACTAGGTGACCCTTATAGTCCCTTCAAACTCTATGATTCTTTCAGTCTATGAATCTAGAATGTGAAATGTAATTTTTCAGCAGAAATATTATTTAAAGGAGGGAGGTGAGTGTCTGGCAGGATGGGGTTGACTATTAGCTAACTGCTTATAGGATGATGAGCCTGTTTTTTTTTTTGTTTTTTTTTTATCAGCATGTGAACACAAGCATCTCTGCATGTTTTAGCAGTAGTACTATTCTTACTTCTTTTACCAGTGTTAAGAGGCAGGCTAATTCATATTGACTTACTCATGACCGTTTGCTTTTAACATCAAAGCCAATACATTAAACATAAGCCCTTTAGACACAAATAAAGTGAAAGTGATCTAAATTGAAATGAATGCACTCACAATAGTACTACCCTGAACTATTCTTCTTGAGTGATTAATTAAATAGTCCACTATATTAGAAATATATTTCAACCAAGGAGTCACCTGCCTGTTGAATTAATCAATGTTTAGGTCTTAATTTGGCAAAAACATTTCTAAAATGCTACCTTGCTCTTCTGGTAATGCAGTGTATATGCATCTTTTCCATGTTATTTTCTATACTAGCTATTAAACAAATGCCAATCAGATACTGGCAATAAAGGGAATTTCTGTCTGTTTTTCAATGTTGGAAGATTTCATGGGGCAGTCACAACCTTATAATGTCTTTTCCATTGTGAATTAATGCCTTCTGATTTCACAGAGTTAAAATGAACCTGACAACTATTTTTTTGCTCTCAGCTGCAGCTCAGTCATATATACAATTCAGCTTTCAGAATCTGTTTCTTTTCTTTCTTTCTTTTTGTTACACTTGAGTGTAACCAGGAGATACAGCTCAAAATATTGTGGAACTATCACAATTCTGGACACCCCCAAAAGCTATGCTGAATATAAAAGCATACATGTAAATAATAAGGTGCATGCTTTACAATCGGGAGGCTTCAGAGGCACAAAATTGGAGTCCAGTGACTGTACATAGGCTGTAAGCTTCATTATGCTGACCCCCTGCTTTATACTGAGCACATCGCTGTAGATGATGATTTTCCTTTTGGACTGGAGAGCAATGGTACAGTCCCTATAATGCAGAGATCTGAGTGTAGGATTAGTCTCCAGGAGACAGGGTTTGAATTCCCACACAGCCATAAAGCCCACTGGGTGATCTTGGCAAGTTACACTTTTTCCTAAGTTAGAGGTAGGCAAGGGCAAACCTCTGAATAAATTCTGCCAAGAAAATCCATGGATAGGTTTACCAAAAATCAGAATTGACTTGAAGGCACATAACACCAAGAAAATTGGTAGATTTTAGTTTAACACCTTCTTGGCTTTCAAACAGCACAAGGAAGGCTGTACTGAAGCAGAAGAGTGCGGAAAATCATATACAGGTAGTCCCCAAGTTGCAAACATCCGATTTACAAATGACTCATAGTAAGGTACAGGTGTGACAACAGGAAGTAAGAGAAATCTACCAGTAGGAAGGGAAATTCACTCCTGGAAGAGTTATCATGGCGAAAATGTGTCTTCAGTGAAACATTATCACCGATCCTCATTTCTACAACAACCCAAAATCTCAGCAGTGCTTATTTCTGCAATAGGGTTCAGTGTGAGAAAATGGATAGTATCATTATGCCCTGTTGAAATGTTGGAAGAGTTTACACCCACACCTTTACCAAATTGGATTAGCAACATCATTACAGAAAAGCAGGGAGGGGGTTTCCACTAGCTTTCCCTATTGAAGCACAAATAAAAGTTGTTTGTGTTGTCTTCCAGAAAAGTTGTGACCTTCAACATAATATTTAGGAAAATATGCAGTACTGGATATCCTGTAGGTTGCATAATGGAGTGTGAAGTAAGGATGTCACTACAGGAGGTCATCAATATTCAACAAAGTGGGAAGATAAAGAATATGTGTGAAAAAATCTATCAGAGTTTCAATTTCAGTGGCAGGAAGGAAAAAGAGGGGTTTGACAATACAATTATTTTCTTGGAAGCAGGCAAACAGACACTACAGCATCGCCATATTTTTTGTGGCATAAGTTTTAACATTAGTTTCAAACAAAAGGCGTTCTGCATATCTAAATGACTTATTATTTATTTAAACATCCAGAACTGCCTTATTTTATTTCATCATAGATAAGTCATTAGTAAAACAGCCAAATACATTTTACTCCAGGATAGTGAGTAGATTAAACAATAACAATCACAACAGGAATCTCCACAGGAGAAAAGTAAGGCTTTAAGAAGGGAGAGGTTGAACATATCTAATATATCTCCAAATGATAGATCTCACTACATTTTTCCTTCTAATTTCTGTTTGTAATATATATATATATATATATATATATATATATATATATATATATATATACACATACACACACACACACAGTAGAGTTTCACTTATCCAACTTCCGCTTATCCAACAATCTGGATTATCCAACTCAGTCTGCCTTTAAATAGTCAATGTTTTTGTAGTCAATGTTTTCATTTCATTACAATATTTTGGGGCTAAGCTACATAATGTTACCATGTATAGAATTGCTTTTTGTGTTGATTTGTTGTAAAACATAATGTTTTGGTACTTAATTTGTAAAATCATAACATAATTTGACGTTTGATAGGCTTTTCCTTAATCCCTCCTTATTATCCAATGTTTTTACTTAACCAACATTTTGCTGGCCCGTTTATGTTGGATAAGTGAGATTCTTATATACAGATATATACTCTGTGTGTGTGTGTGTGTGTATGCTCAAAGCTGGACTTCTTAAACCTTTTTCACTTGCAACCCCTTTTCAATTGAGAATGTTTTACATGATCCCAGAAACATAGGAATATAAAACATGTTTAAAAATCAAAGATTTACTGAAATTAATCAGCATTTGCAAGAGTTACTAAACAGGCTGATTTTCCTTTTCGTGGAGTGCATCTGAAGCTTTTTCTACAGAGTCCTCTGTAAACGGTAGGCTTGAGCAGTTAGACTGAATCACAATCTGTTTCTGCTATCCGAATTTCAGTGGACTTGCGAATTTATTTTCACATACTTCCCAAAAATGAGTGGGCCCCTAAAAAGGTGTGTTCGGTCTACAACCAAAAAATGCGTGATATTTTAGGGCTATTGGGATGAAAATGGCCACACTTGGAGGACACATCTATTACTGTTAGTCCACCAAGGTTGGAGTTAAGAGTAGAGACAACGGGTTCTGTTGGCTCAAAGCCACCCTAAAAGAAAAGCACACATAATTATTATTTATTATTCACAGTATTTATATTCCATACTTCTCACCCCGAAGGGGACTCAGGGTGAATTACAATGCACATATACATGGCAAACATTCAATGCCATTATTAAATATACAACATACAGACAGACAATAAAGGCAATTTAACAGCTTCCAGCTTCATGAGGGTATGCTCAATTCTGGCCACAGGGGGAGCTGTCACTTCATCATCCACTATGATACTGAGTCCTTTTTTATGGTAGCACTTCCTCATTGCTCTTCGCACGTAGCTGGCAGTTTTTTTTATGGTGTTGTAAATTAAGTTACAAAAGTTACTTAATTAAGTTAAGCGGTACCTAGATTCTTTACTCACAGATGCAACTGTTTTTGGGTTGCTTAGGTGGGCAGCAAGCTAGGCTATTAACGGTCGGGAGCTTAATCCTGACCTGGGCTTTGAACCAACGACCTCTCAGTCAGTAGTGATTTATTGCTGCTGGCGAGTAACCAGCTGTGCCACTCACTCACCCACCCACCCACCTACCCGTACTTTCCAACTCCCAGTCTCTAAATAAAAAAAATAAAAACATAAATTTAGATTCAATGCACCAAGCCAAAAGCTAAAGCTGTGAATGAGCAGCAAGGTAATCAGACGGAAGCACCTCTCTCTGGAACCAGGATGCAACTGAGCAATGGAGGCATTCGCCCCATTAAATAGACACAGCTTTCATAATACACATCACAGATGTCTTCTATTTTGATTGGCCCAACAGTCAGGGTTCACAGATAAACCCTGTGCGAGCACACAGCAACCTTTCTGTGCACCACATGATCTCGAATTGAGCACAGGTAGCCATGACTGGCAGCCATGTGGTACGTTTCAGTCAGAAAAAACATGGTGGCAGAGCCTTTGTGAGGACAGTCTTAAAAAAGGCCTCTTTGGATTCGACCAACATAAGTAATTACAGACCAATCTCTAACCTTCCTTTTTTGGCCAAGGTCTTGGAGAGGGTGGTCGCTTCTCACCTCCAGGGATTCTTGGAAGATGCTGATCTTCTGGACCATTTGCAGTCTGGTTTCAGACCTGGTTACAGTACCAAGACGGCTTTGGTCGTCTCCAGGGAGCTGGACAGGGGGAGTGTGACCCTGCTGGTTCTCCTGGACATCTCAGCAACTTTCGATACCATCGACCATGGTATCCTTCTGGGGCGGCTCTCCGGGATGGGCCTTGGTGGTACTGCTCTGCAGTGGCTCTAGTCCTTCCTGGAGGGTCGCTCTCAGTTGGTGAAGCTGGGGGACACCTGCTCGGACCCCTGGCCATTGACCTGTGGGGTCCCGCAAGGTTCTATTTTGTCCCCCGTGCTTTTTAAAATCTACATGAAACCGTTGGGTGAGGTCATCCAGAGTTTTGGAGTTCGGTGCCATCTCTACGCGGATGACACCCAACTCTACTACACTTTTCCACCTAAATCCAAGGAAGCCCCTGGGATACTGAACCAGTGTCTGGCCGCTGTGTTGGTCTGGATGAGGGCGAACAAGCTGAGACTTAATCCTGACAAGACAGAGGTCCTCCAGGTCAGTCGTATGTCTGATCGGGGCATAGGGTGGCAACCTGTGCTTGACGGGGTCGCACTCCCCTGAAGGTGCAGGTCCGCAGCTTGGGGGTCCTCCTGGACTTGGCGCTGACACTTGAGGCTCAGGTGTCGGCCCTGGCTGGGAGGGCCTTTGCACAATTAAAACTTGTGCACCAGCTGCGAACGTACTTCGAGAAGACTGATCTGACCAGGGTGGTCCATGCCTTAGTTACCTCTAGACTGGATTATTGCAACACACTCTACGTGGGGCTGC
The DNA here is from genome assembly GCF_035594765.1 of Anolis carolinensis. Taxonomy (NCBI): domain Eukaryota; kingdom Metazoa; phylum Chordata; class Lepidosauria; order Squamata; family Anolidae; genus Anolis; species Anolis carolinensis. Next base: position 59,283,644 of record NC_085845.1, read on the forward strand.
CTTTGATGATGGCCCGGAAATTGCAACTAGTACAACACTCGGCAGCCAGGTTCTTAACTGGAGCAAATTACAGGGTGCGTTCTACTCCCCTGTTCAAGGAGCTCCATTGGCTGTTGTTTATTTTCCAAGCCCAATTCAAGGTGCAGGTCATTACCTACAAAGCCCTAAACGGTTTGGGACCCACCTACCTTCGTGACCGCATTTCCCCCTATGAACCTGCATGATCTCTTTGCTCGTCGGGGAGGCCCTCCTCTCGCTTTCACCACCCTCGCAGTTGCGGTTGGTGGGGACGAGGGAGAGGGCCTTCTCCATCATGGCCCCCCGGCTCTGGAACTAGCTCCCCGGGGAGATCAGGCAGGCCCCTACCCTCCTCTCCTTTCGGAAGAGCCTGAAAACATGGCTTTTCCAGCAGGCCTTTGACAACTGACCTAGCAAGATCGACCTGTTGCCTTTCCAATAATAGTCCCATATTTAAGCCTCTTCCAGCACTTGGAAGGCGATGACAATTTGGATAATCCACCCCTTCCTGATGATTTTGACATAACTAGCACTTTTGGCCCAGGTTTTTCCAGATTTTATTCAAGATTTTATCTTTTGTCCTTGTATGTGATTTTTTATGACTTGTTTTTATTGTTGTTTTGATCTGTTTTATTGCTTTGCTTTTATTGCTGTTGACTGGGCTGGCCCCATGTAAGCTGCCCCGAGTCCCTTTGGGGAGACGAGGCGGGGTATAAAAATAAAATTATTATTATTATTATTATTATTATTATTATTATTATTATTATTATTATTATTATTTGTCATTAAGGGCATCCAAATAAGCCAAACAAGTCAAAGGCAAATGTCCAAAAAAATCTGTGCACAGGCCTAGTAAACAGTGCACATTGTTGCTAACAAATTTCTGTAAATGGGTGATGTTCAGAAACCTTTTCCTATTGCCAAATTTTTCATGACCCAACATTCAACTAAGGAGACCCCATTTGCAGTCAGGACTAACAGCTTAAGAAGTAGCACTCTAGAGCCAATGTTTTCCTCCATATCTAAAGGCTTTGTTGATTGATTGGTTGCTCATTTTTAAATCAAAGAATTATAGCATTGGAAGTGATTTAAAAAGTAATCTAATCCAATCTCCTGGCACAATCCAGAGGTAAAGAATGCCTGAAAAGTGGCCACTCAATCCCTGCTTAGAAAACATCAACAAAGGAGAGCCCCCCATCCAAGATAGTCTTCTGATTCATCCTTTATGCATAACACAAGCAGATGAGGAATGTAGCTTACAGACACAAGCCTTTTAGCCATCGTCGTCGTCGTCATCATCATCATCATCATCATCATCATCATCATCATCGTTATGTGGTGGTGATGTAGACATAGTGGTAGTCTGGTCATACAATACAAGAGTAAACTCAAAAAATAATTTTTAAAAAACCCAAACACTTTTGATGTCAGGCATTTTGGGTAAGGGATATTTAACCTGTATCTTAATAGGCATATAGGAAAAGGGATTGCTGCAAAAGTCTGAATGTTATAGAAGCTTTAGACGAGTTGTCAAAAAAATTCAAACCTAAGTGTGCCTTTCTTTCTCTTCCCCACCCCATTGACATAATCTTTTTTTTTTGGTTTTAGTTAGGAAATGTGAGACTTCAATTATGCCATATGTATGTATTTGTTTCAAATCTACCACCATACAATTTCAGTGGATCTTCCTGCATTCTAAGATTATAAGAGGTGCATGGTTTTATATATCAATACCATGTCTCCACTTAGTTTAGCCTTAGCCTTTTTGCTAAACTAAACTGTTCCAAACATTGCAAGCTCTGAGTTTTAGCTGTCCCTCTTTCATTTCCATTATATCTTTTCTAAGTGCTGTGATCACAACTACATATAGTATATCAAACGTGGTCAGAATATGGAGGTCTATAAGGGCTATGATTTGGGCAGTTTTGTTTCTAATCCCTTTTCTAATTATTTTTATCGTGTCAGAGCGAATTGAGAATACAGTTATAATGTATTTAAAAACCACAAAGTTAAAAACTTGACATTATACTAAAAAATTTTTGACCAGAAGCTGGCCACTTCGAGTGCCTGTGGTGTTGTGGTGGTCCTCCATTGTGCATGTAGTGGGGCTCAGACTGCATTGTAGTAAGTGATCTGTGGTTTGCTCCTCTCCACACTCACATGACATGGGCTTCACTTTATAGCCCCATTTCTTAAGATTAGCTCTGCATCTCGTAGTACCAGATCACAGTCTATTCAGTGCCTTCCAAGTGCCCAGGAGGGAGTTTCTCATCCAATATAAGCCACTATTTGAGGTTCCGTGTTTTACCCTGCAACTTTTGGATTTTCACTTGCTGAGGTGTTCCTGCGAGTATCTTTGTAGATCTTAGAAAGCTACTTCTTGATTTAAGAAGTTGGCACAATAAACATATAACATTAGCCAATCAAGCAACCAAAAACAGTAAATGATTAAAATAATTAAAATCATCATTGAAATCAAAAGCAATCTCAAAACCAAAATCAGGACTATAGTGAGCATATTGAGACTAAAGAGGTTGGGGCTGGGCATGGGCTTGTGCAAAAATAGATTGTAGGGCCAGGGCTGGGGTAAAGTGCTGAGTTCAATCTGGCAGTTAATAGGATCTGGCAGTCATAGATAGGGTCTAATCATATGGAAATGCACATTGGACTAGCCATGTTTTTAGTTCTGTACTTGTAGCAAAGTGCAAGGATAGATGTCTTCACTGTATCTGGCTGTGATCCCCAGGTTGTGCCAGTCAACTTTTGTATGATATTTCTGGAATCCACGTTTTGATTAATAATTAAGAACTGGGCTGGTACATATCTGCTTCACCCCTAAAATGGATCTTGCCCAATTCCTCCACTACCTCACCAAGATATTTATTTATGTGATGACTCATGGGCCTTGTAGTCCTGCTCATGACATTGTGATGCCTGATGAAGAAGAAAACTTGGGTTTTTTACCTTCCCAGTCAGAACTAGATTCTTCCCAGCCAGATCTGGGAACCTTGCACCTGCAAGAGAGTTGTGTTCCTGAAGTATGTCAAACAAACCCTGAACCTACATCCCCTGTGTTTTCTCGCCATGAGTTTTGTAAACAACAGAGAGGTTTGGAAGCGGCCTCGCGCAGGAGTGCTAGAATAGCTGCTAAGAATTTAGCCAATTAAGCCTGCTTTCCATGAGAATCTTTAAGGAGTCAAACATCTGGTCTCAGAGATTAGCTTTCGTTTCTGGTTCCCAGAGAACTGCTCTCGGCGGGAAAGTTAGACTCTATATAGGTGTTTTACCCGCGAAGTAACTTCGCGGAGTCAATTCGTCAGCCTCCGGAGCGAGTTGTGTCTGGACAGCGCGCTCCGTTTCAAGCCTCGTTCCCGTTCAAGCCTTGTCCTTGTTCTCAAGCCTTCGCTCCTGCTTCCCAGCCTTGTTTACCTTCGGATCTTGCCTCGCCTTCCAGGACTAAACCTTGCCTTGTTTCACGGATTTTACCAAGTAATTCCACGGGCCTTGTTCTTGTTCCACGTTACCTTGTATCACGATTCAAGCCTTGTTTTCAAGTATCAAGTTAATTCCTAGCCTTGCTCAAGTTCATGGACTAAAGGACCTTGTCATCTCCCCTCACTTTGCCTGGCAAAGTGAGTGTTTCGGTTATTGGATTACAACTTTGGACCTTAATATCTCATATTGGACATTGTTTTCTTGGACTAATTTTGACCTTTCCTGAAAGGTCTACTCCTGGACTATTTCATACACCTGTTTTTATTAACTTTATATATTCCTTCAATAAAGATATTAGATAGATTCTGGCCTCTGTGTATGGTTATTGGTGCCTTGCAGCCTGGGTCCTGACAATTTATCATGTCAGAAGCAAACTGAAGATACAGTTATCGTGTATTTAAAAACAGAAACTAATTTTTAAAACTTGGCATTATACTGAATGTCTTTTGCCCAGTAGCTGGCCACTTGGAGTGCCTCTAGTGTTGCTATACAAAGGTGTTGCATGTGGCAGACTTCATTGTAATAGTTGATCTGTGGTTTGCTCTTCTCCACACTCCACTTTGTGGCCCCATTTCTTAAAGTTGGCTCTGCATCTCGTGGTGCTAGTCTGTTCAGCGCTTTCCAAGTTGCCCAGTCTTCTGTGTGCCCAGAAGGGAGTCTCTCATTCAGTATCAGCTATGATCTGAGGTTCTGGGTTTTAGCCTGCCACATTTGGACTCTAGCTTGTTGAGGTATTCCTGAGAGTATCTCTGTAGATCTTAGAAAACTATTTCTTGATTTAAGACATTGGTGTGCTGACTGATATCCGAACAGGGGATGGGCTGGAAATGTCAATGCCTTGGTCCTTTCATTATTGACTGCTACTTCCTGGCGGATGACATGTGATTTAATACTGGCCAAACAATATACATTCTCCAGTGGTGCAGGATATAGGCATTCTGTGATAATGTGGCATATCTCATTAAGAGCCACATCCACTCTTTTAATGTGGTGAGATATTTTCCACACTGGGTATGTGTATTCAGCAGCAGAGAAGCAAAGTGAAGCGACTTGCAGCATTCAACCTCGCCAAGCTAAAGACTGCAAATGAAAATGGGTAAGTGAAGCAATGATAATATACAAAACAAAACAAAATTGCACTTGGATCACATGATGTCAATGGTTTTAATTGTGTTTTATTGTAATTTAATGTGTATTTTAAATGACTTTTTTGTAATTCTTTGTAATTGTTTTAAACAGCATTGAATTATTGCCATGTTGTTAAGCTGCCCTGAATCCCCTCCGGGATGAGAAGGGCGGGGTAAAAGTATAGTAAATAAAATAAAATAAAATAAAATAAAATAAAGGACCCCAATTACTTTAAAAAAATCTCTCACCTGGACAGTGAAGACAAAAATAAAAGACCCCCAAAAAGAGAGTGGCTTCTGAAACACCCCTAGCAATGGTTTTATGCCCTGCTAGTACCATTGGCTATACTATTAAATGACCAAAATCTTCTTATCTATTATTCCATGTGTTGGCACAAAGAGCTTAGGAACTCCATTTTGAACAAAAACCGAATAAGTATTCTAATTAGAATATATAGTTAGAAAGGCTAAGCTGTAGTATGATGTCTTCCAAGAATTATATGTCCTTCCACTGGATTGAAACACCCTCATTTCATTTTCTGCTTGTCTACTGTACAAGACTTTAGAAGTAACACCCCCAGCCTGAGAAGTTCAAGGATTTAATTTTGAAAGGAAGGTGGTGGCTACCCAAACACTTGAAGGTGGGAAGATTGTGGAAGCCTCATTAAAATAAATGCCACAGTGCCCTGGCACCTGAGTACCTAGCATAAACATATGTCAATGAAAATTGTTCTCAGGGGTAGGACTTTACAAGATGAGCCCAAGTATATTTCTGAATGTCAGTGTTGTTATTCTATAATCCACATCAGAGAAACGTGTTTTCTCTGCTCCTGTTATTTTAATGCAACTGCATAATGAGACACAATCAAGAGCATAAAACTACATGGCTAGGATCCAGATACACTCATCAAATACAGTGTTTTGAAGGCTCAATGAGCTTCACAGAATGTATAATTCTTATGTCTGTTAGATTCATGCCCTTAGGCGCTCTTTTTTTCTGGCAGTTGCATCTTGTTAGCAAAAAAAAGCTAACCCGCAGCAACAAGAAAGAACTCAGGCACTGCTGCCTAACTGTCCATGAAGTGCAGTTTCCTTCGAATTCTGCCTAACAAGATACATGATTACTAATTTGATTTGTAGAAGAGTAAGACTCTGGCAAATTAAAAGCAGCAAACACTCCCAGCTGATTTACAGCAAGACAGAACAAATTAATTGTTTGTTTTAATGTATGATGTTCAACTCATCCAACATTGCTATGAGCATCTTTTTCATTAGGCTTTCAAAGCATGCCCTGTTAAAAATGCCAGAGGCACGGCAGTGAGCATGCATACATTTTATTACTAAAGACCAAGGTTCAAATCGTAACCACTAAAGAACTTGCTGATGTTCTAAAGACATCACCCAGTGACTTTGAAGTCCACTGATTGCGACTCATTTAGAGGGCTTTTCATTCCACTTCAACTTCTAATGTGCATTTATACCTGGAGAGTTTCTTCCATATAAAGTCTATATTTGGCATTCAAAATGTTCATAATCTAGAAGAATTTGAATTTTATCTTGCTTTAAATGTGTCCTGACAACATTCAGAATTATTATTGGAATTCCCAAATGCTGGGCTGTAAGAAGGCATTACCTTGTTTCAATCATTACTCAGAATGAGGACTGCAGTCAAAAACCAGAAGACTAGAACTTAGAAAGACAGCCATGGAGGAACTAAACAAAATCCTGAAGTGAAAAGATATGTATATTACTTAATATTTAAAAAGAGAAGGCATCAGGAATATAGGAAGACCACATTCCAGAAGGATAGATTTTTTAAAAAGGAAACCACAGCTCTATATCTGGCAGAGCTGAACAGGGCAGTTAAGGATAGGGTGACTTGGAGGCCCTAATTTGTGAAGACACCATAAGTTAAAGTCAATTGGTTGACAGTTAACAACAACACCTAATATGTACTCTCAGCCCTGTCAGAAACTGAGGAGTATTAAGGCCATGCTCATTATTCATGGTCCTGCTTTCTTTCTCTTCTGAAGAACTAGTTAGATTATTGTTTACACCAAAAGAAGCTTTATACACCTTTGTTTTCTGCAAATTATCAATTGATTACATTTCGAAAAAGGCAACACCACTTTCATCATCATCCACAGTCCAAGGCTGCAAATGAACAAAAGGGAATCTATGTGTGTGTGTATAGGCATGTGCGATCCATAAAAATGGTTCTAAATTACTTACAAAACTAGAAGGTGCTAGTGCTTCATTTCTAAAGTGTTTCTAAAGTTTCATAACTAATGGCTAACAAAATTTCATTATTATTTTGTTAATAGCAATTGTGCATACACATTAATACAATAATCACCATGGGCTCCTATCTCCCTCATTTTAAAGCTATTAGGGTGAAACTTGCTACAATAGTAGATCACATTTACCACTGTTAACCTACCAAATTTCAGAATGTTTCACTTGTCCATAGATTTTTGGGGAATGTTCAAAGTTTTTATAAAATCTGTTCTTCATTTGAAAATGTTATTTTCTGTTTCATTGTGTGGTCTTTACTTTGAAAGTAGTGGTTCTACTCCAAAAATGTGCTATAGAGTGATATCCCTTGCACAAAGACAAAGTTTAGACAGTGTAATAATTTTTTGCCATGTTTTTATGACAGAACCAATTAGGAATTGCCATTTATAACCCAGGAATAGAAATCTATCAGACACCATCAAGGGACATCTAATTGAACTCTTCTGGGCAGAAAGACACCATCCAAACTCTCCTGACATCCAAATAATATGCTTCCCCTATTGAGTTGGAGGGGATCCCCCAAGATCCATCCATGTAGGTAATTATTTTTTTCCAGCCCAGCACAAAGATTAGCTTACTTATTAGAGAGAAATCAGTCACAGTCCTCCCTCATTTTTAAAACTATTGGGGTGAAACTTGCTACAATGTTAGAACACATTTACCACTCTTTGCCCATCAAGTTTCATAAAGTTTCACTTATAAATAGATTTTTGGGGAATTTTCAAAATGTTTAAAAATATACAAATTTTAAAAAACTACAATTTTCTATCTAATGACACAAGATAACAGGGGATAATCCACCAACTTTCAGAAATGTTCATACATCTGCTGATTTTAGGGGATTTTTAAAAAAAGTTTGATCTTTCTCCTCTCCTGATTGATCCTTCCTCATTCTGATGCATATTGGGAAATGTAGTTTAGGGAGAACCTTTTGATTTCTTTGGCATATGATAGGGGTCCTTCTGTTCCCAAATTTCAAGGCAACTTGGTGGCCGTTCCACCTCCCCCTCCCTCCTCCATCTGCCCTGATAGTCTGAGAGACATGCTAACAGGTTTTGCTTTGCCTCTCAGCAGGGCTTGAGTGCCCTGTGAATTTTAACTGCCTCACAGGTACTTCCAAAGCAATCAAAACTTAAGAATTGAAGCCATCAAAAGATTCAATTTCTTAATGTTTTCTGTGCACTGCACAGGTGCATCATCATAAGTACGAAACATACAAAATAGATCCTAGTTACAAGATCTGATTTATTTGCACACCTCTAATACACACACACACACACACACACACACAAAACAAACAAATAAAAATTAAGTCTTGATCTTATAACCTTGCTCCAATATTGGGGATATTAAAGGATGCGTAACTTCTCCCTTCATAGATTAACACAAGATCTGAAACATTATCCTGTTGTCTGCACAATTTGTGATTCTTGAATGTAGATCTTAATTCAAAAATGCATATTTTAAGAAGAAGTATATAGAATTCAAATGCAAATTCTGTATCTGCACTGAATTCAGAAATATTCTAAACCACAAAGTTCCTTGTTTTCTGATCTTCTTTTGGAGTGCCCTGGATTGCTTTTGGCATGTCTTGATTAAGTTCCAAGTTTTTGGCCCTAACCCAATCAGCAGATCCAACCGTTGCAGAACATCCCTTGTTTTTCTGCTAAACATGTTAAGCTGGAAGCTAAATATGTTGTTGTTGTGAGTCTTCAAGTCATTTCCAGCTTATGGTGACCCTAAAATGAACTTATCATGAGGTATTGTTGACAATAGTTTATGCAAAGGAAGTTGCCCATGTCTTCCTTTAAGACTTACAAACTTATCAGGTGGGCCAAATTTGATGGCGTAAGCTGGTTCCTCTTCACTTTGGCCACAGAGCCCGCCATCTCCCATCCCACAACGTACATGTATTTCCAGCTGGGCTCCATGGCAAATGTGAAGAGGAACCAGCGTACACTGCCACAGCAGTAACAAAAAAGGCTTCCCATGTTGCATTGGCAACAACGGGGAACACTGGGCGGCTGACACTTCCCACAATGGGATGGGGTAAGAGGTAAGCTAAGCAATGTGCAGCATGGGGTGACAGATTCACCATGCCCCTCAGCAGACCCCAATGGATTCACCACAATCTGTGGAAAATCTGGTGGGTAATGTGATAAGGTCCTGAGAAAGTGTGACTTGCCCAGTATGGCCAAGTGGGGAGCCAAGTGGGGATTTGTGTATGATTTCCCAATTCTCAAACATTATACTCCACTGGTTCTGATAAGTATATGTTACAACCACATTTTTGATGTTACACTTCTTTCTGAATCTACCCTATAGTAATTTTTTCCTGGATACCAGTCTTGCCTTATCAATCTGGGTTTTAAAATTGCCATGTAGTTTAAGAAATGCCTGGTATAAATCCTTATGTTGTAAATCTGTCAAATGAATCTGAACAGATACAATTTTATCATAGGACACAGATGTAGAGAACAGATTATTTGTGGAAATAAATTAAGTAACTGCTAGCAGTCAGTAGAATTCAAGCTAGTCTTTAGATGCCAATATGTTGCTGTTCTACAATATGAGGAAAAATATTGTGTGGACTGATCTAAGGTCAAATTGATGATGGGTAATGAATAATGGAAGTCTTGGAGGAACATCTTAAGCAACACCTTTGTATTTGTCAGTATAACGAAGATGACATCACTATTAGGTAGGAAAAAGGCTTTGGAAGACAAGAGGTGAGGCAGCATTGCTCTATATCAGCTATGAATAACCCTTCTCCTGATCTGATCTGAATATATATGTTCATTCGTGGTGAAGAACATTTGGGTGGCACAATTTGGTGGCTAGTTGTGCTATACTCTTTACTGTTTTATTGCCCAGTTCTATGAAAAATGTTGGTATAAAGGCCCTTAGGAGCCATGTCAACTGTCAGGGTATTGTCTGGGACATTTCCAATGGCTTGTAGATTCCTCAGGAATTTTGTATCTCAGAATATTCGTGCTATATGACCAGACAATGATATCCATATAGCTAGATATACCAACTCTGACAGTTCTGTTGACTGAGATTATGTAATTTTGTGTATTGTATAACTACATAGCCTTCTGCATAACACATATATGGGGGAAAAAACATTGTCTTAAATGTGTAGACAAAATGCTTAATTCCCCCGAGGAAAACAACTTAAGCAATTGCAAAGATCTTGGTGATTTTAAATATGTATTACCCTGCATACAAACCATTCAATTATTGGTTCTGTTGTATGTAATTATTCCTTACAAGCAAGTATATCAGTGATTGGGTTTTCTTTCCTTTTTTCTTTCTTATTAATCACCATGCCTACATGAACAAGAGTCAGGTGGCAAGTGATTATGTAGGATGTGGGAAAAAAAACACCTACACAGAGGTTTACTGAATGCCTGAAAAGAGCTAGAAGACATTTTTCTGTCTTCTTTTACTTTTCTGTGAATGTTGTTTGACCTAACTATGGAAGGCATAAGAGTGCAATCCTATACACATCTACTGTCACTTGTAATTATGTTAGTTATTGCCTTCTAGTCAGAAGCTCTATAACCTATTACTTTTGATGGCAGACAGATTTGTAACATTAAATGTGGGTTTGCTTTTGATTGGTGTGTCTAGACTCTTGACGTCACACTGGCTGAGTCCACACGCCATCCACTACTGAGATAGTTTAATCGAATCACCACATATCACAAACAGAGTTATTTCCCTGGGTGGTCTAACCTTGTCTTAGTGTTATTTGATCACATGCCCTCTGGCAAGACAATGCTTCACACGAATGAGGCTCTTCTAGCACTAGAAACACAGAAAGAGCAGTTCCTTTATGACTAATTTGCTGTTTATATGTTGAAGCATGGCACTTATTTGCTTTGCAATCAATGTGTTTGCAATGACAAATGAAACAACACACTTGCTTTTTGAGTTCAGATCTTGAATACACATTCTACACAGACTAAAAAAACCAATTCATGCTTGTGAAGGTGCAACCTCTTCAATACTGTTTCACCTATATTTTAAGCAATGCATATTTTTAATTCTTTTGAGAAACACAAAAGACTCAAACAGCAATCTTAAGGAAATCTACCTGGGTGTGACTCCAGTCAACTAACTGAAATCTACTCCTCAGAATGGAAGAGATGCATACCTTACAACTGTCTTAATTAGGGATGGGGAATATCAATTTATTCTCATTGGTCCCAGTTTTTAAACTGCTTTTAAAATCTTCCAGTTTTTCTGTCTTCTCTCACTTTCCACCATTGTCATCAACTTACTTTAATTATCCTAAACCATGTTCAAATGGCAAAAGTAGACTACACTCAAATAAGTAAGCAGGAGGGGTTAAGAAGAGAGCTGAGCAAATCTTTGTACTTTTTCATGTATTAAGAAGAGGGCTGAGCAAATCTTTTATCTTTCTGTTTTGACCAAACTGATGTTACTTGGCCAAATGTGTCTAGATTTTCATCAATGAATGTTGGAGAACATGGAAGTGGTTAGGTTTGTACTTCTAGAGACATTTCCCAAAGTCAGCCTTGAAATACAGATAATAATGTTCCAATCAGATAAATGAGAAGATATTTTTCTGACAAGCTGAATATAGAAAGCCTTTGAAATTTCACTTGTGACAAAATAGAAAATACAGAACAGTCTTTCATTACTTTGTAGTTCAACTTTTCTTTTTCTGGATAAGTATAATTTTAACCCATATCCTTGTCATTCCACAAATCTCTATGGACTTTACCCTATTATAATATCTAAATATCTGTTGCTTGGGGGCCCAGTAATTTGATTTGGCTTTTTCTTCTTTCTTGGGGGAATTCCATATATTCTCAATCTATGACATAGGAATACTGAGGCGGGAGGTTAAAGAACCCCAGGAAATACCATATATGGGCAGAGATGGCGACAGCTAGCGACCCGGGTGCATAAACTCACAGAAACATGTGACTTCTGGGAAGTCATGTGTTTCTGAAGAAATGAAAGCTAAAGATAAACAAACAGCGCATGCGTACGCAGGCGCTCTGAATGATTGTGAGCACGGCACAGAAAAAGTGCGGCCGGCCCGCTGGTCAGCACTGATTGGGTCCAAGTCAGGCAGCGTCACAACTCTAAGCCAATGAATTTGCTTGTGGGCGGGCATAACCCGAACCCTGTAGTGTGTATAAATATTTACTCAGCCCGCCACTGGGGGTTCTCCCTGGAAAAGCACTTATTTTGTGCGAGGGGGAACCCCAGTGGCCATTAGCGGAATAAAACTGCTTTCTTGGAATTCCTTCAGTTGTTCGTCTCCAATTCCTCCACTGCGCTCAACAAGGACCGTAGCACAAAGGTTCCGCTACATTTTAACATAGAAAAGAGGAGACATGACAGCAAAGTGGGCTGAGCTAATAAATCTGTTCATGTGCATTGATTTAACCATTTAATTTCTTATTTTTATTGGATAGTGTAAATTATTTTTGCTGCTTACTTAAATTGCTTAAATTCACTTTATTGCACGTTACCCTTAGATTTGTTGATACAGGTTTGGGTATAAATCATTTTGTAAAATAAATAAAAATTATGCAGAGCTGATAGTGTGTGAATTATGCCAGGGATTCCTCCAATCCTTGCCTCTAAAAACAAATGATATTCCTAATCCCAATGTCATTGCTGCTGTATTACACCAGCAACCTTCCAGAAAATTTAGAATTACGTATTTTTTGGAAGAAATACATTTTGATATCAGCTCACCTGTTGTGTTTGGATGTGAGAAGGGCAGAGTCAGTTCCTTGTGTGTTGAAGTTATTAAGAGATTGTTTCAATCTGGAAGATTTTCAGGGAGTTCTTATTAAGAATAAAATGCAACTCAGGCCCTATCATTAGCCAGAGCCTCAGGCAACAGATTTTGGATGTTATAAAAGACCAGCAAATGGGTAATTATTACCATTTTATGTTTATTGTCTGGAAGTGGAAAAGGCATTTAAGAAATATTTGCTTTAGGTAACAGAATAATTTGCTTGGCCAATGACACTTCTACGCTCATTGACTTTGGGATTGGCTGCCTTCCTCAGTCAACAAAATGACTGGATGCAACCCTGATAAAGTGAGATAACTGTAGACATACTTTTGTGGGAAACTTACAAAAAAGGCATAATTCATCTATCTGTAACTCTTCATAGCAAAATTGTATTTTCCGTTATTTAAGAAATTGGGGCAATTTCCCAAACAGCCACAGGCTGCTTCAAATTCTTTATTATTTTTAAAAGACTTTAAAAAGAAAACCAGTCTCAACATGGATAAAATGGAAATCTTCTAATTTTAAGAGCAAGTGTATTAAAGAAATATAAGCTTGCTTTGTAATGGGGTTCAGCCTGCTCTTCATACAATTTTACTTGCTGTTACACATCAGCAAACATTCTTTAATCCTAGAATTCATGCAAAAAGCTAATGTAAATTGCTCTCTGCCAGAGCAAGAGAAAAGTTCTTAAGGTACCATTTTAATGGAAATGACTTCTATCACTGAGAGGGTCTACATTTTTCTCCAAAGCTGCAAGAGTTATATTTCAGATACCCTATAGAGCACATTAATGTAGTGCCACACTGGACCTGTGACTAGAGTACAAAATGTAGATTGTCAATGCAGCCCTAAACTCCTTTTATTCAAGAGCAAACTGAGATTACTTCATACAGTGAGATTAAATTAGAAAGTATAATTGAAAGTTCTCTTTCTTTAAAAAAAAAAGTGATGTGAATTAAGGTTTTTCTTCCTTTGTTTGAATGGATTACAGAGTCAATGAATCACAGAATTCTTGCGCTAGAAGGACCACAAGGGCTATCTAGTCCAACCACATGCTATCCAGGAATAGGTAAAGGTAAAGGTGTTTCCCTGGCGTTAAGTCCAGTCATGACCGACTCTGGGGGTTGGTGCTCATCTCCATTTCTAAGCCGAAGAGCCGGCGCTGTCCGTAGACACCTCCAAGGTCATGTGGCCAGCATGACTGCATGGAGCGCCGTTACCTTCCCGCTGGAGCGGTACCTATTTATATACTCATATTTGCATGTTTTCGAATTGCTAAGTTGGCAGGAGCTGGGGCTAACAGTGGGCGCTCATTCCACTCCCGGGAATTGAACCTGGGACCTTTCGGTCTGCAAGTTCAGCAGCTCAGCACTTTAACACACTGTGCCACCACCAGGGTGGTGTGTTAGTCCATGAATACATAACTACAAAACTCCCAAATAATGCCTATCCAATCCTTGTTTGTAGACCTCCAAAGAAGGGGTGTCCGCTATCCTTCAAACCACATCATCCAGTAAAGAAGTGCTTTGTAATATTTAAGTAGAACCCACTTTCTTCTAATTTTAATCTAACAGTTCATGTGCTAGTCTATGGGGCAGCAGGAAATGAAGTTGTTCCATCTTCTTTATGGCATTTTTCAATCCTCTGTTCTAAATGACACCAATCAAAATATGTAGAACTCAAAAGTATTCCAAACCAACAAATACCAAAACTGTCCACCACAATTGGAAAAATAAAAGCAGAATTTCTTTAAAGCCCATCCTGCCCCCCATATGGTTAATGGCTATTTTGTTTGTTATAGGAAATACTTCATTCAAGAACAGAAGTGTTTACCATTGCAGCCAGTGATACTTTCTTGTTAGGATTTGGTGCATAAAGGCATAGGTAAAATACAATTTATCCCTGGAGTATAATCAACGGATCTTGTGCCAATATCTTTAACAGATGAGAAAGCACAACTAAATTCAAATTTGGAAGCTCATCTTCTGCATATGAATGACTTTTTCTTATGTAAGTATACCTGTTCTGCTTTTCAAGGCAATCAGCTTCATAAAGCAACTTAAAATAGACACAAATTGAAATATTATTTAAGATTATATCATACTGTACCATTAAAAATTAAGATATAAAATGTAAGAAGTATGTTAAGCATTCCCAATAGGGGTCAGTAAAGATAAAACAGAGCTAAGGTTGAAAGAGAAATCAATTCTACCTGCTGACCATAGGATCCTCCCTGGAAGCACATAGTTGCAAACTAATTGTATCAATAGTGCATTCCTAAAAGATAAATCTGCAGAAAAAAATATAGCAGTTAAGGAAATAACAGTGTGCAGTTTTGTTTATGAAGTCTGAAACAGTTATCAGTTGAACCTAGTGTTGCGAACATTTGGTTTGCATTAAACCTATACATTACATTAGGTAGGCATTACCCAGATACAGTGATGTCCATGTTCAATTGCTATGCTGTACAAAGTAAACACCTAGACCAACAAGCTGTAAAATGGCTCAGGCTCAATCAGCTCAGGTTATTAAATAATCCATCCTAAATATCCATAACAAGAAAGGGTTTTACTGTCTGTTAAAATATTCAGTTAAAATGAAAAGAACATTTTCTAGATCTATAAGAAAAGGCTGTCTTTCAGATATCACTAGAAGAACATTAATTACCTTGTTTGACTCAGAATAATAATGAACAACAAAGATATTTCTACAAGCCTGATTACATAGTGATGTTCTGGGACATTTCCCCCTATAGTTCAGAAAACATTCAGTTTACTGTCCAAGTTTATTCTGATGGAAAAGAAAACTTGATTGCCTGTGCAGCTATTCCATCTTATTCTCCCTCAACAGAGTTTCCATGTTAACAATAAAGTTGGCAGAACCAGGTTAAATAAGGCACTATGCAGTTATTCCATCTTTTTCTCTGTCAACAGATTTCCCATACTAAGAATAAAGACAGCAGAAACAGGTTAGGAAAGAACTAAGGATTAGAAGTACAGGGTGGTGACATCTTATGCCCCTTTAAAACCTAGTCAATGGGTCAGATCAGTGGCATTATAAAAGCCTAGTTTGGAACTACTTAAAGAGGTCTTCTGAATTTTTCCAGATCTCAGTGTGTGTGGAATTGTGATTCTGACCTTAGAATGCTGCTTTATTTATGGAGAGTAAGAAGTTTAACGCACACTTCAAGAGCCCAATAACATGAAGCTAAACTGGATTGATATCACTATCAAAACTAAATAGACAAATCCATTGGCTTCCTCATAACACAGTTAATGAATTTCATGGGCTACAATATCACAGTGCATAGATAATACTTGTTACAAACTAAATACTATGTTTGTACTGTTTTAAATAAGACAAAGACTTGTCCCCAGATTGTCTTCAGCCCTATTTGTGCAATTAGTGGAAAAAAATGTTTCAAAACTCAAACAGTGTTACGTTTCTAAAGCATTTCTATAGTATTATTAATTAAAATTTGTTACTATTAAAAGAGGAATGAAATTTTGTTACTTTTTCGCTATAGTAATTGCACAAGTGGAGAAGCTTCAGGGGCTCCTTTCTCCCCCATAGAGAGGAAGATATTGGGGTGAAACTTGTTACAATGGTAGAACACATTTACCACTGTTAGTCCATCATATTTCAGAAAGTTTCACTTATCCATGGAGTATTGGGAACTTTTCAATTTTTTAAAAAAACAACTTTAAAAAAACTACAAGAGCTATCTCCTTGAATTTTCTATATAATGACAGAAGATAACTGTTTCTGCCGAAGTTTCAGAACTTCTACTAATCTAATCTAATTCTACATCTACTAATTTTTGGGATTTTGTAAAGTCTTGACAAAAACTTTTTTAAAAAGCCACAACAGCTATTTCATTGAATGTCTCTCATATGAATCAATAAAACTTCAATTTAGGGATTTCTCCCCAGCCCAGAACAGAGATTTACTTACTAGAAGTATTAGTCAGTCCTCCTCTTTGAAGATTCAACAATTTATTGGATCTCTGGCTGACTGGCTGCTGCTACAGAGTGACAAATCTCTCCCCTATCCTGATTGGGGCTTTCTGATGCTGAACAGAATTCTGGGAAATGTAGTTTAGGTCAGAGCCTTTTTTAATTCTCTAGCTTAGGGCTCTTCACCAACCCAAACTACATTTCCCAGAATTCTGTGCTTTCTCAGTCTCTTTCCCATGGAACTCTGCTTTCTCCCTGCTGCTTCCCCCTCCTAATGGTGAGAGGCCATTAATTCAAAGAGGAATGGCAGCCTTTTTGGCTTTGCTTTGCTTGCTTGCACTGAAAATTAAACTGATTTTGGGAGGCTTCCGAAGTTTACAGAAATCAAACAAAGAAGTATTGGGTAAGTTTTGATTCTTAAGTTTTTGGTGCGGGCCCAGTCCACGTGTCAGATATTGCATCACAAGTACGAATTTAACTAATTTGATCCAACTTATGAGGACTAACATCTATTGTGCACAGTCCTAGTACAGATGTCATCATAGAATGGAAAGAACTTGAAGGATTGTTTTAATCATCATCATCACCACGATATGGGAGAATTCAAAACTGACAGAGTCGTTTATCAGGACCCAGAGGTTTGAGCTCTTTAGATTCTAGTTTTGAATCACCTAAATATTGGGTTAATGTTCCCACATCTTTTTTCCCAGAGAGACTGTTCACCTTCAGTACACAAAGACTAGCATTATATTACTAACATTTACTTGTGCAAGTCATGCACAAGGGGTGAATTATTGTCCCAGACAAAAAAAGATAATTTTAATGATAATGCTGAAAGTGGATTTATATCTCTAGCAGTGCTGTGCATTATGGTACCATTATATGGCGTGCATGGGTGCAAACCACACTAGGTGACACCATCAGAGTGGGTGACACCAAAATGACTGTCTCTATATATATATATTTGGCATTGTTTCAGTGACACATATAATTTTTTTTATTTTAAAAAGATCCCTGTGGTTAGATCTACATATCAGTAAAAAGTACAAGGTGAAAGCTCTATGCTAATTTAATTCTAATGTTCATATGCTCTGATCAGAGCTTTCATTACAATGACACTTTGAATCATGTAGTTTTGTCTCTTTGTGTTACAAGCATGTACTGTTTTTTGGTTGTTACTGGTTTTTACAGTCACTGATTTTGTAAAATTTTCTGGTACTTTCAGCTACAATATGATCCATAGACTTACCAGATTACCAACAGTACATTATGGTTGTGGGTCATGGTTCCACATGGCACATAGCATTTTTATATTTAATATTCTGGTTGTGCTTATACAGAACCCACTAATTGGCATGTATTGCTATTCAGCATAAGAGTTACACAGTGCCAGAATAATGTTTTTCTGTGTACGGGATATTTATGTTAAACTGACGAGTTGATGGGATGAAGACATAGTCAGGTTAAACAAAAGGATCTTCTTTAAGCTAAAAATATCTGTACCAATTGACTTTGCCCAGTGTATATGGGTACAGATGTCCTTTCAATTCTATTATGAGGAACTATCAAAATTAGCAAATCACATAATTTGAGACAGAAATCAGTGACGTTTTAAACTATGTGCAAGATCATTGTTTTCCCACCACTTCTACTTTCCCCCCATAAATATCCGAACAATGCTTTTTTATTGTTGACACTAAGATCTTGAACACCCAGCATGGAAGGATCACTTGAGGGCGTTCTCTTGGTTCCTCTGGAACACTGTTCTTCTGAAACTAGCACAGACAGTGACAACAGATGATGAAAACACTCATAGGTTTAGCATCCATGAAGAAAGTTAGGCAGCTGACAGATTTTATCTTTCTTAATGCATCACCACTGTGAGATTCTGAAAAAAGTGAAGCAGCTAGTATTGTACATAATAATTCTAGTCAAATAAATGAAAGCATTTGGTAAAATGCACACCAAAACACATTTAAAATTTATATGCAGGAAAAACATGTGTACATATTTACATTTTGTTTTTGAAAGCATTTCCGATTCTGTCTATGTTTGAGCTTCTAGAAAGGGGTTAAACATGACAAACTTGAGGACAATAAATTGTGATGAGATTCTGAACTACCCAAACAGTGCAAAACTTAGCAAGGTTTCATAAATAAACTTTTATGGAACTTTTCTCATTTAAAGTGGGAAATCAAATCTTTCTGTGCTGGTGTTCATTGAGATATAAATAGAAAATGGACCAAAAGAAACTAGAAAGTATTGCTTAAAGGACTTTTCTGGGGTGGGGGTATTCTCTAGGGAACAGTCAGAGAGGTGTGGAAAAAAAGAGGAAAAGATTGAGACTTTCACTATCCTGCGACATATACTCCCCAAATACATGATATTTAAGAGGACAGCAATGAAACCACAGACTTATAAAATATTAAACAAAAATATCTGCTTTTGAGACAGAACAGGAAAAAATTGGGATGCATAGAAAGTATACAGGAGGCTTAAAAGGAAACTGAATTCAGGGACTCTGAGAACATTCAATAAATAAAATCCTCTAAGGAAACTGAATTCAAAAAGAGCAAGTCAAAGCTGAACTACTGCATATTCCTCAGAAAGTCACCTCATCTAGCTGTCAGAATAGGAGCAAGGGATCAAAATGGGATTAGACATCTTGAAGGGCCAAACTAGACATTGCAAAGGAAACAAATTACAGTCATGTATTCTGTTATGACATGAACACAGTTCTAAAGAAAGCTGATACATTGATTATATACGAGAGAAGAGAAATTAACCTTTTACCTATTCACCCATTTTTTGAAGTTGCAATGCTTAAAAATGTGTTTCCTTATGTCCTCAAAGCTGTATCTCGAAGACATTTTCTGCAAAAAAAAAAAAATCTGCTGGTACAGGCAGATTAGTTATTTCCTCTCCTATCATTCCTTTCATATGAAAATCCACAGATGCAAGGGGGGGGGGGGGGGGAGAGAGATTGAGATTCCATCATCATTTTCAAATGAAGGCCATATAATTCCTGAAATCAAGTTTAGTTTAGTCCCTTGCCTTGCCTAATATTATATAAAAAACAAATAACACAATGATTTCTGACTTATTTGTCCTTTAGTTTCAAAAGGATGATCCTCTGCATAGCAACGTAATCATTTCATAAGGCTAGGATTCAAGGATATAACCCCATTAGAAATTCAATATGCAAAGGGATTTAAGACCTCATCACCTGGCCTTTAAGTCCCATCCTAGGACGCAGCTGAACAAAAGTGCAATTTTAAAAACATCCATGGCTAAGTCTCTTTTTTAAATTAAATAATCTTTATTACAGTTTTCCATTTAAAACAGAGTATAAAGTAAATCTAAAATCAAGAAGAACATATAAAATCATAGAATGTTTGGAGAGAGAAAAATAAAGTAGCAAGAAGAGAAAGTAGTCGGTGGGAGGGGGGAAGAGGTTGACAGTATGAAAAAAGGGGAAAAAAAAGGGGGGGAGGAAGTTGTGTCCAAGAAGTGTCAAGATAAAAGTGATAGGGAAAAGTGATTGACTTCCGGTAGCGGCACCATGGCGGACGCACACAGGCATTGAGTGCTCTCAATGAACCTCTCGTGTTTCAACCTGAGAAGCTTGAGAGAAAGCTTCCCACCTCGATGGACGTAGGTCGTGGTGGTGCCAAACCCATAGGGACTTAAGCTGGGATAGTCTGAGGTGCCTCTCTTAAGAGGGACACCAAAGCTATCAGCTAACCCGCAGGGTGCAAGGTGAAGCATAGGGCACCCGATGCAAGTCGGGCTTAGAACGCCGGCCGCTATTTTACACTACAAGAAGGAGAGGATATAACAAACAAGAAGCTCTAAGAAGCTCTAAGAACAAAGAGACTTTGGAATGGTCAAACTACTAAGTAAGGAGAATTGAGGAATAAAACAAAGACCCAGGGGGAAAAAAAAAGGTGAAGCCACAGTTATCAACTTACCAAAGCTTAAGGTGGCCACATAAGAGTTGAGTATTCAGAGCATACAGAGTTCGAGGCTGGGTCTGAGTACTGGAGTGCGGAGGGTTAAAACTTCAAGGATACAAAGGGAGAAGGACGGGCTGCAGAGGAGGCGTGGGGACACGGAGGAGGCGAAGCCTGGCAAATTGGAAGGAAACCGAAAGAGAAAGGACAGGAAAGTCGCAAAAGTCAAGGTCGTAAGGCAAGCAGTAAAGCAGGGAGAGAGAAGACAAGGACAACGCAACAGTAAGGGCAACTGAAAGAGCGGAAGACTAGGAGGAGTGCATTCTCCACTCTCTCCCGCTGAAGGAAATTGGAGCTGGAAAGCTAAAAAGATTTATTGAAACTGACCTTGGCCTACAGAAAGGTAATTGGAGAGGGGAAACTTCATCATTAAATCACGGGCACCCGGATTGCAGGACTAAGGAGTGAGTAAATGGATTGTATGGACTTAAAGCAAGAGAGCCTGCTGCAGTGACATAGTGCCCTGAGATTGACTCAGCCTGCGGAGATAGGGAATATTTTGAGATACACATAGAAAGAGATAAAGGTACAAGGAAACGGCTGGGAGACTGCAAATGGGTTTTGGACTAGTGAACTCTCACAACTGTTGTAACGAGGGTGGGATACAAGAGCTGGTTGAGACAAGTGATTTTTTTAAAAAATCTACCTGCTATAAGATATAAGACACAAGGTACATGATATAAGTTTTATGTACGGAACGATTCAACTGTGATAGTTATAATATTCTCTAGGTTACATGTTACATGGACTATTTAAGAGTTGTATAGCCTAAACTGGTATATTACTTATATTACATATTATTTGCTACTCCCTCAAGACATATGAAAATTTGTGTTGTGTAAGATAGTCACTTCATTGTATTGAGTTTCAACAACTTTAGCTATTTAGATTTTCAACAACCCTAAGGATTTAATCTCTTTTAGAGTTATCTGCACCAGGGAAAAGGTCCAGCAGGGGCTGACATGACTAGTGTAAAAATATTCTAGCTTCTGAGGGGACTTAAGTGAATGAAGTGATTACACATCAACTTTGGGGAAGGAGAGGAGACAAAATAAGATAGAGTGATAGAGGCCAAGATGATGGCAACACCAAAAATTAAAATGGACAGAGATAAGGATAAGAAAGCACAAGGAACTCAAGGGAGGAAGGACTCAATAACGGAGGAATTTAGCACGAAAGATATTATGAGGGAGATTTTAAAAATTCAAATAGAGATGCAAAAAATGCAAGAGAAGCAGGACATACAATATAACATAATCAGAAATGAAATGGATGAAATGAAGAGAGATTTAAAGAAGGAGTTGCAGTTGACTATAAAAGAGGAACTTAAATCTGTCTACAATGACATAGAAACAATAAAACAAGGAAACAAGGATTGTGTTAAGGAAAATACGATTTTACAGAAAAAACAAATGGATATGGAAAGAACAATAAACACAATGGAAAAAACAATAGAGACATTAAAACAACAACAAGAAACACTAGAAGCTAAGGAGAAAGAATACCAGCTGAGATTTAGGAATATAGTGGAAGAAGAAAAGGAAAATATCAGAAACATAATTATGGGAATAATATCACAAATAACTAAAAAGATGGAAGAGGAGTTAGAGGGTAACATCGACAGGATATATAGAGTACAAACCAATTATGCTAGAAGACATAATACTCCAAGGGATGTATTGGTATATTTTGATAGAAAAAATCTTAGGGATGAAATTCTAAAAGGAAATGCGAAATCACCAACTTATCATAAGGGTAATAAAATAGCAATACTAAAAGAATACCCTCTGTCAATAATAGAAAGGAGATGTAAGTACTTTTTTCTCACAGACGAATTAAAGAAAAGAAATGTAAGATTTAAATGGGAGAAAAGAGAGGGATTGATGGTTACCTGGGAGGGAATAAGATACTGGTTAACATCAGAATACAAAGCAAAAGCATTTTATGATAAATATATTAAACTGGAAGGAGAAGACCAAGATAAATATGGTAAACATCAGGATACTACAAAAGGCATCGGTACAATGGGAGAGGAAAATTTTGACAAATCTTGGGGTAGACAGATTAAAAGGCTGAGAGAGATATCTCCCAAGGACTATGTAAAGCAAACGGATATAAGTAAGACAAATACGATTGTCGAGAGGGCGATAGAAGTTGAAGAGGAAAATGTCACAGAAAATTAAAATATATTCAAACAATGTTAATGGGCTAAATAGCCCAAATAAAAGAAAAAGATTATGGCACCATTTGCAAAAGGGCCATTATGATATTATTTCTCTGCAGGAAACACATATCATTTATAAACACGTCATACACTTGGAACAGAAAAAATTGGGAAAACTTTATTATGCCTCAGGCTCAGAGAAAAAAAGAGGAGTTGCTTCATATATCAGTGAGAAAATCCCCTCAAAACTGGCATTTAGAGACCAGGAGGGTAGAATGATAGGTATACTTATAGAGTGGGGTGACAAGAAGATCCTACTGTGTAATATATACGCCCCAAACGGGGCAAAAACAAAATTTGTAACGCAACTTAATAGGGAAATTGGACAACAAGACTATGATGACTTAATAATAATGGGTGATTATAATGGGGTTTTAGAGACATCTATGGACAGAACTAAAACAGTAAAAAAGTAAAGACACTATCAGCGAGCGATTTACCAAAAAACTTTAAGATACTAAAGGAGGAACATGGTCTTATTGATATCTGGAGACACTACCACCCAAAAGTCAAAGATTATACCTTTTTTTCTGACCGCCATCAATCATGGTCGAGAATTGATATGGTTTGGGGCACAAGAGATTGTCACGACCCAGGCTGCAGAGCACCAATAACCATACACAGAGGCCCGAATCTATCTAATATCTTTATTGTAGGAATATATAAAGTTAATAAAAACAAGTGTAGAAAATAGTCCAGAATTAGACCTTCCAGGAAAGGTCAAAATTAGTCCAAAAAAGCAATGTCCAATAAGAAATATTAAGGTCCAAAGTTGTAATCCAATAACCGAAACACTCACTTTGCCAAGCAAAGTGAGGGGAGATGACAAGGTCCTTTAGTCCATGAAACTTGAGCGAGGCTAGGAAATAACTTGATACTTGAAACAAGGCTTGAACGTGGAACAAGGTAACTAAGAACAAGAACAAGGTCCGTGGAATAACTTGATAAATCCGTGGAACAAGGCAAGGATTGATCCTGGGAAACAAGGCAAAGTCCGTAGATAAACAAAGGCTGGGAAGCAAGGCGAAGGCTGGATAGCAAGGCAAGGCTTGAGCAGGAGCGAGGCTTGAACCGGAGCGCGCTGTCCAGACACAACTCGCTCCGTAGGCTGACGAATTGACTCCGCGAAGTTACTACGCGGGTAAAACACCTAAATAGAGTCTAGCTTCCCGCCGAAGCAGTTCTCTGGGAATCAGAACCGAAAGCTAACTCTGAGACCAGATGTGAGACTCCCCAAAGATTCTCACGAGAAGCAGTCTTAATTGGCCACATTCTTAGCTGCAATCCTTGCACTCCTGCGCGAAGCTGAATCCAAACTTCTCTGTTGTTTACAAAACTCCCGGCGCAAGAATACGGGAGAAGTAGGCTCTGGGCTTGTTTGACATACTTCTGGGAGACAACTTTCTTGCAGGTGCAAGGTTCCCAGATCTGCCTGGGAAAGATCTGGCAGAGAGGAATCCAGTTCAGACTGGGAAGGTAAAAAACCCAAGTTTTCATCTTCATCAGGAATTACAATGTCCTGAGCAGGACTACAAGGCCCATGGGTCATCACACTATCCCCCTCCTCAAGGCCCCTCCCAAACTGGGGCCCTCTCCCCGAGGCGCGAGGTCGCGGTTTGGTGGGATAGGTCTGATGAAAGCGACGGGTTAGATCAGGAGCATGGACTGTGGAGGCGTCTTCCCAGGAGCGTTCCTCAGGGCCAAAACCCACCCAGTCAATGAGATATTGTAGGCGGCGGCGGTGAAAGCGAGAATCCAAAATGTCCTCAACCTCGAACTCCTCCTCCCCATTCATCAAAACAGGAGGGGGGGCCGGTTGGTCTGTATCAGGACGCACACCATCCGCCGGAAGGAGCAGGGAACGGTGAAACACTGGGTGAATGCGCATTGAACGCGGAAGTTGGAGTTTGAAAGTCACGGGGTTTAATTGCGCCACCACTGGATAGGGGCCAATGAAACGGGCATCTAACTTCCGGCAAGGGCGGTGGGAGGGCAGAAAGCGAGTGGACAGGAAAACCCGATCTCCTACCTTGATTTCGGGGCCCGGCTGGCGATGTTTGTCAGCGTGGCGTTTATAGTCCTCCTTGGCTTGGTCCAGTTGCTGGAGCAAAAGTTGTTGCACCGCTGTGAGTTCCTGCAGCCAATCCTCTGCTGCGGGAACCTCTGAAGTTTCAATGACAGGGGGAAAGAAACGTGGATGGAAGCCGTAGTTTGCAAAGAACGGCGTTTCTTTTGTAGAAGCTTGAACTCCATTGTTGTAGGCAAACTCAGACAGTGGTAACAGAGAAGCCCAATTGTCCTGTTGATAGTTTACATAACAGCGAAGATACTGCTCCAAAGTGGCATTGGTGCGCTCCGTTTGCCCATCTGTTTGGGGATGATGAGCTGAAGATAAGCGAGAGTCTATGCCCAATAGTTTTTGTAGTGCCTTCCAAAAACGAGAGGTGAATTGAGATCCACGGTCTGTGACTAAACTCTTGGGCAATCCATGTAGTCTGAAGACATGTTGAAGAAATAGATCCGCAGTTTCCTTGGCCGTGGGGAGGCCTTCGCAGGGAATGAAATGGGCTAACTTGGTGAATAGGTCCACCACCACTAAGATTGTGGTGAATCCACAGGAAGGTGGTAGGTCAGTGATGAAATCCGCGGAAATTATTTCCCATGGGCGAGATGGGGTAGGAAGGGGGTGTAAAAGCCCTGAGGGCTTCTCCCTTCGTATCTTGGAGCGCTGGCATACTGGGCAGGTGTTGACATATTTTTCCACATCCCTGCGGATCTTGGGCCACCAAAAATCCCTTAGGATCAAATGCATAGTTTTAAATAGTCCGAAGTGTCCTGCTGGTTTGCAGTCATGACACAGACGAAGCGCTTTTTCCCTGCCCGGTCCGGGTGGGATATAGACATGATTTCTATAGCAGAGCAGCCCATCTTTAAGCGAAAAGGGGAAATGCAGACCTTGGCGAAGTTGGTCCTGCGCCCAGGCATCTGCTTGCTGACTAGCCCTGATTTCTTGAGCACAGATGGGTCCTGGAGTAGGGGAAGTTGAACCAATGGGAATGGATTTGGTGTTCCCCACCGTGAGCGTGGCAAAGTTCTCAGGTTGTAGCAGTTGGGATTCAAAGGTCTCCTTGCGTCCTGCAGCGTATTCCGGTTTACGTGACAGGGCGTCTGCTTGCTTGGTTTGGGCTGGGGTCACATAATGGATCTGGAAGTTGAAACGTTCAAAGAATAAAGCCCAACGTTGCTGCCTCTGATTTAGTTTGCGGGCAGTTCTTAGATGTTCTAGATTACGATGATCAGTGTGGACTTCAATGGGAAATTTGGCCCCTTCTAGCCAATGTCTCCAAGTTTCAAAGGCTGCCTTTATGGCCAGTAGTTCTTTTTCCCAAATGGTGTAATTCCTCTCTGGTGTGGTTAGTTGACGAGAATAAAAGGCACAGGGGTGGAGGTGATCTCCCACCGGTTGTAAAAGTACAGCCCCAATTGCCACATCAGAGGCGTCCGCTTGCACCACAAAAGGGGTTCCAGGATTTGGGTGCTGTAGAATTGGCTGGGAGGTGAATAGTTTCTTTAGTTGCTGGAACCCTTTCTCTGCGTGATCAGTCCAGCGGAAAGGCTGCTTTCCACGGATGCAGCTAGTGATGGGGTCGGACCAGCGGGCAAAATCTGGAATGAACTTGCGGTAGTAGTTCGCGAACCCCAAGAAACGCTGCACCTCTTTCTTGTTAGTTGGCGTCCGCCATTCCAATACTGCTGAAACTTTGGCTGGATCCATGGAAAGCCCTAGAGGCGAGATGCGGTAACCAAGGAAATCTACCTCTTGTAGATCAAAAGCGCATTTTTCCAGCTTGGCATAAAGTCCATGATCCCGCAATCGTTGTAACACCATTTTGACGTGGTTCTCATGTTCTGATTGTGATCTGGAAAACACCAAAAAATCGTCCAGGTAGATTATCAAGAACCTGTCTAGATAGTCCTGAAAAATGTCATTGACAAAATGCTGGAACGTTGCGGGGGCTCCGCATAAACCGAAATTCATAACTCGGGACTCAAATAATCCGAATTTGGTCTGGAAGGCGGTCTTCCACTCGTCCCCTTCCCTGATGCGAACTAAGTTGTAAGCCCCCCGAAGATCCAGCTTGGTGTAAACCTTGGCTCCTCGAAGCCGATCCAGTAGATCCGAGATTAAAGGCAGGGGATAGCTGTTCCGCTTGGTGATATTGTTCAATGCTCTGTAGTCCACCACCAAGCGTAGTTCCCCTGACTTCTTCTTCACAAACATCACTGGGGAGGCGGCTGGGGATTGAGAGGGTCTGATGAATCCCTTGCGAAGGTTTGTCTCTAGGAATTCCCTGAGAGCTTCTTGCTCTGGTTCAGTCAGGGAGTAGAGATGCCCTCGCGGGATCGGGGCCCCCTCCACCAAGTCAATGGCACAGTCATAAGGTCTATGTGGGGGTAATTTTTCGGCTTCTTTCTCATTGAATACATCCCAATACTCGGAGTACTTCTTTGGCAAGGTGATGATGGGCTCGGTGTCTGTGGCATGGCATACCTTGGCTACGAGGCAATGGTTTTGGCAGTACGGTGAAGCAAACTGCAGTTCTCTGTTGGACCAGGAGATGTTAGGGTCGTGGAGAGTCAGCCATGGAATTCCCAAAATCACAGGGAAATGGGGGACCTCGGTAACAAAGAAGGAAATCTCTTCCATATGTTCCCTTATCCACATCCTGGTGGGTTCCGACCACTGACTTACGGGGCCCGTCTTGAGGGGACGGCCGTCTATGGCTTGCACCACACGGGCATTCTTGAAATCATGATATTGTAATCCCAGAGAGTCGGCATACTCTCTATCGATGAAATTGTTGGTAGCTCCAGAGTCTATCATGGCGTGGATCATGACGGGTCCCCTTTTTGCTGACCATAATGTGACCACGAGAAGGAACAGGACCCCGGTTGGCGGCTCTTGGATGGATTTTTTGACCGGGTTGGCGAGCCCCTCTACACCCGGTCGTTGGCTTCCCCCGCCGGCTGTGTGCCAGTCGGCTCAGACGCCTTCGTCTCCGTGGAGGACGCCGCCGCAAGACGGGCGGCAGGCTTTCCTTTGGCTGGGCACTCTCTGGCGAAGTGGCCCCCGTTCCCGCAGTACCAGCAGAGGTTTAAGCGTTGACGACGGGCCTTCTCGGCGGCATCTAGTCTGGGACGCACATTGCCCAACTGCATCGGCACCTCCTCGCCTCCTCTGGGGTATGGGGTTGGCGGTGGGGGTCTCCACACCGGACGTGGCTGAACGCTGGCGGGAGCGGGGGGTTTTGCCCCGGCTCTACTGCCCTGGCCTCGAACCCACTGTTTCCTGTTGGCAATCATGACTTCAGCCCGTAAACATTGATCAATGAGTGCCTCGAGGGTCTGGGGAGGATCTACCTTGGAGATTTCTTCCAGCATTTCAATGTTGAGACCCTCCCGGAATTGTCCCCTGAGGGCTACATCGTTCCAGCCGGTGTTGTGGGCCAGCACTCGGAACTCGGCTATATACTGAGACATAGGTCTGTCTCCTTGGAAAAGGCGACGGAGTTTGTGACCGGCTGCCTCCAAATTGTCCTCGATTCCCCAAGTCTCCTTGAGGTGGTCCAAGAAGTGTTGCGCTGATCTTAGGTGTGGAGAGGCTTGGTCGAACAGTGCCGTCGCCCAGCTGGCCGCTGGCCCGTCTAGAAGACTGTAAACCCATGCCACTTTGATGTCTTCTTGGGGAAACTCGGCAGCACGGGCCTCCAGATAAGCTTGACATTGGCGACGGAAGACATGAACCTTAGAAGCTTCTCCAGTAAACTTGGTTGGCAACGCCATGGCCGGAAGACGAACTCCGCGTTCCTTCAAACCCCTTATTTCTCCATCCTGTGCATTGAGCTTATCACGGATTCGGTCCACCTCTTCCTTGTCGATGGTGTAGGTAATCGGCTGGCCGCTCGGCCCAGGTACGGTTCCGGTAGACATTCTGGCCGAGGTTAATTGGTGCTTAGGGTGGCGGAGTCAAACTGTCACGACCCAGGCTGCAGAGCACCAATAACCATACACAGAGGCCCGAATCTATCTAATATCTTTATTGTAGGAATATATAAAGTTAATAAAAACAAGTGTAGAAAATAGTCCAGAATTAGACCTTCCAGGAAAGGTCAAAATTAGTCCAAAAAAGCAATGTCCAATAAGAAATATTAAGGTCCAAAGTTGTAATCCAATAACCGAAACACTCACTTTGCCAAGCAAAGTGAGGGGAGATGACAAGGTCCTTTAGTCCATGAAACTTGAGCGAGGCTAGGAAATAACTTGATACTTGAAACAAGGCTTGAACGTGGAACAAGGTAACTAAGAACAAGAACAAGGTCCGTGGAATAACTTGATAAATCCGTGGAACAAGGCAAGGATTGATCCTGGGAAACAAGGCAAAGTCCGTAGATAAACAAAGGCTGGGAAGCAAGGCGAAGGCTGGATAGCAAGGCAAGGCTTGAGCAGGAGCGAGGCTTGAACCGGAGCGCGCTGTCCAGACACAACTCGCTCCGTAGGCTGACGAATTGACTCCGCGAAGTTACTACGCGGGTAAAACACCTAAATAGAGTCTAGCTTCCCGCCGAAGCAGTTCTCTGGGAATCAGAACCGAAAGCTAACTCTGAGACCAGATGTGAGACTCCCCAAAGATTCTCACGAGAAGCAGTCTTAATTGGCCACATTCTTAGCTGCAATCCTTGCACTCCTGCGCGAAGCTGAATCCAAACTTCTCTGTTGTTTACAAAACTCCCGGCGCAAGAATACGGGAGAAGTAGGCTCTGGGCTTGTTTGACATACTTCTGGGAGACAACTTTCTTGCAGGTGCAAGGTTCCCAGATCTGCCTGGGAAAGATCTGGCAGAGAGGAATCCAGTTCAGACTGGGAAGGTAAAAAACCCAAGTTTTCATCTTCATCAGGAATTACAATGTCCTGAGCAGGACTACAAGGCCCATGGGTCATCACAGAGATATAGTAACAAAGGCGATAAAATCAAAAATACTTCCTAGATTAATTTCAGATCATGCCCCCCTGGAAATAATATTAGAAAATAGGGGTTACAGATCCACAACATTTAGATGGAGACTCAATGATCAACTTATAAAAGGAGAAATTGACCAAAATAAATACAAAAATATTTTGAGGGAATACTTTACTTTAAATTCAGTAGGAGAGCCATCGGTGGACATAATATGGGATGCCAGTAAGGCCTATATGAGAGGTCTTTTTATACAGCACAAATCTATTAAAGATAAGGAAAGGAAAAGTGCAATAAAAAAAATAGAAGAAGGAATAGCAGAACTAGAGGTAAAATTAAAGAAGGATTCTAAGAATAAAAAAGCAGAACTACACTTAAACGTACTCAAAAAACAACTTGACACAACACAGCTGGAGGAAATAGAAAACAAACTTAAATTTATAAAGCAACACCATTTTGAGAATGCTAATAAAATAGGCAGATGGTTAGCTTGGAAGGTGACGAAAAAGAAACAACAACAATATATAAGTAGGATTGAGGAAGAGGGGAAAACATATTCTAAACAAAGTGAGATAGAAAAACAGTTTAACAATTATTATCATCAGCTATACGCTGACGAAAAGATCCCAGAAGAGAAGATAACACATTATTTAGGAAAGCAGAAAATTGAGAAAATTACTGAAGAACAAAGGGAAAGACTGAATAAAAAAAATCACAGGAGAAAAAATATGAGGAGCCATCAAGAATTTATCCCTAGGAAAGGCACCAGGACCTGATGGATTCACGTCCTTATACTATAAAACATTTCTGGAGGAAATAATAGAGCCCCTGACAAATGTAATGAATAGGGCATTGGAAGAGAAGCAAATACCATATTCATGGAAATCAGCAAATATAACAGTAATACCAAAAGAAGGAGCTGATAAAACAAAGGTGAAGAATTATAGACCGATCTCCCTGCTTAATACCGATTATAAGATTTTTACTAACATCTTAGCATCAAGGTTGAAAGAAATTCTTAATGAAAAAATAGGCCAAGAACAAACAGGCTTCCTACCAGGAAGACATATTAAAGACAACATCAGAACAATCCTGAACATAATTGAATATTATGATAAAAATATTCAAAAGGAAGTAGGTCTTTTATTTATAGATGCTGAAAAGGCCTTCGATAGGGTCAACTGGAACTTCATAATTGAAGTCCTAAAGGAAATGGATGTTGGTTACTACTTTTTAAATGCTATCCAAGCAATCTATTCGCACCAATTTGCGAGTATTATAATCAATGGTAATAAAACGGAAGAGTTCAGCATATCTAAAGGGACGAGACAGGGGTGTCCCCTCTCCCCGCTAATCTTTATTTTAGTTCTGGAGATTCTGTTAACAAGAATCAGAAAGAATAATGAATTAAAAGAACTGAAAATTAAAAATTATAGCTACAAACTCTGTGCTTTTGCAGACGATGTGGCATGTATTATAGAAGATCCGGCTAATCATTGGACTAGATGGTGGAAAGAATTAATAACATTTGGGGAGGTAGCAGGACTTAAAATCAATAAAGAAAAAACAAAAATGATAACTAAAAATATTTCAGGGAAGCACAAAGATGAACTAGAAAAACTTACCGGTATAAAAATAGTTAGAAAGATCAAATACCTCGGAATAGAGATTACTGCAAGTAACGCTCAACTACTTAAAAATAACTATGAAAAGAAATGGACAGAGATAAAAGAGAAGATGAAAAGATGGAGTAACTTAAAATTATCTCTTCTAGGTAGAATTGCGGTAGTGAAGATGAATATTCTCCCAGAAGTCCCATATATATTCCAAACAATACCAATATTAAGATCTAGAATGATATTTACAAAATGGGATAAAGATATTAAGAAATTTATTTGGGAAAATAAAAAAGCTCGAATAAAAATTTCAAGCTTAAAAGATGACAGAAAAAGAGGGGGACTGGGATTCCCAGACCTAGAACTATATTATGAGGCGGCAGCATTGACCTGGGTGAGAGACTGGGTCACATTAGAAAAGAAAAGAATCCTAGCATTGGAGGGTGTAGAGTTGAGAAGGGGATGGCATAGTTATTTATGTAAAGACAAGATCAAAATAGAAAAAAACTTCAAAAATCACTTCATAAGGGCCGCGCTAATTAGAATATGGGATAAATATAAATTCCACACCAAAACTCCAATGTGGTTCTCACCTATAGAAGCTAATCACAGAAGAGAATCCTCAACTGATCAATGGCTTACATATAAACAATTATTAACACTCAATAATCAAGAGATAAAGCTAAAAACACATGAAGAGATAAGAAAAGTAGACCCAAATAGTAGCTGGCTTCACTATTGGCAGATTAGGGAAGAATATAAAGAAGATAAGGAGAAAGGATTTGAAACGACAGAAAAATTTTGGGATAAAATTTTGAAAATAAATACTAAATTATTAAGAATACTCTATAAACAACTACTTATTTGGGCTCTCGAGGAAGAACAAATAAAAGAAGTGATGATAAAATGGGCTAGAGCGGTAGGTCATACAATTCATCTTAGCCAATGGGAAGAAATTTGGGGGGGAAAACTGAGGTGGGCATACGCCACAGAAATTAAAGAAAATTGGTACAAGATGTTCCATATGTGGTATTTAACACCAAATAAGCTAGCCAGATACAGTAAAGGGAATATTAATGGAAATTGCTGGAAGTGTGGGAAACACTCAGGCACTTTCCTCCACATGTGGTGGGAGTGCAAGAAAATCAAGAAATTCTGGTATGAAATTTATTAAAAAAATGATAAAAATTGTACAAAAAAAGTTTGAATTCAAGCCAGAATGTTTTTTACTAGGGATTACTGACCCAAAGATAGATAGAAATACAGATAGACTAATATTTTTTCTAACCACAGCAGCAAGAATAACTCTAGCACAGGTCTGGAAAACAAAGGAAGTGCCTAGTATGGAGAATTGGATTAATAAAGTAATGGATGTGATGAATATGGACCTATTGACACAGAGGTTAGCACAAAACAGAAATCCCAAAAACAGCACGGATTGGAGACCCATGAAAGAGTACTTAATAAAAGAAAAAATAAACATTCACATAGAATTGATCTAAGGAAACTTCCTGGGGAAATATTAGGAATAAAAACAACATCAATAACAAATGCTGTTAAACCGTTTCTCTTAAATATAAAAGTAAACTATATGATTATGGCGAAATATAAAGAGGACCAATTCCAGAGCTCTGGAAGTCACAGAGACTTATAGCAACTGAGAAATGATATGTATATATCTACTATTAATTTTTCCTTTTTTTCTTTTTTTTTCTTTTCTTTTCTTCTCCCCTTATCTTCTCTTCTTCTTCTTTGGTTTTTCATACACGTTATGTTGGTATTTGGGTTGTGGTATCTAAAAGATACTTTTTTTATTCTAAAGGGGAAAAAGACTACTGGCTGTATTAAGAAAGATACAAGTTGCTTGTAAAATGCACAATAAAAACAATGTTAAAAAAAAAGATAAAAGTGATAGAAAATAAGAAAGATCTAGATTTTCTTTGGTGATGACTTCCAGGGACTCTTCTAGGAGAGTTTTAGTCCTTTTCCTTGATCCACTGTGAATTCTTGATTTTTTCTTCTCCTGTCTTCTTCTATGTTTCTGGTTCTTTGGTTCACATCTTCATGTTTTTGCTCCTTATTTGGTTTTTAATATATTTCTTACTTTTCTTAACCTATTTTATTCATATTTTTCCTTTGTTTATTTTATATTTTATATTTTTATATCAGTATCTTATAAGTTTTGGAAAATGCATCTTCACATGAACACAAAGTTGAATAATAATAAGTTATTAACATCTGCCATCTGTGGTCCAAAGTTGGAAAAGAAAACCTAAAAGCTTAGATAAACTAAAGCAGTGTTGCATCTCCCTTTATGAAAGATGTACATGTCTGTTTTTTAATTTAGCAAATCACCATTCAAGAATTACAACAACATGCAGGCAAATGTAACATACTGTAATGACATTCTACCAGGGGATAAATATGCACTGATAGAATATTGAATGACAACAGTATAGAAAATAATGTACAATTCTATCTCCATTCTTTATTGGAAGAATGGATGGTGGCCATCATATACTAAAAGGAATGGGGAGCTTTTTATACCCATACAAATAAATGTTCATAATCTGGCTCACAATATGATAGTTGGTGAAATATGTAATTGGAATTTATATTTATATTAAAACATTTCAATTTAAAGAATATTTAGGAAGAGTGTACACTGCTACCATATATACTTTTGCTGGACCAACGGTTTTTTGTTTGAGATTTTGTTTGATATTAGGTAGGGTAGGCACAGGGAGAAAAGTTACCTCCTCTGCCCATACGTTTCTCTCTACAAATGGGGAAGATTGGATAAGATAAAATAATTATAAACAGTCCTTAAGAGCAATACTGCCTCAAATATGGACTGCCTGCAAGAGACTAAGATCGAATAAAAGCATCCTCTGGACCAATGTGATATAATTGTTTGAACCCTGGACTAAGATTCTGTGATACAAGGGTTCAAATTTCTGCTTGACCATGGAAAGCCATTAGATGATCTTGGGCAAATCACATTCCCTTAGCTTCATAGGAAAGCAATAGAAAACCTCCTCTGAGCAAGACCTGGCAAAAAGACACCATGATATTTTAGAGTAGATGTAAATCTAAAATTATTTGAAAGCACACAACAACAACAACAACAACAACAACAACAACAACAACAACAAGCATGATCATCTGCTGGCAGAAATGCTCTTCTGTAGAATGTTTTTTTCTCCTGGATGACTTTAGTGATCTCTCAATAAAATGATCTGTCAAGAGATCTGTTCTGCTGCCTAGGATATACCAACTGAGGGGCAAAAAAGTAGAGAGAGAGGAACTACGTAATGCCAGATCCTAATTCCTCTACCCCAGTGTCACAGCTACGGTATAAACCAAACATTCGGCCAAGGAGTGGGTAGGCCTCGTGAACTTCTTGTACCTTTTGGGCAGGAGGAACTCAGATTCAGTATAGCTTTAACTGCCCTTGTGTCAGCTGGCCTTGTAGTTGTTTTGAATTTTGACCCATTAGATTGGGCTCTAAGAAAGCATTTGGAGGGAGCCTTATAAAAGGCAGTCCCCAAGTTACAAACAAAATAAGTTCTTAAGTCAAATTTGTATGTAAGTCAGAACAGGTACATTTTTAGTGTAGCATATATATATGCTTTAGATAGCATAGGGTAGGGTTAACACCCTTGTGATGTTGTTTTGCTGTGCCCCTGTTCAGAAGACTTCACCTCACATTATGTCCTTGTGATAATTAGATTTTGAAAAAAAATGGCTTGTAGTGGAAACAAGGATTGGTGAAAAAGCTTCAGTGGAGACACCTTTTCCCCATGATAACTCTTTTAGGAGTGAATTTCCCTTCCTAGGGGTAGATTTATCTCACTTGCTGTTTTCCCACTCCTGTTCTTAACTAAGGGTTGTTGTAAGTCTGATGTTTGTAACTCATTTTTCAATTTTCAAAGAAACAATAACACTATGTAACAACATTTGATTGTTTTTTCTGTTTCTGGTTTGAAAGTGTTATTCCTGTTTAATTGTTCAGTATTTACTTTTAAAGTCAACGTTATACTCCAGAAACTTAATTTTTGTGGCTGTCACAGATTATGCAGAATTGGTTGAGACTCAATGAGATTGAAAAATTATAGCAAAATGTACTGCAGGATGTCCCGCAAAAATCAAGTATTGGCAGTTTAATAAACTATCCATGTTTTTATGGCTGAACCAAATAGGAAATGACATTTGTAACCCAGAAACAAAAATCATGTTACATGGTGTAAGTACATCACCAGCTTCTTTGATAACTGGTCAGGGTAAATTGTGGCTTCTATGCCAGTTGGATGGTGAATCTGCTCAGAATTTCAATCTTAATGTTAAATAGATTCTACACCCTGGATTGCACCTTTAAAGTTCAGACTAAAATTGAAACCATATTAATTGCCTCACTTACATGGAAGCCACCAGTTGTTTGGAATATGAATAGTGATGATGTTCATACCTAAGTTATATTTGCACAATAGAAAAAGTGATACATTCTCATTTCCTGTTAATGTTTTTAATATTTGTCCTGCTCATTGACATGGAAGTGCAAAAATGTTAAAAGGAAAAAAATGGACATGCTTTACCATTAATGAGTGAGTGAGACAACTTCTTTTGGTGATTGATGATGAGGAACCTCAGTGTAGACAGCCAACATTTTCTTTTGACCCCTATGGCCTTTTTTTAAATGAAAGAACTGTATCACACAAATCCTCCTACTCACTAAACTTGCTACTGATTCCACATATAGGAGCCAATTTTATCCCACTGCCTGCCTTGAAACATCTGTTGCCAGTGAAATAAAAGACCATACCAGCAGATTTAACTAGCTAGCTACAGAATTGATGGAGCCTGTGAACACAAATGTTTAAATCACTGCTTGTCTGATATCACCTTTAAAGACTTTTAATTATGCATTATGACTTTTAATTTTTTTAAAATCCTGTTGTCTATATTCATTGAATATCTCTTGGCTGTTGGAAGAATTTTTTGGTTAGTTTATGCTTAGATGTATTTTTAAAAATAAAATATCAATTTGATTTATTAATTATTAACTATCTATTTTGGTGTAGAGTTTCATACAAGATTTGTTAAATACTGGTATTCAAGGGGTGTGGACTTCAATTCTTCTTAGCCATTCATCAGGTATTCTGGAAGATGAAGTTCAAAATTGCTGTAGACCAAAGTTGAGAACCACTGACCTAATGGTTGACTATCTAACATTTTGTATTAATTTACTTATGAGTTGTTGTACAATTTGAGCATCCCTTATTCAAAACGCTTGGAACTAGAAGTATTTAGGATTTTGGATCTTTTTTATTTTAGAAAATCTGCATTTACACATATGTATATATGGATGTATTTTGGAGATGGGACTGAAGTCTAAACATGAAATTCATTAGGACCATATACACTTTGTACACATAGCCTAAAATATTTTTTCCACAATATTTTGACTTTTATTTTGCATGAAAATTGGGTAGATATAACTACTCGAATGCAAATATGTCTTTAATTTAGCTACCCATGTGGACGATTTTGGAGTATTTTTTTATTTCGGAAATCTAGGTAAGGGATTCTCAACTTGTGTTATATTACAGAGATGTTACAGATTAATTATTTCATAATGCTGTAAATGTAAACCACCCTGACCATAAAGTATGGTGAAGTAATATTTAAATTGACTGAGATCTTGTCAAGAGTCAGACGCCAGTTAACAAACAAAACAGAGTTTATTCAAAAGATAAGCCAGAAATAACATAAACTCAGAAGGTATCCTTGAAACACTTCACTTATCAGTGTTTCAAGAGTAGTTTGGACAAAAATAACTCAAAAACAAGCCACGCTATTTTCCCACGCTGGCATTCAGTAAAAACTAAAAGATGCTTCAATTCAGCTTTGACTGCTAGAAAATATGCAAAATAAACGAAGGTTTATTTCCAGAAGCTGCAAAGTATAACTGAAAGTGCAAAAGCCTCTTTTCGCTTCAAACCGTTTCTGAAAACAGACAGCCGGCTCTGCGGATTTAAAGGGACAGTTCCCAAAAGAAAAACAGCAAACTGGCTTGAAAACAAACAAACTAGAAGAGCAGAAAACTGCTTCCACGGTGCAGATAAAGCCGAGAGCTTCAAAGGGATGATGAATAGCCATCGTCAGGAGAATCCAAGGTCAGGTCAGGAGGCAGCAGCAAATTCCGAAAGGCAAACCAGTAGTCAGAAGCCGGGAGTAGTCGTCAGTCAGAGGGCGTAGACAGAAGCCAGGTCAAATTCAATCCAAAGTCCAAAGAGGGTGCAGTCATCCAAACCAGGTCCACGATAAGACACAGCGAGAGCCAAGCCAGATGGTATCAGCAGCTAGAAATAGTAATCAGAATGCAGTCCAGGGAAACCCACACAGTCCCATCCCTCTGCTGCAGAGCAGTCCCAGATAACTTATATCCGAATCACAGTCCAAGTCCAGTCTTCATGGAAACACAGAGATCCCAATGGCGCCTCAGCAACACCTTGCCACACGCAAAGTGCAGTGGCCAAACATTCCCATTTGATTCCCCTTCCTCCTGGGTGACCAAACACTCACACCCAAACACCAGGTGTCCCAAATCTACTCAGAGTCTGAACTCCACACAGCTAGAGCTCGTGGATCCGGAGTACCTAGCAATTCGTTGGAGTCCCAATCATCCTGCCCACACTTAGCCCCATGAACACTTAAAGAACCATCCTCCCTTTTCCAAGCATCCCGAGTGGGATCAGCTCCTGCAGAAACCCCAGGTTCAGTAGTATCCATAGGCCCCAAATCCTCAGACATCTCCGGTGGCTGTGCCCATTCAGTGCCCGCTTCCCCAGCCACCACCTGTTCCTCAGCATCCATTTCCCCAAACTCCCCATCTGAATCTCCCTCAGAAGATCCCCCATATAGCTCTCTAAGTCGCTTCCTGTGCAACTCTTCCAGTGAACCCTCATCACGAGGGTTTTTTCTTCCTCTTCAAATCCCATCACCATCAACCATAATCCCCGAAGGCGCAGTCACAACAGATCTTACATTGGGATTGTGTAGTATATATCTACATGTCGAGTTAGATATTGATCATGCTGCATTAACCTTTTGATGAAAAAATGTGGAACCCAGTGCACCAGTGTAGTGTCAGCTCACTACAGCCGCTCCTGAATGAACACACGAGACTCTCTGTGATATCACCAGAAACTTTACTGCAGGAAACATAAACATCAGAAAAGCCAAGAATGGGAGTCTCCGGCCAACCATCCTTTATATACCCTCCCCCTCATTTGAAAAGTCTCTTCCCGCTCAGCAAAACCCCACGCAGATTCCCCGCCAAGTCCAGCAGCCGTTTCTTCTCCGAGTCCTGAGACGCAGGTGTCTTATCAATGTCAGTGACCCTGAAACTCAGAGCCACATCCAGGCTCTAGTAGCAGGGTTCTGACATGGCATCCTCCTCCCCTTCGTCCTGGAAGGAAAAGATTTAACGCAACTATTGTTCTCCGCTGTCCAGAGTTCCTTTATACTTTTTTAACAGGCTGCAATGGAATACCGGGTGTACCTTTCCTAGGTCCTTGGGTAGCCTCAGCTGATAGGTCACTTCGTTTATTCTTTTCGCCACCCTGAATGGCCCTATATAGCGTGGAGCCAATTTCTTAGATGGGAACCCCAATTTCAGGTTTTTTGTGCTCAGCCAAACCAGATCTCCTTCGCCCAATTTGTCCCCCTCTCGGCGCCTACGATCTGCAAAGAGCTTGTACTTCTTTTGTGTTTCCCGCAATGCCTCCACCACGTTCTGCCACCCTTGCTTAATTTTAGCCGGCCATTCCTTGTCGGTCTGGCCCTCTCCTTCCTTCCACTCGGGTAGCCTGGGGAAAGGTGCCACCTCCTGTCCGTATACTATTTCGAATGGGGCACGACCTGTGGCCGAATGTACGGCCCCGTTAAAAGCCATCTCAGCAAACGGTAGAAGGTCCGCCCAATCGTCCTGTCTATAATTGGTGTACATCCTCAAGAATTGGCACAGTGTCTGTTGGGTACGTTCGACCCCCCCGTTGGTCGCGGGATGAAAGGCCGAGCTCAGGTTCCTTTCTGCTCCTAACAGCTGTAAGAATTTTCCCCAAAATTTTGCAGTGAATTGGACTCCCCGGTCGCTAATTATTTTGTCGGGGCACCCATGTAGGCGATATACATGCTTTACATACAAATCCGCGAGCTTTTCAGCCGAGGGGAGTTTTGGCAGGGCCACAAAGTGTGCCTGTTTTGAGAATAGGTCCAATATTGTCCAAATGTATCTGTGGCCTCTGCTGGGGGGTAGTTCGCCTACAAAATCCATTGCCACGCATTCCCATGGCCTCATGGGCTCCACCACCTTCTGCAATAGCCCCTGGGGCTTCCCAGGTGGTGTTTTTCCCTCTGCACATAATTCACACTGCGTGACGTACCCCCTGGCGTCTTTCCTCATTCCGGGCCACCAGCATTGTTTGGCCAACAGTTTAATAGTCCTGGTAGGGCCTAGATGACCTGCACCCTTGTTATCGTGGCATTTCCTTAACATTTCTTGTCTCAAACATTCAGGAATATACAATTTCTTATTAACAAACACCAAATCCCCACACAGTTCTCCCTGTTCTTTGTTCGTTTGTAACCATTCGTCCATTCCATATGCTCGCTTCAACTCTTCCTCCCATATTTCTCCTCCCCCCGTGGAAATGGCAGTACGTTTGTTTTCTTTGGACGCTTGTGCTCGAGTCAGTACTGCCAGGCCCCATTGCTTATCTAGGAAAAGGCTCCCCTCAGATTCCTGAATTCCTCCCCCGTGCTGAGGCATCCGAGAGAGAGCGTCAGCGAGTATGTTGTGTTTCCCCTGGAAGAACTTGAGTCTGAAATCAAAACGGCTGAAATATTGGGCCCATCTAATCTGCTTCGCTGACAGTTTGCGAGGGGATCTCAGATATTGTAAATTTTTATGATCAGACCACACCTCAAACGGTGTTCCACTCTCTTCCAGAAAGTGTCTCCAGCACTCTAGTGCTTTCAGAATCGCTAAGGCTTCCCTCTCCCAAATCGGCCAGTTTTTTTCTGTATCGCTAAACTTTTTCGACAGATAGCCACATGGCTTCAGGTTCCCCCCCCCCTCGTCTTTCTGCAGCAGGACTGCCCCCATATGCCCGGTCTGACGCATCGCAATGTATTACAAAGGTCTTAGACATATCAGGGTGCTGTAGGACAGGCTCCTCAGTAAAACGCTTTTTTAGGGCTTCGAAAGCTTCCTGGCATTCTATTGTCCAGGTCAGTTTGGCCCCAGGGGCCTTCACTTTGGCCGTTTCTCCCCTGCCTTTAGTCTTTAACAAATCCGTTAATGGCAAAGTGAGGCGCACAAAGTCCTTGATAAATGTTCTATAGAAGTTTGCGAACCCCAGGAAGGATTGCAGCTGCTTCCGTGTTCTGGGGGCTTCCCACCCCCTTACGTCTTCCACCTTCGCAGGGTCCATCGCCACTCCCTGGGAGGAAATCCTATACCCCAGAAAGTCTATCTGGTCTTTATTGAACTCGCACTTGGCAAGTTTCGCATACAGCTTCGCTTCCCTCAACTTTTGTAGGACTTCCCTGACTAGTTCTACGTGTTGCTCCTTGGTCCGAGACATTATCAATATATCATCTAAAAAAATAAAAACTCCCTTGTACAATAATGGATGCAACACTTCGTTGATTAATTGCATGAACGCGGCCCCTCCCCCGCATAAACCGAATGGGAGCACACAATAATTGAATAATCCGAAGGCGCAGGAGAAGGCCGTCTTCCACCTGTCCTCTGGGTTGATCTGCAATTTATGGTAAGCCTCAATTAAATCCAATTTAGTGAATATCTGTCCCTCCGATAACTGGGCGATCAAGTCCTTCACTAAGGGTAGAGGGTATTTATTTACAGTACTGATTGCATTCAGGCCTCTGTAGTCAATGCAGAGCCTCAGCGTTTGGTCCTTTTTCTGCCTAAACAACACAGGTGCCCCTAAAGGGGAATTCGAAGGTTCTATGAAACCCCTCGCTAGGTTTTTATCAATGTACTTTCTCAGTTCCTCCTTTTCCCTAGCCGACATCGGGTATATCTTTGCCTTGGGAAGCTCTGCTCCTGGGACTAGCTCTATTTTCACTTCAACTCTCCGCTTCGGTGGGAAATTGTCTGCTTCCTTCTCGTCAAACACGTCCACAAAATCCCGATACTCTGGGGGTAATTTATCTGCCAGTTCTGCTATTCTGATAGAGTCTTCCTCCCCCCTTTTTCCCGGCTCCCTCTCGACTTCCTGGCTCTCTTCTTCCAAACTCATCCCGAAAATCATGCTCTTATCCTCCCAGTTGATTTGCGGGTTGGCCTGCCCCAGCCACGGCATGCCTAGTATAACATTATAGTTGGCTATTTGTGATATCACAAATGACACCTTTCCTTCCCAACTCCCTATCTTACACTTTACATCTTCGGCACTGTGCCTAGCTAACGATCCTGATGCTGTGGATCCGTCCAACTGCGAAAATGCTATTGGGGATTCTAGGCTCGTTCTTTCGCATCCTAATCCCCCGGCTAATTCAGGGGAAATGATGTTCCTGGAACATCCACAATCCACAAACGCTTTGCAGGTTGCTTGTTTGCTGCCATTTTCAAGCTGAATGGGGACCACTATCATAGCTTTGTCCTGACTTACCAACCCCCCCGAATGGTGCCTCTTCGGTGGTTCTTCCTCGGCGCGTTTTCCTGCCACGGCTCTTGGTTTGGGCGGGCCTCCGCCTTCCCCTTTTCTCTGCCAGCACTCGGCAGCCCTGTGGCCCAACCGGCCGCACACGAAGCAGCCACTCCTGCTGGCGCTCACGTTCCCTGTCGGCTCCGCTCTCCTCCCAGCTGGGGCTGATCCCTCCTTCCGTCTCCCCTCTTTCATCTGCGGCCGTTGCTGTAGCCCTCCTCGGTGCCTCCTCGCCTGGGCCAGCGATGTCTCGACGCGCCCCGCCAGCTGAATCCATCCGCGCAGTGTGTCAGGCTCATCACAGTGCACAGCCCAGGAGAGGATCTCCCGCCTGAGCCCCTCTTTGAAGAGTTCCATCTTTGTCACTGCAGACCATTCCGGCACCTTTTCGGCGAGGCATTGGAATTCCTCCGCATACTCAGATACCGACCTCTGCCCCTGGGAGACGGTCTTCAACTTCTCCCTCGCCCGGATCTGCTCCAATGGATCTCGGAAACGGGTCTCCAGGGCCCCCATAAAGCGTCGGACTGACCCCAGACATGGGTCGCACCGCGCGTGCAGCTGAACGTACCAGCTAGCCGCTCCCCTCTTCAACACTGCACCAATGGCCCGGATCCGGCTGGATTCCGTTCTAAAAGTGTGAGCATTGTCCTCCATATAGCCCCTCACCGTGGTAAGGAAAAAATCCAGTTCAGAGGACTCTCCCCCAAACTCGATCCTTAGTTCCTCTCGTCTCGGTAGGGGTCCCTGTGGCGGCAATCCCCAATCCTCCGCCCGTCGCAAGCCCCCTTGCGGACCAGTGGCCCCCGCTGCTGTTTCTCTTGGCCCTGTGCCACGCCCGGCATTCGCCAGGGGCACTAGGGTCTCAGCTGGGAGCGTAGCCGGGATTCTCGGAGGCTTTTCCCCTTCGTCGTCACTCTCCTCCACCCGCGTCAGGCTTGTTTGGGTCT
The DNA here is from genome assembly GCF_035594765.1 of Anolis carolinensis. NCBI lineage: Eukaryota > Metazoa > Chordata > Lepidosauria > Squamata > Anolidae > Anolis > Anolis carolinensis. Next base: position 59,326,883 of record NC_085845.1, read on the forward strand.
TGGGCCGGGCGCCGGGCTCCTTTCGCATTTCCCTTCCCTTCGGTGCTGGGAGGTCTGCAAAGCCCTGGCTGCTTCCCACGCTCATGTCCCACATTGAGCCAGCCCGAAGTTCCCTTCCTCTCTCTGGCTCCGCCAAAAACGCCAGGCGCTCCATCGCCCTCGACATTACTGCCAGGGTGGTCTCCATCGCCGACATCCTCTCCTCCAGAAACACCATCCTTTGTGGGGCTGGGGAAGGTAAATCTTCCTCTCCTCCGGTGCTGTCTCCCTGCACCACTCCACGCCTCTGGGTTACCCCATTCGGCTGGGCATAAGCGGTGGATGACGCCAGGGCCGCCAGCTGGTGGAACTCAGCGTCCGGCTCGGGAGTGCCCTTCCCGACCTTCCTCCTCCCGCGCTCAAGAGCTCTTCATCCTCCACTTGCATGTTGCACCTCACCGCTACAGCGGGATGGTGTCCGTATTCTTGGCTTAGTGTCAGCTCACTACAGCCGCTCCTGAATGAACACACGAGACTCTCTGTGATATCACCAGAAACTTTACTGCAGGAAACATAAACATCAGAAAAGCCAAGAATGGGAGTCTCCGGCCAACCATCCTTTATATACCCTCCCCCTCATTTGAAAAGTCTCTTCCCGCTCAGCAAAACCCCGCGCAGATTCCCCGCCAAGTCCAGCAGCCGTTTCTTCTCCGAGTCCTGAGACGCAGGTGTCTTATCAATGTCAGTGACCCTGAAACTCAGAGCCACATCCAGGCTCTAGTAGCAGGGTTCTGACACCACCAAACACACAATCAAAGGTGCAACTGAAGGAATACTACTGCCCACCCTGGCAGGGGCAGACATCAACAAAGAATGTACACATTTGGGAGCAGTGACACTGCAGTCACCCTTTTGCAACCATGACCAGAATGTAGACCATACACACCAGAGAAAAATGTGCATGTGTTTCTATGGGGGGACGTATGCATGTGTGAGACGGCAACAAGATTTGTAAAATTTTGAGACATGCATTAGGTGTTTGACGCCTAATACAGTCTTACTTGTGCACCTTGACATGCACACACTGCTCACTACCATAGGAGTTGCTTGTGTACTTGCTTTAGTGAGTGATGGCATCTCCAGATACTAATAATTAGTCCGCTGATGAAGTACAGTACACTCTGCTTTGACCAATGCCCTACCTGTGTTTTTGAAGTACCACTGTGAACTATGGAAATACTTTTTAAACAAACAATATATTTATTTTCCCCTTTACACATAGGGCCTACATAGGCAATAATGAACATGATTTTTTAGCCAGTGCTACCCATGTGCTAGCTACACATAGTTAAAAACATGTTTTTTTTTTAAATAGCTAATAATGGAAAATAAAGAACTGCTGTCTAAAATGTCATGTGTTTCAGGATAATTCCTTTACCTTTAATTAGCTGCAATTTTAAAATTAAGCACCTCTCAACAAGTGCAAGACATGATCAATATCTATATAAAATGTTTAAACAAAACATTTTTTTACTTTTTCTTATTTAAACACTAGATATGCCCTTTGCAAATATAGATCTATATGCAACAGCGCAGGAATTTCATTAAATAGAATTCTCTATTGTTGCTATTGTTGTTGTTTTTTATTTTGAAAAAAAAATCAATTTTAATTAATTATTGTAATATTATTTCAGCTGTAAAATAAATCTGTTTTGGGAATCCAAACATCTTGTGTAATGAAGCTAGAAATTTCACCTGTATATTCTCCTGAAAGAATGACTGCACATTATCAAAAGATTGTTCAGTTCTGTTTTTGAGAAATAAATCTTAAGGAGACACCTTTGGCTCCACCATGAAGTTGGCTTGTGTAACTGCAGCTGAATTTTTCCTCAAATAGTAGGAATCATATTAAGAGTACTGGGAGATTTATCACCCCTGCCATGGATTTTTCCTCCTCCTACATCACTTGTAAAAGTGAGAACTGTGATAGCCACTCAGATATATTCCATTTATGAAAGAGTTATATAGATAAACAGACACTAGAATTAGGAAAAAAATATTAATGTTATTTGAAAGTAAATGTGTTTTTTGGTTTTTAAATACAAAACACCAAATCAGATGCAAACTTTATGAAAACACAATCTTTTGCTGATCCTAATTGAAAACCTAGGTGATATTGTGAAATAAAAATTAACTTTCCAATTGTCATTTGCCCTTTGGCCTTCTCTGATTTTTTTTTTGTTCATTTGTGTGATAATTTGGTTTTTATTGGAGCATATTCTAGATTTCACTAATCACGCCATACTTACCGTTGCAAGTGTTTTTGTAAATATTTAACCAAGGATAATATTCCTTAGTAGATATTCTGTGTTCCAGCAAAAAGTCTTCCTGTGTACTTTCAGTAGACTTGTTTCCTGCATTGATAGTAATTTGTCACAAACATTTATCCTCAATGCATTTCACACTTGGCATCTCTCATCCTGTTTTCTAACAAGACAGATGTAGCTTCACATGTGACATATTCAACTGAATCCCACAACACATTCTAGCATTACATACCTCCCCCTCAGTTTGTGAGAATTCAATATTTTTACTATTTTATATAAAATGCGGAGATGTTATGAAGGTAGAGAAGCTCCTAGACATACTGGATACTTCTACAGGATCACAGAGAGGGGAGGCTAGTTTAACGAAACAGATGGCTTGCTATCAGCACATCAGTGCCCCAACATACATCAATAATTGCTGCTCTTCCATGGAACAGCAAGATTTATTCTCTTATGTCAGACAAAGTAAAATGATGTGGGGTAGGATTTGGTTCCATGGCAGTGCATCTACTTTAGGGAACTTGGAGCAGTTTCAACAATGTGGTGATGCAGATGCCACCAGTAGCCACTAAAGCTAAGAATATTATTGCTGCACAGGTTAAGCTTAGTTCTTCTCCAGTGGGAATGAAACTTTGCTTATTTCACACTAATATCAAGAGTTCTCCCTGCTGGGTAAAAGTCTACAGTAATGACCAAATGGGATACAAAGCTGCTTGTGATATTATATGATCCCCATTTCATGAAGGATTGGTTCCTGAACTTACCATGGAAACAGGAAACCATGGATAATATTGAATCCTGTTAAAATGAATTACAGTGGAGTCTCGCTTATCCAACATAAACGGGCTGGCAGAACATTGGATAAGCAAAAATGTTGGATAATAAGGATGGATAAAGGAAAAGCCTGTTAAATGTCAAATTACATTATGATTTTACGAATTAAGCACCATGTTTTACAACAAATTGACACAAAAAGCAGTTCAATACATGGTAATGTTTTGTAGTACAGTAAAACCCCGCTCGTCTGAGCCCCGCTTGTCCGAGCCTTCGTACAATCTGCTCACTGGCTGGCTAGGTGTGCGTGTTGCTAGGTAGATAGCAAGCTACCTAGCAACACGCACAGGGCACTGGTCCCTTGGGAGGTGCCCCCTGCGTGTTGCTAGGTAGATAGCAAGCTACCTAGCAACACGCACAGGGCACTGGTCCCTTGGGAGGTGCCCCCTGCGTGTTGCTAGGTAGATAGCAAGCTACTTAGCAACACGCAGGGGGCACCTCCCAAGGGGCGAGCGCCCCTTGCATGTTGCTAGGTAGCTTGCTATCCACCTAGCAACATGCACGGCTGGAAACCTCTCCATTTGGCGGGGGCTAGGACCCAGGGGAGCGACACGCTTCCCTGGATCCAAGCTCCCTCTGAACGGAGAGGAGACCTCTCCGTTTGGAGGGTGCTTGGACGCAGGGGAGCAGCACGCTTCCCTGGGTCCAAGCACCCGCCAAACGGAGAGGAAACCTGGCAATCCGAGTGATCCGGGTTGACCGAGCTGAGGTCTGCCCGTTTAACTCAGACTACCGGGGTTCTACTGTAATTACTGTATTTATGAATTTAGCACCAAAGCATCCCAATGTATTGAAAACATTGACTACTAAAAATTGACTACAAATAAAGTAACAACATTGTCAGAAGTTAAATCCATAAAAAGTCAGTCCTTGCTGCCTAGAGAAACAGCTGTGGATACGGGCTGGAGGCAGACTGTGCTGGATAATCCAGAACATTGGATACGCAAAGGTTGGATAAGCGAGACTCTACTTACGTTCACCAGAAGTTACCACAGAATTGTGTTTGAAAATTTTGAACATTACCAAATGGGTATCCATTGTAGGAATTTGCCAGCATGACACCAAAGTCACTTCTAGCAGAAGCATACCATAAAATCACTTGGAGGACCTAAATTCCTATAGAGGACATATTTTGTTGTATGCAGATAGGTGAACCCGCAGGTATGGAAGTTGTAATGTAAGTGAACACAAAATCTGAAACAATAAGTGCCTTAAAAATCCTTTAAAAGTATTAAGTAAAAATCCAATTAAACCATTGCTTTTAAGATATTTGTTTAAAACACATGAAACATATTGCATCCTAAAAGATCAGTGCACTAAGTGAAGATCTTTCTAACCTAACCAGTTAAAGGTTGAAATTCGGTTGAAATATGAAGAAGGCCCACGCCACTCTCAGTCCGAGAGATAGCTTGCATCTATGACCTCACCAGATGATCATAGGAGGGTAATAAGACGAACAAGGTCATATAGGGAGATAAAGACTTTCAGAAACATTCTTTATTTTTCTTTCCAATCTGACTGGGAAACGAAGGCTCTGCACTTCAATCTCACAGGGCACTAGAGCATGGAAGCTCTAGGAATTCTTGGTTGAGACCGATTATCTGGATTCGTCACAGTCTGGCTTCAGGCCTGGTCATGGGACTGAAACGGCTTTGGTCGCCTTGGTGGATGACCTCCGCAGAGAACTAGACAGGGGGAGTAAATCCCTTCTGGTTCTCCTGGACATCTCAGCGGCTTTCGATACCATCGACCATGGTATCCTTCTGGGGCGGTTCTCGGGAATGGGTCTTGGGGGCATTGCTTTGCAGTGGCTCTGCTCCTTCCTGGAGGGTCGTTCCCAGATGGTGAAGCTGGGGGACACCTGCTCGGACCCCTGGCCTTTGACCTGTGGGGTCCCGCAAGGTTCCATTCTCTCCCCCATGCTTTTCAACATCTACATGAAACCGCTGGGAGAGGTCATCCGGGGTTTTGGAGTTCGGTGCCATCTCTACGCAGATGACACTCAACTCTACTACTCTTTTCCACCAAACTCCAAGGAAGCCGCTCAGACCCTAAACCGGTGCCTGGCAGCTGTGTCGAACTGGATGAGGGCTAACAAGTTGAAGCTTAATCCAGACAAGACAGAGGCCCTCCTGGTCAGTCGTGGGACCAATCGGGGTATTGGGTGGCAACCTGTGCTCGACGGGGTTGCACTCTCCCTGAAGGCGCAGGTCCGCAGTCTGGGGGTCCTCCTGGATTCATCTCTGGCGCTTGATGCCCAGGTGTCGGCGGTGGCTGGGAGGGCCTTTGCACATTTAAAACTTGTGCGCCAGCTGCGACCATACCTCGAGAAGTCTGATTTGGCCACGGTGGTCCATGCCTTAGTTACATCCAGACTGGATTACTGCAATGCTCTCTACGTGGGGCTGCCCCTGAAGACGGCCCGGAAACTCCAACTGGTTCAAAGATCGGCAGCCAGATTTCTAACGGGAGCCGGCTATAGGGAGCACACAATGCCCCTATTAAAGCAGCTCCACTGGCTGCCGATAAACTGCCGGGCCCAATTCAAGGTGCAGGTTTTGACCTATAAAGCCCTACACGGCTTGGGCCCTACCTATCTCCGTGATCGCATCTCCTCCTATGAGCCAGTGCGGACCTTGAGATCTTCCGGGGAGGCTCTTCTCGTGCTCCCACCACCGTCTCAAGTGCGGCTGGTGGGGACGAGGGAACGAGCCTTCTCGGCAGTGGCCCCCCGACTCTGGAATGCATTGCCAAAAGAGATCAGGCAATCCCCTACATTATCCAATTTCCGTAAGGAACTGAAGACCTGGTGGTGTCGGCAGGTTTTTGAGTAATTATATTGGACTACCGCCGACTTTGAGCCTGAATATATTGCATTAGATTTCCCTTTATGGTTCCCGTCCCCTTGATCGGGTCATGTAAGTGTGATTTATTGTTATAATTGTATTATTTTACTTTGTTTAATAATGTGTATTATGTTGTTATGTAATGTTTGTGTTGCTTTTATGACTGTAAACCGCCCTGAGTCCCATCCGGGAGATAGGGCGGTATATAAATAAAGTTTTATTATTATTTTATTAAGGAGGCTCTAGTACGCTTCTGCATCAGCAAGAGCTGCTCCAGTTATCACCAAATTGGTGTGGCAGTTACAGAAGCTATCAAGTCAGCAGCAATTACAGATTTGTGGCAGTGAGACCTCCAAAGGACCCTAGTTTTGCCAATCCTATAATGTTGTCCCTGATACAGAGGACAATGTGAACAGGAATTACTCAAATTTTTAGCAAGTTCTTATAGATCAGGGGCCACTGCAATGCAGCAAGTTAAACTGCTAGGCTGCAGAATTTGCTGTTGAAGTTCTGACTGGAAGGTCGGCAGTTTGAATCCACAATATGTGGTGAGCTCCCATTGCTAGCCCCAGCTTCTGCCAACCAAGCAGTTCGAAAACATGCAAATGTTTAAATTTTTATAATTGTGCATGTTTTTTGTCTATTGTTGTGTTTTATATTGCTATTGTTTTTATTGGACTTGGCCCCATGTAAGCCGCCCTGAGTCCCCTTTGGAGAGATAGAGGTGGGGTGTAAAATAAAGTTATTATTATTATTATTATTATTATTATTATTATTATTATTATTATGTGAGTAGATCAATAGGTACCACTTTGTACGGTGCTCCATGCAGTCATGCCGGCCACATGACCTAGGAGGCAGCTACAGCTCTTCAGCTTAGAAATGGAGATGAGTACCACTCCCCAGAGTTAGACTCAAATAGATTTAATATCAAGGGGAAACCTTTACCTTTATAGATCAAACGATTCAAAAAAGGATTCTGCTTCATAGACACTTCTAGGAGACCCACAAGCAATTTTTCTAACCCTCCTTTAAACCCAAAGGCCACCATTGTATTTTATTGCAATGAATGCCCTAACTTATTAGACATTGTGTTCTTCAGCAAGAGATCTGGCAAAATCAGCTTCACGCATGCCCTTATTCTTATATAGGAAGTCCAAAATTCAGTCCTAGTCATAGTATCCAGGAGAGGGAAGTAACTGAACATAAACCAGAATTTTGATTTCCTTCTTTCTCCCACGGTTCTGTTTTTATGAGTATATAGTTATGAATGAGATAAGTGTGTGTGCTTTCAAGCTGTCTATCAGTTTATGGTGAGTCATGCATTTCATAGAGTTTTCTTAGGCAAGGAGTACTCGGAGATGGTTATGCCAATTTGTTCCTCTGAAATATAACCTACAGTACCTGATCTTCATCAGTTATCTCCCATCCAAGTATTAAACAAAGCTGACTCTGTTGTAAAAAAATCTGTGAGCAATCTAAGGAGTGCATATCAAGGATTGTGGGCACATGACTACAAGCAGCTGTCTTTATAATTTTGTAATGATCAATGAATGCTCCATGACAATTTTGAGAGTAAGAAGCTTGTTGAAGTGGAACAAAGTTGATTCAAGAATTCTGGTTTGGGTTCATTGCTTTTCCAAAAGATACCCTCTATAAGTTGCAAGCAATTTAGAAACAGATCAGTTAATGTCATATTTAATTTTAGAATAAGAAACTGTGGCTTCATGTTCTAAAATATAAATTCAGATTAGCCATTAGACAATGATTATATAGCTCCAGTAGTTCTTAATGTTTGTTTTGTCTTATTTAACTATTAAAAGAACTTACATCGCTTTTTTGAAAAAGTCCGTTTTCCAGCATTGTACAATAAAATCACAACATAAAAACAATGCAGAAACTTTTAAGGAAATTTTTCTCTAGATCATTGAAGTTTCCTTGTATGGTGGAACAGAATGAGTTTTTTTGTGGTTTCAGCAAGGGGGAACTTCTTTATACAACATAGTTATATTTCATTGAAAAAGAATCATTCATTATACTTTCATTAATTCAAATGTAGCAGTATAGTCCATTGCTGAGAAGCTCTTACCATCAGGACATTTTTCCTAATGTTTTGGTGGAATATATTTTCCCGTTTTGAATCTATTGCTCCATCTTCAATATGATATCCTATCAATTGTTTAAACATCCTATCATCACATCTCTTACACTTCTTTTCTCTTCTCTTCTCTGAGGTAAACATATCCAACTCCCTAAGCCTCTCTACACAGGGCATGGCTTCCAGACCTTTTACCATCTTGGTTACCCTTCTCTGGATACTTTCCAGCTTGTCAATGTCCTTCTTGAATTGTAGTGCTCAGGACTGCAGTGGACACATCATTACAGGTCAGCTCTGACTAGCACAGAATAGAATTGTACTATTACTTCCCTTGATCTAAGCCTAGAATTGCTTTGATTTTTTAAGCTGCCACCTTTGAAATATTAATTATAGCATACATTCCTTATGGTGAACAGTGCATTGCTATGTTCATTTATTCAGAAGTTAGCTTTACCACAGGTCCTGTAAGCTATCATGCAAGCATCATATCTTCATTGCTAAAATACATCAAGCAGATACCAGGACTTGGACAGAAGAGGTTCTGAATCTGGTTGTCAAAGAATTAGTGTTTTTGAAAATATATTATCTAATTCTTAAGTATATTATCAAGTTTCCATTCAACTAATGGGTCTACAGTGCTTGGAACCAGCAACTAGATTTATCCAGACTGTGGTTTTGAAAGAAAAAACATAGTGGTGGAACAGAATTAAGTATTTTCTTTGCCTTCACTCTAATTAAAGGACATCTACTCACTCACTCACTCATTTAGACATAGGTGCAAAATTGGTTGTACATCTTTATTACACAATTTTATACACGATCTCATCAGATGGGGTAACTTTCAAAGGCATATGCCAGATCCTCTACAGTTTTGCGACGGAGTCTACTGGCTCCCATCCCACGACGTAGAACTACTTCCGGCGGGGCTCGGTTGCAAAACTATAGAGAATCCAGTGTGGCAGCAACATGGAAGGCTTCCTGTGTTCAGTTGGAATCAATTGGGGGGGGGGACCAGGTGGCGGATGATTCCCCTCTCTCGTGGGATGAGGTAGGGGAGAAGCTGCGAGAGGTGGGCCATGGGGTGATGGTTTCCCCCCCATCACCACCACCACCACCACCACAATGTGTAGTGATTCCAGCAGCCCATATGATGAGGTTGAAAGTCTATCTTTGTTTTTAGTTAGACACAATTCTACATTTGCCTTTCCAAACAATACAAACCAAATATTGCAATCTGTATTTATAAATGTAATACTTGACTTGATTTGTGTCTGTGTGTGTGTGTGTGTGTGTGTGCCCATGAATTACCACTTTGAGGAATGAATCCAAAACCTAATCAAAGGCAAATACTCAGTTCCTACTTTTTTGTCATAACCGATAATAACAGATTAAAATTGTTAACATCATTTAAAACTGAATGTGGTCATACTCTTGCTTTGAAATTCTATCAGTCTCACCTTAGGAATGGTTTCTTGCTAAGCATTTTGTTATGTAGCCCAGATGTATAGGAATATCATTTGCAATATCAATGCCCAATGAGATTACCTATTCGGGCAACAGATTTTGGGTGTTGTGAAAGGCAGGAGATTCTTAGGCTTTTTACTTTATTATGCTTATATTTTTACTGGTAAGAAAAGTATTTATGTGAATTTTTGCCTTTGGTCTCTAAATAACTGGTGTAAGATGCAGTGCTTTGGGGGTGACTTCAGCAGTGGAGATTCATTTGCTGCTATGCATCAGACAGCAAAAATTTCTTGTCTAGCCCTGAGTTTCATCCTGTACTATATTGCAGAGGATAAATGAGGCTCAAGAAAATTATTGGAGAGCCTAATAGGATATAGTCAAATGCATAGGTTGTTCTATGAAATCAGGCAGTGGATAATAAAAAAGTAAATCCACAGGGAAGGGTATTTTCTCTGGCATTAATGGACAGGAGGAGAGAGGAATTTGACAATATTCCACATCTCTAGAAAAGCTTCACTTAATTTCAATAAACTGTCGCTGGAGGAGGAGGAATCACTATAGCATGGAGTGATGGCTATTTCCACCAAGTAGCCCATTCAATCGATTTAAAATTTCTTTAAATATGCTAGAGTCTGGATAATGTCCCCTACCCCATGTACTCTGTGGCCAAATGAAATTCCTTGAGAAATGTGTGAGATTTTGTTTGCCTTGCTTTGAATAAAATAAATAGCAGGCATGATGTGATGAGTGTCTAAGACTGCAGCTCAAAGGAAATGGGAATGTATACCTTTCTTCCCCTGTATCAGTGAAGACTGTCCCTGCCACTAGTAATTTTCTTTACACCTCCCCTGCTTTGATTGTGACAGATGGGCTATCATTTTGCCTTGTGCCAAATTTTTGAATAGTTCTAAGTGCTGCTCTAGAGTCAGTAGAGTCACTCTCTACTTTTGCAGATTTTATTATTTGTAGACTTGAATACAATGGAGGGTGTGTGTGGGAGTTTTAAAGGTTATTTTAAGTGTATTTATTATATTTTAATATGTTTTTACCACATTGTACTATTTAATTGTTTTTTAAACTTTGTATTGCACTTTTAAACTTGATTGAAACGTGGGATTGTTAGCTGCCTTGAGTTCCCATGGGAGAAAGGTGTGGTGTAAATAGAATTAATAATAATATTAATAATAGTGTTATCTCCTGGAATCAGTAGTTCCCTCAGTAAAATTCTATGGGCAGCAAAATGGCAGAAATCCGTTCTGTTTTCATTCTGTTTCATTTGAAATTTTGGGTCCCCCCCCCCAGTTCTGTTTTTGAAAAGATTCTTCTCTAAATTAAAATGGAACTCTGGGTTCTGAATCACAAATCTGAATGGCCCCCTCCTAATCTCCCGGAATCTTCCCAAAAACAAAATCCGGGGGGGGGGGGGGGGACCCAAAATCTGAAACGAAAACAGAATGAATTTCTGCCATTTTGCACACCCCTATTTTACAGAGATTGAAAGTCATCAGGAGAATGACTTTCAATCTCTGTAGAAAGTCAATTTACAGGAAGCACCAGGATGTTGTGATATATAAAAAGCAGAGGGGGAAGTTCAATTGACAGTTCAATCATGCAATCTGCAGCTAGAAATTCCCCAGTACTGTCAAGTCCCAATATTTATAGAAAAAAATTATGTCAGGTCATTGGAGTTATATAGTCTTTATATACCACCTTTCTTGTTATTTGTTAAATTTCCTATTTATGAGACTGTGAAATTAAGAATATAACAATTTTCCTCACACCATATCCCAAATCCCCACAATTGATTTTTGTCATCCCGTTCAGAATTCTGAGTCACTGCAGAAAAAGGACACCACTGTGAGTTAGGGGCGGATTCCAGGACTGCTATCTGTCTTCACTGTTGGCAGCAAATGAGCAAGGCTTGAATGCCATATTATTATTGTACTACAGCAACAAGCAGTTGTCTTCTGGAAAGAGATAGAACAGTCACACCACAGCCAGGCATGGGGGCAAGATCTAGATCTATCTGAAAGAAATAAATGGTGGTGGCAGCTCTCTGTTTCTCCTCTCTGTCAAGAGATTTAGGCAAGCAGCTTATGATGATGCATGCTAGGGAAATTTTGGGTTACAAAAAAAAACTAGTTTCCAATATTAGGTCAGTTCATCAAACATCACAAATGGGAGCAGGGAAATTTGTGAGGTCAATTTTCAACAGCAGGGTAAAGCATCCTTTCATCCTACTTTCACCCTACTTCCTTATGCTGCATAACTAAATCTCACTAGTTTTAAAGGTGGAATAAAGCAAAATCACCCTTTCTTCAGGCAAACAATAATTTGGGTGGCTGATGCTTTAAAGCAGGGGTTGATAAAGTACAGTGTAGAAGATAAAGTGCACACCGTCCCTCAAGCATCCAAGTGCCATAGTAAAAGTAGAGTGCCAAAACGGAACAATTGACATTGGCGAGTGGGGGATGGGGAGAGCAACATTTACAGCTGTCTATTACAAACCCCTTGAGTTACATGTCTAAAATTTATCTGGATTAATCTCTTTGTTACAGAGTACTATACAGTATCTTCAAATGATAAGAATTATAGCTTTTCTTCCACTGAAAAACACTGAAAAAAGAAACTTCTAATCTGGACTCCTGAATCTCAGTTCAGAGCATGCTTTAACATTCATAGTGTATAGCTTTTCAGCTATATCAAAGGGAATGAAATTTTATAAGTTTGTTGAAATAATTTAGAAACGTTTAGAAGTGCCTTTACAGGTCTTTTGCACACAAAAAACCCCCCCAAACAAACAAACAAAAAAACAAATCCTGGATGAGACAGTTATTTGGTGTGATCCATGAATTATTCCTATTAAAACATAGCATGTGATAATTATACATTGTATTACTTTGATAGATATATCAGAGTTTTTAAACAATTTCTCAAAAGTTACTGTAAACTGACAGACAACTCATTCAATGTCATTTTGTTTTGGCAACCATTTTCAACAGCAACTATCCATCATCTTGTTTGCTCATCAAAATGATTAAGAAGAGCCTTGTAAAATAACATATAATGATAACCTATATAGAGTTTTCTAAGCTATCTTGCATAGAATAGCAAAATAAGGTTCTTTTGTTGTTGTTGTTGTATTTCATTGGCTTCTGGGAAAGAAAAACAACAAAATATTTTTCATACCTGTCAAATACCCTTTAATTTATAAACATAACTGTATTTGATATCGCATCTGTATTCTAGACCCGTGGCTGAATCTGAAATATGGTAATGCAGCATTTTACTACATACCCATAATGTCTCCAATAATAAATTGATCCTGCATTTTCTTCTTAATGACTTAACAAATACACCAGGATTTGTGAGGAATGTTTCCCTTCACTTGAAAGATGTTATAGACCAACATTGATCAAAATGACTTGCAGTTACTAAACATGCATGCACAGTACTGATTAACAGAATCAAAGGCTCCCTGCATATTGTCTCAGGACCTTAGCATATGCTTAGGTTTTTCCATCTTCACAGGAAAGCTGTCAACATCAGATTTTGCCATGTAGGAGACATGAGGCTATGTTGAAAGGAAGACCATTTCACGTCAATAGCAAAGGACTTTAAAAAAGAAGATATTAATAGAAGTTACTTTTTATTTATATTGAGTATTTTACCTAAGATAATGAAGGTATTGCATTGCCTTTATGTCTAGTAGCCACTGATAGCCTTATCCTCCATGAATTCGGCTAATCCCCTTTTAAGGTATTTGAAGGCTGCATATACATTATAGAATTAATGTCATTGCTAAATACCATAGAATTTGTAGTGTGGAGAAGCACCAGGACTCATTGACAGAAAAGACCGTGTAAAACTACAACTCCCAAGATTTCATAGCATTGAGCCATGACAATTAACACAATATCAAATTGCCTTAAGTCTACCTAGTGGATGAAGAATATGGAAGGGCAGCCTGTGGAAAGTCCCCCATATTGGGCTGGATAGGGTGCTTTCTTAACCTCGTTGTTGAGTCTCCCTTGAAAGGAAGAATGGAAAGGCTCCCAGGGGAAAGAGGAGCCTTGTAAGTTCCCCATTGCCGCCACTGTGCCAAAAAGAACCATTTTTTCCCATTAAGCAGCACACCCTTTTTTGGGAGGCGCTGAAAACGGATATTGGGGACTTCCTGTATCTGGCAAGCAGAAATGGATAGTGATTCACCCAAATGCACAAGCCTAGTACCAACCTAGTTTACTTGAGAAAAGAATTCCACAATTTATACATGTCTAAATTGTAGAATTCTTTATTCTAGCAAACTAAGAATTCCAAAATTGGCTTGTTTACTTGTTCCCATCAGCGGTGCTATACCATAATAGAAACACAAAAAACAGTATCTTCTTCAATTCTAGATCAATCGGCTCCCAAGTGTTGATGGACTATAATTCCATTCATTTCTCAGCACTATCTATGCAAGCTAGAGGTGATGGGAAATGCAGTCCAACAATGTGACTCCTCCTCATACTCTAAGCATTCTGAACCATTTGTATTTTCTGAAGACTGATGCATTATAATATTCAGTTAAGGCACAGCTAAGGCATGTCTAGACTGGCCACGTCTTCCCATTTCAGTAATGGATGCAATTGGTGTCCCAGCCAAATTTAGCCAAAGGCACTTCCGGCTATAACTGTTGAGCAGCTACAGCTAGATGCAATGCCCAGTGAAGAAGCAGTCTCAAAATTGAACTGGATTGTAAACAGTTTGTTTTGTTACTGGTCATTCTGCTATCTTTATACTAAAACTGTGAGAAAAGTAAATGGCAATGAAATATTTTTATTTTTCTGGGAAATATGCTATCTCAACAGCTCGGATTTGTTTCCAGAACCCTTGCAGGATACCAAAATACAGTGGTGCGCAAGTCCCATTATATACAATGGTGCAATAAAATAACACCCTTATATAAAATGGCAAAATCAAGGTTTTAGTTTTGGTTTTTTTTCTTATTTTTTGTATAATATTTTCAAGCCATGGGCAATTAAAGATGTCTACATGAAAAAAATGGAATTCACAAAATTACCTATGCATGGAATCTATTCAAGTGTTCTGCAAGTTAACAGATGAGGAGAGGAGTGTGGTGGTTCCACCCCTGTCAATCATACTTCTCATATGCTCAAGAACCCTGGGAGATTAATGTTCTTAATCTCAGGCACAGCATCCCCACATCTCAGAGACACTTTTCTCCATGAAGAGTGATGATGGAAGTGAATAAGGATAGCTCACTAGCCTCCTCATGCATTTATTTAATTACTTTGCTGAAAAGACTCAGTTCAAAAGGACATCTGCAACCATCACAGAAAATTTTATGGTTCCAAGGAAATCTCATATTTTCAGCAGAATTCAAACAGATCATTTGCATTAAATCATTCCGTTGCTATTTAGTAATAGGAGCTGGAATGTGGAGGAACATGCATGAGTGAGGGGGTTTCTTTCCTACAAACTAACAAGGAGCCTCTACACTGACCTTAACATTTCCAGTATGTGAATAAGGGCAGCCAAAACTTCATTTTTCCTGCATTTACATTTCTGTGAATATTGGTAAGTCTTGGTCATGAATGGAAATAAAATTCCTACCCAACCCTTATTTTGAGGTTTTGCCTTATTTTATCCATGTTCATCTTAGAATAGGAAACTTTAGTTGTGGTCCCAGTTATACCAAAGAGCCTTCATAGAAGGGCAGACCCAAGATAGTAGGTTGCCTGAGGAAAATGTCCTTAGGCAATTTGACACTCAGCACAATAAATACCCTCCCATAATAACAATAATAAGCAATAAAACTAAAAATAAAAATAAATAATTATCTACTCCTTGCCTATGGGCAGGATGCAAGAATAAAGTTGTTGTTGTTGTTGTTGTTGTTGTTGTTGTTGTTGTTGTTGTTGTTGTTGTTGTTGTTGTTGTTGTTGTCTGACACTTCAGATCAGCTGCCTGGGGCAGCCAGCACTGAATTGTAAGGCTAACCTTGTATGAAAGTTTCACAATAATATCCCAAGTTCTCAGACTTTCATGAATCTTTTCTTTCTTACTCAATCAGTCTCTGAAATCCCTCATGTTTCCCACAGACTGATCATTTTTTAAGATGAACTTCAACATAATCCTGAACAAATGAATTTGTCTTTCTCGGGATTTAGCAACACAATACAAGTCTCCCAAATGATGTAGTGATCCAATTACTACCAATAGTAATTGATGTCAAGCATGATACCAGTAGTTAAGGGAAACACCTGGAAAATTCACCAATACAAGGGAGCTCAGGAAAAGCTCATAAGTAATCTTTATTGAGGCAAAGATCTCTTATATGGGTTGTGTTATATGGGATATTTTCAAGAGTCAAAAGCCTAAAGCCATTGTTGTGATAGCTACCAACTCACTGGTGCGATAAGACATCCCCCCCCCCAATCCGTATAGCCTTCTATGCCCCCCATTTGTATAGAGAAGAGGGGATTTTCCCCTCTCACACAGATCTGCTGATAAAAACAGTTGCATCTAGAAAATGGTCTTATTAGACATTGGTTAAAAAAATCTTGAGATTCATGTTGCAATATCCATGCTCATACAAGTTTTAAATTGTTATGCAATTGTCAATGTCCCATGCATTCATAGTGGAGTATTTCCTCCCAGATCTTCTCTGTATGGAAGTGGCATCTATATTATGGTGATCATTATTTCACATTTGGAATATTGTCAAACTATAAAGAGATAGTATGGAGCCCCGGTGGCAAAGTGTGTTAAAGCTGCTGAACTTGCAGACCAAAAGGTCCCAGGTTCAAATCCCGGGAGCAGAGTGAGCGGCCGCTGTTGCTCCAGCTTCTGCCAACCTAGCAGTTCGAAAACATGCCAATGTGAGTAGATCAATAGGTACCGTTCTGGTGGGAAGGTAATGGTGCTCCATGCAGTCATGCCGGCCACATGACCTTCGAGGTGTCTCTTCGGCTTAGAAATGGAGATGAGCACCAACCCTCAGAGTCAGACATGACTGGACTTAACATCACGGGAAACCTTTACCTTACCTATACAGAGATAGTAACATTTGTGGAGCCTCTTTTGTGGAAAGAACAACCAATCCTCGTACTAAGGTCTACAGGACTCCACACAATCTTGGGATCAACATTTGTGATAACCATGATAGAGAAGCATGGACATTTGTGATAAGCAGGACAGAGAAGCATGTACATTTGTGACAACTAAGATAAAGAAGCAGGAACAGCTCTCATGATAGTGAGATGGCCAATCTATTCTGAAAAGCAAAGGTGCTGAAACCATTCAGCTATAGGGTTAATCTGGTCTGATTCAGGCTAAAATAGAGAGTACATACATTGTCTTACTAACATGTCCACTGAGCATGGTTTTTTTTGCCATGATAGGAATGACTTTAGTCTTGGAAAACTTGGAAATATTTTTGCCTGTATCTTACAAATATTATTACAGACACTACCAAAGAGTGTTCATGCTCACCATGGGAACTCCGTTTTCATTAGACTGCCTATGGTGGGTTTAAGAAGATTTCACAGTCTTTCTGGGCAGATGGTTTGGCAGATGTTCTGCTATGACAAAAAGGGGTTTTCCATACAGGAGAATTTTACCCTTTACAAGTAAAAGTAAAACAAGAGTCCTGCCCAATCTGTCCTCTCTGCCATACAGATATAGAAATCTTTGTTAATTTTCTTCTACAAGTAATTTCAGCTGTTTTCTTCCTGTTACAAGAAAGTCTTTGAAAACAGTGCATCATGAAGGCTATCGGTACTAGTTGGGGAGTTATTGTCTACAAACGTTTATACGGGTGCTTCTGCTCCCAGAAGACATAGCTGGTTTGGGGTGAAACTATGATATAAAATGTGTTCAATTTAACATGAACTACCATGGTTCAGTGCTACGGAATTCAGGAAGCTGTAGTTCGACAAGGTCTTTAGCCTTCTCTGTCAAACAGTGCTGGTGCATCCCAAAATGACAATCCCCGGGGCTGCACAACATTAAGCCAGGGCACTTAAAGTGGTATCAAACTGCATCCATTCCACAAGGTAGATGCAACAATGAAGAATTCTGGAAGCTAACATCTACACCACCTGGAGGACCAGAATAATGGAGACACTGCTCCGAAGAGCTCCACACTCAGGGCAAGGTCTCCCCACTTAATTATCTGACACCGCCTAACTTTCCTTTCCCTTCTCTGAAGCTTGCTGTGGGAGAGAAGGGAGGGAGGGAGGGAGGGGTTGTCTTCTAGTTTGTCTCCATTTCACATGGAATCATGGGAGCTGCAGTTTTACATGGTCTTTAGCTTTCTCTCTCCATGAGTACTGGTGCCTCCCCAAAGGACAACTCACAGGATCCTATAGCCTTGAGTCCTGGCCACAGTGCCTGATGACAAGTGCCCCCCCCCCCCTTAAACATGAGACAATATGTATAAAATGTTAATGACCATATAGTAGTTTGAAAACGTAATTGATGTCCCAGTATTGTTACTGTGTGAAACTGAAAATTAAATTGCATTACTATTTTAATATTTTCAAAAAATCATTCTAATTGTGGGTAGGCTCCCTTTGTCTCCTGGTAAACCATGTTTGAGACCCCGTCCTCCACAGTTAAAGTGGAGTCGGATGGTATTACTTACAACAGACATGGGCAAACTTTCTAACTTCGGAGATACATGGCGGGCCAAAGTAGGGTGGGCGGGCCAGGAGGCAGTTCTCCCCAAGTCCCCATGGAAGAAAGCGCAATCAAAGCACTCCCCATAGACAACCTCTGTGGGAAAGTCTCCAGAGAAGGAGACTCCACCACACTATGAGGAAGCCTATGCCACTCTCCAATAGCTCTTACTTTCAGGAAGTTCTTCAGTCGAATCTTTTCAATCAAATATCTTTTCCTGCCATTTGAACCCATTGCTTCCTTGTACCCTGGTTTTTAGAGCAGCAGAAAGTCAGCCCCCCCCCCCCCCAGGGAGGGAGGAAGAGAAGGATGGAAGGGAGGATAGAAGGGAAGGGGACAGAGGGAGGGAAAAGACAAAAGGGAAGGAAGGAAGGAAGGAAGGAAGGAAGGAAGGAAGGAAGGAAGGAAGGAAGGGAGAGGGAAGGGGGAGAAAAGAGGGATGGAAGAACAAAAGGATAGACGGGAAGAAAGGAGGAAGGGAAAAGAGAGGTAAGGAAGGAAAGGAGGATGGGAAGGAGAAAAGAAAGAAAGAAGGAAGGAGGGATAGGATGGTGTGAGAGAGGAGGGCCTAAGAAAGGAGCCCAAGAGGCCACATCCAGCCCTGGGTTTGCCCATACAGGCATGGGCAAACTTTGGCCCGCCAGGTAGTTTGGTCTTCAACTCCCACAGCTGGTAAACTGGCTGGGATTTCTGGGAGTTGCAGTCCAAAACACCTGGAGGGCTGATGTTTGCCCATGGCTGGTATAGATGCCATTGTTGGGGAACCACTGCTCTGAAAAACTCGAGACTCAGGGCACTTGACTCTCCAGTAACTTTCCCCTCCCTCTTCAGAAATAATAATAATAAACAACTTTATTCCTATTTTTGTAAACAGTTTATTATGATACACAACAGAACAACAGATCATAGCAGATATAATCAAGTAACAATAATTTTGATATATACATGCATATCTACATTAGTCAATCAATCAGTTATTTCTGACATTGAATGCATATTAATCTTAGTAACTTAACATAAATCATTTAGTCTTGCTATTTCTACATGTTATCCACTATTTTCAGTCTATACTTGTTTGAATGTTGTGGTGAACTCTTATATTTTAAAAAAACTTAAATAAGAAGAAAGCATATTGTTGTTATTTATTTGTTCAGTTGCTTCCAACTCTTTGTGACTTCATGGACCAGCCCATGCCAGAGCTCCTTGTTGGCCGTCACCACCTCCAGCTCCTTCAAGGTCAAGCCAGTCACGTCAAGGATACCATCCATCCATCTTGCCCTTGGTTGGCCCTTCTTTCTTTTTCCTTCCATTTTCCCCAGCAGCATTCTCTTCTCCAAGCTTTCCTGTTTTCTCATTTATACTGACCACTTAATGCAGTTTGGAAGCTGCTTCTGCTCCTTCTATTTCTATCAGTTTTATACTAATTTATGCAATGCTTTTGATACGAAATAAATAAACAAATCTGCATATCTAAGATGGTTAATGTTTATTCTGGCAATTTTAACTCTGGCCTTGGATTCACCAAGCCCCGCAGGTCACATGATGTGTTCTTCATACAAGTTGAATAGGTCGATGAGATAGAATAAACTTTGGGTTGCTGTGAGATTTTCGGGCTGTATAGCCATGTTCCAGAAGCTTTCTCTCCTGACGTTTCGCCCACATCTGTGGCAGGGATTCTCAGAGGTGCGAGCTATGTTGAAAACTAGGCAAGGGAGGTTTATATATCTGTGAAAGGTCCAGAGTGGGAGAAAGAACTCTTGTCTGTTGGAGGCAGGTGCGGATGTTGTAATTAACCAACTTGATTAGCCTGCCACAGATGTGGCCGAAACATCAGGAGAGAAAGCTTCTGGAACATGGCCATACAGCCCAAAACACTCACAGCAACTCAGTGATTCAGGCAAAGAAAGCCATGGACAATACTGAATAAACTTTATTTCCAGACCACCCTCTCTCCCCAAAGAGACTCAGGTTTATAGACACAATACAAAAAGGTAAACATCCAGTGCCGCATATGAGTACAAACAGGGCTGTAGCCAAGAAAGGGGGGGGGAGGTTAGGGGTTCAACTCTAACCACCCCCCCCCCCGAAATTTTTCAGGTTTTTTAAAACCTCGTTTATTCATGAATTTTAACTGATTAACCAAATCCTCATAAGTGTCCACTGAATTTTATCTCTCTTGAGTGTCCACTGAATCATAGAATCATAGAGTTGGAAGAGATCTCAGGGGCCATCCAGTCCAACCCCCTACCAAGAAGCAGGAAATCGCATTCAAAGCACCCCGACAGATGGCCATCCAGCATCTGCTTAAAAGCCTCCAAAGAAGGAGCCTCCACCACAGTCCGGGGCAGAGAGTTCCACTGCTGAACAGCTCTCATATTTAGGAAGTTCTTCCTAATGTTCAGGTGGAAACTCCTTTCCTGCAGTTTAAAGCCATTGTATCCATGGAGGCTGATTTCGACATTATTTTGCATTATGAAACTATTCTTTATGATTCGCTAAAAAAAAAAAGTTTCAACCCCACCCCCCGAATTATTATTATTATTATTATTATTGTTATTATTATTATTGGCTATGGCCCTGAGTACAAACACATCAAAATAACGGAGCTGGGTGCCTTCATCAAAAGAATGGGCGTCTTCCTGGCAGTCGGGACGCATGGCCCAGGAGCCCAGCATTTCGCGGCGGCCAGCCGGCCGGCCTTGCAGCTCCCAGGTTCGCCTGAAGGCCGCCGAGAGCCGGGCGGGAGGGGCGCCGGGGCGGTTTCTGCCTCGGATCGAAGGAGAGGCTCGGCGGCGGGCGCAGAGGCTTCCCCGTTCCTCCTCTTCTTCCTCCTCCTCCCGTCCATCCATCCCTCCATCCCTCCCTCGCTCCTCCCCGCCCGCCTTGCCCAGCGCCTTGTGGAAGGAGCCAGCTCGAGGCTGCCGCCGCTGCGTTGCCCGCCTGCCATCCGCCTGATCATGAAGGCACCGGAGGCGAGGGAGGTCGGCCGCCCAGGAGCCGCCTGCTCCCGCCCGCCTTCCTGTCCTGCTCTGCTAGACTGGGGCGTCAGGTGAGAAGCCTGGGGAGCGGACCTCGCCTCTCCTTCCCATTGCACCCTAGGCGGGCCAGGGGGGGTGGTAGTGGTGGGGCTGCCACGCTTCCCAGACCCTCCAAAAGGGCGCCTCAAGGTGGGGACTGTGGCGGCGGGCTTTCCTTCTCGGCACCTTCTGCCTCTTTCCGAGGGGCTGGCGGGGTTTTTGGCTCTCATTGGGGAGGGAGACGGACCAACTGTAGCCTCTGGGAGCTCTTCGAGGAAGAGGGATGCCTGGCGGAGGCGAATGAATGACTGACTGCCACTTAAGAGAGAAGGAAGCAGCAGCGGGGCGCGTTTGCTCCCTGGGCTCCCCTCGGGAGGCATTTCCGAGAGGAGGAGAGACAAAAGGCAGGCTCTGCGCGCTGCTCTTCCTTCCCAAACGGCTCCCTTCCCCAAACCAGCTGCTGAGGGATCTGCCGTTTGGCGCGAGCAGACCCCTCCCCTTTCCATTGACGCTCTCTCTCTCTCGCTCTCCATCTCGAGCTTAACTTCTGGTCTTCGCTCTGCAGCCAATCATATCGATCCCGCTGCCTCTCTCTCTCTCTGTCTCTCTCTTTCTCTCGGCTCCTGTCAATGGGGGTGGGCTATCGACCGGGAGGCTCCGAGGCTCCAACTCTCGGCGGCGGCGGGCAGGTGCGTGGCGCCCCTTTGTGAAACATGCCTGTGCCTTGCTTCGGACCCTGACAGGTTACAAACTCCCCCCGTCAAAGGGTGACCAAGCTGGCGGCGCCGCGGAAGTTTCTCTCCTCGACCTGAAGCGGGAGGGAGGCCGGCACAGGCAGCGCTTCCTGCCCGGAGGAGAAGGAAGAGATCCTGCGAGGAGACAGAGCACCCCTGGGCGCTTCCCGGGCGACCCCTGCCCTTGGCCATGAAGAGGAAACAGAAGCGCTTTCTGCAGATGACGTTGTTGTTCGTGGTGACCCTGGTTTTCCTGCCCAACGTCGGACTCTGGTCTCTGTACAGGGAGAAACACCTGGTGAAGTCCACCATGCTGGGAGAGCAGCAGGTAAGCGGGCTAAAGAGAGCCAGCGCAAGAGCCTCCCCGGGTTTACTATTGTGTCTCCGGAGTTGCCCAAGGAACCTGGCTTGAGAACTTGTGGCTTCCAGCCTCTTTCTGTGTGGATGCTGAACTTGCACAAAGGAGGAGGATTGAGGAATTGGTACATGGAGTTGATTAAGGCAGGGAGAAAGTTGCCAGAGGCTAAGCTCTCTTTGAGTCACTATCAGGGTTATAGGAGAGGGCGGTTAAGGGTTCTCCCCTCCCTACATTTTTCAGGTATTTAAAAAACCTGGTTTACTCACGAATTTTAACCAGAGTGTCCACTGAAGCTTATCGATGGAGCCTGATTTCTGTATTATTCTGTGTTATGGGACTACTCTTCATGATTCTCTAAAAAAAGTTTCAACACTCCTGAATTTTTTTTTTTCTGGCTATGGCTCAGGTCACTATCATGGGTTTGAGGCTGGTTTCTCTTTCTTGATCTTGTTGTCTGGAATTCGATTTCCAAAGTTTGGGCATGGGTGTGTCTACGATCTAGGGCAGTAGTTCCCAATCTGTGGTCTGTGGACCACCAGTGGTCCGCAAGAACTGAAATATGGTTGGTGGCCTCACCATTACTACTACGGATAATAACACAACACAACCAAAAAAAAATTTCTTGGTGTCTTCATTTTTTGGTCTGTTCCTGGGGTCATTTGGGGTGTTGATTCAGAAAATTGGATTGGATAGACCACATCAGCTCTAGATTATTAAATATGGTTTTCTATGGGTGAGAAAATGGCAACTTCTGGATAGAATATGTTCCATATCAGAAACTAGAGCTGATGTGGTCTCTTCAATGCACTCAAAATAACCAAACAAAATCTGAAGTTGACCAAAAACTGATTCGTAACCTTTTTGGTACTAATGTTGGAGAGTGGTCCCTGGTCAAAGTGGTCCCTGGTCAAAAAAGGTTAGGAACCACTGGTCTAGGGTATGGCCATGTACCAGAAGTTTTACACATACTCAACTATCATTTGAAAGGAGTAGTGCTGAACAGTTGCATTGAATCACTTCGGTGTGGTATAAATAATATAATCACATGGTGTGTGTACCAAAATAACCACGCTATATTTTTCAGCAAATAAGGATCCAGGCTGGTTTCTAGAGCGCGTTGCGTTGTACACATTGTCTTGTTTCTCAATCTGCCTTAGCCTCAAACCAACCCGAGAAAGTTGCTTGCAATCTGAGAGAGGAATCCTCTGGACGTCCAAAAACACCCACTTCCAAAATTCTCAGATGAATAAGAATTTGATTCTTGGTGCCTTGTAGAAAAACCCAGTACAAACCTCTTTACTTAAACTGCTAGATCTTGTTTTTGTCTCCCTTCAAACTCCCTCTATGTGATATGTACAAGTGTCCGGTTTCTCTTTTTCCTTATTGCAGTGAGCATACCCTATACAGAAAGGCATTTGCATTCATATTATCTGTCTGACTGTTCTATCTGCTTGATGCCATAATGTGCTGTTAAGTATCTCTAGTTTATGGCCTTCTTCGTCATCTGAGATTAACAGCAGTTAATATAACCTATATTTTTTGTCATAATTTTCAACTCGTTAAGTTTATGTATGGCTCGTAAACCAAAATAAGACTTGCATTAAATTAAGTGCCTTTTAGAGAGTTGCTTTAATGCAAAACTTTAAATCATTGCTGCTAATAAATTAGGAAAGGCTGCATTTCCTTTGCAAGTGTTGCTGTGATCCGATGCACAATGGTTCATATAGACTTTAAATGTGCCACACGCACACATAAGGGTGAGGGATATCAAATTATAGAAATATTTTATCTTGCAGCTTGTTTATCACTTGTATCAGTATGTACTAGGCAGCGACATATATCAACTGCTATATTAATATCCTTAATTTCATGGACCATCACTCAAGTATATTATAAGTCTTCCACATATTGAATGTTTGTAAATTAGTTTGGTCAGTAGAAGGCACATTAGCGCATGTCAGATTATTGATTGATATTTTGCCGTTGATGTTCACTGTACACATTTTAATGTGCTAAGGAAAGTTATGAAGTAATCTGAATGTTTTAAAGAGCTTTGGATGTATAAGATGCCATTCTTTTTAAAAGAAGGTGACGGCTTCTTAACTTTGTTCAAAATCTTAAAGGTTTCTACAGCACATTCCCATGCATGCTTACTTGGAAATAAGTTTCAGTATGTTCACTTCAACATAGCTTCTTTATAACTATGCACAGGACTACAGTCCTGCAGTATCATATATAATCATTCTGATAAAGTAGTCAATGTCTTTTGTTGTCTTATAGTATGAAGAACTTCTTAGCAGTCCCAATTTCTGTCTTAAGGGACTTTTGCATGAGAAATGCACTTCTGAATGAATCCACAATGTTTGTTGTCTAGTTCAATGTCTGCCCAGTCTTATGTATGTTTATTCAGAAATGAGGTTTATTGTTATCCATGGGACTTACTTATAGTTAAGTGTATGCAAGATTACAGTCTTAGAGGCATTATTTTAAGTAGAAGAAAGACTGGTGTTACAACCCTATGCAGTTATCTGAAGTAAAATCTCATTAACAACTTGGTGGGGTTTACTACCAAGTAAGTATAAATCCAATGATAGTCTCAGGTGCAGAGCAACTGACACGTGCACCCTAAAAATTCCCTTTTCAAACTCAATGTATGAACAATGAAGGAATAATCTCTAAAGTTCTCAGAGATCACTTGCTGGAACATGTAAGGTGAAATTAGTGCTAATAAGATCTTTAGAACTCACAGTGCTTGGATAACTTTATTCTTGGCTGTGCTTGAGAAGCAATATGACTTAGCCATCAATGAAACAAGACCTTTCACAAAAAATTGGAACTGGGTGTAATACCAGAGTATTGTGTGTTCAGAAAACTAACTTTATTTTCCAATACGTATATAAATGAATTTATTTATTGTGACAAATGGAAGCTGTATGTCTAGGTAATCCTTAGACATGTGCAATGCCGCTTTAAGATATGTATTTTCCCAAGGCAGGTTACTGGTTTTACAGCCAATGACACAAATGAAGGTGCAAAAGCTGGAATTCAACTGATGTGGATTCTTAGACCATTGATATTTATGTGACATCTTTTATATATCTTTTAATTTAAAGAATGTATGCTTTGAAAAGAGGAGCCCTCAGTGGTGCAGTGGGTTAAACTGCTGAGATGCTGAACTTGCCTACCAAAAGGTTGGTGGTTTGAATCTGAGGACCGGGGTGAGTTCCTGCTGTTAGGCCCAGCTTCTGCCAACCTAGCAGTTCGAAAACATGCACATGTGAGTAGATCAATAGGTACCGCTCTCGCAGGAAGGTAACGATGCTCCATGGGCCACATAACTTTGGAGACATCTACGGACAATGCCAGCTCTTTGGCTTAGAAATTGAGATGAGCGCCACCCCCCAGAATTGAACACAACTAGACTTAATGTCAGAGGGAAACCTTTACCTTTACCTTATGCTTTGAAAAGGGCTATCAATATTTTCTGAATCATTTTCCATTTCATATTTTACTTAGTAGTGAAAAGAATTTCAACAGACTCAAATCTGAATGGCCCTAAATATAAGATCTCCTTTTCTCATCCTGATTAAAACTATACTGTAATGCAGAACTCAGGTTTGTAATTCTATGGAAAAACACAGAATGGGGTCTAAAGAAATGGGTTACATTCCAACATTGACTGAACGAAGGATGGATTGTTCCAATAGCCTAAACTGCCCATCATTTCACTATTGGCATTTTTGTACTACTGTCGAAGAACCAGTATTCATTTCTTGCATTATACTTTGGGAGGTTTTATTTACAAGTTACCCAAAACTGACTTTTTTCTAGTTTGTAATGCATCTTAGTAGATGGATGTTTTAAAACTTGACTGCACAAGAAGATGTAGATGTATCAGAGAACTTTAATGATGCAAACTTGCACTTGCATAATTATTCATAGCACTTCTTGCAGCCAGGGGGACTTACGTCTGTGTATACACATATTGGGTTGTGCAATAAAAATTATGAAACGTAAGTGAAGCTTGGTTGTTACATTGTACAGTTGACTTACCTTTTGCATATACATGTTCAGGTTGTTTGTGAGAAGTTCAATACTTTTATTCAGTTATGATGTGTACCAAGTTATAAGAATCCTTTCGAATCAAATGTACAATGGTACCTGGGTAGACTGAACATGGGCATGTCTATGTGAGTTGATCAATACAAGGTTCATTGTGTAGGTTGTATCATCCAGGTAGATTCATGTACTGCTCCCATCTGAAAGAAACTGTAATGGGATCCTATCAAGTTTTCCACCATGTTTAGGTTTACTTATAATGCTTGGTATTTTTTGCTGCATAAAATATATATGAGTAGTGAAAATATAGTGTGTTTCAAAATGATGGACCCAATTTCAAATGGGAACATGTTAATATTACACCAAAAGTTACAAACGGTTTAATGAGTTATCAAGCTGTCAAGTTTTCCTAACCATCTTGAGCTTGAAGCAACAACAAAAAAATATCTGCAGATGGAGAAAATCTCATTATGCCTTATGTTGTGGGGTTGTCATCTTGCTAATGACTGAGGCTAGGGGCTGTTTGTGCACTGAGAGGCATCTAGACACAATCATTTGAAACTCTGTGCCCCACCCTTTCAAATGACAAGGGTTTCATTCTTGGGTGGTTCACAGTTGCAGGGATACAACGATTTCAATTCGGGTCCATCTTTTTGAAACATCATGCAAAATAAATGAAGCATTGACAAGCAAAGGTAACAACAGGTCATGTCAAGATCTATCACAGTTACTGAAAGGTCTATTTTTGAAAGATAATTGGATACAGGAAGCCAACCTTGTAAAGACTTGTTAGGTAGCAATGGTGTGAAGAAATTATTGAAAAAGAATAGTGAAACTAGAAAGAAATTGAATGAATTCTTTGCATCACAGTCTTCACTGTGCAAATTGTTTAGCAGTGTCTTATATCTGAACCAGGTTCAGGAGAACTAAAGCATATAGAAGATATGAACTTGGAAGGCAGCCACCTTAACTCTTAAAAAATGTCAGATACCAGAGACTGCCAAGAAATTACAGACCTAGTTCAATTTCTATCTGGGGTAATTTTGTGGAAATCTGGAAAATAAGCTTCAATGAAGAGGAAATGAATGTGTTTTCTGCAGAAGGAAATTCTGTCACACCAGACTTCCAGAGTTCTTTGGGAACAGAGTTGCTATGTGAAATAAGGGACAGTGCTTCTATCCCTTTAATAGTTGTGCAGAAGAGTGAACATGAGCAGGTGTTGCTTATCATGCAAACAGCACCTGCTGAAATTCTTTCTATTAAAAAAACTATTGAAAAGTCCCCTGTTTCACCTGGAAACTCTATTGGGGAGTATCAACTAACATGAAGATAAGTGTGAATTGCCAAAATGTAGCATTCAGAAAAACTTTGGCAAAATGCCTGATGAAATGGTCCTAAGATATTTTATAGATATTGATAAGACCAGTAGGTAGTTAAGTAAGATATAGACCCTGATTGATTATAGAACAGGGAGCAGAGTATAGAAATACAGTAGAGTCTCACTTATCCAAGCTAAACAGACCGGCAGAAGTTTAGATAAGCGAATAACTTGGATAATAAGGAGGGATTAAGGAAAAGCCTATTAAACATCAAATTAAGTTATGATTTTACAAATTAAGCACCAAAACTTCATGTTATACAACAAATTTGACAGAAAAAGTAGTTCAATACACAATAATGTTATGTTGTAATTACTGTATTTACGAATTTAGCACCAAAATATCACAATATATTGAAAACATTGACTACTAAAATGGCTTGGATTATCGTGAGGCTTGGATTAGTGAGACTCTACTGTAAATGGATAGATCCTGTAGCTGTAAGGAGTAAACAATGATGTCTCACACATGCATGTGTTAGAACTAGAACTTTCTTGAAAAGCTAATGGAATCAGGGGAGATAACTAAGTTTGTAGATAACATCAATACCATCAGGTACTGAAAGTCCAACCAAAACTGCAGTTTACTCGGTAAACAGGCAATAAAAGTGCAAATGAAGTTCAATGTAAGTAAATGTAATGTTGTACACTAGGCAGAACTTCTTAATTTCAGATATATTATTATAGATGTGAGAGTGAATAATGAGCAAAGAGACCTTGGAGCTGTAGTGGATATGCCAACATACTGCAAATGCCAATGCACTGTACAGCAGCCATGAAAAGGCAAATTCCATGTGATTAGAAAAGGGATTAAAGATAACATGGTCAGCATAGTAATGCCCTTATATAAAGCTACAGCACACCTGCATTCAAAATAGTATAAATCAGTATTGTCACCCTATCTTGAAAAGGTGATCATACAGCTGGGAGAAGAGTGACCAAAATGATAATAATGAGCACTTTCCTTGGGAGGAAAGACATAAGCATTTGGGACCTTTGGATTGTAAAAATAGGCAAAAGTGAAGGCAGGTTTTTTTAGGGTTTATAGAGGAGAAGGGGAAATCATTTTTTTCTCTCTCATAACATTGGTATTTAGTATAATCCAGTGAAAAAAGATCTGAACTGGATCAGAGCTAAGACTGATATCCTGTTGTTTGGCATAATTATGCTGTCACTGGCATAGCAGCAGGAACTGAAGTTTTTTGAAAAAGAAAAATGTCATAGATACACATGTGGTTGGGGTAGAGATAGAAAGAGATGAGGCTTTTTTAAATGTCAGGGAACTCTGACAAGAAGGAGCCTGGACGGACAAGCATCTTGCAGCTCAGGACTGATTCTGCACAAAATTGGTACGTGCCAATTGGTTTATCATTTGCATACAAAACAGCATTTCTGTACAAAAATTCCACATGTCAATTTTGCACAGAATAACTCCTGAACTGCAAGTAATCTTTGGAGGCAAAAGAAAATTGCTAAAATGAATCACTGCATCCTCTTAGAATGGACTTAATACAGAATAGCATCTCTAAGCAGGGAAAAGGCAGAGAAAGGGATCTCCATTTGAAGAGAAAGATGCTGATTCTTGTGCAGTCTATTTTTGGAATACAGAGTGCCTGGTTGGGACTTTGAAACTCAAGGTGCTCTGGGGAGACTTCTGGAAAATCCCTCTATCCAGCACAGTTATTGTCTAAGGCAGAATTCTCAGAATGCCTCTAGGTTTGAGTCCATTTTTGAAAACCAGAAGAAAAAAAGCTGCTTCAGATTTGATAGCTTTCTTTTCAGATGGTGATGGAAATGACTCTCCACTGACTGCTTCTATGTCCTGAAAAGGGGAACAATGTTGATGGAACGCACCCTTATATCTATGCAATTCACTAAGAGAATTACATTTATATAATTACACAATGTAGTGCCATGGCATGGGACTTAGATCATTTTAAGCAGGAAACTTAGTGCACCTTTCCCCAAGCTGGTCTTTTGCAGATATGTTTCTGAGAAGATCATTGGGCTGGAAAGGGTTTAAAAATCAATGTGGAAGGACAGGAAAGGAATGGAAAGAAGAGAAGTGGGGTGAGCAGATCGATGGATTGGAAATGGGTTTAATATCTTGCTGGCATTTTTAGAAGGACAGCAGATAGAGAGGGGAAATTGGGAGCAAGAGGAGTGGGAAAGGAGATAATGGACTAGAAAGAGGTTTAGAATGTCACTGGTGTTTTGGAAAGACAGGAGATTATGAAGAGCAGGGCAAAGAAGTCAAGCTATTTAAGCAAAAGCTACAAACCTATTTGATAAAAAGTTGCAGAGAAACCTGAAAATATGAAGGTCTAATTGTTCAACTGTATTGCTGGACTCCTGGCAAAAGACCTACCTTATGGACTTGGCTCTTATCACTGGAAATCCTGTTCTTGCTTGTTAAAAGAAAGAAAGTCAATCAGTCAGACAGAAAGACTACTATTGGGGTAAGCAACATTTAGTGTGTTCATAATTTTTCCATATGTCATATAATCATAAACCTGGAATGGGCCCTATGAGTCATCAGGTACATGCCCCTGCCCATTAGAGGATTTTCAGCTAGAGCATCTCCAGCAAGTAGTTGTCTAGTCTCTTTCTGGAGACAAATAGAGGATGAGACTCCATCACCCTGGTAATTTGTTCCATCAAGACATTGTTTCTAATGTTCCTTCAATAACACCTGAGTTTAAGGCATCAGATGTAAGAAACCACCTTTTCTGGCATTGTTTCTCCTCAACACCCTTTCAATGAAGCTGAGTTAAGGCACACTTTTAAAATACTTATTTCATTGAGTGCCACGCCACCTGAAGAAGAATTAGCCATACTTTAAAAAAAGATAAAAATTACCTCCTCATTTTATCACAGCTTTAGAAATGGCAAGATACCTCTACCCCACATTTGAAGCTTGCTTCATGTGAAGCGCACCATCGGTAGCAGTTTCTTAAGTGTGTAAATGTAAACACTTATTTAAAAAAAGCAAGGCAAGCGATGCAGAGCTGCGATTGGCATTGGGAATTTAGATACCAGTGGATTGGAGCATGACCTGTCTCTCTCAGAAGCCTGCTCACAGCAGAAAAATGGAGGCCCATCTTTGCTAAAAGATACGTCATGGCTTTCATCAGTTATGATTGGCTCAACAGGCAGGGCTCATAGGGCAACCCCGTGTGGGTGCACAGCTGCCTCTTCACACTCCACATGTAGCCAAATGAAATGGAAAATATCTGTGATCAGCAGCCATGTGGTCTGTTGCAGCCAAAAAAAAAAAATGGTGGCAGTGCCTGTGCTAGTTTGGCTGGTTGAAAGACCTGAACCAGCTAGAGCCTGTTTTGAAAAACAGACCTGTGCACAACCCTAGTTAGGATGTGATATTAAACAACAAGTTCAGAGGCAAAATATCTGAAGATGAGAATTTTTCCAGAACTCATAACAAGACTTAAAAATCCTAACAACTCTGAGCTCATTAAAAATGTTGTTTAGCAATAAAGTGGCAATCCAAACTGCAGGATATAATGTTGCAGACTACAAATGAACTTGACTCCTTTTCTCTATAAATCAGTCATTCTTGTTGTGTCATGAAAACACATAAAGAACTTAACTGAGTAAGGTTTAACATCTTTTTTTTTACAACCTTGTAAATTCCAATTGGTGCATTAACATTTTTTTAGTTTACTTTGTCTTATTCCCTCTCACAGTGTTTGTTATTGCAAAAAAAGAGTAAATGTGTTAGCAGAACTTTGCCTGGCAAATTCCCAAGACAGGGATTTTGGGTGTTGAAGAATGCTATTATGAAAAATACTTTATCTTCTCTTGTTTTACAACTTTTTGTGTGTGTGCCTAATCTGGCATTCACTCTTAATAATGGCTAGGTAACCTTGAAAATATTCTTTCCATGCATCACTAATGAGTTTTTACTATATTTATTCCATCTAGCACCTCTGTAGCATACAAAAGATATTTCTCATCATATAAGAGAATATAATTTCACCTGCGGTGCCTTTTATATGCTAACTGTCCCATAGGCAAATGGGTAGTGAGCTGTTTTTATAATTGAGTTTATTGGCTAGAAATGAAACGAAGAAGAAGAGCACGAGTAATGCACAGTTCAGTGTGTGTGTCTACTTAGAGCTTATCTTTTTGGTAGCTTAAATATTATTTTGCTGATCTAGTCATGACTTCACTTTTATTGACTTTATTGCAGATCATTGATTCATACTATTTTCCTTCCTTTTGGTGCTAAAATAGATGTGATGCTAAGCGCATCTTTGACAATCCTGGCTTGGATCCAGGTGAACCTCCTGCAGGTGAGGAAGTTAGATGTGAACTCTTGATCATTTAAACTTTCCCGCTGGTTGAATGGGTCAAATTTTGTGGTATGCCACATGAAAATCCAATCTGGAGGATTGTGAAGATTTCTAAAAATATTTACAAGGTAATGCTAAAGTCTATAGAAGAAAGGGAAATTGGTAAAAATCATGCTTCTCACATTTTCATCGGTGAACAGTAAACCTTTTCTGAATAACTCTATAGCTAGAAGAAACTGGTTTTGGCCCACTGTCCATTTAAAAAAGAAACATCAGTAGTGGGCTCCCCATCCTCCCATAACACATAAAAGGGTATGTTTGTGTTTTCATTCACTCAGTCATCTCCGACTCTTCGTGACCTCATGGACCAGTCCATGCCAGAGCTCCCTGTCGGCCGTCGCCGCCCTCAGTTCCTTCAAGGTCAAGCCAGGCACTTCAAGGATACTATCCATCTCGCCCTTTGTTGGCCTCTCTTCCTTTTTCCTTCAGTGTTCCCCAGCATCATGATCTTTTCCAAGCTTTCCTGTCTTCCCATGATGTGGCCAATATCCTTCCCTCCAGTGAGCAGCCGGGCATTATTTCCTGGAGTATGGACTGGTTGGATCTTCTTGCGGTCCAAGGCACCCTCAGGATTTTCCTCCAGCACCAAAGTTCAAAAACATCTATCTTCCTTCACTCAGCCTTCCTTATGGTCCATAAGGACCTTAAGGAAGGATATGTTTAAAACATTTAAAATGGGGAGCAGTGGGCTGGATTAGGCATGGGGAGCTGAGCCCCTTCCAGTTATTTTCTACAATTGGACCTGAGTCTCCCTGGGAATTATCAAAGGTGTACTAGATGATCAAGTGCAAAGAAATAATGCAATTGCTATTGTGCTAAACTCTCCCAGTAATAATAACAGCTGTATGCAATCCATCCTATACACACTTGTTTGGGAATATGCTGCACTGAAAAAAATGGAGATCATTTTTAATTACACGTTATGGTTATTATTTTTTTAACATCCTTAAATATGAAGACTTTAATGTTTAAAAAATAAGTTGCTTTAAAGTACCTTCAAGGGGCATAGTTAGTAACAGATATCCTCCCATTGTTGGGTCCCTTCGCATTTTAAAAGCAGTTCAAAAGTATTTATGTCATTTCATATTCCTGATAAAATATCACTTTTGGATCATCTGACAGGTGTAGAAAGGAACTCTTGGGTGGTACTGTCCAAATAATTCCTTTCTATCACGTTTTAGAGTGAGTTATTTCCTTGTGAAGAGTTAAAATTCCCCAGTTTGTAAGATACAGTGCTGATGAAAATAAGGTTTTCTTGTTGCTATAATTTAGAAACATATATTTAGTGTTATATGAGTTTGACTCTGTTTCTTTCTTGAGATCTAATCATCTTGCTGACTGTCTTTTCAGGCAAGCCATATTCAGTCACACACACACACACACACACACACGTGTGTGTGTAGGTATGTAGAATGCAAGAATGTGTGCACTCCAATCATGCTCTCTCCATTAGAAACATTTTGTTTCATCTACTGTGATATTGCATAGAGATCTGTAACCACATTCATTTGAATGGCTGCAGTTCTTTTGCAGATTTCAGCTGCTAACACAAGGAGATTGGGAATAGCAGAAGCATATATCCTGGCTCCTTCTATATGCTTACAAAACCATATCATTGGAATGTGGGATTCTGTTCCCCTGCCCACATCCCAATGGTATGGGATGCCTGACTTACACAGCAGCATAGGTCATGATCCCCCAGTTATTTCTTTTGACTCTGGGTACTTTGCTTTGGTGTCATTGGAGTACTGCCAATGATCTTGAATCTGCATGGTTTTCACTAGCTGGTAGCTTCCCCTACCTTGGCCAGAGAGACCTGGATGTTTAACCCTCATTCTAGTTGGATGGTAGAAAGGTATTTATAGGTGCTGCACT
This sequence comes from Anolis carolinensis, assembly GCF_035594765.1. NCBI lineage: Eukaryota > Metazoa > Chordata > Lepidosauria > Squamata > Anolidae > Anolis > Anolis carolinensis. Next base: position 59,360,913 of record NC_085845.1, read on the forward strand.
GGCCAGGAAGCCAGCTCTCTCCAAGCTTTGTCCTACCCTCCATCCCTATTTCTGGGCTGATTTGTGTTACTATTTATCGCACCTTTGTGGAGGTGGTTAGCATGGTTCATGGATTCAGAAATTGCTGAATGCTGGCTATGTGGCATTGAAATTGTATGACAATTCCACCCAGGGGAATTCAGGGGTGTGTGTCAGGGAGCTGGTCATGCTTGGCCAAAGGTGGGCACATTGGCCACGCTCCCTGGTGCAATGTGATCATACTGGGTCTGCCTAGATGGCACTTCATGGGCCATCCCATGAGATCCGGCATCAAGCTGGATTTGTGAGTTCATAGATCAACATGAGGGCTGGTTGATGCCTGGATCTAGACTAGGCTTGGCCAACCTGTGGCACTCCATGTGTTTTGGAGTTCAGCTTCCACAATTCCTGGTAAGCTGGCTGGGATTTCTGGGCGTTGGAGGCCTAAATACCTGGGGAGCCACAGTTGGCTAGGCTTGATCTAGACCCATGTAGGTGTCAACTCTGTTCACAGCTGTAACCAAATAAAATTGTGGCCTATTTAAGTTCAGTTATGATGTCTGTCTGGACTGTGGCTTATCATATTTGAGGATCTCATGAGTAAACTACATCTTCAAATTTTCTTTCACTTGAAATCTCATTATCTGCTTATCTATGATAAGCTCCCCACCCCCCAAATTCTGTATGTATATGAAGAATTCCTTAGAAATGATAAAAATAATAGTGCTTGCCAAAATAATCCTTAATGTTTAGCTCTCTCAAAGCACCTCCAGGCAACGCTGAAAACCGCATTTTAAAAGTGGGTTTAAAAATCCTGGGACCTAACAGCAGGTTAACACACAGATGAGTCAGTCCTGGGATATGTTCTCCTGCCTTCCTCACAGTCTTCTTTTGAAGCGTATTAAGATGGAGGGTGGACAGGAAACATCCGTTGGAAGTTTTTTTTTTGTTTTTTTTAAATGACTCTGTTATGCACTGGACCATATATGTGCACATGCAAATATCTGAATATAAACACAAGCAGATTTGTATGTGCGCATATGAGATCCAGCACATAATAGAGGGAATTAAAAAAACTTCCATCGGATCTCCCCCTCCCCCCAATTCTCAATTCAACCTCTGTTTAAGATTATAAAGTGTAAAATAAAAAAATTCAAAGAGTACTAATTGCTTTTTACTTGTGCTGATCAACCGTTTTGGGGTTTTAAAAAGTGCACGTGAACTGGAGCAATCTACACGGGGAAGGGAAGGAAACATGTGTTTGTATGACTGCAGGGATAAACAGTGCAAAGGTGCACTTTTTCCAGTTGAATCGGGTTATATGGGCACCTTTTTAACACGTGCTTTTCAGCTGTTAACGCAGTTCCTCCGGATCCCTCCCACACTTCAGCTAAACACCCTGCCCCTTTTTAACCTGGTTACCTACAGGTTTTGCAGCATATGTACAAGGGCCCCCAGTCTTCCTTAAGAACAGTGTTGATGTCAATGTCATGTGCTCTGTTCTAACATCAATACTACACGATATCACTATTTTCTCTTGCAGTGTATAAATAGGATTTGAATAGCTGGGTTTGTATCTTATTAGCTTTGAACTGATTGATTGAAATAGTTGAGAAGGGTTTTGCAACTTTTCCACAATATATGTCATATTCAAGCTACTATAACTATAACCCTGTACATGTGTGTGGATAACTGTATGAAGTGGAACCCCATAACGCTCTGATCTCCCAGTGGAGCACCCTTCTAACAGTGTGTGAAAACACTTATTTTGTCTTTATCCCAGCTAAAGTGGCAATTGGAAGTGGCTTTCCAGGAGTTTTAAAAAAAGGTATATGGAGGTGAGATAGGGGTCTGGATGGTGTGGGACAGGGTTTTGGTGCAGTTTCAGGTGAAAAGTTCTTGAAAATCAAGATGTGGGGCAGGTGAGGAGAGGATTTGTTAGAATACCAGAAAATTTCATAGATTACACTTTCTCCATCCCTGCTAGTCATGCTTGTGTTGTTTTCCCATGTTGTAGATGGACTGGGGCATCAAGAGCATAACAAGTCAATTTCACAAGCTGCTCTCACATATCTGCTATACCAACAATCATGTTACCTTTATAGATTCCTCACTTGATCAGGTTCTAGAACACAACACACTTCATCGTTATGTAACTATATTTGTTTTATTTGCCTCCTTCCTCTTTGCAGTTATTTTCAAAATAGCCATATTGCACAGCTGTTCTAACTCCTACAGGTTTTTAATCCTAGAAAAGCAAAGATAGCACACCCTGTGGGCTCTTTGCTCACATTTTGGAATCAAGATATACCTCAGTGTGAATGAAAGTGGCAAGTTAAATTGTATTTGGATTGTTCTACATCTATACTTAGCAAATACTTAGCAAGATGGAAGGGTCTTCAATTATATCCCCCCAACATTATTTTTTTAAAGCCTATATAAGAGGTAGAAAGATTTTAGCTTAATATAGTAGGATTTTTTAAAGTAATTAACTTTTTAATGAGAAAGGGGAAACTGCTCATTATTTCACCACCACTCCTGTACTCCTTCCAGTTAAGACTCAGCTTGACTACCTCAAGTGCTATTTCTAAGAAGTAGGTGTAGAACTTAGACTTACATGTGTGCAAGCCTCCACAAAGTGTGCATATAAAATGCATGCTCTTCTTTGACTGCATGATATGGAAAATAAACTTTTGGGAAATAAAAACTTGAACACAAATTAGTTTTATTTACTAACAAGAAATTTCTGATGTGTTCGGTTTTGCTAGAGGGAGCCCTCCTGTGGCTAATTTAATATTTTGCTAAATCACAGGGATGTTATCAAACAGAACATCATTTGGAGCATAAAAATGACTGTTGTGCTTTGGTCCTCTTTGTATTTTATTTTTTAACTGGCAGTACTGTGATTCTGCATAATAACTCACCATGTGTGCAATTAAGGGCTAGGAATTCCTACACTCTACTTTCTCCACACCTTACCCTTCATCTGAAAATACAGATGGCCCTTTAGTAAGAAAAGGTGGCAGTGGTGACTCTTGATAGACAAATGTATGACCCATGTTGTAATCCATTAAATGATTCCAATTAAATAGCAAATGGAAGATCAATAAAAAATATTTGTTTCATGTGTTTTAGCCTAAATTAAGCTGCTAGTGTCAGCACTTAGTCTGGATTTGTGTTAATTCCACTGTTTCAGTGGGTTACTCTGGCTGGAAGGAACAGAATTTTCATCTTTGACATATTCTCAGATGTATATATTGTATACACTAACAGACAAGTTCAAATTAAAATGAGACTGTGGACTTTTCATCCATGGCTGCCTTAGAACAAATATGAACACTCCCTTCACATCTAACATTGATAATTTTCTTTTGCGTCTTGGCTTAAATTACATCTAAAAAAAATGCATGCCCAGCAATCAAGTAGCTGCATTTAAGTATACAATATCATTAATATTTCAGTGTAATTACTATAAAACTTTAAAGAATAAGTCCTTGAGAAAAATCTCATGATTCTTTCCACAGCACTGGTGTCTTCTACAACCCCCTTGAATATTTTCTGTATTATATATTTAAAAGCTTTTAACCAGTTTTGTTCCTCTTGGGAGCACCCATAACTTTTTGCTAAAAGACTTGTTGTTAGGCTCTTTAGAAGGGAAACAGTCAATTCTGCTGTAACTGAAGAGAGAAGAGCAAGGAGCAATATACTCTCTACTGGGAACACACAGGCACTATTTTTCAGGATAGAGCAAGACACCCATATCCACAGGGAATATATTCTAAGACACCTCATTTGCCCCAATGGATGCCTGAAACCATGGATAATATTTTCAGACTGTGGTTGACTATTTGAATTTATCTCACTCACTTGCTGCCCCACAAAGGATGGGGAAACTGATCTACTATCAACTTCCGTTTTCTCAGCAGTCACATGTACAGCAAGTGGAGGGCGAAAATCAGCTTCCAGTCAAAGCATAGCGTAATGCAGGGGTCCTCAAACTTTTTAAGCCGAGGGCCTGTCCACAATCCTTCAGACTGTTGAGGGGCCGGATTATCATTTGAAAAAAAAAATACAAACAAATTCCGATGCACACTGCACATGTCTTATTTGTAGTGCAAAAACAACAACAACAACAACAACAATGAAAGAACAATACAATATTTAAAAATAAAAACAATTTTAACCAACATACATTTATCAGGATTTCAATGGGAAGTGTGGTCTTGCTTCTGGCCAATGAGATAGTCAAGTCAATTAGGGTTGTTGTTGTTGTTGTTGTTGTTTGCCTTCAAGTCATTTCAGACTTTGGGCGAGCCTAAGTCTAAAATTTATTTATTATTTATTTATTTACTGCATTTATTTACTACATTTATTTCCCGCCCTTCTCACCCCAAAGGTGGCTCAGAGTGGCTTACAAATTATATGTACATACAATATATTATATTATTAGCATAGCACACTATTAGCATTATATATTACTATATTGAACTATACCACTATACTGTAATATTATTAGTAATATTATATGTAATATAGAATATATAATTAATATTATTATATGGTATTATTAGTGTTATATTGTATTACATTATAATATTATTATCAATATTATATGTATATACAATATATTATATTATAAAACTGAGGGTGGGGGCCAGGTAAATGACCTCGGAGGGCCGCATCCGGCCCCCGGGTCTTAGTTTGGGGACCCCTGGCATAATGCTTCTGTTTTCTTGATAGTGGTGACTGCAAGTAATGGAAACAGTGGAAAGTAAATATGTGAATAAACCCCATGATGTCCTTACCATGCTCTTTAAACCTCTCCAATCTGATTTCTTAAAGAATATTCAAGCAAACTTAATTCATACATGGGAGGAGTAATGTCAACACTATTTCGTCATGCTCCCAATCTGTCCATTTCCTCCCCAATTTAGTGAGCTACGCTGACAATCATTCTGATAATGAGTTATATGTTTTCAGAGTCCCCCATGGAAAGGAAAATACTTGGCCAGTCAGGATTCCTCTCTCTATAAACAACGCTGTATATGCACACCTGCTTTTGGGGAGGGGTGGGGGGCGTGATTAGCCATCAGCCAATTGATGTGATCAGGGTTTGGCCAACTGATATGGAGTGGAACTGATGAGTATAATTTAATGATTTTCTCACATTTTAAGATTAATAGTTGAGAGAGGTTGGTGTACTTTTCTCTTGTAGTATTAACATGAGGAGATAACATTCAGGCACTGTTCTACAAATAGCATGTTCAGTGCCTAGAAATGAAGGGAAAAAGCAAGAGCTCCTGCACTTCTGGGATGTGTGGAGGAAAGCAGGGTACAAATGCTGAAAATTTAAGAAGTAAAGCTGTTTTATACTCACTTGTTAAATTCTGTAAAGTTTAAGAGGCAATATAAATACGATATTTCTAGAAATCATTGCTAGATAAGGACCAAAACTGACCAAATCATTGGCAGCTCTATACATTTGCAGCTTGATGATTTACTGTAGGGACCTGACACAACAATGTCAGAAAGGATACTATTGCATCTTAACACATGGCAAATAATTACAATACTCTTAACTTAGAAATGAATATGTAGGTAACCTTTGACCCTGCAGATGTTATGAACTTCCATAGTCCTCTTGTTGGCCATTCTGGATGGGGCTGGTTGGAAATGTTTTAAATCCTCTGGAGGCCTTATGTGGAAAGCTTTTACAAATTCTAATAAAGATTTCATTAGATTTTTCTCAGACTATACATACATGTTCCTGCACTGTAATTTAGGGAAATAAAGAGATTTGTGCAGTTTCTCGTTTTAATCAAATGTCTTATCATTACAGATGAGCTCAGGTAATCTTCACTGAAAATCTCCTGAACTTTCTTTTATTTAAATTGCCCACCTTTTAATTAAACATTCCTTGAAGTAGGATTTCATTTTTTCTAAAAATTGGACAATTCAAACATAGTCTTGATTTGTTCATAAATTGACAAAATACTGGTATTTTATATATTTCTTATATTTCATGCTTGCTTGTCTCATGATCATTTAGCAAACAAATCAAAATATTGTTTTGAAGTAAGCAGCTATGGTTCCTTTCCCTTTGTTGTCCTTCTATGTGAATATTGCCTCATTATGTCAACTAGGGGTGAGTTATTGTGAAAATGCCACAGGGTTAGAAGAAGATTATACTTTCTGTGAAAGTGACCTTTGGTTAAGAAAGGAGGAGTGGATTTTGTTTAATACTCTTAAGATTTTGTCTGCATCAGCGGTTGCCACATTTGAAATTGTTGTAATGTGTATTAGAAATTCATCAATTAATGTATGGCTGTATTGAATTAAAAATTGTACAAAATGGGTGGATGTCTATGTGAAATAGAAATATGAAGTGTAATCCTGGGTATCTAATGCCTATTGAATTCATTTGAGAATATTAGTTGTTGTACTATTAGTAGGTAAAGGTAAAGTTTCCCCTGACGTTAATTCCAGCCGTGACCTACTCTGGGGGTTGGGGCTCATCTCCATTTCTAAGCCGAAGAGCCGGCGTTGTCCGTAGACACCTCCAAGGTCATGTGGCCGGCATGACTGCATGGAGCGCGGTTACCTTCTTGCCAGAATGGTACCTATTGATCTACTCACATTGGCATGTTTTCGAACTGCTAGGTTGGAAGAAGCTGGAGCTGACAGAGGGCGCTCACTCCGCTCCCCGGATTTGAACCTGGGACCTTTTGGTCTGCAAGTTCAGCAGCTCAGCACTTTAACACACCGAGCCATCAGAGGCTCCACAGTACTATAAGTATTTTTAGTTATTTAATTCACACGTGTGCAATATTTTGAGAATTTTTAAAGGTTTATCTTAAACTACACACACACACCTACAGTTAAAGCAACAATGCTGACTTAAGTATTACTATATCGACACAAAACAAATGCATTTTAGCTGTGAAATTAGAAGGAGCAGATACTACAAGATAGATGTAGTGTAAGCTGTGCAAATTCTTACTTACTGTAATTTAAAGACAGCCAAAGATGTTTTGGTGAGTATGGCTAAAAATCCATATGTTACTATCAGTATTAGACAAATATGATATACACTAAATATGAACAATGTTTTATCTCTAAATCTGTTGCCTTAGCTAAGCTGCTTTGCATGCCTTTTGCTCTGGCTCTGCTATGAACAACATCAGAGCACTTCAGAGGACTCCGTGGAAGTCCTCTGTCTTTGTCAGTGTCTTTTCAGGACTCTCTATTAATCATTATGCTAATGTTCCATTATAGGGCAAATGTCCACTTTTTGAGATAGGGAGCTCTAATTAACTGCTGGTTCTTCACAATAAAAACCACGTTTTGTCACTTTGTTGCTGCCCCCCCCTCCCCACATGTTTATTCATTTTGCCTTGTCTTGGTTGTCTACTTCTATAGGTTTGTATCATATAGCACATTCATTCTGTGATCCCACTCAGATAATATGTTTTCTTTGACTTTTGCTTCCAGATTGATAGATTTAGTTGTATTTCCTTTGCTTTTTGAGATTCTGAGGCAGGTGAATGAAGTCTGGGGTAGTTATGTACTCTATTTTTCCATCCTCTGCTTTAAGACATCTTCTGTTTGAAGACATGTCCAGTCCATAAGTGCGCTTAACCATGGAAAGGACCAACTCTTACCAGAGTGATATGGAGGGGCAAAACACACAAGTGACAGTCTTCCCCTTGCAGGGATGTGGGTTGTAATCACTGTCCTCCTTCCTCCTCAAATCTAAGTTTTCTTCTCCTGAACATGGGAGTCACTATTGCTTTGCTTCAGAACAGCATCTCTATTTGTCTCTTGGCATTGTCCATAAGACATTAACAGTTTGACAATAGACTGAGAACATGCTGTTTCCTTCATATTACACAGTAATAAATAATAAATAGTAAATACTTTATAGACCACCCTCTCTGCCCAAGGGGACTCGGAGTGGTTTACATACAAAAAATACAAACATTCAATGCCATAATAAATTCACATAATTCAAAATGATACAAAATAACATCAGTATATTTATAACTAAAGAGAAAATAGAATTAAAATTGGGATAGTATTATGATTCCACTTTTAACTGCCTTGTCAGAAAGTTATGGTTTCTTGGGTTTTCTGGTTTGATGATGCATTGGAAAAAATTCTTAAGTAATCCCCTCATAGAAAGGGGAAATGTGCATTGAGGCCATGGTGGCCTATGCATTACTTCCAGTACAGTGAAGACCAAAAGAGATGCTGACATCAGTAGATGTCGCTATGATAGTTAAAGCACTCTATAGCTTTTGGCTACAGTCTTCTTCACTATGATAAGATGTACTGTATTTTGGTTTGAATCATAGTAGTCAATTTTAAATTTGCACCTGTGCCCATGACAGCATGTGCATATTTTGTACCAAGATTGTCCTCTTTTTGTATACATTTTGGTGGCAAGTAGGGTAGTTTATGGTTATCTTATTAACTGGGTTTATATTGACTCCAAGAAAGATTTAAAAAACACATGATATGATGCTCTTCAGAAATATGAAAATTGATTCTGTGAGATGCCTAAACAGGAAACCACCTGGGAACCAAATGTAAGCAGTTCTGGGTTGTTCAAAGGAAGAGTGTATAAAAGAGGAAGGATGTGAGTCCAAGACTTTATGTATATTTAAAGTCCAATATGTTAAATCATATTGATGGAGATCTTCCAATGGAATGCAGAAAGGAACTCTAAATGGGCATCAATAAACATAATATTGACACTGACTGATTTTTGTGCTCTGAGGTTATCTTAATCTATATAGTTCCACATTCTCCAAATCATAAATGAAATATCTCATTGATAGGCATAACTTTCCTGACTCCATTTACAGTTTTAAGAAGAGAATATAGAAGCCTCATGTGCAGCACACTGTTGTTGTTGTTGTTGTTGTTGTTTTGGTCTTCATACCACACTCTTCTATTTTATTGCAGCTAGCAAATATTTATTTCATATTTATAATTGATGACTTTTCCATTCTAATAATCATGATTTTAAAATCTCTCTCTCTCTCTTTAAACCATACATGAGTCAATTTAATAGGGAATGTAATAAGAACATTAGGAAGCAGCTAACATGAATTAAGTATTCTTAAATGATCTCCTATATTTACCCTATGCTTGCCTTCTTGCTTTTTCTTAGAGACACATGGTTTACCAATTTCCCTACCAAAGTATTTCTGTTTAAGGTATCATTCATTATTTAGCATACCACAATTTCAGAAAAGGAAACCACCCCATTTTATTAATTGTTGATTGGGTAGCCATTTGCCTGCAGACAATTATAATAGCATTACTTTTGTTTTCAACTCCCAACTTTTTAGATTGCATTTTACAAAGAGTGATGAATACTCATTATCATGGAAGGTGCATGAAGAATCCACATTAATTCCACAATGGAAAGAGTATATTGCTATTTTCCACTTTCTGATAAATGACTGCAATTTAAGTTGGCTTTGATATGTACACAAAATGAATGACAAGCTTGAATGGGTGTTAGTTTGCAGAATGCTTGCAAACCCACTAAAGTGACAATCAAACTGCTCATGAAAGTTTAATATTCTAGCAAACTTGAAACTTAGAAAACCATTAAATAAAATAAAGAATGCACTCTATACAAATAAAAAAGCTGCAAAGTGCACAGAAAAAAATAAAAAAGAGTGAGACTTAGTTAACCAATGCATCTAAAATCTGATATGAAAACCATCATAGTAAGGTATGATCAAAGTTTCATTAACTCATACAGCATATGAAATAAGTTTGTACTGCATAAAAAGTAGAAGTTATTGATAGTGTAAAGGCAGCTCAGAATAAATTCTCACACTTACTGATCTATGAGGATTACATTATCTGAATATGGCTACTGTTCTAGTTTACAGAGGCTAAGGAATTCTGGTTTGCTGCTTCAGTGATCTTTCTACTCTTGAATCCACACATGAACTCAGGCTTACACAAGTAGACCTACACAAGCCCAATGAAACATTTTCATTTCTGTTTTATGAATACAGTATATAAACCTCATTCTTTGTGCTGATTTTAGAAGCAACTTGGAAAAACCATAGTTTCTCATCCAGAATGTTCCTCATCTAGAAATGTGAGAACTCATTGGTTTCATATGTCTTGATTACTCCTCTCAACACTGTGAAGCTCCTTCAACACAGCTGTATAAAATTCACTTTGAATTGGATTATATGGCAGTGTGGACTCAGATAATCCAGTTCAAAGTAGATATTGTGGATTATCGGCCTTGATATTCTGGATTATATGGCTGTGTGGAAGGGGCCTTAGTGTTATAAAACTAGTCTACTTGAGCCTTTTTAGTTAACAAATATGTCTCTTGTAACCAATGTTTTCTGAATAATTTCACGAAAAATCTTTCATCATTTAGGTTTCACATGATGAGCTAAGTAGTTCCCAGTTCCATTTTCATTGTTCCACTTAGCCCCCTTCCACATTGCCCTTATATCTCAGGATCTGATCCCAGATTATCTGTTTATCCCAAACTATCAGGCAATGTAGACTCATATAATCCAGTTCAAAGTGGATAATCTGGTATCAGTTCCTGGGATATAGGGCAGTGTAGATCCAGCCTGAGGCCACTTCCACACAACTGTATAAAATCCCACATTATCTGCTTTGAATTGGATTATATGGCAGTGTGGACATGACCCAAAACGTGTGAGCTCGCGTGCTTTTACTGGAGGTTATTTAAGATTCAATTTAGGGTGAATTTGAGTTTTCTTGTCCATGTAAACTTGCCCCTAGTATACATAATCTAAAACATTGTTATCATTTGATGAAAAGTTTACTTCCACCACATTTCCCTTTTATAGCTGCATGACATCTAGTGATGTAAAACTTGAATTATTTCATATTTAGATAAAGGAATGAATAGTGTAAAAAGTTTTCTCCCTATTGGTTTTCAATCATTTCCCACATTTTGGGACTTTTAAAGTGAAATAATGGTGCAAAAATTTTGTGTGTGTCCCATTTTTGTGTGTGCAGAATATAGTGCTTTATTTTTAAAATGGTGGTTTTTGTTTTCCAAAAAATCATTTTGCACAACTTTTTGTGAACTTTTAAATGAAAGAGTTAGAAAAAATGGGAAAAAATTGTCTGCACCTGAAGTGTAATTGTGTGTCAATACCCTTTCTTGTGAAGGACAAGACATTTTTAGTATTACTTTTATCCTTAATTTTATCTTGCTTCAAGGCCTATGACAGAGTGGCTGTACTAGCAAGGAAGAAGTAGAAATTAATTGTTCTTAATGTCATTGTTCTTTTTTTAAAAAGTAGACTATACTATATATAATTTGCAGATCATAATGAGTCATAATTAAAAACAAGCAATCTCCATTTCACCTTTGGATTTCTATTGTGATTTAACATCATATGCTAATAAATCTTTATGTGAAACCTAGTAGTGGTCATGATGGGAGATTCTGGGAGCTGTAATTTGAAAATAACTTTTCCAGACCTTTTGTTAAACTATATCTTACAATAGATGACACATAGTCATCCAAACAGTTTCAACAAGGTTTCGATGATATCTGTTATAATTGCAAAATAATACCACAAGAGATAGAAGCATTAAATAAACTTCCCTGGATTCTATATTTTTTTAAATTATTATTATTTTATTGAGTTTTATTTTTGATGTATCTGTTCTCAAAATGGCTACTGTCCTATTTTTCAGTCAAGGTAGCCCAAGACATTCTGTTGCCCGTAGTAAAGGACAAATGGCACCTCTTTCTAATTCATTTCTAGAAGCTGATTGGGTTTACTGGAAAGTTTTTTGTGTGTGTCAGGAGTGACTTGAGAAACTGCAAGTCGCTTCTGATGTGAGAGAATTGCCTATCATCAAGGAAGTTGCCCAGGGGATGCCTGGATGTTTTTGATGCTCTATCCATATCTAAACACTAATAACTGAATGGTAGTAGTGGTGATCTGTGTGTGTTTGTGTGTGTGTGCTGGGAGCATAGGGCAAGTTGAATAGCATACATTACACAGGTCTATTCTCTAATCATGAGCATTGACACAGAGTACATAAAGAACAGATGTGCATCTGTCACTCACAGTGTTTACCTTACTCTTCGAAATGGTAAACTGGCCCTGATTTCATTTCTGCATAGGTGTGCCCATAATGACTTTTTCTATGTACCATTTGTGGTTATATTTGGTTCCTACTAATCTTTCAGTTTATATAGAACTTCCCTAACTAAATACTGGAGAGCATTCAAAAGGTACAAATGTTAACATCCACCATATTATCTCGTGGTGAGAGGTTGAAACCTTTGCTTGCACTAAAGATTCAAAGAGCAAGCTGTCCAGAGAGATGAACTCTATTTTTAGAATGTGTGCTTGCTATCGCGGAACCAGTTCTGTCAGCTGAACAAGCCTGTCTGAGCTGCTCTTCTGAATGAAAGGTCACAGTCTATTGGGGTACAGATGATCCTCTGGCCAGTTGTGCAATGCTGCACACTCTCCTCCACCCCCACCCCCCACAGATCTATGACTATGATGGCTTGCATGATATCCAAAAATGAAATGAAAAAGCTGTAATATGATACTGGCTATACAGGTAGTCCCCAAGATACGAACAAGATAAGTTATGTAGGTTTGTTCTTAAGTTGCATTTGTATGTAAGTCAGAACAGGCACATTTTAAGTGTAACTCCAGCTGAATATATGGCTTTGAATAGCATAGGGAAGGGATAACACCCTATGGAGTTTGTTTTGTTGTCTGTGCCTCTGTTCAGAAGACTTTCAGTCCCTATGATAATTGAATTTTGAAAAAAAAAGTGTGGCGGAGGCTCCTTCTTTGGAGGCTTTGGAGGCTGGACGACCATCTGTTGGGGGTGCCTTGAATGTAATTTTCCTACTTCTTGGCAGGGGGTTGGACTAGATGGCCCATGAGGTCTCTTCCAACTCCAAGATTTTATTATTCTAGGAGTGGATTTCCCTTCCTAGGGATAGATTTCTCTCACTTCTTGTTGTCTCATGCCATTCTTAACTATGAGTCATTTGTAAGTTGGATATTTGTAACTTGGGGACTGCCTGTACATGGTTATAGTTAACTGCAGCCCTGAGGCAAAGCACATGCTTGATGTTGATCCTCTTGTTAAATGCAGGACTATTCACTACACAAAATATATCAGCTGCCAAACACAAGCCTGAACATGACATATTGTGAAAAATCATAGATTAACGGATCAGGTCCCTACAGGAATTGGGTCTTCCGTGTACTGTTCAGAGGAAGAAGAGAATGAAAAACGACCAAAAGATTAGTGTTTTTCCTCTTCTGCAAATCTATTAATCCTTTCCAGATGTGATTATAGATCACAATATAGTCTGATTAAGCAAATCAACAAATGAAGCCCTACTTATGTTTGCTTAAAGAAATGTCAGGACATTTAAAGCTATTTTACATTCAGGAGTGTTCGCACAGCTTTTATTTTATTTTCTATAGTAAAGTTTATTGGTTTAGGCACTTATATCCTCCTTCTGGAGATCCATCATACATTGCGAGACATTTTGTTATGTTTCAAAATAACATACCATTATAAGGTACTTTGAAGCACATCCCACTGTTTCAATTCTATTGTAGTATCCCCCATGTGTTATGGAAAACATTACAATATAACAGACAATGTTTCCTGTCTGCCTTAGCTCTTAGTCAGCATGTTTACCCTTTTTACCCTTTCTTTCTGTGACAGCGATCAATATAATTAGTCAGAGAAGCACTCCACGTGGAGGCATGGAGTTCACTTCATAGTGTTACATTCTTGAAAGTTCCTAAACCAGAATACCATATCACTTATTTGTGATTCAATAAGTACCTTTCTGATACACTGGGAGTTTTAGCTCTACCCTGTTCTAACCTGTTCCTTGTTTCTGTGCTATTGCTTGATTGTATTCTAGAAGGTATCAAATTAGTATCGCTGGTAACAGGTTATTTGGATGGCAGCTCATTCTTTTAGCACAGCAGGCAGATATGGTATGTATCTGTTGGTGTACTGTCTAGAAGTGGGCCGTTTCTATCTGTATTATAGACCTTGTTACTCTTTCTAATCTCTATTTTCCTGTGAATTCTGTCCAGGCATTTGTTGTGGAGCATCTTTCTGCTATAAATAAAAACAGATCATAGGACTACGAAGACTTCATCAATGGTGCATTGTAATTTTCATGAGTCAACCTGTTGTTGTTTGCCTTCAAGTTGTTACCTTATCAGGGGTGTTTCTGAGGATGAATTATTTGGAGGGGATTTGACATTGCTGTCATCAATATATATGACACCTATTGAATATGAAACCCAAATTGCAAATTTAGAAAATTGTACCTCTAGAGGACTCCAGGGGATGTAGTTTCTTTTGAATTGCAATTATCTCCTATACCTTAAAAAGACTCTAAGCACAGCAGTAAATCTAAGAAATTGGGAATGATTGGAAAGTCAATTCTCATTTTGTGAAAACAATTTGGTGTGGCCTGTTGGGGTCTGTAAATGAGGTGGTTATGGCTCCTGGATCATCCATGACTGCCCATCTCAGTGTAGTTATTCTTTTTCTTTCCCGTAACACCCTGGGAAAAGCACAGATACTTGCACAACAGACCATCACACGTACCAATAAGATACTGGCATTGATAACAGAATCACAAGAGCATTTTCCTCATTTTGAGGATAGGCTGTACCATTCTCCCACAATTTTTTCAAATCTAATAATGACACATCACCTTAAAAGGATCTGAAGTACAGTAGAGTCTCACTTATCCAACACTCGCTTATCCAACATTCTGGATTATCCAACATTGTAGTCAATGTTTTCAATACATTGTGATAGTTTGGTGCTAAATTCATAAATACAGTAATTACTACATAGCATTACTGCATATTGAACTACTTTTTCTTTCAAATTTGTTGTATAACATAATGTTTTGGTACTTAATTTGTAAAATCATAACCTAATTTGATGTTTAATAGGCTTTTCCTTAATCTCTCCTTATTATCCAACATATTCGCTTATCCAACGTTCTGCCGGCCCATTTACATTGGATAAGTGAGATTCTACTGTATATAGAAATCTGAGTTCTGAACTTGTTGATATGCGGGAAACTAGTAGGGATTTAATCGTTTTTAGGAATCTATTTGGATGAATAGAGATGATTATATAAATGCATTGATGTAATCCTCATGTGCTACTAAAGCTATTAAAGGTTGCTGTCTTGTTTCTCACTCATTCCCTTTAGATCCTCAGTTATTACAATATTTATATTTTTAGAAAACTAGGCTATATGGCCTTATCCATAGCAAACTGGGCACACAGAACACTATAGCAGTGGTTCCCAACCAGTGGTCTGTGGAACACCAGTGGTCCCCATGAACTAAAATATGGTCCGCAGCCTCACCATTAGTACACCATTGCAACAAGAGCAACTGGTCTTGCAAAATGCTTTTATAGTGTTGAGGCAATGGGAATGTTGGGAGGGGAGAAGCTGACAACCCACGAAAGGTGTGACAACAAGCCTCCTGACTGCTGCTTCTCCTCCTCCTCCCTCCACTTGAGCGGAGCAATTCCATGTGGTGCCTGGAAGTGGGGGTGCCTTGGTGTCTTCATTTTTAGGCTGGTTCCTGGGGTTTTGGGGTGCTGATTCAGAAAATTGCATTGGAAAGACCACATCAACTCTAGATTATTAAATATGGTTTTCTGTGGGTGAGCAGATGGTGACTACTGGATGGCATATGTTCTGTATCAGAAACTAGAGCTGATGTGGTATATCCAATGCACTTTTCTGAATCAGCACCCCAAATAACCAAAGCGAATCTAAATTTGACCAAAAACTGATTTGTAGCCTTTTTGGTACTAATGGTGGAGACTGGTCCCTGGTCAAAGTGGTTCCTGGTCAAATGGTCCCTAGTTGGGAACCACTGCACTATAGGAAAGGTTGGCATTTAGTTGAGATAGTGGCAAGATTTGAGTGACTTTGTATTTTAGTCAGCCTAGCCCTTGACTATCAAATATTTAAAAGTATCCATGTTTCTATCTATCTGCAGTACTGTGTTCATATGTGGGGAAGAGAGTAGACTGCACCTGTGAACTGATAAAGCCAGCTATTATTTCTGCTAACTGATTTGTTGCCCCAGTATTTGTTTGACATCACAGATGAAATTGAGTTTCAGTGAACACAATCTAGCAATAGATGCCTATGTAACTAAAGTGGGCAGGAATACAAGAAAACACCCCATTGCCTCTAAATTGAGGTTACTTTTTGGAAGGTCTGCTCATTAGCATGCTGTCTGATATGCTACTCAGAGGTATGCGAGGTGATTACCAGAATACTACTTAGAAGTTCCTGACGGTAACTTGTTGAGATAAAAGCTTATATTTTGTCAGGGAGCTGTACTATATGTAGTTACCAATGCTGAAACAGGCCATTGTATTTTTAAGGTGTTGAAGCTGTTTTTTCAACTTTTTCTGGAAATTAATTTCAGGTGTTAATTACTCAAGTTTCACTTCAGCATTAGAGCCAAGTCTGTTTTTAGCATGCTAGACCTTGATAGTTTATAGGTACAAAAGAATGAGTGAGAAAGGAAATTTAAGGGAAGAAATTCATGTTTTTTTAGTTTTAATCCAAGCAATTATAAAACGTTCTCTGGATTGATTGCCAACACAAAAAAAATTAAATAATACAAAATAATGAAGTGAGATGCATCAATAAAAAGTATTGGATAACATATGGAAACAGCTATAAAATATAAAATTTATTCAAGAAAAAAATGTTGCTGGTGCCAAAAAACGATAACAAGTGCTAAGGTGCCTCGTGCCATAATTGGCACATTACAACAGAGGTCCTTTTTCTGGTAGCAACCCACTTACTGACTTTCAGCTGAGGCACCTGGAAGTGGGCCTCCAATGATGATCTAAGCATCCAGGCCAGGAAAAGATGTTTCTTTTGATCCTATGGCCCCAAGTCACTCAGGGTTTAAACAATGGTAATGACAATTGTAGTAAAAACTAAGTATTGATCATATAGCAATAGTCCTTGTGAAGCTGTAGAAAACTTGGTGATTGAATGGAAACTTTCTCAAAGGTGGTGAAAGATCAGATATATCAATAAATGAGGAAATCATAGTATGGTTCATTATCAACATAGGCATTAATAAGAGTAGAAGCACCAGGGTTATGCTGAATGCTTTGCCATTTGATGTTGAGTTTTTCCCTGGTACCTGGTTAGTGGTTACAGTATGAACGACTGCAGAAATGTATCTTTGTATAAATGTGTGCAATTTTTTCTGATACAGTTAGGATTTCAGTCCAATGTAAGCTTTGAGTTGTACATATAAAAACCACTTTCCTGCAGTGGTTTGCTCTCTGTCCTAAATCCAATTGTTACTTCCAATTAAGGTAGACCTATGAAATCAATAGAACTTATGTAAGTATTGATTTACCAAGTTCTCATTAGTTCAGTGGGATTAACAAATGGATTTAGGACATATTGTGTTAAAACCAGTGGGAAATATGTTTAATGTGCAAGCTATCAGAGACAGAATTACTTGCTATGCTTCAATTTGTATGTCAAAATTACTTCAGTGAAAAGACAGTGCCTAAACAGAGCTACCGAAGAGGTTACACCAAAACAAAAACAAAATAATATTAGTTTCTCGGTCTCAATTCACTTGTCAATGAACGTTTATGTTCTAATAAAGGAGTGTTTTAAATGCTAACTCTTAAGCAGCAGGGGAATTTCTTTTTTAAAAATCATAGATCTGATTAAGATTAAGAATGCTTTCCTGTGCAAAAGAAGGCTACATCTGACACTAGATTCTGATTTTACAGAGCTTGCAAAGTAGGCAATAAAGGAAATTGGCAGCTCTCAACTGGCCCTCGGTTAATATATCCTTCAAAGCTTTTTCTGCTCCAAGCCTTCCAATTTTTCATGGATAAATACCAGGACATATGTGGCCATGCAACAGAAGAGCTGAATCAACACAGCAAAAGTTAATAATGAGGAAGAACAGAAAAACTAAGAGCGACTGCAGCAGTTGCTTTTACCTGAGCCTAAGCCTCTGGTGGCTCAGTGTGTTAAAGCGCTGACCTGCTGAACTTGCAGACTGAAAGGTCCCAGGTTCAAACTTGGGGAAGTGGAGTGAGCGCCCGCTGTTAGCTCCAGCTTCTGCCAACCTAGCAGTTCGAAAACAAGCAAATGTGAGTAGATCAATAAGTACCGTTCCGGTGGGAAGGTAACGGCACTCCATGCAGTCATGCCAGCCACATGACCTTGGAGGTTTCTACGGACAACGCCGGCTCTTCGGCTTAGAAATGGAGATGAGCACCAACCCCCAGAGTCGGACACGACTGGACTTAATGTCAGGGGAAACCTTTACCTTTACCTAACCTCTACTGAGGGCCCTTCCAGGCATGCCTAAATCCTGTGATAGCTCCAGATTAATCTTAGGCATCTGAACGACACCCCAGGTTAATCCAGATCAGCCTAGAGTAAACCTCAATTTCCAGGTTTTCCACAGGTTAAAAAAACACATGAAAAGATCTGGACCTTTCAATAAGGTCTGGATCTTTGCATGTGTTGAGCCTGTGGAGATTGACTCTCAGGACAACCTTCTGAGAGTCAATTCCCACTGCCATCCCAGTTTTTTTTGGGCTTCAGGAGCCCAAAGAACTGGTGTGGCACTGCCACCCTCTCCTGCCAGCCCCCCATTTACCCCCTAAGTGTCTGCAGGCCTTGTGGACTAAGCTTCAGTCATGTTAATGACAATCAGGAGCTTGTAAAGGGGAGGGAGAAATCCCTGCTCCCATCTCGGAAGTGCCTTTCTGGTAAGCTTAGGGATAAAATGGGGGTGGTCGGGGGGTGGGTAAACAGCCTACCTGGTCAAACACTCATAGACTTGGGAGGGCATCTAGCCACCTCCCCTCCCCCCTCCAAAATGTAGGAACCAGAATTCTCAGAATGGTCCTTTCCTGCTTACAGATGTTGTGCAAAGCATAAAGGCAAATGACCTATAATGCTTATGTTATAAAGACTCCTATGATACTTGCAAAACATCTGTTTTTTCCTTCTTGCTTTGGAAGTCTGGAGGTTCCCTCTTGCTTATTTACCCTTCAATGTGCATACATACATAGGGTCATAGAGTTGGAAGAGACCGCATGGGCCATCTAGTTCAACCCCCTGCCATGCAGGAAAAGCACAATCAAAGTTCTCTCAAAAGATGGCCATCCAGTCTCTGTTTAAAAGCCTCCAAAGAAAGAGATTCCACCACATTTCAAGGCAGGGAATTCCACTGTTCAACAGCTCTTACAGTCAGGAAGTTCTTCCTAATGTTCAGGTGGAATCTCCTGAACAAACGCATTTCTAGATGAAAGAACTATGAGAAAAGGCTTCAACAAGATAAAGATGAGTGTGCAACCATTAAAATTTAATACATACAAAATGCTGAGAATATATTTAATTTATCCAAATGTATTTCAAATACAAATATAACAAATTTTCTATATAAGAGCCTGAAGCAGCATGTGGGGGGAGATGTGTTCCCTCTTTCATCTGTGTTATGTTGCTCTCTTATTTGCATTTGTTCATCTTGAAATTACAAGAATTACAGTGATTTGTAATCAGTATTTTACAAAAACAGCATAACTATGTTGCAAAGTTACATTTCAAAAGCAAGACAAGAGTGGATTATAATATAGGGTGTGATAATACTAACTTATAATTGCTTTCTAAGGGTGGTTTTAAAGACTGTTTTTAGCCATTTTAGAAGCCATTTGGCAGGATTTTCTTCTGGTTTCTTGCCATTCTTTTCATAGAATAATAGAATAATAGAGTCCAACTCCTTGTCATGCAGGAAAAGCACAATCCAAGTTCCCCAAAAAAGATGGCCACCTAGCCTCTGTTTAAAAGCTTCCAAGGAGGGAGTTTCCACCACACTCCAAGGCAAAGAGTTCTACTGCTGAACAGCGCTTACAGTCAGGAAGCTCCTCTTAATGTTCAGGTGAAATCTCAATTTCTGTAATTTGAACCCATTGTTCAAAGTCCTAGTTTCCAGGGAAGCAGAAAACAAGCCTACTCCCACCTCATTTTGACATCCTTTCACATATTTATACATGGCTCTCATGTATTCTCTCAAATTTCTCCTCTGCAGACTAAACATACCCAGCTCTTTAAGAAGCTTCTCATAGGGCATGGTCTCCAGACCTTTGATCATTTTTGTCTTCCTCTTCTGGACACTAGACTTGTGCACGGATCCGTTTTACTTTGACCAAACTGGCTTCTTTGGGTCTACCAGGTAGCCATAACAGCAAGGGCCCAGCCGTCACGGTTTCCCATCCATAACGGGACCATGTGGCAGCCAATTGCGTCTTCTCCTCTATCCGGCATCACAGTTACATTCTGACTTCAGTGTATTTTTTGGCTTGTCTTCTGGTTTGGCCTCTTTCTTGAATCTTCTTTTATTTTCCTTTATTTTATTGATTATTTTAATGTAATGGGAATTACAGGGAGTTGAGAACATGTGGGATGGGTGGGTGGTTTGCACGAGCATTTGGGGGCTTGGGAGAGTCACCCTTTTAGCTTCTTTTTCTCCTCCCCTCCTCTCTTTGAAAAAGTAACAAACTACCATTACACACAATATTGTTGAAGATTTTAATTCCTTTCCATTATGCCAGTTTCTCAAACTGTGCTCTGCCAGTTGTCTTGGACTTCAGCTCCCAGAAATCTCAGCCAGTAACCGGCTGTTAGGAATTGTGGGAGTTGAAGTCCAAAACATCTGGAGAAGCACAGTTTGAGAAACTGGCATAATGGAAAGGAATTAAAATCTTCAACACTACCGTGTGTAATGGTAGTTTGTTATTTTTAAAAAGTTACACTTTTGACCTCTAAACACACACTGAATATGCATTTAAAAGGAAAGACACTAGGTTAAGCTGAAGTATTTAACCTCTCAAGTATATTGAAGTAAATTCAATTTTTATTGTACTAATTTGCAGCCTTCATAGTTGTCTGTGGCAAAATGTTACATTGTCTGTTTTTATGTAAGCAATCATTCCTTCCAACTCAAAACAGATGAAGTTGATTATTTTACCCTACTTCTAGCGCTATTATTCCAAGGTAACCTTGTGCATATGACTGAACCATTGAGACACTATTGTGCCATGCAGTAATTATGACTCTTTTGTAAGGATTTAGTACTCCACAAAATAAAGCCAATAGTGTACGTAAGAAACATTTTAAACAAATGATGATTTTATGTTTTAAAAATCTCAAGTTCTCAGGGTTGCAGAAAACTGATGCCTCTTGCTGTTTTCTGATGTAGTTTCTGCAAAAAAAATCACAGAGACCTCTCTGTTTTAGTAAACAAGCAGATAACTAGCTCACGGCCACATAAGTTAACTAGCTTCCCTGTCCCCAGATGAGCATCCGTGAGCATGTATGACACTCACAATTTTGAACAGTTACTTCTGTAGACTATTTTTTTCCATAACTCCATCTTCTTCTTTGGCTGAGGGATTCTGAAAGTTGTCGTCTTGACAAGCTTCCAGTGATGGCACTGTGTTGTCACAATCTCTGATTGGGTGTAGGAGGAAGTATGTATTTGTATATTTCTATAGGCTTGGAGAAGTCTGTATAGGCTTTGAAGGCTATATGTGCAAGAAAACCTTAAATCACCCTGAATTGACTCCTGACTGTCCTCACAATGTTCAAGTATTTCTGATTAGCATTACAGGTTTCCTTGGGTTATTTATTTATTTCGTGTCAAACACATTGTACAACAAATACATTTCAAATAATGGAAATAAAAAGAAGGAAAAAAAAGAAATCACAAGCAACTAAATAGTTTTGGATCAAAAGTGGGCAACAGCAATCGCATTGTCTGTAGCTTTAAACAACTCCTCCTCCATACATGAGGCAGGGCATTGTGGGCAAGCATACATGTGCTGAGTTGTTTGTTCAGCTCCACAGTCACACAAGGTGGAGGATTCCTCCAGGTAGTGCCACCTTGCCAAGTTGTCTTTTGATCTGCCCACTCCACTTCTGAGTCTGTTCAGGGACTTCCAAGTTGCCCATTCTTGGTTTGCCCCTGGAGGAAGACCCTCTTGGGGGGCCATCCAGTTAGAATTGCCAGGTTTAGCTGCCCAGAGAGACACCCTTGCTGCTGCTGGAGGAACATCAAGAGGAGTGGTGGTTCTCATGAAGCCCTTCCTTGATTTGAGTCTGGTGGGAGGAGGGTGATAGTCATGCAGTGGGTGGCTTTCACAATGTTCAATCTTTTTTCTCTCACCGTTAGCAGCAACTTCCCATCGCACGTCAGGAGGGGCAATGCCAGCTAACTTGTAGAGTTTATCAACAGGTGTAGGTTTAAGGCATCCCGTGATGATTCTGCATGTTTCATTCAGTGCTATGTCCACCTGCTTTGCATGGGCAGACTTGTGCCAAACAGGACAGGCATACTCTGCAGTTGAGAAAGACAAGGCCAGGGCTGATGTTCTTATTACTTGTGGGTCTGCACCCCATGCGCTGCCAGTCAGTTTCCGCAGGATGTTATTGCGTGCAGCTACTTTGTGCTTGGTGTTCATGCAGTGTTTCCTATATGTTAGTGTTCGATCTAAGGTGACACCAAGGTATTTAGGATGGAAACAGTGTTCGAGCTCTTGGCCTTCCCAAGTAACTTTCAGTTTTCTGTTGGCTTCGCGGTTACGTAGGTGGAAAGCACATACTTGTGTCTTGGCAGGGTTAGGCTTCAGGTGGTTCTCTTTGTAGTAGCTGGAGAGATCTTTCAAGGCATTGGTGAGTTGCTTTTCAACTGTTTCAAAATCTTTTGCTTGTGTTGTGAGGCCAAGGTCATCAGCATATATAAAGCTCTTTGTGAGTGGTGGTTGTGGCTGATCGTTCGTGAAGATATTAAATAAGGTTGGTGCAAGAACGCTGCCTTGGGGTAAACCATTCTTTTGCCTCCTCCATCTGCTTTTCTGGCCCTGAAACTCCACATAGAAGCTGCGGTTTTCTAAGAGGGTCTGGACAGTTTTTGTAAAGTCAAAGTCCCGGGTGATATGGTAGACTTTATGCAGCATTTTTCTATGTTGCACCGTGTCATAGGCTGCCGTAAGGTCCACAAAGACTGTTCCCGTAATGCATCCTTTCTCATAGCCTTCCTCGATATGTTCAGTCAGATGAAGAATTTGACCTGTACAGTTTTTCCCTGGTCTGAAACCTGCTTGTTGTGCAATAAGCTTGGGTTCGATAACAGGTCCTAGTCGATAACAGGTCCAAAGCTGGGTGAAACCAGCTTTGCTCCTATTCAGGTAAAGTTGGAAAATACTCAAAAGTTTGCTAGAAATTCTAGAGCAGGGGTCCCCAAACTAAGGCCCGGGGGCCGGATGCGGCCCATCGAAGCCATTTATCCGGCCCCCACAGCACAAGGGCAGAAGGGGGTTGGGCTAAATGACCCAAGGGGTCTCTTCTTCTCTTACAACCATCATCATCATCATCATCATCGTCATCATTAACATTGAGGCTGGGTGGCCATCTGTCAGGGGCTTTTGGTGCACAAAGGCAGGAGGGGATTGGACTCAATGGCCCAAATGGTCTCTTCCAGCCCTCTTTTTATTATTATTATTATTATTATTATTATTATTATTATTATTATTATTATTATTATTATTATAATTACTACTATTAACATTGAGGCTGGGTGGCCATCTGTCAGGGGTGCTTTGAATGTGCTTTCGTTGCACAAAGGCAGAAGGGGATTGGATTCAATGGCCCAAAGGGTCTCTTCCAACACTCTTTTTGTTGTTGTTGTTGTTATTATTATTATTGTTTGGTGGCCAACTATAGTCCGGCCCTCCAACGGGCCGAAGGATCGTGAACTGGCCCCCTGTTTAAGAAGATTGGGGACCCCTGCTCTAGAGTATCCTGTGGCTTTTGAGTCATCTGGACTGATGGATTTGGTCTGATTCAGATTGGTACACTGCTCATCCAGGACGCCACCAGCATCATCATCCTTTCACTGTCTTTATCAGTGCAGAGAAAGGGATGGGGGATGGGTAATGCCTGTGTTACCAACACCATTCCAAGCTAGCCACAGAGCTTCATGTGAGTTCCTGCTCATTGTGGATGCCCCATTTTGATATCAACACAGGTATCTATGCAACCAGGAAGAAGGGGAATGTGTGTGTGAGTGTGTGTGTGTGTGTGGGGGGGGAGTTGGCCCTCTTCTTCTTTCTAGCCTTGTGGATGCCTCTGCTGATATCAAAATGGGACACCTACAATAGCCAGGAGCTAGATCAGCTGTCGGAGTATAAAAACCATGTAAAGGCCTATCTTTTCTGCCAGGCCTACCCAGCTAGTCTTTAAGCATGAATTTTAAATGCATGTCTTGTGTTTAATCTCTGTTTTGTGCATTTTAATATGTACAGTATTTTATAAAGATATGCTTTAATATGTAGCTTTTATAGAAATACATTTTAATACGGGGATCTGTAGTATTTTTACAATGTTTATGTGTTTCAATAATTTTGTAACTAGCCTCAAGCCATGAAGAGAAGGGGGTAAGAAATAAATAATTGTTATTGTTGTTGCTGTTGTTGTTATTATTACACTGAGCTCTGTAGTTAGCTGGGAGTGTCAGTGATCACACAGATGAGATGATGGTCTAGTGTGGCTGATGAGTTTTCAGCCATTAGACACCAATGGGTTTGGCAGGGTGGAAGTGGCTGACTTATTTCTGTTTTGTACTGGCTGCAGATTTATCAGCCAATGTAGACTCACCTCCAGAGCATACTTCCTCATTAGTTCTTAGTAGCTATAATTCAAAGATGTAAGGAAGTGGTGTGAGATTCCAGTAGAGAGTGGTGCTAATCTCCAAAGATGTGATAACCTATCAAAAACATGCAGAGGACTTTCTATGGAAACCCTCATATCACCAATAAACTGGGGACTCACATGCACTTAATACAGTTCAAAGCTAGCTTCAAACTTGGTGTCTAGACAATGAACCCACAAAGGTGTGTGAAAGAAATTGCTTAATCCGCATCAGCACTCTGTGGTTTATATAGTAGTAGTAGTCGTCGTCGTTGTCGTCATCGTTGTCGTCGTTATCATCATCATCATCATTTTATTTCTAATCTGCCTCTACTCACAACTTGTGGTTATCCAGGCCTCAGACTGGTTCCAGGATTTCCTATGCAATTATCTGCACAACAAAAATACTTTCTTCAATAAAGGTTAAAAACTGACATAAGTAGATATGTCTTGGGTCTCTTTAGACCATACTAGTATTTCCTAGATTAAAACACGGAGTCATTTGTGAAAATGTCCTGAGACTTGAAATCAGTGGGAATTATTTACAAGTCAATGCATTTATGGTTTGGGTATATTTAACTTTGGAAACTGCAGTTGAGATGGCTTTAGGGGCATGTTACATAGCTGATTTTAAGCTGCACCATTTCACCTTTCCCTTCTTCTGCTAAAATAATGTCTGCCAGCAAACCTAAGGGGAAATTCGTCTTGCGTGCTATTGGCAAAGCAAGACATTTTCAATTTTAAAATAATTTCCCTCCTGCTTAGCAAAAAAGGAAAAAAGAAAGGTGTCCTCAGCATCAGTTGACAGAAAATTGGCATTTTTCATTGGCATTTGTGTGGAAGGAAAAATATTTTTTGCTACCTACAGCTTTTGTAAATCGAAGAGATTATTCACAGTCTTCACTGGAACTTTGAGAAGGCAGTCCAAATGCCCCACTGTCAGTTTGATATCCCACCCACTGACTTCTGTGGACGTATGATCACAGCTGGTGTAAACAGACAGAATCTGTCCACCTTTTTATGTCAGCTTTCAGCAACATCACTATGGCTCTGCTGTTCAGTTACTTATTTTTCCTAATAATGTGTGACAAGCCTTTTAGCCCTCACTCTCATCTTCTCTCTTGCTTATTTTCTCTCTTCTTTTCTCACACTCAGACATACAAAGGTGCATATGTTCTGCAATACCATCCAACCTTTTGCTCAGCATTTCCATTTTGGTCTATAAAATATGCAGCTAAAACAATCCTTTTATCTGTGGCCTGTGCATTGATACCCAACTACTGGGCATCTCTGAGGCCACTCCTTGAACAGATTATCTCCAATTAGGCAAGTATGAGAATTACAGTTTGGTTTATTTCTGATCAGAATCTACTTAAACTCACAAACTCTGATTATGCTAGGCAGCAAAATAGACAGATTTCTCTTTCTCAGATAAGGATTTAATTTTAATTTATTTTATTTTAAATAAAAAGTTATAAAAATGGTGTTCCAGACACATATGTTTTTCCACAGGTACTCCCAAGGGTCAGTCCTCACAGTCCTCTTGGTTTTTCAGACTCCATGGGCCCAAAGAACAGAGAAGGCACCCACTCCCTTCCCCAACCTCCCCAACCAGCTTTAAAAGTTATAAAACATACTGGGCCACCATTTAGCTTCTCCTGCAGGCCTCCTGCCGCATAGAAATGATACGCCAGGAATTGGGGGGGGGGGGGTGAGGAGGAAAATCAGTCTTGGCCCTCCCTCCTCTTGGTGAATCATTTCTATGTGCCAGGAGGCCTCCCAGAGGAGGTTCATGGCAGCCCGGTAAGTTTTTTAAACCTTTAAAGCTAGTTTGGTGGCGTTTTCTGGATATCTGGGTGCCCTCCTGGTAGGTACCGGAAGGGCATCTAGTCACCCCGCAGAGAAAGCCCGGATTTTGGAGCAGGTGTCTAGACCCAAATCTACACCAAAGCAGGTTTTTTTAAAAACTCACTTTGGAGTGGATTTGGGCCCTCTCTGAAAGCGCCCATAGTTTCCAAGCCTGTAACACAAAGGTGATTTCTACTAGTCTTTTATAGTTTACCATTCTTCCCAGTTTTGTGGAGGCAGGAGAAACATTTATATTACTTTGATCTTCTTAGAAAAAGACATGATACAAATTTAATAAGTTATCACAAAGTTTTTCAAACCACTGATAATTTATCTAATTTGTCTAGGAATTGAATACATCTGATCTGGTCATCTAAATGTTGCTGCCTATAGGCACTGTTGCTGTATTTTAGCTTGGTTTTTTTTTTAAATAGTTGTGCTTATTCAGAGAGAGTATTTGAAAACTATGCATATTCAGGCACGTAATCGTTGCTGTTGTTTGACATTGTTCCAGTTTTGAATGTGCATCCTGTAACTTCCTCACATTTTCTCCCCTTCTCGGCACTGCCGGCACACTGCTGACATGGAATCACCTGAAACCCATTAAATGATAAAGGGCTACTTCTGACAGGATGCCATTGGCCTCCATGCCAGCAGTGTGCCAGCAGCACCGAGAAGTAGAGAAAAACATCTATGTGAACAATGTCAAACAACAGCAACAATTACATGACTGAACATACATAGTTTTCAAATACTCTCTCTGAATAAGCTGGGGAGGAAGTGGAAGAAAGCCTTGGGTAGTATGGAACTATCATGGGATGAGATACCCATGACCACCAATGGTAAGGGGACAAAAATTTACGCTGTTCCAAAGTTTCCCCCACTGTCTGCTGGCTGCTTGTCTTCCATGTCGTGAGGTTCCTGGTCTGGCTATAAAGTTAATCCTCCACATTTGAAGATGTAACTTTTGTGGATTTGATTATTTACATATTTGATTAATACATTCTGTGTTTCTCCAGGGTGACTCTTTGATCAGTTTCTGAGAGAACTTGACCATATAATCATTCTGGAGGATATAGCAATTTCTGGAGATAACTTCTCCAGGAATCTTGAGCTCCTTCAGCCATGATTCTATGACAGAAGTGTATTCTTAGGAAAAAAAGAAATAGTGATATTTTATTTGCAATTATTCCACTTCCATGGAGGCCATGTGCACTCAATCACTGTGAAAATCTAGAATCTACTGTATAACTATCTGAAGCAGAAGATGGTGGAAAGCAGTGTTTTGAAACATAGATCTGTGTGAACTGCAGCTTAAACTGCATCCTCCAAATTTGCCTGTAGCCGCCAGGTCTGGTGAAAAGTGCTCTCTCATTGTCAATGCTGAGGAAAGATTCAACCTCCAGTCACATCAGCTTTTTTACATTAGAGGAGGGGGCAATTTTGTTCTTAGCTGGAAGCAAAATGTCTTGGGTCAGCCTTCATGCATATATAACATGAGACATATGCGTCAGGACTGAAATTACGCCTTGATAACTTTAAACAAGATGGTGAGGTGACCATACTGTGAAAGGCAGAACTTTTCTTCATTGAATACATTTCAGATCTGAATCTCAGAAATCTAACAGATAGCTGCCCTTTTGCTAAGGTTTGGGCATAGTGGCTACTCAGAGCCCATTAGAATGCGTGCTTTCAAAATATTACATTGATAGACCGTCTGATGTTCAAAGGTGTCTTTGGAATAACTTCTTGTCACTTCTGAGTTCATAGAAAGCGCACAACTCACTCTGATGGCATTTCAGTAATTGATCTGCGAATTCCAAAAAAAAGAAAAAGAATATAGAGCCTAGCTCTAAAGTAAAACTCAGCCATATGTCAATAGCAGCATTTGTGAATTGAGCCATTACAATTAGGAAGATATAATCCTATTTCTACTGGCTCATGCATGTGTATGTAGAAAACCTTTGGTTCTTCTAAATCAGCCTTTACCACCTGAACTTTCTGCCTGAGACTATTAACTGCCACCATCCCTGAGTGTTCACTATGATTGATGGAAGTTGAAGTCCTAAATAGCTGGAGCTCACCATGTTGGAATAAATGGTCTAATGCAGGCATAGAAGGACCTTCCTATGCTGGCTTCAATGAATGGAATTCCACTCTCCTCATAGCATGTTTCCTCTTCTTCATTTCGAGGAGCACATCTTAATCTTACCCCACTTTAGCAGGATTCTTTGACTCTTTGAATGGCATTTTTGAGGAGTTGTAGGGGATTGGGTCTGACTGTTATGTCTGATTCTGGATACAATCTTAGATGTTGTTTAGGTTTTAGTTTAGAGCAGCAATGTGTTTTAAACCAAGGATCTTCCATCTATTCGCTTACTAGCTGAAACAGTGTCCAACTCCAGTTTGGGGTTGGGTCAGGAATGTTGTGGCCCAGTTGTGTCAGAACAGATCCTCCAGTATCCCCAAATTGGTATGTTGCCAAGAGCTGTTTTCAAGCTACCCATTCGGATGTCTGTTTCAATGAGTTTGAAATAAACACCAAGGTGCAAGGATGGAGCAGTTCTTCTGCATTTGCTTCATCTTTGTTGTAAACACAACTTTTCTTTCTAACTGTAGATAAGCTCAAATTCTGCATGCCTTGAAGGCCCCATGTCACAATTTATTTGCCAGACAAATGTCTGCTTACTTTTATAAATAATTTTATGTAACAAGCTGAGATGGATTCCTGCTACATTTGGACACTTGTCCTTATATGACAACAGTTAGCTGGACTGAAAGATATAACACAGAAAAAAGAGGCTGGGCAGTAAACAAATGTACATATCCCTACTCTACTTTATAAGATGGAAGGATGAACCATTTGTAGCTTTTAGCATCTGGAATAATTATGAGTATTTTAATAACACATAGGAAGCCAACTTACTCAATATTCCTATGTGCCAGCCAACTCTAAAGCAATGATTTGAATACAGTTAAGCTTAACTATTGTTGTGGTATTCCAGTGTATATATGAATTAATGAAAAAGGTGAATTTTGAATCCTGAAATTAGCCTTTCCATCTTCTTCTGATTGCAGATGATTTTCTGTGTTATCACAGCTTCTTCTTATTCTACTGTTTCTAATAGATGTGCTAACTCAAAGAAGTCAAATCTAATTGGGTGTAAGGGAATACAAGAAATGTGACTATTTTACATATGAAATTGAGAACCCAATTGAAAGGCAAAATGACATTAGGTGGAAAAAATGGTTTCTATAAATGGTAGAAATGTAGTCTGGAAAACATACTCAGGCATTCTTGCATTGCTACTTTTGGTATTTTTACTTTTGGTACTTTTTAGCAATTTTAAAATCTGTATTGTTAGAATTCAGACTTTAAACTGGAAGAAACCTCAAAGATCATCCAGTCAAACCCTGTTCTGCCATGCAGGAACATAAGTCAAAGCACTCTTAACAGATGGTCATCCAGGTTTTGTTTAAAAACCTCTAGAGAAGGAGATTCCACCACACTCTGAGACAGCTTATTTCATTGTGGAATGATGCTTACTGTGGGGAATTTTTCGTAATTTTTGGGTGAAATCTCTTTTCCTGCAGTTTGAATCCATTGTTCCATTTTCTCCATGTCATTTATTTATCTATTTACTTTTATCTAGCAGGTATGTGTCTACTTACAACCTGCCTGTATCCTATGAGTTATTCCATACATATCAACTGCAAAGTGTTGGACTCTAAGTCCCAACAGCCCTAGCCAGTGCAACCAGGGGTGAGGAAGAATTCTGTAAATTGGCAGTCTGTTTAGGAGGGTTACTTGATTCTCACCTTGTCTCACCCTGGTTTAAACAACGTCAGAGATGACAATGACCAACCATCCATTAATTGTACTAAAAAAGCTAGATTGAAATAACTGCATAAGTTTTTTGATAACTTTTTACATCAGCTTGCTATTATGCTACAGTCATATTATGGTAGAAAATTGATACATACTGGGTGGAATACCTTCAACATTGCACCTCTCTTCAGTTGCACAATTATGCCAATTGATGATGATGATGCACAATTGCACATGATGCACATTATTTCATTGCCCAGCAATGGGGTCTTTTGTCACTGTCATGTCATTATTTCTTCAAAGTCCATAAAATCAGATTCAAGGTGGTAATTCTAAGGGCCAGATTGCAAATCTAAGTTTTAATAATTTATTTACTGACTGAAGCACCAAGTAATGTCTTGCATATGTGAATGAGCAATTACAGATGGAACAACCAGCAGAGATTTTCATAGGGCATGCTTTGCATGCAGAAACTGATAGTTTCAATCCTTGGCATCTCTTTATTTTTTAAAAAAGCTCCAGTAAGAGCTGATATGAAAGGCTTTAGTCGGAAGCCCTGGAAAACTACTTTCAGTCAGAAAAGACAATACTAGAATAGAGAGGAAAACTGTCTGCTCTGATACAAGGAAGCTTCCAGTGGACAGATTTGTGAAGATTACTGCACAAGCTTCTAAAAGCATATTCTGCCTCTTGGCATATAGGACCCCCTTGATCAACAAAAAATAGTGGAGGTGTTTGGGGGACTAAACCATTAGGATGGGAGTTGTAATTCACTCTGTATCCAGAGTTCTTCGAACCCCACTGATGACTAATCTGGTCCACACTTGGCACACAAAACCCCAATGACCAATGGAAAATAGTGGGAGTTTGATGCGGATTAGCCTGGTATGATGTGAGTTGTAGTCCACCCACATCCTTATACATTTTCTTAATGGGACCATTTGTAAAATCCCCAAACAATGACTTTTTCTGTTAAATAGTGTTGCAAATTACAATATACCTAAACTAGGCATCAGTAGGTACCTAAGCTAATAACTAAATAAATGTGAAATGTTTTGAATGCCCTCTGACATTGGAAAGATATTATTATATCTCTATAAAGTACCTGGCAAAGCTCAGAATATGAAACCAGACAGAAAACTTTGCGTAATGAGTTTTTAGCATGACAGAAGGATCAGAAGTTTATGGGAAAATGGAGGACCAATGGTAACCCCCATCTGAAAATACTGCATATGGGATGTAATTAACCTTTAAAAGCTCGGTGGAAGAGTCTTACCATGAAAAGCAGCATATAATTTTATAAATATGAATATTGTTATTCCTTATATTGCAGAGGATGAGAGGACAAGAGAATGGTTGATCTAAGACTCAGAGCTACTAGTTGCAATGACCAGTTAGTTGGAATGAATTCCTTTTTTCCAGTAAGACTGCTGTGCCTTACAGTTGTATTGTAACAAGTGATAATATCACTTCTTTAGTGATATAATGGTGACTTTTAGTTACTTTCTTATCTATAAGGTTGTGCCACCATTATTGGTTGGAGGATGAAGCTCACATGGTTCAAGGGCCTCATGCTTCTATCTTGTAGTCTTTTTGAGGCTTGAGGTGGACAGAAGAGTGCATTTTGTACAATATTCCAGCAATATTTCTATTTACTTTTGAGGAGTATAACAGTAAAAAGTGTGTGTGTGTGTGTGTGTGTATAAAGTAATTAAAGCAATTTTAGGGACTTGAAAATAACTTTCCAAGCCCTGTTAAATCTATCAAGTGATAGCAGGAAATGAACAAGACCTACAGCACTTCCAGACAGCGCCAAAATGCGGGTTTTAAAACTGGGGTAAAAAATCCTGGTACATAACAATAGGTCCACACACAGACCTGTCACTTATGTGAAATGGTCCCTTGTCATCCTCACATCTTCCTTTGAAGTGCATCAAGACTAAGGGCAGATGAGGGACATCTGGCAGAAGTTTTTTTAAAAAACCAACTCTTTTATGCACTGGACCTCATATGCGCACATGCAAATATCTTAATGTAAACACAAGGAGATTTCTTATCTCTCTTTATCTCAGTTGTTAATTCAAGCTCTATTTAATATTATAAAGTTTAGAAGAAAGAGTTTATGGGCCCTTCTACACTATACTAAAATCCAAAAGTGGGTTAAAATAACCTTCTTCTTCCTAGATTAGAGTCCCTACCCCCTCCCATAATCCTGCCATTTCCCTCTGCAGCTGGCTAGATGCCATCCCAGATCAACCAAAGGTTAATCCAAAATGGCATCCCACCCCCTCCATCCCCCAATTGGGTCCCAAAACATACTGGAGAAACTTGCTGGCAGCACAGGCCTCCTCCTGCATAACATGGCATGTCAGGAGGTATGTGTGTGTGTGGGGGGGGGGGGGGGGAAGGATTTCCTGTGCTGCCAGCAAGACTCTCCTGTAAATGTTGGTGCTTTTCAGAGCCTGAAGAAGTGATATGTCTGTAGGGACTGACCCCTGGGACTGCAGAAGTCTCCACAGCCCAGCATCTAACAACAAACCCGGGCATTTGAGTAAGAGCCAGATTCATTGAGATGTTCATTTGATATGGAGTAAACTGGAAAAATCCAGTTTCCTTCATGTTAATTTGCTTTTACCGGAGGCATCATTTGGAGATATTTAATTTCCACTAGGGCTTCCCTTGAGCTACATGTGTGTACATGGCTCCATGTTTTGAAAGCCCGATCAACTGATTAGCTGTTTTGGGCTTTTAAAAAGTCCACATGTGCTGGAGCAGTCCACATGGGGGAAAGGGAAGGAAAGCATGTGTTTTGCATGACTGCAGGGATATATAGTCATGCAAAGGTGGTCATTTTTCAGGTGGAATCAGGTTTTAAGCACACCTTTTAAATATGTGCTATTGACCCGATACCACCCACACCTTGGCTAAATGTCATTTAGCCAACCATTCCCTTTTAACCTGGTTACTTCCTGGTTTTTAGCCATGTGTAGAAGGGCCCTTAATCTAGGAACTTCCTAATTTGTAGAGTGGTCTCTTAGCTACAATGCTGCAGAATTTTGCAACTAAATAGTGAATTCTATAAAATACTTGATTCAGGAATTTTTTAAAATGAATTTCCTCAACTGACTGACAGATGTGTGGTCCAAAGTCCAAAGCATTATGCTCCTTATATTGTCTGAACAAGCTCATGCAGACAGTTGTATTTTAGTTGGCAGCAAATGTTCTTATTACTGGCTTCCAAGTTGCAAGGGGATTTTTTTTTTTTACTCTTATTGTTCAACACTTTGGCAGAAACAGCCAAGAGGGCTTCATTGTAAGAGAAAGTTGTGACCAATTGCTTTAAAAATAAATGATGCTTACACTGAATCAAGAGAGAAGAAGGTTCATTAAAATGCTCACTGAAGAACCCTCATCATTCTTTTCCCATTGTGTTTGACATTGTCTGAGAGGCGGTTATATATTATGTTTATTTTTAGAG
Source organism: Anolis carolinensis (assembly GCF_035594765.1). NCBI lineage: Eukaryota > Metazoa > Chordata > Lepidosauria > Squamata > Anolidae > Anolis > Anolis carolinensis. The sequence goes on from NC_085845.1 coordinate 59,394,924, forward strand.
CCTATTGTTCTTTTTAAATCAAGTCTGCGACATGAAAAAAGTATTATTTAGAGATAGAGCTTAATTTAAGAGAGTGAGATACTCCACATTAATCTCCTTTTTAGAAATGTGGCGCTTTTAAAAATCAGAGAGAGAATTTTGGTTTTTTGGATGAGGAACACCTTCGCAAGAATTCCTGTCTAAATTGGGGGGCCCTAGACTAAAAAAAAAAATGCCCCTTCTGCAGCTTTTTATTAAGTGTTTAATGACATTTATGAACCAGAACTAGAGTGTCACTTGCTCTGGTTTTTAATCATAAGCTTTGAAGTACTTAAAAGGGAAAGCACTTTAATTTAATTTCGGGGAGAAGATATTTAATCAGATTGACCTACTCTGCTGTTCCACTTCCTGCACAAAGTTCTGAGAAATCTGACGACTTCTCTTGGAATGTGCTTGAAATAAAAGAACAACATACACCTTTTCAAAGCAACATTCATTAATTAGCATCTTTGAACCTTAACACAAGTAATAGAGAAAAGAACATTCCACATGCTAATTCCTTCTGTAATCTGAGGCAATGTACAAATGCTTTTTTTAATAATCGTGTTTCAAGTTTCACAGATGTAGATGTGTTTCCCTTCTTTTCACAGAAAAATGAGCAGAGGAACTTTGTGTGTATGGGGCAAAAGCCCACCAGCTGTTTAAAGGCATTGCTGTAGAGCAGTACCTTGGGAACATCTAAGCAGATGTTATCTGGAGTATAAAATTGAAGAGTGCTGCACTGAGATGCTCCAATTAGATTCAGAAAGTGACATCTGTTATATCTGTTTGGCTGAATTGTCAGCTTCTATGTGGCAGCTCTCAAGGACTTTTTGTTTTCTTTCTGTGGTGTGCTTCTTATTCACATCCTTCTGAGTTATCTTTTTTCGGTGCATTTTGTGAACAAACAAACATAAGTACTACTGAGACAGCCTGAATCTAAGGAGTTTTGCTGTCTTGAAGATTCCTATAAATAATAATAGTGAGAAATCCAAACAACATATATGCATGTTTTAGAAGATGCTGTTATGTCAAAGAGAATTGGCTGCGATGCTTGGGAAAGAAGCATTGCATGCTAACTCACATTTCATTCAGCACTCTGGCGCTCAATATGCACATGGATTTTCTGCTTTGGTCACTAGCTGTTCTTGGGGATTCTAAAAATGCCGCCCTCTCCCACCATCCAGGAAATTACATTGCTCTCCTTAGCGTCAGTATTTGCTAAGAATTATGACTCTGTGGATCTCTGAGGTCTCCTCAACCCCCACCTGGCCAGGATGCCATATCTATGATAATAAGAGTTGTTTGGTTACTAGGCAACAATCCCCAACCACTTTTGAGCTATATTTCTGGAAATAACAGTAGTGCTGGCAGATTGGATATAGAGACAGAGCATGCCACTTGCAGACGAAGAACAGATGAGATTATACTGGGTAAAAATAGGGAAGTAAAAGTCATGGTTATCCCCAAATATCAAAGGTCATTTGAGTAAGCTTTGCAGCTGGTAGCATTTTGAAGGGCTGCAATCTGACAAGAGATTGCTTATATTCTTCTAGTTTCATATGCGAGAAGGCCCAGCTACTGTGTTATGGGAATCAGTTGCTTTGTGTGAGTATTTGAAGGAATGCAACCTAGCTCTGTTTCTAAAATTCCCCATAAATTCCAAACATCATTTGGAATAAAATTATCTGAAGGTGCCTTCTGGTACCAGCTGCTCCTTACTTGTTGGCACATCTTTAAATACTCTTATCCAGTCTTCCATAACATGGTGCTCCACCAGTTGTATTGGGTTTAAACCTCCCTTCTTTAAACAATGAGTGATGGAACTGTGTTCCAAAACATTTATAATCTTGAGGAAAGCTGCTTCTGTCCAAAAAGCATACCTGTGCTATATGTTTATAACAACCATGGAATCAGAGCCGGCCCTAGGTATTTTTCAAGTGTAGGCGAACAGAATTTTGCCCCCCCCCCCCCAAAACCAATCACTGAAAAATAAAAGCGTTGGATAAGTGAAAATGTTGGATAATAAGAAGGGATTAAGGAAAAGCCTATTAAACATCAAATTACATTAAGATTTTACAAATTAAGCACCAAAACATCATGTTTTACATCAAATCAGCAGAAAAAGTAGTCTCGACTGCGCCCCCATATGTTTTATGCCCCAAGTGACCGCTTAATTCGCCTCATTGTTGGACCAGCTCTGCATGGAACCATCGTAATACACCCTTGGAAGTGTAGACTGATAAGATACTTAAGGTGCATAGAATTATGTGGTTTGACACTACTCGACTGCCATAGCCCTGTGCTATGGTGGCATGAATGATTTCTCACTGCCATAGCATGTTGTGGGTTTACTAAATAGTTTTAAAGCTTTCAGGTATTGTCAACACAATTTTCTTCATTTTGTGGAGGTTTATGAACTCAGTTAGTACTTCCAAACAAGGACAAGATAGAAGGTGGTTGAATCACATTTTATCACAAATGTGTTAACTGATCATGAGTAGCTGCAGCAGATTGCCACCATGTCAAAGTCTTCAAAGTATCTGAAATCCTATTTGGCTTCCCATGGTAAGGACAGTAATATGGGAAAAGCAATGTTTTCAATCTATAGTAGTTCTGATGCATTTGCTGTTCTTTAAAACACTATTCAAAAACTGCAGCTAGTGCAAACTGTGGTGGCACACAGTTGCACACTGCCTTGGACTTGCGTCCATGATAACATGCGTCACCAGTCATGCATTCCCATGTGAAAGTCAAGTTTGTCCTGTGACCTAATGCAAGATGTCGTTTTTTACATTCCTATCCTAACTGGCATGGTTCAGACTGAAAGACTGCTTCTCTCATCAGAGATCCCATTGCATACCTCATATCTGGCTGTTGTGGCCATATATTGCAAAAGTTTATCATAGTCATTTGTATCAGTCAGACCAAGTAGAAAAGTCTCAGGTTTTAACTGAATATTTTCTGCCAAAACTTTCTGGATAACCTTAAGTATTTCTTGGCATGTTTGCTTGTACATCACATATGGTAGAAAGATCCCACTTGCTGTTGACATTTCCAGCAAGTGTTGGAAACTCTTTTACATCTTACAATTTCATCAGATGGGCTTAGTTTTGGTGGCATGCACCAGATCTTCTATAATTTTAAGACGGAGCATGCCGGCTCCCATCAGATGACAACGTTGAACTGTTTCTGGTGGGGCTCCATCATAAAACTATAGAAGATCAGGCTCATACTGCCATGGTGGTGACACAGAAGTGTTACCTTTGAGACAATGGGGGAAAGCTGGGTGGCCAATGCTTCCCCTGTGGGATGTGATGACTGTCGAGTTGTGGGATGTGGGCTGATGAATTCCCCATGCCTCTCACCAGGCACCGCTAGATTTGCCATGCTGCAAGGCAATTCTGGTGGCCCATGCGAAGATGTCCCTAGAAAGCATTCAGGAGTCATATACCATCAATACAACATTTTATTGAAATTTCAAATTATAATATAACAGTTTTTAACCCTTTGGTCCACATTTTCTCTCATTGGTTTTACATGATATTGTGCACAACATTTTGTGCCCACTTTGTCATGCATTTTAACTTGCTTGCCTGCCATTTTCCATTTCAATAACATTGTATACATTTTAGCAATTAAATGTTCATCATTAACACATAATTGTAACTAAATTTGTGATATTTTTTTCAAAACCAAGTAATTGCTTTTCTTGCCTGAATCTTTCCATTAACCGTAAATAAGAAAACCACTGACACCCCTCTGTAATCAATTGTTCTCTTTAATCCTATATTCTTGTACATTTTCTAGAAGATTTTGTTAAGTTAACTATTTCATCTTGCCTTGTGTCTCTTTTCTATAAAATTATTCTTGCACAGATACCCACATTGGCATCTTCCTCTTGTTTTATAAACCTGCTTTGTTTTCCTACCTGTGTGATTTGACTATATTATGTTATTGTTTTAAATAGTATATTGCTTTGAGGTCCCTGCTAGGCAGAAAAGTTATGTATAAATACCTTTAATAAATAAACCATCATGAATACAGTGTTGCCCAAACTTTTTACACAGCCGCAACTTGTCAAGTCAATCAGGTGGCTGCTGACTTTCCAATGAAATCATCCTGTGGCTCTTTCCATGTCAACTGCCATGTCAGATTTGTTGTCTGAGCCAACTATTTTGCTGACTTCAGCTGAGTGAGTTGGTCCTGAGCAAACATTAAGACAAGGCTGTCTTGAATTGCAAGAACCAAATTTTATGAACCCCCCCCCCCCACGTTATCTTGGATACACTCCAAATAATTGTCAGTCTGTGCCTGTTAAACAGTTGTCTCTAAACAGCCAAACTTCAGATATGTTGGACTATACCTCCCATCATTCTGTGCCAAGACATATCTGAAATATTCTAGGTTGGAGAAGGCTGCTATAAAATGTGCTTGGTGGAAAAACTTCTCCCATCCCAACAACTTGCGACTGTCTAGGTTCCTTATGACAACTCTCAGTTCTTTGTTATTATATTGTATTTTGTCAGATTTCTTAGTCTAATCCATTAAGAAAATGTGCTTGTCAAAGCTTCTCATCATAGCTTCAGAAAGAGAGAGAAAGCAGCAAAGAACACAAGCAATAATTATTGTTTCTATAAGAAGAGCTAGCATTTTCTGGATTTGTCTCCTATATTCTGTCAGTAGTACATATCCATAATAGGACAAATTAGGTCCTCATGGAATCTGTGTAATCCTGCTGAAGTAACAGGACTGTACTATTGTAATTCTCTAGAGGAGGATTTGACACACTATAAATAAAAAGTAGCTTAATGGCCTAGCGCAGTTGCGTAAAAAAAAAAAGGCCAACACAAAAACCTTAGCAAAATCAGCAATAAAAATGAGAAATGCTGTTGCCATAAATGGATTATGACGCATAAATGGGCTGCTGTGTCAGGACACCTAATTTACTCAGTGGAATCTAAAGGTTATCCAATAGCCACAAAGAACTGTCCCAAATGTGTTCTCAAGGTTCTCAGATCACTCTGTTGTCCCATAGAATCTCATGCTCTAAAAAGCAGACAAACAAAAATGCCTGAAAGTATGTCTTGCATTCCTGAACTGTATTTAGTGCTAGAAAGGTAAATTTTACAATCTACTATTTCAATGAAACCCTTAGGTTTTGCCTGTTCCCAGCCACCATTTCTAGTTATGACTTCTTAAAGGTCTTTAAGACTGTTATCTCTAAGGACCTCATCAGAGGGGGGAATTTAGCATCTTAGGATGCTTTCACTCTGACTTCTGGGTGGAGCTCCAGGCCAATGTCGTGGGACTTCTGGAAGATGCTTCACCCCAACTGGGGTGAAAGCGTCACCGGACACTTTTCCCACAACATGGGAGGCATCCCTTCTTGTGCTGGTTCAAATTGAGTCAGCATGGGTCCTCTCTGGGAGAGAGGGAGGGCGACACTTCCCCCATGTGATGGGGAAAGCGTCACCGAGAGGAAGGTGTGCGTGGAGTGATAGATTCACCCCGTTGCCCCTCTCCTTTTGCTGCAATGCAATGCTTCACTTGTAATTGTTAATTATATAATTGTTAGAGTGCTGACTTTCAGGTTCTATTCATCACTGAGTGGTCTTAGACCAGACATTTAGTAATTCAGACATTCAATCTTAATCTGACCAATCTGTCATGGGGATGACAAAGAAAAGTAAAACATGTACACTGCTTTGAGATCATTGAGAGAAAAGTGGAATGTAAGCATATCTTCAAGTACTGCCATGGATTTAGACTGACTAACTTAGAACAACGTACACCCAGAAACATCTCCTCTATCTGAGGAACAGTGGTGATATCTTCTTAATTTGGACTCATGAAAAGGACTTACTTAAAACATTCCATCAGAATTTCAGCAACTTCCACCCTACCCTCAAGCAGTCTGGGACTATCAACAAAACAAGCCAACTTTTTGGACACCACCATATAACTATGCAATTGACATCAGAACATCATACTATGTTGCGAATCTACTAAGTGTTACATGTGTTTTCGTGTCTCCAGCTTTCACTCTGAGCACACTACTTCCAAGCCTTTTGATATAATCACATCTGCTCAGACTCACAAGACAGGGATGCCAAATACATGATATAACAATAAGCATTCCTCAAGCTGCAGTAACCGCTATAGGAAGTACAAAATAAAGCCAAAAGGATTTGTATCAATTCATTATTGGTTGGCCTTTGACCCAATTATTTAACAGACTGAAGATAGAAAATTGCAAAATCCCACTAGTGGTCACATACAGATCCCAACTGACACCATTTAGACATATCATCCTCAAAGTACAATTTAGTCTGAACAATAATACTGCCCTCTCAAAGGCTGTTGGTGATAGACCTTTACTTTCCCACAGACAACCTCCTAATCTCAAACACTTGCCTAGTTACACAACATAGATAGGGAGATGGTACAAGATCTTGCCACAAATCAAATGGTAACTCTTCACATGTCCACTTGAGAACTGGACTTAATCACAACATCACAGGACTTAATCATATCATCACCCTCCTTCTCCCGTGAGCCTCTGCTCATGTCTTAATGGGGCACCTGCAATGGTCAGGAGCTTTTCCATGGCTCTGCAGCCAACTGGCTGCAGCAATAGTAACAGGGAGGATAAGGAGACAGTCTAGCCCAGGCATGGGCAAACTTTGGCCCTCCAGGTTTTGGACTCCCAGAAATCCCAGCTAGTTCATTGACTGTTTGGAATTGTGAAAGTTGAAATCTAAAACACCTGAAGGGCCAAAGTTGGACCATGCCTGGTCTAGTCAGCCTGAATTAGCTTCATCCCAGCTGGATCGTGTAAATTCCATCCCCTTGATGCTGTGGGTTGGTCATGGACTGGGTCCAAAACAACTGGCTGGTGTTGTAAAGCCCTCAGTCTACCAAAGTTTATGTTAGTAACTTCTTTTCCCCAGTCTCCAAGATGCTATAAGATCCTTTTTCTTTTCTTTTTTTTACTGATATTCCAGACTAACATGGCTATGTTTTTGGATTCTTTTTCTCAGTTAATATCTGAGCTGCTACACAATCCCTTTGCCTCCTTAAAATGTTTCTTTTTTATGAGTTTTTTCATGCTGCACACAATGTATTGCTGGTTGATAAGGAAACTCTATGCAATTTGCTGAAGCATATTGCTTTGTTTGTTTATTCAAATGGGAATTTCTAAGTCTGTTGTCGTCATGCAATGTTCATCACACAGTCTGGTTTACATCAATTGAAATCCTACAAACCATAGTAGCAACTTTAGATAAAAGTATTATTTTCCTGCCAGGGGAAAGGTTGCTAGAATTTATTTATTTGGATTGCTGTGAGTTTTTCTGGGCTGTATGGCCATGTTCTAAAAGCATTCTCTCCTGACGTTTCACCCACATCTATGACAGGCATCTTCAGAGGTTGAGGGATCTGTTGGAAACTAGTCAAGAGAGGTTTGCAACATTCACACCCACCTCAAGCAGGCAAGAGTTCTTTCTCCCACTCTGGACATTCCACAGATATATAAACCTCACTTGCCTAGTTTCCAACAGATCCCTCAATCTCTGAGGATGCCTGCCATAGACGTGAGTGAAACGTCAAGAGAGAATGCTTCTGTAACTTGGCCATACAGCCTGAGAAACTCACAGCAACCCAAAGATTCCAGCCATGAAAGCCTTCAACAACACATTTATTTATTTATTTGAAATCTTTGTTGACCAGTGGGAAATAATGATTAAAAAAGGAGACATCCAATTGCACATCTTGGGCACAGCCACTGAGAAAATTGCTAGTGCCCACCCTTCAAAGGTATCCAACTTCAGACTGTGGGCTATGGTATTGGAGGAAATGGAAATTTAGATATCCTGACCTTGGGATTCAAATTATGTTTCTTTGATTCTTTCAGCAATCAGTAGGAATGAATGACGACCAGAGAAATACGTAGGTGTCATGGCTGCATGTAGACTGTCACCCATGTTTTGCTTATCCCTTTGTTATGAATGGCTTCATATAAACATAAGGATTGAGTGGGATATATCTACCTGAAATTTGGGAGGGCCTTTTCTAGTCTGACATGGTACTGGGATCAATGGACAAATAACCCAATCTGGTACAAAAATGTTTCATAGGATCCTTACTCTGTCTGTAGTCACAGTGCCTTTCCTTGAAACTAGATAGATAAAGGAGGATGTCTCTCCTCATAACCTACAGAAAAGACTGCAAAGATGACACTCAATAGTAAGGTAACTTGTACCAGTATCTCAAAGACTAGGGAAAAATTTCCAGTTACAAAGACGTACTACACATTTTTGCTCCCCTTTGATTAGACAGTTTAGTAAAATTGCTAAACCATAGTTATAAGTCTATCTCTAGCAAACAGAGAAATCATAGTTATAACATCTTTACAGGGAGGAAATTTATGAATGCACTTCCAAAGATTATTGTACTAATTTAGGGGCAGAAGAACATTTTTCTGGAAAATGTGTTTAGAGAGTGATATAATAATGTGGCATTGAAGGTATTTTTAAAGATACATATTTCTAGGGATCTTTATATATTGGGCAGCTTGAAAAATCTTGTTGATCAGTTCCTTGTCAAGCCATAATACTCACTGTGTGTTTTGTTTAAAAGACATCATAAGGAATATTATCTAAAATTATGAGAAGTATTAAACAAGTGCTTTGAGATGCAGGTTTCCCAAATAATGTCATATGCTAGATCATAAAAATGGTTGTGTGTTACAAACATAGTAAAGTGGTGATCTGTGATGTAAAAGTCATTTTAAAAACAATTTATAGTAAGAAAGTAAAATAGGATTTCTACCTTTTCACTGCTATTTCAATAGTATAAGAGGCAAAGCCCTTCTTTCCCCTAAAATTCATGGGGAACATCTATATGGAAGAGACATAACCTGCAGTTTTTCTTGCTAGAAGAATTGACAATGAAAATTGATGATAGTATTATTAAGGTTCTAAAGTTTCTTTTGCAATGTTATAAGTTTATTACACAAGGAAGACGAGAGGATAAAATGGAATGACTAGAGCTAGTACAGATGCAGAAGTTGTCAATACTATTACTAATACACTTTTTGTGTTTCTTCAAATTGTTTCCAAATTATGGTGATCTTAAGGTGAGCCTATGATAGAATGTTCTTGACAAAAAATTCAGAGTGGGTTTGCCTTTCCCTTCCTCTGAGACAAGAGAAAGTGACTTGCCCCCGGTCATCCAATGGGTTTCCATGGCTGAGAAGGGATTCAAATGCTAGCTTCCAGAGTTGTGTTCCAATATTCAAACCACTATACCACAGTGACTCCTAAAGAAAAACATGAAACTAAATCGGGATATTTTTGGTAGTTTTGGATTTTTGGTAGTTTTGCCACGGAGCCCAACAGTTCCCATCACACCCTGTAGAAGTACTTCCAGAGCGGCTCCATGGCTTAACTGGAAAACAAACAAACACCTGAACCCACTAAAAAATAGCCAGTGGCAAAATATGGGAGGCATCCTGTCTTTCAATACAAATCAACGAGGACAATCAGCTTCTTCACCCCCCCCCCCCCAATGTGATGAAGTAGTGGGGAAACCAGGACAGTGCAGGGCATGGGGCAACAGGTCCCCATGCCCCTGGGGTGGGCTCTACCAGAATTACCGCAATTCTGGCAGCTTGTGTGAGGAGGTCCCAGGAGTGATATATGTGTGTGGTTGTTAATGTTTAGCATCAATATAGCTGATTATCTAGTTTTGCCATTTTCCCTAAAATGATCTACTGCAATCATTAATAATAATATAACAACAACAACAACTTTATTTCTAGACCACCCTCTCTCCCCAAAGGGACTCAAGGCGGTTTACAGACAAAACAAAAATGCAAACATTCAATGCTTCAAATGAGTTCAAACAAATCAAAATAATACAAGATAAAGCACAGTAACAATAGTAAAATCATTCCTTGACCTTGAGTAAATTTTACTTTAAGAAAATTATTTTTATAGACAGACTTAAGCACCTTTTAATAGTTTTATGGATGAAGCAGGTTGAGCATATACAAATAAGGAGCACCCCACATGACGTATCTCTGGAACAGGAATTTTGTAGTAAACCAAACTAATTTCAAAATCATTCTCACATAGGTGACTAGGAAAGCGTAAGCTTATGACAAAATCTGTTCATTTTCCCCCCATAGAAGTACACATAAGCATCTAGGAATAAGCTTTCCATAAATCAGCTCCACACTGTAGTTTTCTTCCTGCCCACCTTACCTGCCACTCCATGAACATCTATAATGGCTAAAACATTATCAGGATCCCACTTTTTTAAAAAATATATATTATTCACACAAGGCAAATTGTTGTGAGAATATGTTCACAATATTATTTTGCAAAAAAAATTCACAAATGAGGTCCAAGCCATTAGGAATTTCTTTTGAAAAGTTCCAGCAAAATGAATGGAAGTGTCACAAGAACAAAAGATATTTTTTCCAGCAGTTTTGACTCATTTGACTCATTTTGACTTTTCAAATGGATTTTACCCACCAGTTTTTGTCTTTCTTTGTAGCATTCCTTCCTTGGTTGTCACAATGGGACTGATATTATAGAAAAACAGCATGTGTTTCAGGTACTTTCTTTCCAGTTATTTCCAACTTTTTCATTTTATGTCTGCCTTGCAAATCATAATTTTCCTTTCTGTTTCATTGTGAATTCTAAGCCCTTCCTTTCACTTTGGCATACATTTTTGCCCTTGTTGTGCACATTTATCTATTTTAATGTACCCTGCATTTTGCTGACCTACTGCAAAGCTTGCTGTGCCAGCTCCCATTGGGCTGCTATGATGGTTAAATGCCATTGTATTGACTTTGATTCATTGTTTATGTCTGGGTCTTATCACCCTTTCCCTCCAAGCAAATATGAGTCAGCAAGCCAGTCCTTTCATTTACCTGTGCCTGTTTCTCTTTGTCTATTTTTCAGTTTCAATGCAAAGGTAATCCACTGTTTCTCTCAGGCTCTTAAGAGCTTGGTGAGGCTGAAGACTGTGTTAATTTCATTTATTCTCTTCTCACACCACATTGCTACAAATCACTACTTGATCTTCCATTCATTTGCTAAAGTATGAGCAAAAAGGAAACAAATTACATTCATATAAATTTAGAGGTTAGAAGCAGAAGAAGGCTAATAATACTTTTGTGTATATTATTTATTATTTTATTCATTTATGAAGAAAATTCTATAGCTATTTCCCTTCAAATTAGCCCCACCAACTTCAGTTCACACAATTTGACAGATATTTGGCAGGCTTTATCTTTCCACAAGTGGGAAGTATGGATCTAAATTTTAACCTATTCCTTGAATGTCAAAAATAAATTATTGTTTTTTATGCTTTTTCAGATGAGCTCTGACTTATAGCAACCCTATCATTGGGGTTGCAAGGGAGATTTATTCAGAGGAAGTTTGCTATTGCTTTCCTCTAAATATGAAGGAGTGTAATGCATGCAAAACTACATCCATTCAGTTCCATGACTGAGCAGGAATTTGATTCCTGATAACTAGTCTAACATGCATAGCACTACACCACATTACAGTACCTTCAAAGAAATTGCTCGCCTAATGTTCGCTATTGCCCAGTTGCCCAAAATACAATAAAAACACAAACAAAATGAGGGTTCAACTTTCATTGGATTAAACTAAAGTGGTGAAGTGAAAGAATCTGCGCAGTCTGGGGGTGATCCTAGACTCATTGTTGAGCCTGGAACCCCAGGTCTCAGTGGTGACTAGGGGAGCCTTTGCACAATTAAAACTTGTGCGCCAGCTGTGCCCATACCTTGAGAAGCCTGACTTGGCCACGGTGATCCACGTTCTTGTTACATCCCATCTAGATTACTGCAATGCATTCTACGTGGGGCTGCCTTTGAAGACGGCTCAGAAGCTTAAATTAGTCCAATGGGAGGCAGCCAGGTTGATAACTGGAGCAACATACAGGGAGCGTACTACTCCTCTGCTATGTCAGCTCCACTGGCTGCCGATCAGCTACCAAGCACAATTCAAAGTGCTGGCTTTAGCCTATAAAGTGCTAAACGGTTCCGCCCCAGCTTACCTGTCCGAACGTGTCTCCCGCTATGACCCATCATGGAATCTAAGATCTTCCTGGGAGGCCCTGCTCTTGGTCCCGCCAGCCTCACAGGTACGGCTGGCTGGGATGAGGGACAGGGCCTTTTCAGTGGTGGCCCCCACCTATGGAACACCCTCCCAAATGAAATTAGACAGGCTCCCTCCCTCCTGTCATTCATTTAGAACTTCTTGGAACAACATCAGCAAGAAATATGTTATATAAAATACAGTTTACTATTCCAAAATTGTGGCAGACAGGAGGAGTCTGGTCTACCCATCATATACTCCAAGGGATGAGAGAGATGGTGCATTTGCAGAATGGCAGATTTGCAGAGAACGCAGTCTGGCCCAGGTGCAGATCTCTTTTCCAGGAGAAGGAAGAAAAGATGGTGATGTATGATGATGAGTAAATGTTTGTATGTGTGTGAATGCTGAGTAAAATGCAAAATTCCTTTTGTTTGTGTACTCAATGTAGCTATAGAATCTGTGTGTGTCTACCTTCTTTCTCTGTATTGTGCTGTGATATACTCTGTCTCAATGTGAATGAAATAATAACCATTTAATGCTTTTTAAATATTTATGACACAGGGCTGCAGACTAATAACTTCTAGAGGACAGTGTGATTCCTACTCCTGAGTTGGAGTATTGAATTAGGGCTGGTGATAGAAAGACAGAAAAGTTGCATAAAGTACTGCAAACATTAAAAAAAAATAGCGGGGACATTCAGGTGTGTGTCCTCATTGAGAAAAATGCTTGACATATTTGGACCTCTACACAAACAAGAATATCAGTGTAGAGGTCCTCACTTTCAACCATACAATCCTGTCAAGTAGTTAGTCCTAGCGAGGTTTGTCAAGAGACTTTGAGATGATTTGTGGAAAAGCTTTGTATGGAATAAAACCTTTTGAGTAAGTTGCTTTACCTCATATGTGTAGCAAGGCAGTCCTTTTTTATTAATAAAGCCACTAGAACACTTAATAGGGCAAAAAGATTGTCAGTAAGCTTCTATTTTAGAAAGACCTTTAATCTGGTTTTGTGCCATTCACATTTCAGTTTGAGAGTGACCTTAAAGTGAATTACTAGTTTTGTGAGCTTGCAAGACTTTGAATTAAGCTGCATTCAAGTGATAACACACTGTTAGCCTATACAATGATATATTGTTGCAAATGATTCTTTTGGTGGTATGTGTCATACATACAGATGTAATTGATTCTCTCTTTGACACCAAGGTTTCTAAAGGAAATAAGTCTTTCTCAGCAGCTTTTCTAGCACTGAGTTACAAACAACAACAGCAACAACAAATGTGCACACTTGTTGCTTCCTTGATAACATGAACAGGAATCTATTTCTAAGACACATGTTCTGGCTGCCAGAACAATAGCAATGTATACAGAATTACCTTGGGTCTTTTTAATCTTTCATTGTAAAGAAAGATCTGGTGCTTTTTGCTTCTTTCTAAGAATCATTTTTCATGTCGATGGAGATGTCTTGATGCTTTCACAGTCAATTCTATAAATCACTTTACTTTTGAGTGAAGTAGAATTGTACCTGCTGCAGTAGATTCCAAATAATTTCAGATGTTTACTTGGCTTCTGAGGGTCTGCTAACATGGTCAAAAATTTGGATCAGGCTAGAGAGATTAGAACAATGTTTAAAATATGAATGCATTGCTATTAGTTGTTACTTCCTTAAATGTATGAAGCCTTAGCATTACTGATAGTTATTATTTTACTTGTAAAATGTTTCAAACACATTATTTCTCATTTTTTACCTCTCTACCACAATAAAATTATTATTATTATAATATTTATTTATATCTCACTTTATTTCTCCTAAAAGGGACTCAAAGCAGCGTAACATAAAAGCATTAGAACACACTTTAAAATTTACAAATATGCGAACGTTAAAATAGAATTAAATATACATGGTATTTAAAAGCCACAGTTAAAAACAATAAAAACATATTCAAAGCATATTCAAAGTTAAAAAACCACAGCACCCCCTGAATTGATCTTAAACACCTTCGTGTTTAAAAGCCTGTCTGAATAAAAAGGTTTTAGCCTGCTGCTGGAAGGACAACAGGGAGGGGGGCATTCTGACTTCCCTGGACAGGGAGTTCCAGAGTCAAGGAGCAGCAACTGAGAAGGCCTGCTCTCTCATTCCCTCCAACTGAGCTGGAGATGGAGGTGGGACTGAGAGATGGGCCTCTTCTGAAGATCTCAGGGCTCTGGTTTGTACAAGGGGTGCGGTCAGCCAAATAGCCTGAACCAGAACCATCTAGGGCTTTAAAGGTCATAACCAGCACTTTGAATTGTGCCTGGAAACAGACTGACAGCCAATGCAGCTGCTGCAACAGGGAGGTTATCTGTTCTCTGTAGCCAACCCAAGTTAGCAACCTGGCTGCAGCTCTTTAAACCAGCTGAGGTTTCTGAGCACTTCAGAGGCAGCCCTAGGTAAAGTGCATTACAGTAATCAAGACGGGATGTAACTAAGGCATGTACCACTATGGTCAGATCTGGCTTCCAAAGGAATGGCCGCAATTGGCACACAAGTTGTAATTGTGCAAAAGGTTTCCTGGCCACTACAGATACCTAGGCCTCCCGGTTCAGTGCCAAGTCCAGGAGACCCCCAAAACGGTGGACCTGTGTATTCAGGGCGATTGTAAGCAATCCAGCACAGGCCTTCTGACTGACCAGGAGTACCTCTGTCTTGTCTGGATTAAGTTTCAATTTGTTTGCTGTCATCCAGTCTATTACTGATAACAGACACTAGTTTAGGATCAGAATGGCTTCCTTGCCATTAGGTGGAAAGGAGTAGTAGAGTTAGGTGTCATCTACATAAAGATGGCACCGTACTCCAAAACTCCAAATGACCTCTCCCAGTGGTTTGAGTGGAGTGGGGGAGGGGGAATTGAGTTTTTTCTTCCTTTAATTGATATAGGGAGCTGCCTCATGCTTGAAAAAACTAGTTGGGTACATTAGTATTATCTACTCTTGCCTAGAAGCAATCAGGGTAGATAATTTACCCTATCACCTGCTGCCTGCACCTTTCCATTGGAATGTTATCTGAAACTTGGGACATCCTTTTTGCAAACAGTTGCTGTTCCCTCTCATCAGAAATCATTTCTGGCACTGAGTTTCAAACAATAAATAAAAAGTCATTGAATTTTGGCATTCATCATTTTAGAAGTTGAGCCAGAGGCTTGACTACACTAACAAACAAAAAAACCATTTCAATTCACCTCAAGCCCATTGCTGGCTGTCTTTGTGATGCATGAAAACTTCCAATGAATATCCTGGGTTTTCTGATCTAAGCTGATTTTGCTCCTCTTTAGGCAAAGTTGGGGGAATACTTTGAAGTTAGCAGAAATTCTGCAGTATCCATGGGCAACTGAATCAGGTTTGCTTTGACCTAATCCACTGTCCCAATGGACACTTTGCCATCAACATTTCTTTGCACTGATCAGCATACGGAAAAGAAATGACCCATCCCTATGTCACTACTTCTGCTTCCTGCCAGCCAAGGAGCTTGCTGTGAGTACCTGGCCATCAGCTGTTATGTCTCCTGTTATGTCAGATAAGGACACTTATGCACTCAGCAAGAAAGGAAGTCAATCTATCACATCTTTGCTGGTTGTGAAGATACCCCATTCTGATATCAGGAGATACAGCTGTGACGGACCTGCACTTGCAGCAAATGCCATGGCCAGCAAGGAATGGTGACCAGTGCTGACACAGAGATAGCCAGATGTCCAGGTAGACCCTTAGACACTGGTGCTGGATTCAGTAAAACCATACTAGCCTCAGGGCTGCTGGGGAGCAGATATACAGTATAGTATATCTTAGTAGCCTGACTAGTGTAGATGTGGCCCAAGGCAGTTCATATTTAAATGCATAACTTTGATGTGGTGCCTAGAAAGACAATTAAAGGTATGCTGAATCAAGGCATATCTCAGTTCTTCCCATTGTAGACTTTCAGTGCCACTTTTTATAGTCTTTTCAAAATGTTCTTAAGAGTAAACCTATTCAAGATTGAAAATTCACCTGAATTCTAGTTGGAAATGGTTCAAGTAAAAGGTTGTTCCTTTACTGAGAAAGATCAAGGAAGGACAACAGGGCAAATCTATCAGAGAAGAGACATAATAGGAAATTTCTGCCCAGAGCAATCATAGGAACTAGATTTTAGAACTATGTCTAAAAAGCGACATGAGTTTTCATGTAAGAGAGCCTTAAACTGAAGTGCTAAACAGTGACAGTGCTTTAATAAGTGACCTGGGATCAGAGTTCTACACTGTAACCTAACATGAAAGTCACCCCAGGTACTGTATGTATTCAAAAGAAAATATTAATGTCAGTGAGTGCAATTGGATGATGACTTTTTATATAATACTGAATTCAACATATGGATGTCAGAAGGCAGTGACTCACACTACACTGGCCAGGACTTTCTCTGCTCTGGTTATGCTTTGTATTGGTAACAATAATGCATTGTACATGGGCAGTCATTGATTCCCATTCTGAAATTTCAGAAGGACCAAACATAACAGACTAGGACAGGATGAACAAAACACAGTACAACAATATTAAAGTAAAGGTTATCTGAGCATAATTCAAGGTGCCTGAAGAGCCAGTGTAGAGGTGGATGGTCATGACCAGAAATAGGACTTTATTGTAATGATGCACTGGCGTTTGAGACAGTCTTAAGATGCAACAGTTGGCCTAAATCCTATCTTAACCCTGAGTAGAGTAGATTAATCAAATCAATGGGATTTACCTTTGTGTTGAATTACCACTCAACAATTGATTTAATGTGCGTAGTCTAGTTGGGACTAACCAATAGCATTGCAGCCAGTGTCTTTTGGTGCCATATGAAAATCTTATCTGTTGTTTCTTGGTCTTAATTCCATTTTATTTCATTATGGCTATGGCTATAATTAAGTTGCTTACATGTCTAAGTGTTTCATTTATCAGGACTGATTTGAATTTACTGTTATTTTGTACAACTCACACACATTGGAACCAGACTGATCTTACAGTTGAACATGTAGTATTGTTGTTCACCTCTTTTTGAATCCATTGTGGGATTCAATCAATCAATCAATCAAGCAAGCAATTTATATTTAAAATCTTGATTGAATTTATAACATCAATGAAAACATGGATATGATGCTGGACTGTAACTCCATCACCCCTAAGCCTGATTCTCAAGTCGATTCTCAAGTCGAGACCGCTCTGGGTCCCCCTGGGGGAGAAGGGCAGTGTATAAAACAAATAAATAAATAGAATCAAGGCAATTTACTTACACATTGATTCTCTGCTCAATCGTTGATTAACTTTGGATCCTACATAAGGGAAAAGGTGAAATACATTCAAACAAACAAATAAATAAATTGGCCAACCAATTGGATTCATGCCCTAATCAGCAAAACCAATGCTGAGGAATTCTTGGAGATAATAGTTGACCAATATTTGGATTGCAACAATTTTGTTCATTCCTAGCCTACACTGTATATACCTGCATGAGAAATAAAATGGATACTGGAGATTTTGTATTTTGCTGCAGTGGTGAAAGATGAGACTTTTCTCATTCTTTGCAATAGTTCTGCACATCTGGAATATCTCTTGAGGAAAACATCTAAAACCTTGGTTGCTTTTTAAAAATCTGTACCCCATTTCTGGGCACAACAATTCAAGAAGGATATTGAAAAGCTGGAACATATCCAGAGAAATGTGACCATAATTGTCAAAGGAAGCCCAGCCATATGAGGAGCAACTTAGGGAGCTGGGTATGTTCAGCTTGGAGAAGAGATGGTTAAGAGAGAACATAATATCCATGTTTAGATATTTGAAAGGATGTCACATTGTGAAGGGGGCAAGCTTGTTTTCTGATGCTCTAGCGACCAGGACACATAGCAATGTATTCAAACTGCAGGGAAAAAGATTCCTTCTAAACTTTGGGAAGAACTTCCTGACTGTAAAAGCTGCCTGACAGTGGAATATGCTGCCTTGGAGTGTGGTGAAATCTCCTTCCCTAGAGGTGGTAAAAATAGAAACTGGATGGCCATCTGTCAGGAGTACTTTGGCTGTATGTTCCTCCTGCACAACAGAGGGTTGGACTGGATGGCCCTTGGGGTCTTTTCCAACTTTATGATTCTATGATTTTTAAAAGGTTTCATAAAACATTTCACTTTGAGTTTAGAGAATGTTATACATATATGTTTTATCAAACATTCACCTGCTGCTGTTATTTTTAACATCACAAGTGTATGCCACATTGTGAGGATAGCTAGCTTAAAAATAATACTACAATTATTATTTATAAATCTGCTTAATAATAGAAAACAAATATAGCCTCATGTTGGTACAAAATGGTTTACTGAAATAAATAAAGCTCAATATGGCCTGATGAAATGTATGCTAAGATTATCTTTTGCTTAAATCATGCCTGATATCAGTAGGATGCTAATGGTTGAAATAGGAGAAAAGGTTATGTGATATTGTCATCCTTCAGTACCTATCCAAACAGAACAAATGAAAAAAGTAAGTTCACTTTCCTGTCCCTATGACATAATGCCAAACTGTTCAGAATTCTTTCATTTTTTTTCCACAGGAAATCATGGAAAGGTTAGTTTAACCCTTATTTTAAAAGAACTCATAATGCTTGGAAGGCTAATGCATTGCACCTCAGAATGGTCTGCTGAGACCCTATAGCTCAGTCTCAGTAGTAAAACTTTGAGCAATCTAATTCACCTTTGTAGTTTCACTTGGTAGACTTTGTGCAGCAATGATTTTCGAGTAAGATAAGAAAAGTGAACTGGATATTAAATGTCTGCGAGGAAAAATATCTGCTGAGAATAGCAGAGCTCTGAGATTCAAGAAATGCTTTTTGTTTAAGGTGGATGTTGACATTCAACATTAGTTGTATTGGACCTATTCTGGCTAAAGAAAAATGAATAATCAGGGGGAAAATGCACCATAAAGGCCTAGCAACAGGCTTAAAAGGTAGATTGAGAAGAGAATTTGAACATCATATGCCATCAAAAAGTAGAAGTCTCACAATCTAGGGTGAACAGAATTCCGCTCCCATTAAAAGCTGGATAAAGCAGCCAAAAGTCCTATTTGCTTCCTGGGAGCTATGGAAGAGAGAAAACTCAGCATTGCTTCTCTCAACACGTACTTTTTAAAATAATTCCATTCCTAATTTGATGTCAATAATGTTGTTCCATCTCATCCCCTCCCCACAGGAAAGATATTCCAACATAGTTTTAAAGCTGCCATGAGGAATGGTTAGTGCATAATTTATAGTTACAATTAAAAAGCATTTTTAACAAAATGTCACAACACAATGACAAGTAAATTAGACTGTGATTTACAGTAAGAGTGCATTGCAACCTGATTTAGTATCACAGTGGAAAAACTGACAAACAGCCTCTGCAGAGGAAGACTGTGGCTTCAGAAAATGATGAATTCATTTCCAAAGCACATACAGAGTATGAAAGGAAACTTTGTATGTGCTGATGGAATGATTATTAATAATTTGGTTTGATAGAGCACCAGGTGAAAGAAATATGCCACATAAAGAAAACAAAGAACTTTAGAAATGTTTGGAGAAGATCAAGCGTGGTTGGTCATGAAGCCACATGTATCTGTTACATCCCGTTTGGATTACCATACACACTGTACACAGAGCTGCTTTTGAACAGTATCTTGTAACTTTACTTGCTAGAGATAGCTGCAGGCAGAATTTTTAATGGAATGTTTACAGGGAACATATAATTTCCTTGATACTATAGCCTCAAAGCTACTGGTATGTCCCCTGAACACCATTCAAACTGCTGTGTATGATGATATATAAAGCTCAATATGTCTTGGGTTGAGGCTGTCTGGCAGACTCTTATCTTTCTATATAGGTCTGTCCAGATCTTGAGAATTTTTCAAACTGAAAGTTTTTCAAGGGAGGGCTTTTAATAGGGTGCTACACTGCACTAAAATGTATTGTTTTTAATCTGCTTTTTATTCTGTTTAATTGTACTTCAAAAATGGTTCTTAATGAAAGTGGTAGTTTTACATTTTAACAGTAATGTTTCACATTTGTATAGTATTTGTCTTAATTTGCAAGTCAGCACAAGTCCCAGTTTTGGGAAGTTGTTTTCTTTACTTATGATCTGTCTCCCCTCTGCCAAGAAGATGAAGAAGACTCAAGTGACAACAACAATTATTAGTCATACTTTTCCTATCAGAAAAAAGTAGCTTGCTTTCCAGTACTGAAAGGTGCCTTTTGTGTGAAACAAAGAAGGTCACATTGATCTTACTGTCCCTTATGTCCAAAAGCTATGATTATGGAGCTGAAAAGGTCAAAATATGAAAAGTGAGAAGTATCAGAGGAAAAGTTGCTAAAACAGATTTGCCAGAAGTATAGAAAATGAAGTGACATTATCTGGAGATCAGGGGCAATATAACTTTTGAAGTTCCAGCAGCGGTATACTAACAAGAAGGAATGAAATATTTTTCTGTGTCAGTTTTACAAAGCATCATCTTCCTTTGCCCTTTTTAAAGAGCTATAAACATATAGCTCACACTGAAAAACTTTGTATCTGTATGGGGCATGTGTATGTGTGTAAGGAAGTGTGCAGCTGGGAATCCATATCTTAAAATAGTCTGCTGTTCATCCCTTTATTTCTTTTTTCTTCCCCTTATGAGTCCTCATGAGATCAGCTATATTAGATTTCTGGCTATTTTTCACACATGTGTCCAAAGCAGATGAAAGAAAGAAACTGAAAACAGTGCTAGGATTGCATTAGAATTGTATCCCTGCCAGTATTAGGAAGTAACTGAGACTCACTTCACAAGGTTAAACCCTTGTTCCTGCAAGACTGCTGACCGACAGTTCAGCAGTTTGAATCTGGAAATCGCGGTTAAGCTCCCTCTGTCACCTCCAGCTCCCCATGTGGGAACATGAGAGAAGCTTCCCACAAGGATAGTAAAACAGCAAACATCCGGGCATCCACTGGGCAACATCCTTTCAGATGGCCAATTCTCTCACACTAGCAACAACTTGCAGTTTTCCAAGTCGCTCCTAATATGAAAGAAAAAAAAAACTTCAAAAGATGTAAAGGTAGGAAACCTTATGCCTTTTCTTCTTCTTCTTCTTCTTCTTCTTCTTCTTCTTCTTCTTCTTCTTCTTCGAAAGAATTTCTCCCTCTGTGACACAATTGTGTGTATATCTCGCCTAAGTAAATTCTATTAAATGCAGTGACAGTTCCTCCTAACTGAGAATCAAGTGACAAACAGTATGACCTCTGTATCATCAAGACTGGTATCTGTGATTTCATTTATTCATTTCTGACAAAATATGACCTCTCTAGGCATTTACTAGGTCCTTCCTTGGGCCAGGCATCCTCCATTTCAATAAGGTTTGCTTTTACAGTAGAGTCTCCCTTATCCAAATTTCGCTCATCCAATATTCTGTACAGTATTATTCAATGCAGTCTGCCTCCTGCCCGGATCCACAGTTATTTCTCTAGGCAAGCAAGGATCATCACAGGTTATTCAAAAATCTTCACAGGACTGAAATTTTTACAGATTTAACTTCCAACAATGTTGTTAGTGTAAGTTGTTTTATGCAATTCTTTCTTTATTTGTAGTCAATTTCTTAGTAGTCAGTGTTGTTGTAGTCTACGTTTTCAATACATTGCGATGTTTTGGTGCTAAATTCATAAATACAGTATTTACTACATAACATTACTGTGTACTGAACTGCTTTTTCTGTTGATTTGTTGTAAAACATTATGTTTTGGTGCTTAATTTGTTAAACAGTTACATAATTTGACGTTTAATAGACTTTTCCTTAATCCCTCCTTGTTATTCAACATTGTTGCTTATCCAATGTTCTGCTGGCCCATTTATGTTGGATAAGCAAGACTCTACTGTATCTGCAATTTTGCATATCCATGCAAAGTCCACGAATGTATCCTCTGCAAATATGGGCCATACTGTATGCTATTGAGAACTACATCTGTCTCTTTCCCCCATTTTTTTTAAAAAAAATTACAAGTATGTATGTTGGGTGGAAAGGGGGGAAATTTTCACATGAGGCTAAGATATTTAAACTTTTTTTTCCATCAAAAATCCCATGTAAAACTCTTTTGAGCACTATATTTCACCTTCCCAAAGCTAATTGTTCTGGGAAGAAGAGATTTCTGTTAGAATCTCAACTGGAAAGAGAGGTTTAATCCTCCTCTCCCTGTGTACAGTGGTCCTAATGCAATTCATTCTCTTTGCTGGAAAAACTTAACAACACCAGGCATCATTCCTAACAATGCAGTAAATAATTTGGGACTCCTTGCATACAAATTTGCTTCCATAGCTTTATGTTTTCATCCTAGAGCACTTGTATGTTTCAGTCCCATCTCCATGCAAATACAGATATTTCAAAATTTTAAAAATCCAAAATATTTCTGGTCCCACATATTTTGGATAAGGGAAACTCAACATGCAGAAAAATTAATTAGAATAGAAACTGTAGTCAAGAAATCAGAAGACTAGGACATGAAAGGGCATCTATGAGAGTGCTAGAAAAGATCCTGAAGTGTCAAGATATTGTTTATTGTACCTTATTTCCATTTTCTATATATGGTTGTGACAGCTAGACAGTAGAAAAATCAATTTCTTTGAAATGTGATTCTGGGGAAGACTTCTGTAGATACTGAGGATTGTTAAAATACAAATAAATGCATATTTAAATATACCAAGCCTGAACTCTCCCCAGAAGCTAGGATTGCTATACTGGGAGTGTCATACTATGGGCATATTGTGGAAAAACATGACTCACTTTAAAAGACAGTAATGCTTGACATGTTATAAGGCAATGGAAAAAGTCATGATTAAGCCTGTTGATGACAGGGTGACTTGGAGGCCTCTTGCTCATAGGGTTGCCATAAGTCGAAGTTGGCTTGATGGCAGTTAACAAGAGAATTTGAAAACTGTAGTTTTTCAAAATGTCCTTGTACCAGGGACTTTTTTTCTTTCCTGCAAGAATCAAATTAACAAAGACTTATATTCCTACTCCAGAGACACAGAAACCACCACGGGCCTCATCCTCTAGTAATCTTCACTGAGATTGCTTTTTGCCTATTTCTGCTACAGAGGGATAAATGACAAGGACAAAAGCCAGACAAGATTGCTGCCCTACAAGCCAAATTGATGAGGTAGGCTACAGAGAAAAGTGGGTGCAGTTCTGCTTGACTTTAGGGGCTAAATGTGAACAGCAGAGACATACATTTAGGCTGGGCATTCTGTACTTCTCTTCTAATGTGTTCGGGTTACACATGGAATGGTGCTTAAGGAAAGCATGCTCTTGATGCAGGGTGAAAATGAAAGTCAAGGGATTAATTCTTCCCTCTTGATCCCCTTCCACATGTTGGTGGTGGATAACTGCTGTGTCCATGTGCATGGTGACTTTTGTATTCATGTCTCTGTTTGATGTAATGCTTTCATTTTCCAGTCTCTCTGAACACAATGGAGTGTAATATAGTAGTTTGAGCATTGGATGATGACTCTGAAGATCAGAGTTCAAATTCCCCATTTGCCATGAAAACCAACTAAATGACTTTGGGCAAGTCACTCTCTCTCTCAACCGCAGAAGAAAGCAAAAGCAACCCTCCTGTGAACAACCCCCCCCCCCATATTAGGATCACAATGAATCAGAAATGACTTGAAGGCATACAATGATAACAAACACAATTATCTCTCTTCTTGAAATGGTCACTCAACACATTGAGGATGAAGAGCATAGCAGTGGAAGAAATTTATGGGCTCTCTACCCTCTTATGTTCATATGTTCTGCACAACATTTTATGTATTTTAATATAAATGAATTTAACTCGCCATTTTGACTTTTTCTGGAGTCAAGAATTGTTTTGTAATACTGCAAGAAATCCAGAAACTAGAGGGCAACAGTTTTACAAACTATGGGATTAGTCCAGGAGATGGGAAGCAACTTTGTTCCCTAAAAAATGGGAAGCAAACAAAGTCCATAAGGGTTCCACTTATAATTCATGTTGTAGGATTTTCTTTTTTTTTTAATTCTCATTATTGACCATATACTCACATATGCACACTATTTCGTATTTTAAAGATACACAGCTATGTATAACCCTGCTTATGTGTAAAGCACACACAATATGAGTTTGTGTATATTTTCTTGGACACAATTATGAATGTATCCTGTGGAACATAACTCACTGTGTGTTTAAGGCTGAAATGGGATTCTGGCTCCCCCTCCCCCTAATTTACAAAGAAGTCACTATTCCTTTTATCCTGCCACCAGACTTTACTCTGAAAACACTTACAGAGTTTGTGCCATTAATCTTCTCTCCCCTCCCATCCCTTGTGAGGAAAATTGGAAAAGCCTCTAAAATCTTTGTGCTTCTCTTCTCCTCAAGGATTCTGATATAATTAACTTGTTATTGCTGCTTCAGCATGAGCTTTGAAATATCAAAACAACACTTTCTTCATGGAATGGCATTTTGGGATTGCTGTCAGTTAAAACACTGGTCCAGGGTAGTGGAGAGCTCCCCCAACTGAGGCATGACACAATTTATTTTCTTGAACATGCCTGAGCTTTGCTAACAGTATGAAGGCCTATTAAGGTAGAGTTGGATAATATCTTTTATTAGGATCACTGGAATGTCATCACAAAGTGGTGGCAGCTTTCAAGTTGTTCAGAAATCTTTCATTAGGCACTCTGGCACAAAAACTGGATAGGAAAAGGAAAAAGCAAACAAACAAGAAGCCACATCATGCCAGGTCAGTTTTTTGACCTTTTAAAAAAAAACTCCAAGCATTTCTGTGCCTCTCTTGCACACCTTTTTGGGGGTAACCTTTTAGTGGTCATAATAGGAAATCTGACTCATTGCTTTTACTCATAGACTACATGGCTACTTTTGAAATGTCTGTTAATGTGGACTATCCAGACTGGGCAAAAAATCCAATTTTCAGTATTCAGTCTGGAACTTTCATTTGTGGTTTGGTTAAGTGAACGAACCCAAAGGGTGCTCACCAATTGGACACAGTCTCCCAGGTGTGGTCTGACCAAGGTGGAGTAGAGGGGTAACATGACTTCCTTGGATGTAGACGCTATACTTCTGTTTATGCAGGCCAAAATCCCATTGGTATTTTTAGCCACTGTATCACATTGTTGGCTCATATTTAGCTTGTTGTCCATGACAACTCCAAGCTCTTTTTCACATGTACTGCTATTGAGCCAGGCATCCCCCATTCTGTATCTTTGAATTTTCTGCCTATGTGGAGTATCTTGCATTTGTCCCTGTTGAACTTCATTTTGTTAGTTTCGGCCCATCTCTCTAATCTGTTAAGATCATTTTGAATTCTGCTCCTGTCTTCTGGAGTATTAGTTATCCTTCCCAGTTTGGTGTTGTCTGCAAACCTGATGATCATGCCTTCTAACCCTTCATCTAAGTCATTAATGAAGATGTTGAACAGAACTGGGCCCAGGATGGAACCCTGTGGCACTCCACTTGTCACTTCTTTCCAGGAAGAAGGTGAGCACCCTTTGGGTTTGTTCACTTAGCCAATTACAGATCCACCTAACTGTAGTTTTGTCTAGCCCACATTTGACTAGTTTGTTTGCCAAAAGGTCATGGGGGACCTTGTCAAAGATCTTACTGAAATCTAGTTACTAGGCTTGCTCAAATAATTCGATTTTCCCGTTA
Organism: Anolis carolinensis; assembly: GCF_035594765.1. Taxonomy (NCBI): domain Eukaryota; kingdom Metazoa; phylum Chordata; class Lepidosauria; order Squamata; family Anolidae; genus Anolis; species Anolis carolinensis. Next base: position 59,420,784 of record NC_085845.1, read on the forward strand.
CCCGTTATTAATTCGTTATTTTCGTTTGTTTTGAAGCAATATAGAACCTTGGTTGTCCACACGTCTGGATATCGCGGTTTCGAATCGCGAGAGGCCGTTTTTTCTTATTTCTTCGTTTTTTTCGTTAAGAAAAAAAAGCTTTTGCAAATCACCCAAACTCCTTTCCTTTTGCCCCTCAGCCAATGGGAGGCTCAGCCAATGGGAGGGGGCGAGGGGGAAGGAGGCCGAGGAGGAGGAGGAAGACGGAGGGGGGAAATGGCCGCCGCCGCCGCCTTGCCTCAGCTCAGGGCTGGAGAGACCGAGAGGGGCCCGGCGGTGAGGAGGAAGAGGCCCGGGATGCGAGGGGGTGTGGGCCAGGCCCGTCCTCGGCTGCTCCCAGGGGCCCAGATTCGCACCCTCCCTCCCCCCAATACAGGTCTCCAGTCCATACCACGCTACATGAACTTGAATGGATACTGTGGTTGTGTTGTCGAAAGCTTTCATGGCCGGGATCACACTGTTGTGGTATGTATTCCGGGCTCTATGGCCATGTGCCAGAAGCATTCTCTCCTGACGTTTCACCCACATCTGTGGCAGACATAGAGGTTTTGACGTCTGTGCGAAGCTAGGCAAGTGGGGTTTATATATCTGTGGAAGGTCCAGGGTGGGAGAAAGAACTCTTGTCTGTGGGAGGCAAGTGTGAATGTTGCAATTGGTCACCTTGATTAGCATTGAATAGCCTTGCAGCTTCAAAGCCTGGCTGCTTCCTACCTGGGGGAATCCTTTGTTGGGAGGTATTAGCTGGCCCTGATTGTTTCCTGTCTGGAATTCCCATTTTCTGGGTGTTTCTGGGAAGGTAATGGCACTCCATGTAGTCATGCCGGCCACATGACCTTGGAGGTGTCTATGGACAACACTGGCTCTTGGGCTTAGAAATGGAGATGAGCACCAACCCCCAGAGTCAGACATGACTGAACTTAACGTCAAGGGATACCTTTACCTTTACCTACACACACACACACACACACACACACACACACAAGCAGGGACTATATATACACACAATATATATCACACACACACCAATTTAACAAAGTTTCAGCCACAAAAACAAAGTTTCTGAAGTAGAACAATGATTTTCACAGTAAAGACAACCCAATTTAACAGGAAATAAGACTTTCAAACCAGGAACAGATTTCTGCAATTATTAAAAAATGGTTTATTATAAAAGCTATGAAAATTTGCCAAAAATCAGAGGATAAGGGAAACGTTCCACATTTTGGTGAGCTATCAGTGTTAAATGTGTTCTACCACTGTACCAAGTTTGAAGAAGATCACTCAAAAAATGAGGGCGGGAGAGCCCCCTAAGTCCCCCCCCCTTCGGGCTGTTTTTGGGCCACCGCGGATGCGCGTCCGCCATTAACGAATTAATTTAGAAAATAACGAATTTTCGTTAATTTCGAAAAATTTTGGGGGCCAAATTCGTTATTAGCAACAAAAACGAAAAACTGCCCCTTCTAGTTTTGAAACGAGTTTAGAATCAAATTTTTCATGGATCGATCAAGCCTACTAGTTATACTACATCCACAGCGATCCCTGTTTCTACCCAGTTTAGAACTTTATCAAAAAAAGAGATTTGTCTGTTATGACTTGTTTTTGATAAATCTGTGTTGACTATTAGCAATGACTGCATTTGTTTTTAAGTGTTTGCAGACCACATCCTTAATGATTTTTCCAGAATCTTGCCTGGTATCGACGTGAGGCTGACCGGACGGTAATTTTCCCCTTCTTGAAGATAGGGACCACATTTGCCGTCCTCCAGTCTGTGGGACTTCTCCCATTCTCCAAGAACTTTCAAAGATGATTGCCAGTGGTTCTGAAATAATTTAAGGGGGATGTTGACAATCTGGAATGTATCCAGAGGAGGGTGACTAAAATGATCAAGGGTCTAGAGAACAAGCCCTATGAGTAACAGCTTAAAGAGCTGGACATGTTTAGTCTGCAGAAAAGAAGGCTGTAAGGAGACATGATGGCCATGTATAATTATGTAAGGGGAGGTCAGAAGGAGGAGGGAGAAAGCTTATTTTCTGCTGCCCTGGAGACTAGGACGCGGAACAACGGCTTCATATTACAGGAAAGGAGATTCCACCTGAACATTAGGAAGAACTCTCTGCCCCGGAGTGTGGTGGAGACTCCTTCTTTGGAGGCTTTTAAACAGGCTGGATCTGTCGAGGGTGCTTTGAATATGATTTTCCTGCTTCTTGACAGGGCGTTGGACTGGATGGCCCATGAGGTCTCTTCTAACTTTATGATTCTGTTATACTATGATTCACATTCTGTTTGCAGATCTACGGTAGTGAAGCCATTGTTTATTTGCTGGCAATGTACCATGTCAATGGGCATGGATTTATTTTGATTATGGTATTTGTACTTGAAATATTCTTGGGTCAATGGCTTTTAATTTAAAGAACAAGATTGAGAGATGAAAACCTATTTATTGACAATCCCTGAAATTATGCTTAATTACTTTCCTCTTTGACATCTAGATTAATTTCATTTGCCATACAACGTTTACTCAGTTGGCAGGAGGAATATAATCAATCAAAGAAAAGGCCATAGATTAACAATAATTGGATACCACCTGGTTAACATTAAATTCTATTGTGTATGGTTAAAAGTAGTAATGCTTTGCTTTAATTCAGATGCAGACTGTGTTTCGTGATCTTGTTTTAAGTAATGTTTTTATCAATGGAGCCAAGTTCTGTCTCATTAAAAATATCTCTTGTTGCCATTCTTGAAAATCAACACAACAGATTTTGTTTTGAAAATATTTACTACACAAACACAGCAGGAAATTTTCTTATAGCAAATTAGGCAGAGATTTGATTTATAGCTAAGGGGAGGAAGTAAATCAACAGCTCTGCAACTGTCTTGGCAGCAATTTATAGCAAGGAGACATGTATCTACAATTTTAAATTTCAAACTAAGAGGTGAGACTTCAGCAGTTAACACATGTCCCCCAAAGTGTTACATGATTTCAGTGTAAAAAGCAGGATGAGGGCTAACAAACTGAAGCTTAATCCTGACAAGACAGAGATCCTCCTGGTCAGCAGTGCGACTGAACGGGGTATTGGGTGGCAACCTGTGCTTGATGGGGTCGCAGTCCCCCTGAGGACACAGGTCCGCAGTCTGGGCGTCCTCTTGGATTCAGCACTGACACTTGAAGCTCAGGTGTCGGTGGTGGCCAGGAGGGCCTTTGCACAATTAAAACTTGTGTGCCAGCTGCGACCATACCTCGAGAAGCCTGACTTGGCTGCGGTGGTCCATGCCTTGGTTACCTCCAGACTGGTTTACTGCAATGCACTCTACAGGGGGCTGCCTTGAAGACGGCTCGGAAACTTCAAATGGTACAATGTTCAGCGGCCAGACTATTAACTGGAGCCAATTATAGGGAGCAGACAACTCCCCTATTGTAAGAGCTCCACTGGCAGCCAATCAGTTTCTGGTCCCAATTCATGGTGCAGGTGACTACCTATAAAGTCCTAAATGGCTCAGGACCTGCCTATCTTCGTGAACGCATCTTCCCCTATGAACCCACATGGGCTCTAAGATCTACTGGGGAGGCCCTCCTCTCGATCCCACCTCCATCTCAAGCGTGGTTGGTGGGAACAAGAGAGAGGGCCTTCTCGATGGTGGCCCCCAGGCTCTGGATCTCCTCCCAAAGGAGATTAGATTAGCTCCCACCTTGGATTCCTTCCGGAAGAATCTGAAAACATGGATGTTCACAGGTGCCTTGTCATAACTGATAATTGTCCATGCGCTTTACCAAGGCCTTGGCCATTCCATGCACTTTGTTACTGTTAGTCGCTCCCATCCCTAGTCACTGAAGGTTTCCATTTCCCCTTAAAATGGCCCTGGTCCTATGGTGTTAGAATACTGATTGGGATTACTATCTATGTTTTAAGTTATTTTAATTTTTATAATATGTGTTATTATACTGTGATTTTATTGTGCTACTGTTTTTATTGATGTAATACTGTTTTGGACTTGTCCCAGTGCAAGCCGTTCCGGGTCCTTCAGGAGATGGAGCGGGGTATAAAGAAAGTTTTATTATATTATTATTATTATTATTATTATTATTATTATTATTATTATTATTATTATTATTATCCTCTGCCACGTTGGCCCCATGCGTGTTCAGAAAAACCACACTATTTGAAATCAGAAGGGATTTCATAAACCATTAAGTCCAGCTCCCTGCTCAATGTAGGATCTCTAGTTATAGCATCCCAGCAGATAACTGTCCAGTGTATCTTTGAAGATGTCTAGAGAAGGAGATCCTACCAGCCCTCTAAACCAGTGGTTCTCAACCTGTGGATCCCCAGATGTTTTGTCTTTCAACTCCCAGAAATCCTAACAGCTGGTAAACTGGTTGGAATTTCTGGGAGTTGTAGGCCAAACACCTGGGGACCCACAGGTTAAGAACCACTTCTCTAGACTATTAGTTCAATTGTCAAACCACTTTCACTGGCAAAAATTTTCTTCTAATGTTCAGTCAAATCATTAGACTTCATTGTACTCCCTGGGGAGCAGAGAGCAGGTCTGCTTCCATTATTCTGTTGTAGCACTTAAAGTATTTTAAGAATGAAATTATGTCACTCTTCAGTCTTCCCCTCACCAAGCTGAATATGGTCAGTTCCTTCAATCTCCTTCAAGATTTCCTCATATATTTTGCTTTCATACTTTTATTAGCCTTTCTGCCATTCTCTGAACCTGGTCATTGTCCTATATCCTTCTTAAAATGAGTACCAAAATCATTTTCTGGTTCTGAATCCACGTGTTGTCCAAACAATTATGTCCAAACACAAGAGAGATATCAGCAAATGCAGAATTACTCCAAAGATTTTGAAAGGGAGAAAAAAATCCTTAAAGGACAAATCAGAGTATCCAATTATGGACTAGAATCTTACTGGACAGGGAACATGTAATGGGAAACTGGAGAGAGGGATGTGGAATGGGGTACCTAGAAGAAGGCAGGGGTGGTATAATGATTTGTTGGACTAGGACTTGAAGACATAAATGTTCAAATGCCCACTCAGGCATAAACACCCACTGGATGACCTTGAGCAAGTCACAATCTCTCTGAACCTCAGTGGGAGGCAATGGCAACCCTCCCTGAATAAATCCTGCCAAGAAAACCATTTAATAGGTTTGCTTTTGGGTCACTATAAGTAAAAAATGACTTGAAGGCACATGACTACAAAAAGATGTCATCATATTTAGCTGTCTAGATATCTAAAAAAAAGGAACATTCAGGACTATAGCATTATGTTGTTAGTGTCATCAGCATTTTTTATATTAGAAGGTGTCCAAAAAGGTATTTTTAGCCATTGAACTCTATGATTTTATGGAAAGTCTGATTCTTAATTTGAGAATGATTTGGATAACAGTTGAACCAATTGTATGTTTTTATTACCATGTCTATAGCATTTTGTAATACAGTAGAGTCTCACTTATCCAACACTCACTTATCCAACGTTCTGGATTATCCAACACATTTTTATAATTACAACATAACATTACTGAGTATTGAACTACTTTTTCTGTCAAATTTGTTTTATAACATGATGTTTTGGTGCTTAATTTGTAAAATCATAACCTGATTTGATGTTTAATAGGCTTTTCCGTAATCCCTCCTTATTATCCAACATATTCTCTTATCTAATGTTCTGCTGGCCCGTTTATGTTGGATAAGTGAGACTCTACTGTATATGAAATCACATTTGTTTTCTCAGGGTGGAAAAAGATATTGATGAAAGGGATTATCCATTAAAATCAGATCTAATTGCCATTACATTTATGAGTAATACAACATTTTGCCAAATGTCTCTCTGCCTTTGCCAATTGTTTAATAGCCCTTGCATCAGGAATAGGAGAGAAATAACAATATATCAATATCTTATCTTGGTAGAACTGTGCGGAAAATGGTGTGGTATTCTGCTTCCTCTAGAAATATTAGACTAAACATTTTTCTAAAAAGCAAGTTCCATTAATCGGAATGGGCTATGCTTCTTACTTGACATACTTAGAATTGTTCCATAATGCTTGATCTAAAATGCTCCAGTTGTATGTTTATTTGTGAATATGTGTGTGCTTTCTGCCTTACTTGTAAACTACACAATTTATCAAACCCTTCTGGCTCAGCAGAACTTACTTAATGTGACTAGACAAAAACAAACAATCCTCTTGGGGACAAAAATCATAAGCTTTTGTGCAAAGGTTTTTAAAAATAGTAGTCTTAAAACATAAGACATTTTCAAGCAGTACAGTGAAATCCTGAAAACCTACTAAGGATAGGAAAGCTTTTGAAATATTTTCTTTTTTCATGTGAGAATGAAATAAGCAAATATCTGTATCTCTGGTTGAGATAGCTGGGAATCTTAGTGCTAGCTATTCAGCACTATATTCCAGGTATTACTGCAAAACAGAATCCAGGAACACTTCAATTAAGGATCCTGGCTGGGTGTCAGTTTTCTAACTATAAATAGTATTGACTAAACAGTTGAAGATTTTCTAAACTGTGGGAAAGTTTCCATTATTTTTCTCTGATGTTGTCCATTTAGTGTTGGTGGGTTTTTTTTTCTATTTCTGACTATCTTGTTTCATGTTGCCATGAACTCATGCTGGGTATGTATAAAATCTATGACTGCATGTGTTATTTTTTTCAACACCTAGTCTTTTTCAACGCCTTGTCTTTTTGCACCCCTAGTCTTTCTTTCTTAAACAGGAAGGGTCAAAATAATTAGGACAAATAATTAACAATTGTAACAAAATCAGAGTAATTGGGATAAGCAAGAAATGGACAGATGATGTAATAGGAAGAAAAGTTCCTATATATAATAACATAAGGCATATCTACACTGACCACTTACTAAATGTTGGACAGGGAGCTGATCCAGATTTAACCTGCAGGGAAAGGCATTTAACACACCCCTCTCACTCCTCCAAGCAGACCAAGTGGGATCTACTTCTGAAGACACCCAAGCTTCCCCAGCATCAGCAATATCCATGGGCCCCGATTCATCCCCAAGCATCGCCGGTGCCCGTGCCCAGTCCGTGCCCAATTTCTCCGTTAACACCTGTTCCCCAGCATCCATTTCCACCTCAGGATCCCCACATGAATCCTCCTCAGAAGACTCCCCATCAGTCTCCCTTACCCTTTTCCTAAACAAATCCTCCAACGAGCCCTCCTCGCGAGGATTTTTCCTTCCTCTCCTGATCCCACCACTATCATCCACAGTCTCTGAAGGCGCATTCACAACAACCCCACTTTATCTCTACCGAAGAGACTCAAAGCAGCTTAACATAAAGTATTAACATACGATTTAAATATCCAAATATGCAAACATTAAAACAGAATTAAATATAAACAGTATTTAAATATTCACAATTAAAAACAATTAAAACATATCCAAACTTAAAAACCACAACACCCCCTGACCTTCAGTTTTAAAAGCCTGACTGAATAAAAAGGTTTTAACCTGCTGCTGGAAGTACAGCCAGGAAGGGGCCATTCTGGCTTTCCTGGGAATGGAGCTCTGGAGTCGATGGGCTGCCACCAAAAAGGCCTGCTCTCTTGTTCCCACCAACCAAGCTTGAGATGGAGGTGGGACCGAGAGAAGGACCTCTCCTGAAAATCTCAAGGCCCAGGCAAGTTCATACAAGGGGATGCGGTCAACCAACTAGCCTGGACCTGAACTGACTAAGGCTTTAAAGGTCATGACTAGGACTTTGATTTGTGTTCAGAAACTGACTGCAATTAATGCTTGGACTTTGGAGATAATAACTGAAGAATATTGTTTTGCATAGCATATAATAGTCTGGTCAAAATTTTGGAAATTATATCTTCTTGTAGTTTAATATGAGCATCCATTTCTTTTCTGGATCTTTCTAAGTATCTCTTGCCACAATGTGATTTCCACAACTCACAGCACTGTATGGAAATGTAATTTTCTTTTTTATCAGTTCTTCATTTCCCCTGTTTTTCCTCCCCTGGTGGCATGAGGAGTGGGTCTCCTATCTGTCTTCTCTGCACCATTCATTATTTGATATAGTTTTGATCACATTCTCATCTCTCTTCTAAAATAAACAACTACAATCTTTTCAATCTCTCTTTAGGGGCAAATCTGTACTGCTTTTTACTTACACAGAGTGCATCTTAGGGAAATGAAAAGGATTTAAAAAAAAAAAAGAAACTCCATCACATTCATAAAAAGGACTTCAGGCTTTGATTGCTGTATAATTGCTTATTTACAGATTTTCTCACATCAAAGAAGCAGAGATTCAACTCCTTGTCAAATTGTTTTTGGAAAGCAGTAGCACAAAATTAGAAAACTAATAAAAGAAGGTAGGTGTCAGCATTGGGTGGTATTATCTAGAAACCCAGGAAATCCTATTTTTTACACATTCAGGGAAACAACACAGCCAAGATAAACAAGATAGAATCCAGTGGTTTTACAAACCATTTTCTAGAGACTTACATGTTACTTATAAATATTCATTTTCTGCTGGAAAATACTGCATTGGGTTTTACAATACATTTATTAAATGCTTTTTATAAAAATAGTAATAGAAAAGAAAGACAAAATGTAAATGTCAGCAAAAATGTGGAAAATATTGATTATATATGATTTTCAATCTGAAGATCAAAACAGTTCGTTATTTCAAAGATATTCGGGCACACTTATACTCAGAAGTGTATTGAGGAATCCATTGAATTCAGGCAAGCCCCCACTCTTTTAGCCTTTAGGAAAGATTTAAAAACATGGCTCTTCCGGTGTACTTTCGGAGAGTAACTGTTACACACTTTTTTGTTACTCCCCCCATCATCTATCCTCTAGACTGTTTGCTATCTTATGTCTCTGTTCCCCGTGGTTTTATTCTTATCTTTTTCTCACCCCAAGTTTTAACTGAGTGTTCATGCGGCCCGCCCTGTTATATTGCTTTTTTGATTTTGTGTTGTACTGTACATGATTATTTATTGTATTGTTGTAATTGTATTATGATATGCTGTTTTTATATTTGCTATATTGTATTGTCCTGGGCATGGCCCCATGTAAGCCGCCCCGAGTCCCCGTTGGGGAGATGGTGGCGGGGTATAAATAAAGTATTATTATTATTATTATTATTATTATTATTATTATTATTATTATTATTATTGTGCCCATATAAGTTGATATAGGGTTGTACCCAAACGTATTTTCATATTAGACTTCTATGAATGCAGTTGTGGTTGTGCAGCCATACAAGCCTATTCATACAATATTTTGTGTGAAATTTGGCAGAGAAGAAACTTTAATATTGAAGGAAGATAAAATAGGTTTATGATGAGCTTTGAGTTTGCTGTGATGCAATCTTATGCTGATATTTGTTTCAGAAGACATAAACCACAATGAATAGACAACTTACCGCATATGTATATCATGCTTAAATACTTCTAAGAGTTAGGTAAACAGTTGGCCCTTTGTATCCATGGATTCTGCATCCACAAATTCAGCCACCTACTGCTTGGAAATATATTTTTTAATCCCATAAGTAACCTTGATTTTGCCATTTTATATAAAGAGAGGCATTTTATTATGTCAGTGTACATAATGGGATTTGAGCCTTCATGGATTTTGGTATCCACTAAGGGTTCTGGCAAGAACCCCCCCCCCCCCCATGAATACCAACAACCCACTGCATATACAGTTTATGTATATTGTAACAAAATCTTCTCACATTTGCTCTGTTTCCCAAGTTGCCAACCAGTAATGTGTAAATCAGGATTGAAGAACTTTAATGGACTAATTATTGTGTTCTGTAGCCCAGTATAAACAGGATCCCAACAGGGGTCAGTCCACACTTGCTCCTTTCACACCCATCATCAAATGTGGCAAAAAGGCAGAGTGGTTTGCTGTGTGTTTTTCAGGCTGTATGGATATTGTCCTAGTAGCATTCTCTCCTGACATTTTGCCTGCATCTAGTTCTGTTGGAAATGAGTCAGGTGGCATGCATATATCTATATCTATGTCTATGTCTATATCCATATCTATCTGGAATGTGCAAAGTGGGGTCTTCTATGGTTTCTGGGCCGTATGGCTGTATTTTCTTCTGAAATTTCACCTGAATCTGTGGCTGGCATATTCAGAGGATCCAGATCCATACAACTACACAACACCCCAAAAATCAGACCAGTCACCAGTGAAATTATAGAAATATTCTAATCAACACTCTGGTCATAACACTTTGGACCACATGACATTTCTAACTGATGGTAAACTCACAATGAACATGTTACAACAATCCAAACAGGATGTAACTGAGCCAGGAATCATTATAGCTAAATCAGGTACCTCCTAGCCTATTTACCATAATTTAGCACTACCTACAAATAAAGCTTGTGTAATGGAAGTCTAAAGGTAGTATGTACAATGTTGAGAAAATACAAATCATTACTTACATTCTTGCATGCTCCTTATTGTGTCTGCTGTTGTTAGTGATGACATCACTTCAGAGATTTGTCTTCCTGTGGAGTAAAACAAACATTACATAGGGGATACTTGACATGGATTCATGTAGCTTCAGCAAAGTTTTATTACAATGTGGATAAGGAGGATTGTATCTTGCTGTATAAACTGATGGCAAACAGTGACAGTTTAGAGAAACACAGCCTTCCGGTACTAGTAATTTTATCATGACTCTTATGCTAGAGGTTTCATGAAGTCTTGACCTATTGTGAGACTTGCAATAAAACAAACCCCTGTGAATCTTTCTTTAGTGTTTGAGAAAAATCTATTTTCAATATACCTGAATGTTAAGAATCACACTTCTCCTCCAAGAAAACAAACATACAATGGAATTTCATAATGTAATATTTAAATATCAGTCATAAAGTTTAGCATATTCTTGGATTATTCCTCAATGATTTCCTCACTTGTATGTGACATAAAGGCAGAGAAAATAATCAAAACTGCTGGATGTGCAGAATTCATTTTGATGTTCTCATTGTAAGGTGGATAGATGTAATATGAACTTGAAATTTGATTAAAGAGATTGACTACTACCAGAATGTAATATATATATATATATATATATATATATATATATATATATATATATAGAGAGAGAGAGAGAGAGAGAGAGAGAGAGAGAGAGAGATATTTAAAGTGCAGATATAGATTGTCAGAAACTTCTGAATTATGAACAAGTGGCAATGTTAGAAGGTTCTTCCTGTATAATCATGAGTTTTAGTATGACACTGATAATTTAAAACAAGATGGCTAACAGGGCTTTTGGAAGATACAGAACCTGTTATATCCCAGCTACCTTTGGCCCCTGTACCTGACCCTGGGTTTGGCTTTGACCAGGATGAAGAATATGTTGGTATTTCTCCGAGTCAGCAAGACCCAATGAATTTGCAGCTGCCACTTGTTGACGATACACAGCCGGCTCTAATTGAAAGGGAGAGTGTTGTGGATAACTCTACTCCCTTGCCAGATGTCTCTAGCTCACCGGAATCAGTGTCCTTCAACTGGAGAGAGTATTTAAACAAGCAGAGATCTGAGAAACAATCGCTGAGGAGAAGTGCCCGCTTGGCTGAGCGTGGAGACTCTTTCTAGAAGCCTTTCCCTTGGGAAAGATTTAAGTCTACTTTCCTGTTATTTCGCGAACCAAGATTTATTTCCATGATCTCAAGTTCCTGCCTTGCTTCTAAGAACTAGTCTTGAACATTTGGACCCCGTTCGTCTGCCTAGCTTGTTGGTTTGATTCCCCACTCAAAGGCTATCATTAGTTTTGAGTGTGTTTCAGTTTCTGGACTTTGGCCTCTACTACTGGACATATTCCTTGACATTTCTGGACTATCTTATACCTTTTCTTAAAGGGCTATTGCTTGCTCAACTTTCCCACCATTTCATTTTTGGATTACTATTTGCTTTAATAAAGATATTAAAAGATTATTGGTCTCTGTGTTGGATTTCAGTGCTCTCGCTGTCTGGATTGCCACAGAACCACTCAACACTTTCTTTGCCTTGGTCTTCTCTGGAAAAAAAACAGTTCTCAACCTGGAGAAAATGGACCAAATAATGCAATAGGGGGAAGGCAACACAAAATAGAAAAAAGTGCTGCAGGCTATCTAAATGAATTCAAATTTCCAGGAACAGATGACCTTGACCAAGGGGTATTAAAGGGCTAGAAGTAATTTCAGCAATGTGAAGAATGGCCTTGAATATGAGAGGAACATGCCAGATCTGAGGCTGCTCCATGGCATATTATACTCAATTAAACTGCTCGGTGTAGAGAAGGAATGGATTCAAACTACAGGAAAAGAGATACCACCTAAACATTAGGAAGACCTTCACAATGGCTGGGGATATTTGTCAGTGGAATCCACTACCTTCGAGTCTCCTTCTTTAAAAATAAGTTGTTGTGATTATATATTTGTTGTTGTGATTATATATTTCCTACATGACAGAGTTGCACTGTATGCACCTTAGTCTCTTCCAACTCTACTACTACTACTACTACTACTAATAATAATAATAATAATAATAACCCTCACATCATCCGAAAATACATCACACAGTCCTAGACACTTGGGAAGTGTTCGACTTGTGATTTTATGATACAAAATCCAGCATATCTATCTTGTTTGTTGTGTCATAGTAAAATAATAATAATAATAATAATAATAATAAACAACTTTATTTGTAACCTGCCCTATCTCCTCAGGAGGGACTCAGGGCAGTTTCCAGAACAAAAAATGGCAAACATTCAATGCCATATTGCACAAACAAAACAAATCAAACAAAATAAATGACAATAATGCAAGGACGTTGCTCAGGGAATGTCAGACCCCTGGCAGCAGGGCACCAAGAACCATACACGGAGGCCAATCTCTATCTAATATCTTTATTAAGGAAATGTATAAAAGTAATAAAAACAAGTGAAGAATATAGTTCAGAAGCAGACCTTTCAAATGAGGTCAAAAATAGTCCAAAAATGCAATGTCCAATAAATGATATTAGAGTTCAAAGTTTAAACCCAATACCGAAACACACACTATTGCCAAGCAATAGTGTGGGGAAATGCCAGAGTCTTAGAAGTCCAAGGAAGCTTGACAACAAGGCTGGAAATAGTCTTGGTTCTTTAACAAGGTCCGTGACTAGAAACAAGGCAAACAGTGAATCTTGGAACAAGGTCCGTGACTAGAAACAAGGCAAACAGTGAATCTTGGAACAAGGTCCGAGGTTAACAGCAAGGCAAGGCAGTACTTGAATTCTTGATCCGGGAAGCAAGGAACTGGGGTTACGAAGTCCACACACGATCTCACTCCTGAAGCAGCTCTGTTAACTCCGCAAAGATTCTCCCGCGTCAGGCACCTATATTGGGTCTCGCTTTCCCGCCAACAACCTCTTTCCCTAGAGAACGGGAAGCGAAACCCAACTTTGTCCAGATGCAAGACTCCTTAGAATTTCCCAAGGGAAGCAGGTCTAATCAGCCTGCTGTTTGGCTGCAATCCGTAAACTCCTGCGATTCTGTTCCCTGACTCCTCTGTCAGCACAATAGGATTCTCTCCTAGGGAACAGAGGCGAGGGATGTCCAAGGTCTGTTTTACTGAATTCTTGGGTACAAACATCAACATCCGGCAGGTGAAAAGACTCCGGCTCTTGTTGAACCGGCGAAAACCCCATGTTTTCGTCTTCATCAGCCTCGATGGCATTAGGAACAGGACTACAAGGCCCATGAGGCATCACAGGGAATGCCCAATTTTTTATGTTTTTACCATTCTTTTTTTTTTTAATAGTTTTTATTGTTTCCAAATAAAATTTACAGTGAGAATGTGAAAACGCATAAGAACTTTAGAAACAGAAGTGCAATGAGTAGATAGAAAGAAAAAAGAGAGAAAAAGCGGAAGAAAAAAAAACCCCGAAATAATGATAGTAAAAATAAAAAATAAAGAATAAAAAGTAAAACTTGTCACTTCCATCTCTTACACAGATACATTAAATAGATACAATCTTTGATCCATTTGTTTGTTTCTCTGTTCATACTTTCTGATTCTGATTCAGTGTCAGCCTCTACTTTACCTTCAATCATTATTAACAAACTTTCTTTAAGAGTTAAATTAGCACCTTCATTTGCCTCTCAACCAATTTTTTTTATCAAGTCCCAGTTTGTTTGCTTTTTTGGAATTCCATAATTATTTTTTAGTAAGTACGTCAATTTGTCCATATTCATTATTTCCAAAACCTTATTTAGCCAGCAACTCAATTCCGGAATTTCTTTCTTTTTCCAATATCTGGCATATATTATTCTTGCCGCCGTTGTGAGATAATTAAAGAGAATTTCTTTATTTTTATCACTTTTGATATTAAGCATCCCCAGAAGAAAGTGTTTGGGATCCAGTTCTATATTAATTTGCAACATCTTTTGTATTGCTTGGTGAATTTTCTTCCAATAATTTTTCGCCTTTTTGCACGTCCACCAACAGTGGTAAAAAGTTCCCACTTGGTCATTGCATTTCCAGCATTTATTTGAAGTTTTATTATTAAAATTTGATAATTTTTGGGGGGTCAGATACCAGCGGTAAAACATTTTGATCCAATTCTCTTTCAATTCTATTGCATAGGTGAGTTTTAATCTGGAGTTCCAGGCCTTTTCCCATTCCACTAAATATATTGTTTTACCCAGGTTTTGGGCCCATTTAACCATGCTTTCTTTTACTGGGACCGTTTCCGTCTCCCATTCAATTAATTTTGTGTAAATTATGGATATTTGTTTCTTTTCCAATTTCATTACCTTGTCCCAAAAGCTCTCTTTTTCTTCGAATCCTAATATTCTGTCTTTATTATAATATTCTTTTAGTTGCATATATTGGAACCATCCCACATTGCGGAATTTGTTGTTGATCTCTTCTTGGCTTTTTATAATATATATCCCCTTTTCCTTAGTTAAGATATCTTTATATCTGGGCCAAATTTCTCCTCCTATCTCTCTCCTCTGGCATGCTTCTAAAGGGGAGATCCATCTTGGAGTTTTCTGGTATAGTTTACTTTTATACTTTTCCCAAATTTTTAGAAGCGAGGACCGAATGAAGTGGTTACCAAAAAAATTTTCTGTCATTTTTTTCCCATACCACAAATATGCATGCCATCCTGCCCTTAAGTCTGTTCCCTCTAAAGTTGTAATTCTAGTATTTCCCAGTGTGGACCAATCTTTCACCCATACAAGGCCACAAGCGTCATGGTAAAGTCCCAGATGTTTTTACCATTCTTGTGAGAAGTTTCTCACATGTCAGGAGGTTAAAATGTCTCCCTTCCTTCTATGCTTCTATCAAGGAGTAAAACAAATTATATTCTGACAGAACTTACAGGAGTTGTCTGCAAGGACTTCTAAAAGTGCATTTTTTTTGCTTAATTTAATCTTTTGCCTTCAAATGTGTTCATTTTAATTGGTTCAATTCTGTGGATAATTTAATCGTATCTTAACAAGATTTTTATGTTTTGCTTATGCCTTTGCAACTCATTTTAACTGCATAGAATTGTAATTATTGTGAGCTCCCTTGGATTTCAGCATACGAAAATGCATGGGTATAAATGAAATAACAATAACACTTGCCAGTTTTAGATATCAAACCAAAGGCTATTGGAGGACAAACATGAAGCTAAGACAATCCTAGAACAATAATGAAAAGGGATATGAGGGGTATTTGGTCATCTTTGAATAGTATGGCTCTTTGTATCAAGATATAAATTATAACTAGAGTTATAAAGGCATGGTGATTCTACTGAGGGCCACTAGTTGTTTGCAGTGGCATAAAGAGCTCTGCTTTCATTTTTCTGCCAGCATCACTTTAATGAAATTTGAAGTAATTATAAACAAAGTTTGATCCTGTCCATCATATGTTAACTGAAACAAAGCTAGAAACATGCCAAGGCAATTTATTGAAAAAGCTATTTGATTAGATGGACAAAATAGATGAAAGCAGAACTGGCAGTCAGATGCTCCTGAGCATTGTTCATGTTTCTGGCACTGGCTCTTGATGTGGTTATAGAATTAGATTTTTAAATTTCCTTAACTGGCCATACTAAGTGGTGGATTCTAGGGGACATAGTGGGGGAAAATTTCCCACATTCAGTTTCTCCAGAACTACAGTGTGCTGATTATCTAGATAGACTCTCCTTGGCATCAGCTGGAGTTTGGTTCCAGGATCTGCTATACATATCAAAGTTTTTGGATCCTCAATTCCCATTATGTGCAGTAGCATATAAAATTATGTTCTTTATATAAAATGGAAAACAAGGCTTTCTTTTTTGGATTTTTCAAACTATAGTTGCTTGAATCTGGATCTGAATCAAAACAGGTGATGTGTGAATATATATTGCATTTCAAACTGTCTCTCTTTGCTAAACTTTCTTGACACAATAAACAAATGGGGAAGGGATGGGAGGGACATGACTGATTTTTTCACAGTTTGATATTTATGCAGACAAAGTAAATTAAGACATGTGGTACTCTAAATCCTGCTCTGGCTCTAACCATGTATCTAAAGATACATGATGGATAACGGGAAATGGCAAAGACCTTCTTTCAGAAGATTTATTAAATACTCTGAGAGATTGAAAGCCACGCCTGTTGCTATCGAACTTTTTTTGTTTATTTTTTAAAAAAACAAGTCAGTTAAATATTAACATCTTTAGGCTTAATTTTAAAGACTACTTGTTTTGTTTCTGTCTTTTTTGTGTTCATCTTCATACTTCAAGTGGTACTCAAACTGCCTCTGGGTGTGTGTGTTCTTTATCAGAACATAAAATTATTAGAAAGTTAGACTTCTTCATACACTATGCAGATTATGTGGATGATAATTCTAAATAATAATAATAATAATTTTATTCTTATATCCCGCCCCATCTCCCCGGAGGGACTTGGGGCGGCTTACATGGGGCCATGCCCAGACACGACAGCACAAATCAGATAAAACATTAAACCGAGCAGTAAAACTTCAACATGATTAAAAACAGTCATAAAAGTCAATATACACAATAATATTAAAATCCCGATTTGGAATTCCCATTCTAAACAGCAGATCTTCAGATTCTGTTGAATGTAACAAATAAAGATAGATTTTCATAAAATGAACTTACAGTAACATTGTTGGAAGTTAAATCTGTGAAGATTTTTTAAAAAAATCTGTGATCCTTGCTTGCCTAGAGAAACAGCTGTGGATCCAGGTGGGAGGCAGACTGCATTGGATAATACTGAGCATTGGATGAGCAAAGGTTGGATAAGCAAGACTCTACTGTATTTCGTTAAAGTAATTGTGCACATAGAAGTACTTCCAGGGCTGCTTTCTCCATCATTTTCAGAAATCTTGGGGTGAAACTTTCTTCAGTGGTAGAACACATTTAACACTGTTATCCCCCCCCCTTCAAGTTTCAGAATGTTTCACCCATCTATTGATTTTTAAGGAATTGTTTTGGTTTTAATAAAAAAAGGTTTAAAAAACAAACTATAAGAGCTATGTCCTAGAATTTCTCTAAAATTACACAACAAAATGAAGGCATAATTCCCTCCAAGCTTCAGATAGATTAGCACATCTGTTGTTTTGGGGATTTTTAAAAGTTTTTGTCAAGAAAGAAATCTTTTTTAGTTGCTATGGCTGGATGGAGTGGGGCGGGGTGGTGTGATGTGCGGTTGTGGACACTATTGGAGGACATGACACATTTACCACTGCAAGCAAGCCCATCAAGTTTCAGAACATTTGTCAAACTAAATTAGTCTCTGAATGGAACCCAGCTCTTGCCCTTGCCCCCTTCTACTCTGTGTCCTCCTCTGGCATGTTGTGCTTCATTTTAAAGGTTATACCAACTTTGCCTCACTTTGGATCAAGTTGAAGGATACACCTGAGCTTTTTGGAAACTTTAGGTAGTCTGGATAGCAGAATTCAGTTCAGTTGGACCAACCCATTGTCAGGATTGGATACCAGCACTTTCACCCTTTCCCTATGTTAATCGGTGAAGGGATCTAAAGGCAGTGATGGTGGCACAGACACCATCACTGCCCTTAGCTGGTCACAGAGTTGCATCTGAACTCCTGGCCACCATGGGCACCCTGTTCTGATATCGAGTCATCATGTGAAAAGCAAGATATTACACCTCATCCTTCTTGTTGTTTACCGGTCCTTCTGCTGATGACAGAACAGGGTGTCTGTGATGGCCAGAAACTTGGATAGAGCTCTATGGCCAACTGCAAGTTGTGGCAGAGACACAGAGGGTGAGGTGACAGTCTAGCAGGCTGATATGTTCTCAACCTGGATGTATCATGTGGACACCAATGCAGCACTGCAGCAGGTTCAGCCAGGTGCACCTGGCCCTGAATTGAATAGCCCATGTAAATTCACCCTAGGTTAAGCTGATATAAAGTCAGTGAGAACTAGAGTGATACAATGGTTGGAGTCTTCAGAATATGACTGGAGAGAGTGAGGTGTAAAAATTTGCACATGGTGACAAAACTCACAGGTTCACCCTAGATCAATCTACTTCCCTCACAGTAAAGGTGAAAAATATAACTAAAAATTTTCCTCTTCCCATCCAGTGTCATCTTTATATGTCTGTTTCCTCTTATGTTACTAAACTTCCTTGAATGAAATACTGTTTAGTTGGTTGGTTGTTTTTTTGTTTTGTTTTTACATAAATACAGTTACCAACTGAGGACTTATGCAATCATATTCCAAATGACAACAACAGAGTATCTGTCTTACACTTTCGAAAAAAGAGATTGAGAAAGAGGAATCCAATAATGAGAAATTTCTGTATGGATAAGGAATCTGACCAGTAAAATAGACATTATGCAGGTAGCATAAGCACATGAGTGAGAGCCACATAGAGAAGGAACTTCACCTGTTAGGAATGTATTGTTCTCAAAGCCGAATTGAGAAAAGGCAAAAAGCTGTTAGTGCTCTCACAGCATTGTTTGAAATATGCCCTTGTGTCTAAAGAAGTCACAACGAGTCATTTGAAACTAAAGTCAAAATTCTTGGAGGCAAGTTGATAAAGGAGATTGCAAGCAAATTAAGATGTTAAACTTCTGAACAAAATGGAAAACAGTGAAAAGATCATAATAACTGTATAAAAGAATAATCTAAAGACATAATGACAACTGCGGTATCTTTGAGATTTTGGAATATATCATGGATAACATAGAACAAAAATACAGAATAACTGTTGTGACTTAAAATAGTTATACTTTTTGTAATATAGCACAGAGAGCCAATATGATGTGATGTTTTGAGCATTGGACTCCAATATTGGAGACCAAGGTTTGAATACCTGCTATGTGAACCTTGGCAAGTCATACTCTCTCAGCCTCAGTGAGAGACAAGGCCTTCTGAATAAATCTTGCCAAGAAAACCTGTGACAGGTTCATTTAGAGTGGACATACGTTGGAAGAAACCTGGATGCACACAGCAACAACTACATTGCAGAAGATGAATTATTAGGAAAGCTAATGCAATCCACATTATCTTTACTGAGTAGGGGGAGAAATGATTTCTGAAATAAAATTTAAACTTTTCAGAATGGCAGTTTTCTTTTTTTAACTATTTAGAAATCAATGAAAATACACATATGATGGTCAGTACAATCTGCAATCTTGCTTCAGGATATATTGAGAAGAAGCAAACTTAGCAATAAGTCCTGCAGAATTGACAAAAATAAGACTATCTATTAACTAACAGCCCTAAAATATCTGGGAAAGCTATAGTTGCAGATTTTTTTCATGTGTGTGTCAGTGAGGGCTATAGGAGAAGGGCTTGAAAATCTCAATGCTAACATTTTATCACATTTCGCTGTAGCACTAGCCATAGATCCATGCAGTTTCATTTCAATGGCAACATTTCTTTGGGGTTTAGGCAGGACAATGTCATTGCTCAAGGGCTGAACCAGGGACTTTTTGCAAGCAAATGATATGCTCTGTAACTGAGCTATCTTGGTGATGAAGCTCAATGTATCTGGATGAACTGAGTTGCCTTGAGGCTTAGCATAAAGGCCAGTGACCTGCTTGTTTGAAGACATTAATGCTTTTTAAGTGTAGTGGTTTGAATTAATTTTCTGAAAGGCAAATGCCTTGAAAGAGATTGAATGTAGTTCAAGGTTTTCCACATTTCCCCCCCAGAAAATGTTTATGTATTTATGGCAAGTAACAATGATGCCAAGTATGTACTGGGTGTGTATTGTGAGGAGGTAGCCATGACAAGCTAGCCAACAAGAATCCCTAAGCCACAGGTTTAACTATCTGATCATTAACATCTTTCCAGAAATGATTAAAAAAGTGAAACATCTATCCAACTTGTTGTTCTGTTTTTTTAGGGGGGTTAAATTGAGGGTTAGGGGCGACTGCAGTGTAATTTGTGGCCAAAACCATCCAAACAAATCTTGTTACAAGGATGTCAAAATGTTTCTTACATAATGAAAAGAAATTCAATGCCATGAGGTTTTGCCAGGGTTAATGCATAGAAATCAGACTATATGTGCCCCTTCTCTCCATCCTCTGTAACATTTCTGTATGAATTACATAAAACCTGTTCTTTGTCACTTTGAAATTGAATGAAAGAAGGTGGTCCTTGAAATTAGTGAAAGATAAATTATAACCAATGCATTGGTTAAAATTATCTTCAGCTTTTTAATACTGTACCCTTAGGGCCATTGGTAATAAATGGTGTTGGGTCACAATGAGTAATTTTTATTTTAATGTCTACTGTTTTATAGGTATTGAGAAAGAATGAGCTGAAAGATAATAGCACTGTGGTTTTAATAACATTAGCAATATAACCTTCAGGTTTTGAGGAGAGGGGGGGATCCTGAATATTTCAATCTGTATTCATCCCTTCCAAGTAAATGGGTTTTGCATGCAACATCTGTATTAGCTCTTTCACTTCAGTGCAGTATCATTATCAGAAATCTCTGAGCGTAATAAAAATTCATTCCACATTTTGCCTTATCTAATTTTGTTAATTAAATACCACATGTTATATTGAAAAAGGTATGCATTCTCTGCATTGAAAGACTAATGATGCGTCACATTGCATATCTTGTAATCATCAGCAATTTTTCCTTGACCAAATTGTAATGGAGACTATAATTCAGTCCTGAATAATTTAAAGACAGGATTAAAAAAAATATGAGCTGTAACCTGCAGTGCTTCAAATGCCGCCAGAAATGTGTGAGGGTGAGGAGCTGTGCTTTGTCATCAGAAAGATTTTAATATGACACTGAATATTTGAGGGGGGAAAATGTTGATTAGCCATCATTAGATCTGGACCTATTTTATTACATCAAGCGCAAGCATCCTAAGACCAGTGGGACTTATGTGAAAATATTGAGTCCATGGAAATCCTGTATAGGAGTGGCTCTAATTCTAGGCTACATGTTTTCGGTTGCATCTGCTCACCTTAGAGATTCCAGCCTTTATATAGAGATGTTATTAAGCATGTTAAACCAGCTTGGATGGACCTTGCTACAACAAATATGGTTGTGGCATAAGTTATTTATGCACTAAGATGGGGTTTTATAAAGTGCAGTCTGCAGGCCATAGGTTGTTGGGGTTTTCTTTGCAACCTGTGGACTGTCTTCAGCACTGAAATATCTCTAACAATGAAGAGAATAGGGTGAAGAATTATGGCCTACTATGCTAAGAAGTGCTTAGGGTGGCTAGATTTGGTTTTGCAGAGGTATAACCCCAAGATCAAAATAGTGTTATCACACTATCAAACCAGGCAGAAATGACAATTTTGGTTTGTTTACTCGGACTCCTCCATCTCTGATTATACCTATGAGAATTGTTGAACTCGGTTGGATAGTTGGACCTCCACATTTGTAGGTTTGACATTTGAGGATTTTATTATTTGTGGATTTGATTAAAACGTTACAGTACAGTCTCACTTATCCAACATAAATGGGCTGGCAGAATGTTGGATAAGCGAAAATGTTGGATAATAAGGAGGGATTAAGGAAAAGCCTATTAAACGTCAAATTACATTATGATTTTACAAATTAAGTACCAAAATATCATGTTTTACAACAAATCGACAGAAAAAGCAGTTTAATACACAGTAACATTATGTAGTAACCAGGCCTGTAGCGAGGGGGGGGGGGGGTTAGGGGTTCAACCCCCCCCCCCCCCCGAAATTTTTCAAGTTATAAAAAAATTCTCGTTTACTCATGAATTTTAACTGGTTAACCAAATCCCCATGCTAAGTCTATGAGATGCAAAACATTAAGAGTCCCTCCAGGCACTATCTCAAGCAGATATTGACAGGTTTGTAGCAAGGAGGGGTATGTGCTAGGGGTTCAACCCCCCCCCCCCCCCGAAATTTTCAAAACCCCTCCCGAAATTTTTTTCTGGCTACGGCCCTGGTAGTAACTACTGTATTTATGAATTTTGCACCAAAATATCGCAATGTATTGAAAACATTGTCTACAAAAACACTGACTACTAAAAGTCAGACTGCGTTGGATAATCCAGAATGTTGGATAAGAGAAGGTTGGATAAGCAAGACTCTACTGTATTTCTGTTAATCTCTATGTTCTCCTGTACAGAAGTTAACTATAGAATCATGGTGGAGGACCTATAGATTCCCCGAAATTTGTTCTGTTTCTTTGTGCTTCTTCCACTTTTGTAGTGTTTTGTGTCCCTAGCCCCAGTGAATGTAGAGCAGGCAAGGACAAACTTTGGCCCTCCAGGTGTTGTGACTTCAACTTGCATAAATCCCAGCCAGATTACTGACTGTTAGGAATTGTGTTGTCCAAAACTCCTGAAGGGCTGAAGTTTGCTCATTCCCGATGTAGAGGACTAAATAAAATATTACGATTCATGTCTCAAGAAAGAACTAGCTTTTCTGGGTTGTTGTATGTTTTCCGGGTTGTATGGCCATGTTCCAGAAGTATTATCTCCTGATGTTTCACCCACATCTATGGCAGGCATCCTCAGAGGTTATGAACTAGCTTTTCTTTTTATTTAATACCTTTACCATTAATTGAGGGAAACAGTTGAAACCAACTTTCTCTTCTGGCACTTTCCTTATTGCTTATGTTAATAACAAAATTACTGTTGTATAAACGTATGATTGATGCTTCCTTTCATCAATTCTGAATTTTAATTAGAAAGAATTAGTAAATTAGGGAAGTAAGAAAATTTAATAATAATAACGTTGAGTGGGTTGTGTGGGGAGCTCTTTTTCTTAGATTATTGTAACTTGTTTTATTCCCTTTAGCAACTTTTTGACTGTGATTTGGCAATATGAAATTATAAATAACACATCTTAGGTTCACAAAATGTACAAGAAAAGGTATTAGTTTATCTTCAAAATTATCATCATACAGGTTAATGAAACAAGCTCAAGATATCACCTTATAAATACTATTTAAAAGAAAGCCGCAGTAATTTGCAGCCTGAACAACCTCAAGCTATGAATTTCATCAGTTGATTGCCAATTATTGCTCAAATGATTCTTTATTGCCAATTATTCCTTATGATTCTAATTTTCTCAGATTGATGGGCTCTCACAATAAATTTCAGAGGAGTTCTAAAGACTGCTTGGAGCAGATGTTCTCTTTCCAGGATACCGTATTTGTTCCTTCTAAATAATGCTTCCTTTTCTTTCAAGTCTGATTATGGCCTATTTTTAGGGGAAAGGTATTGTAATCTCAAGAGTTTTTCCACTGAGAGTTTTCCAAACATCAACATTTGCTAAGAAACCAGTGATTAAACATTTTCTGATTGATTTCTTGGTTAATAGCCTGTATTCCTGTCTCACACATACTTTGATCTCTTTCAATTAATTGTGCATTTGGTTTGATTTTTGTTACTTTCAACTTGTTCCTGGGAAAGGGCTGAGGATAAACAGGTTTTGTAATCTGATGGAAAAAAAATTCCACTATTGTAATTCTTAGCAACACTTTGATGGCACCAAAACTCTCATTAAATGTCCATTATTCTCACATCATACATGTATAAATGGTGGAAATCCAGTTGGGAATTAAGGTACATTGGCAAGACTAGTATGCCGTTTTTATCCAGTATTCCTGAAATGTTTCATGAAATTATTCTGCACACATGTTTTTGGGAGAGGGGTATGGAATCTGAGTGCTTTTGTACAGAAAATCCATTCTAGATCATGATTTTGGTGCCTGATTGCTCTTTTCTTTGCAAAAACCCCCAACTATCTTACACAAAAAGAACTTTATACAGAAATATGTTGCACATAAAATAGCAATCTTGTATGGTGTCACTTTTTATGTGTGCAAATTTTCATTTTTTTGTTTTTTGTGTGTAATATTCTTGTACGTGTTTTTGTTGCACACAATTATTGGGTTTTTAAAAATAGAAAACGGCAATTTCACACAAAATGGAAGTTGCTTTTTGAAACAAGTTTGTTTTCATTCCACTCCCACCAAACTCCAGAATGCAAAATGATTTGTGAAACACTTCCGGGTGTGTGAACATTAGGCTAGAACTGAATAGTAGAGTAATATTAATTTTCTCTGCAACAAAGAAAAATATGAAAATTACTTATCCTCATTTGTAAGGATGATATAATCAAATATTGGCATATGTGGAGATCTCTGATTATGTGTTCTTTCAATTAAAAATGGTAAGGTTTCTGGACCCACTCTAATAAAATATTGTTAGCTCCTAGTTTTAAAAAACCTACTAAAATCTTACCAATGTACTCTAGAATCTGGTTGCTATCACTGTGTGATCTACTAGGGTCAGCAAATATCCAGAGTTACCATAAAATGGGGTTAAGATTGCCAGTTTGGTGTTGTAGTGGAGCAGTGGTTCTCAACCTGTGGGTCCCCAGATGTTTTGGCTTTCAACTCCCAGAAATTCTAACAACTGGTAAACTGGCTGGGATTTCTGAGAAATGTAGGCCAAAACACCTGGGGATGCACAGGTTGAGAACCACTCTAGTAGAGTGTTCTCTGAAACAGAGCACTCGAGGGTAACACAGAAATAGCAACATCTCTTTATATAGGATTCTTGTAGAACACATGTGTCAAACACAAGTCCTGTGTACCAAAGTCAGCCCACCATGTCAGTTTATGTGACTCCTCCCAGCTGTATTCAAACAAAGCCAAAGATACTTCATTTAAGTTTTTTTTTTAAAAAAGATCAGCATAGAAGAGACTGGGGAGGGAATAAGAAAGAAAGACAGAGCAAGGGAGAAGAAGGGAGGGAAGAGGAACCCACCAGATATGCCCAACATCAACCTTGTCCATTCTAACTGGACAAACAACTGTGATGCCTGAAGAGTCTTAAAATCAATAAGATGATTGCAATATTTCCCTCCTCTTTCAAAAAATGTCTATTAACAATGTTATTTCTGCCCAAAATCAATACAAAGAGGGAAACACTAACCAGAATGCAATGAGGATAGTGTGAGATAAGGTGTCTCAGATTATTGAACAATACATTAATGAGTAGTTATATTTAGTCTTACAATTACAACCATCCCTTTGGAGGCAACCATAATGCTGATGGGGCCCTCAGCAAAATTGAGTTTGACTGCTGTAGAATGTCTTTAAGCTGTGTTCCGGATTATCCACAATATCCATGTTCCAATATGTTGGGCTGTATTGCATGGGGCAAGTGACACCTCAATCCCATTTTGGTGACACCCCCCACCCATAAAGTTGAATAGATTAGATTCTACCACTGCAATTGCTCACCCCAGTCCTAATCCATTTGCTAGATCTTGGGGTTTTTTTTCTCCATTGTTGGTATTGTAGGAGGAAATCTATATATATTAATCAAAATGATTGCCTTGTTCTGAAGGCATCCACTTGGAAGGTCTGATCAATATAAATGTCCCAAATGAGTAGATGTACAAGATAGCAGGAAACTTCTGGTGTCTTGTTTATTCAACGTATTGCCTATTCTCTCCCTATAGGGGAGCCAAGACAGCTCCCCATTTAATAAAGTTAATAAAGAGATGCATCTTTTAAAGGCCTGATTTTACCCCATTGACTTCATAGTGTCAGATTAAAATTTTGCTGGGTTTGCTCAACTGGCAATCTTGTGTTATAATCATAACAAAGAGCATGTGTTGTTGGATGTGAAGGACATAATAAGACTATAGAGAACATATATTGAATAGGTGGGAATGTAGGAATTCAAGCTACTTTGTCATATTCCAACTCAGCTCACTGATTCATGTGACTTCAGGCAAGTCTATGTTCTTCACTTTGTCCTTTTCTGTAATGAGCACTGTAAGACATGTGAAGAAATTTGAATAATTATAAATCAAGGGAATCTCTGATGAAAGGCATTTTACAGAAGTATGATATTCTTGCTTGGCTTCATACTTCAGAAATGAAACAGAGCTCTTTACAGCTTTTGAGTCCCTGTACTCTCATTAAGTCACAGCCGAATACTACTCTTGGGTTTCAGCAATTACTTAAGGAGTTAACATCTCTGATGTGGCAGTAGGCTTGATGCTGCTCATTGTGATCTAGGCAGATTCATTTTCAGTGAGATACCAACTAAAGATGACTTATGTGATAGAATAACATATTTGTTCATGAAGTTTTTTTTAAACCTTGACTTAAGTAAAAGTTTTGTTGAAAACAAAACTAGAAAGCAAATTTTAACTAAAAAGCAGGGCCGGTCCAACAATGAGGCGAATTAAGCGGTCGCTTCGAGCGCAAAACATACGGGGGCGCAGTCGAGATTGCTTTTTCTGTTGATTTCTTGTAAAACATGATGTTTTGGTGCTTAATTTGTAAAATCTTAATGTAATTTGATGTTTAATAGGCTTTTCCTTAATCCCTTCTTATTATCCAACATTTTTGTTTATCCAACGCTTTTATTTTTCAGTGATTGGTTAGGGGGGCGCCAAAATTCTGTTCGCCTATACTTGAAACATACCTAGGGCCAGCTCTGCTAAAAAGCAAAAGCTTTTGGAAATGAAATGTTGTAGAGTTCTATGCTTTGGCAGAAATGATTTCACTATGCATGTGTTTTCAAGTTGCCTATTGACTTCTGATGACCTCATTAATTTCATAGAGTTTTCTTGTGCAAGGAATATTCAGAAGTGGGTTTTGCCATTCTTTCCTCTGAAATATAGCCTACAACACCCGAGATTTGTTGGTGGCCTCCTATCCAAGTTCTAAACAGAGGTGTTCTCACTTGGCTTCCAAGATGTGATGGGATCTGGTGCTACAAAAGCAGCCATAGTAGCTTTTATGACTCTGTCCTATGAAATTGTAAGATTTTTAGTTTTGCGATATATTCTGAATTCATTGCTAGTTAGCTCTACTCTATGCCTCTGAGGCTAGATTTACACTGCCATATAATCCAATTTCTGAATCCAGATTTTGAACTGGATTATATGAGATTACACTACCATATAATCCAGTTCAAAGCAGAAAATCTGGATTCAGAAACTGGATTATATGGCAGCGTAGATGGGGCCTGAGTTATAGTACTGGAGAATTGTGAAAAAAATTATGAGAAAGTGGAAAAGATTACTTTCAGCAGTGCAGGCCATATATGGGTAGTAGGGTCCTTGACAGCATGGCAATAGATTGGCAAATTTGAAAGTTGCTTGACGTGACTGGTAGGGTTGTACATTCGGGGTAAACCCTGACCCGTTTCATGTCCCAGCTTTCAATGGGGCCCCCAATCTGTTTTATGGGAATCTCCTGAAATTGGGAGGGAAGATATCTGTTTTCACTCTATGGTGCTGAAAGATCTATTTTCTATCAGCCCATTATGGGGGCGGGGCTTCCCACCCAGGCTCTTTTTCCTGGCGCATGCTTTAAGGAGGCTTCCTTTTACCTGCTCTTTCTATTCTAGAGTAAGAGGCGCTCAGCTAGCTGCAGGCCCTGGCAAGCACGGGTACTCCTGCATGTCATACGCGCAGTCTCCTTGGAAAGAAAGTGCATGTGTGGCCCAAAGTGCTCGTGTATGCCAGGGCCTGGAGCTGAGCACCTCTTACTCTAAAGTAAGAGGCACTTGGCTGGCTGCAGGCCCTGGCAGGCAGAGGCACTCCTGAATGCTTTTGTGTTGAGCTGATTTCCGAAGCGGAAGGGGCTCTCCTGTTTTATGCTCCCAAAGAAACGAAACACACAAAAGAAACAAATGAAATGGGAGAAATGAATTCTATGCACATGACTAATGGCTGGTGCATGAAAAATTTTCCATGTGCACATTGCTGGCCCAAAAAATTGGGGGAGAGCTCCTACATGGCCAGTAGCATTACAAACCACCATAAGGTTGCTACTGGATGTTCTGCTATTCTACCATGTTTGGTAGCATTTACGTTCCCTCAGGAAAGCCAACATACAGTTGTAGTAGTTTGAGTGTTGGACTAAGGCTCTAAAGAACAGGGCTCAGATCTTCATTTGGTCATGCAAACCTACTGGGTAATCTTGGGCAAATCACATTTTCTGAGCCACGGGGAAGGTAAAGACAACCTGTTTTCAACTAATCTTATCATAGGTTGGCCTTAGGGTCATCATAAATTGGAAATCACTTGAAAGCATACAACAGCCTTCCTCAATTTTGTCTATTTTAAATGGATTGCAGTTCCTGTCATTCTAATTTGCATGGCCATGGGAGGCTGAGGATGATGGCAGCTATAGTCCAAGACATATGACAAACACCAGATGATAAAGTGCTGCAGTGACTGTTCTGTACAAAATTAATATTTACAAAAATATCCACAGAAGCTGCAGTAGTTTATGGACAGAAATACTATTTTGGAAAAGCAAGTCCTGCTGATACATCTGGGGGTAATCCAATACAGAACATATCTATCAATCAAAGACTGCTACTTTAAAGATTTCTTGCTAACTTTTACCAAGCACAGGAAGTTCTGCTTTCATCCAGCCTCTTGTGGGTTTTTTTTTTTGGTAAATATCATTCAAAATAGACTGTACTGAGATGATTTGGAAACGATGCCCTAAACAGATGGAACAGATTTAATAGGGAAGCTTGGGATAGCTATTCAATCTGCATATCACTTTCATAAGTTCTTTTATACATTTTGTTTTGCATGCAAGTTTGTCAATGAGAGCTCACTCAGGAAATATATTCATTTTGAGTTATCATGCCAGTGAATTCCCTTATGCCTCTTCAAGATTTCTTCCTTCAATTTCTAGGAGTCTTTTGATGAGTCTTGTCTATTCTTTTCTTTTTAAATATCTTTTTTAAAAAAAATCTATTTAAGAAATCTTGAAAAACTTATGTGCTGAAAGAAATAATAATGCCTCTCATAAGCACTTTCAATCCTAGCATCTGTTGACAGTTAAATTAATGTGGATTCAAAATTAAGACAGTATAAATCCCCTTAACTTTAATTATTGACTGAGAATTGTAAGAAAAGATCAATTGTAAAAAGTCAGATAAAGGACAATAGGATTTGATTGTGATTGTGCATTTATTATTATTATTATTATTATTATTATTATTATTATTATTATTATCATTTATTAATATTTTTGTGTTCCTGCCCCTCTTTGGTATATGGTGGGATATAGACAATGAAAATAAATAAATCAAAAAAAGCACATGCATATTTAAACAATTCAAAATCCACAATTGGAATTCTGTGCACATGTATGGGAAATAAGCCTAGTTGAATACAGTAAAGATTACTTCCAAAATTCAATATTATTTGTACCATCATTTTTCTCCATATTGTATTTCAATACAATTAAAAATCTAAAAATATACAAACATTAAAACAGAATTAAATATTCACAGTTAAAATCCATAAAAGCATAATCAAAGCTAAAAACCCAGAACCCCGATGTGATATGCATAATATTGCATTGTAACTTTATTAACATCCTAATAATTTCTCTTAAGACTTCCAAAAATCAGTACTGTACGCTGCCCTGAGTCCCTTCGGGTGAGAAGGGCGGGATATAAATGTTGGAAATAAATAAATAAATAAACAAATACTTCCTACTCCATGGGTTATATCTGGCAGCAGGCATGTAGCCGGGGGGGGGGGGCTTGAGGGGCTTCAGCCCCCCCCTCAAAATTCTCAGGGTGGTCCGCGAGAAGGCCTTACATTTATTATTTAAACTGTTATGTTTATTCATATCATGATCTGATCCCCATGCTCAATATATCCCATATGCATGGGGGTATTGGGATAACGATACGAAAGGTTTGCTAGGCTAGACCCTCTCCTGCTCAGACTCAGCCCTCTCCGAACCAAAATCCCAGCCCTCCTGAAACAAAATCCTGGCTATGGGCCTCTCTGGCAGCATCCATGGTTTGGATATATATGTTTATCTGGATAAATCGATGAATATTAGCTATGTGTGGCTCCCCAAAACCTCCCCAAAATTCCATGGATAAGTGAATTGTTCAGAAACTTGATGGGCTAACAGTGATAAATGGGTTCTACCGTTATAGCAAGTTTCACCCCAATAGCTGTAAAAACTTGAGCAATTACTATAACAAAAAAGTAACAAAATTTTCACAACTTTAGAAACACTTTGGAAACAAAATGCCAGCACCCCCTTGTAAAGGACTAAGAACGACTAAGGCTCTTTCAGGTAGGGGGGAATCTTTTTTATCTCACCACTGCCACCAATTTGTAAAGAATTTATAACGACTGCCACCAATTTGCAATGATGCAACCACCAAAGACGCAGGGAGGAGATCTTTTACTTTTTCTTCTTCTTCTTCTTCACTTTAGATGGTAGCGTAACTTGGTTTAGAATATATACGACAGAGGCTTGGATGTTGAAAGAACAATAACAAGTTTATTCAGGCACAGAGCTTAGTGGTTTCAATGTAGTTTCTCACTTAGAGGTACACTTTCTTCAACAGTTGCAACAATAACATATGATGAATCCATTTTCAAAAGACTTTCTCCTTTCCTTGAGCAGTTTAAACCTTTTCCTCTTCCTTCAACTGATGCTATTAGAACACTTGTTATCTAACTGGAATTTCTTCCTTTTTCCACTCAGATTCTACCCAAAACCCAAACAAGTCACTTGACTTGCTTAATATGACACAACTAGATATCTGAACTTCCCTGGTTTCCCTAACCTGGAACCAGTCTCTTCCCTGTGACTCTCAGATCACAGACTGAGTTACTTTTCGAATTCTGTTCTATCTTCTGCTAAACGGCAGTTGGCTATGCCTACTTCTCCATGGCAACCAGCTTCAGAATGCTGAGATGGCTACCCCCTTCATGCAATAACTATAATACTTACCCTTGCAAAACAAATACACACAATTTAACATATCACATGTAAATAAAAATCCATACTTCAGTACACCCCCTAATTTTGTAATGAGTTGTGAAATATTTTTTTTCATTGATCACACAGTCCTACTATTAAGCATGAGTGAGCAGCCATTGAGGCTTGGGCTTTTCCAAATCCAGCAGGGCTGACAGCTTTTTACCACTGTTACCACCAATCTGCTGCCACTGAGAACCTGCTGGTGAAAATTCTGCTGAGGAACAGCTCCCAAAAAGAGTGGCAACAGAAACACTAGGGGACGTGTGATGTAACAGAAGCCTCACAAATTATAGGGGTACACATTGCCCCTGCTGTTGAAAATCGTGACATCCACAAAAGACTGTTAACAACATATTATAATTTTCCATTTAAGTGAAAGTGGCCTTTAGGAGCTGCCACCTGCCCAACTTGTTGGCTGGAAGTGGTGGCCAGTGTCATGTATCTCTCAAAGGGAGAAACTTGTGCCATAAAACTCCCATGTTGTTATTGCTGAGACCCTGTGAACTTGAAGCAAGAAGGGCGTTAATCAACAGAATTGGCAAGGGTTTGCATGTTCTCTTTCTTTTTTTTGGAGGATGAAAGGTTGATGGACCTATTGTAATGGAGGGTGCGATACATAGTCTTCCACACTTGAAGGTCTTTTTGAAGGGTAAAGCAGGAGACTTTCTTTTGTAACTATGAAACTATGAAACATCCCCACATGTATAGGAAAGCTTGGCACAACCATTACTAATCTTCTATATTTACATGTGAATGTTAACTCCTGTACATTATTGGTATATTTCACATTCATCTTTATTTTTCTTTTTTACTCTCTGCATGCTTGTCATGTCATAATACACTTTCAGTGTTTTCGTAGAGCTAAAAATAATTGTCCATGTTCTCCTACTCCAGAATAGAGTTCATTTTGATATCTCAATAGGTTAGCCAGACATGACTAACAATGAAAGTAGCTGTTTTATCCAATCACAATTATGTTTTTCCTCTCAAATGAATATGAAATACAGTTCTCACTTATCATTCATCTCACAGTGGAAAAAATAATTGAGCCTAAAATAATTTTTCTTCTCTGAATGCAGCTGAAATATTTAATGTGATTGGGTTGTATTTCTTTCAAAAAATCAATCATATATTATTATTTCACCATCTCTACTTGCTTCTAAATAACCCATTGTGCAGCAGAATAATTTACAGTTCCAGTGGATAAGCATTTAGTATTATCATTAAAGACAACATTGATCGCTTTCAGCAGCTGAAGGTAGAATAGGATTTGCATAAGCTCTATTGTTGCGTATTGCAAAGTATGTGTTGTTCATATGAGTGAAAGAGATAATGTTATTGGTTTTTACTACCACAGTTCTCTTCCTTTGCTCACTTTCTCATGCCCAGTTCCGATGTGTGGAGAAACCACCCATTACTCAATATAGTTAATGAGGAGTTTGCAGTAAACCTAAACAGGCTGAAAATTACAGCTCTGGTAATTTTCAAGAATATAATCATACAAGCCACATATTAAGGAAGATCATTAAAAAAAAATATTTCCCACAAGTGCTTCTTCATTGTTTAAAAGTGCTGAACTGCCCCCTGTCCAAAACACCATATATCTGGAAGTATAGGAAATATCAAGTGAACGTAACATAACGTCAGTATTCATTGGCAGTAGACAACGGAAGAGAATTTTAATCTGAATAAACATTTATTGTTTTTCCCTGACTATACATTTCCCTCTTTGATGCATGTCTTTTAGATGGTCAATCCAAGATATTTTGCAATCTGGGGTAAAGGAACAAATACCACTTCTACCAACCCAACCCAAGGTGTTTTTTGTTTTGTTTTGTTTTGTTTTGTTTTTTGCTGTTATGTGACTTCAGGTTATTTCTGATTTATGTTGACTCTAAAGTATTGAGAACAGGCCTCATCTTTTTCATTAGAAGAAGCAGACATCTCAGTTTGAATAGACTTCCTGTATAAAGAGTAGCCATATTTCAATGTATTTCTCTCACACTGTTTTCTTTGTCCATATCATCCCAAAGTTGTTGTGCATTTCTAAAGTTGCAAATTGCAGTTTCAGGTACAACTAGAAATTGTACAGAGTGATTTTGGGGTAAAGGAAAAAACTATGGGAATGAAAGGGGTTAAAACTCCATGCTAGATTCCTAATAGCAGGGTCTAACTGCTGTTTTTCCTATAAAGAAAAGACACAGTCAGTTCAACAATTGCCATTAGCAAAGCACTTGCAGAGATAATATTTATTTATTTAACATCTCAATTTTCACCCAGTATCAAGCCCAAAACAGATTACAAAAATTTAAAACAAAGTTCAGCTAAAATCCTTCTTTTACCAACATTTTAAAACAATTGAACAAGCAATCCTATTTATTAAAAGATACATACTTAAAACAATTTGGCACATATTTTTAACATAATTAAAAGATAAAAGCACAGCATACCACACTGCAAACAGTCTTCTACTACCAGATTTAAGACTCAAAGCCCTGTCTAAATGAAAAGGTATTTGCCTGGCAGAGGAAAGAGAGAAGAGAGGGCAGCCAACAAAAGAGAGAAGGGCTTTCACAGCCTTTGGGGCAGCTACTGAGAAGGCTCTCATGTGTGCCCTCACTAAATAGGAATGTGATTATGAAATACTTTCCTTGAAGGTCTTAACATTTGGTTGGGCTCATGTAATGCAGCTTTGAAGCAGAAATGTGTAGCTTTTCAGTTCATATCAGTTGCAGCCAAGCTGCCCACTGCAGAACATTCTACAATAGCTAAAAAGAGAGCTTCAAGGTCTTATGAACATCTGAAGAGAATAACAGGTTATTTTGTCATTATCATAATCATCACTGGTGTCATCTTTATTGTCACCTGTGCTGTCCTCAAGATTGATTAAATGATTAAAATATACAATATGATCCTCATGTCCTCTCTAGGAATCTGCTCTCTTACAAAGTGACTTGCTTTGTTGATAATATGACTCCTGTCAAAAATCAGTAATTAATCTCTGAAATTTTGTAAGCTGTCTCAAGTTTTCAAAGAAAGAATATAAATTAAATTGGTGATCAATAACATAAACATAACAGCAAGTATGGATTAGGAAGGGAACAGCAAAGGGCAAAGTTGTATCCATAGTTGCATACCACTGTGGTATCCATAGTTGCATACCACCCCCTAGGTTGTTTTTGTTTTCCTTGACTCCTTCAGATTCTCTTGACTGCTGTTGCTCCATTACCTCATAATACTTGACATTACCTGTTTACCAAAATTATAAGCATTTTTGGCTACTCCCGGGGTTTGGGGTGCATGCATAAGTGATATTCCTTATGAGCACTAGAACATCTCAGGGCAGAAAATTGCCTCCTGGGCCAATTACAGCTGCCCACCCCTATTTGAATAGCAAAAGCCGGATATATTCCACTTTTCTCCAAATCCTTCTGATGTTTATCATTTTGTATTATGTCCCAAAAAGCCATTGCTTTTCAAAGAAGAAAATAAGCACTTC
Organism: Anolis carolinensis; assembly: GCF_035594765.1. Lineage (NCBI taxonomy): Eukaryota > Metazoa > Chordata > Lepidosauria > Squamata > Anolidae > Anolis > Anolis carolinensis. Next base: position 59,455,572 of record NC_085845.1, read on the forward strand.
AGGAAGTGACTTTTGGAAAATAATGTTTTAATGATGTCTTGCTGATGACATGATCAATACATAGCTCTCTTTTCGGGTAGCATACAGTATCCATCTGTTTTATGAATCCATTGACTTTTCTTGTGCAGTTTTGCTTCCAGAAGACACATGAATCATCTTCTCAAAAGCTTGTTTAATACCACACATCAAGGGCTCTGTAAAGGAGACTTTCAGCCTCACTATTTGAAATATCTCTGAGGAAAGCATAGTTGTGAAATTAGGATAAGGAACAAATGGGTACAATAGATTATATGTAAGCTAGGAAGATTTCAGATTACCAGTAGATACACATCCTTTGTTTCATGCACAACATTATTAAAAATATTGTTTATGTAATTTACTTCAGGTTATGTGTATAAAGTGTATATGAAACATAAATGACTTTTGTGTTTAGACATGGGTCCCTTTTGAAGATAAAGATACGCCAATATGCAAGAATTCTAAAATCCAAACAAAAAAAACTCTAAAACATTGAACATTTCTGCTGCAAGCATTTTGGATAGGGATGATCAACCTGTACATGGAAATAGCTTTCTGCTTTAGAAACAAGCAAGGGAAAAAGTATTTTGAGCTTCTGAAGTCCTGATGGATAAAATGCAGACTTTGTTAGAAGAAACCGCCATCATTCCTCCTCATTGGCTATGTTGGCTTGAGTCGATGGCAGTTGTAGTTTACCTCCCACCCACCCCCATTCCAAAGGAACAAACGTTATCTTGTCATAGTTACTCACTACCTAAAGGGAAATGTATTATGCAAATCTGTGTAGAAAGTATAGCACCTAATAACCTTCAGTTGAATTGCTGAAAACTGGTTCAATACGTATCTGCTATTCCAGCAGTCATGCAAGTAATGCTTATATTTTCTCCTGGGAATGAGGAACTGCTCCAGGAAATGTCTCTCCTAATTTCCTTCAGTTGAAGTAAACCAAATGTCATGCAATTGATTGCAATTTCCCTTTAAGAAGAAAAAGCATTTTGTTTGTTTCATTTGTACTTTTTTAGTCTGTAAATCTGTACATCTTCGTATAAAAGAGGAAGTTGATAAACTACACACATATATACATACATTTATCCTTTGCTTTGGAAATCATGATTCCACAAATACCACTTCTAAGTACTTGTCCATATGGGAAAATAATAATATGAGAAATGTTCAATGGGGGGAACAAAAAGCTTGGAGATCAAATTTGACTTAAGAAGATCTGTTTTTTTTTTTAAAGTTTAGATCCTGCCTATCCAGTGAAAATAATGCTCAAGAGAGTTAGAATGAATATAAATAAAGGTAAAGGTTTCCCCTGATGTTAAGTCCAGTCATGTCTGACTCTAAGGGTTGATGCTCATCTCCATTTCTAAGCCGAAGAGCTGGCGTTGTCCGTGGACACCTCCAAGGTCATGTGGCCGGCATGGCTGCATGGAGCGCTGTTAATATAATATAATATAATATAATATAATAAAATATAATATAATATGCAATCAAAATACAGGATAATAATATTTGAAAAATAAACATACATTGGAAAAATAAACAAATAGCATGCACTTTTTAGCATCTGTTTTAGTCACAAGTCAATTAAAAATCCAAATAGTTTGATGATTAATTTTAAACTTCTACTTTGTGTTTAATTTTTGTTTTGTGTATTTTAATATGTATTTTATGGAAATATGTTTTAATATGTGGATTTTATGTAGTGTTCTTAAATGATTATGTGTTTTGATTATGCATTTTAGCAATGTTGTAACTCACTGCTAGCCATGAGGAGAAGTGGATAAGAAATAAAATTACTATTTATTATTATTATTATTATTATTATTATTATTATTATTATTATTACTAAATGGGAGCACAAATGAAAAACAATTGCAGTGATAATGCTCTGCAAGCATTCATTTGTTCTGATCTTTATGAAATAAAGATCTTGAATTTACAGTAGGGTGAGAAAAGATAATAAGAAATCTGCTTGTGTGTACATTTGGATAATGATATCTGTATCTGCACATATGAGGTTCAGCATATTTTAGAGAGACTTTTTTTTTTTAAAAAAAGTAAACTTCCACTGAATTTCCCCCGTCCGTTTGCTGCCACCAATTAATATTAAATATTTCTTTGCTGCCACCAAAATATCATATATGCCACCGCTCACCAGACCCAGCACACAGAGGGACCCAAAAATGGAGGGAAACTCTGTCTTATGGAGCAATGGTTAATAAGCAGACAGGCCACCTCTTTATTATGATGATCAGGAAAACACACAAAGACTTGGGGTGAAATAAAACAGAAATTGTGATGTTTATTTGCACTTGAATAAAAAGGTTGTGTAATGGTTACAATAAAACAACAGGCTTTGCTTTAACAGAGAATGGTTGTTTAATTTGAGTTCCTTAAAAATATGTTCCCTCAGAAAGGAATATAAACAGGCTTTTTAAACCTTTGAGTCCTCTCTTCCAGAGGCTCTTAACACAAGCACTCTAACCCTTAGAGGATCACTACAATTCTTAGCACTTCTCCCTCAAGGCTAATTTAACTTTTCCCTCAAAGAGGTTTCTCATTAACAGTTCCTAAATACTTCCTTCCTTCCACTTAAAACTCCACTCCCTCACTCTTCAAAACTCCAATTCCTAACTGACTAACTCTCTGGCTGAATAGCTCTTACTCCCTCTCTGGCTTCGCCTATCTCCTGTTGCTAAGTAACTCACTCCAATTCCATCAACCAATCAGACTGCACTCCCATAAGTGGAGCTGCTTGCTCTCTTCCCCTTGCCTGGCTTAGCTTTTCCAAGCAAGGCCTTGTTCTGCCTTTACGCACCAACCCTGCAAGGTAGGCCAATCCGTTACAGTCATCGTTAAAACTGAACCATATCCAGATGTTTTGTACTTCTATTGCCATTCACATATATAACCAACTCATTCATGGCTATAGAGGTCTTTTCTAATGCCCTTTAGTCCATGCATCTGACCAAGTAGACGTAAGTCTGCAAAAGCTCATGCTACCAACTTCTTTCTCTCGATTAGTCTCAAAGAAACTAAGATCTCATTGCATCCTGATTTTCCAGAATAATACTGTTTATGACTTGGAATTCTTAGCAGAAGTTATTAAGTAGCAACAGGATAGCTATCGTCATTTCAAATATTTGAAAATGTATCATAATGGAACAAAATTACTCATAGCCTCAGAGAACCCTATGATAGGGTCACTGTAGGGCCAGTATAACAACTTGAAGGCAAAAAATAAAAACAAACTCTAGTGAAGCGATGAACAAGGTGTGGCTTGTAAGCTGCATGACCCACACCTTCCCAGACCTAATAGCTGGGAAGAGATCCAGAAGAGACTGGACTTTCTGCATAAGGGATAGTAGGGTTAGGTTAAAAGAAAATACTGGTAAAATGCCATTTGGTAATTTAGAGTTCTTGCTGTAGTTATATTGTTGTTGTTATTATTATTAAATTTCTATTCAGCTTTGTTTCTCTAAAAAAGAGATCAAAAGCAACTAACACTAAAATAATACAATATATAATTTAAAATCTAAAAATATACAAACAGTAAAATAGGATTGAACACTGAAACTATAATTTCAATGCTTTCAATAAGCAATTAAAACCATTAAAACCATTAAAATATATTCACATACCTATTCTGCACCACCAGTCTCAATTTTGGAATCAGAGCCAATCACTCTGTCTCATAGGGTTGTTAGGAGGGTAAGTAGAGAGAAGAACCACATACGCTGCCTTGCAGTCATTAAAAGAATGGTAGAATACAAATAAATTAAAAATTGTAAAGAAATTGTACCTCTACTTTAGTAGTATAGAAAAGTTAGAAGTATCCTTTTTATTTTCCTATCTATCTGTTAAAAGAAGAAATACCTTGCTCCAATTAGATACTGTGAACTGGACCAATACCACATATTCCTATTTGTGGAGTTTGTTTCCAAAAGGTACATATCTAAAAAAATTGAAAAATGAGTTTTAAGTGGCTGGCTAGGAATATATATATATATATATATATATATATATATATATATATATATATAATGTACAGATCAAAACTATCAAAATGTATCAAATCATATTGGTACAGGCCTTGGAGAATTGCATTTTATAGCAAAATAACATATCCTCAGCACTTTTTTTATTCCTATTAAATTTGTTCAGGAGGATTTGGTACCTTTTGGAAACAAGCACCACATTTAGAGAGAAACAAATGCTTGCAGCAATTGAAACAAGTAGTTTTAAAACTATAACTCTCCAAATCCCTCCCGAGAATGGCCAGTGAATATTGATGGAGAATTCTGAAAGTTGCAGAGAGGCAATTTCCATCTTTCTTTCTTTTTTTGCTCTCTGGTTTATTTAACAATTCAGTGAAGAATGGGGAGAAGTTTTCGAAGGCTTTCATGACTGGAATCACAGGGTTGTTGTGCATTTTCTGGGCTGTATGGCTATGTACCAGAAGCATTCTCTCCTGACATTTGACTCACATCTGTGGCAGGCATCCTCAGAGGTTGTGAGATACCTCACAACCTCTGAGGATGCCTGCCACAGATCATAGAATCATAGAATAGTAGAGTTGGAAGAGACCTCATGGGGCATCTAGTCCAACCCCCTGCTAAGAAGCAGGAAATCGCATGTGGGTGAAAGGTCAGGAGAGAATGCTTCTGGAACATGGCCATACAGCCTGGAAAATGCCCAACAACCCAATGGGGAGAAGAACATTTGAGGAAACATCCAAACTGTGTAAAGGAGATTGGAGATTCTGCAGATCTCTTCCAAGGACACAACTGTCTGGTTTTTTTTTTATCATGTCAGAAGTGACTTGAAAGTCACTTCTGGTGTGAGAAAAGTAGCCGTCTACAGAGATGTTGCCCAGGGGACATCCAGATGTGTTGCCCTCCTGGAAGGTTTCTCTCATGACCCTGCAAGCTAGAGCTGACAGACAGGAGCTAACCCCATCTCGCAGATTCGAAGTGGTAACCTTCAAGTCAGCAACCTAACCTTCAGGTCAGTAGTCCTGCCAGTAAAAGGGTTTAACTCATTGTGCCACCATGGCTCCTTACCTGTCTGGTGACTGATGAGTAAGAGGAGGAGGCAGATTTGATAGAAAAAGTGCTGGTGATGTCAAATAGAAATACGTTTTGAGTTAATAGTTGAGAGTCTGTTCAAAAGGGGTGGATAAGCCTCTTCAGGTGAATAGTTTCTGTGATGTTCTTTGACGGTTACAAAGAAGCAAGTGATTTGCACTTGCTCTGATCTCATTTCAGGCATCAGGTGAGGAACAAGAACATGTCAAGGTAACCTGCTTAATTGCAAGATGTGGAGACACTTCACACATCTTACACTTGAATTCGTCGCTTCCGTACATCACCATTGTGGGTCATTTGGATGCCTCTTTTCCATGGTAAGCCATGCAGTTCAGAGCAGTTCACAATATCAGAAGAGTTAGCATAATAAAATATGGCATCTGAAGGCAATTCCTGAACAATTATAATACAGCAACATTTTCAATAATCACCCAAGTTATACATCACACTGCAAGGAGAGTGAAAGGAATCATAGAATCATAGAATCATAGAATAGTAGAGTTGGAAGAGACCTCATGGGCCATCCAGTCCAACCCCCTGCCAAGAAGCAGGAAATCGCATTCAAAGCACCCCCGACAGATGGCCATCCAGCCTCTGCTTAAAAGCCTCCAAGGAAGGAGCCTCCACCACAGCCCGGGGGAGAGAGTTCCACTGTCGAACAGCCCTCACAGTGAGGAAGTTCTTCCTGATGTTCAGGTGGAATCTCCTTTCCTGTAGTTTGAAGCCATTGTTCCGTGTCCTAGTCTGCAGGGCAGCAGAAAACAAGCCTGCTCCCTCCTCCCTATGACTTCCCTTCACGTATTTGTACATGGCTATCATGTCTCCTCTCAGCCTTCTCTTCTGCAGGCTAAACATGCCCAGCTCTTTAAGCCGCTCCTCATAGGGCTTGTTCTCCAGACCCTTAATCATTTTAGTCGCCCTCCTCTGGACGCTTTCCAGCTTGTCAACATCTCCCTTCAACTGTGGTGCCCAAAATTGGACACAGTATTCGAGTTGTGGTCTGACCAAGGCAGAATAGAGGGGGAGCAGGACTTCCCTGGATCTAGACGCTATTCCCCTATTGATGCAGGCCAGAATCCCGTTGGCTTTTTTAGCTGCTGCATCACATTGTTGGCTCATGTTTAACTTGTTGTCCACGAGGACTCCAAGGTCTTTTTCGCACACACTGCTGTCAAGCCAGGCGTCCCCCATTCTGTATCTTTGATTTCCATTTTTTCTGCCGAAATGAAGTATCTTGCATTTGTCCCTGTTGAACTTCATTTTGTTAGTTTCGGCCCATCTCTCTAGTTTGTCAAGATCATTTTGAATTCTGCTCCTGTCTTCTGGAGTGTTAGCTATCCCTCCCAGTTTTGTGTCGTCTGCAAACTTGATGATCGTGCCTTCTAACCCTTCGTCTAAGTCGTTAATAAAGATGTTGAACAGAACCGGGCCCAGGACGGAGCCCTGCGGCACTCCACTTGTCACTTCTTTCCATGATGAAGATGACGCATTGGTGAGCACCCTTTGGGTTCGTTCGCTTAGCCAATTGCAGATCCACCTAACCGTAGTTTTGTCTAGCCCACATTTTACTAGTTTATTTGCCAGAAGGTTGTGGGGGACTTTGTCGAAGGCCTTACTGAAATCCAGGTAGGCTACATCCACAGCATTCCCTGTATCGACCCAACTCGTAACTCTATCGAAAAAAGAGATCAGATTAGTCTGGCATGACTTGTTTTTGGTAAATCCGTGTTGACTATTAGCAATGACCGCATTTGTTTCTAAGTGTTCGCAGACCACTTCCTTGATGATCTTTTCCAGAATCTTGCCTGGTATCGATGTGAGGCTGACCGGACGGTAATTGTTTGGGTCGTTCTTTTTTCCCTTCTTGAAGATAGGGACCACATTCGCCCTCCTCCAATCTGCTGGGACTTCTCCCGTTCTCCAAGAACTCTCGAAGATAATTGCTAGTGGTTCTGAAATAACTTCCGCTAATTCCTTCAATACTCTTGGATGTAGCTGATCTGGCCCTGGGGACTTGAATTCGTTTAGAGAGGCCAGGTGTTCCTGGACAACTTGTTTCCCTATTTGGGGTTGGAGTTCCCCCAATCCTTCGCCCATTCCATGTTGCTGAGGTTGAAGATGGCTTTCTTTTTGTGAGAAGACCGAGGCAAAGAAGGCATTGAGCAGTTCTGCCTTTTCCCTGTCCCCTGTCGCCATCACCCCATCTTCTCCTTGCAGAGGCCCTATCGCCTCCTTTTTCTTCCTTTTTCTACCAACGTAAGCAAAAAAGCCTTTTTTGTTGTTTTTTATGTCCCTGGCAAGCCTGAGCTCATTTTGTGCTTTAGCCTTGCGAACCTTTTCCCTACAGGTGTTGGCTATACGTTTGAATTCTTCTTTGGTGATTTCTCCCCTTTTCCACTTCTTGTGCATGTCACTTTTGAGCTTTAGCTCAGTTAGAAGTTCTTTGGACATCCATTCTGGCTTCTTTGCACTTGTCTTATTTTTCTTCTTTGTTGGCACTGTTTGCATTTGCGCCTTGAGTATTTCACTTTTGAAAAACTCCCATCCATCCTTAACTCCCTTGTTTTTTAATATCGGCGTCCATGGAATGCCGCTCAGTAATTCCTTCATTTTTTGGAAGTCAGCTCTCTTAAAGTCGAGAATGCGTGTTTGACTTGTCTTAGTTTCAGCATTCCTTTGTATTGCAAACTCCAGGAGCACATGGTCACTTGCCCCTAAGGATCCAACCACTTCAACTGTATTGATCAGGTCTTCAACATTTGTTAAGATTAGATCAAGAGTTGCTGATCCTCTTGTTGCCTCTTCTACCTTCTGGACCATAAAGTTGTCTGCAAGGCAAGTGAGGAATTTGTTGGACTTTGTACTCTTGGATGAGTTTGTTTTCCAGCAGATATCGGAATAATTGAAATCGCCCATGACTACTATATCTCTTCTTTGTGCCTGTTTGGTCAGCTGTTGACAGAAGGCTTCATCAAGTCCTTCATCCTGACTCGGAGGTCTGTAGTAGACACCCACAACAAGATCTTTTTGAGTCCCGGTTCCCTTGATTCTTATCCAGATGCTTTCTAGCTGGTTTCCCAGATTACAGTCTTGCATTTCTTCTGCAACGTAACTGTTTTTGACATATAAAGCTACTCCCCCTCCTCTCCTTTTTGTTCTATTTCTGTGAAAGAGGTTATAGCCCTCAATGGCTACATTCCAGTGATGGGAGTCATCCCACCAGGTTTCAGTGATGCCTATGACATCGTATGTGTGGTGCTGTGCTAAGAGTTGGAGTTCGTCTTGCTTATTTCCCATGCTCTGAGCGTTGGTGTAAAGACATGTAAGCCCCTGTGACCTCCCCTTGAGCTGTTTATTTGGGATTATTGTGCTCTCCGTACTTGGTCCTTGCTGTGTTTGTGCAACCCTCCGTTTAGCCTTTTGGCGGTTCCCTGTGGTTGTGGGTAATACAGTGTTCGCCAGGCTGTTGTTCCCCTCCCCCAGTGGATCTAGTTTAAAGTGCGCCTGATGAGGTTTGTGAGTCTGTGTGCAAAAAGATGTTTTCCTGCTTGTGTGAGATGCACCCCATCACTTGCCAATAGGCCATCCTCCTGGAAGAGTAGACCATGGTCAAGGAAGCCAAAATGCTCCTCTTGGCACCATTTTCTGAGCCAGTTATTGACCTGTACTATTTTTCCGGCCCTTGTAGAGCCGTGTCCTACAACGGGGAGGAGGGATGAAAAGATCACATGTACATTATACAGTTTTAGCTTTGTTCCCAGAGCTCGAAAATCATTTGTGATCTTTTGAAAAGTATGCCTAGCGGTGTCATTGGTACCTACATGAATCAACATAAGGTGGGGAGGGTGATGGGGCTTTAGGAGCCTGCTGAGCCTCTGAGTGATATGGTGTATTTTTGCCCCCGGGAGGCAGCATGTTTCTCGAGCCATCCCATCCGGTCTGGAAATGATGGCTTCCGTTCCTCTAAGGAGGGAGTCACCTACTACCAAGACCTGTTTCCTTTGAGGATTGACCGGGTCCCTTTTGTGCAAGACAGTGTGTATGTCCCCTGAAGAGTGTTCCTGTTGAAGTGAATCATGCAGGTGTAAAGTGTTGTCCTCCTCCTCAACATCCCCAGTGCATTCATCAATGACAATCCATTGAGATACATCCGAGAGCCCATTACTCTCCCAAGGATGTTCCTGTTGCTCCTGGTCTACGATTGGGGATGGAGCATTTGCATGATTACATAAGTGTGAATGTGGTGATGCACTGTCCCCGTCCGGGCTATCCCCTGCGCATTGATCAAGGGTGGCCCACTGAGTGGTATCTAAGAAACTGTGGTCCTCCACAAGATGTGTTTCCTGATTGTATGTTAATGGTGTTAGAATTTCAAATCTGTTGTGTAAATGCAGCTGAGCAGAGGAGTTCTGCGGAGGCTGCCTGGTCCTGTGTCTCCTTCTATGGGTGACCTCCTTCCAAGCCTGAGGGTTGTCTACCTGTGAGTTGATCTCCCCATAAGGTTCCTGATCATGTTCATGGTGGTGTTGGTGTGATGCAGGCTGCAGATCTACAGCAGTGTGTTGTGCAGTGTCCAAGAAGAGCTCGAGTGCCTGAATGTCCTTAAGGGTCTTAATACGGTGCTCGAGCTGTTGGATCCTCTGCTCCATCAGAGTCATCTGTTTGCATTTGGAGCAGATGTAGTTGACTAGTTTTTGTGTGAAAAAGCAGAACATGCCACAGCTGGTGCATGTGGTGGCAAGTATTTGGCAACACAATTTACATACATATCTTCATTTTTAAGTGTCAGGTCACCCTTTCTTTGGTTAGGGAATTGTTTGACTGTACAACTGAGTTTATTTTAATTGGATTATTGTTATCTGTTCTATACTATTGAGATGTCTTTCTGCCTAAGCTATATCTTTACAGGATGTAACATTTGCATCTTTGTTTTGAAGGACATATGCAGATTAAATATAAGGTACAAATCCCTTTTTTAAAACAAAAATGATAGTGGCTAGAGGACCTCACATTTTTATTTTCCCTTAAACTAGTTGAAACATAAAGAAAGAAAGAAAATATGTTCCAAGTCTACAGTTCAGGCAGAAGTACTCTGTGTAACCTCTGTCACAAGGGCTTTTAGAGAGGTTTGATCAACTCCGACACTGCAGGAGCCTTCAATTTTAACCTGTAATGAAGAACATATATAGTAATTTCTTAGTGCCGGTTGCTGCGCTACTGAAAATAAATTTGTAATGCAAGTTTAAAAACATGCTGTAGTGTGTTCAACAGTAGCTAAGCTCTGAAAGAAACACCTTCAGTGTGCTTTTTGATTGGATAGATGCAGTTAAGTATGATGTCCCTATAGACTGCATGATAGGCATGTTTTGCAAAATTCCAGTCCACACGGATTTTTAACCAAAATCCTGACATCCTTTGCAATCAGTTCTATAAGGTGTTGAATTATATCCACAAGGATTTCTTCCTCCTGTAGAAGAACTCCTACTGTTGAAGCAAGTGATTTTTTCCAATGTATTGTATGTTGTCTCTATATATGCACATTATATGTCTTCAAAATGTTGCAAAACACCATTTGAGATAGATATCAGGGTAGGGTGAAAGGAAAGATGAGAAGGGTGGCTAGATTTTGCACATGGATTTTTTAAATTATAAATACAACATTTATTTTATTTATTTACTTTGTTTTATACCCTCTCCTCTCTCCTTCATTCACTTTAATGTTATGGCAAATTTATTCTCTAAGGACACTTTCAAACAATTATACCTCCATGATTCTACTCTAACTGCCATAGCAACATATTATGGAATCCTAGAATATGCAGTTTAGGGGAGATTATATAGGATTTCTAGACAGATTGCTGCCATTCCTCCCTTAAGCACAAAGCCAAGGATACCACAGAAGGTGTGGTGATATTGGTGTTGTCTTCAATGGGATTGTTGATTAGTAAAATTTTAAGGAAAAAGGGGGATTGGTAATTTTACTAAATTTTATATCATTTACTAAATACTTTTGAAATGTGTCCTTTTCACATAGAACAAAGTACTGTATAGACTCAGTTTTGGGACCTAAATTATGGATTCCAGTATCACCTGTAGATGAGGATCATTCTGCAGAGAAGGAAAAGCACCACCTCAGCATACCAACTGCCCCTCGTTGCTGTCGCCATTTCTTCCCTTGGGCAGATAAATTATAGGGGAACTCTTCTAGGTTCTCCAAGACAAAGTAAGATGTTGCCTTGCACAATTACTCACAGCAGGGGATAGTTCCTTTTTTGGTAAGAGTTAAGGTACAGTTTAGGAGTCAGTTGTGTTCTTTACCTATCACTACATCCATATTACACCAAAAGTTTGATATACTTTTCGAACACATGGCAGAAATATAAAAATCTTAATTTCTCCAAGTATATGGGATAAGTAATAGCAGTTACTATTAAAAAGGTTAACCTGAACGTATCTTTGCTTATTGATATTTTTCTCCTCTTTTTCTCCACCTTCTAGAAACTAGAAATTGAAATATATTTCTTTGGCACAATGTATTCACTTAAACTTTGTGTGCTGTTTGATCTGATATTGTTGGGGGTCATCACCACTGTTGGCCCACATGAATTGATTTTGTTTTCATCCCCATGAAAGCTTTCTGAAGTAGGGAAAATACTCAAGGAAGAACTACATACTGAGGTTTTTCAAAGACAATGAAAGCTCTTAAAAGAAAAAAGACAATAAAATAGTTTCTTGGTGGATAATTGTGTTAGTTTATTGCAGCAGGAAAATAAAATGACCATGGTATCCTTCTAGGGCAACTCTTGGGAATGGGTCTTGAGGGCATTGCGTTGCAGTGGCTCTGCTCCTTTCAGATGGTGAAGCTGGGGTATACTTGCTTGGACCCCTGGCCTTTGACCTGTGGGGCCCCACAAGGTTCCATCTTATCCCCCATGCTTTTTAATATCTACATGAAACTGCTGGGCAAGGTTACGCAGATGACACCCAACTCTACTACTCTTTTCCACCTAATTCCAAGGAAGCTGCCCAGACCCTAAAGCAGTGACTGGCAGTGACTGGCAGCTGTGATGGACTGGACGAGGGCTAACAAGTTGAAGCTTACAAATTTCCGCTACCTTGGCAGCCACCTCTCCACAAAAGTCAATATTGACACTGAAATATAACACCGCTTGAGCTCTGTGAGTGCAGCATTTTTCCGAATGAAGCAGAGAGTGTTTGATGATCGGGACATCCATAGAGATACCAAGGTGCTTTTTTATAAAGCCATTGTCCTCCCAACCCTGCTATATGCCTGCAAAACGTGGACCGTCTACAGACGTCACATTCAACTCCTAGAGCGTTTCCATCAGCGTTGCCTCAGAAAAATCCTGCAAATCTCTTGGGAAGATAGGTGGATAAATGTCAGCGTGCTTGAGGAAGCAAAGACTACCAGCATTGAGTCTCCTACGCCATCAACTCCACCGGACTGGCCACGTTGTCCAAATGCCTGATCACTATCTCCCAAAGCAGATACTCTACTCCAAACTCAAGAACGGGAAATGGAATGTTGGAAAAGAGATTTAAAGGACGTCCTTATTCATTCTGACAATAGAGGTCCTTCTGAACGCGATAAGGAATAACAAAGAACTAAAAGGCCTCCAAACAAAGAAATATAGTTACAAAACGCGGGCATACGCAGACGACTTGGTATGTCTAATCGAAGACCCAATTGACAAATTCGAAAAATGGTGGAAGGTAATTCAGAACTTCGGAGAAGTAGCAGGACTGAAAATAAACAGAGGGAAAACTAAAATATTAACAAAGAACATGTCACACACAAAAAAAGACAAACTGCAAAGGGTCACAGGCATAGAAGTTGTCAAGAAAATCAAATACCTAGGGATAGAACTAACCGGAAGCAACGCTCAACTATATAAAAACAACTATGAGAGGAAGTGGAGGGAGATAAAAGAAAAAATGAAGAAATGGAGATTCCTCCAGCTCTCACTTCTTGGGAAGATAGCAATAGTGAAGATGAAGATACTACCTGATGTAAACTTTCTATTCCAAAATTTACCAATTCTAAGAACAAAAAAGACTATAGCAGAATGGCATAGGGACATACAGAAATTTATTTGGGAGGGCAAAAAAGCCAGAATAGGGTTTAAACAGCTAAAGGATCATGTGAAGAGAGGGGGGATGGGCTTACCTGACCTTCAACTATATTATGACGCAGCTGCCTTGACCTGGGTTAAAGACTGGACCACCCTAACTAAAAGGAAAACACTAGCATTAGAAGGTCAGGATTTAAGGAAAGGGTGGCACAGCTATCTGTGCAGAGAGAAATCCAGCAAAGAAAGAAATTTCAGAAACCATTTTTTAAGAGCAGCACTCATAGGAACCTGGGACAAGTACAAAAGAAGATTCTATAAAAAGATACCAATGTGGTGCTCCCCTCTCGAAGCAGAACATATGAGAGAAATGCCAAGGGAGACATGGTTGACATATAGGCAAATATTAAAAGTAGAGAATCAGGATGTTTGTCTTAAGTCATATGAAGAGATTAAGGGAATGGACCCCACAATGACTTGGCTAAACTATTGGCAAATAAAGGGAATCTTCCAAGAGGATAAGAGATTAGGTTTCGAACTAAAGGAAACATGTTGGGATAGACTACAAAAAATAGAAATTAAAACAACAAAAATATTATACCAACAATTATTAGCTTGGGACACAGAAGATGTGCAGGTAAAAACGGTAATGACTAAATGGGCTAGAGAGATAGGACGTACGATTATGTTTTCAGAGTGGGAGGAGATATGGAGGAAGAATCAAAAACTTATATATGCAACTGAACTGAGGGAGAATTGGTTCAAGGTTTTTTACAGATGGTACCTTACCCCGGAGAGGCTCGCGAAGTTCAGTAAAGGTAAAGGAGATGGGAAATGTTGGAAATGTCAGAAACATAACGGAGACTTTATGCATATGTGGTGGGGATGCAGAAAAATAAAAAAGTATTGGCAGGAAATAAAAAGAGAAATGGAGAAAATACTGCAAATCAAATTACATACAAAACCAGAATATTTCTTACTGGGTATGGTGGATTTTCAAATGAACTCCAATATGGAAAAACTTTTTGTATATATGGTAACAGCCGCCAGGATATGTATTGCCAAAGTATGGAAAACGCAAGAAATACCCTCAACAGAACAGTGGTTGCTGAAGTTAATTGACATCAAAAATATGGACTTATTGACACAAAAAGTATCACAGAACATTTCGCCAAAACACCGGACCGACTGGAGCAAACTTAGACAATACCTAGCAAGAAGCAACGTAGAACTTCTGTGACTTTTGTTTTCAGGAATTCCTAGACTTCTGTGATAAACGGTAGCTTGCTGCAATATATTCAACATCCATAGGAGGATGCATCAAGCAATGTAGAGGAGCTGGAAGTGGACAGGGTATTGGGTCTGTTTTTGTTTCCGTTTCTTTGTTTTTGTTTCGGTTTTTTTCTATTTCTGTGATCATCTGTTTTCTTTTTTTTTTCAATTTTGTGTACATGTTAAACTCATAAATAAAATATTTAAAAAAAAAGAAAAGAAAAGAGATTTAAAGATGGGCTTAAAGCCAACCTTAAAAACTGTGACATAGACACTGAGAACTGGGAAGCCCTGGCCCTTGAGCGCTCTAATTGGAGGTCAGCTGTGAACAGCAGTGCTATGGAGTTTGAAGAGGCACAAATGGAGGGCTTAAAGGAGAAACGTGCCAAGAGGAAGGAGCTTCAAGCCAACCCTGACCGGGACTGCCTTCCACCTGGAAACCGATGTCCTCACTGCAGGAGAACATGCAGATCAAGAATAGGTCTCTTCAGCCATCTAAGAACCCACCCTCAAGACCCCACGACTGGAAGACCATCATCCTCGAACTATGTAAGTAAAGAACTAAGTAAGTAAAGTAAGGTAGAAAGAGGGAGAAAATAGGAAAACCAGAGGAAAATAGCATACCGTGATGATAGGTATCATTAAACAATGACCATTCACAGGACAGATATGATAGTTACCCAGATACCCTGATGCTAAGTGAATAATACCCCTATAAGCCAGATTTCTGGTAGGGGCATCTGCATACATAATGTCTGGATTCCATTTTTCTAGCACTGTGAAGCTTAGTATTCCTTTCCTCCCTCTGAAGCACAGACAACCTACACCCTATAATAAAGCCAAAATGCATGACTATTCAGCACTTTGCAGAAACAGGCAGACTTGGGAGAAGTACAGATGCTCAAAAAGTACTGCCAGAAGTCTTAACACTGCTGTGATCAATTTGTGTCTGTCTATAGGGGTGTAGCAGACACTCCTCCAAGCCTGTCTACTTTTTGCGAAGCATAAAATGGCCATGCAGAGCACCTTTAGCAGTTTTTCAGCAAGTCAGAGGGAACATAGTGTCGGTCTGCATGTGGCTATTTACACTACAATGGGGGATGTAGGACTGAGGCCAATCTTTTATTAAAGCACCTCTAGCAAAAGCTGTAGTAGGTGGAATCAAAACACTTGATTTAAAAAAAATTAGATATTTTAAAAAATTATTTCCCCATGAATGCACTGGACAGCTTGGCAATTCATTTTCATATTGTGCAATATCCCTATGAAATACCTTTGCTCAAGACAGCCACTTTAGGGACCTCTTCATACTGGCTGCCAGAATCACCTCATATTGTGGCGTGACCGTCTAGCTTCCCCTCCCATCCATTGCTCCAGGCAAAACAGGAAATATCCTGTGTTGTTGCCACAGTAGAATTCTCCACTTCACCACACTTTTAAGTGTGGAGCCTCACCGAAAGTAATAGTACATTGTCTAATGGAAGTCAGTGGGCTCTGTGCTTAAAGGGGTGGCAAAATGGAGCATGTTGCTGATTCTTCCCCCGTCTGATGAGGTCATAGGGTCAGCTACTGTTTTCTTTGATACTGAAATGTTATACCACCATTTTTGAATGTTGCTACTTCTGATCTAAGATATATGCCAATATATTATTTTTAGAGAACAGGAAGGAATAACTGTGGTCCACTAGATATTGTTGGATCTCAAGCCCCATTAATCTTATTAGGAACTGTGATAGTACAGCCATGGAAGATGCAGGGACAAAGTTTTCATCTGGATGTGTTGTCAGAACTAATCCTTGTTTCATACCTCAGTTAATTTGGTGGACTGTCCTTAAACTGTTACAGGCCTAATACCCAAGAAAGGGAAGAGTTATTATTTCAGCTGGGTTTGTTATATGTTTGAGCATTTTGGCTGGGAAATACTGTTATTAGTGATCTCTGTCTGTCCCATTTCAAACCACTCTGGGTGTGTTGATTTGACTTTGTACATACATAAAAAGCAAAGCAAAACAGTAACAAACCTCCTGGAATAGAGTCCACTGTGCAAACAATGCTAGACAACCAAAATTACTAGTTTGGAATAACAAAACTGTAAACGATCAATTGTTTTAAGTTGCATATCAATGAAATGTCCAAAAGAAACACTGTATAGACACACACTGGGTTGCTTTCATCATTGCACATGACTACAGAACTGCCTCAGACTACGATTTTTGGATGGCATGATTTTAATATTGTCTGTAATGTTTTAAAATTTTAATATGTATTAATTTTTAATTCAATCTATTTTAAGCTTAATTTTGTATGTCTTAAGGCATTGAATAATTGCCACATGTAAGCTATCTTGAGTCCCCGTCGGGGTAGAGAAAGGCGGGGTATAGAGTAAATAATAATCAAATAATAATAATCATAGTGTTTTCTGTTGATAGGAATGTAAGAAAAAAATTGCTTAACCCTCTCTTAGCCCAAAACTGGATAATCACAAGCTCACAAATAAAAGATGGCTGTTACATATCTTGTGTCTTAGTCATTTACTATGTGACCTGTACTGTTTCTCGTATGAAAGTATCTTTTTGATATCATGCTCAGCAGTTGTTGGTCTTCTTTTAGAGATGACTAAAACTTTTTCATTCTCTATGCACCTTACTTTTTTCTATTATATTTCTTCATCACAGTTCCATGTAAAAATGCATGTAAAAATGCACCAAGTATAATTTGCATGCATTTTCTTAGTATACAGATTTTCTAAACAACTATTCTGAATTTTAAAATTTTATGTTTTCCCCAATATACACTTTTTGTATGTAGATATTTTTTAAATATTCATATTCAGTGGGCACTTTGAAAAAGTATAGAACTGAACAGCAACATTTTTCTTGATAGAAACCTGAAAGATGATCAATTCAGGATTGTAGGTTTAATTAAAAGGTGTAGGTTAAATGTATATTTAAAATGAAATATTTTTTTTACTTTCTCTACCATATCATTAGCTTCTCTGTTCTCTCTGTCTCTCTTTGCCTGTCCTTCTGTTTAAAACTTAAGGCTTCACTATTGTCATACTTCTGCCCTGATTTAGGAGAGTCTTACATTGAGCTGACCTAAAGTAACTGCCAATCGCTTTTGTTTAATGTCTCCAACATTTCATTATAGGATCTTGCTCTAAAAGGTCCTTTGAGCACAAAAATATTTTTCTTTGCTTTGCAAAGAACGTGCTGTTAGAAAGGTTATTGGGCAATATTTTTCTGTGCTGTATGCATGGAATTTTTGAAGAATATTCACATTGCCCACACTATTCAGGAAGCAACTATAAATCAGACTCATTATTAGTAGGTCCTGTCAAGTAGGCCCTAGTGCAGAAAGTGCCTTAAGGAAGGGATTGTCAGCCTGACTGGAGTGATCTACAACCTCCACACTTGTTTTGCTGATGAAATTATAGTCAGAACGATTGAGTAAAATCATTGCTATGGCAGGACTGCATTCCTGTTTCAGATTGCTGACAATTGGAATGTATTCACCCACTGCATTTTCACTGGATTTTGTGTAGTTGTCAAACTGAAACTGGTAATGGATTGGCTTAATGAAATCAATTTTTCACATTTCCCTCTATTAATGGATGGCAGGAGGGTAGTGGGAGGGAGAATACCAGAAAATGTAAAGCAATTACTTAAGAGTTCATCAGTTCTCCAGCAATATCATTGGTTATCCACAGTTTCAATTTTTTTTAATTTGACTAAGTTATTTCAAAGATATATATTACAACGTGTAACCACAATTTTTAGTGTGTCTGTATGGAAAGAACACACAAAATATTGGAAAACTGATCAAACCCATTCCTTCTTTTGATATTGTGAAATCATGACAAGAGGAATTCTTGATTAAAATTAATCTTCATAGTTTCCGTTTTGTTTTGTTTTTTGTTTTTTTTACAAAATCTGCATGTGATTGTTTTGCACAGAAAATAGATTTTTCTGCATAATGAGTAATATTTTTGAATGGTAATATATTCTGCACATAAAATACTGCAATTGGGGACATTCAATTCAAACTTCACACTGCATTCAGTTGCAGAGGGGGGGAACTTGTTTCTTGTGCAGAAAAAAAGCTGTTTTTCTGTGCAAAATGACCACATGCAATTTTTGCAGAGAATAACTCCCAAATTTCAGAAGGAAGAAAATTGCTTCCCACAAAAAGAAGAATTACATCTCTTGTATGGCTGTTGTACTGTTACATGGGAGTACTCGCCATTGTAACAGGTGAGGTGTGCTTGTGAAATGACTGGGATCCAGTGCTATTAGTGCCAACAAATAAACTTCAATGAAATAACCCATTGCACATATGGAAAAGTATTAATTTTTATATTGAAATTACATGTTTAGCATTATATTAGCTGTTTCTGTCAGGACTGTTATATGCTCTTCCGTGGTTGCCATATTGGAAGAAAGAATATCATATACATAAATTCATAGATCCTTTCCAAATGGTTTGGTATTTATAGGTAGGGATAACTGACTAACAGTACACCCTAAAGCCAGTATGGCAGAATGTTTGAAGTTTTGGATTAGGGAAAAGAGGATATACATTAGGAAGAACTTCCTGATAGTAAGAGCTATTTGGCAGAGGAATATACTGCTTTGGAGCATGGTGGAATCTCCTTCTCTGGAAGTTTTTAAGCAGAGGTTGGATGGCTATCTGTCTGCACTGCTTTGATTGTGTGTTCCTGGATAGCAGGCAGTTAGAATGGATTGTCCTTGTGGTCTCTTCCAACTCTATGATTCTATGAATCTTAAGTTCTAGTTCGTACTAATATATAACACTAGTAACCTTGGATGAGTCGTTCTTTCTTAACCTGACCTATTTCACAGGATTAGATGGTTGAAACTGCCTTGAGGTCCTTTTGAGAAAGACAGGATGTAAATAAAATGTTTTGCATAATACACAAATATAACCCATTTCTGTACAAATATATGTCCCTTTTGAGCACAGATTATTTTCCACATTTACTTAGGTATAGGATCGCCAACTTCCCCCTAAAAAGGTTAGGAATTACTACTAGAATTGTCTACTGAATCAGTTTTGAATAGTTAAGCAAAACCATTTATTCAGTGAGTTAGGACTATCAATAAGATTTGGGGTTCAGATTCCTATCATCTTGATAGAAAGCAAAACACTTCTGTCTCTTACTCCCTATTTGGAATGGGTCTCCTCTGGATCAATGATTGCCATGGCAGATCAGTATACTAGAAAATGTCTACAGAAATATAACAATGGCAATTAGAAAAATTGTTCAAAAGAATGAGCAACATGAAGAGAATGAGGAAAAGAAGATGAATGTGTGTGATAGGGTTAGGTTGCATTTTTGTGGCAGCAGAAATAGTACTAGATAAAACTGAAAACAAATCACTTGCTGGCTATAATACTGAACTCCAAGTGAAAGGGAATAAAAAGATCTAAAGGCATATAACTACTATCTTTGTCAAATGTGCTGGTTTTGTCAGTGTATAATGGAAGTAGGAGAAGGAAGAATTATCTCCCCAAAAAAATCCTCTAAGTCACTTGAAATAGGAAGACATATTTACAGTAATAACCAGGCAGCATAAAAAAGAGGAAACAGATGCTACATTCATAATCTGCTTCAGGGAGGCTAAAAAGCTCTAGAGTATGAGTAGTAATCCATTGGTAGTTCTTAAAAAGGCTCTAAATGTATTACTACAGCCCATCTCTCCATAACTGTTTACATTTCCACTTGTGCTATCAAGCTTTGCTAGAATTTACCTGGGTGATCCTGTGAGATGCATTTCACTTTGATAAATGGCAGCAAGCTTATCTAAAATTCTCCTGAATACCTGAGCGGAATGCCAACAGGTGCATCACTTTCATGGTCTGATGTTCCAATATGGATATTCTGGATCACAGCTTCTACAAAAGAGAGAGTTGCTTCACTGCTCTCTTCTAGCCTCTTCCACTTAACAAAAGAATACCTGTCTCCAAAGAGGAAAGAGTGGTTTTTATTTTTATTTTTGGTGATACAGTGCAAAAACATTTCAAATATAAAGAGCTCAGTATCTTTGATTTACCTTTCTAAGAGAAGCCAAGTGTATACAATTCAGATGCACATGTTCATTTTTAAAAGAAATATGGATTGTAACAGACTTATTAAACACTAGGAAACATTAGGAATAATCCATCTATCCCTAGAAATAACACATGGATACAAAAGAAAACAAGTTGACTAATACAACTGCTATGCTATCATGCAATGGCCGGGATATTATTGGCTATGTCAATAATACAACTATGCCAATAGAGACAATGGTCTGGAAAAGAAAAGCAGTAAAGTATGACAGGAAGGTGAAGGAGAGGGGAAGGTTCTGTGCTGTCTGTTGCTTGGATTCCTTGGCTTTCAGAAAGCCCACATAGTTAAGGTTGTATATAGAAGTGGTGGTTCCTTGTCCTGTAATGGCTTGGATCAGCACAAGTGGTGGCCTAAGACAGTCTGTCCATACTGGAACTCTCTTAGTTCCAGGTATCTCCCTATCCATCAAGAAGATAGATATTTGAGAAGCAGCATGGAAGTGACAGGATTTTTTTCATCACCTCCACCACTGTCTCCTCCCTGTGCTAGCTTAAAGTTGTATAACAAATCCTGTCCCCAAAAATAGATTTGAAAAGGGGGAGGAATTAAGATCCAACAGAAGAAGGAGCATCTTTCAGCTGGATTTGCAGGGTATGTAACCTTCAGAACCTGTAGAATTGCTGGTGGCATTAAGAGAATGAGAGCATGAAATTTCAAAATTGGACTCAGGTTTTTTTTGGGTTTTTTTTACAAAAGCCATTTATGAAACCCAGGTTGCAAATCCAATTGAAGGGAGTTTTTCTATTCATATTAATTTTAATTTCTTGAATTTCTAAAAAACAAAAAACAAAACCTAACTTTTCATTAGGATAAACTGAAGTGAAGTGATTATGAGGGCTGGACATGAGGAAAAAAGCAATGAAGGCCATTCAGCTAAATAGTTGAAAGCAGAATGTGAAATGGAATGAAATATACATCCTAGTAATTGAATTAATTGCCAGCAGATGTCCTGTGTCATATAGTCTGACAGCTTTCAAAAATTGTTATAAGTGTTATGACTTGCGGGGGGACGTTTTTGTTAAAAAATGATTCATGAAATTCAAATGATCTAATCAAGTATTAGATTACTTTGCTGACACTCATCAATGTATTTTGCATGCAATTTACTCTTAATATCTGTTTCTAGGTTCTAAAAGCCGAAGTGTCTTATGACACATTGCCTATGGACAGATCTATTGTGGTGTGAGAGTTTACTAAGATAGCAGTCAGCTTCATCTGATAATTTGTCACTTAACATAAAATGCACAGATGGCCAGTCCATGACCTATTGTTTGTGTCCCTGGCATCATCAGCATTTTCTTGGTTTTCTGTTTCATCCTTATTATCCTTTTTGCTGCACCACCAGTTAGAACTTACTTTGTAAACTCATAGTTTGAAGAGACCACAAGAAACATCCACTCTAGCCCTCTGCCATGAAGGAACACACGAAGTACTAATGGCAGGTGGCAATTCAACCTGTGTTTAAATACCTCCAGAGAAGGGGATTCCACCAAGAGACCATATTCTATTGTCAAACAGCTTCCTAGAATAAGTGGTCGGCAATCATGATAGAAAAAGCAGTCTTGCTTGGAATCACCTGCTATTAGCCATGTGTGCTTCCTATTGCAGCTTTCTTTGATCCTGCATTCTCCAGTTCACCTTTTCTTCAGTCATGCCATCCCTAACTGAAGGAGTCCTTCTTGAGACTTTCAACTTTATGAGGGTAGTGGGTAGGGCGCAGGAAGGGAGAGAAAACAAACAGTGTTCCATAAATGTGATTCATGCTTATAATAGTAGTATCTGAGTGAGAGACAAAAGAGAGAGAAAGATTGTGATGATGTATCAAGAGAAAGAGAGATGGAGAGAAGCAGGTTAGATAACAGACGTTTCCACCTGCTTTCGGTACTAATCCCATCCATTTTTGTTCTTCCACATCCACTTTTGGCTTTGGCTGTACCCAATATCAACTTGCCCCCCCCCCCATTGTTAATGTTGTCAAAGTCCAGATTGTCCCAAGCAAATGTACCTTTGAAAATCAAAAAGCTTGGTCATCCCTTAAGTTCTTCCAGTTTCCACTTCTGCTTGTTGCAAAGGAAACATTGATTTAACTGCTCTGTAGAAGACAATGTACTAAAGTATCCAGGACTTGTCAAAATGGCATTTCATGTTATGTTCCCATGTCCTTTTGAGCTATAATGAAGAGATATACCTGATACATGCAGTTCCTGAGATATGCGCCTGTTGCCAAAACCCCAGTGAGTCCTGACATCTGCCAAGGCAGAGCAGCAGAAATGACTGTTGAATCTTTTTATCCATCATTTCTTTGAAGACAATCAAGGCACAAAGAAACATGAAGAAAAGCCTAGCACTTTTAAAAGAAAATAGTGTGGCTTTTCTATTCTATCATAATTCAAAATGGGTTGTTACTGATTTATTAATAGCTGTTGGCAACATGGTTGGTCATCTTCATTGATCTCACAATGTTTTAGGTGTACAGGACTAACAGTTTCAGGCAATCTCTTAGGCATTATAGCAGGTGATCATTTATGGCAGTTTTCCTTCCATGTGAATATGTTTTGAAAGAATAGAATAGCTTTATTGTCATTGTGCTATTCCACAATGAAATTAAATACCTTCTCCAGCACACAGCACAAAACAACACACCCACCCCTCCATACTCCAACCACCACCACACAGCCCCCAATGCTACATCAATGCGAAACCATGGAGTTCAGCATAGCCACAACTCTCTGATAAAAGCTATCTCCTTAACAGTTACACCCAGGAACTTAAAACTGACCACCTGCTCCACTTGGTCTCCATTTATGACCAAAGGCTGAATTTCTGATCTGTTCTTTCTTTCTGATCTGTTCCTTGGTCCTCTTGATGTTAAGTAGTTCCCATATAATGTATCATCACAGTTTTCTTTTAAAGTTGTCATTAAAGTTACTATCCTTGAAAGCAATAATGTATATATTCTATTTACCTTTACCTAAAAAGAACCCATTTTTAAAAAAATGCTGCCAGAGGTCAGCATATTCTCATGTAGCAGAAGTTGATCCAAGAGTATCTGTTGATCTTAGACAGGTGATGAACATCATTATGCAAGACACACAGAACTGCATTTGACTAGACATTTGACAGCCTGATCCCATCTTCAGAATGTTTCTTTGGTTGCCACAAAGAGAGGCCAAGGCTTATTCAGGAAGGCAGTTTATCTGTTTAATGAAGGATAAATTGTATGTATTGTTTTGAACACATTTTCTCCGGATTGGGTTTGCACTGTTTTTTTAATCCTTATATTCTTCTTTGCTGTGTCCAGATGCAAATGGAGACACTGGCTGTCAGATCAGCAAAATATTTAAGGCATTGAAAGCTACAAAGATGGCAGTAGGGGGCTGCATGTGCAAACCCCAACTGTAGGACAGAGCTTCAGATCCATTACCATAAAAACTAAATAAAATACAGTTTACGAACCAAAATTATGAGGACCGTAAAATGATCATAGAGACTGCATGTGACCCATGGCTGCTTTTTAGTTAATTCCAGTTCAATGTTCAGAATGTCTTTACATACCTCCATGAAGACCTTTGTATATTCAGTAATTCCAGAGTTCCCAACCACAAGGAGGCTTCTGAGAGTATTCAGGCAATTATGTTATTGAACGTCCCTTCTGACATTTGAGCTGAGTTGGTTGAGGTTAAGTTTCCAGGGTGTGTCTGTGTGTCAAAGATGAGGCTATGTAGTACTATTCCATCTCCCACACATATTTATTTTATAACTCCAAAGGGAATTTCATGTTTGCATTCTCATATTTTAAATTAATTGTGCATGTTCAAACAAATCTGGCTTGCCGCCCACACCCTACTTAAATTCAGATGCCTTTTAGACTCTCTGTCATATGAGGAGAATCTCATTAGTATTAGAAATAATTTATTCTGAAAGGGTAATAAAGAGAATTGAAAAGCAAATGTACTGTATAAGCCCTTGCAAAGGATGACACAACAATATTGGCAAAATCCGTAAATCTGTAAATGGATCTGATTTATATGCTGTAGTAAAGTCAATCCCACTTTCTGTTAAACACGTAGGGGTGATTTTAAAGTGGGATGAGAAGTAGGGAAGACAACTATCACAGGTTGGGTATTGTGTTGACCTGCTTGGAAATGTTTACATTGCAGATCATAATTTTAGCTTTGGGCTAAAACTCAAACTCAATAGATAAAAGCAATAGAACATGGGAGAATCCAGTAATCCTACAATTCCAACTGAGACCATCAGATGTTGCTAAACTGCAGCTGTCTTCATGTACCACTGCTGGCTATTGTATACCATTGGCTTGAACTATAGTGACTGATTATTTTCATCCTAGTGAGAAAGGGAATCTGTTATGGGTTTTTCTTCAAACTTATCCAAAGTGCTGTACTGATTTTGCACTACAAACTGGATGAGGTTCTCTACCCACCTTATTTGGAAGCCATCAACCGTTAACAAGTAGGGATGTGATTCTTCGCTAATTCCATTCTTAAGAAAGCAGTCAATCATTTTAACAGTGTTTTCTTATTGCAAGAAACCATTTGCATTTCAGAATTTATTCTGCACAAAATTTGTGCTTTTTTGTGCAGAATGTGCAGGGTACATTTTACGTGCACCCCACCCCCTTAAAATAGTGAAATTAAAAGTAATAATATTCAGTTTCTGCATTTTCTGTGCAGAAAATGTTCTACTCTGACATATTCTGTACAGAAAATGCTATTTTTTTCACAACTTCCACCCCTATATTTTCATAAAATAATCCCAAACAATAAAAGATTCTCGTCAGTCATGACTTCTCCTTGTCAAGGTTTTCTGATACTTGAAAAACATGTTTTGTTTTTTGTTTTTAAAAACACACACTTTTTTATTATTATCCTTACCATTGGGTTATGCATATGGAGAACCAACAATTGCTCCATCTGGGTTCTACCCCATGGAGTGCTGGGTATTTTAAGAGTGATTTTTAAAAACTGTAATCTGAGACTATTTTTGTAAACAGGGATATAAAATTAGGTTGAATAAGCTGAAAATATAATCAGTGGTGAAATTAATACATTGTCTCTCCATGGTGGCAAGTCTAGTAAACTTATAATGACAGAACCATTTTGCAGTGGCATGTATTAATAAGGTGGAACCTTTGCAAAATCTTGGAAATTAAACAAAGAGGAAAGCCATTTTATACAGTAATTGCCTTATAATGAGGCATTACAATAATTCCCTAAATATAAAGACATCAGTGTTTTTCTATCAATGCTTCATTGGTCCTGGAGCTTCTGTTCTTGCCAGAACAAAAGTCCTGCTCTCTGTTTCTCTTCCCAGTTTCCATTTTTCTAAAATAAAATATGTTTGCTTTATATTCTGTAGCTACTGGTGTCCATAAACTTGAGTTCAGGATATGGTGCCAAAAGCTCTCTCAACCAGAGGGTTGTTGAATGTGTGCCATACACAGCTATTAGTGATTGCTAGCCTGCCAGCACAGCTAAAACAGTACATTCATCTCCCTACACCTCATTTGTGTCTCTTATTAATGCTGACATCTGTTCAAGTCTTAATTACCACATTACCAAAACGAGTCCCTTGTCAAATCTAACCAAATATAGGATATCTGAACAACAAAGGTGCCAAAGGCTCTATAAAGTAATACAATGATAACAGATTAACAGAATAAATGTGCTGAGGGAAGTAGGGAAGAAGTTCCTAGGTTCAAAACGTATATGTATACTGCCTACTGTCTGGGCATTCGATTATCCATTCATTTTATTGTATTATAATGAAACTTTCTGGTGGTAGCATTGGATACTGACATGTGAGATCAATCATTTAAATCAGACGCAGTGATTCTCACACTTTGGTTCTTCGTATTTTTGGACTTCAGCCCTCACAAACCCAGCCAATATGGCCCAGGGTAAGAAAATCCTATGATCTCAATCCAAAACTCCTCTAGAGCAATACTTCTCAAGCGGTGAGGGCTGGTGGTCCATCCCCCCACCCTCACATGCCAGGGATTGGTGCCATGTTTATGTTCATTAGCTGCAATTGTTTCTTTCCTGGGTACTCACCACCAGCTGCTAGTGGTTTGTGGATTAACACTGGGACACTGATCAACACTTCAAGACCACCTTTCCCACTCTCGGTGCTGTCCAAATGTGTTGGAATTGATGACAGCTGTACTCAAAAGCAGCCAGAGGACATAAAGTTGGGCAAGGATGTTCTAGAGGAGGGCTTCTGAAACTTTTCCACACAAGATCATTTTATGCCTGAAGAATGTTTATGTAACCTCATGCATATAAGTATATAAGATAGGTATAAAAAATCAAACATTTACTTATCAACCAGAATTTCCAAGGCTTGCTAAACAGCCTGATTTTCTTTTCATCTTCTTCAGAGTCCCCTGTAAACACTGCATGATAGATTCATGTAAATGTCTAAAACAGTCATTAGGTGACTTTCAAAACAAAATTGGGGTTGGGACCCACAGTTTAAGAAGCAATGTTCTATAGAATAAAACCAGGGTTGCTCTTCTAGGCAAGGTGAGGTACTTTCTTTAGGTGATGCAAGAATAGCAATGAATTAGTTGTTGGCTGGGTTGTTGCCTTTTTTGTTCCTCCTGAAATCTAAGGTTGGCTTCAGAGAATCGTAGACTCATAGTGCTGGAAAAAGACCACAAGAGTCCAGTCCAGCACCCTGCCATGCAGGAATAGACAATCAAAGCACTTCTAACAGATGGCCATCCAGCCTTTGCATAAAAAGCCAACTCCAAGGCAGTGACACAATTTGGATTTTCCACTTCAGGCACTAATCTTGGCAGGACATATTCACCGTTGTTATAGTTATTATTTTTTAATATGTTTATTGAATTTTTCTTTTGTACAGATAAAATCACTATAACTCTAAAGGATAAACAGGTGCATGGGAAGAAAAAGAAAAGAAGGGGGTATCACATAAGAAAGTATAGAGATGGGGTAAAGTAGAAAAAAGTTAACTGAAATGCTTAGGATAAGTGGGGGAAGGGGAGGGGCAAGAGTGGGGACAGGAAGGGAGGGTCTACTAAGGGATCTATATTGAAGCTTCCAATCTTCTTCCTTGTGTCTGTATTTATTTTACAGTTGTTGTTATTAATTAATTAATTAATTTCTATCCTGCTTTTCTCCCAGAGTGGGATTCAAAGCATACAACATAACAAAAGACGGATTACATAACATAAAATACAGTCATAAACCCCAACATATGTGAAATTAGTAATTTGTCACATTAAAAAGTGTACATCCATGGCTCCCATAATACAAACAACATAAAAAGCATAATTTAACGTTCTAATTATAATAGATAACCAGTACATGACTTATTTCCTGTGGGTTTTTTTTAAATACATCTTTAGGATATACCCTTTATCAATAGTCAAACAATTAGTTTCATATTCATTAAGTGGTTCCCTGAATAATTTTAATCCGAAATCATACACATTTGTATTTGAACTCCCACTATGAAAGAGACTAGTATACTCATTGAGTGAATGGGATTTACATGAGTGTAGATAATAATAATAATAATAATAATAATAATAATAATAATAATAATAATAATAAAACTTTATTTCTAGACCGTCCTCTCTCCCCAGAGGGACTCAGGATGGTTAACATACATATAAATAGCAAACATTCAATGCCACAACTACATCACTTAATATCAAAAGTATAAAAAAGACGACAACATACTCATTATAATAAAAATTCCAAATTAGAAAAAACAATAAATTTAAACATGATACTCAGTAAAAACATATAGTTTTAGTGTTCATCAATTGATTTAGGACCAATTTAGTAATTGGTTGCTTCTGATCTAACAGAGTTTAGGGTGAATATAACCCTCTCACAAGCAAAGTATTCTTTATTTCATTTATATCCTACTGTAATCCTATACAGCATCAGAAACAAGGGTACTTGGGAGTATGTGTTCCTATTCTCCCCATTGACCATTAGCTGGGGCATCTCCTGAATCGGGCCAGTGTGTTTGTTCAAAATGGTATCATAAATCATGCAAACTTGTATTAATTTCTTGTTTTCAGCATATATTTAGCTTTCAACCCTGTGAGAATATTCAGTCCAGCGAAGCTTTTTATTAAGATCACATCGTTATTTCACCACCAAAGCTTTTTCTCACCTCCATGGGACATCACAACATGTCTATTATTAAAACCAGGCTGTGCTATCCACCTTGTTTCTTATGAAATGGTAATGTAAGTCAGCAGTACTACAGATAGCTGAAGGCTTGTGCACGTAACACAAAGGAGTTTTTGGGCCATGATTTACGATGAGTTATTACCAAGCACTTTGGCCAGTGGGTTACTAGCTTTGAATCTGCTCATCTCCTACTCTTTTTACATTTCAGCACTTTGTCAAAAGTTGAGGTTCTATTTTTGTTTTTACAATGTGTGGATGACACTCAGCAATTTTAGGTGCTTTCAGAGAGATATCTGAAAATGTAGCACTCACTTTCCTTTCGCAAATCCCAATGTCAGCATGTACTTTGGTCTTCAATGCTTCCTTTACTGCATATGAAACTATTTGGGGGGTTTTGCTTCCAGAATGGCAATTGTGCACTGACAGACAATGTAAAAAAAAATATGCAGCCTAAATTATCCTATTCTTTTTGTGAGTTATTCCTTTGGATTTACCTGAGTTCAGCTTTTAACATGAGATGTTAATTAATGTGTAACTAGTGTCACTAATGGCCTTGGCCATTTAGATCAAGGGAGGGCAATTTCTAGACATCCAGATACCACAAGTGCCCTTTTGCTCTTATACCTTCTGCAACACACACACACACACATTCTAATTTTCTTTTTTGAACTATCAATCTTGGCTTGAAACAATCCTGCAGAAAGCTTGAAACATGCAAAATTATCAATGAACTCTGGCTCCACTGCTGGCAAATTATAGTGGACCCTGGTATCCATGGGCATTTGGTTCCATACCAAAATCAATGGATGCTCAAGTCCCACTATATACAATGGCATAGTAAAATGGCATCTCATATATAAAGTGGCAAAAATCAAAGTTTGCATTTGGGATTAAAAAAAAAAGTCTTCAAAACCACCACTCCAATTCATGGGTGGTGGTTAAATCTATGGATATGAAGAAACGATGAATACATTTATATTTTAAAAAGATGATTGCAAGAAGGCTATTGCCTTAAAGCAGGATAAAATCTCTAAAAATTAAAACACCAATGTGATCTTGTGGTCCATAAAATAAAACACTGAATTGAGTAATGCCTTTTATTAAAATCACTGTACAACAATGTAATTTTTGTAACATTTTAGTAGTCTTAATAAAAAATAATTTGTTTTCACCAGAAGAGATGGAAATGTCCTGAACTTCATCCTAGAGCATATATCAAAGAATGCCCATTTTGCTATCCTCATTGATATATTTAGCAGATGTTGCATGGTATATAGATGGGGTGGGAATGCATAAAATCATAATGGC
This sequence comes from Anolis carolinensis, assembly GCF_035594765.1. NCBI lineage: Eukaryota > Metazoa > Chordata > Lepidosauria > Squamata > Anolidae > Anolis > Anolis carolinensis. Next base: position 59,485,681 of record NC_085845.1, read on the forward strand.
ATCATTAAAATGCAATGTTCCATAGGAGAGGAAGATATAGACAAGGCATGAGCTACTGTGGAAGGCTAAAGGGCTGCATTAGCACTGTAAGAGGTTTTAGAGGTGGGCAGGTGAATTGTCCCAAAGTGCTTTAATGAGTTCATTTTCTAAACAGTGTCAATTCTGAGCCTAATTTGGCCCAGGAGTGTCACATTAAGAAATGCAAGGGGCACTCATGGAAAAAAGAAAAACATAAGAAGTGAAATACTCACCTATGATTTTTTGTTGAAGTTCAGTAAACCTTGTGAGTCTCCCAAAGATTTCCCCCTAACATTAAGTCTTGTAGTGTCCATCTCTGGGAATTGGTGCTCATCTACATTTCTAAGCCGAAGAGCCAGTGTTATCCGTAGACACCTCCTAGGTCATGTGGCCAGCATGACTGCATGTCTTTACCTTCTTGCAGAAGTGGTATCTATTTATCTACTCACATTTGCATGTTTTCAAACTGCTAGGTTGGCAGAAGCTGAGGCTAATAGCGGGAGCTCACTCCACTCCCCGTATTCAAGCCACCAACCTTTCATTCAGCAAGTTCAGCAGCTCAGAGATTTAATCTACTGCACCACCGGGGGCTTCTAAATCTCCCAAAGTCAGCTTCATTTTCAGCATAAGTAAAGTGCACCAGTGAAGCCAAAAAGACAATTTCTCTTTAAATTAAGGAGAGCCAGGTTGCCTGTCACCATTGTGGGGGAGGGGGCAGTGAGCTGGGAGGGAGACTGAGAAAGATGCATTAAGGCTTGAAAGCTGGCAGCCCCTTTCTTCTGATGTGAACAGAATTCTGTAAAGAGGATTGATAGTAATTCTGTGCTGGACTGGAAGAAAAAATACCTAAGTTGATTTCCTATGTTATGTTATGTGTCATATAGAGACATTCAAGGGGACAGCTGTTGTGGCTTTTCAAAGTTATTGTCAAAACTTTAAAAAAAAATCCCCAAAACCAGTAGATGTGCTAATCTTTCTGAAGCTTGGGGGGAATGATGCCCTGGTTATATTGTGTCATTGTAGACAAAATCAAGGAGATGGTTCTTGTAGTTTGTAAAAATAATGTTGTTTGTAAAAAAAAAAATCTTTTACATTTCCCCAAAATCATTGGATGAGTGAAATATTCAGAAACTTGAGGGGTGACATTCGTAAATGTGTTCTACAACTATAGCAAGTTTCATCCCAATAGCTCTAGCAGTGAGGGAGAAAGGAGCCCCTGAATTTTCCCCATTAGCAAAATTAATTAATGAAAAAGTAATGAAAATTTTGTTACTTCATTATACAGTAGAATCTCACTTATCCAAGCTAAATGGGCCGGCAGAAGCTTGGATAAGCGAATATCTTGGATAATAAGGAGGGATTAAGGAAAAGCCTATCAAACATCAAATTAGGTTATGATTTTACAAATTAAGCACCAAAACATCATGTTTTACAACAAATTTGACAGAAAAAAACAGTTCAATACGCAGTAATGTTATGTTGTAATTATTTATTTATGAATTTAGCACCAAAATATCATGATATATTGAAAACATTGACTACAGAAATGGCTTGGATAATCCAGAAACTTGGATAAGCAAGGCTTAGATAAGTGAGACTCTACTGTAGTTACGATATGGACCTCTTACAATATTTTAGAAACACTTCAGAAATTATTTCCTGGTGCCCCTAATTTAGTCATTAGTACTGAAACATTTTTTTCATTGATCGTATAGGCCTAACTCCTAATGAATCATGTTGATGTCTCAGGTTTTGGCCTTAATAAGCTAGGGCCTGGGGGTCCTTCTACATCAATGGTTCTCAACCTGTGGGTTCCTAGATGTTTTGGTCTTCAACTCCCAGAAATCCTAACAGCTGGTAAACTGGCTGGGATTTCTGGGAGTTGTAGGCCAAAACACTTGGGGACCCACAGGTTGAGAACCACTGTTCTACATGGATGCTGGATTCAGCCCACATGGCATCTCTGCAGGGACTGCCTCAGCCACCTTGGAGACAGAAGGGAATACCTACTGCCCAGTCACATCTAATATCATTCCATGGCACTGGGCAGCCACTTGAATACCCTCCCCTGGTTGCCATGTAGCAGCAGTTCCCAGACATGGCATCTCCCATCTTCCACCACTCTGCCTGCCATCAGAGAGAAAGCTAGTATGCAGAGGGAGAGAGGAATGCTGGGAAGAAGATAAGTACCATGTTGCAATTGGGGTCCAATGCAACATAGGGAGGAGAGACGTACAGGAAACTTCCATCCTGTGTCCCCAGGCTGCCTAAACTCAGGAAATGCAAGATGGTAGTCAGGACATTTGTGGCCAATTCTAGTTGGGAATCAGCTCCACTATCCGGACTGCCCCTAAGTCAGGAGAAATCCCAAATCCAGGGGCATAATTCATACTTGTCCTAAATTAGATTAACCCAGGACAAAGCCATGGTAAAGTGGCCTTGCCCTGAGTTAATCCAGATCAGCCCTGTGCAGTGTTTATTCATTTATATACTGGCCTTAGTGGTTCTTGTAGAAATACTCGTGATCAGAGATACTCCTGATCTGGCTGACTTACAAATGAGCTATTTCACCAGAGAAACTACTATAAGTTGAATATCTCTTATCCTAAAGGTTTGAGATCAGAAGTATTTGTCAGCGGGGTTGATGGGTAGCAGAGTGAAATCCCAAAAATTCACCATCCCGGTCTGCCTCCTTCTCTCCAGACTGTTTCCCCGTGTGGAAAAACAGCACTGGACAAACTCACTCCAGCAGACGAAGTCCAACTGTTGATTAAACTTTATTTACATGATCTATATACAAATAGAGCAAATCAGTCCTTTCCTCCATGAGTGCTTGCCGAAAGCACCCATGCACACACACGCTGCTCATTGCTCATCGCTGTTCTCCGCTCGACACAGGAAACTCCTCTGCATTCCACAGGAACCAAGATAGTACGTCCCGGTCAAAACACACTTGACCCCATTGGTCCTGTGATACATCAATCATAGCAGACTCTCATTAACTCCATAATTGCTGAATCCAGATTGATTTTAACATTTCACAATACACAATACCCTGACAGTATTTTGATTTCAGATTTTGGAACACTTGTATTTGCATCTATGTAAATAATGAGTTATCTTGGAGATAGAATCCAAGACTAAACACAAAATTCACTTTTGCTTCATAAACAACAAATACACTTTCCTAAAGGCGATTTTGTACACTATTTTAAATAATTTTGTGCATGAAACAAAGTTTGTGTACATTGTACCATCAGAAAGCAAAAAAAAAGTCACTATCTCAGCCAGCCATGTAGATTTGGGAATTCTGGGTGTTCAACTTATAGTGCTTTGCTTAACTGTGCTCACAGAGGGTCTAAAGCTGCCCCCACCCCACCACAGGAGTTGTCAAATAGACTAAAAATCCATGAGGTCATTTAGATGATTTGCCCAACTTCAGTTATGAATGAAGTATCTTCTATGACTTCAACAAAATGAAAAGACTCCATTAAATGAAGTTCGTTTTCCCAAAGCATCCAGCATACTTATTTTGATAAATGAAGGCATTTGTAATAAATGTGATATGTTTGTGGATAATTCTGAAGAGAAACAGAGTGATAAATGTGACAGATAAATTGCATGTGATGAATAATTTGGCTAGCTGGAATAATAAATTGAATACAGATTCATAAAAGTGAGGTAATAATGGATTCAGCACGGTTGTAACTATAAGGGACTTATGCTAAATTCAGTTTCTAAAAGGAAATCCTTTGTGATTTAATTGTACTGATGTATTCCCTCTCCCTAATCAAATGGGAAGCATATTAAAAGAATAAAGCTGCAAAACAGATTCTCTCAAATCTATGACAGATATCTACTACTACATCTTTTTCATCTGAAAGCAACTTTAGGAGAATTACAATTAGGCAAAATGTGCATGATGTGCAGAGCTATAAGGCTCATGTAATATCCATGTACAGTGATACCTTGAGTTAACAATTTAATTTGTTCTGTGACTGAGCCCTTAACTCAAATCACTCTTATCTCAAATTGAATTTTCCCATTGATATACATTGAAATGCTGTTAATCCTTTCCATCCCCCATTTTTGTTATATGTTTTAAAATAAGAAAATGTACTTTATAAATAATAAATAATGTATAAATGCATATTCACATGGAACAATAAAAATCAACCTCAAAATGCCAGAAGCATAAAGTTGTGTTAAGGAAGCACATTTGAAGCAAACAACATGTGTGTTAGTCAGTGTAATAGCAAAGCGAAACCTGCAGATGGAAAAATAAAAAAGAAAGATCAACTTTAAAATGAGGGAAGCACAATGTTGTTGCAAGGAAACACAAAGCACAAAGTGAAGAGGCAGAGGCATCATTTTCTTCATATTGTACTCATTCCGGCCTCCCACCCTCCCTTGTTTTCTCTCCCTCTCCCTCTTCATGAAGCCAAACATACCAGGGATTTAAAAAAAAAAACCCACAAAATCAACTAACCCAAAGTTGGGTTGCTGTGAGTTTTCTGGGCTGTATGACCATGCTCCGAAAGCATTATCTCCAAATGTTCCTCAAAGCGTACAAGAGCAAAAAAGATAATCTCTCAAAGTAGACAAGAGCATAAGGCAAGGGGTTTGAAGGCTTGGAGGCATGAAGCACGAAACATGGAGGCTGCTCCCTTGAAGCTCTAAAGCCCTGCACTCTCATGCTAGTGCTCCTGCTGGCACTAGCTCTTAACTTAAAACATTGTTTGTATGTCAAAGTGAATCTCAGGCTGAGCAACATCTCTTAACTCAAAATGTGTTTAAGTTGAGATGCTCTTAAGTCAAGGTTTCACTGTATATCCACTCTTTCCCAATCCATACCTGCTCGCATTAATGAAACAAGCTCTGTCCTGGTGTGGACTGAGATAAGCCTGTTCAGCCGTAGACTTAATTTGAACTCCTTGCATATCCTTAGCAGCAAATTTGGGTTGTTATGACAGGAAAGTTAATTATTATCAATTTAATTAATTCTGAATTATATTGTTACTGCCAGAGCATAACAGAGACATATTTAAGATATTTTTTAAAAACTTCATATGGTAAAGCAGCTTAGCTTGCTGTAGGTACCATGTAGAATCCTTGAGACATATGAGGGACATTTGTTACTGTGTTGGAAACAGCAGAATATTTTCATTCAGCTGTAGAAAGTTTATGAAGTTAAAAAGATAAAAGGGAAACTTCACTCCGCTACTCTCAGGGCTCCTCTTTATTGCTTCTGGTACCAATGGACGGGGTATGCTTTGGGGGCAATACAAATGGGTGGAGATATTAATGACCATGAGAACATTTGTCTTGGAAGATCAACTTTTGAGTTTTTCCCTCTTGTAGTTGTGTGCCTTCAAGTCATTTCTAATTTCTGGTGGCCCTAAGGTGATTCTATCGTGAAGCTTTCTTGGCAAGGTTTGCTTTTGCCTTCTCTGAGGCTGGTCTCCAAAACCATTGTCCAGCACTAAATGAAACAATTATTAGTCACATCTCACACCATGTATTTATCTTCCACATAGAAATACTATATGTGGGTGTGGGTGTCAATTTAGATATAGTGTTTGGGGGGGCGGGGCTCATTTCCAGAGATTGGGGATGTTACTTTTGGGATTATAAAACCCATAACACACCAGAATGTCCAGGCCCATTGTGGCTGGAATATTCTGAAAGTTATAAAAAGTAACTGCCTAAGGCTTTTCTAATTTCTCCAAATTAGATAGTCTACAAATAAGATTGGCATCTGAAGGAAGAGTATTTTTTTTAAGAATGAAGACATTAAGAAAAATAGTAATGCTCCTTTTCAAAGCCTGATTGCCCATGTATTTAAAAACATTTTGTTTTCACTGCCCTATTAAATATCAGCTAGATTTCAGATGCAGAGTATTGTTTTGAGAAAAAATGTTTCTTCAAAATATTCTTAGAAGTCTAAGAGCTAGACACAGAGAGACCATATTGTAGCTGCAGAGGAAGGCAGACAGCAAAAAGCAAGTACTTTTGTTTCTTTTCGATAAATAACTGCAACACTTTTATTGGTTCAAACTGTCAACAGAACCGTTAAATTGTCTTGGGTGCAACAGGGAGCTTCAGCTCGATTTTTGTGAAGCTGTGACTAATCAGGAATTATGAGAAAATATTTATCTCCTTTAAACAAGACGTTGTGGTTGCAACTTTAGCTTTTCTGGTTAGAGCTATTTAGATAAGATGCTACTAGCTGGAAAAGCAATTCTCATTACAATTCATATAGCAGATGACTATCTAATGGAAAGCTATGAAAGAACTGGCAATTAAGTTTCTGCTGCTTCAATTTCGCATGCTGGATATGGGAATAATCCCTAAGTACTAACTTCAGCTATGCTTTATAAAAGAACCAACTTTCAAATAGTAGCCTTTTCCTTGCCTGAGCACTTTTTGGCTTTATTTTCAGCCTGTAATAGAATACACCTTTGGATTATTTATGTTTAAAACTTTAGAGAGATGATGTGTTTATTCAAATGAACAGAAGAACCTCCAGCTGGCACTGCTGAGATTCATTTACCCATCTTGTGCCCTCCAGATGTTTTGAACTGGAGCTTGCACAGCCCCTTGCTATTGGCCACATTGGCTGAAGCTGATGAGAGTATAGTTGTATGTAGTAGCCACCTAGAACTTGGCACTCAAGAGTGCTTTTTCTCATCACCATAATCAGCAGCAATGTAATTAATTTCACTTGAAACACACTGTGAATATCTACATTTCTCTCCACATTGATTCACAAGGTGGAATACTTTTCCATTCAAAATTAATAGATAGCACAAAAAAGTGTTTGGGCTAGGCTTACATATGCAAGGAATGCTTCAATAGAGATGGACCCAGTTATTGAGTCTTCCACCCACAACCTCAAGTGGGTAAGTAGGAATAGTTTTGTTACCTTATCTGTCTTTTCAGCCAATTAGAGGCAGGTCTACTTCAAACATTGAACAACATGTGACAGAGGGTACATCTATACTGCAGAATTCATGCAGCTTGATACCATTTAACTTCCATGGCTCAATGCTATGATATCCTGGGAGTTTTACATAATCTTTAGCCTTTTCTGTCAAAGAGTTCTCACCAAACTACCAATCCCAGGATTCCATAACAAGAAGCCATGACAGCTAAGTGGTGTCAAACTGCATTAATTATACAGTGTGTAGATATACACCAAGTCATTTTATGTCCATAAATATTTGCACACTGTAGAAAAAAGAATTAAATCCACTCATAATTATAGTAACAGATTTTATAGCCCTGATATGCCCAAGGGATCTATTTAAAAAACAATCTTTTGATAAGTGTACAGCTAATGTGTGATCTTCTTTAAAGGCTTCCTCTAGATTGTGAGGCAAAGATGGTTCAAAATAGGAAGAACTATTTCACACTTTTCAGAACCAGTGTGGTACAGTGATTTAGGTGTAAACACCTACTTTACCATGAAAAACCATTTTGGGCAAGTCATACTCTCTCAGACTCAGAGGAAGACATACCTCTAAAGCAAAGGTAAAAAGGTAAAGGTTTCCCCTGACGTTAAGTCCAGTTGTGACCGACTCTGGGGGTTGGTGCTCATCTCCATTTCTAAGCCGAAGAACCGGTGTTGTCCATAGACATCTCCAGAGTCATCTGGCCGCCGGAGCGGTACCTATTGATCTACTCACATTGGCATGTTTTCGAATTGCTAGGTTGGCAGGACCTGGAGCTAACAGCGGCCGCTCACGCCACTCCCGGGGTTTGAACCTGGGACGTTTCGGTCTCCATGAGCCGGAGACTAAAAGGTCCCAGGTTCAAACTGCGGGAGCAGCGGGAGCGGCCGCTGTTAGCTTTAACACACTTCGCCACCGGGGCAAACCTCTTCTGAATAAATCTTATCAAGAAAACCCCATGATAGGTTTACCTTAGAGTCACTACGAGTTGAAAACACTCAACACAAGCATTACACATTTATGTTTCCAATGGCATTAAGCCAGTACATCTAATTACCTCTCTGTCTCAGCTATTTAAAGGTCCCTCTCTAAACTACAAACTACAAAATTCTGCAGGAGGCAGCAACCAGATTTAAAGTGGATAGATGCTCTAGTGCAGATATGGGCAAACTGTGGCCTGACAGCAAGGCAAAGCAGGCAGGGAAGGCAGGCAGCAGAGTGACTGATGGAAGGGAAGGGAAAGGGGTGTGGAAGAGCAGTCCATGAAGGGAGTAAGCACTGCCACCACTACAAAACATGCCTTTGCTCTCCTCCCCCTCCCTCCCCTCCTGCCTTCTGCCTCCTGCCTCACGCTCTCTCACCACCACACATCTACAACTCCCAAGATTCCATAGCCTTGAGCCAGGGCAGTTAAAGTGGAGGTCAAACACATGAATTATGCCCCCCCAACCCCCCCCCCCCCCCACAGAACATAACAGCCACCCAGCCCATACCCTCCTCCCTCCCGGCCTGGTCAGTATGTCAAATTTTAAAATGCAATGCAACCCCAATGTGAAAAAGTTTTCCCATGCCTGCCCTAGTGTGATGAGCCCCCAAATTAGTAGTTAAGTAACAAGAAAATATGTCAGATACTAGCAAAGAAACGGAGGTACTTTTTCAATCTTTGAAGCTGAAGCAGCAAATCAGAGGAACAGTAAAATTTTATTGTTCTGTTCATGTGTGTGTGTGTGTGTGTGTGTGTGTGAGCGAGAGAGAGAAAGGGGATTTAATATATGATTTCTTTCCTGCAATAAAACCAGAATAGGGCAAATTATATCCTTGCAATAGAAACAAACATGTTTTCAAATGCATATGAGATTTAATAGCATATTAATATTTTCTTTTATCATTGTGGTAGGATATTGCTTTACTGACAATTGTAAACTGCTTTGGAAGGGTAATTTTTCCTGCAAGATGATTGTAAACTCCATTAAACGAGCAAAGGAGGATCTTAGGAGTTTTCATGGGATCTCCAATTAAGAAATGCAACCTCTTATGTGCAAGATTTCTTTTTTAAAAAACCTCAAATGTTTCCTAATCCTTCATATGCTTAAACAAAGTCAACACTTTAATTTGTCATTATTAGTTTGATAACTGTTGGAAGGAAATTGGTGAATCCTGTAATTGTTTCTATACTGTTTTCGTTCTATTTTAAAATAGTGGCATATGATCAAACACTGGTTGTGGCACTGTCTGTAGATGTTTGCCAACAGCTGGCAGCAGCATCCTTTCATTCTGCACCACTGACTTCTCTAGACATAAGAATTCCATTTCCTTTATGGAGTTCCCTAGGGAACATTATTTCTAAAGCAGACTTTAGAAGAGAATACACACACAGGATGCTTTCATTTGAGGCTAAAGTAATTGTCTATCAACCACAGTGTTGCATATGTTTAAGCTCTCTTGTACTCTTTTTCTGATTCCATTGACTGGGGCAAAGGTTAGCAATGTGGATATTTTTAAAAAACGAGAAAATACATTATAAAATAATGACTGTAGAATATATTACCATATATACTTATGTACAGGTTGGCCTTGGAAATAAGTCAATGGCAGATTTGGAGGCTGAAATTATGGATATTTATACGACCCATGGATAAGTCAAGGGAAGGGGAAAGCACCAATGCCGCCTCAAGGGACAGCCAACCCTGCCTACCAACCACCACTATTTCCCTGTCCAGGCATTCAGAAAGGCCAGAAGTGGTGCCATGAGGGAGAAATGCTTCTTTTAGACCAGCTATGCTCTTGCCTTGTGCTTCTATATACAGAGAAAAAGATGAGTTTTTAATAAGGTACAGTACTCACATTTACCCATGGATAAATTGAGTCACTTATGGATTTATTTTTAATTAGAATTTCTAGACTTTTATATGAGCATATAACGTATATTAGTGTGATGGGAACATGGACAGAAGAAAGCATGTAAATTAAGAACAAGCTGACCATCTCAACACCTCTGGCTGTTGCTGGCGAACCAAAAATGGAATGTCAGTGGACAACCAAATAAATTTAAATATGGGCTTAAAGCTAACCTATAAATGTAGAATAAACTCTGAAAACTAGGATTCTCTGACACTCGAGTGTTCTAATTGGAAATCAGCTACTACCAACAATGTCATGCATTTTGAGAAGGCACAGAGAGTGTGACAGGGAGAAATGTATTTTAAAGCTGTTTTGCTCTATTCATAATCTTTCATTTTTATTATTACTGTTCAGTTTGCTTATATTGTGAACCATCATGGAAATATTTCAAAGGCAGAGTGTAGTCAAATAATAGAAATAATATGAACAATAAATAAATTATTTACCAAAGATGGCCTCGATTTTATGGTTTTGTCTCATTTATGTTTTGTTGCATGAGTCAAAAAGGGAAGGCAGACATGGTTACTTGCAATATTTTTGTTTTATGTGCATACCTGCATAGCAAACCACTTAATCACCATTTATTTGATACAGTAGAAAAGAAATCAGCAGGCATTGAAGAGGAAACTTATAATGTAATTTTTAAGGCCCTTGATGGTGTTTCAGAATTTCTTTGACACTTATTATATGTTCAGAGATGATATTGTTGAGACAGTATATAGTTGCCTTTTAAGAATAATTCATGTGTCAGGTTAATGCACACTTTACACCTCAACAAAAAGCAAAACAAAAAAACCACCAAAATGTCAAATCATACTCCCAGGAGCTTTGGGTATCAGCAGAATATGCTATATAAGGAAGAGTTGCTTGCCTGTAACCATGTTTCTTCGAGTGGTCATCTATGAAATTCACACATATGCCTGCACAGTAGCTCAGAATCTTCTAGAAAGCTTTTAAAGTTCTGGCTATATCCCTGCCCACCTTGCACAGGAGGCATATAGGTTGTTGGAGGGGCTGTAGCCTCAGTTCTTTTGCTGCCAAGCAGCAGCCAAAGAACTGAGGAATGACAATAGTGGGGAGGATGGGTGGGGATGTGCGAATTTCACAGATGACTACTTGAAGAAACATGGTTATAAGCAAGCAACCCTTTCTTCTTCTTCGTGGTCTCTGAGAAATCACACCATATGATAGACTAGCTAGCTACTTACCACAGTAGGCAGGTTTCATGCCATTGAGGAAAAAAGAATTTCTTTGCCAAACATTGTATCCTTCTGTGAAGTTGTGTCAACCTTGTAGTAAGTGACAAAAGTTAGTGGAGTCGACCATATGACCGCCTGGCAGACATCCTGCAATGGGACACCACTCATGAAAGCAGTTGAGATAGCCACAGCCCTGGTGGAATGGACTTTGATTTGCTGAGGCAGAAACAATACAAGAGGATAGTCATTGCAGAGAAACAGAAAGGTCACTAGTGTCCTACCTATATTTCAGGAAGAGTCTAGGTTGCCTGAGTTTCACCATCCTATGAACATAAAAGTTAAGAGCCTGCCTCACATCTAAGAGATGGAGAGAGCATTCCAGATGTGTGGTGGGATTTTGAAAAAAGGCTGATAGTGTTATATCTGAGAATATGAAACTGAGACACCACTTTGGGCAGGGAAGCAATATCAGTACACAGTACTACTTTGTCTTTATGGAACTGAAGGTATGGTGTGTCTGCTTGTAGAGCATACAACTCACTGACCCTTCTAGCTGAAGTAATTTCCACCAAAAAAGGCTGTCTTCCAAGACATGTAGGACATATCCACTGATGCCATTGAAGGGGCATGGGAGAAGCCCTTTGTTGCTGTGGCAATGGCAGTAGCTGTGCCAGGGGTGGAGCTGTGTCAGCCTGCCCTTTAGAGGCGGCATTTTCCTTGTCCGCTTCCCTTGCTTTAAGTTCTTTGTGCACCCAGCAAGGGAAGCCTGGGAAGATTTTGCTCTTTTGGGCTTTAGGGATCATGTCCCAGCCCTTTAGTTCTCTGGAGACGGGCAAGCTGCTGGAGGTAAGGCCCCCACTGAAGTGGTTACCAGGGACAGTGGCTCTGACACCATGCATTTCCTCAGGGGAGGGAGGTGGGAGCAGGGCTTCTTCACAGAGCAATGCTTTTAAGTGTTGCTCACTATTCAGGATGTAGCAAATAGGGCAGTAGAAGAAGCAACAGTCCAGGGTTTGTTCACAAGAGAGCAATATCCAAGTTATAGGGATAAGCCAAAAGAGTAGTCAAAAACAATCCACTTTCAAATACTTTTAAGCTAGTTAGTTGTAAAATAGATTCCTTAGCTGCTGTTATGGCAGCTGTTGAAAAGAACTGAGGCTACAGCCCCTCCCATGGCCTATATGCTTCCTGTGGAGGGTGGGTGGGGCTATAGCCAGGACTTAAAAGTTTTTCTAAAATATTCTGAGCTACTGCGCAAGTCCAGGTAGTACCATATGTGTGATTTCACAGAAACCTTGAAGAAGAAATATAATTTTGTTCCCCAATCCTCTTGTTTTGGCCAAAGGAAAAAAAATCTTTAAAAACAGGAAATATCCAGGGTAAGGGGTATTGGCAGGGTCATAATGGTTCATGAGAAATGTAAGGCTGCCTTCGGGGTCAAACATAGCCCCTGGAACCATTTTTGCCCTATTTTCCAAAAGCCAGTAAACAACAATTGAAGTTTTGCTTTTTGTTGTTATGTGACTTTGCTTTTTGTTCTTCCTATTTTATTAACTGTGGTGGGTTTTTTGAGAATGAAAGTGAGATCATCATAAATATGAAATAAAATGAAATCTTTTAGGAACAAACTGAAATCCCACTCCTGTAGCAGTACAATTCTAAATGCATCTACTCAGGGCACTACCAGACAGCTTCAAAATGCACATTTTAAAACTGAGGGGGAAAATTCTGGAACCAGACAGCAGGTCTACACACAGACCTGTCAGTCCCGGGAAATGCTCCCCTTACATCCTCACTTCTTCCTTTGAAGTGGATCAAAATGGAGGGTGGACATGGGAAATCTGGCAGAAGTTTTTTTAAAAAAATCTCCATAATGCACTGGACCTCATATGCGCCTATGCAAATATCTTAATGTACACAGAAGCAGACTTCAGATATCTCTCTTTACCAAATCGTTAATTCAAGCTCTGTTTAATATGATCAAAATAAAGGAATGGTTGCAGAGACTTCTAATGACTCTCACATTCTGCTTCCCTTTAATCACCTGTGTGTCCATGACTCCATTTTTTGAAAGCCTGATCAGCTGTTTTGAACTTTTAAAGCATGCACATGCACTGGAGCAGTCCACACAGGGAGAAGGCAAGAAAAACATGTGTTTTGCAAGACTGCAGGGATACACAAACCTTTTGGGGGTGGAATTGGGTTTTAAGCACATCTTTTAAACATGTGGTTTTCAGCTGTTAACCCAATTCCACCTACACTTTACTAAAACCCTTTATTCCAATTACTTCCAGGTTTTTAGCCATGTGTAAAAGAGCCCTCTGACATTACCTTCATTGACATCTCCCAAGTAATTTGGGAGAGAATTCCAATTTAAAGCCTCTTTAACTATGCATCAAGCATCTTCCAAGTTTTTCAAATGTACGACTATTCTGTGATAATCAAAACACTGACATCAAGTTTCCCTAGCCATGGTTTTCTGTTTTCTTTTTCCGCTTTCTTCTCTCTCACTCTCTCTCTCTGTCTCTCTCTCTCTGTCTCTCTCTCTCTCCCTGTGTAGTATGTATGATGTTAGCAAAACAAACACAAGCAGAAAAAAACACACACACCAAACAACAACATACAAGCACTCTCATCCACAGTAATTGGGATCCAAGGGGAAATAGCAACTTGTTTAAGTTGCCCTAGTCAATGTGCGCATCACTAAATTCCTCCCACTAAGGAATTTGTGTTGACAGATTTCTTTCCTTAGATTTAAATCTTGCCACCCTTCTGGTTCAAAGTTATTTATTGCTGTATGTCTGCTCATAGATCTTGTACCTAATTATAGCTAGCTATTAAGATTAATGGTCTCCAAGAGCTGGCAGTGTTTGCCAAGTTTACCTTTTTGTTTTGCTTGCCTGATATGTTTGCAGAAACTAGACAGTAGTTTACAGGATTTCTCCTCTCTATAAACAAGAATGATTGATCAGCAGTAAGGATAACAACACAGCTTCACTTTGGATTAACCTCAGGGTAAAAGTGCATCAAATTGATACAGGTGCAAGAACCTGAAAATGTATTAGTCAATGACAGCCACTTTTCTATAGGGATTTTTGTTAACCTTTCAACACCCTGATTTAATAAGTGTTCTGCATTTCTCTGGAGAGTCATGCTTCCTCTTCAGATCAGGAACTGTGGTGTCCCGTTTTCTTACACTAGTGTATTTCCATTCCATAATCCTTTTAATTTGTAACATAAATTAAATACAATAAATGATTACACTAAGTGTAATGCAAGGAGACAGACAGAAGCCATTAGGCAGGGACAAGGAAACATTGTTGACGGCATCAAACAGTAGCTGTAATGCCTACTGATGGTGCTGGTGGTGCTCAGTAAAAACCGAGTGTAGACATCATTTTTCTGTTCCCCATCTAGAATTTCCCTAAAGCCTTCCTTAACCTGGAACTGAAAGAGAAGATCCAAATTACTCTTACCAAATATAAGGACTGAACATTTGCTGAAGATACCCTCTTTCCATCATGCATTGATTTGAAATTTTCTCTTCCTCTACTTGATCCTTGCCAGAAATCTATTTGCTTCATTCCTTCAGTAGCTGCTTCTGTTTTGGTCCCTTCTCTTCTCCCATTCTTCCTTGTTGTAGGAATGTAGCACAAGGGTTCTGCATGGGCCTCAAACCTTGGAAGACGCTCGACCTCATCACACAGAGTAATTTTCACATCCTAGCATGCTGTCAGAATGCTTCCTCCATGGAGCCCACTGGACACCATCAGAAGACCTAAGGAAACTTCTGGCAGGGCTCCACAGAGGAAGCATCCTGGCAGGATTCTAGGATGCTTCCATGATAATATGGGAGGCTTGCTGTGTACCATAGGGAAGAATGGGGGGAAGTTGGGTGGCAACATTTCCCCCTGTAGGATGGGGTAAGGGGTGCAGTGGGAAATGTGGGGCACAACAGTCCCCCTACACACACACACACTACCCCATGGATCCAGACCTCAATGTGATGAGGTTCTTAAGGTGCATCTACATGCTATATCAGTTGTGCTATGGAATTCTGGGAGTTGTAGTTTGCTGAGATACCAGCACTCTTTGGCAGCATTGAGCCATGGCAGTTACAGTGGCATTGATTGTCCTAATTCTACAATGTGAAATTAGTCTCAGTCCCAATCCATCCTCTGAAACTAGGCTTTTATGGTCAATGAAAAAAAGCTTTCTATCTAGAGCAGAGGTTCTCAACCTGTGGGTCCCAGATGTTTTGGCCTTCAATTCCCAGTAATCCTAACAGCTGGTATACTGGCTGGGATTTCTGGGAGTTGGACAAGTGCTTGTAAAGGTAATATGCTACATCACTAATTGAAGACTTTTTCTTATAGTAAGTATAACACAGATCTTTTTCATATATTATGTGTTGAATAACAAACAGTTGCATCTGTAGTAAAAAATATTTCAGTGGTAATAGTAGGAAAGAACCCTTCACTATTGTGCTGGACTAGCCGAGAGTTTTAGTAGCATTCATCCTTAATTTGATCTTCTCTAAAAGTCTACCAACATACCTGAAAGCATAATCTATATACTAAACTCTGAGAGATAGCACTATCTCTTGCTATCTCTCCATCATTATCTATCAAAATTGTCCAATCTAGGATGGATCAGACCATATTTCTGTGTTCTGTTCACTAGTAGCTAACTCCGCTATAGTAGTTTGTAGATGCCTATAGAAATCATACAAACAGCACCAACCTTCCACAAGCACTAGTGTCTTTCATCTTTTGTTCCCAGGAACAGAGTGCTCTTGGAGCAGAACCACAGGTTGAGTACCCTTTATCTGAAATTCCAAAATCCAAAACCTAAAACCTTTGGAGCCACAACAGGCTTGTATCTGTACTGTATATGTGAGACTGCAGAAAGACATGGCTGGAGAAAGATGGGCTGGATCTGTGAAATGATGTGAATCTTTGCCACTGAACACCACCTAATGCTTTGAAGGTGGAAACCATCAGCTGGCAATCCTGCCCCCAACACCCACCCCACTGCTTCTGACAAATACTAGGATAGGAAAGACAGTGACTGGGATCCAGCAGTGGAGAGAGGAGAAGGGACTGTTTTCTGACATAGCCAAGGCTGGGGATTATTGCCAGCAGCCACCAGTGCTACATTCTCTTCTAGTCTTCACTTTACTTGGGAGGTGGTAGTGGAGACTGCAGCCATCACTTGTGCAAAGTGTGGTGAACAGTTCTTATCCCAATCCCTTCAGATAAGGGATGCTCAACTTGTATGTTATGTTATGTTTGAAATGTGTATTTTTAATTCATAATGTATTTTAATAGTTTTAACTGTTTTATGTGCTGTTTTATATTGGTTTGTATGGGCACCTAATTGTTGCCACTGTTGTAAGCCACCCTGAGTCCCTTCGGGTGAGAAGGGCAGGATATAAATGTGATAAATAAATAAATAAATATGTAGCCATTGTGACTATTAGCCATGTGAGAAATTTGAATCTGAGCTATGATATAGTATGAGGATTCTGTTAAGCAGTTCTTTCTGTACACTGATGGAAAATACTACCCACCTTGCATCAGTGTTAGAGAAAGACTTATCTACATTGGCCACTTTTTTGTGGTCATTAATACTCTGAACTGACTCCACTCTTTGCCCAACGCATATTGAGGCAAAGTCCACGAGGTCTAGCTGGGGCAAAACTGATTTGGCTACTCTGGACTGTCACCTTCCCTTCCCTGTTGTTGTCACTGCTGCTGGGTGGCTGCAGAACTTCAGATGATTTCCTGGCTATTGCAGGCAGGGCACTTCATGTTGGCATCAGCAGAGGTGCCCATCTGACCAAGAAGAAGGAGGGGTGCTTCCCTCCTTCTTCCTAGGTATACAAACACAGCTATTGTGTTAATTCCTTCACAATAACATCCTCAATCAAAATATCTTTTTTAGGAAACCGGAAAAAAAATCTGTAGAACTAATCACACAACTCCAGCATCACATATGGCTTAGACTTTAGTTACCCTCTAAAGAGAAAAAGGTATCAGGGGTTTGCCCTACCTTTACTGGACAAAAGGAACAGTGAATGTAATGAGCTTGATTCAAAACCCAGCAATTTAAAATGTAGTGCTGTCCTCATTAGACTGCTACACAGAGCTTTTCCTATGCCTATGACATATGTAAGAGTTTTGCGTAGAAAGCTAATGAAAGTTAAGGACCTGAATTTTGAAGTATTGCATTTCAGGAATGAAGTAATCCTTGCTAAATGGATAGATTTAATTTATCTCACTGAACCCAGATTTCAAACAATCAGATAGCATTCTTTTCTGTGAAGTTGGAATCCTTCCGTTTTAGTGAATGTGAGATATAAGCTTTCTGAAGACTAAATGGCAAGATCAAGACAGAAGCCTGAAACCCAAGGATTCTGCCTTGATATTCCATGAGCATGCTTTCATGATGTTGATTACTTTCAGGGGCACTTTGTGTTTGTAAAGTGTTTTGACATTTAGGTTTTACAACAATGCTGTTAAAGAAAATTACTTTGTTTCCATACATTGGCCATTCTTGAATAGATGTGTGGTGTATACTTTATGTGTAATCATTGTTAGTGAAATGTGATTGTCCTGGGGGAAAAGATGTGAGAAGAACCACTTGTGCTGCTGATTCTTTCATGTTAAAAACTGTAGAGGATACAGACTCTCGGTGGTGGTGATTTGAATGGCACACCAGAGATAGTTACTTTAGGAAAACTGAGAATAAAGGTTTCACCATCAAAAGTGATCCTGCTTTTATTTAAACTGTTTGAAAAGCAATTGTAGCATTCTCTGAAACAGCTCCCAATCCTTCAGCGATTGATTTTTATTAGCATCTCAGTTTCTGCTTCCAACTGAAGTTTAATGCATCCTCTAGCCTTTGAAGCTTATATTTGCTTTTGAGGTTACCTTTTCAACCGATGCCTTGGTTTATGTCTAGGAGAAATATGCCTTGCAGGGTCCTCCCCTCCCCCATTTTAAGATTTCTATCGTGGTGTTTCTTTTTGTTAACTCTAAAGTACCTTGCATGATTTATTTGAATTGCAGTTCCTATATACCACCCCCCCCCCATGAACCTGGAAATGTAGTATGGGTATTTAATGAGATGAACATCCAAAAATAACACATGACCTTGAAACTTCCCTGTGCTCTATGAATAGTATACCTGACAGACCACTGTTTGTGACATTTGTTATAACGTTGTGTCTGAGCTCCTGCTGACTTTTCAAAATGAATTATTAAAATATACTGATCTGTGATACCAATCACTTTACTATGTTAGGTCAGAAATCACTTCATTCATACGTAGTTATAGGGTTACTTTTCGAAATTGGTATTTGTCAGAAATCTGTAATAGTATGTGTACCTTTCTGTCACGTGCTGGGAAAAATACAATATTCTGTCAAAATAATCTAGTTGCTAAATATTAAAATTAGAAAATGTTGGCAGTTGCCTCAGCTGAGCTATGTAATGTTATAAAATATTTCATTGGATTTACTTTATATACCCAGAACCACCATTATAGGCATAGATGAGGATTACAATCTCAAAAAGATTATCTATTAATAAAGAAACAAATACTGTACCTAGTTGCCTCTTTATCCTAATTAGATCCTTACTGCTTAAAGAATTTGACACTCCACCAGAAAACCATAATTAAAGCATTAATGTTGTACTTACACACATGACTGCATGGAAGTAAGCTCCGCTGAAGACAGCAAGACTTACTTGTAAGGAAGCATGCATAGAATTGTGTTGCATAGAGTATTTTGGTCTAAAACATAGCAACTGTGGCAAATGGCTTTTTAAAAACTCCTGATCTTTTTCAGGAGGGAAATGGATTCTTGCACAAAACAAGCAGTTGCTATATAACATACTATTAGGATAATTATTATAATAATATTTCTTATAACATAGTGAAAACACATAATTGTACACATTCTATAAAATACACATATTAAAACATATTTTGATAAAATACACATTA
This sequence comes from Anolis carolinensis, assembly GCF_035594765.1. Taxonomy (NCBI): domain Eukaryota; kingdom Metazoa; phylum Chordata; class Lepidosauria; order Squamata; family Anolidae; genus Anolis; species Anolis carolinensis. The sequence continues at coordinate 59,504,765 of NC_085845.1, forward strand.
AAATGCAAGTTTAAAATTCATAAATAAAACTGACTGGGTACGCCTGCTGGAAGAGATAAGTCCTCAGATGAGTTGAAAATTCTGACAATTCTCAAGTGATGTCATGGAGTAGACCAGGACGAAACTTCCTGCTGGGACAGTATTTTGGGGGTGGGAGAAACACAAATGCTTTGACTTTAAATGTATGTTTTAACATTAGAATCAAGTCTCCATGACACATATCTAGGTGTGTCGGATTTTTTTATAATGAAATAAAGGAAAATGAGCAAGGGATAAATAATCCAGAATGGTCATAAGAGGAATGGTATTACATGATGGCATCTATGGATACATCTACACTACCACATAATGCAGTGTAGAGGCACATTAGCTTGTGTGTATCCACACAATGCACACAGATTAATGTGATTTAATTCAGTATAAACTGCTTAATATAACTACACCCTAGGTTAAGAAACACCAGGGAAGGTCCAAATCCTTCTCCAGTATTCAGCTCTGCCCCCATTTTGGGACAGTGGGGACAGACATCCCGGATCCTGATGCAGGGCTCCTTGGGCTCAGGAAGCCAGGGAGCAAGCCATAGCTGAGCTCAGGGTGGTGAGGTGGCAGTCCCTTTCTTCAGTGAGTAAAGCAGCTTGGGAGAAGGAGGTGTAGCTTACTCCTCCCAAGCAGCTTTGCTTGCTTAATGATGACAAAATCAAATGCCTTTTCTGAGCTTCTCAGACTCTTTTTGCTAATGGGTGCAGATTGGTCTTTGGTCTTTTTACAGACATTACAATCCAGAAATTGCTGACAATCTTTTAAATTTATACCTTCAGCAAATTCCTGCATTTTATATAATACTTGAAAACTTGGGTGTCTCAAAGCTCTATGTAACTCGTGTATACACCCTTGATGAATAGGTGTGTTTTTGCTAATCATATTAATCTCACTTTATTAATAATAATATTATTTATTAATCTCCAGTCTAAGCTTGCATGAGGTTCCAACAAACAAGACAAACTGGCTCCCTCTTATGCATCAGCCAGCTGTCCTGGGTAATTTCCCACCAGGTGCCTCTGATAAACCTAGGCTAAGCTGAATTCTTGCCTTAAGACCAGAGATCAGCCTGATAACATCCTTCAGGCTCTCTCTGGCCTTGCTCCAGTAAAGATTTATAGTAATAGGATTCAACCAAAACATTCCAACACCATATCACCTCAAGCACATCGGAAGTGGCAGGGCTAGATAATGTCAATGACCTCTCTACTTTACCTGAGTGGGATGCAGTCTCTAGTGGAGAGGTAAAGTCTTTAATTGCATCCTTGAAACCTAAGAAAGCACCTGGAGAAGATATGCTGCCTCCAGAACTTTTCAAGGAAAACCCTGAATGGTGGAGCCCCTTCCTTGCAAGCCTGTTTACCAGCATAAACAGCTCAGGACAAATGCCAGGTGGGTGGAAAATGAGCATTATAGTTCCAATCTACAAGAAAGGTGGTAGAAACGACCCACAAAACTACCGCCCAATCAACTTACTTAATATCACCTCAAAGCTATACGCGCAACATTTGCTACAGAAACTGACAGAATGGCTACAAGAAAGACAAATTGGACATGAAGAACAGGCTGGTTTCCGTAATGGATACAGCACTATAGACCAATGCTTTACTCTAAACCATATCATAAGGAAATACACAAAGCAAAACAACAGCCATGTATTTGCTGCTTTCATTGACCTGTCTGCTGCTTTCGACTCCATTAACAGAAACAGATTATGGGGAAAGTTACAAAACTCTGATATAGATCGCAGACTGCTGAGACTGATCCAGGAACTATACACCAACACAGAAATGAGAGTCAGGGTTGGCAGAAATGGGTCGCTGACAGAAGCCTTCTCTACAACAAGCGGAGTAAAACAGGGATGTTTATTGGCTCCCACCCTTTTCAACATCTATGTGAACGATTTAGTGCCATGTTTAGCCAAAATTGACTCACCCTCACCAACAATCAGGAACAGAAAGATTTTTGTCCTGATGTATGCAGATGATGTAGTGCTCTTATCCCTTTCTCGCCTGGGTCTCAAAAATCTTCTAAAGGCTTTTAGTAAATACTGCCAAGAAGAATATCTATCGATAAACTACTCCAAGACCAAGGTGATGGTTTTTGGAAGACACTGTCCCAGGTACAAATGGACTTTAGGCCAACATGACATAGAGCAAACCCACTTATTTAAATATTTGGGAATTGTTTTCAGTGAATCCCTCTCCTGGAAACACCACAGGGACGCAGTGAAGCTGAAAGCCGAGAAAACAATAGGAGCCCTAATGAAATTCTTCTATACACAAGGCGGCCAGCTAATTGAACCCGCCCAAAAAATTTTCAGCAATCAAGTGCTGGCACAAATTCTCTATGGTGCAGAAATTTGGGGCTTAGATACCAACATTTGTAAAACCCTGGAGATTTTGCAGAACAAGTTCTTACGTAAACTTTATTCTCTTCCATCTGGAACGCCTGCAGCTCTGCTGTGCACTGAATCTGGTTGGCCAACAGTAAAAGCAAAAGTAGATTGTGCCCAGTTAAGATACCTCAAGCGAATTGCTACTCTCCATAACGACCGTCTCCCAGCATTGTGCTTTGAGGAAATGAGGATTTGGCAACACAAGAAATTTGGCCTAGAAAACCTCCTACTCAACTACAATCTTCCTGAATTGAATTCTGCCCTGAACATGAATAAGAGGCAACTAAGAGACTGGCTATTTTGGATTGATTCAAGAAGGACTTTGCAATCAACCAGGAATTCAAAATTCTCCCCGTGGTTCCCTTTTTTAAAAACTGAACATTTCAGAGCCAGATATCTGATTAAGCTCAAGCCACCATCCTTAAGAATTGCCTTTACTGAGCTGCGATTCCAAGTAATGCCTACTGCAGTGTTAGATGGTCGCTATCATAATGTGCCATGGGAAAATAGACTATGTATCTGTGGCCAAAGTCAGGTAGAAGACATTGTGCATTACATGTTAGTTTGTCCATTGTATAGTGCCCCAAGAGAAAGACACCTGGAACCCCTGCTGACTCATGGTAAAGGGAATTGCTTAGCAGAAACTATGCATTTTCTGCTGAGTGACACAAACAACTATGTAACTCACAAAGTAGCCCTGTTTGCTCTATCTGCAAAAAAGATCTGAAAGATAGAATTAGATAAAATTGCCATCAACTGCCGAGGAGTCTCAAAGGATTAAGTGGACTCACAATATGCATCTATACTCTTTCGCAATTTTTTTTAAAAAATTTACTGTTAAATGGCATTGTTTTAACTCCTTACAGGAGCACGATTATGGCTTCTGCTCAGTATCATTGGGAGTCTATTGCTCCGAGGGTACTATTGTGTGCATGCGTTGCTTTTTGTCATGGCCTTGGGCCCTTACAATTTTGATTGACCTCAATACACAAAAGTCTTCCATGAAAATGTTTCCTCTACAATACCCTTTCCTTGAAACTTAGGCTGGTTCTACACTGCCATATAATGCATTTCAATGCAGTTAAAACTGTATTATATAACAGTGTAGATACAGACTCAGAATGACTAGAGTTCCTGTGGAAAACTATGTCTACCTTTGCAGCAAAAGCATGTCTTGTGAATACTAGTTTCCATAAGTCACTATCAGGTGGGTTGACTGATGCAAATTTGTCTGGCATAATAATCTGTTTGGCTGATGTTTGTTGGGATAGATATCTCGACTCTGCATGCATGCCAGTTGATGTTCATAGTCATATTACAAGAGCACGCTTTCCTTCAAGAGTAAGTATCTTACCCTGGTAGAAGTTGAGATATAAGTAAAAATGTGGAATTCATATTCTGCTTTTGTCTTATGAGCCTTTAGCCTAGTCTTGCATTGTTTCAGTGTTCTTAGTCAATGAATTAAAATGTAACAATGTCTAGGGTACCTTCTGTGAAAAAAATAAATTCCTGATTTCATTTAAAGGTCTGGATCAGGTCATCAAAGATGGGAAGCAAACCATGTATTTTTGTTTGTTTTTTGAGGATGTGGTTAGTTGTGAGTCAGTCTACTTTAAATGAAAAGTATTATAAGGAAGGAAATGAGGAGACTTTCGTTCACCTATGGATAGCAAGGAGGCAAATAATCATATGGAAAGATGCAATAGCAGGAATAGGCAAACTTGGGCCCTCCAAGTGTTTTGGACTTCAACTCCCACAATTCCTAACACCCTGTTAGGAACTGTGGGAGTTGAAGTCCAAAATACCTGGAAGGCTGAAGTTTGCCCATGCCTGTACTATAGGGAATCCTGGTCAGGCGCGTGTCTACTCTCTAGAATTAGGGCAGTTTGACACCACTTTAACTGCCATGGCTCAATGTTATGGAATCATAGGAGTAAGACACCAAGGACCTTATCATATTGGGATATACTATAAAATATAGTGTTCAGATACATATAACTCAAAATTCAGTTTTCTAAATTTGTTTTCAAAAATGTAATTAAGTTAAATTACGTTTCTCCTCTAACAAGAGAGATTCTACTTTCCTTTTTAGTTACTTTTATGGTTATAGAAACATGATCTCACCAAATGGAGGTGAATAATATACACTTTTGAAGAGTGAACTGGCTTCTGTAATGTGTAACACATAATCACTCTAACAGCAGCCAAGAGAGGAAGGACAAGTGCTTGTAAAAGTAATATGCTACATCACTAATTGAAGACATTTTTTCTTATAGAATTAGTATTACATTTCTGGGTGGGAGAAGTAAGTAGCAAGTAACTGTATTACTTGTTAAGAACATATTACAGTAGTTACTCTTGGAAGGGAATAGAAAAGATGGTTACTTCTTGCTTTACAGACAAGATGACGAGATAGTTGTTTTTTTTTGTTTCTAAGGTCACAGTTAATCTATTAGGGTTTAAATATGGGTCTTGTGCTATAGATCAAGGCAGGGTTCTGCTGTTTATTTCCATTTGTAACCACAGTCAGAGTGAAATGAAGTGCAATTAGCTGTCAGTCACACTTCCAGGAGAAGCCTAGGGCAACATGTTGCTTAGCCCCTCTGGGAAGAACCTCTGTGACACCCTAAATAAATTGAGACTGGAATTTATAACAAGTAAAACGAATTTGGGTGGTGCATGGAGTAAAGCAATCATTACTGTTTTTATATAAGAGGGATGAGAACTGAAAAGCAATCTGATGCTAAAAATAATATACTCTCTCTTGCTATCTGTTGATAGTTTTAATTTTATTTTATTTGTTTAGGTAAAACACTTTGACTCTAAGTTCTAGCTACCTGTTATTGGTTAATAGAAAAAAGTTAATCTTGTTTGGGAAATTGCATTGATTTGTATTAAGAGACATTTAACATACTGGTTGTTAACACTAGCCAATGCCATAAGCTCTTTTTATTAGAAATGCAAATGTAGAACAATACAGTTGAGCACTCTCAAAAGATGAAGATGTGAATTTGTCCATAGAAACAAATCTTAATAGAAACATTTACTACAAGGCGACAAGGAGCACTCCTTTCATTTTTTATGAGTTCTCTTTTCCTGCTTTCAGGACACTTACATTTGCCACAGAACAGTGTTTGGATATTCATGTGTTCTCAAGATTTCCTTGACAGTTGTCAACTAGAGAAATAACCATCAGAGTGAAACTAGACCTACATTTCCAGCATATAGTCATCCATATACAGAAGCACTGTGACAATACTGCCTTCATCTGCCTGTTTTGGCTTTCATGACATTCATTTTAATACTCTTTTGGCTCTATTGGACTCTTAGTGTTCTCTGTGTGTTCCATCACATGCCATGTTAATGTTTTACAAATACAGTAGTTCTTGCTCATTATAGCAGAGGCATTCCACAACTGTGCATAGGGAGAAAAAGGTTTTTGTTTGTTTTTTACAAACTGCAGGCAGCAGCATTTAACGATTTGATTTTGTCCTTCCCCTCACTCCACTAATTTTCTAATAAAAAATCCATTAACTGAACGTTCAGACACAATTTCAGGTAAGCTGGTAAATTGACGAGTTTTGAACATGCCCATTTTAAGGGATATAACTTTTATTTCTTTGTGATCAGATGAAACTCCCATCGGATTACTAATAATATATTTTAAATATATGGAAAAAACATTCTAAATACTAATATTAATCTTATTTACCAAGTTACAGACCTTATGTAGGACACTAAACTACTCTGGAGCCATTTTTCACTTTCATGTAGCCTTAGTGGGCTCTACCATACTACCCAAATGAAACCATAATAATAAGATATCATGTCATTATTTGGAGGTATTTATTTTTGTATGTTTTGGATTGTGAAGGAGGTAGTGAGAGCAAAAGTGTAGTTATATGGAGATTTTTAGTGGCTTTGAAAATTATGGAGTGTAAAAATCATGTTGTTTCTCAAATATGGGTGTTTGGGATGTCTGGGAGCTTAATGAGACCTGTTCCTGGCTTCTGCTATTTTCAGCAGTCTATGCTAGTCCTGAAAAATTAAAAATTGGACATTAAAATTTCTTTTTAAATTGTCCCATGTTGCTGGAGGTATTGGCCATACCCCCCAATTTTACTCGGTTCTGTCCTGTGACTAGTTGGTGGGAATGTATGTTGCTGGCAAATACATTTCACCAAAATATTTGGAAGAAGGTCTAGATGGTAAGAGTAATTCAACCATGAAATACACTGCCTTGGGCTAGCAAACACATCTTGGGAGTCTTTAAACAGAAGTTGCTTTAGACATCTAAAGCTATATATGAGCTATGTATGATCCAAACCTGAATAAAAAATTTGAGGGCCAAACTGCCCATGTATTAAAGTCATTATCAAATTATCTCCTCTAGATGATTCCATTATCCAAGGAAAAGAAAAGGTTGACCAAGGAAGGAGACTTCTTACTGCTGGCACCCTCTTCATGCTAGTTTTCCAGGAGTTATTTATTTATTTCCAACCAGGGCCGGCCCCACTCATGCGGCAGCTGACGCCGCCGCCTCGGGCGCAGGCCCGGGGGGGCGCCGTCAGGCTGGGCGGGAGGCGGGGCACCGCCCTGACGGTGCCCCGCCTCCCGCCCAGTGCGCCCTGGCCCGTCTGGCCTGCTAGAAAAGGCCAGACGGGCGAGCGGGAGTAGCGTGGGAGGCGGGGCCAGCTCTGACGCCGCTCCCCCCCCGCCCAGCGTGCCTTGGCCCTGCCTCCCACGTTGCGTGGGAGGCAGGGCCAAGGCACGCTGGGCGGGGGGGGAGCGGCGTCAGAGCTGGCCCCGCCTCCCACGTTACCCCCGCTCGCCCGTCTGGCCTTGTGTAGCAGGCCAGACTCAGCGGAGGTTCCTCCAGGCCGCAATCGCGGCCTGGAGAAACCTCCGCTGAGTCTGGCCTGCTACACAAGGCCAGACGGGCGAGCGGGGGTAACGTGGGAGGCGGGGCCAGCTCTGACGCCGCCCCCCCCGCCCAGCGTGCCCTGGCCCCGCCTCCCACGTTGCGTGGGAGGCAGGGCCAAGGCACGCTGGGCGGGGGGGGGGAGCGGCGTCAGAGCTGGCCCCGCCTCCCACGTTACCCCCGCTCGCCCGTCTGGCCTTTTGTAGCAGGCCAGACTCAGCGGAGGTTCCTCCAGGCCGCAATCGCGGCCTGGAGAAACCTCCGCTGAGTCTGGCCTGCTACAAAAGGCCAGACGGGCGAGCGGGGGTAGCGTGGGAGGCGGGGCCAACTCTGGCCCCGCCCCCCCGCCCAGCGTGCCCTGGCCCCGCCTCCCACGTTGCGTGGGAGGCAGGGCCAAGGCACGCTGGGCGGGGGGGGGAGCGGCGTCAGAGCTGGCCCCGCCTCCCACGTTACCCCCGCTCGCCCGTCTGGCCTTTTGTAGCAGGCCAGACTCAGCGGAGGTTCCTCCAGGCCGCAATCGCGGCCTGGAGAAACCTCCGCTGAGTCTGGCCTGCTACAAAAGGCCAGACGGGCGAGCGGGGGTAGCGTGGGAGGCGGGGCCAACTCTGGCCCCGCCCCCCCGCCCAGCGTGCCCTGGCCCCGCCTCCCACGCTGCGTGGGAGGCGGGGCCAGGGCACGGGGGGCGGGGCCAACTCTGGCCCCGCCCCCTCACTATTCGCCCTGGCCCCGCCTCCCACGCAGCGTGGGAGGCGGGGCCAGGGCACGCTGGGCGGGGCCAGGGCGCCGGTGGCGGGGGCGCTTTTCAGCACCCCCGCTTTACATCAAAAAATATCTCCGGCCGGCCCTGTTTCCAACATTTATATCCCGCCCTTCTCACCCAAAGGGACTCAAAGCGGCTTACACAAATGGCAAAAATTTGATGCCGACACATGGTTAAAATCATAACAGTATATAAAATCCATTAAAAAACAATACAATATAAAAATATAATGCATATGGTTAAATCTGTTCATCCACGATCCTCATGCTTTAGCCATAAATCAGTCCAGGTCGTCTTTGTCGTTTATTTGTTAAAGACCTGAGCACATAGCCATGTTTTTAGGGCTCTTCTAAAGCTCAAAAGGGTTGGGGCTTATCGTATATCTCTGTAGAGGGTATATCTCAGGGAAAAATGTGTTCTTGCATGCTGTTAACATTTATTAAACTATATCTTAGTTTTATAAACTAATCTAAAAGTATCATTGGAGAGAGAAATATAAATCTTGGTAACAAATAACTAATTATCATAAGCAGAGATAAATGCTAGAAATAAGCTTTAAGTCTTTATACTATAAGCACAATATAAATTCCATTCCATGCTATTTGAGAAATCCATAATCTGGGTAAACATTTAAAATTAGCACATGGGTTGTAGTTCTTCTGCACCTTCAAGATAATTTTGACTAATGGGTACATGATCATAGGCTTTTTAGCAAGATTTTTTCAGAGAAGATTTGTCCTTGCCGTCCTATCACACTGATAAAATGTACCTTGCCCAAGGCTACCCAGTATGTTTCCAGGGCTGAGCAGGGATTTCAGCACTTGTCTCCAGAGCCCTACACTGAAAAACCACATTGCACTGGCCTTTAAAATGTTGGCAAGTGCAAAAAAAACTTCCATAACACAGAAAAACTCTTTTTTACATGAGATATCTCCAAAGATTTTGCCATAATTTTCCCAAGGACGAAACCCATTTCATTCTAGCTGTGCAGACTGTTTGAACATACTCCCAGTTCTAACATTAAAAATACAATTGCTTTGTAAACCATTCTTTTCTGAATTTTTGTTTAAGTTTCTGAAAGGTTCACCTCTCCAATGAACTTTCCAAAGACCTTTCAAATAGGCTGTCAGGGTATGTTTAAACAACGATCTATCGTGGAATTTTACTCTTTCATTCTCACATTTCTTTCATTGGCATCTTGCCCTTTATAGCTATTCCTTTTTGTTAGAATATTGTTCCTGGACCTCACCTTGTCTTTCCTGCTGATCTTCCATTTTAACTTGTTCAGACTATCTCACTTCTTAAAAAATTCTACTTACATCTCACTTTGCACCTGCACTTGCCCTTCTGAGTTAGGTTTGCTAAAAATCCATCAAAGGAGCCAATGAAGGTTTACCTCTGAAGACCCAAACTTTGAGTACTACTCATAACCTGCTTTCTGAGAGTACAGCAAAGGAATGTAGTGCATTGCTAAGACCCAAAGGACAGCACTCATTATTTTTCTAACAAGAGAGCCCTTTGAGACTGACATTCAGCATGTTATCTGTTGGTACTGCAGTAGTTCTAATATTCTCTGTTGCAATACTGCTATTGCAACTTATTGAGATGCATCACACTCCTTTTCAGTCAGGAGGGAGAAAGTAAAAGGTGGATAGGTAACACACTTAACATCAATACAGGCACCCTGAGTAAGAAGGAAAACACAAATCCACTGAATCAATGAAAATTTGGTAGGCCAACTACATTGCAGTATCTGCTGATGCAGAGATTCTAAGGTAGTTGTTAGTGAGAATGTCCACTGATTCAGTAGTTCTGCAGCATATAACCTTATATTTCTGCCCTGTGTAGTTCATCAGATGGCAACTAGAAATTGCTGTTTCATGTCTTTTTAGGGTTGCTTGGTTGGATATTGGACAAGTTTTTTGCAAACTGATTGAGAAGCAGGATGATTTACATAACATTCCATTAAGCTAGGTAAAAGTATCTGTCTTCATTTTCAACACAGTTAGTGTCTCCAACACAGCTCTTGCTTGCCCGACAGAGAGTGGAAGAAGGTGGGTTAGATCAGAGCTTGGCACTTTTCTGTTACCTTACCAGCCAGAGTCTATGCCATCTCCATGTTTACACAGAAGAAAACTCCATTGAACCCTTTTTAATCTTGTTATCGCAGATTCTAATGCTGTAGTCTGAGGGGAGGAGGCATGGGGGTGGTGGACTCAAATTTCTAAAAGCAAAATGTGCTTCTAGAATCATTGTGACAATCTCCATGCTGTTCCCTATAAATCACAGTCAGTTTGGGAACTAATGTTTCCAATATATAATTCAGGGGGTTATCATACAAGGTAGCTAAATCAGAATAATAGTGCCTTTGTTTTGAGTTTATCAGATGGCATTGTCCCTATTCTATTATTCTCCAGTGGGAATCTGTTCAGAAAGCATTTATTTTTATTAATCAAAACAGTTGTTAGTGACTTCCTTTTCTCACTTCTGTTGTACTACAATTTCCTGTTCAAAAATTCAGTTGTGCTTTCTTGCCAATTTTGGGTGGCCAATGGTTCTGGGTGTGGAAATATCAGTCACCCTTAATATGGTGACAATGCAATTTCCTTTCAACTGGCAAAGTAATAGTGATACACGTTTCAGGTTTTTATTATTATTGCTCTTCCCAAACTGGGGCCTGTCAAACAAGCCAAAACTTTGCTAACTGCTCCCTCGCCCCATACACTTACCTACTTTTCCAGCTCTGTTCTGGAATCTCTTGATGTAGTGTTATAATGCCATGGCAATGTCTGTCTGTCTGTCTGTCTGTCTCTCTTTCTCACACACACACACACAGCTGGAAATGTAATAGGAAAAGCCAAGAGTCTTATAGTTTAAAAATAATTTATTTCATTAACACTCTGTCACTTTTTTACTGTCTCTTCCTTCAGATATACCAAGCACTGGCATGGGGATAGAACAAGCACATAGATCAGTAGCTGCTGACTTTACTTTGCAACCAATTAATTATGTCAGAGAAAGCTGATCTACCTCAACCAGGAAGCTCCCACCTCACAAAGTAAAAAAAATCTCCCTTTAGAGCTAATATGTATATTGTGGGGGATCTGTGTATGTGCCAAACTAGAAATAAGGATAAGGATGATTCGTAAACAAGATAGTAGGTGAGCAGTTCCAAATGCTGTGTGCAATAAGCTTTTCATGCAAATTAATCCCAGAATGGCTCCTTGGTGTGTAAAGGAAAGAGAGCAATCCCAATTGAATAGTGTTTTTGGAAACACTACTTTTGTAGCTGAAAATCAGCCTTGTGCAATAAAGCCAGCAATGAAATAATTTCAGTTAGTAATGAATTATTCATAGAATCATAGAATCATAGAATAGTAGAGTTCGAAGAGACCTCATGGGCCATCCAGTCCAACCCCCCGCTAAGAAGCAAGAAATCGCATTCAAAGCACCCCCGACAGATGGCCATCCAGCCTCTGCTTAAAAGCCTCCAAAGAAGGAGCCTCCACCACAGTCCGGGGCAGAGAGTTCCACTGTCGAACAGCCCTCACAGTGAGGAAGTTCTTCCTGATGTTCAGGTGGAATCTCCTTTCCTGTAGTTTGAAGCCATTGTTCCTCGTTCTAGTCTCCAGGGCAGCAGAAAACAAGCTTGCTCCCTCCTCCCTATGACTTCACCTCACATATTTGTACATGGCTATCATGTCTCCTCTCAGCCTTCTCTTTTGCAGGCTAAACATGCCCAGCTCTTTAAGCCGCTCCTCATAGGGCTTGTTCTCCAGACCCTTAATCATTTTAGTCGCCCTCCTCTGGACGCTTTCCAGCTTGTCAACATCTCCCTTCAACTGTGGTGCCCAAAATTGGACACAGTATTCCAGGTGTGGTCTGGCCAAGGCAGAATAGAGGGGGAGCATGACTTCCCTGGATCTAAATGTTATACCCCTATTGATGCAGGCCAGGATCCCGTTGGCTTTTTTAGCTGCTGCATCACATTGTTGGCTCATGTTTAACTTGTTGTCCACGAGGACTCCAACTCTTTTTCGCACACACTGCTGTCAAGCCAGGGGTCCCCCATTTTGTATCTTTGCATTCCATTTTTTCTGCCAAAGTGAAGTATCTTGCATTTGTCCCTGTTGAATTTCATTTTGTTAGTTTCGGCCCATCTCTCTAGTCTGTCAAGATCGTTTTGAATTCTGCTCCTGTCTTCTGGAGTGTTAGCTATCCCTCCCAGTTTGGTGTCGTCTGCAATTTGAAATAGTTAATTTTACTGAATTAATTTTCAGACCTAATGTTCCAAACTCTTTCTCTCAAGATTCTTGTTTAAGGGTCAAAATCTGGAGAAGACACGATTAATTTTCAACTCTGCTTATATGTTAGCTCAAAAATACATGTTTCATCTGATGTTTATTATTTCTTATGCATAAGCTTGTTTTTATTATTAAGATTTATTACACTGTACTCTGTTTTTGATGTCTCCTTTTACTTTAATTTTTAAGAACCTTAAACACATCATTGTAGCACTAATTACTATTTCTTGTTCAGTGAACTTGTATTCAAGCAAATGTGTGTTTCTGAACAAAGTTGCTATCTGGATGATTTTTTCAGTTGAAATTCCAATTCACGTGTTTTGGGGAGAATGTTCTCATTAGATGGGCAATGATCAGCTAGGTACTTAGAGAACCTTCATCAAACTTAACAGGTGGGTTCCAAGTTATATTTTTTTATACAGAATTTTGTTTAAAAATAAATTCAAATGAACAGATTCAGACTAAATAATGAGAAAGGGGGTGGTACAATAAGATAAATTCATCCAAATGACTTTTTTCTTATGAAAAATAAATGAAGGTCCCCCATGTCATTAGCTTGCATATTGGCAATCAATAAATCATTTATCATAGTAACAGATGTATGAGGTGTTTAGCGTTGTGTGTTATAAGTTATCAAGCTGAGTTCCTTTTTTGCCAATGGCAGTTTCTGACCTTTTTTTATGAAGTCTTATTACTGCTGAGATTGTTAATGTCATATGGATACAAGAATACAAATTGGGAGATGAGGCAATTTCATTGTGCGTGTTGTAATTGTCCATATAGATCATGGAGACAGTGGGGGGGGGGTTAAAAAATCTGAAAGGTTAAAAGGCCTAAGGGCAGTCAAAACTGTAGGGCAAAATATACAAATTATTTTGAGTATGAATTCAAAAGATCTGCTTCCTGGCTTAAATGTTGAATTTAACAGAAGCAGTATGACATATTATTAGAAGTTGTGATGGCTGATCTGAAAACATAATTTGAAAAAAGCTAGATAGAAATGCTAAACTTGATTATGATCTAAATTGAAAAGTTTTCACCCAAACAGTTAATATGAGATAGAAAAGAAAAGAATACCTACTGAGAAGCCACATCAAAGAATTATCATAGTCCTTTGCATTTGATTCAAAAGATGAAAAAGACTGCATATATTTAAAAATGCTGTGATTTTGAACAGTGAACACATTCTAAATGAATATGACCTATATTTTATTGCACTGTGTTCCTGTTCAAGAAGAAGGTTTTGGTTTGAATACTGGAGTAAGAATCCAGGAGATCCAAAATCCAAATCCAGTCTTCACCATAGAACACCATAGTGGCAAGTCCTACTACATTACCTTCAAAGGAAGACAGTGGCAAAGCTCTTCTCATAAATCTTGCAAGAAAAACCTTATGATAGTGTTACCATAGATTGAAGGCAAATATCAACAAGTACTTGCATTCAGACAAGGAAAAGGGTACTCTGAATACAGAGTAAGGTGAAACAGAGTGATGATAAGGTAACCTGGATGGGCCCTCATCACATAGAGCACGGATGAGCAAAATCTTTTTTGTGTAGAGCTGTGGTTCTCAACCTGTGGGTCCCTAGATGTTTTGGTCTTCAACTCCCAGACATCTTAACAGCTGGTAAACTGGCTGGGATTTCTGGGAGTTGTATGCCAAAACATCTAGGAACCCACAGGTTGAGAATCACTGGTCTAGAGAACATGTTTATTTGTTTATTTTCTATCCCACATCCCATCACTTCTAGAAACTATCGGTATGGGATTTATATATCTTTACAAGATTTCTAGCACTTTCAAAAGGTTTCCAGGACCACAATTAGCTGCTAATAATATGTGTGCGTGTGTGTGTGTGTGTGTGTGTGTGAAAGGGAAAAGGGTTTGTTTTGGTGATGGTATCTGTCAAGAGTCAGACGCCAGTTAACAAACAAAACAGAGTTTATTCCGAAGATAAGCCAAAAATAACATAAACACAGAAAGTAACCTTGAAACACTTCACTTATCAGTGTTTCAAAAGTAGTTTGGACAAAAAATAACTCAAAAACAAGCCATGCTATTTTCCCATGCTGGCATTCAATAAAAACTAAAAGACGCTTCAATTCAGCCTTGGAGAACAAATAAAGTTGACTGCAAGAAAATATGCAAAATAAACGAAGGCTTAAAACCTTCCAGAAACTGCAGAGTATAACTGAAAGTGCAAAAGCCTCTTTTGGCTTCAAACCATTTCTGAAAACAGACAGCCGGCTCTGCGGATTTAAAGGGACAGTTCCCAAAAGAAAAACAGCAAACTGGCTTGAAAACAAACAAACTAGAAGAGCAGTAAACTGCTTCCACGGTGCAGATAAAGCCGAAAGCTTCAAAGGGATGATGAATAGCCGTCGTCAGGAGAATCCAAGGTCAGGCCAGGAGGCAGCAGCAAATTCCAAAAGGCAAACCAGTAGTCAGAAGCCGGGAGTAGTCGTCAGTCAGAGGGCGTAGACAGAAGCCAGGTCAAATTCAATCCAAAGTCCGAAGAGGGTGCAGTCATCCAAACCAGGTCCATGATAAGACACAGCGAGAGCCAAGCCAGATGGTATCAGCAGATCCGAATCACAGTCCAAGTCCAGTCTTCACGGAGACACAGAGATCCCAATGGCGCCTCAGCAACACCTTACCACACGCAAAGTGCAGTGGCCAAACATTCCCATTTTATTCCCCTTCCTCCTGGGTGACCAAACACTCACACCCAAACACCAGGTGTCCCAAATCTACTCAGAGTCTGAACTCCACACAGCTAGAGCTCGTGGATCTGGAGTACCTAGCAATTCATCGGAGTCCCAATCATCCTGCCCACACTTAGCCCCATGAACACTTAAAGAACCATCCTCCCTTCTCCAAGCATCCCAAGTGGGATCAGCTCCTGCAGAAACCCCAGGTTCAGTAGTATCCATAGGCCCCAAATCCCCAGACATCTCCGGTGGCGGTGCCCATTCAGTGCCCACTTCCCCAGCCACCACCTGTTCCTCAGCACCCATTTCCCCAAACTCCCCATCTGAATCTTCCTCAGAAGATCCCCCATATAGCTTTCTAAGTCGCTTCCTGCGCAACTCCTCCAGCGAACCCTCATCACGAGGGTTTTTTCTTCCTCTTCGAATCCCATCACCATCAACCATAATCCCCGAAGGCGCAGTCACAACAGTATCCAAATATGGGTGGTGTGATCCTTGGGGACCTAGCAACAGATTCAAGGAGTTACATGTAGACTGACATAATACTGCCTTAACAATTTTCCATGTGTTCATGATTGGCTGAAAAATGGGTGGAGTATTAGTCATGAATGATCAATAGTACTCCAAGCTGCCATAAGGTTGCTATTAGCTACTCTGGAATGTTTGGCAGGATTTACCCACCTTCAGAAAAGCCAGTGTAGTATAATAAGTGCTGGACTATGATTCTGTAGAACATGGCTCCAATCACCACTCAACCATAAAAACCCACTTGGGCAAGTCATGCCAAAGAATCTTGAACAAAAACAAAATCCTTCTGAAAAAAATTTGCCAAGAAAGTCCCAGTATGGGTTTTTTTTAGGATCACCATAAGTCAGAAATGACTTGAAAACAAACAAAAACAAATGAAATGTACTCTCTGTCAGCTTTTGAGGGCTCTACAGGTCTTCTAAAGATTGGAACTGGGTGAGAAAGTATATCCAATGAGGGTGAAATGTGGCAAAACAATCAGTAGTACCCTCAAGGCTTGTCATGGTTAGATATCTGTTATCTTGAGCTAAAATATTTTGCCAAATTACTAAACATTTAAGGTAGATGGGGGTGTGGTGTGGGGGAAGGGTAGATGGTTATCCTGAGGGCAAGGAGCTGTCAAACTATTATATCCATGTATTCATTAAAAAATTTCATTTGTATACTACCTTTTACTTAAGGCGATTCACAAAAAGAATAAATTAGACACTCACAATAAGATTTTAAAGACACTTAAAAGCATGTTAAAGGAGTATAAAATCAATTAAAAGCACACAAAAGTTAAAAATAAAGCATGGCCCTCATAAGAAGCCTCTCTGGGAGCAATTATGCATTAAAAACCTGCTTAAAAATATTGTTGCCTGCTGGCAAAAAGAGAACAAGGATGGGAGCAGCCAAGGCTCCTAAAGAAAGGAATTGTAGAGTTAGAAAATAGTTACAGATTATTCACTATGTTAGCAGAAGGATAGAGTATAAATGCTCTAAACAAGTAAACACAGAAGAGTGGTCCACCAAGGTCTTGGGGAGGGACCTACTGTCACCAAAATATTTCTCAGCACTACCATTCACTAAATGATCTTTGTACTTTTTGCATTCTACCATATAAACCCGTGTATTCGTTGAGGGTTTTTTTTTTTTTTTTACAAAAACCAACCCAAAAAAACCCCAGATTCGCTTTTCTATGGATCAGTATAAGCTAGGTGGGGAAATAGCGGTGACTCTTTGGTGCTTCCCCATTCTGCAAGGAAAATAGAGAGGGCTGGTCCTTCTTTTATGCATAGGAAACCACATTGTCTGAACTTTTTCCTACACAGAATAAGTCTGAAAATTGTTTTTGACAGCTGCATTTTTCACTGACTTTTTAATAGCAAGAAATAAATTGTTACATTTACTTGTTGATTCCTTAGAAAAGAAAATTAATAAATATTATATCCCTATTTGAGATCAGTAAGCTAATGTAAGAAACACAAGTCAGGTTATATGAGTTAAATCACTCTATTCTTTTCCTGTAAGGATGTAATTCTTGGATTGATGTTTGTTTATTCTATTTGTGATTTCTGAAAGCAGGATCTCACAACTACTCCCTACATGCTGAGAATTATGTAAAATACCCAGCCTATATTTAGAAGGAAATTGCAACTCTGCATGACTTTATCAGAAATACATCAGATCTTCAGATCAGAGCCCACAATATTTAAAGCTTTGGTTATGCAGTGAATTAAGACCTTTAATCAAGGTCTGTTTTGCAACTCTTCAGCTGGAGCTCCTAAGAAGGAAGCAAATGTTTCCTATACATCATTATGCTGAGCTTGACATCTAAAAGAAGTTGCTATCAGGGCAGCCACTTTAATTGACTGACCCAGCAGTTGCCACTCTCCACTTGCCACATTCCCTGCAGCTCTCTACTGATGCTCTAAGGAAGCTTCATTGAAGCGGCTGCACTTGAATTTAATTTTTCCCCATTCAACTTTCCTCTCTTTTTTTGTGCTACTTTAAATAGACAACTCTGTGGTCTTGTCTTGGCACAGAAATATTCTCCAGAAGTATATTAACAACTGCAGTTGCCCGGAGCACTCATTAAACTTGAAATACAGTAAACATTTATTATATGAGAAATAGCAGAGCGTGTACCATTGGCCGAACAACAAATGTGTCAAAATGATACATTAGTTGGATTTTGCCTGGACGTTTTTCTTGTTGGTTTGTTTATTCATTTGTCTGTTTGTTTTAGCTTGGCTTTGGCTTTGCTGTCCTGTAGGTGAGAGGGTAGTTTCTTGAAAAAGAATACATCTGAAAAAGTAACTTATGGAGCAAATTATTTCTCAAGCAATCTATAGATCTGATAAAAAACTGATCTTCTGAAAAATTCTCATGTATTGATTTTTCAGGGCGGGGGAACAATTGCATTATCAGCAGAAAGATCTTGTAAAGTGCTGACGGAGGAAAAAGTCTAAAGTGCAAGAACCATGAGAAGAAGATAGTTAACCATCTTCAGTCCTATTGAGTAATATAATACACTTTAAAAAAAGTCAATTCATTTGCTGTCTTTGTCATTTTGGTCTTTATAATTTAGAACCTTTCCAGAATTTACATGGTAAATATCTGTACAAAGATTATGTGGCTCATTGAAGCAGTGTATTTGTCAAATTCAAGAATATATATATATATATATATATATATATATATATATATATATATGTATGTATGTATTATTTGCTCTGATTAATAATATCTTTATATGATAGAATGCAAATTAATTTCTTACTTCTTTCCCCCGATGCTTTTAAACTGTAGATGTCAAGGACTGGACCTTGGACCCTGTTTAAATAGAGCAAAGGTCTGTCTTGTCCAGCATCTTGTCTCCTATAATGACCAGTTTAAAAGCTTTTTCTTGCTTTTGTTCCCCAACAACTAGTGTTACTCTCATTTTGTAAGTGGTACACACAACTAACATTGGGGCATGACAAGACACTGTCTACCATGGAGAGGTGTTTCTTCACGAACTACATTTTTCTAAATAGGTTCACCTGTCTAACCATATATTCTAAGCATATCAGCTAAACAACACGTGCTTTCCCAATTTAGAGTCAACCATTTAGATAAACAGTTCCATGTTACATCTTATATATGTTGTGTTTAAAATCTGAGCACAAATCTTCCTTGTCCTGAATCGAAAGGCTAATATGCTTGATTTACTTACTACATTATAGGGTGTAAAGCTTTAAGAACCCATAACTTGTCAACCCTGCTGTAAATAATCCTTTTTATGCTCTTGACTATTTGTAATGTAAAGCCAGAAGAGAGGGTTTGATTTATACTCTTATTACAACCTAGACAGTTAGTTGTTAAACTATTTGCTTGACCAAAAGATTCAAATCAGATGGCACCCATTTTTCTCTGTCTGAATAAAAACTTCTTAAACTTTTGATTTAAATGTTTTATCTTTTCAGAACAAGGCAGGGCCTGAGCAGAAGACATATTAAAGTATTCCTTGCAGTAAAGGCTCTGCTTCAGACTGTGGGAGGCTTTGTTTTGTTGTGAAAACAAAGACAATTTACTCTTATGGCTTGAGTTTCAAATCTACAATATCGCTAAGGCAGAGACTGATCTGCTTGCTTCTTTTATGCCAGATATAATGAATTAATAAACTTAACTGAAACTGCATAACACATTAATTGTATAAGAATATACAAACTGCATTTCCCTCCACTTTCTCCCCATCCATCTGATGAAGTCCTTAGTGAAGCTCAGGATACATCTACACTGTAGAATGAATGCAGTTTGACACCACTTTAATTGAAGTTATGAGAATTTTAAAAAGTCTTTAGCCTTTTCTGCCAAAAAGTTCCTCATCAAATTAGAAGCCGATTTCTGGTTTGTAAGATATTTTGAATGTTTGGAAAAAGAGCTCTAGAGCTATTTGCATGGAATAGACCTGATACAGTTCAAATATTTTGCACACCTTTTCCCCATTAGTCAAAACACGTTCCCAGGATTTCATAAGACGCACAACAGTTAAAGTGGTATTGAACCATTATAGTTGTGTAGGGCAGATATGTCCCAGGCACTAGCTGTTAATGGAAATGATGTTCCTTTCTTTTCTTATGGTCTTTATATTTAGAATAAACAGCCCTTCAATGAGATTACCCCTTCAAAAAAAGTACTGTCTTCTGTAAAGTAGGACATATGATAATCCTACGAGTCAACCACCACCATCCATCCATTCATAATCAGGTAAACATTTGGCAGTCAAAGTATTCCACAAGTGTGTGATGTCGAATGTCTCCAAAGATCTCATTAGTATTTCATCTAGGAGGGTTAGTCTTTCTAAGCAATAAGGTACTTGCTCTTTTTTAAAAAAGAAATGGCACAAGAAACTTTGTAGCAAACAACAAATTGGCTAGATTTCAAGGGTGGAGGGTTCCTAGTAGGGTAAAGATGTTTGGATCCTTAGTGGCTGTTAACACATCTTCTGAACCCCTTTTGAAGAAAAGAGAGCCTGAGGGCAGCTGAGAATGACAGTTTATTATAAGCACAAAAGTAGCATGTAATAAATGTGATGTGAAGAAAATTAATGCCATTTCTAAGTTTGAGTCTGATTCACTTTTGTCCCAGCTATGGTAGCTAAAACAAATAAGAAGGAACTGAGACATTCGAAGGGTGATATGATCTGATTACATCAGGGGGCTTTGGGGTAAACTTCTCTAGTGATGAGTTGCACCCCCTCTATTCATCATACTATTTTCCCCTGGACTGATATGGAGAGAAAGCTTTTTATTCAGAGTGGCTTTTAAAGAAGAAGATTTTTAAGATCCGTTCAAGGGGTGCTGTAGTTTTTAATTCAGGGGGTGCTTTAGATGGGATTGGGGGGAATGTGAGTTTTAAATGCCATTTTGGTATATCTACTGTATTTTAATTTTGTTTTTACCACACTGCTACTATTTAGTTGCTTTTTAATTGCCTTTTAACTTTTGCATTATGGAGCCGCAATGGCGCAATGGGTTAAACCCTTGTGCCAGCTGAATTGCTGAACTGTAGATCTGGTTTGAATCCGCAAGACGGTGTGAGTTCCCATCTGTCAGTCCCAGCTTCCCATGTGGAGACATGAGAGAAACCTCCCACAGGATGGTAACACATCTGGGTGTCCCCTGGGCAATGTCTTTATAGACGGCTAATTCTCTCACACGAGAAGCGACTTGCAGTATTATCAATTTGCTTCTGACACAATTTTAAAAACTTTTGTATTGCATATTTTAAACTTGCCCTAGTGTGGAGTATTAGCCGCTTTGAGTTCCCATGGGAAGAAAGGTGGGGTATAAATAAAGCTAGGGAGAAATGTGGGATATAAATAAAGATGGCAATAATAATAATAATAATAATAATAATAATAATAATAATAATAATAATAATAACCTGGCCTATTTTGAACAAATCAGTCATACCAACATATTCCACTTCTTCAAACAAGCCTGCCAAAACCCTATTTATTTCCCAACATCCTCATACCTATTTTCTTTCCAACAGCTTCCACTTGTCCTCTCCACTTTCCTTCCACACTCATCAAGTTAACTTGTGGCTCCTAAAGTAGCTTTGACAATAGTGAAAAGTGAAGAAATCTTGTATTCTGCCCCCCATCCTCACATAGGGGCACATTTGATGTGACTATTTATTTATTTACTGTATTTATACCCCACCCTTCTCACCCTGAAGGGGACTCAGTATGGCTTATAAAAGATAGGAGCATTATTCCAAACTAATTTCAGAAGTTTTAAGAGTTACATTTCCGAGATATCTTGGTTCCCCATTTCATGGTCTGAGGAAAATCATTGTTGCACAAGGAGAGAGGACCTTCTTTCTTCCAGCTATAGTCCTGATGACCAGATTGCTGATATGTACTCAACCAGTAGTGTATAGCACATGGATGACACTCTTTGAGGAGAGGTTGGGGAGAAAATGCATAAAGGAGGAATGCCAAGTAACTACCAGAATATAATGGAAAAGAAAGTCAACACTACATTCTCTTTGGTTAGAAAAATGTTCAAAGGAGAGGGCAATAATGGCAGTAGGCTCGGGGAAATGGAACTACATTTTGTCAGAGCATGGGAAATTCCTTTAAAAAGTAATTTCCTATCATTTCTGAATTCTTGTGATCCCAAGGCATACGTATTATGGGGATTTCTTGGTAAGATTTATTCAGAGCTTGCCTTTGCTTTCCTTTTAGGCTGAAAAAGTGTGACTTGCTCAAGGTCACCCAATCATTTTTCACAGTCGAGTGGGAATTTGAACCGCGTTCTCCAGGGACACATCCAGTGATCAAACCACGACTCTTGTTTAGCTTGATTACTGACAAAAGGAATGAATTACACAGAACTCATATTTTTGTAATTAGTTAGTTCTATGCCCTCAAGGGCAGGTTTTTGCTAGATCAAGGAGAAGGAACAGATAATGAAGAGTGAATGCTTTCTTACTGAGAAAGTAACAGATTCAGAAAGTGTGGAAGATGGGGATTGGAAGATAGCAAGTTGAGATGAGTTTGGAAGAGAGATAGCAATAGGGATGCTAGACACATGGTTAGCAAGTTATTTAGCTCTTAGCTTAGCTGCTTCCCTGGATAATTCTACTGGCACTTCCAATTATTCCTTTTTTATGTTGCAGTATTGATTTGACTTCAGTCAAATGCTCTTTGCCATCTACTCTGTATTTAAAGCAATGACTTAGTGAACTAGAACTGGCTACTGGCAATTAACTTCCTTTCTCCTTTACTGATACAACTTTGGACAGTTACAAGCTTGTTCTTTCTTTGTTCCAGTATTGTATATTATCCCTGACTAATATCTTGTCTAATTTCAAGTAGGAACCATACATTCCTAGAAGGACACTCATATGTCCTAAAGTAGATAATAAAATCTAACTGCAAATGACTACACTACACACACACACACAAGGGACCCTTTGTACATAGTTCTATATAAAAGGCATAACACAGCTTTTGGAGTTTGAGGAATTTGCTGAAATCAAAGCTATAGATTTTGAAAAGGAAAGTTGATCTGGTGATGTGAAATTACTTTTTTTATTTCAAAATGTGGTTTGCTATCTGTTAAGATATGCACCAGTGAAATAAATAAATTAATAAAGAGGCTGTCTTTAGTAAGCAATAAGCACCAATACATGACATATTGACAATCAACAACAGCTGGCTCTTGTTGGTTTGACAGATATCAATGTCAAATATTTCATTTCATAGGCCAGCTATTTCCAAATGCTGGCACCTCATTGCCTGAACCAGTTCATGCTACTCTGTTTTTCTCAAGCAATATACAAGAGAGAGGAGAACTCTTCTTGTGAACCAAGTTGAACATTCAATGTAGTGGCAGTACTTTGCCCAGCTGTACAATCATTGGAATAACTAATAGCAAATCTGAGCCTACATATATTCCTATGTAGACAGCTACAGAATCTTGGCACAGATGGCAGAATTGACCCACCTTGCAGAAAATAAAATCCAGCAGGGTTTGGAGACGGTATAGATAACGACAAAGCAGAGTCTGACTGAATCAAAATAAAACTTCATTGTTTGTGAAACTTCAGTGATGAACAGTCAATAAGCTCAAAGTGATTCTTTGAAGATTATTCTTTATTAATGAATTATCTCATGCTGAATACCAAGTTTTACTCATGCTGTATCACACAGAATGAGGAATGTGCTGAAGCCACTTCCCTTAATCCATTTGGTCAATTACCCAGATCAATAGCACAAACCAACATTTGCCCAGGCTGATGCCCTCCAGATATTTTGGATTAAACTTCCCAGATGATCTGATAATTGGATATACTGATGGCAGTTAAAGTCCAAAACATGGGAAATGAGGTCATGGGCCACGAGTGGCAAGGGGCATGAATCTTTCTAAGGATCTTGTCTTCTTCATCATAGGCATCAGAGAGATACCTATAGGAACACAGAAAAGGTACAATAAAACACCCTACTCAAGTTCCCTACAACTTATTTGCACCTCGAAAATGCTGTGCAACAGTATAGTTACTGCATTGTTCAAAACTATTTTTTAAAGTTTATTTGGAATGTATATTTTAAATGGGAAGTTTTACTTGTTTTAGTGTTCCCAGCTTTTCTTTTTCTCATTTTGAACTTTATCATATGGGCATTTTCTGTTTCATTGTTAGAAGTTATGCATATTGCCTGAACTGTTATGGGACAGATCTACATTTAATGGGTTTTCACCATCTCTAGTACTTTCTAGAAAAGTCATCCTTATGCTAAGCAAGACAACATTGACATATATACTGATGCTAACCATTCCTGCTGGTAGATCAGGATAATGAGCAAACACATGATTCCTTGAAGTATGCAAATAATCCCACGTGCCCAAAGTGAATCTGTCATACAGTATTGCTCTAGCAGTAGCTTCCCCCTGTGTGACTCTTGAAAGTCAGGGAATATGGTTGATGTGACATGGCAAGGTCTTTCTGCTGTTTGAAGGAAAAAGATTAAAAAATCACACTGAGTTACCTCCCTTTCCCACAAGTACTTTAAGCATGCCTGAAGTCATTCTTTGGATCTTAAATCCATTATTATTAGCTACTTTGGTTAGAAATGTCAATTCATGTTGCAGATGCCATTGAAATACTGGCATTTGAGATCCATTTAAAAGTTAAGGGGTAAAACCGTCCATGAGGAATCCAATAGAGCTTCCAGGTTTCTTTTTCTCAAAAACAATCATTTTTATTATTTCCAGTTCTCAAGCTACTTTAACTGATTAACAGGGCCGGTCGGAGATAAATTTAAATATTAAGCGGGGGCGCTGAAAAGCGCCCCCCGCCGGCCCCGCCTCCTGCGCCCTGGCCCCGCCTCCCAACCAGCGTGCCCTGGCCCCGCCTCCCGCGCTGCGTGGGAGGCGGGGCCAGGGCACGCTGGGTGGAAGGCGGGGCCAGGGTTGGCCCCGCCTCCCATGCTATTCGCCCTGGCCCCGCCTCCCACGCAGCGTGGGAGGTGCGGCCAGGGTTGGAAAGAGGGAGGCTTCGCCGCCCGGGGAGGGGAGGAGGGATCGCCTCCTCCCCTCCCCGGGCGGCGAAAGAAGCAGGCTTCGCCGCCCGGGGAGGGAAGGAGGGATCGCCTCCTCCCCTCCCCGGGCGGCGAAAGAAGCAGGCTTCGCCGCCCGGGGAGGGAAGGAGGCGATCCCTCCTCCCCTCCCCGGGCGGCGAAAGAGGGAGCCACAAGGCCAGGGCGCACTGGTCGGGCGGCGGGGCACCGTCAGAGCGGTGCCCCGCCTCCCTCCCAGCCTGACGGCGCCCCCCGGGACCTGCGCCCGAGGCGGCGGCGTCACTGGCCTTTATGGTGGGGCCGGCCCTGCTGATTAACCAAATGTTTCTTCCCATCTCTTTTCTCTCTGTGGTACATGCTGACTCATCTAGTTGTATTTCAAAAAGTGTGATGTGGGATGGGGCGATAATCTGAAAGCACGGGTGGTCAGTTGTTGACCACCTCAACTGAAATTACTGAAGCAGATGCTGCTCACTACCTCCTATTTGAACTCTGCTCATACTTTATTGTTCTCTGTTGCTTGCTCCCTTTTGTCTTATCTCAAATGTGGGGAGGGAATTATCCTTAGGAGGGTGGGGGCCTTTTAATTCTATAACTTTGGGAAAGGCTCAGTGAACCTCTTTGTAATCTGGGGAAATATAGTGTTCTACTCTAAATACACTCAATTTTGTTTGGATTTGGAAATTGAGTAGGTTTGGACCTGGTTATTATTCGGATAGAGAATACCAAAGTCTTCAGGTAGGGTGAGGAAACAACCTTGCCTAAGACCAAGAGGAACTACTGTCAGAGTTAATAATACCAAGCTAAAAGTCCCAGTAGTCTGACTGCATCAAAGCCCATAGGATACAAGAGACAGTGATCTAGATTAAAACCATTGCTGACAGTTGGGAATAAAATAGGATGGGAAACTGTGATGGTTCCCAACACAACTTGTTTTTCAATTGTAAACATGGGAGTAAAGTGTGATAAGAAGTAGAAGCTGTGGACACGATTGCTGGCCCATGTTCAGAGTTCCCTTTTTTCAGGACATTTCTGCCTCTTTCACCTTGGAAAGTGTGATGAGCTCTGTGCCTCTCCATGCTTGAAAAGAGGTTGAAGTGTCCTCTTGGGGGAAATTTCTCAATGTGATGAAATTGACTGCTGGAGTTCCCTCCTTTCAGGACACTTCTGCCTCTTTTTGACCACAGAGAGCTATGCATGACAGTCAGAAGTAGATTAACTCATGTGATGAGCTCAGAGCCTCTCCATGCTTGAATAGAGGCCGAAGTGTCCTACAGCTGGGAATTTCTCAATGGGATAAGGTGGACAGTTACATTGTAGTTCTTCTACTGATATGCAAATTACTGCCTACCTGTTACTGTCCCATTGTTCTATGTGAGGTTTCAACATTCCCAGTGAACCAAGTGTGATACAGAAAGCACTGAAAAATAGTTATGCAACCTTTAAGAATATGCAGAACAGTTAAACTTGGGGAACTTCTGTTTTGCAATTGTGAACTGAATAGATAATCAGTGATGAACAGAGCAATGCATTTGCATGCATAAGGGGACTTAACAGTGCATAAAAGATCAGCATGTTGTAAACTACTGATTCACAGAACTTGTCTGAATGCTAGTGGGGAAATAGGCATAGAGCAGAATTTTCTTTAGTAAGGAGGTCAGGATCTTTTGCTATTAAGTAGGGGTACAACTACACTGAGAATTAATGCAGTTTGGCACTTTAATTATCATGGCTCACTGCTGTGAAATCTTGGGAATTGTAGTTTTGCAAGGTCTTTAGCCTTGTCTGCCAATAGCGTTGGTACCTCATCAAACTCCAGTTCCCAGGAGTCCATAACATTGAATTATGGCAGTTTAAGTGGTGTGAAATGACAATTCAATAGTGTACATGCACCATACTCTCTTTGGAGCCTGGAAAAGTTATCTTTTTGTACTAAATTTCCCAAAATGGAATTGCTAGTCCTAATGGGAGCAGACCTGAAATTTATATATAGATTGTGTGACCATTTTCCTCTGGGCCACAATCCTCCGGCTATCCTGGCTAATAGCTAAGTTGCACATGTTGTCACTTCACAATAAGGCATTGTATTAGAGGTCGCGGTCATAGAGATGTCTAAGCATGCTAACTGAATCCAGTCCAAAACTGTGTGACAGGAATTGAAAGTGTTATATTCAAGGTGTCTGCATGATCCCACCACCCTTTATATATTTTTTCGCAGGGACCAGATAAAGATAGTGTGTGAGGGCACGTGTGGGTAATGTGTAGTGTGTATATTAGAAAGAAAATATCATGCCTTCAATAATGCCATGAGACTAGGATGACTAGCTGTATATTTTCCTACTGCCTGTTTTGTGTGTGTGTCTTTCACGCACATACAGAATGCATACTGGAGAATTTATACCTTGTGTCCTGGACTCTATTGTGTCTAGAATATATGGCCATTTCATATCCAAGATTCCAGTGGCAGAGATCAAATGACTTTGCTTGTTCCATCCTTCAGTGAATTCTGACTTGAAAGCAGGCTGAGAAATAATGATCTTCTTTTGGGCTTGTTTCAACCTGTGACTGTGTCCCTATCATCTCACACACTCTGTATTCTTACTGGCATCATCAGCATGATGAACAAGCAGCAGATGGACTAGATGATGTATGTAAATCTATTTGGCTATAAAAGATAAAAACAAAGAGATTTCAACTACATAGTGAAGTGCATGCCTTGCATAGAAAAAGGCCTCACTTCCACCTCTCAGCATTTCTGAATTTAAAAAATTCAGGGATGAGTCTGAAGAAAATCAATGCCTGAAAGAAAGGAGGGCTATTTCCAATCTCTGCTGGGACACATGATGCTTGTTTTCATTCATTATAAATCAGGTTCATATGACAGTATGTTTGCAGTGTGTAGTGAACTGGTCTGTACTTGATGTGAAAATGGAGCTTTACCTCCAGGCTTCCATTTTTAATGTCACACTTTAATATTGGCCTAAGGCTCTCCCATATTTATTATTTATATCCAAGAACATCTCCCTCTATATTGTGAGGAAGAGTTATCTAGTTGTATCTCTGTGTCAGGGTCAGTTCTACCATCAGATAGAGGAAAGCAGCTGCCTAAGGTGTCAAATGTTGGATGATATGAAATTGTTAGCTATTTAATTTAGAATGACTTTTTATGATATTTTATTTTACTTCAGGGCAAGAAAAACACTAGAGATCCTTTGCCTCAGGAACCAGAATAGCTGGCCACTATACCTCTTGACGCTGGGGGTATGGGGCATAATTTACTGTTATGCCTCAGGCAGCAAACTGTATTGAGTTGGACTTGGCATTTACTAGTTGTTGTGCATATTTTAAGATTAATGCTAATTTTAGGCAAATCTTTCTGGGAAAGTATACAGTGATGGTGTGAAAGATATACAGGCTCTATATTGGTCACATAGCAATGGTACTTAGTAGCTTCTTTGGAGCCCTTCCAGACAGGGCCCAAAATGTAGGACCTGTCAGACTCTTACCGGAGGCATCCAAACAACACCTCTAGTCAAAGAGAATTAATTTGGTACAATGCAGGCAAACCCTGCTTTGTCCCAAATTAACTAGATATCCCATCCCATTAGACCTGGGCCTCCCTGAAAGGCCCAGGTCCAATGGGGTATTGGGGTTGTGGGGACAGACTCTCAGGTACTCCCGGGGTCAGTCCCCACAGCTCTTTCAGTTCTTTGGGTTCCATGTGCCTGGAAAACTGAGAGGGCACCCACCCCACTCCCTTCCCTGATCTCCCCCCCCCCCACCCCCAAAGTGGAAAAACTTACCAGGCCACCATTATGCTCCTCCAGAAGTCCTCCTGGCATGTGGAAATGACATACCAGGAGGCGGGGGGGGGGGCAAGGAGCAAAATTGCTCCTTGCTCCCCCCCCCCCCAATCTCCTGGCGCATACAAATGATGTTCAATTTTTTCACTTTTTTGATTTTTGGGAGGAGGGTCTTTAGAGTGGCCCCATGCCATTATGGTAGCTACCCTGATGGCATGGGGACACCCTCCCCCAGAAAGCCTGGGTTGTGGTGGGAGGTGTGAGTACAGTAATGCAAGAGAAAACAGGTTACTTTAACCCATTTTTGCCAACATTAAATTGCTGTCTGTAAGTGGAACAGCAAGTCCATTCTGAGTTTAAACTGAACCCTAAAGGAGCTATCCAAAGTGCTGAACTGGGGGGGGGTATGTTTCTGCAGCTTGGATGGCTCTTTTAAAGTTGGGACACAAAATGAAAAGCATCTTTCACATCCTAATGGCATGGAAACCACAAGTCACTATTACATAGCTGGTTTCCACTCCCTTCATATTACAAAATCCTATCACTACAATGCCCCTATTTGGATTTCAACTGAGCTCTGTTTGTGTTCATAAATCCAAATGCAACACATTTAAGCCCTTTCCAAAAATAAATCAATGAAGGCACAGGGGAGGGTAATGGGAACATAATGTCCAATTTTAGACTATGTATATGCACCAATGGTTTGGTGAAAATTCCCCCTTTTTGTATGAGATATTCTAAATGTTATAGTTCAAAAAGTCACTTCTTCAGGAGGTGTACCTTCTGTTCAGGTGTGCACATGTTCTAATTAACATTATTCTAATTTAACATAGATCAGGAACAAGCATGCTGCACTGATTTTGTACCCCTAGTTTGTGCATTCTATGCATATTTTGTTTCTGGTTGGATGATTGGATACTTATTCCTCTCAGTTATATTGCATTATCATTTAATGTTTTTATTGTGTACACCTTGTTGTACTGTGTTGCAAATGTGAATGTTTTATGGATGCTTTGGTGAGATACATAGTTGGATGAAATCAGGCTTAAACATTCTTAAAACTGATAAGCAAATGCATATTCAAACTGGACTTCTAAAAGCAATTGTCCTTAGACAGGGAAGGATTGTTTATAATTAGAATGTCAAATCTGTTTATTTTATGGATAAGAAAAGGGAGAATGGAAGCAAATATTCAAGGCTAAATAACAAAGCTACTTCAGGTATTAGTTGCTAAGAGATGTCAGCACAATTTTTAAAAGGGAACTGTGTATCACTGCCAACCCTGAACCCCTTTAGATTAAGTGGAAGACCCTATCCTATTTGCAAAAGAAGAATCAGCTGCCAGTCTAGGAAGATTTTGTACGGCAAAAGTGAAAGGGAACTATCATGCTTTTTGCCTTAAGGAGCAGAATGTTTTGTAGCAGCTCTGACAAGACCTTGGGCAGCAGCAGGATACACACATTGTTAAACAGCACTGTGCAACGATATCCTACCACTTCATCACACGGGCAAACTTACTTGTTGCTCCATTGTAGGATGCTTTCAGCACAGTTTGGGATTGGAGCCTTGAGTCCTCCTCGGGGTACAGAAAGGTGGGATATAAATATGGTAAATATTATACTTCCTGTGGCGCTCCATCCCCAAACTTTGTTAAAAGTGTCCTACGACAGAGTAATGAGAACACAGGACTCATACCTTGCCATGCTGTCCACACTGCACCAAGCCATAAGCTTGCTCTGGAGATTCAAGCAACCTCCAGAGCACCCCCTTTCTTAATGTGGAACTAAACTGGGTTAACCCAGTTTGCCCTGGGTTAACCAGCAGAAATGGCAGAGCAGAAGTGGTAATAGCCAGAACTGATTGCACAGTGAGTGTGGATTACTAGGCCCATGCAGGCAAGGTCCTAGTATAGGACTTAGCAGATATACAGATTAGCATATTCCTATGCCTTCCATCTCAAATAAAATGTGTCCCAAATAGGAAAGATCTGTCTTGAATGCCATTCTCTATTTTTATAATAATGCAACCAAACCACTTTGAACATGTACTCTTTGGTCTAGTTTTTTTGAAGCAAAGCAGGATCAGGTTTGTTTAGTACTTGGATAAGATGCCATCAGAGATTACATGGTATCTCCAGATAGGACTAGAAACAAATATTTCCTGAAACCTAACAGAGTTGATAATTTTGAGTTAAATGGACCAATGACTCAGTATAAGGCAGTGTCAGATGTTCTTGTGTTCCTCATTCAAATATCCAGCAGTATCATTCCCCCCGCCCCCCCCCCCCCCCCCCCCCCCGGTGTGCCCTATATTAAATCCTCCTACATTTCTGCATCTTTTTTGTTGATTGGGGTTTTTGCTTTTTAAAGAAAGTCATGGCTTGCCTATTATTTTTG
The DNA here is from genome assembly GCF_035594765.1 of Anolis carolinensis. NCBI lineage: Eukaryota > Metazoa > Chordata > Lepidosauria > Squamata > Anolidae > Anolis > Anolis carolinensis. Next base: position 59,535,679 of record NC_085845.1, read on the forward strand.
CTTTCTTCTCAGTTGCTGTGAGGCTACTATTCTGTAAATAATAGAATAAAATAAGCCATTCCTGCCTTTTGCATCAAAGGTAAAGCTGTTAATCTCTTTCTTCACCCTTTTTAGCAAAGGAAGATTTAGTGAGGCCAAACAGAAAAAGCAATAATTTGTTAACCCTTCGACCTGAGTGTATTCATTAGCATCAGTGAAACTACGCATATATATATAATCTACACACATGCCACACTGGAAAATGAGGTAAAGATGAAAAAAGAGGGTGAGCAGTAGTTGCCTTTATTTGTTAGGGTATGTTTCCTGAAATACATTGCGCAGAGAACATGTAATCTCAAAATGCAATTTCAGGAACATGTTTCAGCTGTAATTTATGGTTTAAGATAAACAATGTCTTTGTGTATTTTATTAATGCCACCTTTATTTATTAAGGCTATAAATCCATACACATTTATGAGTTTCTTTGAAAGTAACAGAATTTTTAAAGGGAATGATTGTTTTGTTAACAAAATACTACAGAAACAGGCAGCTCAAAAAGTAGTAAGGGAGTTACTCTATCACCTATTTAACCCTCAAAGCATTCTTCATCTCATATAATAAAATGAGATAGTGTGATAGGGTCACCATAACTCCAAAATGACTGGAAGGCAAACAACAACAACAACAACAACAAGTGAAGCACTGGCCACATGTTTTCCCCACAGCTCTCTCTTATCCTCAACACCTCCATACTTCTTGGAGCACCTTTTTTCATCTCCCTCCACCCAAGAGGTCTTCCAGGAGTGAGAGAAAAAGAGAAAGAGAGGAAGACCAAAAAGTAATATGTACTATCTTCTACACAGATTAGAATCTGCTGACCTGGTTGTCAAATCAATTCATACATGGAAAATATTCTTGCCCCAGTCCTGCAAGAATGTGCAGGCATAGCCAGCTTTCTCTACATATTTAAGTCAAATGTGAGTTTAGAGGCTCATCTGTAGAGCATATTCTGATTATTTAGAGAGAAATGCCTATGAGCTTTTCCAGCTTATTTTATGAACAATTGAGAAAAGATGAGTGACAGGGATCTTAAATAGAATGTTACTAGGTTTGGCTTAGCTACCCAGTGGCTGAAAAAACTATTTCACAAAATGGGTTTCGATAGGGTAGCTATTATCTATGCTTAAATTAATGCCAACTTGATTATTTATATATTTATTGACTTGCTTTTCCTTCCTTCATCCCCATCAAAAGAAATAATAGTGTCTGTAAAAAGCATGATTATTTATACCAATGGAACTTGTAATGACTACCAATTAAGTGCACAGAGAGGTATGAAAGCATTGAAAGGGGCATGGAAATGATTATTTTATGTGGAATAAACAACTGATTATCCCAGAGCTCAAAGCCTGGGTCACCATAACAGTGAGGAATCTCATAGCAAAAACACTGCCTGGTCGAAGTGGGTGGGTGTTTTCTTCATTTCTTAGATGTAGAGTATTTTTATACAAGATTACCAGCTTTTCTGCAAGAACATAGGAACCCACTCACCCACATTTTTTGGCCTATTGTGAGAGCTGTGGGTAAGTAACTTAGAATGGCTTGAGTTCCAGAAGTAATTCTACACAGTATCCACCTTTTCAAATTACTCAGTATAATCCCGTCTTTGGAACACATCTTTGCCCTTTTTCCATTTCAAGTGTAAGTGGTGACTTAATGGCTTATAGTGTGCTCTTTTGTAATTTGTGCCCCCCACTTGAATATCTTTTGGTCGGTGGCCTAAATAGAGTCCCAAAGCCACACAGTGCTCCTTGGTGGCAATTAGTATTTTTAAGCTAATGAATCTGACCAACTGCCCTTAAATACTGTTTACATTAATGCAGCAGTTCTCCAACTGTGCTCCGGGGAGCCCTTGGGGCTCTGTGAGAGATGCTCAGGGGCTCTGCGAGTGCTCCACCTCCTCTGGTATTTCTGCTATTATTATTATTATTATTATTATTATTATTATTATTATTGTCATCATCATCATCATCATTACTACTACTACAACGGCTGAATGGCCATCTATTGGGGGTGTTTGATTGTGTTTTTCCTCCATAGCAGAAGGGTTCGACTGGATGGCCCCAGGGGTCTTCCACTGAAATATTGTTAAGCTTATGTTGGTTAAAATTGTTCTTAATTTCAAATATTATTTTTATTATTATTACTTTGAACTGTGTGAATTAGTTCACACAAATACTCTCCATCTATCTGCCACTGGCCCGGCCCATGCCTGATATATATACATTATATGTAATATAATATATAAATATTTCTTGGGGCTCCATGAGAAACTTTTGCTTCAAAAAGGGCTTCTTGGCTGAAAAAGTTTGAGAACCGCTGCTTTAATGCATAACACTATAGGAAAACTGTCTGAACTTACACAAAAATGTAAAATCTAAAGTATATGAAAAATGTACTGGTTTGTGTTGCCTTGTAATTTTTTATATGTCAAATTATTTTAGTTCTGTAATATGATTTTTAGTGGTTTTGACAGGGCTGCTTTTGTCAGTCTTGACAATTAGCAATGTAATGGAGCTGTCTACCATGTCTCAAATGGTGCTCTAACAATCTGTCGCATTAATATAATATTTAGACAAGATTTCTGTAAAGAGAATTCTAAGGTGTATTGGATTTTTTTTCTCTCTTGAGTGCTTTTGAAGGCTACCAAAAAGAAAGAAAGAAAGAAAATGCTAAAAAAAATGTCAGAATTCTACTTCTCTGTTTCAGAATATCAATGCTAAGCCTCGTAGGGGTCTTGAGCTTTTCTGCTAACTGTTAGCATTTCGACTGCAGATTAAGTAGGCATCAAGGTCAGCTGATTACAGTTCTTTTTGTTATGATGAAAGCTACTGCATTTCTATATTAATCATAGCAATTATCACCAGTCTTGCATATCCACAGATATCCATGGATTCTACCATTCAGAGCTTAATATATATATATTTCTGGAAAACAAGCCAAAAAGTAAAGCTTATTTTTGCCACATTATATAAGGGGCACCATTTTACTATGGCAATGTAAAAGAAATGGGACTTGAGCAGTCACAGATGTTGATGTTAATACGGGGTCCTGGAAACAGTGCATACCAAGGGCCCACTACAATTTGAAATTCCATTTTCTTGAAGACCATGACAATCTCTAATATCGCCAGTAATCCTTCCACCTGTGCTGGTAATTATCATTCATGAAGACTGAAATAAGTCATCTGATGCCATCATTTTTGTTGTTGGGTCTCTTCATACTTAAATAGACTGGTTCTCAGGTGAAACATACAAAGTCTACTTAAAGATCCATATTAAAAGCCTTAGCTTCCTTCAAGTGGCATAATCTTTGAGAAACCAGTTCACTTCTACACTATTGTGTAGGATTTTGTGGGTGATGTTTACATTACCACATGACAATTTTACTCATGTGTATGCTTTTCTGCTTTCTCGGTGATAAGTGGCTTCTTTAATATTATCAATCTGTACGCCTGAGTGCTCAGATTGTGAGTAGATGTTTTGTGCATTAACACTCACATCTTCACAATAATCTTGAGTATTGAGTCTGTGTACAATTTTTGGACAACTTTTAGCAATGTAGGTCAAAAGGCACATGATTGTCTCTGAATGAGTAGAAAAACAAATGTTATAACAAGCCAAAGGGCATCCTATGCTTAATCTTGGATTGTTTCTCTAGAATCTAGATAATATAGACTCTACATTCTCTGAAAATGGCCAAAGTGTTTTCTAGTGACATCATTAGAACAGTGATTTTTCTGACAGTGCATCAGTAGGAGTTTTCCATAAAAACATGTCAATTTTTAAAAAGCATGTTCTAGGTTGCAGTCCTCAATTATGGAGTAAGTGGTACTGATATAGAAATATCTTCAGGAAACATATGCCTTTTACTGAATTGTAAAATACCTACTTATTTAATTAATTTTAAAATACCGACTTATCTCTAAGATACATCTACGTATGATAAATCCGTTCTGAATATGCAGCTTGGCTTTCAGTAATCAATACCCATCTGTTAAAGTAGGCTGAAACTATGAATGGTTATGCTAGGTTTCTTTTGGTCTGATTAGAGTTTGCTATTATATTCCATGTATCCAAGCAACATTTGGGAACATACCTCCCCTATATGGGTCATACTGTATACACTTCCTAAATAAATACATAAATGCAGACCATTATGATTGCTTTTCCAAGTACATCTACAACTTCATTTCCCAAAGGATTCACTTCATAATTCTGAAGTTCACACACTTCAAGAGTATTGTTGATAGGTGTAGACAATGAATTAACAAAGTGTCAAGCAGAAATGTGTGGGGCTAGCTTTGTCCCTTCAATGACATCAATGATGCATACACCAGGTATTTTTTTCTTGTCCCATTTATAATCAGCTGTGGCTTACATTGGGTGTTTTCATTGGGGAAAGTAGCCATGGCAGAACAAGGTCGCTGTCTCCAAGGTAAAGCTTTACAAGCTGAAAACTCTCCAAACGTAGACCAATGATATCACTAAGGGCCCTTCCAGACAGGCCCTATATCCCAAGATCTGATCCCAGGTTTTCTGCTTTAAACTGGATTATATTAGTCCCCACTGCCAGATAATCTGGGATAAAAACAAAACCTGGGATCAGATTCTTGGATATAGGGCATGTCTGGAAGGGCCCTGAGTGCCTATAGGTATGACCAATATACCTGGTAGTGTTAAGGAATAAGGGTTTGAATATCTGTTTCCATATTATGTATTTAAATGAGATGTCTGGGGTATGTTGGCCTTTTGTCAAGAAAAAAGGCATCTTTCAGTCTTCAATTTTAGTTCTTAGGAACCAGTTTTATTTTGATTTGCTGCTATAGCAAATGTTTAATTTTAAAAAAACCTCATCACACATGGGCATAACTTTCATACTTTGTTTAGAGTTCCCCTAAAATTTAGTGTGTGCACCAAAGTATCAATTGTATGCATAACTTACATCAAAATAATAGCACATCCCAGGTACCTCATTTGCCAAAAGAAAAAGGATATAAACACGCATATGAAAACATTTGCATAAACATATTGTCAATTATTTTATCATCCTGATGTTGAAATTGCTATTCATGGGCTAAATCAGCATGAAAATAAGAAAGTTCTAAACAATTAAAAATAACTGAAAGATCTTAGTTTGTTCTTTGAATGGGTTTCTCAGTTTGTTCTTTGAGTAGGTTTTGCAATGCATTTCCTCATATGCTTTCGGTGAGATACTATTTTATAGCTTTAAATCAATATTTAAAGCCTATATCCTTTTTTTGAAGACTATTAGTATTATGGCAGAAAACTCTGCCCACGGTGAAAATAATTGGTGCAGCAGTGCAGAAACAGACAAGGATACTTATGATAACATATGACTACACTCAGGAAATATATTAGATACTCAAATAGTATGCAAGAAAAAATAGTCTTACGAGTTGTTTGACTGGAGGGGAAGGAGATGCGGTCTTTGCATCTGGATGGCAAAAGAAATACCAGTTAGCTAGAGAAGTTGTAGAAATGCATCTGTATTAAACTGTTACAATAAAAGTGATTAAGATCCTTACAGCACGTTAAGTGTCTAACAAATTTATTGTGGAATCTTCAGGTGAATGAATGCTCTAGCTTCATGCCTTAATAGATGTGCAAATGCCAAAACATTCTTTTTTATTTAGAGAGCAGTCTTAGACTCCCTAATGGAGTGCTCCATCATTGGAGCCAGGAGGATAGAAAGAGAGCTTTCTGGAATGTCAGCTTTTAGAACATTTTTGGAGAAAAAACATTTAGCAAGCAATTTGAGGGTATTCATTCAGATCAGCCCTTGCCTAAATACAGTCTTCTCCAGGATGGGCTCATGGTATGGAAATGGTGGGATATGGACTCTGCTCTCTCAGCTTTAGAAAAGATGGTGGCAAACATCGATTGAATAAATCTTGATAAGAAAATGCTATTATATCTGCAATATTAGTAATAGTATTTAAGTGATCTGGAATAAGAGAATATATGTCCAATTAATTAAGTAGTTAATCAGTGGTTTAAAATATACCTTCTATAGACTTTAGTGGGGAAATTGATTACGAGATTGTTAGGAACTGAATAGACCTTTACTGGGCAGGGGCAAGTTAAAAAGGGGGGAAAGGAAATGTACACATACTTATAAGCATTTATTCTAATTAATCATTTAACACAGGAACTTCATATTACACTCAACAATAATCAAGAAATAAAGTTATTTGATTGTGGAAAGATATAAGTATCCAAAAGGAGAATATACTCCCTCAATAAAATAAGAAGATTAAATTAAGCAAATAGATAGACAAATAGGAACTCAGAAACAATTAGAGTTCTCTAATCAACCGGGTGAAGAAGCCCAAGTACTACATTTAATCCTCACACCAGAATAAAATAAAGAAGATGTCAATGCAGAAACTCAAGACAGATGAAAAAAAAATGACCGGAAGAAAGGGGTCCCTCTCTGAGGAGGTAAATTTAAAAGACGTGATGAAGGAACTTCAAAAAATCTCGGAAAATCAAAGAACTCTCTAAGAACAGATGATAGATATGAGGAAAGAATTATCAGAAGAATTCATAGAAGTGAAGAGAGAAATAAAAGATCTACAAAAAGAAATGAAAGAAGTAAAAGAAGATAAACAAAAATTGGAAAAGAAACAAGACAAGTTTCAAGCCAAATTGGAAAGATTAGAAGTAAAGAATAACAAACTGGAGGAAAGACAAGAAAAACTGGAGAGGAAAGAACTAGAATTCCAAGTAAGAGTAAGAAACATCGTGGAAGAGCCAAAAGAAAATCTGAAGCAAATAACGACCCAAATTTTAGCTGACCTACTACAGATACAGGATGAAGTAATGGAGGATTGTATTGAGAAAGTGTATAGAGTAACCACAAATTACTCAAGAAAAAACAAGGTGGCGAGAGACGTAGTCGTACAGTTTGAAAGGAGGAAAACAAGAGAAGAAGTGTTAAGAACCAGTAACAAAAATACTATCCGCTATAAAAGTCAGAAAGTAACGATACTGAAAGAACACCCGCCTAGCACAGTGCAAAAACGCAAGAAGTATCTATTCCTCACAGAAGAATTAAAAAAACAACATATTAGATTTAGATGGGAATGGATAGAAGGTCTGATGGCAACGTATAATCAGGAAAGAGTTTGGATAACTTCAGAAGAGAAGGCTAAGGAATTCTATAAGAATCTAATGAAGAAAGAAAATGGACCGACCCCACCGGACCCAAACTCGGAGAGATTAAGAAAAAAACCCAGAATCACCTCACCAGACAATACCCTCTACGCAACGACCCCACAAACATCAAACCTAATTTGCCTAGAAGAAGAAGAAGCAGAAGAAGAAGAAGAAGAAGAAGAAGAAACCACCCAGCACTAAATTATGGAAATAAAATGGCACTCAAATAACGTTAATGGTCTGAATTCATCTAATAAAAGAAATAGTCTATTCAAACATTTGAAAAAATCGAGATTTGATTTAATAGCACTCCAGGAAACCCATATCTGCCATAGACACACTGCATATTTAAGTCAGACAAACCTAGGGAAAGAATTTATATCATCCGCTCCGGAAAAAAAAGGGGGGTGGTCTTATATATAAATCAAAAATTAAATCCAGAACTAGTATTTAAAGATGATGATGGAAGGATGGTAGGAGCAAAAATTAAAGTGGGCAACCAGACAACATTAATCTGCAACATCTATGCGCCTAATGGGTCAAAAACAGCCTTCTTAGGAAAAATTTAAAAACAAAATAATAGAGCATGAATTCGATGAATTGATGATCTTGGGTGATTTCAATGGGGTTTTAAATCCAGAATGGGACAAAAAAGGGAATTTAAGCAAAAAAAAACAAGGATACGCAATTAGGCAAACTCCCAAGAAATTTTATTAAGGCACTGCAAGATTGGGAACTTAAGGATGCCTGGAGGGCGCACCACGAAGGAGAGAAGGATTTTACATACTTCTCGAATAGACATAATTCATGGTCTAGAATAGACATGGCCTGGATGACCCCTTCATTAATTTTGAAAGTATCCAAAATAAAAATTACTCCTAGGTACATCTCGGACCATTGTCCATTAGAATTCACTATAAATAAAACAATTAGAAACCCAAATTGGAGATTAAACGGAAATCTAATAAAATCAGAGGAAGATATCAAAAAGAATAAAAAAATTTTGAAGGAATATTTTGATCTGAACAATACGGAAGAAATATCAATCCAAACAATTTGGGACGCAAGTAAGGCGGTCATGCGAGGCCACTTTATTCAACAAAATGCCCAAAAAAATAAAATGAAAAACAGAGTTATCAACAATATATAGGAGGCAATCAAAATAAAGGAAAAAAATTAAAATTAGAGCCAAACAACATCAAAGTTAAACAAGATTTGGAAATTTTGAGGAAACAAAAAGGTTATATAGAACTGGAAGAGACAGAGAAAAAATTAAGGTTTATTAAACAGCAACAGTTTCAAAATGCCAATAAGCCAGGCAAATGGCTAGCCTGGAAAATTAGGAAGAAAAAACAAGCACATGTTATTACTGAAATCACCACAGGAGGAGTTAGCTATATGACAGAACAGAGCATACTGACTCAATTTAAAAATTTTTACAGCAAGCTGTACTCGAAAGACCAAATAGACAAAGAAAAAATATCCCAATTTATCAGTAAGCAAAAACTGGCAAAAATATCAGAGACACAAAGGGAGCTTTTAAATAAAGAAATAACAGAGAAGGAAATTAAAGCTGCAATAAACAAGATAGATGGGAATAAAGCCCCGGGACCGGACGGATTAAGTGGCATCTATTATAAGGTCTTTGCGGAAGAAATAACTCCATATCTCAAAAAAAATATGAATGGTATTTTAGAAAACCAAAAAATCCCAGATTCGTGGAAATACGCATTAATAACTATGATCCCAAAAGAAAGTCAAGATCTTAAAAGTGTAAAAAATTATAGACCAATATCTTTATTAAACTCAGACTACAAAATCTTCACGAATATATTAGCGGAGAGACTGAAAGGTTTTCTGAAAGAGTGGATAAAAGAGGAGCAGACGGGCTTTCTACCAAAGAGACAAATGAAGGACAATGTGAGAGAAATTATAAATATAATTGAATATTATGAATTTACAAGAAAAGAGGAATTGGCTTTACTTACTATTGACATGGAAAAAGCATTTGATAATTTAAATTGGGATTTCTTCAAATTATTAATACAAGAATTAGATATGGGGTACAAATTTACAAACGCAATTAACCAAATCTACGACAAACAAGAGGCAAAAATAAAAATAAACTCATTAGAATCGAAAAGTTTTAGAATATGTAAAGGAACCAGACAAGGTTGCCCATTGTCCCCTCTGCTCTTTATCTTCTCATTGGAAATTCTATTAAATAACATCAGAGAAGACCCCAAATTAAAAGGTGCCAAAATTAAAAAATATAATTATAAAGTCAGGGCCTATGCGGATGATCTCATTTGTATAATTGAAGATCCAATCAAGACAATTCAAAATTGGCTATTTAAAATAAGAGAATTTGGAGAAGTTTCGGGTTTAAATTTAAATATAGATAAGACCATGATCTTGCCAAAAAAAATGACAAAAAAAGGCAAGAAGAACTAACAGAAATCTCAGGGATACAGATCAGGAAAAAAATAAAATATTTAGGTATAATGTTAACGGCCAGAAACTTTCAATTATTAGAGAATAATTATGACCCTATATGGAGAGATATAAAAAAGGACTTAGAAAAATGGAAGTATTTAAATTTATCATTATTAGGAAGAATTTCAGTAATAAAAATGTCTATTCTGCCCAAGATGTTATTTTTATTTCAGAACATCCCTATCGTTAGAAACTCACAAAAATTTAAAAATTGGAATAAAGATACAGTAGAGTCCCGGTTATCCAACATAAACGGGCGGGCCCAATGTTGGATAACTGAAATTGACGGATAATACGGAGGCCCTATGCATGGAGGGAGGCAGGCTCAGAAGGAAGCTTTAATGGAAAATTTCTTCTCCCCCCCCCCCCCCAGCGCCTTCCTTGTTTACCTTACAGGAGCTCAAAGGCTCCCACCAGCTGTTTCTAGGGGCGGGCAGCGAGGCGGGCTCCGTGTGGAAAAGGGCCCGGAGCCGCCATGCGCATGGCTGCCTCTGACGCGGCGTCTGTCTCCCCCTCCGCCTCCTCCTTCGCATCTTCCTGGGGAGGAAGAGGGAGAAAAAAGATCTTTTCTCAAACTCCCTGCCGAGGGAAAGAAAAGCTCTCCTCCCCCTCCTCCCCCTCTTCTCTTGAGCTCTCTCAAGCAGCCGAAGGGAGAGAGAGAGCTCAAGAGAAGAGGAGGAGGAGAGCTTTTCTTTCCCTTGGCAGGAAGGGAGCTCGAGAGAAGAGCTTTTCTCTCCCTCGGCAGGGAGTTTGAGAAAAGATCTTTTTTCTCCCTCTTCCTCCCCAGGAAGATGCGAAGGAGGAGGCGGAGGGGGAGACAGACGCCGCGTCAGAGGCAGCCATGCGCATGGCGGCTCCGGGCCCTTTTCCACACGGAGCCCGCCTCGCTGCCCGCCCCTAGAAAACAGCTGGTGGGAGCCTTTGAGCTCCTGTAAGGTAAACAAGGAAGGCGCCGGGGGGGGGGGGGGGGAGAAGAAATTTTCCATTAAAGCTTCCTTCTGAGCCTGCCTCTCTTCAGGCACCTTCCTGTGGCTTCAGTTTCAAAGGTTTCTCAAATGGCGCCTTTCAAGTTTGGCCCTCCCCTCTGCACCCTCCTCCATGCATGGGTGCAAAAGTTCCTTCCCTCCTTGCCACGCTCCCCCCCCCCCCGGCAGTGCGTCGGATAATACGGTGTGTCGGATAAACGGAAGTCGGATAACCGGGACTCTACTGTATTAGCAAATTCATATGGATGGGCAAAAAACCTAGAATAAAAAGAAGTTACATGATAGATGAAAAAAAAGAGGAGGACTAGGGCTACCAGATCTCCAAATATATCATGACACATGTGGCCTTATATGGGTGAAGGATTGGGCTACATTGGAGAACACTAAAATCATAACACTGGAAGGTATAGATCTACGGGCGGGTTGGCATGCATACTTATGGTATGAAAAAAAAACAACGGAAAAAAAATTGGCAACCATTTTATCCGATCCTCACTCATAAAAATCTGGGACAAATATAGGAAGAAATTTTATTGGAAAACACCTAGATGGATCTCCCCATTAGAAGCATGTCAGAGAAGAGAAACAGGTGGAGAAATATGGCCCAGATACAAAGACATCTTAGTGAAAGAAAATGGAAAACATAGTCTACAAAGTCAGGAAGAAATAAATCGCAAATTCCCTAATGTTGGATGGTTCCAATACATGCAATTGAAAGAATATTATAATAAAGACAAAATTCTAGGATTTGAAGAGAGAGATAGTTTCTGGGATAAGGTAATGAAATTGGGAAAAAAACAAATATCCATAATTTATACAAAACTAATAGAATGGGAGACGGAGGAAGTAGCAATAAAAGAAAACATGACTAAATGGGCTAAAAATTTAGGGGAAAAATTTATTTAGAAGAATGGGAAAAGGCCTGGAACTCCAGACTAAAAACAACTTATGCCATAGAATTGAAAGAAAATTGGATTAAAATGTTCTATCGCTGGTATTTGACCCCTCAAAAATTATCAAACTATTATAAAAAAAACTTCAAACAAATGTTGGAAATGCGGTGACCAGGTGGGGACATTTTTCCACTGTTGGACATGCAAAAAGGCGAAGAAATATTGGAAGGAAATCCATCAAAAAATACAAGAGATGTTGCAAATTAAGGTAGAGCTGGACCCAAAGTATTTTCTATTGGGTATGCTCAATATAGAAAAAGATAAAAATAAAGAAACTTTGTTTAATTACCTCACCACGGCGGCTAGAATAATATATGCCAAAGATTGGAAAAAGAAAGAAACTCCTGAGCTAAGTAGTTGGTTAAACAAAGTGTTGGAAATTATGAATATGGACAAGCTGACGTATTTACTAAAAAATAATAATGGCATACCAAAAAGGCAAACGGATTGGGGCTTGATAAAGAAGTACTTAAGAGAAAAACAAATAACGATGCTAATTTAGATAAACAATTATTAGAAATAGATCAAATGTAAGAGGATACAAAATATCTGTGTAAGCGATGGAAGTCAATTTTTATTTTTATTTATTTATTTATTTATTTATTTTTATTATTCGCACTATTTGGTTTATTTGTATATGTGTTTTGTTTTTTGTTTTTTGTTTTTTTTTTTGATCGGTTGTTTTCCGCGGGTTCTTCTGGTTGGACTTTCTCTTTTCTCTTTTTCTATTTATCCATGCACACACCCCCCCCCCTTCTTACCTCCCCTCTCTGTTTCCACTACTCAGCTGTTAATTTTATCTGAAATTCTAATAAAAATTTATTTAAAAAAAAAAGAAAATGCTATTATACTTTCATCATAAGTGAGTGATGACTTGAAGAAATATAACAATAGTAACTCAGGGTTTGGGTTTTAAGTAAAACAGTAATCAGAATGCATAGGCTTATTTGGCACTTTTGATGGATGGCTGTTTACATTTTTCACATTGTTCTAGAATAGGCATCTTCAAACTGTGTCTCCCCAGCTGTTTGGGCCTCCGGCTCCCAGAATTCCTGACCATTGGACAAGTTGGCTAGGGCTTCTAGAAATTGGAGGCCCAAATAGCTGGAGGGCCACAGTTTGAGGATTTCTGCTCTAGAATGATGCTATACCAAATGAATTGTATTTATTTATTTATTTATTTACTTACTTACTTACTTCACTTGTATACTGCTTTTCTCACCCTGGATGGGGGGACTCTAAATGGTTTCCAAACATATTATGACAAAAATTCAATACTACACAACAGTAATAAAATACAACTATTGATTGAATCATAAATATGCAATAACATTAAAACATTTATTTATTTATTTATTTATTTATTTATTTATTTATATTCCACTTTTCTCCCATGGGTGGGACTCAAAGTGGTGAACAAATGGCTAAAAAACATAAATTACATGATCATGATTACAACATCATCCCCCCAACCAAAACAAATAAACAATAAGCAAAAACATATTGTAAAGAGTCCTGTTTGAGTGCCAGTAATAGGTTAACAGAAATGATTGAAAAAGCCTGGCACAACCATGAGATAAAACATATAAGATATGGTCAGAACATGGGGATATTTTGGGAGGCTGCAGGAAAGTACTTGGAGACCTCTGAAGAGTGCAGTTAATCTCTCCAGTCTTCGGGAGATTAGAATGAAAAGCAGCAGGGAGAGAATTCTTATGAAGTATCAAAGCAGGGTGAGCAATGGTACCCCACCATATATATGTCTTCTCAGGTCTAGTCTAATCACTCAGCAGCTGGAGAGGGCAATGAAATAATGACATGGCACATGAAGTGTCTGAATCCTCAATCAAGAATCACTTTGTAAGGAGACCTGTGTTGCCTATAGGTTGAGACATAGAGTTTAAAACATATTAATGTAAACATTAAAATCACATAATCCAAAAATCAAAGTCCAGGGCCATTCCAATAACAATCCAATATTTTGGTGCAATTAAAATGGAAACCTTTTGCCGATATCACCAAATAAGTCTGGAGCCATAGTCGGAATGGAAACAGAAATGCCACTGAGTCCTTCAAGGTTTTTGGGCCTTTGGAAGGTGTTTAAAGATTCTCATGCAAAGCTGAATAATAGAAGATGCACAGAATATAAATTATATGACACAGTGAGTCTGAATAAAATGATACCAAAAATCTGATCATGACAATTTATCCGTGCTCTCCATGAATGGGGGCAGAATGGATTGAGTGAGGCCTTTCGTTCAGAACATGATGATACGGACCACATGGGACAAGCAATGTCTGATTCAATATATTTCCCAATCCTGCCACTGATTTTGGCAGCCATTATTTTTCATCAATATAGAGCTTGGAAATTTGCTGCTACAGTTCAGTAAATCGCTACTGGGAAACAACAAATTTATCCATAGTAGGTCAGTGTCACTTTTTCTACTGGCTGCTTCCCCAGAAATGCCCAGGCTACTTTACATAGAGGAATGCATTCAGAGCTTAACCAACTGTTAGACCTAAATGAAATTTCAAGCAAGTCATACACCATTAATCTGAGAATTCAGGAGCATTAATGAACACATAGCTCTAGCTAGTGCTTGACCGTAACTGAGGAGTATATCTCACTGCCATCAGTTTTAGGATATACCAGCTGTTTTTCTGCCCACTTCATCTGCTGTCTCAGTTCCTGGCTCTCCCTTTGGAAGACAGATTTCAAGAAAATATGTTGAAATCTGGAAACTGTTTGCACATACATTCATCACTTGATGACTACTTGCAATTATGATTAGGCCATCATACTTAGAAATTTTCACTTCCAGGTTTACAGTCTAACCTCAACCAGCATTTTAATGGCATGATAGCTGGCATATTTTTGGTTAGTTTTCAAGAATAATCATGCATATTGTGATAAGTTCACAATATGTAAAAATAAATGGAAGAGATATTAACTACAAAATTCTACACATATTATCTACTTTGTGGTTCAAACTGATATGGCATTAAGGGTTGTGCAATAGTGATTAGAATGTGGAAGAATGGGTGCTTTGTTTTGTAATGTGTACATATATGTGATTGGGAATGGCATTTAATTTCATTGTACAATGACAATAAAGTTATTCTATTCTATTTGTAAATCCCAGTGAGGTTTAGCTGCAGGTAAGTTATGCTAAGGCTTTCTTTTTTTTCTTCACTTGAAATATTTATTGAAAGTGTGTGAATTCCATAAAGGTGAGTAAAACATTTTTGTAAAAAATTCAGTAACATTTCTTGAAGACTTGGGTCTTACATCAATCATTAAAATAAAAACAATAGAAAAACAAGAAATGCCCAAACACACAGGTGAGAGGAAAAAAGGCTTCTTTAAAAAAATCTTACATATGTAGACATCATTGGCCTTTGCAAATATAATACACAGCCTATCCAAATAGATGTGGATTGCTCCACAATGTCTTTCTCCCTAGTACAGGCAATAAAACAGGAGAGCCAGTAGATTGTGTATTGGATATTGTGTAGCCAGTAGATTGTGTATTGGATATTGTGTAGTGTGATTTAATTATAGCAGTCTACTGCCAGTGGCATGTCATGTATTTCCCTTCCAATACCATATCTTTCAAAAACATCTGTTAAAAGATCAATCTTAATGGTGCCCTGATAATAAACATAATGTACATTTGATCATTTGTTCACATATTAGTCAAGTCAAACTTTAAAATAAAATTTCAAAATTCTAACTTAGCTCAAGAATTTAAATTCTGCTTCTACAAATTGAATAATGCCCACTAATAATGGGTGGTGAGGAAAGAAAAGGATTCTAGTAATTATATTGGACTACCGCCGACTTCTGAGCCTGAATATATTACATAAGATTTCCCTTTATGGTTCCCGTCCCCTTGATCTGGTCATGTAAGTGTGATTTATTGTTATAATTGTATTATTTTACTTTGTTTAATAATGTGTATTATGTTGTTATGTAATGTTTGTGTTGCTTTTATGACTGTAAACCGCCCTGAGTCCCATCCAGGAGATAGGGCGGTATATAAATAAAGTTTTATTATTATTATTATTATAGTGGCAATGCATGCTAGTTGTGCTTGGTTTTTAGAACTATTGCAGATAGCTGAAGGTAACAGTGTGTTTGAAAAGGGAACACACTATATAGATAAACTATTTTTAGGATATGACTTCCTAATATATATGTAAATTGGATTCCACCAAGCCAACACTTTGATGTTAATAGTAAATCATGTAGGGGTGGGTAGCTGAGTTTGTAAGACACCCCCAAGATTGGAAATGGCATGCCTCTGCATACCAATTGGTGGCACGCTGCACACTGGTGTATGTGGGGGGGTGCTGTTTCGCTGCTTGTGGGCTTCCTGCAGGCAACTGAGAAACATAATGCTAATGCTGATCTAACTGGGCCCATGGTGTAACTGAAAATGACGCCTCTTACATTGTTGTGAAATGTAAATTCAGACATTGTAGAGATGTTGGACAGCAGGGCTGCCCACTTTGTTGGTTTTGTTGTCTTCTTTTACATCTTAGAACAGAATATGAAGTGAAAAAGCTAGACATTTTGCTGATTTTCACCTTTTCTTTCTTTTAAACAAAGTGAAGCTTAGTAAAGGCCAGCAATAGCAAGTACTGCTGCTGTCTTCTAATATATATTATGCACACTATGGCTGTATATCCCATGTACATACATTAAGCTGTCCAGAAGATGAACTTAGATTCAGAAAAGCATGCTTTTCAAGTGCAAGTGGAGCTCAGCATGCTGGAGATACGAGCCACAGCACCATCAAATGCATAATTTGTTACCAGCTCTTCCTTCTGATCTGATGTTGTATTTGTTATATTTATTTGTGTTTCACCTTTAACCCAAAACTGGGACTCAATGAAATGTACTTTAAAAAGAACAAAACCAATAAATATATTTTTAAAGTGAACATTAATCAGAATAGTTTGCTAAGATCTTCTACCTACTTGGGTAACATATTTAGTTTTTTAAAAGTGATACTTCTTGGGAGAAGAATGAATTCAGTTTTAGGAAAGGCCTCAAATCCATTTTAGTTTCTATTAGCATTCTGCACATTCATTTATTTCAGTGTTTACTCAAGATGTGTTTGGTCAAGATGTAGTCACTTTCATAAAATAACTTGAAAAAATACAGGATAATGAAGAACTGAGCATCAGTCACTTCAAATACTAGTGATGGCCTAGAGAAGCAGGCATTTTCAAGTTTCCTACCCCAATTACAATATTTGGAACATCCTTCATGGCTTCTTTCCTCTGATTGCCCCAAGGAAATAGCACAGTCTGCAGAGTCAGGTCATGGAATGTGATCAAAATCAAGAGTAAGAGTCCTGTAATATATTAAGATCTGATGTGAATAATCTCTTTCTCTTAACATAGTCTGGAACAATATAGTTCAGAGGTGTAGATGTGAGATGTGTCATGCTGACCACATCTGACTAAAGTGATTTTGTAGCACCTTAGGACCTCATCACATATAGTTTGAGAAGCCAGGGGACAGTAGGTGAAACCATGGGGCAGTGTAAGGCTTTGTCCCCTTACTGTTGATGGTCGTGGAATCCTATCCCATGACATTTACTTGCTGTCCCCAGCTTCTTCTATGAGATGCCAGCAATACACCTGACTTCTCTAGGCTCTGCTTTTCAGTGCTATCAGCATGCTTCTGGCATGGAGCCCAACAGAGTCCTGCCGGAGCCTTGCATCATTTGATCAGCTCCAGAGGACTTCATGCTGCCAGTATGCCACCAGTGCTAAGAAGTGCAGAGAAGATGCTTCTGGATCTCAATGTGATGAGTTCCTAGAGACCAACCAAAAGAAAGAAGTTGGCTTTTGCAGACTTATCCCTATCCACCTCATATCTGCTGCAAGCAGTCCAGATGATGTATGTTATCCAGTTCTCAGCTGAAGTGTTCTTTCCAACATTTAATTAATCAGAAGTGGAATCACTCATTGCTCTGGAGCAGTGGTTCTCAACCTGTGGGTCCCCAGGTGTTTTGGCCTTCAACTCCCATAAATCTTAACAGATGGTAAACTGGCTGGGATTTCTGGGAGTTGTAGGCCAAAACACCTAGGGACCCACAGGTTGAAAATCACTGCTCTGGAGTGTCAGGACCCATGTTTCCCGGGCCTTCACATTGGCGCCGGGAATCAGGCCCCTGACATTCCCGCACATTCCTGGACTGATAAGCAGGCCGGGGCCGGCCTTGAGACACCAACGGACAAAGGGGGTTTTTGGCGGGCACTATGCGCGGGAATTGCATGTTTGAATGTGGGAGGAGGGTATATAAAGGGACCCGAGGGCATCACCCAGCACTCTTGGCTTCTTATGTGTCAGTTATCCTTCAGTAAACGTTCACCTTGTTTACGCACCGGTCTCGCGTCTTCATTCTCGAGCGGCTGGAGTGAGCTGACACTGGAGCATCCTGAATAGATCCCCAGTGTTTTTGACATGTGGACAGCTGGATCAAGTTGGATCTGGGACAATCCCAATGTCCATATATCAAAAAGACCTACTTCTGTTTTATCATCCAGAAGCAACTCCAACAATGTTGCTTTTGGGGATGACATAAGCAGTGCCGACCCTATGTATTTTTCAAGTGTAAGCAAACAGTATTTTGGTGCCCCCTCCCCCCAAACCTACACTGAAAAATAAAAGGTAGAAGGTAGAGGTGAATAGAATAGATACCTTACAAACCAGAAGTTTATTTACATCATTATGTTCATATAGTTACATTACATAGAATTAATGCAAATTAACTTGCATTTTAGAATGCAAATATTTTATTAAACTTAGCAACAGTTTTAAGTTTTTATTGTTATTTTTGGTCTACAAATACTACATAAAGGTTTCCTAGTCATGCTGTCTCTTCAGAAGATTTTTCAGACTTCAGGTTTCCTAATAACAGAGAACTCAATCCCATGCTTGTTGAGTCTGTCAATCAGTGGGAATGTTGCAATTAGCCACCTTGATTAGCATTGAATGGCCTTTCAGCTGCAAAGTCAATCAGGGAGGGTCTTTGCATAGAGGTCTGTGGTAAATGAGGCAAGTGGAAATGTCAGAAATGAGGCAAGTCTTGTCTGTTGGAGGCAAGTGGGAATGTTGCCATTGGCCAGATTGATTAGCACTGAAAAGCCTTGCAACTTCAATGGCTGGCTGCTTTATGCCTGGGGGAATCACAGGGTTGTTGTATGTTTTTCGGGCTGTATGGCCATGTTCCAGGAGTATTCTCTCCTGACGTTTCACCCACATCTATGGCAAGCATCTTCCAAGGCTATACCAATCATTTAAAGCCTGTCGTCACTGGGAGTCACTCCTAGGTGCACAAAAATAGGTCAATGCCAGCGCACGCTTGCATTTCTCATAGGGAAAGACACACACACACAACAAAAGGAGGAGGCAAGGCAACCTGGTGTACTCCCATAGAAACTTATGGCAGCGGTGCACACACTCCAATAGAAGCCTATGGGAGAAGCAAAGAAACCTGGTCTACTCCCATATAACCTAATGGGAGAAGCAAAGCACCCTGGTCTACCAATGCAACCCTATGAGAGAGGCACACTGGTATACTTCAATAATATTGATGGTGGTTACCAGGAAGATAGGGCACTAGTGATCATACATCTGGTCTTCTTTCTGGACTACAAAATGGCTTTGAGCCACTTCCTGACTGGTACATGTGGACCTTCCAAGAATGTATTCAGGGCAGTTCCCGATTATTTTACCGGGTGTAGACAAAACCTAAGTCTGTCTACTTAAATGCACCCTACTGAAGGCTCTCTTTTAATCCCTGTTGTACTGTGAATATCATTATAATATTCATAAACTGATATAACTGCATAAAGTGATCTTACATAGATTCCATTAATCCATTATCACACAGACACACAGATGTATACAGGATTTTTTTAAATTAAAAAAAAAACACATGATGTTGAATATGTTCATTAATTTGAAGAATGATTTTGGGTATGATTAACATATTTCTGGGCAGCTGGTACGTATTTTTCTCCAGAGTCAAACACAGAAATATGAGAATGACGACAAAAAAGCAGTGTAAATTTATGTTAGCAGATAAATATATTTTATATCTCTCAAAGACTAAAAGTTTAAAAAGTTGCTATCAAATGTCCAAGTCATATAAAAAATTATGGCTAGATTCCACCCTAACCCTCCATTTAAAAAATTATCATGTAGAAAGTTGTCGTTTTTCATGTGAAAATATCTCAAAACATAAATCAATAAGGTTGGGTTGCTGACCTGAAGGCTGCCAGGTTCGAATCCCACACAGGGAGATCGCGGATGAGCTCCCTCTATCAGCTCCAGCTCCATGCGGGGACATAAGAGAAGCCTCCCACAGGATGGTAAAACATCAAAAACATTCCGGGTGTCCCCTGGGCAATGTCCTTGCAGATGGCCAATTCTCTCACTCCAGAAGCAACTCCGGTTGCTCCTGACACGAAAAAAAAGGTAAGATTGCCATATGAAAATTCAACTCTACCATGACACCTGTGAATTGGCATGAATTCTAATAGCTCAGTCCAATGCATGTCTGTTCAAAATAAAATTATTCTGAGAATCTTTTAGCTGGAATCACTTCAAGTAAGTTTATTTAGGAATGCAATTTTTTTCATTTTAAATCATCCCAGTGTGAATTGCCTGTCATTAGACTTCAGAAAATAAAAGGGACAGGGTTCTTTAAAAAAAAAAGTCCTGTAAACATATAGAGATTAGAGGCTATGAGATATCAGTCAAAAAGACCAAGCTGCAGCAATGTAGCTAGATAGAACAGAAAGGAATAAATTACTCACTTCCAAATAGTGCTAAGTAAGTAATTCTTAAATCAATATGATACAACAGTAATTGATTTCCCTTCTGTCTTAAACTACCCACCCTGCCTGACTTGTAGTCTAGTCTTAGTTCAACATTGTCCCCGGTATAATGCGGTTTGGATTTATGTCTTAAATCTTGCTCCCATCACAATTTCCTTGGATTTATAAGTGCACCACAAAACAGTGTACTATTATACCTTTGTGTTATAGGTCTGATCCTGTGGGTTTCAGCATGAACAGATGCATAAGATCTAAGGTTACAGGATTCATATCAGGTTGTGCTTCTCATTTTTTGCTTTAGAAGTAAAACTTGTATGCCATCTACTGGTCCACAATACTTAACATATAAAATGTATATGTTAGAGTTTCTCTAGCCTTGTGCCTAAAATATAAATTTTATAATGAAGAGCATTGCCACTCATGCCGTTTGATACTTATGATGTTTGTTGTATTCCCTTCCCTCCTTAAAAGAGAAATTTGGAAGTCAAAATTGATCAATGCTTTGATGGGTTGGGAAACAATAGATAGATGGTTGGATAGATAAATAGAAATTCACAAATAGCTATGTTTTACAGAGCAAAAACGCTGAGGCTTCAGGACATTACAATGCTTTGCAGTAGATTCTAGTTCTAATTACCAGGGACATATTTTGTTCTCACATAAACCTACTTATTTTGCAATTCCTGAGCAATCATTTAAAGCAAAATGCAGCTATCCTTTTGTCTTCACACTTCACCAAATTTTATGATATGGTCTGTGAACAGAAAATACATAGGAAATTGAGCACAAAATATGTACAGTTATGAAAATGGCATACAAAGTGGATTTTGATGGGTAAAATTGCTAAAAAAAAAGCTCCAAGTAATAAATAAAATTATATGAAAATTGAATAGTATTAGGGGCAAAAGTATATGAATGACTGGGTCTAGATGGGTATGCATTTTCATGTGGATCTATTTAAGATGTCAAGAAATGCAAAAATTGGATCAAATTAATTTAAAAGGTAAAAAAATAAAAGAAATAGAAATTGACAGGTTTGTCAGTCGTCCCTATTGGCTATATGTTAGTGTTGTGCTTTCGTATGGAATTGCTGTTTGCTTTGTGTAGTTTCATTCGTGAGGTCTCATGTTTGTATTTGGTTGCCGCTAACAAAAATGGTGGCGCAGTGTGTTAAAGCGCTGAGCTGCTAAACTTGCAGACCGAAAGGTCCCAGATTCAAATCCAGGGAACGGAATGAGCCTCCGCTGTTAGCCCCAGCTCCTGTCAACCTAGCAGTTCGAAAACATGCCAATGTGAGTAGATCAATAGGTACCGTTCCAGCGGGAAGTGCTCCATGCAGTCATGATGGCCACATGACCTTGGAGGTGTCTACGGACAACGCCTGCTCTTCGGCTTAGAAATGGAGATGAGCACCAACCCCCAGAGTCGGTCACAACTGGACTTAACATCAGGGGAAAACCTTTACCTTTTAACAAAAATGGGCCGCCTATACAACATGAATTTTCGTCTGGCTAATGAAAAACATGAACATTTTTGTGCCATTGGTGGCAATGGGAGGGCTTCTGAGGTTCATCCCCCCCCCTCAGTTTTTGGGCTAAAAGGGTGAAAATCTCCGCACACGGAGGGCATTTCGATCCCTTTTAGCCCACAAACTTTTAAAATGTTTGGATTTTCCCCAGAGTAGTATTGTCATTAATAGTAATATTATTTTTAACACCCATTTCCACACACATCAGATGTAATGTGGAGGCATTCCCCTCTTCCAGGCTCAGTGTTAGATTCCCAGAATAGCTAGCTAGCATTCTATATATATATATATATATATATATATATATATATATATATATATACATACATACACACACACACACACACACACACACACACACACACACACACACACACATATATAAATATTATTATATTAACACCCATTTCCACACACATCAGATGTAATGTGTAGGCTTGGCTTTCCTCTCCCAGGCTCAGTGTTAGATACCCAGAGTAGCTAGCTAGCATTTTATATCTATCTATCTATCTATCTATCTATCTATCTATCTATCTATAAATTATTATTATTAACACCCACTGGTATACATCGGCTGTAATGGGAAAGCTGCCAGTATCTGCTTATTGTTACGGGGCAGAAACGAAAGGAAAATGAAAGCAAGCACAATGACTGTGCAGCTTTCATTTTCGTGTCGCCTCTTGTTTCCTATGAAAATGTCATCATTTTGTGTAGATGAATGGTTGAAACAAAATGATAGCCCGAAGGAAACGAAGGGAAAAAAATTGCACACATCTCTACTATATGTAGCATTAGTATCATTTTTCATGAGGGGTAGTTTCAGTGTCATATTTGGGTTAATGCTTAGCCCTTGCCTACAAATACATATTTTGCTTTCCAATGCATGTATTACATAAGTGTCCGATCGCTGAAATAAAGCTAAAGTTGCTGAATAAATATGGGAAGAAGGTCACCAGGGCATGAAAAAGGATAAAACTGTATCTGCCATCCTAGTGATAGCTCTAAAGAAACTAAGGTCTTCCCTCTATTTTTCCCAAATATGTTGGGCAATAGACCTCTTCAAAGATTACATAAATGTTAACCTACAAATCTACCATTAATATAGATATAGTGATCATGTGTTGCATTGCTTTTTGCCATGCTGTCACCAACATTCATACTGCATGAATACAAAAATATTAGGATGCAAGTTATGTGATGAAATTAAATAGGGGGAAACAGAGTTTTAAATCTTCATTGTTTTGATCTGATTTCCACAAGCCCTCTGCCAACTAATCTTAATTATAGAACTGGGGGAAAATGCCAGGTACTCATGCAGCACTAATGTGAGCTTAATATCCAGATTGCCCGAAAAAATAAAATAGATTTTGAAAAAGGGTTTTAAATATAATAATAGCATATGAATCTTAATTTATATCTACAGTACAGGTTTGAATCTGCACTAATATTCATCCAACTACTAGATGTATAGATCGGTTTCCAAATCCCTGTAATGAAGCTTGGGCTGAGCTCATAGGACAAAGCACTGGTTTTCCCTACTCAATAGGATCTACAACTGACTGGCAGCAACTTTTTAGGATTTCAGGTGGGGACCTTTCACATCCTTTAGTAGAGATGCCCAAGATCATATGTTATTTCTCTGTCCCCCACTGGCATTACAATGTAGGCCTATTTCTGTATTGTGTGCTAAGTGTTGGAGATAAAATATATTGGAAAGATTTTCACTGAACGTGTGTGTATAATGAAAGAGAAAAAAGATGTGCTGGTGGCAATAAGAATTAGGAATATGAGCTGCACCTCTCAAATTTGTGGCTGAAGATAACCCTATGAAATTCATAAGGTCATCTTAAATTGGCAGATCACTTAAAGTTTGACATTTACACACAAAACACATACATGTTGCCACCAGCCATCCACCCAGGCACAAGGGCACAGACTTCAGGGGAATTAATAGAACATAAGCCAGTGATAAAAGAACTGGTAATGAAAGTGATTGTTTCAGTCTGTCTTTGAGGACAGATTAGGTTAGTGCACAGCGTATTACAGAATGGCATGGAGCAGAATATGTTGGTGCCTTACTCTAATACAAATGCTGTTAGGAAGCTGATTGTGCTTAGGACATTGCTCTAGGGAAGTATGCTCATTAGGGTTGTGCAAATAGACAGCTTCAGACAGGATTCCATCTTAACTCCCATGCTTTTCACTATCTATAGGAAACCAGTGAGTGTGGGGTCAATACGAATTGTGGGATTGTATGCCATCAGTATATTGATGACACTCGACTATTTCTCCTTATTTTTGTGTATTGACTGGGACTGCGAAGATGCTGGATCAGTGCCTAGATGTTGAAATGATTTGAAGTTGAGCCCTGATAAGAATAAGATTTCATGGACCATTGGTTCTTGAGTCTGGAAATTGCATAATTGCATGGAAATAGGCTGCCACTATGGGCTTATACTCCCTTGTACGTCTCCCATTACAGGAGGCCTGATTGGACTTCCTGGCTCAAAGTTCCTGGTCCATCAACAACAGTCTTTTTTTTACAGCAATAATATAGCCTTGGCAGTTTATTTACTAGGAGTTTCTTAGTTAGACTACTGCGATATGCTTGTGTGGGGCTGCCTTTGAAGATGACAAGGAAGCTTTCAATTATATTAAATGGAGCAGCAACAGTGCCGATCAAAACATCGTCCAGAAACCATGTAACATTAATTTTTAAGCAATGCACTGAAAGCCAATACATTTCCTGAATGAATTCAAGCTGTTACTGATAGCCTTTAAAGACATAAACAGCTTGGGATCCTGGTATTTGAAGCAACACCTCTTTCTATACACACCTGTTTGAGAATCAAAGCCTTCTGGGGGTGCCATTCTTTGTGTCCCACCAGACAGGCAATACGCTGTGAAAGGAATATGGGAGGAGATGTTCTCAACTTTGACATCCCAAGTGTAGGATGCTCTTTTCTTCAAGCTTTGACTCATGACAACACTGGCTTCTTTTCAATGCTAAACTAAAACATTATCTTTATAAAAGCCTTTGACATCTGTCACTTGCTTTAAATCATGTTATTGTTTAATTTGACTACAGACCAACTTACCTTTTAACTTCTATTGTTTTTAAAAATATTTTAATTCTGTGACTTACCATCCTAAGATCCTGATACAGGGCAGGCTATTAATAGTTTAGCCAATATGGTGTAGTAGTTAGGGTGTTGGCCTAGGACTCCCAAAAGATCAGCCATAAAAACTGCCTTGGGCAAATCACTCTCGGTCAACTTCAGAGGGAGGCAATGATTATCTTTATTTACTCTAAAAATGCCAAAAACACCGCATGATAGGTTAGCTTTACAGTCACCATCAGATAGAAACTACTTAAAGGTACACAATAACAACATAAATATTTCAATAAGCAATCAATTAATCAGTCAATGAGGCATACACAATTGTAATGTTTAGGATATGTACACAAGAGACAAGTAATCCTCATGTAGTGCAGACAAACAGTTAACAACAGATAGCTCTGCCACATTTTTGCACAACTTTGTGATCTATTACAACTCAAGCATGAATGCCACTTCAACATTGACAATACTATCTCTTTAAATGAAAATGGGACATCTTGCTTCTGTCAGTATACATAAGTTTTAACCAATAAAAGTTCATGCTTAAAAATAAAAATAGTGTACCATGCATTTCTACTAATTTATTTAAGGTTTCCCCCTGACATTAAGTGTAGTCGTGTCCGACTCTGGGGGTTGGTCTCATCTCCATTTCTAAGCTGAAGAGCCAGCGTTGTCTGTAAACACCTCCAAGATCATGTGGCCGGCATGACTGCATGGAGCACTGTTACCTTCCTGCCAAAGTGGTACCTATTGATCTACTCACATTTGCACATTTTAGAACTGCTAGGTTGGCAGAAACTGGGGCTAATAGCGGGAGCTCACCCGCTCCCCGGATTCAAACTGCCGACCTTTGGTCAGCACGTTCAGCAGCAAGTTAACTTGCTGTGCCACTGGAGGTTCCTAATTCATAAATATTTGTTATTTTTTCTCCATGGTTAGAATAATAAATGAGCCCGACTAGTTCTGAGAAGGAATGAATTAACTTATGACCAAATTAGTTGTGATACAAGAAACCGGTAGGCACAATTTTTTAAAGGAGTTGAGATAGCTTCAGGAGTCTCTGAAGTTTGAGGGTGTTTAAAATAAGGGCTTTTTATACTAACAATTAGAAGACACTGTTTCACCTCTTTCTCCTTGGATTTTCTGAGGTAAGGAAAAATCTGGAAGAAATAATGGAAGAACAAGGGGACGTTATCTGTTGTGAGCAATATTACGCAAACCATCTTCAGTTCAGTAGATGAGGTCAGGCAACAATGTAAGAAAAGTCTTGTATAAAACTACTTTTAATATTCCCCTTCATTCTATTTTCCCGATTTAAAATAAAACATTCTCTCCATTGAGTATATAAATCCAAAACAGGAAGGCAGGTATGTGTGAACGCTTTGAAAAACTCAATCTCACTTTCCTATCAATATATTTTAAAGACACTTCACAAAAGCTTGTAAGTCTTCTACCAAAGCTGCCAAAGCTATACTTATTTTGTAAAGATGGCAATAGTAAAATGCAACTGATCAACACTTACACTGTTTTTCATGGTTCCTTTTAAAGTATTTTGCGATTTCATAGCCAGTCTGCTCTGAACATATTTCAGTGCCCATTCATAAACTGCAGAAATCATTTATCTTTCTGGCTTCTTGAGATTTGAATAGTCAGGTATTTTTGTTTAAATCAAGTGATCACTCAGAAATATGATACTTCATATTTCAGGTAAGAATAGGTTATTCTGTGTGATAGTTGCAGCCAGGAGAGCCATAGAAAATATGGATCGTAAAATTCCAGTCTATGGATATATGTTCATTATGTTTTACAAACTATATGGACAGTGGTTAAAACAAAGCCCTAAATTAGCATCAAATGCACCAATCATTTCATGCAGCAGAAATTTGGAAAATAAGTAAAAGTATTTGTAGTGAACTAGATCATTGTGATACTCCCTCACCCATATTCAGGACACTTGTAAGTTTGCTTTCAAAAAGAGGATGTTCATATGTAAAAAATCACCTCATTTTGTGAGTATCAAGATGCAAAAAGCATATTGTTTCCTCTCAATTGGCTTTGTTATGTTGCCAGGCGGATAAATCTGTCTAGTTATACGGCTTTATGGTGTTATCACATTCACATTGTGGGATTACCATTTCTAATAAGATGTGCTGGGATGAAGATATAGAAAGATCTGCCAGCAAACAGCATTCAGCAGTTGTGTACAAGGGAGAGATGAACAGGCTGCTAAAGAGTGCAGGTGCCTCACAAACTACAAATCCTAGGATTCCCTAACATCGAGCCCTGGCGAGTAAACTATGTAAACTAATGTTTAACTAGGATTTGCATGGGTTTGCCAAATAGTGCACCACCTGACAGATGGATACACTCAACACCTTAGATTCTCAGGGATAGATGAGTGAGTTAAAACCTGTAGTAACAAATGCCATCTGCAATAAGATGGGAAAGTGTTTCACTCACTTTAGAACAACATAGAATTTTACGTAAGAGGTAAATCAACTAATGTTATGCCTCCCACTCAAACTATGATTCAATGACAACAATTTTTTCAATCCCATCTATGGCCCCATGTCTCAAGAAATGAGATATCTCAAGTTGTGCTAAGGTGCTAATTTATGTCCAGAGATGACTATTAGAAATAATTGCTATAGGATAAACATGATATAGCCCACAGTAGTGGGGGAAACTGCAGCCAGATGGTGTATCTCCTTTTGGACTTTGTGACATGAACTTGTTTTCCCTGTACAGCAGGGGTCCTAAACTTTTAAAGCAGTTCATGTTCCCTCAGACTGTTGAAGGGGGCAGAAGCGGGGAACACACTGTAATTTGAAAAAAAGTCAACAAATTCCTGTGCACACTGCAATATCTTATTTGTATGGCAAAAAATGAAAAATACAATACAATACTTACTGGGTTGTTGTGAGTTTTCCGGGTTGTGTGACCATGTTCCAGAAGCATTCTCTCCTGACATTTCACCCTCATCTATGGCAGGCATCCTCAGAGGTTGTGAGATATGCCTGCCATAGATGTGGGTGAAACATCAGGAAATAATGCTTCTGGAACATGGCCACACAGTCCGGAAAACCCACAACAACCCAGTGATTCTGGCCATGAAAGCCTTCAACAACACAATACAATATTGAAAATGAAGAAGTGGTCTGCAAACACTTAGAAACAAATGTGGTCATTGCTAATAGTCAACACGGATTTACCAAAAACAAATCATGCCAGACTAATCTGATCTCTTTTTTTGATAAAGTTACAAGCTGGGTAAATGCGAGGAACGCTGTGGATGTAGCGTATCTGGATTTCAGTAAGACCTTCAACAAAAACATGACCTTCTGGCAAACAAGTTAGTCAAATGTGGGCTAGGCAAAACTACGGTTAGGTGGATCTGTAATTGGTTAAGCGAACGAACCCAAAGGGTGCTCACCAATGTGTCATCTTCATCTTGGAAAGAAGTGACAAGTGGAGTGCCGCAGGGCTCTGTCCTGGGCCCGGTTCTGTTCAACATCTTTATTAATGACTTAGACGAAGGGTTAGAAGGCACGATCATCAAGTTTGCAGATGACACCAAACTGGGAGGGATAGCTTACACTCCAGAAGACAGGATCAGAATTCAAAACGATCTTAACAAATTAGAGAGATGGGCCGAAACTAACAAAATGAAGTTCAACAGGGACAAATGCAAGATACTTCACTTCGGCAGAAAAAATGGAATGCAAAGATACAGAATGGGGGACGCCTGGCTCGACAGCAGTATGTGTGAAAAAGATCTTGGAGTCCTTGTGGACGACAAGTTAAACATGAGCCTACAATGTGATGCGGCAGCAAAAAAAGCCAACAGGGTTCTGGCCTGCATAAATAGGGGTATAGCATCTAGATCCAGGGAAGTCATGCTCCCCCTCTATTCTGCTTTGGTCAGGCCACACCGGGAATATTGTGTCCAATTCTGGGCACCACAGTTGAAGGGAAATGCTGACAAGCTGGAAAGCGTCCAGAGGAGGGCAACTAAAATGATCAAGGGTCTGGAGAACAAACCCTATGAGGAGCGGCTTAAAGAGCTTGGTATGTTTAGCCTGCAGAAGAGAAGGCTGAGAGGAGACATGATAGCATATACAAATATGTGAGGGGAAGTCATAGGGAGGAGGGATCGAGCTTGTTTTCTGCTGCCCTGCAGACTAGGACACGGAACAACGGCTTCAAACTACAGGAAAGGAGATTCCACCTGAACATCAGGAAGAACTTCCTCACTGTGAGAGCTGTTTGGCAGTGGAACACTCTGCCCCGGACTGTGGTGGAGGCTCCTTCTTTGGAGACTTTTAAGCAGAGCCTGGATGGCCATCTGTCGGGGGTGCTTTGAATGAGATTTTCCTGCTTTTTGCAGGGGATTGGACTGGATGGCCCGTGTGGTCTCTTCCAACTCTACGATTCTATGATTCTATGAAGAACAATTTTAACCCACATAAACGTACCAATATTTCAGTAGGAAGTGTGGGCCTGCTTTTGACTGATGAAATAGTCAAATTAATTAGGATTGTTGTTGTTGTTTATGCCTTCAAGTCGTTTCAGACTTAGGGTGACCATAAATCTAAAGTTTAGGATGAGGGGCATATAAATGACCTTGGAGGGCCTCATCTAACCCGCAGGCTTTAGTTTGGGGACCCCTGCTCTACAGTCATCAATAGCAGATATATAATGGATTGGGCCCCTTTGATATTGTAGCTCTCTTAATTAGCACAATTATGCCAATTCGCTAAGCCATGATCTTCTAATTTACTTTCCCATACCTTGTAAGCATGTTTTTCCTGACTTCCACTGTTCCATTATTTTTATTTTTAGTACAATTCCAATATTTATATACAAAATAGGCAAATATAGCTATAAAATGTAAAAGAGAAAAAATTGCGAACTTGGGAATAGAGGGGGAAAGAGGGGAGGGGGAGAATGCTGCACCCTGATGTCACTTTATTGCTGGCATAGAATTGGAAGGGACCCATTACACCATGGTAGCTGCATGGGAATAGGGAATAGTGAAGGACTGGAAGCTTCTGGCAGGTTTTATTGGGAGGAGGCAGAGTGGCATCATATAATAGAGACTGTCCTGCTGTAATGCCAATTTATATACCTCATGCAATAAAGTCCTTAGTCCAAGTGATAACTGTTGACAAGTGTCATCGAGGCTGCTGCTTCATCTTCTTCAGAGCTTGGAAATAACTCATTAGAAATAACATGTTATGTCAATTCATTGAGGTGTTGAATAATGAGAAGAAACAGCTTTATGTTTTCCTTTTAACTTAATGAGGCCTAAACTTAATTTGGCATAACAGTTTTGACTCATTATTCTTCAGTGATTGTTGAGAAGTACCGATTTAGAGCTTGGGATGTCTTTGTAGGGAAAGGAGCTCTAGTTTTCAAAAAATGATAATTAGCACAATGATTAATCAAAAAATTCTGTTCCTAACAGGTACATTGAATCAATTCACGCAAATACACAGACCAATTGGAAGACAATTCTTCATAGAGAAGAATATAAAGCTTTCTATTCATTTGCCAAACAATGCTCACTGCCATTGTCTAGTCACTTGCTGTCTACATCTTCCTCTTCAAGATCCCATAATCTAATAATGTTTTAAAATCTCTTTACGCTCTATGATGTTAGAAGCTGGATATCCACCTTTCTATCTACTTCTGTTCCCAACAAATATCTTTAATCAGGTCTAATGATTCAATACAAATCTTCTAATACGCATTTGCACCAACAATGTATAGTTCAAGTAGAGAGAAGAACTTTATGGCAGACTGGTATGATACAAGCCATCAATTACAATAAGAACAGGGATGTGATGGTCTTGTGGAGCCAGTGCCATCTTGGCCTGATGAGCCATGGAGATTCCAACTTTGCAATGCAGCAGATTTGGGAGAGTGTTTGTGGCTTCCTCCAGAACATTTCTGTTTCAGACTGGCTCCAAATTTACAGGCATGGTCTGTGTCTTAGTGAGAGTAGCAGCAATAGGGTTAATGAGTGTTTCGCTGACTTAAAATCTCCTCATGTCTAATCTACCTATCCAAACCTTACATAAAAAAGGTAAAGGTTTCCCCTGACGTTAAGTCCAGTCATGTCTGACTCTGGGGGTTGGTGCTCATCTCCATTTCTAAGCCGAAGAGCCGGCGTTGTCCGTAGACACCTCCAAGGTCATGTGGCCAGCATGACTGCATGGAGCGCCGTTACCTTCCCGCCGGAGCGGTACCTATTGATCTACTCACATTGGCATGTTTTCGAACTGCTAGGTTGGCATAAGCTGGAGCTAACAGCGGCCGCTCCCGCCACTCCCGAGGTTTGAACCTGGGACCTTTCAGTCTGCAAGTTCAGCAGCTCAGTGCTTTAACACACTTCGCCAACGGAGCTCCTTAAACCTTACATAGACGGATATATTTAAGAATCATTCCACTCTTTGTCTCCTTTTTGCTTTTTATTTGCTCCAAAAGTAGAATTAACATAGTCCTATTTCTGTTCTAGCTCAGCTTAACTTGGCATGCTTAAAGAGTTTCCTATCTTTAATGGAGTTGCTATAACTAAAGTTTATGGTGTCAATGCTAATTAATCATAATAACTAGCCACTGCACACACACAGTCTCTACTAAATGGGTACTTTTATTTGAATTGTGGAACACAACTGCTATTTATTTCATTAAATTGCACTGAGCAAAGATAGACTTAGCATCTTTAGACTTTTCAGGTTTTTGTCTTCTTACAACCACATCAGATGGTATACTTTGCCCGTTATATGCCGCTAGTTCTCTCCTTTTGAGATGGAGCCTATTACATGATGTATGTGTACTTCCAGCCAGGCTTTGTCTGGAAAGGGGAGAGCAAGTGGCATATGATGCCACTGCAGCAACACAGGAGGCTTCCTGTGTTGCCTTCAGGACAATGGGGGGAAGCTCAGTGACAGATACTTCCCCCCATGGAATGGGGGCAGAGGTAAGTCAGGTGTGGGGCATGGAGTGATGGGTTCTCCACGCTCCCTGCCTGGACCCCATGGATTTGCCACGATGTGTGCAGAATCCTGAAGATAATGTAATGATGTCCTTAGTCTGAGGGGTCTTTGGAAGGCACAGAGTCAGAACTAACGTTACAGAATTCAGAGGTGGCCTGTCCTTTATCTTTAGTGCAATTTCCATTTTGACACTGTTTGAGATCAGATGCTTAGATAAAATGATATTTTTCCTGTCTTTTCTAATCAGCTGCCATATCTGTTCTGTTGTTGTTTTTTATAATATGATGGACTCTATCGAGTGTGCAGATTTTAATTGTGTCACAGCAGGGGATATGAGTGATAATGGAATAAACTTTTAAAATGTAAATTGCCAGGGAAAAATGGTGATGAGGCAAGCAACCGAGTAAACAGGAGTAGGATGAACAGTTCTTTTAAGCAATAACATTAGAATGTACTAATTGTCTAGGTATGCACACACATTTCGTTTTTTGAAATTGGATTCATGCTGTTGCAAAAGACGTTTTTGATCTCCTTCTCTTCTATTTGATTTTTAATTGTGATAATGGATTGACCCAGAATTTTCTTTATAATTACGACTGATAGCGATGCCTGAGTCCGCTTCAGCATTACAAACTTTCAAAAGTTTTGTTAAAGGAATTGGCCTACAAATTAACTTTATAATATCCACCATTTTTCTGTAAATATGAAACATTGTAATAGTTTCAGTTCTCATTTTTCAGTTAAAAAAACTGAAATGCATAGTCTGTCTCAAGACATTTCCCACTGTAACCTGTAAGTTACCCTCAGTACTCATGTATAAGTCTAGAAATTTTAGTTAAAAAATCAACCAAGAAAACCTGGGTCAGCTTATTCATATGTCAATGGGAGCATTATACCATAATTCTTATCTTCGCTGAGTAGAGTATTAACAAGCAAGAGCTTAGCCACGCCCATGAAAATCTAAATTAAGTTCTCTACTTTCTCTGCCATGGCGCTGCTTCCAACCTTTCTGAATGCCTGGGAAGGCATGGTCGGTTATTACATGAGTTGGCATTGATGCTTTTCCCTTCCCTGCAACCGTCCCTGTCAAATCAGGACAGTTGCAGTGTGTGTGGAGTAGTGAAACCTGATGGTGAGGAAGCAGAAATGTAAGCTGTAATATGGATAAGTTGTATGTGATATACCAGCCTGTTATGGAGCTGATGAGCTGTACCAACTGATTGATAGCTTATGGAATTACACCCAAAGACTACACTGAGCATGGTTGTGGAGGTCCATGATGAAGCTGTTTTGCTGTCACTATCTGTCAGGAATGGGGAAATCCGAGAATTCCAGAAGTGTCTCCTCACAGTCTTCTGAGGGCTGATCTTATTCATGCATTCCTTCAACACCTCAACACCCATCAAAACAACATTTTCAACTTTTGAAAGCCCACACCTATCTTTGTCTATGTGTCTGGTGATTTACCACATTCTCTCCCACCCCCAAGATATGTTGTGGATTTCTAAAAGATTTATGCTGACTGCTAGATTTTAAAAATGTCCCCCAGACAAAATTCCCCCCTCAGGCTCTGTAGAGACAGTGATGATCTGTTTAAGATAATTAGAAATAATTTAGAACTCTGGGTTATGCAGGAATAATGTGGGACTACATGAATAGGTCCAGTACTCTAAGCATGACTCTTCTCAGGACATTCTCTCATAATCTCCATTTGCAAGGGGCTATGAGTGACTATCCAAATGGAAGATGATGCTGTACCTAGCATACAAAACTATACTTGCACAAAATGCATATACTGAGCAATATTACATCCCAAAGAGCTTATATTGGGAGAAATGGGTACGAACATTCATATCAATATTGTGAAAAAAGATCCAAATTAGCAGAGAAATGAGATTAAGAAAATTTCAGATTGGGGGAGAAATGAGAAACAGAGAACAATTAAATTGTTCAGATTCATACATCCATGCTTAGAAGCAACTTGCAAAGGGCTGCTAATCAGTTTAAAAAAGGAAGAAAATTCTAGGAAATTCTAATCACATCTTACCTGCCACACATCTCATTGGTTACTACACTCATTTTGTTGGGCTTGCTAACAGAACTAGCCCAAAACAATTTGCTGCCCAAGATGGAAATCTTGATGCCTCATCTCCAATGTCATATAGAGACCTGACAGCTAAATCTGCTTTTAGTTCAGGTGACAGGACAATGCATTCCATTGCACCAAAGCAGAGTAAGCAAGCTATGGGTAAGCATACACTCAGGGCCGTAGCCAGAAAAAAATTTCGGGAGGGGTTTTGAAAATTTCGGGGGCGGGGGGGTTTAACCCCTAGCATACACCCTTCCCCGCTACAAACCTGTCAATATCTGCTTGAGATAGTGCCTGGAGGGACTCTTAATGTTTTGTATCTCATAGACTTAGCATGGGGATTTGGTTAACCAGTTAAAATTCATGAGAAAACCAGGTTTTTTTTAATAACCTGAAAAATTTCGGGGGGGGGGGGTTGAACCCCTAACCCCCCCCCTCCCCCCGGCTACAGGCCTGCATACACTCTTTCTTCCAATGGATGAGAATGGTCAAATGATTCAGGAGAGATGGCTTTCGGCTAAGAGAGAAAGAAAGCAACTGAAATGAAGGCCAAATTTGAATATGCGTATCTCTGTATAGGCTTTTACAGCAAAACTTCATAGGAAACTGTGGATTGTAGCCTAGACTGCATTTATCCCCCCCAAACTTTGTTAATGCAGTGTACATCACACTAAGGAGTAACAACATATGGTATTGCCAAACAACCAAAATAAATGGATAGTGGGAGCTTGCAATATTTATGAAGTCCGTTATCACTCTTTGGTTCTCCTTCGAAGAGAAGTGCCAAAGAGCCACTGCCATTGTGGTTATTTTCCCACCTAGACATCTAAAAAGGCCAGATGTGGCACCATGGTGGAGAGAACAGAGAGAGCCAGAGCTCTTTAAAGCTTTTTCTAAGACAGACTCTCACGTAGATCTTATTTTCAACTCAGAGAAGGGGGTCATTCATCTTTGATAAGAATTAAGTGCAGTACTTTCATTGACCCATGGATACATTGAGTTAGGTTTCTGGGATTGATTTTTCGACTTATACATGAAATTAAAAGTATAGAATGCATGGACCAAAAGGTTTCATATTGATTCATTCATTAGGCAATCCCTCATTGTCAGAGTATGATGTAGTGTCTAGCGGTGGGTATGTAGATGACTGTAGAGCCCTATTCTTGACCCGCATGTTATTCCTCAGTGAGGACATCAGTTTCCAGGTGGAAGGTTGTCCTGGTCAGGGTTGGCTTGATGCACCTTCCTCTTGGCACATTTCTCCCTTTCGCCCTCAATTCACGCGTCTTAAAATTCCACAGCACTGCTGGTCACAGCTCACCTCCAGCTAGTGCTCAAGGGCTATATTGTCATTTGGTGTTACTATCTTTAATCACTTCTTACTGGACAATATATATTTTTTAAAAACAGGTTTGCTTCTTATTGCTGAAGCAAACCATATTTCTTCATATGTGACAGTAGGTGTATGTCCTTTACAAACACTACAGAGAGCAGTATCTCTTTCTGTAATGCCAGACTGCCATTTATGGTGTTTGTTCTCAGGAACATTAATTTAATTGACCACTTTATGGCCTTTCCTGTATTATGTTTTGCCTTGTAAATGATTCATGTCAACTCCAGACCTGGATGAACAATGACGTTTCACCAGAAACAGATTGAAAAACCGCTCTAGGCCATTCCCAGCTAACTCAGGTACATTGATGGAAATCTGGCGATTGCAGGAAATTTGACCTCCATCTGTTGGCCAAATTTCATTCACCTCAGGCTTTAGCTCTCTAGGGAAATGTTTTACAAATAACAAGAACAGATGGGCCCTTATGTACAATACTCTGGAGTATTCTGGGTTATTCAACTGGCCCATAAACTGCAACCTTTTCCTTACAGAATATTTATATTCACTGTAGCCATTATTACTTGTATGCATTTTAAGAAACAGTTGAATTTATAGTCTCACTCATCATATTCTACCCACAAGTCAGGTTTGAAACTGTAAGTGCTGGGGACTATTTATTTTATTTATTTATTTACAGTATTTATATTCCGCCCTTCTCACCCCGAAGGGGACTCAGGGCGAATTACAATGAACACATATATGGCAAACATTCAATGCCAATAGACAAACAACATTCAGTTTTAGACAGACACAGAAGCATTTTTTTTAACATCTTTCCAGCTTCACGATTTCCGGCCACAGGGGGAGCTGTTGCTTCACCGTCCATTGATGGCTGTTCTTCCTCTTCTTTTCCTCGTGAGCAGTTTTATGGTGTTGTAGATTAGTTAAATTAGCCTCCCGCATAAAGCGTCCCTAAATTTTCCCTACTTGACAGATGCAACTGTCTTTCGGGGCTGCTAGGTCAACAGCAAGCCGGGGCTATTTTTTTTTTTATGGTCGGAGGCTTAACCCGACCCGGGCTTCGAACTCATGACCTCTCGGTCAGTAGTGATTTATAGCAGCTGGTTACTAGCCAGCTGCGCCACAGCCTGGCCCCGGACCCCGGACTACTGTGGTGACTGCATGTAAAAATGAGAATTTAAGCACCTTTGGGGCTAACAGAAAGAATAAAGTTGGTAGCATAAGCTTTCCTACACTATGTGCCCTTCCACACAGCCATATAACCCAGAATATCAAGGCAGAATAACCCACAATATCTTTTTTTGAACTGGGTTTCTGAGTCCACACTGCCATGTTCAAAGCAGATATTGTGGGATTTTATTCAGCTGTGTGGAAGGGGCCTAAGACAACTTCCTCAGATTTAGAATGCAGCTACACTGTGGAATTAATGCAGTTAGATACTACTTTAAATGCCATAACCCATTGCTATATAATCATGGAAGTACTCGTAGCTCATTGCAAGCTTTCTGACCTAGGAGTCTCATCTTCCAGCACTATCTCTTGTTTAATTCTCGACTGTCTCATCATAGGAGTTTCAAAGTAAATGTCTTCAAGAATAATTAGCCATTGTCTTCTTCTGTGCAATCCTAGAAGTGTTAGCTAGTGTTTAAAGGTAAAGGTTTTCCCCTGACATTAAGTCTAGTCGAGTTTGATTCTGGGGGTTGGTGCGCATCTCAATTTCTAAGCTGAAGAACCAGTGTTGTCATGTGGCCGGCATGACTTCATGGAGCAGTGTTACCTTCCCGCTGAAGCGGTACCTATTGATCTACTCACATTTGCATGTTTTCGAACTACTAGGTTGGCAGAAGCTGGGGCTAACAGTGGGAGCTCACCCCCGCTCCCCAGATTTGAACTGAAAACCTTTTGGTCAGCAAGTTCAGCAGCTCAGTGGTTTAATCCAGTGCACCACTTGGGGCTCTATAGCTAGTGTTAGCTCAGTGTCAAATCTTTGTCCCTGAGAAGTCCTCCATCCATGTTACCCTCCACAGTGACTTCTGCCCAGTGTCTGTTGGGCACATTTAGTGTTGCCTAACGGACATGGGAGACTATTACAGCAGTACTGAGACCATTACAATATTCTCTTGCCTCAAAAAGGTGTATAATCCCACCACTTCAAAATGGTATGTCATGGTGGGATATCATGAGATAGATGGAAATAATATTTAACAATATTCAGTCCACTGAACAAAATGGAATTTCATGCCTATCAAGAAATCCTGTTGAGCAGAATGAGAACCTTTGGAGCTTTCTGCAAGAAAAGAGTCATGTATGGCTTTTGTCGTTGTAAAAAAAAAGAAAAAAAATACTACATAGAGATATCCTTTTTGATTCAGTAAACTTGCTTTCTTTGAAGAAAGTGCCATTTTCAGTCCAAAACCTTTCACATGGGTTTGTAGTTTCTTCATGCTGAATAAGTCCCAAACTCTGAATAGCCGTTGGAAACTGCACAATTCACCAAAGACCTTTATGCAGGAAAGGACCTTCTTTCAACATTGTTGCAAAGGCTATGAGACGTTGCACTCATTATGTCTAAATTTAATTTATCAGGTTAGGCTATTAGCAAAGATAAGATAATAGCTGTTTTTATGTCATAATTAATTGCAACATCATGGATCCTTATGCTGCCTCAAAGGGAAGCCAGAACTAGCTGAGTAAATCACTGTTGATCTGATGGTTTGCTAATTTCCTCTGTATGAAATATGTCATGAATTGTCTATTTAAAATGGTTGCTCTCAACCTCTGGCTAACTAAACTTGCCACTTTAGTAGCATGTGTTATTACCAGGCTTTTGCAGTGATTTGGTGTGGTATTGGTTTTAGGACCAGTTGGCTGTGTGCCTGCAGTCACCTTTTATTTTTGAAGACCTTCCCCAATCTTCAGAAGTGATTCCATACATAATAAAACAAATCTCTGGCACCCAGAGGTCACAAATGGTTGGAAAGTTGTCTCTACTTATCAGTGAAAATGAAATGAAAGAAAAGCTGAAATGTTGTCCTCTGACACATATGCTAAATGAGAACTGTTTGTCAATTACTGACTAATGCATCACCCCATGATTACTTCACATTTATCATCATGAACAGAAATGCAACTTCCTTCGATATCACATTACACTGTGAAAGCATAACATTGGTTCTTACTGTATTACCCATTGAAGTAATTTAGAATTCACCTTTAGGTAAACTTCCAGGTGGGTTTGGGGTTTCCATAGATACATTACTACAGATTATTTAGTCCAGATTATAAATATTTTCATATGCTCATATGCTAGCTGCACTTTACACCTAGATCAGGAATGGACAAACTAAGGCCCAGGGGCCTGATGCAATCCCCCTGGGCGCTTACCCCAGGCCCTCCTTATTTTGCTTGTCCTCTTGGCATAAGAACAACTGGATCCTTATACCAAAAAGACAAAGGAGGGAAGGAGGCATGCAGCAGCTGAGAGTCCCCTGGAGCACCCTCAGCCAATGTGTGTCTCGCCCTCCTCCGGGCATAAGGACGTTGTGAGCGGCCCTATTCTTATGCCAGGAGGATGGCTCAAGGAAGGCACATGGTGGCAGAGAACCCTCCAGAGCACTCTCATCCACTACCTGTCTCACCTTCCTCCTGGCATAGTGCCAAGAGGACAGCCCAAGGATTGGGGGAGAAGGATTGATGCAGTTGCTGCGTGTCTTGCCTTTCTCCCAGCTTAAGGATGGGAGAAACAGCCCTGTCCTTATGCCAGGAGAACAAACTGAGGATGACCACTGCTTCCTGACCCTCCCCACCCAGCGTGTGCCTAGCCCTCCTCCCTCCTGGCCTGGCCTGCAATGCGTCCCCAAGGCAAAAAGGTTTTCCCATGCCTAATCCTATCTTTGACCCTTTTTCCCTGGAATAATTTGTGAATGGCAAAAATTGACCAGCCTCTGCCAGAAAGTTAATGGAACAGATTGGTCTTTCCCTGTCACTCTCTGGATCTTAAAAGAGAAACGGCAATATTTGGAGATCATTGTTAATGTTGCGCCCTTTATGACACAAGGTTTTAACTAGGAGCCCTTCCACACAGCCATATAACACAGAATATCAAGGCAGATAATCCACAACATCTGCTTTGAACCAGATTACCTTAGTCCACACTGCCATATAATCCAGTTCAATGTTGATTTAATGCAGCTGTATGTCTATATGTCGTATGTCTGAAGGCATTGAATGTTTGCCATGTATATGTGCATTGTAATCCGCCCTGAGTTCCTTTCGAGGTGAGAAGGGCGAAATATAAATAGTGTAAATAAATTAATAAAGGGACTAAGATCTCTCTATATTGTACAAGGCAACAAATATGCAATGATGTTGATGGGGTATCCTCAACAATAGGTTTCTTTGGTATATTTGCTTGAAAATAACTGCTGAACATTCATAGAATTTGAGTCCCCATGTTTTCAACCAGGAGACTCAAATGTCTTTTGATGTTAGGTTATTTTTTAGCAAATATATCAGTGGTTCTCAGCCTTTGGGCCTCCAGGTGTTTTGGATTTCAACTCCCAGAAATCCCAGCCAGTTTACCAGCTGTTAGGAACTGTAGAAGCTGAAGTCCAAAACACCTGGAGGCTCAAAGGTTGGGAACCACTGAAATATACCCAAGAAGCTTATAGCTGAGGATTTCCCCATCCAATCAGCACTTTTCTCACACCAGCAAACTCTTTTTTATTTAAATATATTCTGCTTTACGGAGATGTAAATCTAATTTATGTAAGCCCAACCTACCAAATTTACTTTAAAAGAACAGTTTTGGTCTGTAGAACCAATGTTGTTTTCCAAAGGAATCAACTAGGTGGAGAACTCAACTTCTGTTTTTGTTTCTTGAACCGACATTGCAAATCAAGCAGATAACTCAAGTGGTAATATCAAAAACTTAGCAAGAATATAAAATCTGCATGTTGGAGCTAATGGACATTTCAGTTAATATGTACTTTTCAGTGGATGACAAAATATCAGTGTATGTTGCCTACCAAAGGTACACAAGAAAGGACACACTTGAAAAAGCAATTAGTAGATGTAGATAAGATAAGGAAGACCTTCATGCCTTTATAGTAACTGAAAGTCCACTGATAATTACCTTTTCTACTCCATACATTCCACCTTTCCATGTGTCTTGAGTGTTCTGTCAAGTGTTGTAGGTTAAGCTGTGACATCTCTGTCATTGGGAATAAACAGTGAAGGAAACTACTTGCTCCAAAAAGAACATTATGGCATGGGCCAAGACAACCTGCCATCCTTCTCTGTGCAAATATCAGCACTCTGAAAACATTTTAATCAACCCTTCTTTTCACACACAAAGTAAAGTCAACTGGTTGCCTTCAATGTAGCAAAACAGACTGCTACCTTCAATTTTGAATTTTATGTGTGTGTCAGGAGCAACTTGAGAAACTGCAAGTCACTTCTAGTGTGAGAGAATTGGCTGTCTGCAAGGACATTGCCCAGGGCATGCTGGGATGTTTTGATGTTTTTACCATCCTTGTGGGGGGCATCTCTCATGTCCCCCCATGGAGCTGGAGCTGATAGAGGGAGCTCATCTGCACTCTACCCGGGTTGGATTTGAACCGGCAACCTTCAGGTCAGCAACCCAACCTTCAAGTCATCAGTCCTGCAGGCACATGGGTTGAGCCCACTGTGCCACTGCAGTGATTTGAAATAAAATCACATGAAATGCTATTTTTATGGGATAAGAATATTTCTGAGTATATGGTGAGATTTAAGACTGATAATGCTGTCCATTAATATAAATCTTCTGGGGCATGGCCAAAGTGTCATCTTACATGTTGAAGAGTGAAAAATGTTCATATCCTATGAGCAGGAGAGATGTGAATCTTCATAATAATCAATAATAACAAATATGATCCTACAGTCCTCACTTAATACTCACCCAACACTTCAAGACCTCACAATCACTTTCTGTTTTATGGATAGATACAGCTTTATATGAGAGAAGAGCAAGACATTAAAAAATGTATCCATCCCAACCTACATCTAAACCATGTAGTTGCTAATTTCAGGTATTATATGAGAAAAGAGCAAGTTACCCAAGACATGAAAATGTCTATCCATCCCAACCTACATCTAACCCATGTAGTTGCTAATTTCAGGTATTATATCCAAGTGGCATGAAAACTACAACCCCATAAAAGTGGCAATCATGCCATAATTAGTCCTACTGATGGATCCTAGGTGAAAGTCCCTGGCTAATGAATGAAAGGACAGCCCAATGTTCGAATATTGCCCTTATAAACCTTTCTGGCACAAAGGTGCCATTTTACCTCCCCTTTTGATTTTCCGTACTATATAATGTTCCACACACTTAGTTGAAAACAGATTTAAGAAGTGATTCAGAATACGTATTTACAATATATAAATGTGATCCCTAATACCTTTGTGAAAGTAGCTTTCATGACATTCCTCACTGCCCTGAAATGGCACATACATTTTCATTCTATTACTTCCTTTATTTCACATTTGAACTGCTTGTGGGAATGTGAGTTTGATGTATCATCCACTACTTTAATCACAGTTGTATTGCAGTCTTACCCTTTTCTCAGATCGGGCTTTATGGCAATTTTGTGGCAATGCCTTTTATTAGCTTCTCTCATGCACTCATTCCCTCCAGCATGTGCTAACTCACATCAGTCTGATGCTTTATTTTAATATCTTTTAAACCTGAGACCTCATTTATGTTTAATATCTCCTAATGAAAAAAACTGTCTGCTTTCTGAGTTATGACAGTTTAATCTTCTTGTTCCTCAGAAGCAAGACATTTTAAAAAGTTCAGCTTGATGAATTTAGGGGCTAATAATATTAAACTTCAGCATTTTTAAGTGGCTACCAGGTAAAACGACAGCATTTGGAAAACATCTATTATGCAGGAGATCTCTGGAAAGCAGTTTTTCATTGCAGAAAATACTGGGAATGCATGATCTTCTTTACAACTTGTATTTTATGGGATGCAAGTTCAATGGCAGTCTTTGGTTTAGTAGGCCACAACGTCAGGTGCATGAATACTGAATTGCAGGGCTGTAGCTACTGCTGGGCAGAGGCCATTGCTCCTGTAAATAAGGCTTCTGTCCCTCCAAATTACATTTTTCTTCACTCCTCAAACTGCAGCAATTTAAAATTTCAAGTGAAAATTTAGAAATAAGATTTCATCATTCAAAGAAACAGAGCAGGCAGAATTACCAAGAGAATGCAAACATAACTAATGTAAAAGTTCTAGATGTGAATACATTTCAGTCCTCACTCCGAAGGAAACCTTCACTGGAGGAGATAAGTCTTTTTAAGACAAGCTGTGTCCTCATTTTACCCACCCTTCATAACTATACCCCTGTTGAGTAGCATCATCAGCAT
Organism: Anolis carolinensis; assembly: GCF_035594765.1. Classification (NCBI taxonomy): domain Eukaryota; kingdom Metazoa; phylum Chordata; class Lepidosauria; order Squamata; family Anolidae; genus Anolis; species Anolis carolinensis. The sequence goes on from NC_085845.1 coordinate 59,578,706, forward strand.
CAACTGAAGACACTTCACCCCCTGAGGAAGAGAAGTGAATAACATTCTTAGTACCTACACATATCAAAGTGCATACTGCCCAAAAGTAGCATGCCATTTTGACACGTGAAGCAAAAAAAATCCCATAAACATCTCTTCCATGCATGACATTAATGATACAGTCAATTAAACAAATGATTAGATGACATCTCAAATTTAGTGGTCAACTATGCCTGATGCTATGGCCAGTCAAGAACACACCTGTCATTACCCAGAATCCTGTTCTGAGAGTGCCTTGGACTTCAAGAAGACCAAACCAGTCCATACTCCAAGAAATAATGCCCGACTGCTCATTGGAGGGAAGAATATTAGAGGCAAAGATGAAGTACTTTGGCCACATCATGAGAAGACAGGAAAGCTTGGAGAAGATAATGATGCTGGGGAAAATGGAAGGAAAAAGGAAGAGAGGCCGACCAAGGACAAGATGGATGGATGGTATCCTTGAAGTGACTGGCTTGACCTTGAAGGAGCTGGGCGTGGCAACAGCTGACAGGGAGCTCTGGCGTGGGCTGGTCCATGATATCATGAAGAGTCAGAAGTGACTGAACGAATAAATAAAAAATGTAATATCCATGCTTGGTTTAAAGTTTTAGAAGCAGAGTTGTACATGTGCAGATGTTAGCTATGCAAATGGGTATTCAATTAAACGTTCAGTTGTACAGTGCTGCTTTTCAACAGAAGAGTCACAGAATACACAAAAAAAACTTCATTCTGTTCACTCAGCCCTTCTGAAAGATCTGTCATACATTTCCTATCCTTGTCATAAATTTACCTGCATGGCATTCCTTTGTACCTTGCATGAAATGAATATTATGAACATTTAAGAAAGCCATCCTCAAAGAAGTTCAGTCAGTAGTTTAAAGATGTGTTTCCTCAACATATACTAGGAAACAAGAACACATATTTACAAATGTTCTCTGAATGCTAGAAGAAAGTGCTTGCTTGCAGAGGACTCTGGCCATACTATTAGAAAACCATCCCAATTATTTACTTACTTATTAAATGTCTTTCCTCCCTCTCAAGTGTGAGAAGGAAATAAGCAACAATTTACATAACTTCCCTTCCTTTTTAGCCTTTTTGCAGTAGATGTACTCCAAATATAGTCACAATTATAGAACCTGAAATCCCATTCAGTTTAATGCATTTACTCTTAGTATGATTCAATATGAAATCATCTATATAAAGTCATATTTGGTATGGCTTCCTGGCATACCAAACCTGATACAAAGCACTGCTATGTAAAGAATGTTGTATTGTAATCTGTGGAGTGTATTGGTGCATTTTGAACTAGCAAAGTACAGGCAGTCCCCAAATTACAGGCAAGATAGATTCTGAAGGTTTGTTCATAAGGTAAATGTTTATGTAAGTCGGAACAGGTAGATTTTTTACCAGCCACACAAATACATGTGGCTGGAGATTTGTGGGTGTGTGGCTGGAGCTACACTTTAAAAATGTACCTGTTCTGACTTACACACACACTATATAAGTTTTGCTGTTTATACCCCTGTTCAGAAGATTTCACCTCTGTTCCTATGATAATTGGATTTTGAAAAAAAATGACTTTTTGTGGACACAAGGATTGATGATAAAGCTTCAGTAGAGATACCATTGTCCCATGATAAGTCTTACAGGAGTGAATTTCCCTTCCTTGGCATAGATGTCTCTCACTTCCTGTTGTCTCACCCCCATTCTTAACTATGAGTTGTACATAAGTTGGATGTCTGCAGCTTGGGGACTGCCTGTATATTATTGTAATAGTAGCTGACCACTCATCCATTTGCTTCTCCTTGCATGGCTGCTATAATGGGAATGCAAATAGCAATATTTCAGTAGGACCACATTTTCTCAAAAAGTTCCAAATAATTGCTTTTTACATCCTGTTCAGAGTTATATCTTCCAAACCACGTATCTGCCATATTGGCACACAGGCACATTGCAATCTTTAGGAGATCAAACCATTTTAGAAGATACTCACTTCTAAAAAACGATATTCACTTTCAAAGCTTTGTGCTGATACGGGAAAGTGAAGGTTGGGCTGCAAGGCAAGGTTGTTTCACTTCATAAAAATCAATGAGTGTCTGGCTAACCTACTACTTCCATCAGACTGGCAAGAGGTAGCTTTTATTATTGGAGTGTGGTGGATGTTAGAAACATTAAAGGCTTAGCAGGTTCATCAGGCCATGACTGCAGCAATGGATCACTCTTCTTCATTAAACACTAATTCCTCACCAGGTTTGATTTAAAGATTTGTGGATTGCCAGATTATTACAAAGCTTGAGGCTCATTTAGAAGTGAAAAGCATGAACTAGGAGCCCATTGAGTTGGAACAGTTCAGGAAATGGGAGCAGGTGAAGTGAAGGTTCAGGAGTAAATGTGATATATGCTTGCATAGCATTTTATGCCCCTGCCCCACCTAACATTTTGTAACATTTTTGTGAAATAAATCCACATCGCTTTACTGCTAAGCTTGTTTTCTCTATGTAATTCAGAAGTAATTCAGCTGCCCTTGATATTTCTCCTTGCATTGCAATAGGGTTGTGGTGGTGCCTTCAAATCATGTCCAACTTATGGCAACCGTAAGATGAACCTGTCACAGGGTTTTCTGGAGCTGAGAATGTGTGATAAAGGACCTCTTCACACAGTTTAAAATTTGGCAACGATGACAGGGTTTTTGGCTTCAGCCACAGAGCCTGACAGCTCCCATCACTCTCCAGAGAAGTACTTCTTGGACAACTCCTTGGCTGAACTGCTACAAACACCCTGCTACCACTAGAAAATTGGGTCGACTGGAGGCTCCCTGTCTTTCCATTAGGAAAGATGGGTCAAGCTGGCTCAAGAAGGCTTCCCCCCATGTGATGAAGCATGGGGTGACAGCCCAGAGGGGGCACCACGATCTGCCACAATACACAATCATTCCAGCAGTGCATGTGAAGAAGTTCCAGCTCAACTTCATTCAGTGGGTTTTCAAGTCCAAGCAGATAATTAAACTCTGGTTTCCAGAATTGTAGCCAAACCACTAGACAATGCTGCCTAGAGGAATCTGATCTGTTTAACTTTTGACAATATTGAAATTTTTAAGACCTAGCTTTTCCCTGTTTTGTTTCTGCATCACTTTGTTTTTTAAACATCTGCATATAGATCTGTATGCATTTCTTTATGTATTTCTCTGTGCATTCTTGTTAACAATTTGAATTCATATCCCACTTTTCTCCTGACATGGGACCCTAAGAAATTTACTTGTTGGATGAGGTGAGGCATCAGTTCCTAAAAGAAATGGCATTGAGTGAGCTAGCATTATAAGTAGGAATCATTACACACACAATGCAGTGAGCAAAACTTTGGAATGTCAAGATTTGGCAGAGGCTGTCAAATATAAAGTTTGTAAAATGTTTATTATGAATGAGAAACTTGACTCTCTCTATCAAGGAAGGTGGTACAGTGTGAAAGAGGCTGTGATCCTATACATTCTATTTAACTGGAAAACATCCTCATTGAGTTTGGTGTATATTGTTGCCCAGAGAAAGATATGGAATTGTTGGTGGGATTCTGTTATCATGTCCTTTTGTAGCTCAAGTAATATGGAACAACTCTTATGTTATGATTTTTTATATATCAGCAACATTTATTAAACATCAATCTCTAAAATGGAAGTCTGTTAGACAATGGACATTGTAATCTGCTGAAGAAGCTGAGGCCAAATTCACTAAGTTTGAAAACAAGGCATAAAAGTCTGATGACTACTCATTCTTGGCAAGAAATCATTTCACTTTCTTTCATTGCCTTTGTTTCAAGTACTAGACACACATAATACACTACTGCCCAGTAATCCTTTCTTGTCTAGTGCAGATTTTGCAGAATGAAAAGAGACACTTAACAGGAAAAATATATTCAATTTATTCTGCAATACTTTCCAATCAAGTACGAAAGTATACTTATGGAATGAATAATGTACAATTATTTTTAACATTTATTTTTAACCAGACATATGTTTATTTTTTTATTTCTTCCATTCAAATCCAAAACCTGCACTGACTTCTGCAGCAGCCAATGCTTGAATTGTAGAGTCACACAAGAGTATGTTCATGTATAGATTTCCATTTGAATCTAACCAGATCTGTACAATCAATTTTTCTGACAGGATCAGTCAGAAGAACTCTAAGATGGGTGTAGAAGTAACTGACAGTGCCCATGTGATCATGTACATGAACGCATGAAGATAGAAGAACAGAATTGCAGCTGGAACGTCAAAGGCCCACCTAAATGGAAATTTCAGCTTTAACACATGTTTGATATTCCCTCTAGGGCAAATGACAATGGAGTGTGTGTATCACTAGTAAAAGGTCACAGGAATATGTTCAAACAACCATACCTAGATATTTTGGCCTTTATCTTGATCTCACTCCATTGTTCCACAGGTGGTCTCATCCTGATAGTGCTTCCATCCCAATGATATCTCTCTCTTCCTCCTTAGATACATTAGGTTACTGGACAGGCTGAAGGACAGATAATAGGCACACAGATAATAGGGTAACAATTCTTGCTTCAGATTACACATTGAAGTAACTCTTTTGGAATGACAGCAGTTTCAAAGGCAATGTGAAATATAACTTGCAGTGTTTGTGGATTTCTTCTTCCCTCAGCATATATCAAAGGGGACTAGAGCTCAGCAATTTCTTGATGTAATTTCACACAGTAACAAAGCTCCGTTCAAAAAACAAAAGCAAGGTTCAGAAATCCCCCTTGGCCAGTAGCTACTGTAGTGTAACAAGAAGATACAGTGCTGCTCTTCAGTGCATGTAGGTTGCCTTTGATCCAGGCAAAAAGAAGCCAAAGCATAAAACAGGGATGGCACTTTACAAATCTAGTATCCTCATGTTGAGTGAGATGGTATACAGGGGTCTACTTCAATTTGTTTGAAGACTCCACATGACTGGAAACTCTACTTTACCTGGTCTCCCATTCTTGATAATGGACCTAGTCACATTCAAATAAATGTGTGTAGAAGTCCCAGCAGACTTCTACGACTGCACTGTGGGAAAGACCAACACATATAGCTTCATCGTTGTAATATATTGTCATATTTTCCTTTCAAACATACAGTTTACATTGGGCTTTATAATCTTCTTTTGGTCTATAGACTGTACACACACAATAAATTTGATTTCAAATACAGTAGAACCCCGGTAGTCCGAGTTAAACAGGCGGACCTGAGCTCGGTCAACCCGGATCACTCGGATTACCAGGCTTCCTCTCCGTGGGGATGCAGGCTGGATCAGGAGGCGCTGCAAGCACCTCCTGATCCAGCCTGCGCCTCAACCGCGGGGAGGCCTCTCCGTGGGGACGCAGGCTGGATCGGGAGGCACTGCAAGCACCTCCTGATCCAGCCTACGCCCCAACCACAGGGAGGCCTCTCTGTGGGGACGCAGGCTGGATCGGGAGGCGCTGCAAGCACCTCTCGATCCAGCCTGCGCCCCAACCGCAAGGAGGCCTCTCCGTGGGGATGCAGGCTGGATCGGGAGGCGCTGCAAGCCCAACAGAGAGGCCGCCCGCCCGCCTGTGCCTCAACTCCTTTGTCATGCCTTCGTCAAGGAGCCAGCCGTACGTGTTGCTAGGTAGATAGCAAGCTACCTAGCAACACGCAGGGGGCACCTCCCAAGGGGCGAGCACCCCGTGCGTGTTGCTAGGTAGCTTGCTATCTACCTAGCAACACACACGCCAGTGAGCAGGTGAACGGGGGAGGGCCTTTGCGACCCTCCCCGTTCACCTGCTTGGATTGCACGGAGGCTCAGACGAGCGGGGCTCGGACGAGTGGGGTTTTACTGTATATATAAATATACTTGCGTATCTAGATATAGTAATTCCAGTTAAAACCATGGTTAAAGGGTTCATGCCCAGCGAGCATACCTTAAAGCAGATAATCCAGGACAGTAGAAAAGTATTTCTACTGATGAACCACATCTTAAAATCTCTATAATATTCAGATAGGATTCTTTACATAGTATTGTATATGTATCATAACAGGAAATAATAACAAGTTATTTAATATTTATTACCATTTGGATTTGGATTTCTAACATAGACATCTCAAAATAAACACAGACTCTATTATTATTACATTTTGAAATACAATAATAGGATAGGAGTGCAATAAGAAAGTTAAGTAATTTTTTGGAAAACGATTGAAGAACGTAAGAGTAAACAAATTTAAACAAACCAGCAAACAAAAAACACTCATTCTCTCAGTTCTCCAGTGCCTTTGTTTTACAATATCTTTCATTTGTAATTTTAAAAAGAGTTTTGCGAAGGGGAAATTATGCATTTCTATAAACAGGAATGACAGCTCGTTGCTCTAAGCACCATCCATTGGAACGCCCCTCTTCACCATGCCAAGCACTGAAATGGGATGGAGACGGTCACAGACCCCATCACATGTCCTTTTGAAACAAAACAACAAGTCCTTCATGTTATATTTGCTAATTTCATGATTTCTCCCCATGATCACTGATTAGCACAAATTAACTATAAAGCTATAGTTCTGTGACTTGGGGGGGGGGGGGTGTGACAGTAGCGACAACTGGAGGTATGGCTGTGTTGCCTGAAATGAGGGAGGGGGGAATTGTCCATCTGAAGAGGTTTCTTGTCACAGACCCTTTCCCAAAAGATTATGCAAACGGGGGCATGAAGGGGTGGTTGCCTTCAAGTTACATTTTGATACATATATTAGAAACAGTTTGTACACTTCATCTAAGGAATTAATACAGTTTGCGGTTTATAAAAGATACAAGATATACAAAATCATGAAACTGATACATATTATTAAAAAGCTTTAGGTTTGATAGAGTATATAGGGTGCAGCTGCTGCTACGTTCATTCCAGAACCTCTAAAAATTTGGACTTTCGCAACTACAGACTTCCAGAAAAGGTTTTTAATAAAAAGAAAAAATCTTGCTTGTAATCTCTGGATGAACTATACATCTTTCGAGGGGGGTGTCATGGCTCGAAACCATTGATATATAGGTATGCACATATATGTCACATAAATTTCAAAGTATTCAAAGGGGAGAAAGGAAAGTACTGCATAATTGTCACAACTATTGGAAATATATCAAAGCATCTTTATCTGAATGAGTATGTTTGCTTTTCACAGCTTTACTAATATGGTAAATAAATGATCTATAGCATGTAGCATGTATAATGAAAACTATGCTCCCTAATAATGGTTTTAAGCATTAGTCGATTTTGATTTGTCTATACAGTACTTTTAAGCATTTGGTTATAAAATCAAATGTACCATTTGATAGAATTAATAATTACTATTGGGGCTATGACTTTTTTGCATTTTATGGTGCCACAACAATTAGAAGTGCAATAATTATTTGATTAGTGTTTGATAGGAATGAAAAAAGACATTATTTTATATCATATTGCTGAAAGCATTTAATATAACAACAGCCAAGGAGCATTAACAGGATGCCGCTAAATCCTGGCACAGTGTGGTATCCATGATATGAATATGAAGCATAGATGTCACTGATTAGCATAATATCAAAAATTAAAGCATGTTAAATCTTTTAGATGTCATATTACAAATCAAATTTTGTCCCCTTTTAATTGACTGGGTTAATTATTTCTACAAATGAAAATGCCAAAGCAATATTTACACACTAAGACAAATGAGGTTTATTTAAAAAAAACTTACAAAAAAAAAACAAAGGGAAGAAAGAAATTTTTATCTAACCTTATTGTCTAACATCAACCACCTTGTTGTATCCTTAAGATGTGTAGCCTATCAATATTTTTCATTCCCTTTACCTAATTTAGCTGTGTATGTGGGAAAAACAAACCACTTCACCTTAAAGTCAATGGTCTGTTTGGATATAATATAGTTTCATGATGCAAGCATGAGCCACACACACACACTTCAAATTACATTCTGTGGATTGTGATTCCAGAAAAGCTCCTGCTGTAATAAATGTGATGATGAATAATAATTTCACACCTTTTACATTGTTTTTGTGTAACAGATTAACACAGATGCCTCTTTGAAACATAATATCCCAACCTGAGAGACAAACTGTTTTTCAGGAAAAGAGCTTTTAATTGAGTCAGGAATTCCTCACTCTTTTGCTGTCTATACTAAATTGAGAAAGAGGTTACATTTAAAAGCAATGCTTAATATTGGAATAGGAAAATCAAATTTCAAGTTTCAAAGTGTGGAAATGATAATAATATTAATTAAACTATTTTGCCACTCTGAAATATGAAGTAAGGCTGATGCCCATTTGTTTCACGGAGCGAAATAGATTGCTAATAAACCTCCAAGCTCTCATATTCATATTGTATATTTGTTTGCATGCAATATTAAATCTCGAGAATGTATTTTACTATACCACTAATCCATAATGATGGTAACATAAAACATCACTATGATGTGAAAAGTCAAATTTTAGATGCTAGAAAGAGCTACAAAATATAATTTCTCACTTTGCACCTTCTGTTGTTTGTATATCTATGTACTATGACAGTGAGGTTCCAGCAGACTTCAGTATAACTTCATCTTGTTAGATGTGATCCTTGAATTTAAATGTAAGCGCACATGGTATTTCAGTTTTTAAACAATAATGTAATTTTTAAGTGAACATCAACCACCTCCTTGGTTTTTTTGTGTCTTCTGTTGCAAAGAAAAGATTTATAGCAAAAACTTACATAAATGTTTTTCGTCGTTGTTTTTCTAAAAGACTCTCCATGCTACATTATCAAATTTAGCTGAAGAAGCTTCTTTGAAATGTGTATCTTCATGGAGCGAAATTAAAACAAATTAATTACAGTACTCAATGAAACACAGCTGTTACTACACTTCATCACTCAAAGGTCATCGCTGAAGAAGCCATGTTTTGCCTCTCTGAGGAATCTAATAATAATCCGCAAGTGAGTCTCTTTGATAATCGTGTACCTTTTTGGCTCATCATATTTCTCTGTAATGGAACCAGATGTTAAATCTTCTGCAAAAGAGATGGATCTTCTGAAATCTATGCCATACTTTATTAGACTGCCATCCCATAGGCTTTGCAGGTTAATGTAGAAATCAAATGGTGAGACAGACGTTGCATGTAATGCTGCTGGGTTGGTAATCCCTCCTGGCCCATACTACTTAAAAACGTGCTGGTTGCAGATGTCTACCAGGTGTAACAAATGACTGGAGGATATGCTAGTCTACGATTTTTGGAGAACTATTTAAAATCAAGGTATTTGCATGCACAACAGTTTTGCATTGTTCTAAGAACTGTAACAGCCAACAACTCTGTCTTCCCAAGTTGTGCTCAAATGACAAAGTTGACTTTTTAAAAGATGAAAACGAAGGACTTAAATATAGTTCTATACATTGTTTGCACACACATTTCTGTATATTTTATTTACATTTTATTTAAGACCTATGTGTCTGAAATATTTATTGCCTTATGTTACCATGAGGGCTCATATTAGCTGTACCACTGGTTCTTTGTCATTTTTTTTTAAAGTGAGGAGGCAAAGGCAGAATGGAAAAGAAGAAGAAAGTTGAAGAGGCTGGTTCACATGATCTCATACCTAACCCAGCCTCACATATGAAAGTTAGCTGCTCTCAAGAATGGATAGATGAACCAATTGCTAAATGCAATTAAATAAATAAGTGATGTTCCCCTGTATGCCTCTAAGAAGGGTTCAGGCTGTCCTTGCATGTACAAATGATTTTTTTTAAAGTATTTATCATGTCAGAAGTGAATTAAGGGTACATTTATAATATATTTTATAATACAATCAATGTTAAAAAAAAAACTTTGACCAGAAGCTGGCCACTTGGAGTGCCTCTGGTGTCACTATAAGAAGGTTCTCCATTGTGCATGTGGCAGGGCTCAGGCTGCATTGTAGTTAGTGGTCTGTGGTTTGCTCTTCTCCACACTCGCATGTCATGGACTCTACTTTGTAGCCCCATTTTGAAGGTTAGCTCTGCACCAGGTGCTCAAATGAAGTTCTGCAAACAGCTCAGAATGGTGGTGGCGGCAAGATAGGGGAGATGACAGCCCAGAAGACTGATGCAGTCTGAGATTGTCTGAACATTGGACAGCAGCCCTAGATTCAGCATATACACGCTGGATCTGGGATTACTCAGAGCCAGATTTGCCTGTGGCTAATCTGCCCAGCGAAGATGAGTCATTACAATAGAATTCTAATAGTTAATTTATTTACTCAAGGTAGAATCCTTTTTGGCTAAACAAGGATGTGATTTCTTTAAGGAGAAAAGTGGATAAAGAAAAAAATTGCATGTGATGTTGTAGGTTTACATATTGTGTTACATATTGTTAGACACAATTAAAACCTTATTATTTCCAAAATGACAAAATTAGTCATTCCTATCTTGAACCATATTCCTTTTAATGGTACTAAAGCAAAATCTATGTAGCCTTAATCCAATCTATTATAAAGATTTAGAGTGGAGAAATAAATATCCCTATATATAAATTGTTACAGAAGACAAAACAACAACCTAGAGGGCATTCATAATATACTGAAATCAGTTTTACCAGTTGAAAATGTATAAGAAATGTTGGTTCTGATGTAAATTACATTAGCTGTATTTTTTTCTTTTCATGAATATGATGTATAGATTTTAGATTTTTCCCCCCTTATTATGTTCATTCTGTTTATATATTAACACATGTATTAAAATACTTTATAGATCTAAACAGAGGGCTAATGATACAATGCAAATGAAAAAAGGAAATGCTTAATTTTAATCACATGCAAATAACCATATGCTAAACATAATTGGGCAATGTGTGTACATGATTTCTGCAGATTCCATAGTCTGTTATTTCAGTGCAGTGCAGAGTGCACTTGAATTTGCATATATTTACACATTTGGGATAATTTAGTCTGCTTCCACAAGCTAGCTTTTTAAGAGATTGACATTTTTGGCAGGGTCAAAAAAGAGAATGTCAGAGAGGCTGAATAGCAACTGCGAGCACAAAGATCAAAGCTGTGTAAGGTGGCATTGCCCATTCCTGGTTGCGTACAGACAGATACTGCCTGCGTTCTTCAAAGCTATGCTTTGGTATGACAGCTAGAAACAGTAAAATCAAAGCTGGGACTTTGTATGTGACATATTGTATAGTCTCAAAAGCAAATGAGATAAATATAAAACTGTAAAAAGGGAAAACTGGTTGAATATGTCATTTACTGTTGTTATTTATTAAAAATCTAAGATGTGTTTTTCAGCCAGACTCAGTATGATTTAGAGCAATATACCGAGCTGAAACAACTAAAAGAAAAGTTATGTGTATGATCATAAAATGCAACAGCCCAGATAATATATCTGAAAATATGAATGACAATTAAGCAGGACAACATGATTTATTAAAGGACACATTAATTTTTTTAATGAATATTAGGCAGAGATGTGTGCATTATTTGTTCCTTTTGTTTCATTTGTGTTTCCATTTTGTACCGTCCATTTGGATGGCATTAAACGGAAAGGCTCCCCCGAAACAAAAACTAACTCGAAACAAAAGGTAGGCGGGAGTCAGTATCAGCTCCAAGCCTGTTTTTGGATTGATGAGCTGCAGGCCCTGTGAAGCCTAGGTGCGTAGGCCCAAAGTTGCACCTGTAGGCCCAAAGCCCCCAGGCCTACGGGTGCAGGCTTGGGCCTATGCACCCAGTCCTCACAGGGCCTGCAACTGATTGCCAAGTAAGGAGCACTCCTTACTCAGCAATCGGCTGGGCCTCGCTGGGCCTGCTGCAGCCAATTGCCAAGTAAGGAGTGCTCCTTATTCGGCACTCGGCTGCAGCAGGCCCAGTGAGGCTCAAGTGCACTGCATAGGCCCTAAGCCTGCACCCATAGGCCCAGTTGCTTTGGACCAAAACAGAACAGATCTTTCAGCCTGGAAGACAAAACAAAACAAATGTCTGACCCCCGATTTCAGGAGGTCAGACGAAAATGGACCAAAAGCCGTGACACGAAACGGGACAAGGTAAGTCCCGAATGCACACCACTAATATTAGACTGCTTTCCTGGCCTTCATAAGCATCTAGGTAAAGGTAAAGGTTTCCCCTGATGTTAAGTCCAGTCATGTCTGACTCTGGGGGTTGGTGCTCATCTCCATTTCTAAGCCGAAGAGCCGGCGTTGTCCGTAGACCCCTCCAAGGTCATGTGGCTGGCATGACTGCATGGAGCGCCGTTACCTTCCCGCCGGAGTGGTACCTATTGATCTACTCACATTGTCATGTTTTCAAACTGCTAGGTTGGCAGAAGCTGGAGCAACAGCGGGCGCTCACTCCGCTCCCGGGATTTGAACCTGGGACCTTTCGGTCTGCAAGTTCAGCAGCTAAGTTCTTTAACACACTTAGTCACCGGGGCTCCTAAGCATCTAGTAGTCACAAATATAGCACCTTGATAGGCCTACTTTCTATGATTTTCCCACTTCTTTTTTAAGTTCTGTGAAATCTTCTTCAGTGGTTCAGGTGGAAAGATGGAACTATTGTACACTCAATAGGTAAGAATGTCAGATTCCATAGGTAGAAAAAGAGCCCACTGCTTCAGTCTCCCTTCCTCTTGTGTCAATGCTGCATTTGTTGTGTGAAAATAACTACAGTAATACCCTCCAATTCCCCAAATGTATTAAACTAAAGTTCCCAACATTACCAGGAGTCTGAGGATGGTAAGAATTGCAATTCTACATATTTTAACAGCCCCAGATTGAACTACAACTGGATTCTTTCTAGCCACGCTTTCAGATAGTTCAGGATTATTCCAATCTTTCTCTCAATTTCTTCTCAACCCAACAGTTAAACTTTTCAGTTCTGGATGATACTAATTTTGGGCATATGCATTAATCCCCATCCCCTAGTATGGGCTGAACAAGTACACTCTCAAATATTCCATAGCCAACTGTCCTTTTGATAATACTTTTAAAAAACTCAAAATGTCCCTTTGCATCTAAAGGGAGAAAAGAGGAGGGAATTCTATGTTGATGCACTTTTTGGGATCTCAAAGGATGGAGGGCGGGCGGGGGGGAGGTATTTTGAGTGGAGTTCAAAAATTGGGAGGCCGGAACTGTGGGTACTTAAAAACAACCCATATACCTTACTTTCCTGATTTTGCCCTAGCTGTAATATGTCCTTTTTGAAAATGAGTACCACTGTATGCAATGTTTGAATGTTGTCATGCCAGGCATTTGTATAATGCCACTAATAACTTGGTGTTCTATTTACAGCCACTTCCCTGCTGCTCATACTTGACCAGAGAAAACTAGACTATACAAAAAACTTTGCAGCAAACTGAAAATAGAGTTTGTTGTGCACTGGCTGAAAAGTAATTTCGCAACTTAAAAAAAGAGGAGCTCTTTGGTGTGGGTTTGCTAATCTTCTTTGGCATATAAGGTTGTGGATACCACAGAAAAAATGATTTCAAGAGATAATAGTATATATGACAAGATACAGAGAAGGGCATGCACAAGATATGGCTGGTAGAGAATACTGAGCTTGTTAATCACAGGTTGTTCAAATCTGGATTAAATCTATTGCTGCTTCTACTTGCTTGACAGTAAACACTTCGCTTGAGATCACATTCTGGAATAGTTCTGCCATTGCTAATGGTAGCTGAAATATTTTTGACAGTACTTAACATCTATCTTCCAGTAACTGAATGATAGTCCCTTTTATTGCGGCATGAAAATAAAATTGCCAAAATCATGCTAGGATTTCACAAATGTATACTGGCAAATAACTGCGATATATTCAGTGTAATTCACTCAGCTTTCACTGGCTGTATTCTTCCCAAGATGTGGACTTATTTATTGTTCCAAGAGTTGTTTGCTAGGTTTTTTAAAATTATTATTTGGTTAAGAAAGTTAATATATTTTTTACTCAGATGCAGTTTGTGAAACAGACACAAGGAACATTTTCAGTTTTATCACCTTTGTCAAATTACATTTGTTTGAAAATCTTTCAAACAAAGCATCTGTGAAAATTTGAAAAAAAAACAGCTTTTGCTGACAAACCAGGTAAATGAAAAACCAGAAAACAATAGTGGAATGAAATAAGGGCAATTTTATTAATAAGTTACCTTTGTACTGTTTCTTGTAAAAAGCAAATCAATTTTGGAGTGGCAATTTGATATGGGAGTGGCTGAAGCAGTCAATCACCCCTGACTCTAGCCTACATCCTTCCCTGGGTGAAACACAAAAGCTCCTAACAGCAATCCCTGATGGTGGTTCACAGGTCCAGCTAGTATACTGGAAGGATAACCAAAAGGTGTAAATCCTTGAAGCCACTTTTACTTCTAACTAGGGCAGGGATCTCAAAACCAGCCCCAAGAACAGGAGATTAATCCCAACCCCCAGATTGCTTGATTTCCAGGAGAAGTTCAAAATTCCCATCCAACACACAAAGTGCTAGTAGGTGCAACACCAAATCATAGTTCCACCCAATACCTGCCACAAATCGAGGAACAGTGTCTACTGTGCAGAGCCGGCCCTAGGTATTTTTCAAGTGTAGGCGAACAGAATTTTGGCGCCCCCCCCCCAAACCAATCACTGAAAAATAAAAGCGTTGGATAAGCGAAAATGTTGGATAATAAGGAAGTATAAAGGAAAAGCCTATAAAACATCAAATTACATTATTATTTTAAAAATTAAGCACCAAAACATCATGTTTTACAACAAATCAATAGAAAAAGCAGTTCAATACATGGTAATGTTATGTAGGAATTACTATATTTGCAAATTTAGCACTAAACATTGAACAGGGATATAGGGCAGTGTGGACTTAGATAACCCAGATAGCCCTCAGTATTAAAAAAAAAAACTCTAAAATCAGGACAATAAATAAAGAACAACACTCTGAAAACAGAAGAAATCCAGACAGTAAACAATCAGGGACAGCTAACTCCTCCCAAAAAAAAGATTCTCCCAGGCAAGAAGAAGCCAGGCCTTGAAGCCACAGGGCCATTAAATGCTAATCAAGGTGATTAATTACAACATTCACACCTGCTTCAAAGAAAAGTTCTTTCTCCCACCCTGGACCTTCTACAGATATATAAACCCCACATACCTAGCTTCCAAGTTCCTACAGACCTCACAATCTCTGAAGGCCCCAAATGTGGGCTTGCATGGTGCAAAGGTGGGTCTGCGCCGGCCGGAAGGCCCAGCACGGTCGCTGGAAGGCCCGAAAGAGAAGGAGGTGGAGAGTGCTGCCCTCCTCCCAGGACGATGGTGCCCCCGGGACGATGGCGCCACAGGCAAATGCCTATTTTGCCTTATGGTTGGACCGCCTCTGCTACTGTGTTCCCTATTCTCCACCATAACCAAATAGGAAAAATTTAGGGCATGTTGCAAATCCTCAGTAAAAAGCTGTAGACCAATCTCTGCTGTAGAACTCCATCGGGCTGCAATAATTTGGGACGTGTGTAGGTAATCTCAGAGTGCGCAATGTAAAACCCCAGTCTGTTAGCCAAAGCATTTCTTATTTCATTATTGACTCTCTTTTGAGCCATGTCTAGGCGGTGTACATCACCCTCCCTGGGCCATTGCTACCTAGAAATGATAGCCACTAACTTTGTGTAGGAACATTTTTCCTGAATTTTTCCCATATCTCTGACTGCCTGGATAATAAGTGCTTTCCAGTGAGAAGACCCAGGCCATTGCCTCCAAGATACACAAGCAAAATATGAGTAGGTGGGCCACAGTACTCCCTAAACTGTAGGGGCAACAAGCCATTCCATCGCAAGCCTCCGGCCAAGCCATTCGACAGTGGCATTGCCACTTAAACTGACTGTTCAACACAGGAATGTGGGAGAGGAGTAGAAGATGCAGGGCTAGAGGATGTGACTAATTTGATGATGATTTGCATTTGTGTATTTGATACATGATTTGAAATAATTACTTTGTAAAGATGATAAGTGGTTGTGTGTTTGCTGTGTGTGTTTGTACTTATTATGACTTCTTAGGACTGATTTTTTACACAATATCAAATAGAAATTGTTACTGAGGTGAGATGTTTTTTCAACCATAGAAATAGTGCTTTGGTAACTGGATTTCTCTAATGGAAGTTCCCCTGCCCTAAGGCATCAGCAAGTCGAGGAAACTATTTTTCTAAAATGCTTTAAAATAATCTTGTTAAGCCATAGAACAACATCAAAAGGAAAGGCCTCCTAGATGCTCAGCTGCTGACAAGGGAATTTTTTTGCTAAGGAACTGCAGATAGCTTCACATTTTTACACCCCTTAATTTAGAATCCCTTGCTCACCTCATGGAACATGGCTCAGAGGTTTTGGGAAAATCCTGAAAATTGGCTTCAGGGCCCCTGAATAAGAAAAGAGTCTCCTACTGTCTGCACATGACAAAGATTTCATTACATCTAATTCCCTAGAGGTCACTAATGTTCATTTCCCCAAACAGGTCTCATTAGAAGAAGGATTATGTTTGAATTCTGTTCCTTAGTAATGACTTCCTAGGTCATTATACTTAATTCCTATATAACATTAGAAACTGAAGATAAAACTCCAAGAGTCACAGATTTTCCCCACCTTACTGTACTCCTTGTAGTGAATGAGGAAAAAAATAAAATCCCTGCACAGCTCTGCATATTATGGCTTTTCTGTGAATATTTGAAAGGACTTATATAAAGAATTAATAAGAAAATGACCATCAATATGAGAGGCAGGACAGGAGGGAAGTAGGTGTAAAGATACTCAAGAGATTTGATCCTTGCTCATTTCAACAAGAGCTGAGCTGACCCATATTTCTGAGTTGAATGGCTGTAGTCCATCCACATTTTAATGGAAGTTGCCATGTAGAATATTTTTAAATTCACAATTGATTTTATTTATTAACTATGTTCCATCAATGAGCTCACAACAATGTATGTACCCTATCTTCATAACAACCCTGAAAGGGAGATCAGGATGAAACAAAGTAACTGGGTTAAGGTCAATTATTACTCTAGTAATGAGTCTCATAGTTTGGAAGGGCCTCAAACTATGCATCCCAAATATCAGTCCAATACTGCAAAAATAGAACAGGACAAACACAGGAGTAAACATATGCAAAAGTGACATAATCTGGAAACAAATTCAGTTGCCCATATCCATATCTTTCAGCAGTCTTTATTTGAGAATGTTCTACCATTTCTTCAGCTGCCTTTAAAAAAATTCTCCCTCCACTTACCCTCTTTGTTCTCATCTTCAATGGCTGCAAGTTGTGTTAAAAAGAGTTTGTACACAACTAATTTAGCAGAACAGAGAGGATAGGAAGGTATGGAATCTTGCCTTTTCCAAAAAAGGTTCAGGCAAAAGCAAACTGCTGCAATGTTTCCTGATGTAAATTCTTCCTTATTAATAACATTTGCCATTTTCGACCTCATTACATTAATGAGGTTGTGTGGGGTGATCCACCAGCCTCCATGGTGAATCGGTGGGGCAGCTGGCAATCCCGGAGCCCTGCACCCCACCTCATCTGCACTGGTGCATCCCCATCATATGTCGGGAAGTGTTGCCATGTAGCTGCCTCCCCCCTCCCATGCTAGTCCCATTATTCCCAACAGAACACAGAAATTTCTTGCGTTCCGGGCAGAGTGTGATAGGATGCTTGCACCCCAGTTCATCGACAGAGCCCCACTGGAAGTCAGAGTTTGGTGTTGGGCTCTGTGGATCAACTGGGGCACAAGCGTCCTATGACACTTGCATCCCCCCATGTGATGAAGTCTTTTGACCACAATTTGATATTGCTTGATTATATGTGTCGCAGTTTTCATCTGTGCAATGCTGGACGGTATGCAAATCTTGGCTTGTGGGGGATTGTATTGAATAGGAGTTGAGGAAGACAGCATCATCCTTCTCTAGTATCTCAAACTACAAAACTGAGGGTTCAACTGGCATGGCAGCTCCTGTATCCACAAAGTGATACTTTCCTGGATTTCACATGTACAGTAGAATCTCACTTATCCAACACTCGCTTATCCAACATTCTGGATTATCCAACACATTTTTGTAGTCAATGTTTTCAATACATTGTGATATTTTGGTGCTAAATTCGTAAATACAGTAATTACTACATAGCATTACTGTGTATTGAACTACTTTTTCTGTCAAATTTGTTGTCGAACATTATATTTTAGTGCTTAATTTGTAAAATCATAACTTAATTTGATGTGTAATAGGCTTTTCCTTAATCCCTCCTTATTATCCAACATATTCGCTTATCCAACGTTCTGCTGGCCCGTTTATGTTGGATAAGTGAGACTCTACTGTATATGCAAAATTGCATAAAATAGCAAACTCTATTGAAATGAAGACCTTCTGGCTCAAGAACACCATAGCAGTGCCCCTGAGGACCTAGGAAATGCCTACAGTGAATGTATTTTGTTGAACATGGACAAATGAAACCACAGATACCAGTCCTATAAATACACTGTTTGCACTGTATTATAATGACATACTGTGAAAGCATCGCTGATCCCATGATGTTCCAGTATGGCTTAATTAACCTGATCAAGTATCATACCTGGTGTGTTATGCTCAGATGTCACACTCAGATAGAAGGGACTGATTTTCAGGTGCCCCACCTTGTAAAAAATCATGATACCAGCAACCAATGTCATGTATTTTCATTGAATAGCCTATAATTTTAACTTCTCATTCCTGTCAGAATAAAGGAAATATATTTAGGAGAGGGGTATCTCTGCTTCTAAACGAAAGTTTCCATTCAATGTTCAAATCAAGCTTTGCTTTTTATTAATATCAGACAGCTGAAAACTGTTATATTATCCAGGGAAATTTGAAATACTTTAGGGAATTTGCTGAGTAGTTAAACTAAAGTTTCCTACCATCATAGAAAAAAGAAACTATTTCTAGTGATCAAGGGGATGCAAATAAGCATGACTGACAGGGCTAAAGCTTACTAGTACAACATCGGTCTATTAAATGTACAGCTTAAGCAGTGAAAAAATATCAGAGAATAAATGCAGCTGTGCTCTTTTCCCTTTGGTCTATATTTAATAGACCAAAGTTATGTATATTTAATAACTAGCTTGCTATTTCTAGTCATGGTCTCAAAAGATGGGCAAGGGACCTCCAACAAGCAACAATGATTGTCAATTAAAATGGAAGAGGAAAGTTGGAATTCTGTTAAATCATTTGCTGTTCTTTTAAAATATGTGTCTTATTTTCTCTCTGCACAATATGCAGTTTTTGAAAAGAGACATTATTTTCCATTTTGGAACATCCTTAGGAATGCATCATCATTTCTCATTTTGTAATTCTAATTGCCTTATTACCATATAGAACCAGTATATATTTCCCACGTAGATCCCTAAAACATTTAAAATATATGAACACACTAGGGGTGCATCTACACTGAAAAATTAATGCAGTTTAACATCAGTTTAACTACCATGACGCAGTTCTATGGCATCCTGAGATTTGTAATTCAGTAAGGCACCAGTGGAACCCCGGTGGCGAAGTGTGTTAAAGCACTGAGCTGCTGAACTTCCAGACCGAAAGGTCACAGGTTCAAATCCCGGGCGTGAGCGCCCACTGTTAGCTCCAGCTTCTGCCAACCTAGCAGTTCGAAAACATGCCAATGTGAGTAGATCAATAGGTCAATAGGAAAGGTACTGGTGCTCCATGCAGTCATGCCGGCCACATGACCTTGGAGGAGTCTACAGACAACGATGGCTCTTTGGCTTAGAAATGGAGATGAAAACCAACCCCCAGAGTCAGACATGACTGGACTTAATGTCAGGGGAAACCTTTACCTTTACCTTTACCTAAGGCACCAGCACTTTGGCAGAGAAGGCTGAAGACCTTATAAAACTACAACTTGCATGAATCCATAGCATTGAACAATGAGACTTAACTGTATTAATTCTACAGCATAGATGTACCCTTGTGTTTCACAACAGGAAATCTGATTCTACTTTTAGATGTTGAGTCAGCAATTTCCCTGTTTTTCAAATAACCTAAAATTACCTGTAAATGTATGCGGAAGGCCAGGTAAAATGTAATTAACAGTTTCTGCTATACTTCATTAATTCTACAGTGTAATCTCCTATAACAGACACATTGACACTGACAACTTTCAATAAGAAGAGTATAACCTTCAAATAGTATGATACTAAAATGTATTTTCATATGACTGATACTACTAGGTACATGTAGTTTGAACTATCTGGTACTTATTCTACAATGACTGCAGAAGTAATGCATTATATTTTATATGTGTAGTCTTGTGCAAATATAAATATGCAGACATGCATGTTTGCAGGTGCTGATATCTTGCATTGATTCACAATGCATCACAACTATCACCTAGAACAGTGTTTCTCAACCTTCCTAATGCTGCGACCCCTTAATACAGTCCCTCATGTTGTGGTGACCCCCAATTTTGCTACTGTTATGAATCATAATGTAAATAATTATCTGATATGCAGGATGTATTTTCATTCACTGGAACAAATTTGGGACAAATACCCAATACGCCCAAATTTGTATACTGGTGGGGTTGGGGGGAATGATTTTGTCATTTGGAAGTTGTCGTTGCTGGGATTTATAGTTCACCTACAATCAAAGAACATTCTGAACTCCACCAACAATGGAACTGAACCAAACTTGGCACACATAACTCCCATTGCCAACAGAAAATACTGGAAGGGTTTAGTGAGTTTTGGAGTTGTAGTTCACCTACCCCCTGAGAGCACTGTGGACTCAAACAGTGACAGATCTGGACCCACAAACACTCAATATGCACAAATGTGAACACTGGTAGAGTTTGGGAAAAACAGACCTTGACATTTGGGAATTGTAGTTGCTGGGATTTATAGTTCACTTTCAATCAAAGAGCCCCTTGAACCTCACCAATGATAGAATTGGGCCAGACATTCCACGTAGAACCCCCATGACCAACAGAAAATACTGGAGGGATTTGAGGGGAATTGATAGTTATTTAGTGGACATGTAGTTCACCTAAATCCAGAGAGTACTGTGAACATAAACAGTGATGGAACTGTACCAAATTTGACACAAATACCTGATACGCCAAAATTTGAATACTGGTGGGGTTGGTGTGTGTGTGTGTGTGTGGGGGGGGGGGGTGATTTTGTCATTTGGGAGTTGTAGTTGCTGGGATTTATAGTTAACCTACAATCAAAGACCACTCTGAACTCAGCCTACAATGGATCTGCACTGTCTTTTTGCAAAAAGGAAGAGAAGGACAGGTAGAAAGATCTTCAGCCTTCTCTGCCAAAGGGATTCCTAAGACCATCAGAAATATGTATTTTCTGATGGTCTTTGGCGACCCCTCTGACAACCTCTCATGACCCCCCCCCCAGGGGTCCTGACCCCCAAGTTGAGAAACACTGATTTAGAGTTATTCTGTTGATCTGCTGGTGCAACTGTGTTGTCTTTCCTGAGCGTTTAACTTCCAAATCATTACAAATTTGGATTAGTCTTTGATCTGTATTAGCTATTAGGGTGCCATCTTTAGTGTATATCATTCTGTTGTACAAATAGTGCATACATACATATGCACAGATAGATACATACAGACAGACGCATGGTGCATACATACATACGGTCTGTATGTTACAAATTTTTGAAAATGCAGATTGCAATGCTAAGTGCAGAAATAAAATGCCTTTCTTTTTTAGGGAACCAAAATGTCTTACAATACTAATGAAAATCCTAAATAGCAGATCATAAGAAATAAGCAGGAATAAGGGCAGATTTACTAACTGGTTGAAGGCAGGTGGTGAAGGAGCCCAAAGGATGTTTACTCGAAAGATGTTTCCACATTCACAGGGCTATCATTAGCATGAATGGGAATATAACCTTGCATATTCATGAGCACTGCGTGAACATTGCAGTGCATACAGGAAGCCTGATTAGTGCCTGCTTCTGTCTATGAATGAATTTAAGTTTGATGAGAAAAGGTGAGCATTAAGTGCCATTTTTCTTTTTTAAAGTCTGTAATTATTCTGTTTGATTGTTTGTTTGTCTCTGCAGACATTCCCGATGGGGTTTGGAGATGGACAGCTGTATCCCTGGACAGATGGGTTGAGAAGAAAGGACTGGCATGATTACGAAAGTATTCAGAAAGATGCCATGCGTTCAGGTGGGCTGCTTAGAGAAAATCAGCATTTTTCTTTGTCCTTTGCACCTTGGGATATTTTGTTATTATACCTGGCTAAACAATATCTTTTTCAAGCCCTTTGAAAGACATTCTGTGTCTCATACTATGCTGGTACTTAAAAATAGATTCAAATTAGAGAATTAAGATCAGGACTTGCCATTGCCTGAGCTGCTGCCACATCTCTCAGAGGAAAATAATCCTGTTCCAATTTCATTTTTAATAGTTGAGGTTTTGTCACTTACATCCTGTGGATTCTCTTGTATCCCACTTCCAATATCTTAGTATACTGCATGCTTCTCTGCCCGTTTCGTTCACAAAGATTTATGAAACTACTTTAAGAGAGGGAGTGACTGACCCAGAGGGATGGAAAGAATATATTGCCATATACAAAAATGGTCAAAAATGGTTTCTCGAGTATTAAGAAACACAGATTAATAGAATCTAGGGTGGATGAGAATGTTCACAGTACACTTATTCTGTGCCAATTCTGCACAACTTTTGTTCAGAAAACAACATTTTGTTTGAGACTTTTCTGCACATGTTGTTCTCTGTGCACATGTTGTTGTCTGCAAAAAAAGTTGTGTAACTGTTTCAAAGAATATGTTCAATAGTAAAAAATGATTTTTTTTTCAGTTGGAAGAAAATTGCTACTATTACTCAATGCTTCCTTTAAGAATTAAATTAGCAAAGAATTGCATTAGTATTGCTCCAAGGTAGTGGTGAAGTACCTAGAATCCTTTAGTTTGTTCCTCTTAACATTAACTCTAAAGCTACCTAGCAAGGAATTCCAAACTACAAGGTAGAGCCATGACCAATAAAGTTATATTGAACTGATATCTACATAATTCAGATATACCATTAGGTTCAGATTCCCACTCAACCATTCATTGGCCACCTTGATTCAGTCTCCGTCTTTCACATTTTGGCTACACCTGTACTGTAAGATAAATGCAATTTGACCACATTTTATTGTCATAGTTTAATGCTATGAAATACTAGGTTTGTCATTGTTGAGATACCAGCACCCTTTGGCAGAGAAGGTTAAAGTTCTTGTAAAACTTACAACTCCCATGATTCCATAGCAATGGACAATGACAGTAAACATTACTTTTACATTGCAGATGACTCCAAGATTATCACATGAGGTTCCTGTGTGGACAATAGGGCACCACCCTGAGATATTTGAAGTGGGATAAAAGGGAATAGAGAATAAAAGAAGACAGTACAAAGAGGTGGGAAGTTCTTTCTAATCCCCCACATACACACACACTTACGCTGCTGTAATAAAACTTCAGCTGTTGAATAGTACTGCTTTACTTTCTTCCCAGAGATGTGGCAGGTTGCTGCAAATCTCAGGATTGTATAGGATGTAGTCATGGCAGGGAAAATGTCGTAAGGGCAAGGGCAAATCCCCCCCCCCCCGCCCCACACTGACCAGAAGAAAGAGTGTCACACATAAAGTTGGGATAACCAAAGGCTACAACTTCTTTATTGGTTACAACTGAAAACAGGGTTGGCAGCCAAAAATGGATCCTGAATCAAGGTATTGGACGGCCCACTACTGACCGATGCACAAAGATGATGGGGACGCATTGCAGCTTCCCATTCTATCTGCCCTGGAACGCCTGCACTACTGCACTCCCTAGCAGCCACGTGACAGACCTCCTCCCCTCCCCACCCCACCCAAAAGCTCACATACTAGATCCAGGGCTCATGCCAATCGCCCTCAAGATGTGACAAAAATACAAGAAAGAAACAACTACACATAATAGCAACAACTGGGTAATTTATCAAAGCGCTATATTTGTTATGTGTGTAGACACACCTTGTATTCTGTGTCTTTCCTCAGTCAAATATACAATTGCTAACTATTGATGGTCAACAACAAGGCCTTATTTTCTCTTGTAGGTATTTATTTTAAAAATGAACATAATACTGGACAGCCCTTGAAATAGCAGACAATTTCAAAAGCAGGTTTGCTCTCTGGAAAGCTGGACATATGGCCATCCTATCTGTTTCTTGGTGAAGTTTTCCAAATGGCTGCAAAAAGCACAGGCTTCCATAAAATATCTCTCAAATTGGGATCTTGTTACAGCTGCTTGCTACATAAATTAACCATAGCATACTAGCTCAGGTTCATGTTTAGCATAGTATAACTGAATAAAACCTCAGAAAAGCATAATGAACTCCAGGCCAGAGCTGGCACTTTTCCTTTCTCAAGCTGAGTTCGGCTTCATCATAGTTGACATACGGAGAACATAAAAAAATATGATCAGTACCAACTGCTGGTGAGACATAGAAAAGAAGCTGCCAGCTAATTGCTCTGACACCTTTCCTGCTGTTTGAAGTGTGAAGGGCAAATAGCACTAAATAGAATGTGTAAATTTTAGTAACACCAGTGGAAAGTGAAGCATTTTTCAGAATTGCATTAACCTAAACAATGACAGTACATTTCCATTTTCTAAGAGTCAAGCAGGATCAATGTGATCTAGAGGAGATAGGGTGCTTTTACACTGTAGAATTAATGCAGTTTGACACCACTTAAACTTCTTTGGCTCCAATGCTAAGAAATCCTGGGCTCTGTAGTTTGGTGGAGCATTAGCAGTCTTTGACAAAGAAGGCTAAAGACCCTGTAAAATTATAACTTTCATAATTCCATAGCATGGAGCCATGGCAGTTAAAATGGTGTCAAAATTGCATTAATTATACAGTATAATGCACCTAGAGTGACAGATAAGGTTGGAGACAACTCAGATTTAATTCCCCACTTGTCCCTAAATCTCATTGAAATGCAGTGAGATGAGGAGGGTGATAGTTATTATTTTTTTACCTTGTTTAGTGTTATCGATCTAGACTGTAACTCTGATATTTAAATGGTTTTTGGCAGCCAGTCAACTATGTGCCATTGATTATTTTCACTTGTATCCAATGTTGGTCTATATTAGCAAATATTAATATAGGGGAAATATTTAAACACTCACAAAATATCATAGAATACTTTCACAACATCAGAAATTGTGCCTTAGCAATAATAAATGTTCCAGTTTCCAACTCAGTATTACTTTATACCAAGGTTGTCAAATTCATTTTCAACAAGGGCCATATCAGCCACATCAACTGAGGGCCACATCAGCCTTCAAAGGGTTGTAATTCTAAGAATGTATAAATGTAACTATGTTCTCCTGGCACTGAAAGCCTCACGGGCCACATGAAATGATATGGTGGGCCAAAGCTGGCCTGCAGTTCTATTTTTCACATGGGTGCATTAGACCTTTCTTACTATCAGACGTACGTAATAATCTAAAGCAGGGGTCTCAAACTTTTTCAGTGGCAGAGCCCTGAAAATAGTTTCTCATGGAGCCCCAAGAAATGTTCATACATTGTATTATATATAATGTATATATAAAATGTATATATATCAGACATGAGCAAACTTTTGGATGCATTGTGTTTTAAAATTTTACAAACATGGGCTGGACCAGTGGCAGATGGATGGAGAGTGTTTGTGTAAACTAATTGAAAAAAATGAACAAATTCTTTTGCACACTGCACATATCTTGTTTGTAGTGAAAAGGGGGGGGGGGGTAAGAACAATACAATATTTAAAATGAAGAACGATTTTAACCAATGTAAACTTAACAGCATTTCAATGGAAGACCCCAGGGGCCATCCAGTCCAACCCCCTTGTGCCATGCAGGAAAAGTACAATCAAAGCACCCTAAACATTCAGGCTTTGTAATAATAATAATAATAATAATAATAATAATAATAATAATAATAATAATAATAATAATAATAATAATAATAGCAGCAACCACAGAGGCCAACTAGTCCAGCCACCTTCTGCCATGTAGGAAAAGAACAATCAAAGCACCCCCGAGCGGTGATAGAGGAATAGGGTTTTGGAATCAAGAAAAGTGAGAGGAAAAGGCTTTTGGTGGCAGGGGGGGGGAGAGGAAGGCACAGGAAAAAGGAAAGAAAGCTTGGAGTGGAGGAGGAGGGAGCCACGGTACCCTCAATGTGCTTCGCAGAGCCCCTAGGGCTCCACAGAGCACACTTTGAGAATCAGATATAAGTGCCAAGTTTCTTATCTAGGTCTGGATAAACTGTTCAGCTGACAGATTTATAGCTTAGTAAATTTCATTATAGTGAGGATGGTGATGTGTGTCCTTCTTTGTGGCAGTATCATGTTTTAGCTAAGATTCCATTGCCATTATCTCTGAGAGCCCTTCACTAGTGCTATTGCTTAGTAGCTGCTTGGCATATTTAGTCCTCAACGAAAGCCTGACATGTGATACCCTACCAGAAACATTGCTACCATCAGGATAACCTCTTGGTTCACAGTTGCATGAAGATCCACCATTGTGGAAAAATACTGCCATTGGTGGATCTACCTCAACTTTTAATGAGAGGCCTAAATAGGAATTCTTTCTCAGGAATTTCACAGAATACATAACAAACTTGTTTTATATCTTTTAGCGAGAACCCATTGTGGATCGCTTTTTGTCTTTGTTTTTCTTCATTACCTTTCACATATTTACATCTTAAATTCTTGATTATTTAACCTTTAACATTTTCAGTTTATTTTCAGTTTAGGGTGCATCTATGCTGTAGAATTCAAGAAGTTTAACATCACTTCAACTGTCATGGTTCAATGCTATGAAATCCTGGGTGTTGTAGTTTGGTGAGGCACCAGTATTCTGGTAGAGAAGATCAAAGATATTGTAAAACTATGACTCCCAGAACTCTATAGCATTGATCCGTGGCATTTAAAGTTATGGAAAACTGCATTAATTCTATAGTGTAACTGAACCCTTAGTGTTTCACATAGGAAATCCAATTCTACTTTTAGAAGCTAAGTTAGCAATTTCTCTGTGTTTCAAATAAACTAAAATTACCTATAAAATGTTTAAGGAAGGACAAATAAAATGTAATTAAAAGTTGCTGTTATGACAAGAGTTAAAAGATTACTTTGTAAGTTCAAGTTCATTTTTATGAACCCAGAATACAAGTTGTATGATCAGCTGCATCTATATTTTCCAACATCTTTTTTGTTATTTCATCATTTTATAACCAGTCATTTGTTGCAGTACACAGAAGTCAATCATTTTAGTGCAGCTGGAGCATCACAGCTTCATTCTAATGAGAAATCAGTATTAACCTAAAAATAATCCCTCGTTATATCCCCTAAGGTATGAAATTAATAAGAGGAATTACATCTCTTGATTAGGAACTTGTTTAATATACTTTCTGTTCTTTTTTCGAACAAGCAAAATCATGTCACGCTGACAACCTCTGCTCCAGTGCAGTTCTTAGGAATCACATTTTTTTAATGCAAAGGTCAATTAAGAATACTCAGTCAATATTCAGAGAAGAAAATGTCATTCATAACTTTAATATGCAGATGTGATTCCCTTTGATGCCCTTGTAAACAGTTGAGACCTTGTAAAATTCTCTGGAAATACAACCATTGACTTTCACTTAGTCATTCTGACTGTGGCTGTAAGCTATTGTGATCTACTGTTTTGTTTTGATATTGTGTTGTCACCAATGTTTATATATTTGACTTGTATTTTATTTGTTATAGCACTAATATGTACTGTTTTGTAAGCTGCCTCGAGTCCTTCTAGGAGATGGTCGTGGAATATTAAAAAGTTTTATTATTGCTATTATTTATTTACTGTACAGCCGGGGACAACTGCACCTAAGCACCATCTATAGTCCTTTGAACTATAGGATCACTAAGGCCCCTTCTACACTGCCATATAAAATCCAAATTATCTGCTTTTAATTGGATTATATGGCAGTATGAAGGGGCCCTAACCCTACGATGTGTGACATTTCTCACCATGTCAAATTAGATATATGCTGTTGTTACCTGAACATACTAGTAGATGCACATTGGTTACCTATTACAAATTACCATTTGAAACAAGTTCAAATAAAGTTTTTTTTTCAAATGTTGCTATTCGATTTCCAAAAATAAATGATACTGGCAACAAACTTTCTCAAACTCTTTTTTTTCTTATTAGTTTATTTTTGAAATATTTTCAAGCCATGGATGACTTCACCCATGGATACAGAATCTATAGCTGCAGAGGGCCAATTGTATCTATTGAATTTGGGAAGTTGGAATAGCTGAGAATTTCATTTGCTTCATTTCCAATAAGGACTTCCCAAACTCTTTATCATTTTTCATATAAGTAGAAAGCACTTGAGGTCAAATGAGGGGAAATCAAACATGGGAGAAAGGGAAGTTGACAGTTTTTCCTATTCCCTTAGTATTGGACAATGAACATCTAATGTGCTAGCTTGTCACAAGACATAAATACATAATTTTTCCTGTAACTTCAAGAGAATTTTGCCTGTATGCTTACCTCTGTTGTAGGCAATGTATACTTGTTAATGTCATCTCCATGCATACATAACAACTGTGCAAGAATGTCCAAAATAGCTGTGGGTGCTTCTTGCACAGAAAAATATTCAGAAAGGTGAAAGTTCTAATTACTCAATAATTATTTTTGCAAGAGTTTCTTGATTATATTTTTTTAGTTTGTTTTCAAATATTTTGAAATATTCTTTCCATTTCTACTCAGCCTACTGTGACCTGATTGGAATGTTGTGTTTCCCCCCTTTATTTATTTTGGTATCTTTAGGTTTTCTCTAAACCTTGGATTTTATCCTCAAAACCTTTTGATAGAAATATAAATTTCACTTACTTTGTTCTTAAACACACACCTGAATAAAAAATGTAGTAGTTGATCACTTTTTCATGAATTGGGACATTATTTTAATCAAGAATGTCAGAATTTCTATATTTATATTCTTCCTTAAACAACCAATAGATACTTCTTGGAACCCCTGGGAAAAGTTGCTTGGAGTTTTGGGATTTAGTGTCACTAGTATGCTGATGCAACCAATTCTATCATTCCTTTCCATACAACTCAAATGAAATTGTTTCTGGACTAAACCAATATCTGCGGTTAATAATGGACTGAATGGGAACGAGCACATGGTCAGATTACACCTCATCGCGATTACTGTAATACATTCTACAGAGAACTACAGCAGGTCCAAAATGTGGCCAGTCTGTTGACTAGAACAGATTTCAGGGACTATATGATTTCCATATTGAAGCAGTTTCGCTGTTGATTCTTTTTAAAAAGAAAACTTTTGCAGAATACGATTGTTTTAAATTATTTTAAATAGCTCTGGAGAAGATGGAGCATACATTTATAAATAAATGTAAGAAGGACAGATTCCTCTGAGTGCAACGAATTCTTTATCCTTAGCTTACATGACATGAGCAATGTGATTTCTTTAGTTTTTCATTTTTAATTCAGAGTTTGGAAAGAGTGGCACAGCCCTCAGTCATTTGAGTAATACTAGTCTATAGACAATAGTAAAATGAAGCAGTTTCACTTGAAGGCTTACAAAGATATCATTCAGTTTCCAAATTAAGACAGCTCAGGTTTGATTATAAGTCTTCTTTGTCAAGTCTATTTGGCACTGGCAGCTTTTGTGTCCCCACCATTCTGTATTTCACAGACTAATGAATAGAAAAGTGATTGAATCTGACAAAGTTGCATTATATTATAGTACGTTCTGTCCAGTATTCCATTTCTTCCATTAGCTATTCTCTGTGGACAAAAATTATATGCTTCATTTTGTGCAATAATGAAAATATTCAAGAGGAAACTTTCTGGAATCATTTAGAAGCACATTGTGCCTGTCTGCTTTTTTTAGAGCATGCTGTTTAAGACAGGTCTCAGAAAGAAATGTGTTTTTTCAATTTGTCCTAACTTGGATTGAATGAAATCTTAGTGAAATCTTCTCAAAATCACTCACAAGGCTCCACTTACTAAGATAAATTAAAGGCTTCATTTTCTCTAAGGACAAATGTAAGAATATTACATTAGTTGGTGATTTTGTCCATATACAAGGAAGACAAATTGTTGCAGTTCTCCCTCATAATTCCACAAAGGAGCACTTTTTATTCATATGTGATGTAAAAAAAAGCAAAAACCTACATGTCTAAAATTTACATGTTAACCTCCCAAAATGTAAAGGTACATTATGTAATATTAATAAATTAGTTTTGAGGCTCATTGTGGATAAAGAACACGATAGTAAATATAGATTACAGTGGACCTCCCTATCCATGTCCAGAACAGCTGTTTCAACCACCCATGGATTGTAGTGCCCTATACTTAAAGAGGTGAGGGTGTGAATGACATGCACTAAAACATCTATGCACACATCGCCATTTAATAATATGGGATATAACCCTCTCTTGGTTTTTGTGGGTTTTTGTTTTGCATTCTCAGAAGGTAGTGGAATTGAACCTTGATGATCTGGAGGCCCTATTTTTACTTCTTTGATACGTAACAGCAACAAGAATTTTGTTTGTTCAAACTACAATAAAAGCCTTTAATTTGATCTACTACCGATCAAATTCCTGATCACTAGTCCTTCCCAACTAGAGATCTTGACTAGGCTCCCTTTAGTCTGCCTTGACTAAAGATTTTGGTCAGGCCTGTCTCCTCAGCCCTTCTTGACTGAAAAAGCCTCCAGACAAGCACTCTTTGGCTTCTTTTTAAAACTCCCACTTTTTCCTTTTCTTGGCTCCGCCCACTTCTCCCTCTGGTGAGCTAGCCAGCTCCGTCTCCTTGGTAACAGCACTAGTGTGGATTGAAACAAGATGGCTTCTGTTTCAGCTACTGTGTCAACTAAACACAAATACATACTCTAACAGTTAAAATTAAACACAATAACTATGACTTCTCCACAGGGCTATTGATAAAATAAATAAAGCTCCTGGTCCAGATGGGTTTTTAGCCAAGTATTACAACTAATATAAAGAAGAATTGACTCCAATCCTGCAGAAAGATGAGATCCCATACCCTTGGGCAGAGGTGAATATACAGTTGTTATCATCTCAAAACAGGATAGAGATGCGGAACAAGTGAAGAACTATAATCCAATCTCATTACTAAATACTAATAAACTTATTTGCAGAGATTTTACAAACAGATTAAAAAGAATTTTGGTTAAAATCTATACACATAATAAAAGTGAAAGTGATAAATGTGTATCACATCCTGAATCAATCTGTCAACCTTTTGCTTGTGAAACTTGGTGGTTGCTGTCACAGGATGTCCAACTCTTTATTTGTCACGCAAGTCAGATGTTCCCACCTCAACATCTTTAAACTTACTCACCCAACAACGCACAGTACTCACATCAACACAATCACCATAAACAGCTTGCATTCTGGGACGTTGTATGTATTCCGGGCTGTATGGCCCTGTTCCAGAAGTATTCTCTCCTGACGTTTCGCCCACATCTATGGCAGGCATCCTCAGAGGTTGTGAGGCATGGAGAAACTAGGCAAGGAAGGTTAATATATATCTGTGGGAAGTCCAGGGTGTGAGAAGAGTTCTTTGTCATTTGGAATGTTGCGCGAATATTGTAGTTACTCACTCTAATTAGCATTGGAAAGGTTCGTCACACCCTGGACTTCCCACAGATATATATTAACCTTACTTGCCTAGTTATGTGGGAAAGGGCAAAGTCTCTTTTCTTCTTTTTCTTTCTTTTTCTTCTGGAATGCAAATTATTTTGATTTCATATTAGATTATTAGTGCAATAAACAAATAACCATATTTACTAGGCTTGATCGATCCATGAAAAATTTGATTCTAAACTCGTTTCAATACTAGAGGGGGCAGTTTTTTCGTTTTTGTTGCTAATAACGAATTTGGCCCCCAAAATTTTTCGAAATTAATGAAAATTCGTTATTTTCTAAATTAATTCGTTAATGGCGGACGCGCATGCGCGGTGGCCCAAAAACAGCCCGAAGGGGGGGGGACTTAGGGGGCTCTCCCGCCCTCATTTTTTGAGTGATCTTCTTCAAACTTGGTACAGTGGTAGAACACATTTAACACTGATAGCTCACCAAAATGTGGAACGTTTCCCTTATCCTCTGATTTTTGGCAAATTTTCATAGCTTTTATAATAAACCTTTTTTTAATAATTGCAGTAATCTGTTCCTGGTTTGAAAGTCTTATTTCCTGTTAAATTGGGTTGTCTTTACTGTGAAAGTCATTGTTCTACTTCAGAAACTTTGTTTTTGTGGCTGAAACTTTGTTAAATTGGTGTGTGTGTGATATATATTGTGTATATATATATATATAGTCCCTGCTTGTGTGTGTGTGTGTGTGTGTGTGTAGGTAAAGGTAAAGGTATCCCTTGACGTTAAGTTCAGTCATGTCTGACTCTGGGGGTTGGTGCTCATCTCCATTTCTAAGCCCAAGAGCCAGTGTTGTCCATAGACACCTCCAAGGTCATGTGGCCGGCATGACTACATGGAGTGCCATTACCTTCCCAGAAACACCCAGAAAATGGGAATTCCAGACAGGAAACAATCAGGGCCAGCTAATACCTCCCAACAAAGGATTCCCCCAGGTAGGAAGCAGCCAGGCTTTGAAGCTGCAAGGCTATTCAATGCTAATCAAGGTGACCAATTGCAACATTCACACTTGCCTCCCACAGACAAGAGTTCTTTCTCCCACCCTGGACCTTCCACAGATATATAAACCCCACTTGCCTAGCTTCGCATAGACGTCAAAACCTCTATGTCTGCCACAGATGTGGGTGAAACGTCAGGAGAGAATGCTTCTGGCACATGGCCATAGAGCCCGGAATACATACCACAACAGTGTGATCCCGGCCATGAAAGCTTTCGACAACACAACCACAGTATCCATTCAAGTTCATGTAGCGTAGTATGGAATGGAGACCTGTATTGGGGGGAGGGAGGGTGCGAATCTGGGCCCCTGGGAGCAGCCGAGGACGGGCCTGGCCCACACCCCCTCGCATCCCGGGCCTCTTCCTTCCTCTTCCTTTTGTTATTTAAACTATATATTGTGAAATTATGGTGTGTTTTTTTTCATGCGTGTTCTGTGTTCAAGATAGGGAGACCAAAGAGGAAAAGCAAGGGAGGGACGGAGGCCCCAACACTTCCGGCTCCCATGCGAACTCCCCCTTGTGTGCCTTGGAGGGTGGAGCATGCGCACTGGCTCTCCCTTTCTCTATGGCTCTTTTCAGGTCGCTTGGGAACCCGAAGTGCCTCCTCCCTTTGCCTTTGTGTCCAAGAAGGAGAGAAGGACGTTGCAAGGTTTGCATTGAGGGTGTTTCTCTGGTGGGTTTGGCTTGGAAGGGGGCTCATTAAGGCCCAATTAATTAATGCACTGAGCTGAGGCGAGGCGGCGGCGGCGGCGGCCATTTCCCCCCTCCGTCTTCCTCCTCCTCCTCGGCCTCCTTCCCCCTCGCCCCCTCCCATTGGCTGAGCCTCCCATTGGCTGAGGGGCAAAAGGAAAGGAGTTTGGGTGCTTTGCAAAAGCTTTTTTTTCTTTTCGAAAAAAACGAAGAAATAAGAAAAAACGGCCTCTCGCGATTCGAAACTGCGATATCCAGACGTGTGGACAACCAAGGTTCGATATTACTTCAAAACAATCGAAAAAAACGAATCAATAACGGTAAACGGGGAAAACGAATTATTTGAGCAAGCCTAATATTTACTAATGATAGGTGAGTACCACTAGGCTTTATTTGGAATGGAAATACTGAAAAGAAGCAGATTTGGCTAATTCTATTAAGATATGGCTGGTAACAGTTAATTTGTGGTATTTCTGATGACACCTTCCCTGATTCCACATGAGCTTAATATCAAGGCCTCCTCTTCCCCATAACTTGATTATTGGCTGTGGCAGCAACAGGAGTGGCCTCTTTTTGTAGTTTCATTAGGCATTGGAAGCATTCTGGACACACAGACCCCTGGGGTCTTGACATGTGCAGTGTTTCTGCCGCCTAATGAAAGCCCCAGCAGCAACCTGTCTCATTAATTTTACTGATGTGAAATCATTACATTGGAAATGGTGGTATACTACTGCTATATTTTAGCCCAAGATATTTATATCCTTTTTCAAGTAGTTATTTTTTTAAAAGCAGTATGACTCCTGTGTACAGTGAAGGGTTCTTTACCAAGTATTTCCCTGTACATCAAGTTCTCTGTGTTCAGAGATGTGGTCACATTAGTAATGGCTGCTATATTTTACTGAGTATAATGACTTGTCCATCTAGCCCATACTGTCAAATCTGATTACCAGCAGCTCCTTGGGAATTAAAGCAGGACTTTGCCATAGTCCTTCTGGTGGCCTCCCACCAAAGTTATATCAAAACCTAAGCCTGCTTAGCTTTCAAAATTAGATCACACATGTTCAGGGTGGTATGGTGATTTTCAACAGCATTCTCTCCTCCTTTTCCTCTTTGTCTTTATATGTACATGTATGTTGCAGTATTGGGTGAGCAGTTGAAAGAGGTTAGAGACACATCAACTGTTGAGGGGATCCTGAACATTTCCATCTCCCCCATTCTCCATACTTTTATTTCATCCCAAATTATCAATAGTGTCCTCAAGCTTCTGGGGATGTGACCAAATATTTTCAAATGGGACATGACAATACATGGTCCAGTGGGGCTTTATGCAGTATTTCATAAACATTCTCACACAGGACATGACAGGAAACCAAATTAGGTGACCCTGAGCAAGGTCATCCTCAGACAGAAAAGCACTCTCTGAATAAATCTTGCCAAAATACTCCCTGTGTGCAGGTTTTTAGAGTCACCATAACTTGAAGGCACACAAGAACAACTCATGTTTCATAGGAATTAAGTGACAAAGGCATGAATGAGAGACAGCTATCAGACCAAGTGCAGATAAGACAAAATAATAATAAAGATAACAACAACAACAACAACAACAACAACAACAACAACAACAAAAAACTTTATTTATATACTGCTCTATCTCCCTGAAGGGACTTGGGGCGGTTTCCATGGTGCAAAACATCATACAAAACTTAACACAACAATGATACATCAATTTCAGTTAAAACAAGAGTCACGATCAGCTTCTTCGATCAAGGGAACGGGAATCATTAGTCAGGGCAATGCTGGCATAATCCATTTTTAGAGATACATAAAAACTTGTACACGTACCTTAGGGCCAGGAGATGGAAAGTCTGATTTGGGTAATGAGACTAAGGGAGGGAAGACTTTTAAAACTCCAACGCCATCCAGAGGAAGAAGAAGGCAGAGGAACTGACTTTAAAATCATTCTGTCTCCTGCTGCAGGCCTACTGCCCTCCTCGCTTTCCCTCAGCATTAGCTACTGAACTGAGAGTCGGTCTTACTGAGGTCCACTCATTATTTATATATTGCTGCTATAACAACCTTTAAATGCTGTTATAACAACTATTATGCAATGTGAAGCTTGGTTCCCCTGACTAGTTTACTAAGTTTATCATCTCTAATTGGTCCTGCCTTGGCACCTTATAATACCACATTGCACCATATTGAATTAGTTCACCATCATAATCCCCACTGCCTGCCTTGCACTTTAGTTAGCTCAGACCCCTATACCTATGCTGCTCATGCACCCTCTGCACTTTACAACTGCATTTGCATTTTGTATTGTTAGAGGGGGGTGGGGGAGGCTGGATGGTTATGGGGACTGCAGGGTGGGGGGAGGGAATGGGTGTGAAAGGATGCCAATCTATAACAGAAAACTAGTAAACCAAATAACATTGTTTGGACCAGGGGAAGAGAAAGGGAGAGGACAGCGTGATAGGAGAGGAGGGTGTTCTGATGGGAGGGGAGCCCCTATAGAGGTGGTGTCTGGGAGGGGGAGAGACCAAATCATTTAATTCAGCCTAGGGTTTTTGGTAGGACATTAATAGTTCCAAAACGGTCTCCTGACATAGCTAATCTGGGTAGCCAGGATGGTGGTCCCTCCAGGTTAAAGGTGGTGCTGTTTAATGCCAGGTCAGTGAACGGGAAGACATCTTTCATCCAAGATCTCATCTTGGATGAGCACGTAGACCTGGCATGTATTACGGAGACCAGGCATGTATTATGGAGACCTGGTTGGACGAGTTGGGAGGAGTTAATCTCACCCAGCTCTGCCCGCCTAGTTACTCCATACAGCACCAGCCGAGATCTGGAGGGAGGGGAGGTGGGGTAGCGGTGGTCTATAAGGATTCCATCCCCCTGACCAGGTGCCCCGTCCCGCAGTCGACCATGTTTGAATGTGTCCACCTGAGGGTGGGAGACCGGGACAGATTAGGGATTCTGTTAGTGTACTGACCACCCCACTGCACTACAGTCTCCCTGCCTGAGCTAGCTGAGGTGGTCTCGGGCCTGGCGTTGGAGTCCCAGCAGCTCATAGTGCTGGGGGACTTCAATGTCCATGCTGAGACCAGCCTCTCAGGTGTGGCTCAGGACTTCATGGCCACCATGGCAACCATGGAGCTGTCCCAATTAGTAACAGGCCCCACCTACAGTGCGGGACACACAATGGACTTGGTCTTCTATCAGGGATGGGAGAAAGGTGGTGGTGTGGAGGAGCTCACCATCGCTCCGTTGCCATGGACCGACCATCACCTGATCAGGTTTAGACTTACTGCGCCCCCCAGCCTCTGCAGGGGTGGTGGACCTATTAAAATGGTCCGCCCCAGGAGACATGGATCCAGAAGGATTCCTGACGGCTCTTGGGGGATTTCCCGCCTCCTCGGCAGGTGATCCTGTTGATGCTGTGGTCTCTCTCTGGAATGGAGAGATGACTAAGGCAATAGACACGATCGCTCCAGAGCGTCCCCTCTCGAGTAACCGAGCTAAACCAGCTCCTTGGTTGGCAACGATGAAGGGAAAGAAGAAGGAACTAGAGGGCGTGTGGCAATCAGAATATAACGAGTCAGACCGAACACGGCTAAGCTCCTACCTTAGGGCATATGCCGCAGCAATCAAAGCTGCAAGGAGAGTCCACCTTGCGGCCATCCGGCGGTGCTGTTCTGTGTCATCAGAGGGTTGTTAACTCCCACCAGTCAAGGTGGGAGCCCTGATAACTCGGCAGCCCGCTGTGAAGCATTTGCTCGGTTCTTTGCGGACAAAGTCGCTCTGATCTGCTTCGACTTTGACACCATATTAACGGCAGTCTCTGAGGATGTAACGAGTGCACCTGCTTGTCCAGTTTTGTTGGATTCATTTCAATTGGTTGAGCTTGAGGATGTGGACAAGATCCTTGGAGAGGTGAGACCGACCACATGCATCCTGGACCCCTGCCCATCCTGGCTGCTGAGAGAAGCCAGAGGGGGTTTGGCCGAGTGGGTGAAGGTGGTGGTAAATGCCTCCCTTCGGGAGGGCAAGTTTCCAGTGAGCCTAAAAATGGCTGTGATCAAGCCGCTGTTGAAAAAGCCATCATTGGATACCTCTCAATTCGGAAACTTTCGGCCTATTTCCAATCTCCCCTACTTGGGCAAGGTCTTGGAACATGTGGTTGCCTCGCAGCTCCAATGATTCTTGGTTGACACTGATTTTCTGGATCCGGCAGTCTGACTTTAGGCCGGGGCATGGTACCGAGACAGCCTTGGTCACCTTAGTCGATGATCTTCGCCGGGAACTAGACAGGGGGAGTGCTGGTTCTGCTGAATCTCTCAGCGGCCTTCGATACCGTCGATCACGGTATCCTTCTGGGATGCCTCACGGGAATGGGACTTGGAGGTACTGTTCTGCAGTGGCTCCACTCATTCCTGGAGGGTCAGTCCCAGATGGTGTCATTGGGGGATGCCTGCTCGGCCCCAGAACCATTGACCTGTGTGGTCCCGCAGGGCTCTGTATTGTCTTCCATGTTTTTTAACATCTACATGAAGCCGCTGGGAGAGATTATCCGGAGTTTCGGGGTGAGGTGCCATCTGTATGCAGATGATGTCCAGCTCTGTCACTCCTTCCCACCTGTCACTAAGGAGGCTGTTCAGGTCCTGAATCGGTGCTTGGCCGCTGTGTCGGACTGGATGAGGGCCAACAAATGGAAATTGAATCCAGACAAGACAGAGGTCCTCCTGGTCAGTCGGAAGGCCGAACAGGGTATAGGGTTACAGCCTGTGCTGGATGGGGTCACACTCCCCTGAAGGTGCAGGTGCGCAGTCTGGGGGTGATCCTAGACTCATAGTTGAGCTTGGGACCCCAGGTCTCAGGCTAGGGGAGCCTTCACACAATTAAAACTTGTGTGCCAGCTGCGACTGTACCTTGGGAAGCCAAACTTGGCCACGGTGGTCCACGCTCTTGTTACATCCCATTTAGACTACTGCAATGCACTCTACGTGGGGCTGCCTTTGAAGACTGTTCGGGAGCTTCAATTAGTCCAACAGGAGGCTGCCAGGTTAATAACTGGAGTGGTGTACAGGGAGCGTACCACTCCTCTGTTACACCAGCTCCACTGGCTGCCGATTAGCTACCGAGCACAATTCAAGGTGCTGGCTTTAGCCTATGAAGCTCTAAACGGTTCCGGCCCAGCTTATCTGTCCAAACGTGTCTCCCGCTACGACCCACCTCGAAGCTTAATATTGTCAGGTGAGGCCCTGCTCGCGGTCCCGTCAGCCTCACAGGTGCAGCTGGCGGGGACGAGAGACAGGGCCTTTTCAGTAGTGGCTCCCCGACTATGGAACACCCTCCCCAGGCAGGCTCCCTCCCTCCTGTCTTTCCGAAAGAGAACAAAAATGTGGTTATGGGACCAGGCATTTGAGCATGAGTAGCAGCAAAAATGAGATATGAATATATGACCTACTGACATATCCCACTTGGACATGGAAAGTGTCTTAAATGTATATTTAAATTTATAATTATGTATATTTTAATGTATATTCTTTATTTTATTGTAATTTTTAATCTCAATGGATTTTATGTGTGTGTATGTATGTGTGTGTGTGTATGTGTGTGTGTGTGTGTATATATATATATAGTAAGCCACCCTGAGTCCCCTGATGGGTGAGAAGGGCGGGGTAGAAGTGATGTAAAATAAATAAATAATCTTGGTCAAAAACCTGCCAAAACCACCAGTTTCAGCCCAATTAGGATACTGAAGAGGTGGGGATGGGTGAATTTCATATTCTGGCTTTTTACATAAATAGTCTCATTGTGCTGGTTATATATTTGCCAAATAAGGAGCAGGGAGAATTTAGGAAACTATAGACCTTGAAAACTAAGCATAATAATGCAATTTCATATGTATATGTAGTGTTCCATGAAGCCATTGTCTTTTTCATACCTCAGCTAATAGATTTGAATTTGTGAAGATAGTCCACTTCAGGGGTTTCTAATCTTCCTTTGTAATTTTCTTCTTCATAGACTGCAACCTGTAAATCACATACTGTGTTTCCAGGAAGGTTGAAATGTTCCACAACTAGTTTTTGAGTACTGCCATTTCTAACATCAGATTTGGCCATTAACTCTTTTGTGTAGAGTCTGTCCTGTTTGTCCAATGTAAAGGGGCAATGCTGGCATAGGACTGCATATGTCATACTGGAGGAAGAGCAAGTAAATGCACCTCTGATATCATTAGTGATGCCATTTTGGAGAAAAACTGGCTTCATGGTGCACAATATATATTAATGCAACAGTCTTTACTATTGCACATATAATAGAAATAAGTTTCTCATAGAGATTCTGAACCTTGGGAAACTGACTTTTGGTAAGCAGACTTTTGCTTTAATACATCACTCCTGTGAAAATCTGGAAAATTTCATATTACCTTATCAGCCCTTTGAAAATTTAGGGCAAGGGTCATGATTTTCATCTTTCCAGATCCTATTACATTCTATCCCCCCCCCCCCACACACACACACACACAACTATACAAATATGCTTTATGTCTGAGGCCTTAATACTAAGTTAGTGAAATTTGGCTGGACTGCAATCTGTTTTTGGTATCCAAATTTCAGTGGGCACCTAGATCCATTTTCAGGAGCCTCCCTAAATTGGCTAATGGGGGGAAAAAAGCCATTTTCAGCTTGGTAGCTGAAAGATCCGGGAATATTCAGCCCATTGACAGCAAGGCTCCCCTTTCTGTCATTTTTAAGGCACCAGACTTAAGAAACCACCCTTTCTAGGATCCTTTCCTCTTATATCCTTCAATGACACCTACCTCTTCACACAGGGCTAAATTCGATGGCATGCACCGGCTCCATCCTCCTTCACCCGCCGAGCTGGCCAGCTCCCATCATGCCTTCCAAGCCCCATTTTTTCCTTCCAAGCCCCGTGTTCAAACATTTCTAAGGACTGCTTTCCTCCCAAGCCCCAGTGTTAAAACACTTCTATGGGCTGCTTTCCTTCCAAGTCCTGTCATTAAAATATGTCTATGGGCTGCTTTCCTTCCAAGCCCCTGTGTTAAAACACTTCTATGGGCTGCTTTTCCATCCCCAGCCTTGGTGTTAAGACACTTTGGTGGGTTGCTTTCCTTCCTATCCCTTGTGTTAAAATGGGCTGCTTTCCTTCCGAGCCCCAAGGGAAGGAAGCCTGACTTCCTTGAGCCCCCATGGGGTGAACTCAATTCTGCCCCAGCTCACATTGAAGGCTATAAGTGTTATAACACCTATATCCTTCAATGAGAGCTGGGGAAGAATTGAATTCACCCCATGGGGACTCAAGGGAGTCAGGCTTATTTCCCTTCAGTAAATCACCCCCATATTTAAACAAACATCCTTCCAAATGCCCTTTCAAAGCCCATAAATGAAATTTCCAAAGGAAAAATTTGGAATTGAGTCCAAAAGCAAGATCTTTAGAGCAACGATAACACTGAGATAGAACACCGAGCTAGCTAGCACATGAACAGCTTTCTTCTTCTGATTGGCTCAGGCAGACAGCAGGCAAACAGGCAAACTTGTGCGTGCGGCTGCCTCCCTCCCCGCACTCCATGTGTAACCAAAGTAAAGTGAAACCAGCCATTTTCGGCAGCCACGTGATCTGTTGCGACTGGAAAAATGTGGTGGTGAAGCCCATGCCGTTATGGCTGTCCAAAAGAGCTAAAACAGCTGAAGCCTATTTTGAAAAATTGATCTGTGCACAATCCTACTTAATTCTATTTTATACAGGATCCCAGTAAGTAGGATTATATTCATGAAAGCTCATGGGACAATGAAAAGTAGTTAGTCTTAATGTGCTGCCATATATTTTTTTTATCTCCCCTTCTCATTTTTATGTCGACTCCATTCATTTCCTAAGGTTTTCTAGTTTATCCAATTCCTTCCTCTGTGATATAGCCCATAACACCCGGGATTCGTTGGCAGACTCCCATTCAGGGATGGGCATAATGGCTTATGGAACTTTCTGTCTCATCTGTCAAAATAACTTGATTGCCTTTGGGTACTTTACATTGACTTGATGTGAAATTGGATGCCACTGCTATTTTGCCTCAAGCTTCAAACTGGCTTCATCATTCAAAGCATTGTGGATATTTATCTTCCATATACATAGATTCAATGGTATTATCTAGCAAGAACTGTAAAATCTGGGAAGACCGTGAATAAAATATGTGTAGCTTCTGCTGCAAGCTAGTATTACAATATGAAAAGTATTAAGCTTGCCAGTATTCCTGAAGCCAAACTCCAATGGGCAGGTGACACTTCTTTAAATGGCAACATCTGTTGCTCAGAGGCAAGACTGATGTTTACCCAATCAGCTATGCAGCCAAGTAAGTGTTCCAACATCAATAGGAAATCCATTTTAAAATATCTGATCTCCCAAGGCAGATTGCAACCAGCCACCTGCAAACACTAGGTTTCTTCACTTACCAGAGTGCCGTCCCTAACTCTTCATTCGCTATCCTCTCGTAACCTAAAAAGGAGATATGCATATATTTTCTTGTGTGTGTGTGTGTGTGTGTGATTTTCAGAGGAATAAGCCCAGTGTCAGACAATACAGAGAAAATACAGAACTATGTATTGCCAGGTTTTTTCTTTCACGTTTAGAAGGTGGGATTTCAGCAGGCAAAGCTTTTCAGTCCTGGCACAGCTACGTTATTTTTTATGGTCAGTATAAAGGGTTTTTTTTTTTGGTTTTTTTGTTTTTGTTTTTGTTTTGTTTTTTGCTTTTCATCCTTTCTTAGAAGATAGGGCAACATTTTCCTCCAATTCAAATTTCAAAAAAAAAACCCAATGAAAACAAACACTTCCTTGGTTTTTAGAATAACACAGCCCAGCAAAAGGATCATAAAACTGTGCAAAATATATGCTGGTTTTACAGGGATTTGGCATTCTGAATCCAAACATGACCTCAGATTTGCTCCATCATGTATAGCTTTTTTACAACTTGCTATGATATTTTCATGTTGTAATAGGCAACTCAATGAGATTAGTATTGAATTTATAATGTAATTTTTAAAAGAGGTCTGCATAATATGAAATTTTAATTGCAGTTTTAAAAAGTCAGAATCAAAAATGCATTTAAAACAGCTAAAACGTTGAAACAAGATTTTCATCCCAGGCCTTAGAGGCATCTTGGCTAATTGAGAGTGGCTGCTTAACAATATGATATATTGTTCCTTAAGAATGAGATTTACAGTGTGCCCACACTGTGGAAATATTGCAGGTTGACACCACTTTAACTGCCATGGCTCCATCTTGCAAAATCCTGGGATTTGTAGTTTGGTGAGGTACCAGCACTCATTGGCAGAGAAGACTAAAGACACTGCAAAACTACAGATCTCAGAATTCTATAGAATGGAAGTATGGCACTTAACATAGTGTCAAACTGCAGTGTGAATAGACTTTATAGATAAAGCCATTTTCCTTCCTGAGGCCCAGGATCGCATGATACCCATTCATCACCTACGTAAGAAGAAACTCACCTTGACTGACAACTGAAACTTATCTCAGAGCACTTCCAGACAGCACCAAAATGTAGGTTTTAGAAGAGGGGCAAAAAAATCTAGACCTCAGAGTAGGTCCCCTCATAGACGTGCCAGTCTTCCCCCGCTGTCTTCACTGGCCTCTCTTCTGTGTCACAGGGTAAAATAGAGTGTAGACAGGGGACATCAACTGGAAGTTTGTTTTTTTAAAAAAAGTATACAATTATGCACTGATCCATAAGTGTTCATATGTGCATATCCTAATAGAATGAATACAAGCATATACAGATCAGTGTATAATTGTATACTTTTTTGCTGGATTTTTCCTTCCTCTAATTATTCATTAAAGCTCTGCTTACAGCTTTACAGTGTTTACAGTGTTAATTAAAGAGTTTCAGAGAGTTCTAATGGCTCTCTGTTCAGGCTTCCTTTCAATCAGCTGTGTGTCCGTTTGACAGCCCAGTTAGCTGATCGACTGTTTTGGGCTTTCTAAAAGGGATGGGCATCAGCTGGAGCAGTCTCCACAGGAGAGAGGAAAGGAGAACACATCTTTTCTGGCATGCAGGGTTACACAGACGTGCAAAGACCCGCATCTTTCAGCCAGAAATGGGATAAAAGGGGACCTTTTTATCCCATGGCTTCCCTCCTTTGTAGCAAATCAGTGCATGTTTTCTGCTGACATAATCTAGCCACCCCCCATATTGAAATGGGAACTCCCACTTCTTAGGCACTGTGTGGATGGGGCCTTAGTGTATGTAGTGGAGCAGTATTGTCCATCACACTTAAAAACTGCAAGGTAGATTAAGATGTGCAGATGAGCCTGTGTAAGCACCCAGAACATTTCTCCAATGTTTTACTGCTGCCCTCTGCTACATCTTCTTGGATATTCTGATTGAAGTCGGCCCATCCCTTTGTCTTAACATAGAAGTAGCCCTATACTCAATGTTTAAAAAATAATGTGAAGTATAAAATTTTGGATGCAGACAGCATCAGAGTCCCATGAAGCCCCACATTTACCAAAAGAAGATACATTTAAAAAGATCCAAGTAACTGTGGCGACTGTAACCTTTGGTTGCCACTCAGGCTGCAATTATTCTCCTGGAATGGTTTCTGTTATACCCTGTTTCTGAACCTTTGCTTTCATCTTTTCTAGATGGGGTTTAAAACACTCATTAATTACTGAAGACATTCTGCTATTTTAAGATGTACCATTCCTAGATTGCTACTGTGTTATGTTTGTGTTTTTAAACACTACCAACCAATCCCTTTACTGTCAAGCTGAATTCCATCACATTATCTGGGGATGTACTGGATTCCTTTTATCTATGCAGGTCAGCCAGTGATTGAATCCAACTGCAAGTGCTTTTTAATGTTGAGATAGGTTGTGCTTTTTCACAAGCTGGCTTGTTTGCTGTTTACAAGGCTTGGCTCTGGGAAAAAACCTATTGCCAACCTGTTCTTATGTTAAATGTGGAAAAGGCATTCTAGCAGTTGTGGCATTTGGTGATAAGTAGCTGGGCTAAATAGAAGATGTACTGTGCGCATCCCCCAGCTACAAAGCTGTGATTAGTTTCAGTTGGCTGCGGAGAACAGAGCCTCTTTGGTATGGCGATAGTGCTGTGACTTATACCAGAGTGTATACGGTTCCTTATCTCCCATCACACACTCTTTGGCATGGCAAACACACTGGACAAACGTAGACTGCAAGCCTTGATTTCCTTTCCAATCTAACACTGCAACATGTGCATATTCGGGACTAGATTAAGCCTTTCTTGTTCTGAAAGACATCCTTGTACTTCCATTGTAGCAGCTGAAGAGTGATGTTCCAAGTATGGATTTGTTTGCTTATGGAGCAGGAAAAGCAAAGATTCATGAATGCAGTCTTTGGCAACTTTGCATTTCTGTCCTGAGTGTGATGACCCATGGGCCTTGTAGTCCTGCTCAGGACATTGTAATCCCTGATGAAGAAGAAAACTTGGGTTTTTTACCTTCCCAGTCAGAACTGGAATCTTCTCAGCCAGATCTTTCCCAGGCAGATC
This sequence comes from Anolis carolinensis, assembly GCF_035594765.1. NCBI lineage: Eukaryota > Metazoa > Chordata > Lepidosauria > Squamata > Anolidae > Anolis > Anolis carolinensis. Next base: position 59,623,681 of record NC_085845.1, read on the forward strand.
TGGGAACCTTGCACCTGCAAGAAAGTTGTGTCCCAGAAGTATGTCAAACAAACCCAGAGCCCACATCTCCCGTGTTCTTGCGCCGTGAGTTTTGTAAACAACAGAGGGGTTTGGAAGCAGCTTCGCGCAGGAGTGCTAGAATTGCAGCTAAGAATGTAGCCAATTAAGACTGCTTTCCGTGAGAATCTTTAGGGAGTCAAACATCTGGTCCCAGAGTTTAGCTTTCGTTTCTGGTTCCCAGAGAACTGCTTCGGCGAGAAAGTTAGACTCTATATAGGTGTTTTACCCGCGTAGTAACTTCGCGGAGTCAATTCGTCAGCCTCCGGAGCGAGTTGTGTCTGGACAGCGCGCTCCGTTTCAAGCCTCGTTCCTGCTCAAGCCTTGCCCTGCTTTCCAGCCTTCGCTCCAGTTTCCAGCCTTTGTTTACCTACGGACCTTGCTTGTTTTCCAGGACTATGCCTTGCCTTGTATCACGGATTTTACCAAGTTATTCCACGGACCTTGTTCTTGTTCCTTGTTACCTTGTTCCACGTTTTAAGCCTTGCTTCAAGTATCAAGTTATTTCCTAGCCTTGCTCAAGTTTATGGACTGGGGGACCTTGTCATCTCCCCTCACTTTGCCTGGCAAAGTGAGTGTTTCGGTTATTGGATTACAACTTTGGAACATAATATTTCATATTGGACATTGCTTTTTTGGACTAATTTTGACCTTTCCTGAAAGGTCTGCTTCTGAACTAACTTTTACATTTATTTTTATTAATCTTATATATTTCCTTAATAAAGATATTAGATAGAATCTGGCCTCTGCGTATGGTTATTGGTGCTCTGTAGCCTGGGTCGTGACAGTTTGACTCCGCCACCCTAAGCACCAATTAACCTCGGCCAGAATGTCTACCGGAACCGTACCTGGGCCGAGCGGCCAGCCGATTACCTACACCATCGACAAGGATGAGGTGGATCGAATCCGTGATAAGCTCAATGCCCAGGATGGAGAAATAAAAGGTTTGAAGGAACGCGGAATCCGTCTACCGGCCATGGCGTTGCCAACCAAGTTTACTGGAGAAGCTTCTAAGGTTCATGTTTTCCGTCGCCAATGCCAAGCTTATCTAGAGGCCCGTGCTGCCGAATTTCCCCAAGAAGACATCAAGGTGGCATGGGTTTACAGTCTTCTAGACGGGCCAGCGGCCAACTGGGCGACGGCACTGTTCGACCAAGCCTCTCCACACCTAAGATCCGCGCAACGCTTCTTGGACCACCTTAAAGAGACTTGGGGAATCGAGGACAATTTGGAGGCAGCCGGTCACAAACTCCGTCGCCTCTTCCAAGGAGACAGACCCATGTCTCAGTACATAGCCGAGTTCCGAGTGCTGGCCCACAACACCGGCTGGAATGATGTAGCCCTCAGAGGACAATTCCGGGAGGGTCTCAACATCGAAATGCTGGAGGAAATCTCCAAGGTGGATCCTCCCCAGACCCTCGAAGCACTCATTGATCAATGTTTACGGGCTGAAGTCATGATTGCCAACAGGAAACAGTGGGTTCGAGGCCAGAGCGGTAGAGCTGGGGCAAAACCCCCCGCTCCCGCCAGCGTTCAGCCACGTCCAGTGTGGAGACCCCCACCACCAACCCCATACCCCAGAGGAAGCGAGGAGGTGCCGATGCAGTTGGGCAACGTGCGTCCCAGATTAGATGCCGCCGAGAAGGCTCGTCGTCAACGCTTAAACCTCTGTTGGTACTGCGGGAACGGGGGCCACTTCGCCAGAGAGTGCCCAGCCAAAGGGAAGCCCGCCGCCCGTCTTGCGGCGGCGTCCTCCACGGAGACGAAGGCGTCTGAGCCGGCTGGCACACAGCCGGCGGGGGAAGCCAACGACCGGGCGTAGAGAGGCTCGCCAACCCGGTCAAAAAACCCGTTCAAGAGCCGCCAACCGGGGTCCTGTTCCTTCTCGTGGTCACCTTATGGTCAGCAAAAAGGGGACCCGTCATGATCCACGCCATGATAGACTCCGGAGCCACCAACAATTTCATTGATAGAGAGTATGCCGACTCTCTGGGATTACAATATCATGATTTCAAGAATGCCCGTGTGGTGCAAGCCATAGACGGCCGCCCCCTCAAGACGGGCCCCGTAAGTCAGTGGTCGGAACCCACCAGGATGTGGATAAGGGAACATATGGAAGAGATTTCCTTCTTTGTTACCGAGGTTCCCCATTTCCCTGTGATTTTGGGAATTCCATGGCTGACTCTCCACGACCCAAGCATCTCCTGGTCCAACAGAGAACTGCAGTTTGCTTCACAGTACTGCCAAAACCATTGCCTTGTAGCCAAGGTCTGCCATGCCACAGACACCGAGCCCATCATCACCCTGCCCAAGAAGTACTCCGAGTATTGGGATGTATTCAATGAAAAAGAAGCCGAGAAATTACCCCCACATAGACCTTATGACTGTGCCATTGACCTGGTGGAGGGGGCCCCGATCCCGCGAGGGCACCTATACTCCCTGACTGAACCAGAGCAAGAAGCTCTCAGGGAATTCATAGAGACAAACCTTCGTAAGGGATTCATTAGACCCTCTCAATCCCCAGCCGCCTCCCCAGTGATGTTTGTGAAGAAGAAGTCAGGGGAACTACGCTTGGTGGTGGACTATAGAGCATTGAACAATATCACCAAGCGGAACAGCTATCCCCTGCCCTTAATCTCGGATCTACTGGATCGGCTTCGAGGAGCCAAGGTTTACACCAAGCTGGATCTTCGGGGGGCTTACAACTTAGTTCGCATCAGAGAAGGGGACGAGTGGAAGACCGCCTTCCAGACCAAATTCGGATTATTCGAGTCCCGAGTTATGAATTATGGATTATGCGGAGCTCCCGCAACGTTCCAGCATTTTGTCAATGACATTTTTCAGGACTATCTAGATAGGTTCTTGATAATCTACCTGGACGATTTTTTGGTGTTTTCTAGATCACAATCAGAACATGAGAACCACGTCAAAATGGTGTTACAACGATTGCGGGATCATGGACTTTATGCCAAGTTGGAAAAATGCGCTTTTGATCTACAAGAGGTAGATTTCCTTGGTTACCGTATCTCGCCTCTAGGGCTCTCCATGGATCCAGCCAAGGTTTCAGCAGTATTGGAATGGCGGGCGCCAACTAACAAGAAAGAGGTGCAGCGTTTCTTGGGGTTCGCGAACTATTACCGCAAGTTCATTCCAGATTTTGCCCGCTGGTCTGACCCAATCACTAGCTGCATCCGTGGAAAACAGCCCTTCCGCTGGACTGATCAAGCAGAGAAAGGGTTCCAGCAACTAAAGAAATTATTCACGTCCCAGCCAATTCTACAGCACCCAGATCCTGGAACCCCTTTTGTTGTGCAAGCGGACGCCTCTGATGTGGCAATTGGGGCTGTACTCTTACAACCGGTGGGAGACCACCTTCATCCCTGTGCCTTTTACTCCCGTCAACTAACCACACCAGAGAGAAATTACACCATTTGGGAAAAGGAACTACTGGCCATAAAGGCAGCCTTTGAAACTTGGAGACATTGGCTAGAAGGGGCCAAATTTCCCATTGAAGTCCACACTGATCATCGAAATCTAGAACATCTAAGAACTGCCCGCAAACTAAATCAGAGGCAGCAACGTTGGGCTTTGTTCTTTGAACGTTTTAACTTCCAGATTCATTATGTGACCCCAGCCCAAACCAAGCAAGCAGACGCCCTGTCACGTAAACCGGAATACGCTGCAGGACGCAAGGAGACCTTTGAATCCCAATTACTACAACCCGAGAACTTTGCCACGCTCACAGTGGGGAACACCAAATCCACTCCCATTGGTTCAACTTCCTCTACTCCAGGACCCATCTGTGCTCAAGAAATCAGGGCTAGTCAGCAAGCAGATGCCTGGGCGCAGGACCAACTTCGTCAAGGTCTGCATTTTCCCTTTTCGCTTAAAGATGGACTGCTATGCTATAGAAATCATGTTTATATCCCACCCGGACCGGGCAGGGAGAAAGCGCTTCGTCTGTGTCATGACTGCAAACCAGCAGGGCATTTCGGACTATTTAAAACCATGCATCTGATCCTAAGGGATTTTTGGTGGCCCAAGATCCGCAAAGATGTGGAAAAATATGTCAACACCTGCCCAGTATGCCAGCGCTCCAAGATAAGAAGGGAGAAGCCCTCAGGGCTTCTGCATCCCCTTCCTACCCCATCTCGGCCATGGGAAATAATTTCTGCGGATTTCATCACTGACCTACCACCTTCCTGTGGATTCACCACGATCCTAGTGGTGGTGGACCTTTTCACCAAGTTAGCCCATTTCATTCCCTGTGAAGGTCTTCCCACGGCCAAAGAGACTGCAGATCTATTCCTTCAACATGTTTTCAGACTACATGGATTGCCCAAGAGTTTAGTCACAGACCGTGGATCTCAATTCACCTCTCGTTTTTGGAAGGCACTACAAAAACTATTGGGCATAGACTCTCGCTTATCTTCAGCTCATCATCCCCAAACAGATGGGCAAACGGAGCGCACCAATGCCACTTTGGAGCAGTATCTTCGCTGTTATGTAAACTACCAACAGGACAATTGGGCTTCTCTGTTACCACTGTCAGAGTTTGCCTATAACAATGGAGTTCAAGCTTCTACAAAAGAAACGCCGTTCTTTGCAAACTACGGCTTCCATCCACGTTTCTTTCCCCCTGTCATTGAAACTTCAGAAGTTCCCGCAGCAGAGGATTGGCTGCAGGAACTCACAGCGGTACAACAACTTTTGCTCCAGCAACTAGACCAAGCCAAGGAGGACTATAAACGCCACGCTGACAAACATCGCCAGCCGGGCCCCGAAATCAAGGTAGGAGATCGGGTTTTTCTGTCCACTCGCTTTCTGCCCTCCCACCGCCCTTGCCGGAAGTTAGATGCCCGTTTCATTGGCCCCTATCCAGTGGTGGCGCAATTAAACCCCGTGACTTTCAAACTCCAACTTCCGCGTTCAATGCGCATCCACCCAGTGTTTCACCGTTCCCTGCTCCTTCCGGCGGATGGTGTGCGTCCTGATACAGACCAACCGGCCCCCCCTCCTGTTTTGATGAATGGGGAGGAGGAGTTCGAGGTTGAGGACATTTTGGATTCTCGCTTTCACCGCCGCCGCCTACAATATCTCATTGACTGGGTGGGTTTTGGCCCTGAGGAACGCTCTTGGGAAGACGCCTCCACAGTCCATGCTCCTGATCTAACCCGTCGCTTTCATCAGACCTATCCCGCCAAGCCGCGACCTCGCGCCTCGGGGAGAGGGCCCCAGTTTGGGAGGGGCCTTGAGGAGGGGGATAGTGTGATGACCCATGGGCCTTGTAGTCCTGCTCAGGACATTGTAATCCCTGATGAAGAAGAAAACTTGGGTTTTTTACCTTCCCAGTCAGAACTGGAATCTTCTCAGCCAGATCTTTCCCAGGCAGATCTGGGAACCTTGCACCTGCAAGAAAGTTGTGTCCCAGAAGTATGTCAAACAAACCCAGAGCCCACATCTCCCGTGTTCTTGCGCCGTGAGTTTTGTAAACAACAGAGGGGTTTGGAAGCAGCTTCGCGCAGGAGTGCTAGAATTGCAGCTAAGAATGTAGCCAATTAAGACTGCTTTCCGTGAGAATCTTTAGGGAGTCAAACATCTGGTCCCAGAGTTTAGCTTTCGTTTCTGGTTCCCAGAGAACTGCTTCGGCGAGAAAGTTAGACTCTATATAGGTGTTTTACCCACGTAGTAACTTCGCGGAGTCAATTCGTCAGCCTCCGGAGCGAGTTGTGTCTGGACAGCGCGCTCCGTTTCAAGCCTCGTTCCTGCTCAAGCCTTGCCCTGCTTTCCAGCCTTCGCTCCAGTTTCCAGCCTTTGTTTACCTACGGACCTTGCTTGTTTTCCAGGACTATGCCTTGCCTTGTATCACGGATTTTACCAAGTTATTCCACGGACCTTGTTCTTGTTCCTTGTTACCTTGTTCCACGTTTTAAGCCTTGCTTCAAGTATCAAGTTATTTCCTAGCCTTGCTCAAGTTTATGGACTGGGGGACCTTGTCATCTCCCCTCACTTTGCCTGGCAAAGTGAGTGTTTCGGTTATTGGATTACAACTTTGGAACATAATATTTCATATTGGACATTGCTTTTTTGGACTAATTTTGACCTTTCCTGAAAGGTCTGCTTCTGAACTAACTTTTACATTTATTTTTATTAATCTTATATATTTCCTTAATAAAGATATTAGATAGAATCTGGCCTCTGCGTATGGTTATTGGTGCTCTGTAGCCTGGGTCGTGACACTGAGTGAGAAATAAAGCACTGGCATACATGAACATTTTTAGATTGCATGTTCAGTGCATGAGTTATAATAATAATAATAATAATTTTATTCTTATATCCCGCCCCATCTCCCCGGAGGGACTCGGGGCGGCTAACATGGGGCCATGCCCAGACACGACAGCACAAATCAGATAAAACATTAAACCGAGCAGTAAAACTTCAACATGATTAAAAACAGTCATAAAAGTCAATATACACAATAATATTAAAATCCCGATTTGGGTCAAAAGATCCAGGCCAAGGTGCAAAGCAATATCAAGTTATCAGGGAGGGATAATTATACAGCAGGTGTAATACTTAAAGTGCTGAATGAATCCTAAAAACAATCCAGAGGGTCTACTGCTTAATAGGTAAATAACATGATCCCACAAGGATCAGTCAACGAAGGCCTTCTGGAATAGCCAAGTTTTCAGGCTCTTCCTGAAAGAAAGTAGGGTAGGGGCCTGCCTAATCTCCCTGGGGAGCGAGTTCCACAGCCGGGGGGCCACGGCGGAGAAGGCCCTCTCCCTCGTCCCCACCAACCGCAACTGCGAAGTTGGTGGAAGCGAGAGGAGGGCCTCCCCCGACGAGCGAAGAGGTCGTGCGGGTTCATAGGGGGAAATGCGGTCTCGAAGGTAGGTGGGTCCCAAACCGTTTAGGGCTTTGTAGGTGATAACCTGCACCTTGAATTGGGCTCAGAAAATAAATGGCAGCCAGTGGAGCTCTTTAAACAGCGGCGTTGAGCGCGCCCTGTAATCTGCCCCAGTTAGAAACCTGGCTGCCGATCGTTCCACACATGAGTTCCACACATCCAGCCAGATGGATGCCAAAAAATAAGTGGGAGATTTCAAGATTGTAGACTCTATTTGGGGTTTGAATTTATTTTTATTAGAACATGAAATCCATCAACTGGAACCTGATGCAGAAGACATAGAATTAAAGCATACTGAATCCGGGGTATTGCTTTCAGCTTCTATGGAAATAAGCTCATAGTTCTACATACAAATTCTTACCACATGCAGCATTTGTTACTTTTCAGCAGTGTATCTGTTTTGAATGGGGCTATTTTTGTTACTGCTGCTGATAAACCATGGGATTCAGAAATCCATGGAAATAGCCTTTAAATAGACCTTTATCTTTTGTAAATAGCTGTGCTACAGTGCATGAGACCACCACTATAATTTATCTGTAACGATAGATAGTCCAGAATTGGTTTTTTAATCAATAGGTGATTTCTTCATTCCCCCACCTTTAAATGAGTGGGTTAACACATTTTCCCACCTAATTTGATTTTTGTTTATTACTATAGTATGCAATGCAAAAAGAAAATATTGAAAATGCCGTTCCAAAAATTATGGCCATGGTTCAGCCAAAGGAAAACATATGTAAATTTTATTGATTCCAGTGGTGAAGTATTAATTTGTGTTTATTTCTTTACTGAATCAATGGAAGTTAGAAGTGCTTGCTACTGATTGGATAGTACCCAATGAACTGTAATATTTGTTTATGAAATTGTCAGTTTTCATGTACATCTTTTACTACCTCAAAAGAAACCTGTCTTTGGATTTTGGGTATGTGCACATTTATTCTAAAATCGCAGAAGTGATTAGGTCTGCTCTGAAAAAGGTCCTATTAAGTTTAAAGCTACACACAAAAAGTGAGACTTTTTGAAATAACAAATTGTACCATTCTTTCCTTATCTTCTCTTTTTGGTTTCAAGTGAATGCAATTACTTTTGCATATTCATAAAAGTTCTGTATACATTTATTGCTCTGCAGGGTTCTATTTTGAGTCGATTTACTTTATAATTAGCATGCCTGCTATTGTTACTGCTCTGATTGATAGATCAACATGTTTATGCTATTATGTATCTACAACAGCTTGGGAGAATAATGCTCCTTTTCTAATTTCACTAATCTTTTTACTCTATTTCTACGCATTTCCTCTTTTCAAGATGTTTCCTTTATTGATAGGCATTGCTGTTTTTTAGATCCTTCCACTGAACATGCATCATGAAGGAAGGGCTATAGCTCCTTGTTAGAATTTGCCATACTAAAAGTCCGAGGTCTAAACCTTGATATCTTTAGCCAGAGCTCTGGAAATTAAGTGCCAGCAAGTGAAGATGGTAAGTGGATAAATGAGCAGTCTAATTCAGTAGATGGCACCTTTTATTATCTATAACACCTGGAAAACGCAGAATGCAATCCTATGCATAACAGAAATTAAACTCATTGGAGCAAGGGAGGCTTTACCTTGTACATACATTATAAACCAGTCCCCAGCAATATAGTTGGACACTACTTCATCTGCCATGATTTTACAAGGTCTTCTGTGTCAAAGTGTGCTCGTACCTCACCAAATTACAAATGCCATGGTTCCATTGCATTGCGACATGGCAGATAATGTGGTGTCAAACTGTATTCATTCTACAATGTAGCTGTACACTTAGTCACAAAAAGATCAAAGTATTGCTAGATGTCTCTTCTTCTCTTCACCCACCTCCACACCCAGACACAACTTGTAGCTATTGTGTAGTGACCTTGATGCTGTAGAAAAGTCAAATCTGTATTTTTGAGAATTTATGGAAGTGCAAAATTGGTATTGGGGGCATCATGAAGTGAATACTGACTTTTCATTTTAGAAAAGCATGTTTCTCACTTCTAAGATGGTAATAATACAGTGGTTCCCAACTTGTGGGTCCCCAGGTGTTTTGGCCTACAACTCTCAGAAATCCCAGCTAGTTTGCCAGCTGTTAGGATTTCTGGGAGTTGAAGGCCAAAACATCTGGAGACCTACAGGTTGAGACTGTAATAATAGGACTGAATGCATGCAGACAAAGCCAAAAGGTGGCTATTTAAGGTAGAGGTCCCAATACATCAGATAAGACAAGAATGATGCTCTTTTTGATTTTCAAATATGTCGGCCTACGGTTTTCATCAGCCCCACACATCATGATTAGGGATTATAATACCATCATAATGTTGTATAATTATTATCCTACCCTTTGATTGTCATAATGGGAAAGGCTGTTCACATACTAGATATTAACATTTCTCTAATTTCAATGATTCTACAATCATTTCCATGTATCATTCCTCCAATATAAGCCTCTCTGAGGTCAACAGTACTGCCAACAGACTGCGGTCATTGCTAATAGTCAACACGGATTTACCAAAAACAAGTCATGCCAGACTAATCTGATCTCTTTTTTCGATAGAGTTACGAGGTGGGTCGATACAGGGAATGCTGTGGATGTAGCGTACCTGGATTTCAGTAAGGCCTTCGACAAAGTCCCCCACGACCTTCTGGCAAACAAACTAGTAAAATGTGGGCTAGACAAAACTACGGTTAGGTGGATCTGTAATTGGCTAAGCGAACGAACCCAAAGGGTACTCACCAATGCGTCGTCTTCATCATGGAAAGAAATGACAAGTGGAGTGCCGCAGGGCTCCGTCCTGGGCCCGGTTCTGTTCAACATCTTTATTAACGACTTAGACAAAGGGTTAGAAGGCACGATCATCAAGTTTGCAGACGACACAAAACTGGGAGGGATAGCTAACACTCCAGAAGACAGGAGCAGAATTCAAAACGATCTTGACAGACTAGAGAGATGGGCCAAAACTAACAAAATGAAGTTCAACAGGGACAAATGCAAGATACTTCACTTCGGCAGAAAAAATGGAAATCAAAGATACAGAATGGGGGACGCCTGGCTTGACAGCAGTGTGTGCGAAAAAGACCTTGGAGTCCTCGTGGACAACAAGTTAAACATGAGCCAACAATGTGATGCGGCTGCTAAAAAAGCCAATGGGATTCTGGCCTGCATCAATAGGGGAATAGCGTCTAGATCCAGGGAAGTTATGCTCCCCCTCTATTCTGCCTTGGTCAGACCACACCTGGAATACTGTGTCCAATTTTGGGCACCACAGTTGAAGGGAGATGTTGACAAGCTGGAAAGCGTCCAGAGGAGGGCGACTAAAATGATTAAGGGTCTGGAGAACAAGCCCTATGAGGAGCGGCTTAAAGAGCTGGGCATGTTTAGCCTGCAGAAGAGAAGGCTGAGAGGAGACATGATAGCCATGTACAATATGTGAAGGGAAGTCATAGGGAAGAGGGAGCAAGCTTGTTTTCTGCTGCCCTGCAGACTAGGACACGGAACAATGGCTTCAAACTACAGGAAAGGAGATTCCACCTGAACATCAGGAAGAACTTCCTCACTGTGAGAGCTGTTCGACAGTGGAACTCTCTCCCCGGGGCTGTGGTGGAGGCTCCTTCCTTGGAGGCTTTTAAGCAGAGGCTGGATGGCCATCTGTCGGGGGTGCTTTGAATGCGATTTCCTGCTTCTTAGCAGGGGGTTGGACTAGATGGCCCATGTGGTCTCTTCCAACTCTACTATTCTATGATTCTATGATTCTAATAATTACAATGAAGTGTTGTGTGGTTTCCAGGCTGTATGGTCATGTTCTAGCAGCATTTTCTCCTGATGTTTCACCTGCATTTGTGGCTGGCATCTTCAGAGGAAGATGCCAGCCACAAATACAAGAAGAAAATGCTGATAGAACATGGCCATACAACTCGGAAACCACACTATACCCCAGTGATTCCAGCAGTGAAAGCCTTGTACAATATATAGTTATGTAACCTATTCCTTGTTTAAAGTGCCCCCACTCTGGCTGTAATCTTGTTCAAAGCACCACAAGGGTTTCATTTTCTTACAGTTCTTTTCTTCTCCCCACCCCCCGCCTCCATTGTTACCCAAAATAAAAAAAAAATCAGCCTTGGAAAGACTCATATGTGGGCAAAACAATCATGACTAAAAAGAGAAAGCAACAGCTGTAGGGATGACAATAAGGAGGAGATGTTTACAAAGAGACAACTTTTGAGAAGTGTGTGGGACTGTATTCATCGTCACCTTCTGCCTCTTCAAAATGTTGCGCATTTTAAAAAGAGATTTCTACCAAAAATGTCCATAAAAGCCAAAGTCTTTTCCTGCTGTTATTGGGAAAGCAGAAACACTTGAGATAACTCTCTAATGGTGCTTTAAAGTGTTTAAAATCTATTTCGAATAATCAGAAATTGTATATTTTGCAGTTTATATATTCAGGTATTTCAAGTATTGTTACTTCCCTCTTCAGCTAGCTAACTGTAAAAAAAACTTTCTCTGCCCTTAGGCTTACAGTCTCAAAGATATATGGGAAACTGATGCCAAATTTATTCATCTCATGCCATTGATTCTGTTGGCCAGGGCTAGTGGGCTCTCCGTCTGGAGAGCCATAGCTTTCTTTCAGTATTCTAAAACAGTATAGTCCAACCTTTAGTTACCCGAGGGCCAATCAAACTTTAGTATAGGAATGTAAGGGCCAGAGACATTCCAGAAAGAAAACATTTCTTAAAAACTTAAAGCAGTAAAAAGGGCATTTTTTTCAAAATGTGAAATTAAAATATTTTTCCAGTAAGAAGGGCAAGGGCCAACAAAAATAATAGGTGGGCCACATGCGGACCATGGGCCGCAGTTTGGACCTCACTGTTCTAAAAGATATGACACAAGAGGAAAGTATAGCAAAAGAAAAGGTGAGGTGTAAACTCTGGAATCACTTGATAAAGTTGCTATGCTCTTACAAGTACCAGCTTGAATGGAAACAGTTCAGGATCATGTGCAGTGTCCTCATGCATAGCACAAGCTCTTCCATTCAGACTATTCAGAATCGTCTGTCTCCTTCTTAGGAGAACAATAAAACTAGTTTGAATAAATTTGCTCTATGTTTTTTTTTCTCTCTTTTGCTCACTGGCTTATTATATCTAGAAGGAAGAGCACCTTAAATCACTGCTGTATACTGTAATGTCAACTTCCTGTGTTTTTAATGATGTCTGCTTTAATCTAGCTATATTTTAATTGTATAATCTTGTTTTATGTTTTGGGTTTTGTGCATTTTAAATTTGTTGTAAGCTGCTTTGAGTCTAATCTGGGGGAGGTGGGATAGAAATGAAAATAATGATGATATTATGCTAAATGTTAGATTTGGTCTTCGAAGTGCACTTCAGCTAAAAGAGTGGAAGATCACAGAAGTTTGTTTAAGTTAAAAGGTGTCCGAGGCAAAACCACATGTCTGTGACCTTGATGTACTAGCCAGGGCCATAGCCAGAAAAATATTTTGGGGGGAGGGGTGAAACTTTTTTTAGCTTATCATGAAGAGTAGTTCCATAACACAAAATAATTTAGAAATCAGGCTCCATCAATAAACTTCTGTGGACACTCATGGGGATTTGTCCACTGAAACCAGTTAAAATTCATGAGTAAACCGGTTAAAAAAAAACCTGAAAATTTTCAAGGGGGGGTTGAACCCCTACCCCCCCCCCCCCCCCCTTTGGCTACAGCGCTGGTAATAGTTCCTGACTCCAGTTGGTACTATCAGTTTGCTACATTCCATCTCTGTTAATCTACACAAAACCAATAGGCATAGGAGAGAATGTCAAAAGAGAAGGGATGAGAGAACCAACTGTATGATTAAATTAGCTCTCCTGTTTCCCCAATTCCCCATGTCATCATCAACAACAACTGACATGATTTTATAGTTTAAATTTGAATTATAGTATAATTATTCACCATAGCACCACCACATTCTGATTTACAGAACAAATTGCTTACTATTTCTGGACTTTTACATTCACTAATAATATCCTTTTCATACCATTCCAGGGAAAGGTGAACAAGGAAAGCCATATCCGCTCACAGAAGAAGACAATGATGATTCTGCTTATCGGGAAAATGGGTTCAATATTTTTGTGAGCAACAATATAGCCTTGGAGCGATCATTGCCAGATATCCGCCATCCTAAGTAGGTATTTTACATCTGCTTCATTTTGTCATTACATACTTTCTTGTGGAAATGTATTGTGATTTATCAGATTATAAAAAATAGATTAAATGTTTAAAAGGATGTAATGCTCACTTTCACTTCCATTGATTTAGAGTGAGAAACAAAAGGAAGTTGTGAGCACCCATATAGAAATGGTTTAGTTTTCCAGTCTTAGAGGATGTGATATTTCTCTGGCAGATCTCAGTAGCAGGAGGCAAGGACACAAGGCCAGGTACCTTTTTCCAAACTTTGTTGCATGATTGCAAGATAGTGACTAAATTGATAAATACAGTATAAGACCTAGAATAATTAGATGTATATCTACTTTGGTGGTAGAGATATAAGTTTCCTACCATCAAGATCCTCCACCAAGAAAATGATCAGTTGGCACAAGATCTTTTGCATTTTGAGGAGTGATCTGAAAAAAGGTTTTTATAGAAAAGGTAGATTTTAAGCAAAATAGCAACAAAACAAAATGAACCCACATATTTTTCATAGGATTTTTTCTGTAATTTTTTTATCTTCTAATACTCTGTTATCGGTTCTCCATCTTTTAGCTAATCTATAATTTTTTATAATTTGTATTATAATGCTAATTAGTGCGTGGTCAGAGGTTTGTGGAATTTTTTTTCACAAAAAGTCGAGAAATATGAAAAATGATTGAAAAGTACTCATAAACCTTTATTCTCAACAAGTAGGGAGTATAGTTTTTAAATTATGCACTCCTGCATCAAAAATAAAGCAAGCAAAAATACCCATCTTCGTTTTTAATGGTTTTATTCCAGCTATTGTTCTGTTTGTATTAACATTATGTATAAAATGTTATGCACTGTTGTGTTTTATCTGATACAATTATTAATAGAATAGGAGTTGCAAAAATTGTGTGATATTATTTATTTGTTTGTTTAAAGTGACATTTATTTGACAGATAAGACTGGAGAAAAGGGAGGCAGGCAGGCAGGTAGGCAGTTAGCACAGAATGTTAACTCTGACGTTGGTCAGTCCAATGGCTTTAGAAGTCAAAAAGTTATTTTAAAAAAACAGTCATGTTGACTGCTTGATTAACTTGCATCATGTCTCAAGAACTATTTTACTCAGATTGCCTCAGAGCATTCAATGTCAAGGTTATCCTGTTAGGCAAGGTTTAATGTCTAGCAAAGCAATTGTGAGATGATTTTTACAAGAAAAGAAAATGTCAGAGATAGCTGCCCTTCCAAGAAATATGTTTACATTTAAAAAAGAGATCATTGACACACTCTAGCAGAACCATGTATTAACCATGGCCATACATAGGATCTAGGTCTGCTAACATGAGTTCATCAAGCCTTGAGTTTACACTCTCTTTTTCCTTTCAACTGATGATGCCTAAGGCATCTTGCAGAAATTATTGTAACCAGGTATTTGACTGTTTGGACAAAAAATGTCTCATTGTGATTTTATCTCCCAAACAAGTGCCCACAGACTTCCAGTTCTGAGTGTATATGTATGAAATTAGGTGCTCATAACAGGGATGGTGATTCTGTTGCACAAATGTCTGACTACTCAATAGTTTGAACATAAATGCTAAGGCTTTCTTGTTTGTGCTTGTGTTTATAAATAAACTTGAAAAAGTTTGTTTTTAAATTCGAAACCAACATGCTCAAATCCATTGATTTTATCTAATAGCACATGCCAAGCACAAATTGGATATTAAAGGAGGCAATTGACATTGCTGCCTTATATTTCAGTGTTAAAAAGGATACTAAAAAATTGATCATAACATATTAGAGCTGTGCACCGTTCCATTTTTTAAAATGGGCTCTGGATGATTAGGCAGTTAAGGGCATCGGATCACCTGTAATGACATGGGTGATTGAAAAGGCTGCTTGTGGTTTCTTTCAGTTACACGTTGAACACAGAGTGATAGCCATGTGCACACATGGGTTTTCCTATGAGCCCTGCTGCCTGAACCAAACACAAGAAGAAAGCCACTCTCGTGTCTTTTAACCAAGCTCACCTATAAATACCAGGGCTAGCGCCTCCATTTTCCTGTGGTGTCCTGGCTGTTGAGAGAGAGCTATCCTGTGCTAACTAGCTGTGTTGGTTGTATCTCTCAGTGCCGTCGCTGCTTTGAATTGCTTTTTTGCCTCAAATTTAATCAAATCTAATTAAAGTTTCTTAGTCTAATACCTTTCAGTCCTTCTTTAAAAAAATATTCTGCTATGAAAATGAGAGTGGGCATGCGTTTGGGGAGGGGTTGTGAAAGGGCATTTTTGTGGGGTGTTTGTTTATATATTGGGGTGGTTTAGTGAAGGGAGGGCATCAACTGATTCCCTTGAGTCCTCATGGGGAAAATTCAATTTCTCCCCAGACCTAACTTCTTGCTTCTGTACTCTGTCCTGCATCTTCCTCTCCCCCCCCCCCCATTTTTTTTTAATTTTTTACAAAAAAAAACCTTTACTTCTTGTTCACCTCTTTAACTGACTCTTTTTCCCCCTCCTCTGCCCTACTTTTTGGCTCGTGTGTGTACTCCTGCTCCAGTTCACCTACCTTGTATACATGTGTGTGTCCCTGACTTGTGTACTCCTGCACCAGTCTAGCAGCCTTCCTCCCCCAAAACAAATCTTTATAAAAATTGTAAGTTATTTGTTGTTCACCTCTTTGATTCTAGTATTTTTCCTGTGGCTTCCCTGTGTGTGCACTCCTTTTCTCAGACAAGAAGCCTGAGCCTATTCCCCAAAATATTATATATATATATATATATATATATATATATATATATATACACACACACACACACACACACACACACACACACACGCACACACACTAGCTGTGCCCGGCCACGCATTGCTGTGGTGTTGTCTGGTGGTGTTGGTGAGAATTTGTTGAGGTAGTGGTGGTATTGAAAGTGGTGAGGATAGGGGGGGGGTCTATGTCCCTGTGTAGTATTGTATAGTATTTATATGTTGTCCATGTGTTGTGAATGCATGAATTGTGTCCTGCTGGATAGTAGAAAGGGTTGGGCTGGATGGCCCTTAGGGGTCTCTCTAAACTCTATGCTTCTATTATTATTATCACCTTCATCATCATTATTATGTAGAGGCTGGATGGCTATCTGTCAGGAGTGTTTGGATTGTGTCCTCCTGCATGGTAGAAGGAAGTTGATCTGGATGATCCTTAGGGGTCACTACAAACCTTAGGATTGCATGATGTTGTTGTTATTATTATTATTATTATTAGTAGTAGTAGTAGTAGTAGTAGTGAGAGGCTGGCTGGCCATCTGTTGGGAGTGCTTGGATTGTATCGTCCAATGGCAGAGTTGGGTTGGACTGGATGGCCTTTAGGGGTCTCTCCTAACTGTCTGATTCTATGATTCGATTTGTATTATTACTGTGCAGATCTTGGATGGCCATCTGTCAGGAGTGCTTGGTTTGTGTCATTCTGCATGGTAGAAGGAAGTTGAACTGGATGATCCTTAGGGGTGTCTCCTAACCTTATGACTGTATGATCATCTTATTATTATTATTATTATTATTATTATTATTATTATTATTATTATTATTATTGAGAGGCTGGGTGGCCATCTGTTGGGCGTGCTTGGATTGTGTCCTCCATGGCAGAATTGAGTTGGACTGGATTACCACAGTAATTATTTCATATTACAGTAGAATCTCACTTATCCAACATTCGCTTATCCAGTGTTCTGGATTATCCAACACAGTCTGCCTTTTAGTAGTCAATGTTTTTGTGGTCAATGTTTTAAATTCATTCTGATATTTTGGTGCTAAATTTGTAAATACAGTAATTACAACATAGCATTACTGAGCATTGAACTACTTTTTCTGTCAAATTTGTTGTCGAACATTATATTTTAGTGCTTAATTTGTAAAATCATAACTTATTCTCTATGTTGATAACTCAGTGCAGCATATATTTGCTTATCTACTTTTTATGGTGAGGTAGGTTAAATGGTGTTCATCTCATTTTTAAAGAAACATATTAAAAATTATTTCAAGAAAGGCAAAGCATGCCCTTGGAAAGCCCTGTATTAATCTCTATAACCCAGGGTTCATTTGCATATGATTAATGCAAAGAACTGACGCTCCTTTATCTAATCTATTTGTTTAAAATATTTTGTTTATGCCTTTTGGCTGGCGAAATTATCCTCAGGTCACCTGAAATTATCTGTAGCAATTCCCACTGGCTAAGAATGTTTCCAGTTAGATGGGATTTTAATACATAATTACAGAGCATTAAAGTTACATTCAGTTGCATTGTTGGCATGATAAATATGCACTACACAACAGCTTGTGCTCCAAAAGGCTATCCTGTTTTTTACTGGTGTTGAAAACACTGCCAGTGGAAACAATGCAGAAAATCATTAGGGATAAAATGAGGCTGAACTGCCACTTTTCCCTGTTGTGTTTGTCAATATATCTGCTACTAATTTGTTTTTCACCCACTGCTAGCCAGATGGGCCATGACATTTCTCAGGATATCCCTAGAAGCAGGTCATTGTCAACAGTGCCTTATTAGGAACATCAGCACTATAGTGGTTCAGCAATTTCTTTGTAAACACCTTCCCAGCGTTAAAACTATTTGGCACCTACCCCGTTTTGCCATGACTTGCCAAGAGCATATATAGTACCCATGATGGTCCTAAATACATTGGGCAACACTTTCATAGAATAAATATAACAGTTCACAGGCATATTCTGCAAGCATTATAGCTTTATTTTGTGCAACTAGAATGGCTGTGCTAAAGATAAGTGGTCTACTTATGGGTGGTTCTTATTGCAGACATCACCCTTGACCACCACGGATCATCTGCATTCACAAATTCTTCAAACATACATTGTTTGTATCAACAACAGTCTTCCTTTTTTCAGGGTCATGATAGTTACTTCTGGGTACTTCAAGAAGGACAGTACATAGTGAGGATTCTAAGTCTTTCATAGCTTGTAGTCCATTTGTACAGCTCAACATCTCCATATTAAACATCCACAGGGCTGTTTTATACCTGTACCCAGTTTAGCCTTACAAACTCCCTCTGAACAAATAGTGCCAAGAAAACCCCGGGTTGTCATAAGGTAGAAACGGCTTGAACACACAGGCCAGCAACATAATAATATTATAGCAGTTGTGCTCTTTTTCTGGAGGTTAGTGCTCTATAAATTCTCCCCTCCTCTTTGTACATTTTTGGAGATTTTTTTAAAAAAAAATATAGATATTTGATTAAAAAGTGTTATCTACAAACTGTTAAAATGTCATATTTAAAACATTTCATTTGTAATTTTGGGTCAGAATTTAAAACTGACCCAGGAAACAGCATCATTCCAAATCTTCTGGCTTAATAGGTTAGTCAGGCAATCTATCAGCATTTTTAACTTCCTTTTTGATACAAATGTATTCAGTAATGTTTGCGCCTGCTGATAGCTCGGAAGCTTTAAGCCATTCTCTCGTGGTTGAAAATTATTTTCCCCCCTCTCTCCCCACCTTCCAGCTAATTTTACAGACCTGTCAAATGGTCATGGAAATTACCAGTTATCACTGTTTTATCGAGTTCAGCTGACAAGGCTAGATTGGAATAGAAATGCAGTGCGACTGAAGCTGGCTGCTGTAAATTGAATACTTTGACACACAGAGACAATTACTATGTAAATCTTTGCTTGAAAATGTTTTAGGCTGGTATTTTTCTGTTGCATGCTTGTCACTAGTTTGATGTCAGGTAGGTATTGTAGTCCCCTTGATAAAGAAAGGAAAAAGGTCACTTTTAAAAAAAAATCCATGAGGAATGGATGTGCTGACAAAAACTGAATGAAAAATTGAAACTTGTACTTTTTTATGACTTTGTGTGGCATGCTCTATTGTAAGAATTCTTCCTTTTAAAAAGCAAAAACTGGTGCTCTGTGCATGTGTGACTGCTTTTATCATTTTTCAGTTTCTGCATTATTACTGTTTTTGTCTTTTTCTCACTTCCTAAATGTTTTGTGGAAACCCTTCACAGCATTTTCCTTTTCTAATGATATTATCATCAGGGAAGGCAGTTTACAGGCCTATGGATAGGTCTGGAAGGCATAAAACCTGGTAGCATGCCAGGGTTCTGCCACTGCTCTCCCGTAATGTGCATAAAATATTATTGCTATAACTGTGGGGTCAAACAAATTGCAGCTTTTATGAATTGGCTTTTTCTATAAACTGACTGAAATGGTGCCAACATTCCCCTCCATTTCTCATAATTGAAAAAGCTCAGGCTGTGCTCCTACAGACATTTCAACAAAGGGGCATCGAAGGTTGTCATTTTGAAAATGTACATCAGTGTATCATGGCAGTTTACTCTGTAGTTGCCTTTTGTAATTATTAAATTTCTATTTAAACTTATATTTTAGAGACAAGCCAATTCTCCTTCTTTTAATAATAATATTTTACACTGTGGGAAAATGTGGGATACCAGAATCTACCTCTGAAATCAGCAAACACAGCTAGTTTTAAATAAATCCATAGTAGCTATTTTAAGTGACTTCTTGCAGTCCTTAGTATTTAAATTGCTTTCAAGAGATCTTATCATAAAAGGGCAATTTTCCAGAATACAGGAAAGGGATCTTTGAGGATTATGGTGCTCTGGTGTCAGAATAACATCATTCAGAATGCAGGATTAGCTAATTAATTGTAACTAGTTGCCTTTTGCAAGCAACTATTCATTTTTAGTTAATTCCTATATGTAGAACCTACATTACACTACATTTATAATTAACAAAAGATAACTTTTATAGTGTAACTATAACATTAGTGGCTATATATGGTTTGGCTATATACTCAATAAATGGAGGAGGAAAAATCACATGATTTAAGTATTGAATTATGCTGTACCTAACAATTTGTCACGAAATTTGAGCTATTTACAAAAGGATGGAGGATAGTGTACTTGGGCCTTCTAGGTAATGTCCTGTAGCAGTCACATTACTGTACAGGGTGTTTCAAAATTATAGACCCAGTAAACAGTCTGTTTCTTTAAATGGTGGTACTAATAACAAATGTTTTTTGGCATTGGAGGATTAATGCCAAAGTGCCCTTGAAATGCTTGGTACACCACAATTGAGTCTTGCTGAAGTGTGAAACACAAAACACATTATGCTGCGAGGTCACCAGGGTGAAAATGACTGAGGCCATGGAGCTGTTTCTGCATTGCGAGAGTCATGTAGTGGTAATCATTCAAACTCTATGTCCCACCCTTTCTAGTGGTAAGAGTTTCATTAATGGGTGTTTTGTGGTTGCAATGATATCGCGATTTTAAATTGGGTCAATGCATTTTGTTAAACAAAAAGGGAGTTACAGTACAATCCCCATATCCATGGGACTGGTAACTGGAGTTTCATTTACATGCATTTGCCAGGCATTTTCTACATTCTCTGGGAAATTCTATACTAGTTTGCTTCAGCTCATCAAAGTTTCCAATTTAAGAAAATGATTAAAACTGACAAACCATATTAAGATCAGGACTGTATTTGAATAATTCAAGTCTGGTAGTCCAGGATATTGAGATTGGAATAGACAATCTTTAAACCAGTCCACACTCCAGGAAATAATGCCCGACTGCTCACTGGAGGGAATGATATTAGAAGCAAAGATGAAGTACTTTGGCCACCTAATGAGAAGACAGGAAAGCTTGGAGAAGATAATAATGCTGGGGAAAATGGAAGGAAAAGGAAGAGGGGCCAACCAAGTGCAAGATGGATGGATGGTATCCTTGAAGTCACTGGCTTGACCTTGAAGGGGTGGTGATAGCTGACAATGAGCTCTGGCGTGGACTGGGCCATGAGGTCACGAAGAGTCGGAAGTGACTGAATGAATAAGCAACATTTATTATAAGTATTTGTTGATATATTCATTCATATTCATGCATACATATTCCCTTCAGTGAAAATCAAAGACATAACATTGTCTGGGCACTTCACTTAGTTATATTCCATAACATTATTATTGTATGACATTTCACATAAGACATCTTATATGAAGCCATATAGCCACCACATCATATACATCAGGACATTCACAAGGCAACTCAATTCTTTTAATATACTACCAAAGCGGACAAGAGCATGAGACATGGAAGCAAAGAGGCTGCTCGCTTGAAGCACTAAAGCCCTGTACTATCTCGCTAGCATTCCCTTTGGCTCTAGCTCTTAACTTAAAATGTGGCTCATATATCAAAGCAAAACCAAGGCTGAGCGATGGCTTTTAACTCAAAATGCTCTTAAGTTGGGACATTCTTCAGTCGAGGTTCCACTCCATGCTAATTAATGGCCTCATGACATTGCTCTAACATAGCTCTTTTATTCTCTCCTATTCCCCACTCTTGTTCATAAATCTAAGTATATCTTACACTTTTAGTTTACACTCCAATACACATGGTCAGGTATCTCTAATGTACTAACCTACAGGAAGACCTGAAGTTAATCCTTCTGGTTTTTATTTACATTTTTTAAAGGAATATCTGGCATTCTTCTCAGACTTGAAATCGAAACAAATATTTTATTTTGTTGTTATTATTGTTACTCCACTTTTTTCTCAGGATTGAGACCAAAAGTGACTCTTATGTTACAAGATCAAAAATCAACAGACACTGTCATGAACATAGGCTCTATATTCTACCATTTATAGGTTTTACCAGGTTATTTGCCCTTATTTACATTTTAATGGTTTGGGCTCAGGGAAGGTTTTGCCAACTTAAATCTAACTGGCCTGTAACAGAGGGATGCAAAAACATGAGCCAGACTTAAAAAAATAACTGTTCTAGAATTGGACATTGGACTTGTGTAACCTGTGGCACATGGGCCGCATGCAGCTTGGAATGTGGCCCAACACAAAATTGTAAATTTACTTAAAACATTATGAGATTTGGGTGTGTGTGTGTGTGTGTGTAACTCGACTATGTGGTTCATGGGTCCAAACTTTGTAGACAACAATGAAATAGAATAGAACAAGTATGTTACGTTCACAAATATTGGAGTATTATCTTTAATTTGCATTAAAATTGCAAAATGTTCAACCATAAGACCTGCTCAACAATTTTAAAAGTCTCTCTGCATACAGCGGTGGATAATTAAGATTATTAGTGAGTAGATTTTTTGCTTGTCTGTAGTGGCAGAAATCATGAAAATTATGTACAATACTAGCTCTTTTTTTTTCTTTTTTCTTTTTTTTTTTTGCTCACCATTCTTTTTCCAATGTGCTCCAGGGGAACCAAAAGATTGAACACCCCTGGAATACAGAGTGAATATAGTGTCAAATCCCCAAAACAAACAAACAAAACTTAAAACATGTATTTATTAAACAAAAGCCAAAAAAGTCAAGAAAATGCCCACTCCAAGCCTCCTTATCTATGGCTTTGCCACCTCAGTCTACTGACTTTCTTTTCCTGGTCCATTAGCTTTCACTTGATTGCAGGAAATTGCAGCTGATTGAGAGCCTAGCTGCAATTCCTTCTGTTTAGTATCTTTTAGGTAATGGGAGAACTGGTACCAGTAGTTTATGATTGCCTCTGATTGTATCTTATTTTATTGCTAAGATACATTTTGGAAAAAGACTGTTGTCATTCATTGAAGGAAGGAAAAGAAGCACCTTTACAATACCATAAAGCAGTGGAAGTAGCGCAGATGAATTTGCTGCCATCTAATGTATAGTGTATATATGAACATTCATTTCAGAAAGCCAAGGAAGGCCAAGTGTTGTGGTCTACAAATAGTAGTACAATAGTGCATGCAGAGTTCTGAGTGTTTTGTAATGTTTGTCTAGGAACAGATAAGAATTCTTGCTCAAATGATTTGGTTTATTGGGATCCATCTATATGAGCCACATATGTCAATGCTGACCCAAAATGGGTAATCAAGATCAGTACCATTAAAGTTTACATAGCTGGCAGTTGGCTACCCTACATACTAAACTGTCACAGCAACTGAACAGAGTACAGATGGCCTAGCAGCACTGAACCCAACACCCTATCTTCTTCTGCTCATCCTCTGCTTGGTGCACAACTTAGTGGTCATTGCTTGTCACATCCACTGATGCTGGACAGAGTGAGGGAGTGATAAGAGAAAGGGGAAGAGAGAAATGAGGAATTGGTCTCTCTTTTCTCCCTCCCTTGTTGGATCACGTCATTGCTCCAGCTAGTATCAATTATTGCAATGATTAATGACCACTAGTAGTTTTATCCCCAGTGGTCACCATTAAGCTGAGTTCAAGAGGGAGTAGGTAAGTGCCATCCCATGTCACCAGGCTACCCAAATATGGAGATTGTGGGATGGCCACGAGACCAGCCACAGCCACTTCTGAGTAGAAAAATACCTAACTGTTCATATGAAAGTGTGGGATTTGGCGTGTGTAGATGGACCCTTGGAGAACTTAGGGATATTCTCGGAAATAGGAAGGAAAAAAATATTGTAATGGTCAAGGTAAAAAGAAACAAGAAAGATACTTCTGAAATGTTTAGATTCCAATGAGGAGAATCCTTTTAAAGTCCTTTTCTCATATCCCTCCAGTTTTCAAACAGACAGCCCGGTGTCATGCAGTGATTGCAATACTGTGAAGAAAGTACCTTAGAAGGCTTCTTGTTGTTTGATTCCTTTTCTCTCAGTGTAACACAGAGTGGGAGAGAGAGAAAAATTGTCTAGGAGCTGGAATGCTAATGAAGGCTGCTTCCAATTCAATATTGCACAAGATGGGACGGGGGAAAGGCAATCAAGGAGTCTTCCCCCCTAGTCTCTTGAGGTCTCGTGGATACCCACCACCTGGAGAGTTTCTTCCCCCTATGAGAGCTTTGTGAAAACTGCATACATTTGAAACATAAATGAGTAAGGAAGACATTGACAGAATAATTTGTTCTTCTTTGTAATTCTGTTAATGCCCTGGTTAGGTCTTTTGTAATGATAAAACATAAAACGTATTCATTGAGTTTTGGATTTTAAGAATGGACCATTTAGGAAACGCATAAGATAACTACAACTCTCATCATCATCTGTTATTGTTTCAACCACACCAGAATTCAGTGTTGGCCATGTTGAGTCTGTATGCCAAGTTTGGTCCACATTCATTGTTGGTTGGGTTCACAGTGCTCTCTGGAATTAGGACTCAGGACTCTGAACAAATACAATATAGATAAATATGTACAAAATGTGTTTTAAAGACATAATGAAGTTACCTAAAATATTCCAGACATTCACTAGAAAAATAAAAGATTAAAAAATTATTAAATTTTCCAGTACATGTGGAGTTTTTTTATTTAAAACCACTTAGTTCCATAAAACCTATCAGAGTAAAAAAAAATATATTCCTGCTAATGGAAAAACTGCAAGGACTGGACTAGTCTGGCCTGATTAGATAGGGAATTGAGTCAGGAGCAGCCATTCAAAAGACTACTGCACTATGAGACATATATATGAGGATGGCAGGGCAAGGGGGAAGACATCTTCCAGAGACTGCAGAGCAAGGCAGTCTGAGAAAATGGTACTTCAGGTAGCTTTGTTGGCAGAAAATAAAAATCATGGATACATCTGTATGCTAATCTGTTTTAGTGAAACTAAACATTCCATTTTGACAATTGCTATCATCTCACCCCTGCCCTGTAGTATAAGAATAGAGTTACATGTGCCTTTTAACCAGTTCAAGCAACTAGATTGTATGTATGTATTTATTTATTTACAGCATTTATATTCCACTCTTCTCACCCCGAAGGGGACTCAGGGCGGATCACAGAACACATATACGGCAAACATTCAATGCCGATTATAACAATGGCAAGACAGACAACAGATAGAGGTCTTTAGGCTTTTTCCCATCTTTCGGCATCTTTTAGAGGCTGTGTTTGGTTCCGGCCACCGGGGGTGCTGTTGCTTAATTTCCTTGCCAACAAGCTTCCTTTGTTCGTAAACTTCCTCTTTTTCTGATCTAAATGGCGGCCTAAATAAATATCTCCCTGCTTTTTAATGCAGTATTTATCTACTCACATTTGTTTTCAAACTGCTAGGTTGACAGAAGCTGGGCTAACGGTCATGAGCTCACTCTGACCTGGGCTTTGAACTTTCAACCTTCTGGTTGGTAGATTTATGGTGGTGATTAACCTGCTGTGCTTAAGCCCGG
Organism: Anolis carolinensis; assembly: GCF_035594765.1. Classification (NCBI taxonomy): domain Eukaryota; kingdom Metazoa; phylum Chordata; class Lepidosauria; order Squamata; family Anolidae; genus Anolis; species Anolis carolinensis. The sequence goes on from NC_085845.1 coordinate 59,648,970, forward strand.
CCCTTTTTAAGCTAGTTGAAGTCTCTTAACACATCTCAAAGACAATCTTTTGTATAGTGCATGCATCCAAACATGCCATAGTGAAGGCATGTTATTGTGGCCATATATCTACAGAAATGTGTGCAGTTACCATACTAGTTTTTTGTAAACACAGAAGATGCCTGAGACAATAATACTTTCAGCTTTCTAAATATGTAGACATTGTGGGTGCATAATCCTTTAACTGCTTGGCCAAACACTATTTTTAAATCACACCTTAAACAGTAGTCTGCTTATCTATTGAGCATACGCAAAGAATTTAAAGGTCCAGTGGAAATCTTTTCAGTTGTATTACACTTGGCAATGCCCATATCAAATGACCTCCCTCATTCGCTTTGGAAACTTGAGGTGCTCAATAGCCCTAAAAATTTCTCATTTCTTGCTTGAGGTAGAATTATCTCCCTTATGGGGAAAATATTAATCATATGTTTATTGTACTGGAAGCAATAACAACCACTACAGCAAAGGAAAAGTTATGAATTTCATGCTAACCTGATCTGTTGAAGTCACACATAGTAGCTTCCCCAAATTTTCACCTGTAAAGCTGAAATATATTAAATTGGTTTATACCCGAAGGTCCACATAGGGGTTGTTGTTCTAATTCAGGAGTTAAATTAAAACAAATGTGGGCTTAATACAGTTGTAATTTTGAAGGACAATCTCTAGTGAAGAGTATTAAAAAGGATGCAAGAATCCAGGCTATACACATACACACAGAACATTAATTCTTCCATGGGTCCCCATCCAAGTCCAAACCATCTCCAAATTTTTAAAATAATAAGATAAAAAGCTTACAATAGTATATCCTTGTGAGGATTATTTTCCCCACTTCCCAAACAAGCATCTACTGTAAATATTGCAGATAACCTTAGAAAGAAATACAAAGAAAGTTGGCAGATTATGTTAACATCATGTTAATATCTTGGTGCATTTTATGGGGCCCTGTTTACTTAAACCATAGATGAAAGGAGGAAAGGAAAGGGAGAAATCACAACAGTGCACTGCACACTGCAAGTTGTTGTCTGTTATTTTAGTTCAGAAAACAGATTGCTGAAGGAATGAAGGATATGATAGTGTGATATAAAATTATAGACAGTGTATAGAAAGAGGTTTTTTCTGTCATTTTGTCAATACTAAAACCTGTGGTTATCCTGGATATAGATTGTGAAGAAACCCAGAACATACCATCTTGAATACATCACATACTTAAAACTATGGAATTAGCAACCATAAAGTGTGGTGACAGCCATTCATTTAGATTCCAGGATAATGAAATATTCACTTAGATATCAAGATAAAAAATGCAATTATCATTGCACTGGATAGGAATAGATGTCTCAACACACATGAATGTCTCAGAAAATAAAATTGTCAACAACCACATACCCTGTTTCCCCGAAAATAAGCCAGGGTCTTATATTAATTTTTGCTCCCAAAGATGCACTAGGTCTTATTTTCAGGGGATGTCTTATTTTTCCATGAAGAAGAGCTCACATTTATTGTTGAACAACAAAATGAACATTTATTATATACTGTAAAGTAGTTGTCATCACAAACCAGCATAACCAGACAAACTATGAATCCTATCAAGAATTTCTTGTTACTACCATTATTTACATGTACAACAATCTATGGTACCTCTTGCAATTTAGGTTTCACAAGGTTTCCACACTGATTTCTCTCTATTCTAGTTTCAATGTAGTAGTCATGAATGATGAATAATATAATATACTATAATAATAATATGATAATATAATAATAATATAATGATATACAATATATTAATGAGATTATATAATATAGGATATACAGTAGAGTCTCACTAATCCAAGCCTCGCTTATCCAAGCCTCTGGATAATCCAAGCCATTTTTGTAGTCAATGTTTCCAATATATCGTGATATTTTGGTGCTAAATTCATAAATACAGTAATTACAACATGACATTACTGCGTATTGAACTACTTTTTCTGTCAAATTTGTTGTATAACATGAAGTTTTGGTGCTTAATTTGTAAAATCATAACCTAATTTGATGTTTAATAGGCTTTTCCTTGATCAGTCCTTATAATCCAAGATATTCGCTTATCCAAGCTTCTGCCGGCCCGTTTAGCTTGGATTAGTGAGACTCTACTGTAATAATAACAGAAAATGATAATAATATGGTATTAATAGGATAATATAATAATGGGATATAATAATAGTAACAGAATATGATAATAATAATATGGCAATAGAATAATAGTATAAAATAATCAGTTTCATGGCATAGGATAGGAAGATGAGAGGAGAATCCCAATGCGTCCTGTACCTTTAAGGAGCAAAAGCAGCAGGACGAAAGCCCTTTTCCTTCCCTCCCTCCCACCCTCCCTTGCCCTGGCTCCAGGAGCCAATCAGAAGCCTCTGGGAAGCAAGGCAGCATGGCCAGGAGGGAGACGGAAGGAAGGAAGAAACGGCAGCGCAGCAGCAGCCACGGAAGGTTCTTCAAGCCTCGGCTGGGGGGGCAGGCAAGGCAAGGCAAGGCAGGGAGGGAGGGAGGCACAGAAAGCAAGCACTTTCCCTCCCTCCCTCCGGTGTATGAATGAGTGCTGCTTCTGCCCTGCAGCCATGCTTCCCAATGGAACTCTGCTGCAGCCTTAGTTGCTAGGTCTTACTTTCAGGGGAGGCCTTATATTTGGCAATCCCCCCAAACCCCTGCTAGGTCTTATTCTTTGGGGAGGTCTTATTTTCGGGGAAACACGGTAGTGGATTGTTCGCCTATATGTATGAGCAGAAAATTATCATTGTTGTCGACAGTATTAACAGCAAAAAAGCAGGTGGGGATTGCACAAAAATGTACATTTTGTGAATAAAGTTTTTTCAGCAGAAGTGTTGTGTAATCATGTATTTTCTCTTCATTTTTGTACACAAAGACACGCACAGACCTTTGTGACATTCCCAAATTAAAAACACAAACATTGAGCACACACACATAAAGTCTCACTGCCTTGCCCAATAGGGAGAAAATTTTCACAATTTTCTCATGTGAGAATGAAAAAAGCAAACTAGCTTTAATTACTTCCAGACTAACTGAAAAGTTAAAGTAAATCACCTTGGGAACTGATGTAAAAAGTATCTGGTCATACTGGGAGATGAATTAAAATGTGTGGATCTCCAAAATAAAATAAAAAAGGATAGGAACAAAATCCGGAACTTTCTGATGAGGGTGTGCCCTGAGTCTGGCATTGGTTGCTATTTATAATGTCTTCCTACTTCTTCCAGAATCAGAAAAGGGGGGATTTCTCTGAATAGCTGGTGCTGAACAGTAACAGCAAGAGAGAACAATTGCCTTCAGGTCCCATTTGTGATTTTCCTGGAAACATGTCAACTGCTGTTGGAACCTGAATCTGGGTTACATGAAACGTTACGCTGAACTTTTTACCTTTGGATCCCAGTCCAGAACTCCATATACTCAGCAGCAACCAAGTTCCATGGTTGGTTGGATTTTGTAAGTCAATTGTTTGGTGGAATGTGAAAAAACACCATGAATGAAACCAATGTGATGTAGAAGGTTGAATCTTATTGTTAGTCCTAAATAAGATTGGCTTCTTGAATCACATGCATGTTGACTCACCATTGAGCAATTGATTCTACTTGAATTGAAACAACAGGTTGCAGGTTGGCATGTTGTGATAAGACTGATGAAATCCAGATTGAATTTTGCATTAAACTATGAAACTCTCTGGACCTTGGATGATTTACCAATATTCAGTCCAGCATACATCCCAAGATTGTCATTAAGATATCAAACGATGGGGGACACTTCAAAGAGCCCCTTGGATCAAAGGCAGGGTAGTAACACATAGTAGTCTAAACCAGCTTGCTGTCCAAGAAAACTGTGGTTGCGGTTTAGAATATGAATGGATATCTATATCATGTGATTTTTTTTTTCGTGTCAGGAGCGACTTGAGAAACTGCAAGTTGCTTCTGGAGTGAGAGAATTGGCCGTCTGCAAGGATGTTGCCCAGGGGACGCCCGGATGTATTGATGTTTTACCATCCTTGTGGGAGGCTTCTCTCATGTCCCCGCATGGAGCTGGAGCTGATAGAGGGAGCTCATCCGCGCTCTCCCCGGGTGGGATTCGAACCTGGCAGCTTGCAGATCAGCAGCCCAACCTTCAAGTCACAAGGCTTTAACCCACTACTCCACCAGGGGCTCCAGATACGGATAAGTGGAACAACCAATCCTTTATTACAGTTCATAGATCAAACAAGTTCAAAGTAATAACATGTAAGATAAATTAAGGTATGTGTCTCTGCCCACTTGCAGATGGCACAAATGTGAAGAGTTGTGCTGCAATGAAAACTACTGTAGGTGCCAACTGAAATTAAAATAACATTATGCATATTATTCCCTTAATTAGGATACTTGCAAACTCATTTTAATATGAATCAATGCATTTGGAGCCTTGAAATGATTTTCTTAACTCTTCCGGAATACATCTAAATTGTTTTTTACTTCAGAGCAAAGTCATCTTAAATTCATAAAATTTATGAGCTGCCAGTTACTTTGACATCTTTTGACTGATATGTTGTGCTCTGTGGAATGAAAGATCATAACTGACAATTTCTCACAAGGTTCTTTGCTAATAATATTGTGTCTTCTCTTCCTTAGCAAATAGCTCTTATTATTTGTATATTATTAGTTTTCGGCTTGAGACCTGCATGTCTTGTGTGGGTTTTTTTAAAGTCACTGCCTTGGTTTGGCAATAGTCTTCTTTATTGCAGAGTTAAAACCAGCAACAATCTTTCTAGTTGCAAATATTAGCCAATATAATATTAACTAGTACCACATACCCTCTGATATGTCACATAAGAAAACTGCCAAGCAACATCAGAGGCAAAAGCATTTACAGTAGAGTCTCACTTATCCAACATAAACGGGCCGGCAGAACATTGGATAAGTGAAAATGTTGGATAATAAGGAGGGATTAAGGAAAAGTCTATTAAACATAAAATTACATTATGATTTTACAAATTAAGCACCAAAACATCAGGTTTCACAACAACTTGACAGAAAAGCATGTCAATACATGGTAAAGTTATGTAGTAATTACTGTATTTATGTATTTAGCACCAAAATATTGCAACATTGACTACAAAAACATTGACTACTAAAAGGCAGACTGCATTGGATAATACAGAATGTTGGATAAGTGAAGGTAGGATAAGCGAGACTCTACTGTAATTAGAAAGAATTCACAAGTAGGAGAAGTTGCAACAGTGTGCTATTGCTTGATCATACAGAAAAGGACATGATTCTGCCATTTCCTTTCCTCTCCCCTCCACTTAAGTACAAGCTACTTTTGCACTTGATGCAGCTTTGCAGCTTGGGAGTGATCCTGGACTCATTGCTGAGCTTGGAACCCCAGGTTTCAGCCATGGCCAGGGAAGCTTTTGCAAAATTAAATCTTGTGCATCAGTTGCGCCCGTACCTTGTGAAATCTGACATGGCCACAGTGGTCCATGCTCTTGTTACATCCCAAATAGATTACTGCAATGCGCTCTACCTTTGAAGGCTGTTCAGAAACTCCAAATGATCCAAAGGGCGGCAGCCAGATTTCTCACCAGAGTGGCATACAGGGAGCATACAACTCCCCTGCTACGTCAGCTACTGAGCACAATTCAAAGTGCTGGCTTTAGTCTATAAAAGCTCTAAACAGTTCTGGCCCAATTTACCTGTCTGAATGGATCTCCCTCTATGAACCATCTCAGAGTTTAAGATCATCTGGGGAGGCCCTGCTCTCGATCCCGCCTCCTTCACAGGTGCGATTAGCAGGGATGAGGGACAGGGCCTTCTCAGTGGTGACTGCCCAGCAGTGGAACACCCTTCCCAGGGATATTAGATCAGCCACCTCACTCCTGACCTTCCATAAGAAAGTGAAAATGTGGCATTTTGATCAAGTCTTTTGAGATCCTGTGCAACAGCTAGATATGGAATATTGTGCAATGACTTTTGGAACAGCCCGTATTACGATTGTGGATATCGTGGTTAATAATGTTGGTATGTTTTAAATGTTTTTAAATGTTTTAATGTGTTTTATAATGCTATTAGAAATGTTTATTTTAATTGTTCATTGTGTTAAGGCATTGAATAATTTCCTATGTGTAAAGCCATCTTGAGTCCCCTCCAGGGTTGAGAAAGGCGGGGTAGAAATGTTGTAAATAAATAAATAAATTACGATATAATTTTTATACTGTGAGGATGGATAGGTATGGGGCAATTTTCCATCCCTAAATCCCACCACCAAGCCAACACATGACCAATGTTTAATCTGAAAATCAAAACTACAAAGTCACTTCCAGTTTTGACTTCTGAATTTGTAGTGGTACTGTGTGCTTTCTCTCTGTGACTGGATGTTGGAAGGCTGTTTTAGGATAAATTACCTTGAGACTTCTTTGGGACATTTTTTTCACTTAAAGACATTTGAGGAATTAGAATTGGGGAGTGGAGCCTTTACCTGCTGATTGAAGAATTGTAAGGAAGCTAACATTTCTAGCCCTAGATCAATCAGTAGAATACTTCATCTTATCCTTTCATGAAGGTACTAGAAATGAAAAAAGGGTATCAAGACACCAACCCCCTCCCCCAACCTCCTTTTAAAAATAAAAGAATGTACCTGGCCTCCATTCTCATGGTGCTGGAGCTCTCCTGGCACGGGTGGGTGGGGGGGGGGCAGGAGTGATTTTCTTCCTCCCCCTTTCCCCTGGCACATCATTCCTATACACCAGGAGGGCCCTGGCACCATGCAAATGGAGGCCAGGTCAATTCTTTTATTATTAAAAGCATTTTTGGGGGAGGGATTGGGGGAGTGATTTTAGGTATCCAGGTGTTCTCCTGGAAAGATCTGGCCTCAGAAAGCACACACTTTCTAAGGTGTGTGTATTTTAGGACCCGGGAACATTAGCATTTTTAAAACACCAATGTTCCCAGATTAAAGGGCTGTCTGGAAGTGCACTGACTGCTTCAATGGCCCCCACATTTGCCCACCTTACAGTGTAGGCTACAAAAAGCATACAGTTAATATACAATTATCTAAGAGTAGCCTTTGTTTTCTGCCACAAATATTTCAGTATGAGCTCCCTTGTGTCCTTATCAATAATCAGAAATCTTTCCCAGGCTGCAGGTATCTCTTGGTTTTTCCTCTCCACTCAGGATGATCAGTGATATAAATCAAGAAAAGGAGTTCTGGAAAATGTAATCCTTGGACCTAGGATTCCCATAGTACTATTTAATATTAATGTTTAGTTTAATGCTACAAATAGATTGATACATAAAAACTCATGGTGCATGTGCTTGTAAGAATTTTTCAGAAAAGAGTGATTATTATATTAATCAGTTAGTTTCATTGGAGCAGCCATTTTGCCAGTGTAGAAGTTGCCTTGAATTCTTTTCCAGTCTCTCAAATTTTTAAAGAAATTGGAACTGATCCAGGCATTTAGTCTAAACATGATCAGTGTAAAGGCATGGGAAAAATACATTAGGAAATATTCAGATGTCTTTTTGAACTTGACTACTCTAATAAATAAGTTATCTGCACTGTGGAGAGGCTTCTAGGGACCTCATCACATTGAGGTCACCTATTCGGGTGATAGCAGGAGATTTGTCACAAATTGTGGCGAATCTGGTGGAGGCAGGGGGAACCTGTCACCCCACGCTTCACATTGTTCACATCTTCCCTCACATCATCCCACGGGGATGCGTCACTTGTTGTCACAACTGCCTCCTGCGATACCTGAACCTCACTTCAGGCATGGAGCCCCTCCAAAAGTAGATTGAGGTCATGTGATGGGTCTGGTGGACTCTGAAGAGAGGTCCAAGTGCCGTAGGATGGGCTGATGAGGTCCGTGGTGTGTTCAGTAGTATGTTTTCCAGAATCCCCCTTTCAGACCACAGTGCTCAACACCAAACTATCAAAAATGGAAAAGGTGACACTACCATGCTTGGGATGTTGAGAAGGGGCAACTACATGCATCTTTGGCCCTATGTTGAGAGTGAACAAACTAAGTATGACTTATGTTCTTGATTCATTGAACAAGATAATAGTATTGAAGAGCTGGACCATGTAATGGAGATGGAAGACAACTCTTGAAATAGACCTTTTCTCATCAATGCAATTTACTTTCTGAAGTTCTTGATGCCTGAACCCAGCTTGTGGTGTCCTTAGTTCTCCTAAACTGCTATTTAGACCTACATAAAGAATTAGTAGTCTTTGTGCCGTCCGCCGGACAATAAAAAGCTATAAAACTGAAACGTGCTGTCCTTTATCCGGGCGAACTGCAAATCCCTATAAGCTGTCCTATAGATATTGAACGACTGAGTCTGGATAACTTCAAAAAAGAATGTTTATTCATACAAGGTTGTAAACCTGGCACAGATCTTAAAGTTGCAGAAAATGAAACAAATTTCTATAGGTTTTAGTCACAGAATTATCCCTGGTTCCAGAAGGCAAAGGTGATTATAAAACCACTATACCCTAATCACGCTGCCTATATTAGAAGGAGAAACTCTTTCCTTCCCTATCTTTACAGCAAAGATTAGTTCTAGAAGCGACAGAATAACCCTGCTCCTCCAACTAGATTTCTTATTCCAGATCAATATAATTCAATACTTATCTAATTTGGATAGGCTTAGATTGGCCTGGTTTTGAGGATGATTTGTCCCAGTTAGCCTTGCACAGCTCCAGCACGTTGGAAGACTATAGCCAGAATGAAGCTCCAAAATGGAGACTAGACCCTGGTAAAAAGGGCGGTCCTAAGATGTTGCATTCTTTGACCAATCACTGCAAAGAAAACTGCAGCCAGCTCTTGCAGATTCCAAGCCACTTTTCCTAGGCTATTGCAGCCAGAGGCTCAAACAAAATGTAAAGGAGGGAAAACAAACAAACGACCAATAGGTAAGGCAAACCATCGTCCTGGGGGACGGAACACTCCCCGCTAAATTCCCAGGATGTGGGAATTTACCAATCAAAAACATACAAACACCTTTGTATACACAACAATACAAACACTAGAACTTTAAACATCTCCAATAAGCAACACGAGGTCACTAATTGGTCTGTCCAAAATGGACACTTTGCCTCTGTTGCAAGTCTTTAATTGAACTTTCCTGACCTTACCGTCCGGGCAAGGAAAGGTCTTTAATACAATGCCCATGGGCCATGCATGGCGGGGCAAGTCTTTGTCCTTTAACAACACAACGTTGTTAACCTCAATGTTGTCCTGTGGGCTTTGCCAGATTCTTCTAGCTTGAAGCTGGCTTAAGTACTCAGCTTTCCACCTTTTCCAAAAGTGGTTGGCCAAGGACTGCACCTGTTTCCACAGGGCACGGTGAGTTCCGTCCGGAACTGGCAACATGACGTCCTTCCATCCTGGCACCTTTTGTGTCAAAATAAGTGCAGGAGTCAGTGGTTGTAAGTTCTCAGGGTCACTGGTAAGGGGAACCAGCGGCCGGTTGTTGATAATTGCGGTAACTTCCGCCATAAGTGTCACCAAAACATCATGCGTCAATGACCTATGACTCAAAAACATGGCATTAAGGATTTTGCGACTAATACCAATCATCCTCTCCCAAACACCACCCATATGGGAGGCGTGAGGAACATTGAAAGTCCACATAATTTGTTCAGTATTCGTAAAGTTCTGAACCTTTGGGTCTCTCCCAAACCTAGACACACAATTGAGTTCTTTGGTCGCACCTACAAAATTGGTGCCACAGTCCGACCGAATTGACTTAATTGGCCCTCTGAGGGCTATGAACCTTTTTAATGCGTTTAAAAATGATGAAGTGTCCATCCCTTCTATGACTTCTATATGGACAGCTCGTATTACTAAACAAGTAAACAAAACTGCCCACCTCTTGTTATTTACAACACCACCCCTGGTTTTCCTAGTGACAACCTCCCAAGGACCAAACACATCGATTCCCACATGGGAAAAGGGTGGGTCTGTCAAAGTCCTATCCTGAGGTAGTTCTGCCATCAACTGACTTTGACAGTTTCGCCTAAGGCGCCTGCATTTAACACATTTGAAAATACAACTGTTGACCAACCTTTTGGCATTAACTACCCACAGACCTTCATTTCTAAGGGCTGCCTCAGTTAGAGTTCTACCCTGATGATGGATCCTTTCATGGTGATGCCGAACGAGCAGCAATGCAGTGTGACTATTAGGGGGTATGATGATGGGGTTTTTTATGCACGCCTTGAGTTTAGCTTTGGCTAACCTTCCTCCAACTCTCAAAATACCCTCCTTGTCTAGAAATGGGTTTAACTCATTTAGAAGACTTTGATTAGGGATGTTGAGCCCTTGCTCTAGCCTAGCTATTTCCTGCTTGAAAGCAGATCTCTGTACTGACTTGAATATGACGCTCTTAGCCTTTATCATATCCTGGACCTGTAAAGGCTCACTATCTTTGCAAGCTAAACGATGTATAAGCCTAGCAACTGCTCTAAGAAGACTGTGCCACTCCGAAAAACGTTCAAAACGGTGTGGTTCCAGGCAAGATCTTTGGCCCATCTTGATTTCTGTGGTCATCTTGCAAACTTTCACCTCTGCAATTCGTGAGACTTGAGCATTCATAATGTCCGAAAACCTTTGCTCATCTTTCGAGAGCGCTGTGGCTTCGTCTCTCTCAGAGACTTTGAAGATGGAGGAATACTCTGGAGTTATTGCTTGGCAGTAGACTGAGATGTGACTTAGGCAACTGCGCACAAGTGTAGGACGTCCACCTTTAAGCACCTGTGCTTGATTGGAGTCCAACGACGATGGTGGGTGCATCTTGTTTATGCACACTGGGCCTGTAACTGTCCAGCCTAGTGGTAGCAGCTGAGCAATGGGCGCCCCTGGAGGTCCCTTAACTTGGTCGTTCACATAGAACAAGTTCGGACAGTCCGCACCAAGCAGAAGGGCAATGTCCACATCTGGACGGAAAGCAGGTAAGGCGTTCTTCAGCCTTCGCAAGTGTGGATGAGCCTCCACAACTTCTCTAGTTACAATCTGTTTTTTGTTCCGAGGGATGGAGGAACACTCAATCAGGTCTGGCAACTTGAACTGCCTCTTCTGGTCGCAAGAGGAGACAACAAAGCCAGATGCTATGCGACCCTGCAACTTCTTTTTTCCTGCACACGTAGTCATAGTGTAGTCAACCATCTTGGTTTTAAGGTCAAACATGCGGAAGAACTCTGGAGTAGCCAGGGAGGCGTCGCTCTGTGAATCCAGGGCCACATAGAGTCTCTTTCTAAGCCAAGGGCTCTTGGCTGGATATACATCCGCTAGGCAGATAGGATGACAAACTCTGTACTGGTGCGAGTCAGAACACAGCTCTGTACAGGCGACTGCTGAAACCTCCACCTGCATCTCTGGTACGACTGGCTTGTCGGTGTCTTCGACTGCTGACTTTTCTTTTGGTGAAACGTTCCCTTTGGGGTGGGAGATGACACTGGAGTTGTGCATTGCGGTGCAATGCTTGAGGCTGTTGCATTTCTCACACTTGACGTTTTCTTTGCAGTTGGACGCAAAGTGTGGAGTTGCTCCACAGCATCTAAAGCAGATTCCCTGCTTTTGAACTAGCTGTTGCCTTTCTTTGTATGACTTTCTACTAAACTCCTTGCAGTTGGCCAAGCTGTGAGGCTTTTGGTGGATAGGGCAAAGCAACTCTTTTACCTCCGACCTGGGTTCATCAGTCTTGTGTTGAGTTTCGACTGCCTTTACGCTGACAGGTCTATTGGCCTCTCTAGGTGGTTTCTTGTCCACTTCAGATGCCTTCCCTGGATGGGTCCCTTGGTATAAGGTGGGGAGGCCCGTCTGCGGATCATTCCTTTCTCTGGCCGCCCTGGTGATGAACTGGACCAAATGAGAAAATGGAGGGTATGCCTGGGAGTGGGCCTCCTTGTAGTTGAAGACCTCCTGTCCCCAGCGTTCTTGCAAAGTGAAGGGCAGCTTGGTCAAGATCTGCCTCTGGGACAGGTGCTGATCGAGGCACTTCAAACCGGGCAGTTCTGGATTCTCCTTGGCCGACTCTAATTCCGTAAGGAGATCGCTGAGGTCCCACAAGAGTTTGAAGTCTTTGAGTTTCAAAGCTGGGAACCTTTGGAGCTTGTCCATAAGAGATGCTTCAATCTCTGTGCTGGCCCCATACCTCTGCTGCAACCTGGCCCAGGCCTTTTCCAGGGCTTTGTCGGGATCGGCTACGTGGGCTGCGTAGATCTTCTTAACTTGTGAGGATGAGGCTGGGCCCAACCATGCAGCCAGAAGAGTCAGTTCTTCCTCAGGCAATAACTTTAAGTCTCTGATTGCTCTCTGGAAGGTGGCCTTCCAGAGAAGAAATTCCTCAGGCTTGTCCGAAAACTTTTCGACACCCTTGTCCTTAAGATCTCTTCTGGGGCTTCTGATGATGGAGACAAGCTGGGACTCTGGCGTCGAAGGGAACAATTGAGGAGTTTGCTGTTGTGGAGTGGACTCCCACCGTGCACCTTGCGTCAACCTTTGGCCTCTTGGAGGGATGACATCGACCACTGACGAATCGGTGGCTCCCTGTGCAGCTGTCTGTAAGGGCCAACTAGCACTTGGCCTTGAGGCCCTGATTGACTGACCTAGGGATTTAGCAGGAGGCACAGGTAGCTCGGGCAAGGGTGAGCTCCCCGCTATGACGCTCTGCTCTGCAGGAAACTCAAAAGTGACTTTGGGGCCCTGCTCTGGGTAAGGAGAGAAGTCTTCCTGTTCCTCATCCGAAAACTGGCTGTTTAAGCTATTAAGATGCACAAGCACCTTGGAAGAAGGGTCCTGCTTCGGCAACTGACTTACATTTTCTTCTGTGAGTGGCTCAATTAGGGCCTTGGCCAAAGTCTCAGCCCTTACCTTTTTGGCAGTAGCATCCATCCTTATTCTAAGCATTTCTATTTCACCTTGCCTTTGGGCCTGTTCTATTTGCATTTCGCTTTGTCTACGGGCCTGTTCTATTTGCAGTCGTTGCTCTTCTTCTTTAAAGGGAAGGGTGAGATCAGCTGCCTTAGCATCAGCCTCCGCCCCCGCTACCTTGCTCTTTAGCTCTAGACGTGCAGCCTCCTTAATGTGCAAGGCAGCTAGGGAAGAGATGGCACTCCCAGCAGCAGAAGACTTGCTAGAGTGGCTATGTTTAGATGATGCACACTCCCTTAGCTTAGATACCTGGCTAGAGCGGTTGGACTTAAGACTAAGTGCCACAGCAGGTGATTTTAAAAGATTGGTCTCATGGCTGCATAAGGAAGACTGATTTCCTTTTGGCTCAGACCTTAGATTAACAGATGGAGAACTAAATTCCAAGGCATCTAGAATTGCCCTCACCTTATTTTCTTTCTCATTAGTGTCAGCTAAGACACTCACTATTTCTAACTCTGAATCCTTGGCGTTAATGCGCTCGAGGACCTGGACTATCTTAGACACCAAACCCCTCCAAACACCGAAGGTCTCTTCAAGGTCTGTCTGTAATATGGATGGCACCCTTGTAATACCCAAGCTCTCAATTCTGTCCATTAATGTTACAATTCGCTCCCATGCCGAACCTAACCTCACATGGAGGAGCTCCTTTTCATCTATTAGATGGGCTAGCATCTTGGCTGAAGGGTGCTTTATCCTTTGGGGCCTTTCATTCCTACTTTCAGCCTCAGAAGGAGGTATACCATCTGTATCATCTTGAAATTGCATAGACATTATGTATTCTTAATAGCAAGTAAATTTACAACAAAAGCAAATACAACATACCAGCAAGTAAATTTACAATAAAAGCAAATGCAATATATAATACAATGCACAACACTTAACCATAGCAATATATATCACTAAGTAACTATACTTTACAAAGATTGTGACCTTTGGCGCCAGATTTTAGTGGGCAAGCTGCAAAATGCCAACTGACAGCAACTTGCCACTTGATACCTCCCTTGCCCGAGTGACGTAAACTGCCAAAATGGCGACTTCGCCAAATTTTCAAGCACCTCGTGCTCTGCGGCTCGAGGCCTGCCGCCGAAGGAGCACCGAGGCTGGCTTTGGAAAGGAGGAGAGAAAAGACGCCTCCTCCCCGCTGTGAAGGGAGGTCACCACCGCAGGTCGATGAAACAGGTCACCACCGCAAGACGATGAAGCAGGTCACCACCGCAGGACGATGAGGCAGGTCACCACCGCAGGACGATGAGGCAGGTCACCACCGCAGGACGATGAGGCAGGTCACCACCGCCAGGCGATGAGGCAGGTCACCACCGCAGGACGATGAAGCAGGTCACCACCGCAGGACGATGAGGCAGGTCACCACCGCAGGATGATGAGACAGGTCACCGCCGCAGGTCAATGAAGCAGGTCACCACTGCAGGACGATGAGGCAGGTCACCACCGCCGGACAATGAGGCAGGTCACCACCGCAGGACGATGAAGCAGGTCACCACCGCAGGACGATGAGGCAGGTCACCACCGCCGGACCATGAGGCAGGTCGAAGCCGGCCGAGTGCTCCGGCCGAACTCGCAGCAGCGTTGCCAGGCCTGTCCAGGTTCTAGCCTGGTTCTGGTGGGCTTCACGCCTCAGAGCCAGCCAAAGAACTGTCGCTGGTGCTCCGCGGCTCGAGGTCTACCGCCGAGGGAGCCCTGGACGTTGCTGGGAACTGCACAGCCTGTGCAAACCCAGAAAGCCACTGGGCCACGTGTGCACACGCGAGCCAAATAGCAAGGAAATAGAGCCCCACTATTTGACTCCTTCAGGTCTGAGAGCGGGCTCCACTGCCTCAGACGCTGGTAGAGTCTTTAGGTATGCAGACTGAGCTCAGGCGGAAAAGCCGCGGCCTATACTAAACTTCCTAAACTATAAAAAACTATAAGCCGTGCAAGCTAGCTCAAGCGGAAAAACCGCTGATCTACCTCAAAACTGTGCCGTCCGCCGGACAATAAAAAGCTATAAAACTGAAACGTGCTGTCCTTTATCCGGGCGAACTGCAAATCCCTATAAGCTGTCCTATAGATATTGAACGACTGAGTCTGGATAACTTCAAAAAAGAATGTTTATTCATACAAGGTTGTAAACCTGGCACAGATCTTAAAGTTGCAGAAAATGAAACAAATTTCTATAGGTTTTAGTCACAGAATTATCCCTGGTTCCAGAAGGCAAAGGTGATTATAAAACCACTATACCCTAATCACGCTGCCTATATTAGAAGGAGAAACTCTTTCCTTCCCTATCTTTACAGCAAAGATTAGTTCTAGAAGCGACAGAATAACCCTGCTCCTCCAACTAGATTTCTTATTCCAGATCAATATAATTCAATACTTATCTAATTTGGATAGGCTTAGATTGGCCTGGTTTTGAGGATGATTTGTCCCAGTTAGCCTTGCACAGCTCCAGCACGTTGGAAGACTATAGCCAGAATGAAGCTCCAAAATGGAGACTAGACCCTGGTAAAAAGGGCGGTCCTAAGATGTTGCATTCTTTGACCAATCACTGCAAAGAAAACTGCAGCCAGCTCTTGCAGATTCCAAGCCACTTTTCCTAGGCTATTGCAGCCAGAGGCTCAAACAAAATGTAAAGGAGGGAAAACAAACAAACGACCAATAGGTAAGGCAAACCATCGTCCTGGGGGACGGAACAGTCTTGCTCACTAAAAGTATAGGAGTTGAAGACATTTCTTGTGCCTATTGGACTTTAGGATCTTGACAGACTGATCCATGTTTCACAGTATATTACAAATAAAGAATGTTCAATTGACATTCATTACATTGTTTCAAAGTTGTTTCGCTACTGAAGTCTTTGTATGAAATTCTTTTTAATGATGAAGTGTGAAATTGTGTAGTTGGCATTATACAAATGTAGTAGATGACTCATTAAGAAGTTCATGAAATACCGTTATGTCTTTCCATTTACATTTCAATGTTCACTTGCACTTATCAGTCAGTGGAAGCTATTTTTTTCCCTCCAGAGGCATATTTGCAGTTACTCTTTTCATTTAATGGTACTGATTATTCTGAGCATTTAGTTGCATTCAAGTGGGTATATTGATAGAGTCACATTAGTACTGTTGTGAATGGGAATGAAATGCATTTTTGGAAGATTTCAACTATAGATTTGGTATTGACTAAGAGTACTTCCATACAAAGCTAAACCTGTGCCAAAATGGGTTAAAGTAACCCAATTCGGCATGGAATCTAGTCCCCACCCCCTCCCATAGCCCTGGGATTTCCCTCCCAGGGTGGCTACATGCTATCCCAATTGAAATCAGGATAGCTTGAAGCCACCCCAAAGCCCCCAATTTACTCCCTAAAATGTACTGAAAAGGGTCCCTGGCTGTCATGGAGCCTCTCCTCGTGCTCTCATGGTATGAGAAAATGACACCTGAGGAGATGGGAGGGTTGATGAGGAAAATGGCTCCATTCCCCTCCCCGTCTCCTCATGCATTATTTTCTTGCACCACGAGGACACAGAAGAGGCTCCATTGCAGCCAAGGACCTTTTCAGTAAGGTTTAGGGGGTAAATCGGGGCCCTGGGGGCAGGGGGTGGGTGCCCTTCTGCACCTTTGGTCTCCAGGGGCTCAAAGGTGCGGAATGGCTGTGGAGATTGATTCCCAGGAAATGTGTGGCACATCCCGAGAGTCATTCCTCACATGCCCAATACCTCATTAGATTTTTCCCTAAGATTCAGATCTAATGAGGTATTTAATTAGTGTGTAGTGAACTTGCAAAAACCCGGTTTACTCCCCATTAATTCACTTTTATTGGAAGCATCGTTTGGATGCCTCCAGTAAAAACGAGACAGATCTTGAGTTAACGGTCTGCCTGAATGAGACCTTAGAAAGACTGATGCTGCTACGCCCTGTTCAGGTTATGGATCTTTCTCTTTTTGATCAATAGTGTTGAATGAGATTAATCAAATAGCACACTCTGTACTCAAAATGACAGAACTCACATCCCAGTAGATCTATTAATTGTCATTTCTGATTCCATGCAATAGCCTAATGGATATGGGCAGTTACTCTCAGGTCCTCGTCATGTGAATGTAAACATTTTGATCTGGTAGTAGTTCAGTGCTGGTGTAGCTCTTATAATGTCCATAATTTCTGTAGCATATTTCTGTTCTTAGATGATTTTTGAGGTCTTACCTTCCATTTAAACTAGACTCTAGCGTTGGCCCAAATGTGTAGTAATTGCAGTGGTTAGCCCAAGTACAACAATAATTGTATGGAAAAAGATATTTTACCACCTTAGAAAATGCCAGAATAAGCTTTTGTAGACTTACAGTCTTATCACATGGGGCAGAAGTGCCCTATAATGCTTTTGCCCCATTTCACCCATGAAGCATCACATCACTCATCATATGACGTAGGGTGATGTCCGGTGGGGTTCTGTGAGTGTACTGGGAAAATAGCATGGTGGCATGCTGCCGCCTACAACACAGAAGCCATCCTGTGTTCCATTAGGAACAACGAGGCTTTGGCGAAGTGGCAACACCTTCCCATGTGGGATGGAAAAGCGTCAGCTGGCAGCCAGGGCACTGGGATTGCCCCATTGCTGTCCCGATGCCACTCAGGTTCAGCCTGGAGACTGGCAAATCATGACACTGAACTGCATCAGTGTAATGAGGTCCTAAGTCTACTTCATCAGATACATGGATTAAAGTGCCCAAGAAGAGAATTTATAGGCAGACTGTGCATGTGTGTGAATAGCCATAGAAATGCAAAACTTGTGGATATGGTGATGACATGACATGTTCAGTATCAGTAATAGTTGTTTGGGGAGGGGGAGACAAAGAGAGGAGAAAAGATGTAGACTTAAGCCAAGATAGGTAGTTAACTATATGAATGATGAAGGTAGGTATTGAAATGAGTGAGGTGCTGGCTAGAAACCAAAAAGGAGCTAGCCAACAGAGCCCCCATGAGGCTGGGTGTTAACTAGTGTTATGAAAACAATAACAGCAGTAGCAAAACAAAATAGTCATGATGATAATAATGATACCATCTGATCATATTTTGTGTTTTGTAGACTTATACTTTAAATTTTATATCTGGTTTGAAATGAAATGCAGCCTGTAAAGACAGATTGAGAAACATATTCTTAGCAATACATTATAAGCTAAAGTAGGCATGCTTATTTGATAAACAAAATTAATTTACGTGGGTAAATATTGGAAAGGCAATGAACCTGTTTTGATCTGTTATATTCTTATACATTTCTTTTTTTCCTTTTCCTTTCCTCAGCTGTAAGCACAAGGTATATTTGGAGAAGCTTCCAAACACGAGTATAATTATCCCATTTCATAATGAAGGCTGGACTTCACTCTTGCGGACCATACACAGCATTATCAACAGGACTCCAAACAGCCTGATAGCAGAAATCATTCTTGTGGATGACTTTAGTGACAGAGGTAAGGTAAATGGAATAAATATGTTTAATGGATGCAGATTGTAGTTCTTATATAAGTTATGATAAAATTGATTATCTCCTTTGCCTTTGCCTATTGAGAAAACATTCATATCTCCCTATTTTAAAAATTGTATGTTCAATGCAGTATTTGTTTTCATCCAAAGTCTGATACATTTTATACCAAGGGCAAAGGAAGGTTCAGAAGTCTCCTATGTCCTTCCCTAAAATAGCATGGCTGATTTGGTATATTGTATCTGCAGTTCTCTAGATAACTAATGCTGAAAACATCTTTTTTGCTCAGTGTTATTCTTCTGAGTAAAAACCTATTAACTTTGACCTTTGGGGGAAGCTGTTTATCAGATTTACCACTTTGTGTTTTATTGCATGAGACAGCTTGATTTAACTGTAATGCCAAACAACATAGTAATGCATTAGAATGGCAAAATTATAATTTATTCTTTGGGGAATGGGAAATAAAATGTGTTTTTAAATGTGAATTGTTTCATAGTTGCAGTGGGCAAAATGAAGTCCTCTAGATGTTGTTGGACTGTAATCCCAGCATTCCTTTCCATTAAGTAGCTGGCTAGGGCTGGTGGAGAAAAACCAAACAATATTTGGAAGACTGCAATTTCCCTACCTCTCAGAGGGAAAATTGGATACCAGTGAGTCTGCTCTAAGTCTGATTGGATCCCACCTATTCAGAGTGTTGTAGTCTGAGAGTCTGAGTTCTCAGAAGATGAGGAAGGGCCGCTGAGAGAGATGATTTGGAATCTCCTGACAGTTCCCAGGAGAATGGTGAAGGCCAGATCTGTTCCCATGGGAGCCTGCCAGAAGTGCATACTGAGGGAAATGTGAGAGACGAATGTTTGTCAAAGTCAGAGAGATTGGAGCTAAAACAACAAGACCTGAAATTAAGAACTTGCTTCTCCAAGCGACTTACAGATAAGCAGGAAAGCAGGTGCAGAAGAAATGATCTCATGGTAGGGATTTTGGCTTTTTAAAAGTGGTACATGTTGGTATACCCTTTGTGAGAGCAACACTGCATTTAGGTGAAGAGCTCTCCGTGTCATGAGCCTTGTAATTCATTTAACCAAATTTTCAAGCTGTTCCCGCATCCTAATCTTGTGAGGCATAGTTCTGCCTGCCTTGGATTTATGTACTTTGTCTTTGAATATCTCAGTGGAATTTTTTTAGAGACTTTCTGTGAATAGATTTTTGGATTCTGGCTCTTATGAATATAACCTTTTGAACTTTGATTCTCTTTTTATATTTGCTTGCTTTTCATATATCCAGCTTTTATTATACTCTGCTTTTAATAAACTTTTACATTGGATTATCTGGATAGTGTGTGGTTTGTGGTGAAAAGAGGCTTTAGGGCCATAGAGCAACACAGATATATTTCCATCTACTCAGAGCTTAATTTTATGCTTAACGGGACAATCCTGTGTACATTGAACAAAACATAGTACTTGTTTTTAAGCAGACTGACTGGATACATTGCTATAGTAGAGGTGCAAAATTTTAGCTTGGAACTCAAACTTTCACTTAAACATTAATCCCATTGGCTAAATTTGAGCGAGCATGTCTCAGTTTATTCTACCTATGTTGTTAAACTAAAATAGTAAAGATTAGTTCAGTGACTTACATTGCGAGTTTCTTATGTGTTGTTTCTCGATACATAGATAATACACGTGCTTAAAATGGCAAGTTAAGTTGGCAATGATCAGTACACTTTCTAGGGATAATCCTTTGAAGACATTGGAGTTATTTCTGAGTATACATGCTATTCCATCAAATCCACTTCTATTTCAAAGTTAGCACTTCCTGGATGCATTAGCTCTTGTATTGTATACTTAGGATAAATACTGATGAACAATGTGGGCATGGAACATAAATCTTAAGAATTTCACTTTCATTTTCTGATGCTAAAGCTGAGTTCTATTGCATGTGTCTCTTGATTGTCTCATTTGCATACACCATGCAGAATGGATTTTGTTGACCTGTCTGATTTTATATATAACTTAAATAGTATAAAAGAATAAAGAAGATGGTGTGTCTTTGAAAAATCCTGTGTGATAACCAAAGATAATGGAGGAGATTAAATACATATGGAACAGAACTATGTAACTGATGTCAATTATTTTTTCCAAAGAAAAAGGATTATATGAATTGCTATATATGTGACATATTAAAGGTCTAATTTTAAAAAAACTTCACTGAGCCTTGAAAACTACAAGAAGCATCCAGCCTAGCATTCCAGTGGTTCCCAACCTTTGGTCCTCCAGTTGTTTTGGACATCAACTCCCCTTTTGGACATCAACTCCCTATAATTTACCTGCTTATAGGAATTATGGGAGCTGAAGTCCAAAACTCCCGGAGGACCAAAGGCTGGGAACCACTGCTATAGACATTGTATTTTCTGTATTACTGGATTTTTCTAGTGGGCAACATTCAGGATGGCTACATGATGAGAAGACAGAAAAGCTTGGAGAAGATAATGATGCTGGGGAAAATGGAAAGAAAAAGGAAGAGGGGTCAATCAAGAGCAAGATGGATAGATGGTATCCTTGAAATGGCTGACTTGACCTTGAAGGAGCTGGGGGTGGCGACAGCTCTGGCGTGGGCTGGTCCATGAGGTCATGAAGGGTCAGAAGTGACTGAACAAATAAACAACATCATCATTCAGGAATAGACTCTTCAAATGATATGCAGCTTTTTCTCCTGAAGTCTAGTCAGTACAGCAATCAAAATTAGTCATATCTCCCTAATTTCATGTGCTAAAATGTGTTCCTGTAGCATGGGGAAATGAAAAGAAATCTCAGGCTTAAGTTGTATTGGTAATCCCAGCTAGAGCACACCTATTGAATGATGAGTCAATCCCTGTATAAATCTTACTGCCTCTGTTGGAACTTAAAATGTGATTTGGGACTTAATCTTAATTTTGTGGAGTTTTCACCCAGTCCCACTTTTATGCTGTTACCATCCTTTATTTATTTCAGACAGTGAAACCTTCAGTCATCCTACATGGAAATACAGATTCACACCATATTAATCAATTTAAGAAGAAAGAAGGTTATGTGCATATAGTTTATATCTCCAAAATATACCTCAAGCCTCACATATTTGTGAAAGCAAGATATGTTTCACAGTGGATTTCTGGAGGTCCGAAATGGAACATTTAGGAGAGAATCTAAAGACTGCTGTATTTATTTTCTATTTTTTTCTGTGGCAACATGTGTCATTGTGACTAGTCTGTGTGCTTCCTATACAAAGAGGAAAGCTTGTTATGCCTTGTTAAATATAAGTAGGAGGAAAAACCTCTCAGGTAATTGTGTAAAAATTACACAGCTTTCTAACATCAAAGAGATAACATTTCCAGCAATGTTTTGGGATCTTTTATTCTTAAAGGAAAGAACCTGGTAACCTTTACAGCATTCATTATCCTTAAATATGTTCTCAGTGTGATTAAAGAGTTTATCACTGCTATTGCAAAAAGTTTTCTGCAGAAGTCCACTGAGAAGAAATTGCCAAAAGACAAGCAAACTTGTCAGAAATGCAATTATTGAGCCAGGTGGTAAATGCTTAGCATCTTGAAAAGGCTGTAAAATAGATGAAGGGAATGGTTGTGCATTTCCTACTTTATATTCTTATCTAATACTAACATTGAGGCACATATAAAGGTCTTGCTATGACAGACAAGAAAAATGATTCAGTACATAGCATACCGCTGAGCATTCTGCCAAATGACTTCAGAAAAGTTATTTTGTATGCCTTGATTTTATACACGTTTTTTTAGTCCTGAAAATCTTTAGATTGTTCATGCATAACTAGCAATAAAGTCTGGCATTTAGATAATAGAAAACTGGAAGGACAAGCACACTTTTAAATCTTGATAGGACACAAATGAGGGAGCTGGTTCTGAGAAGGTGCAAGAAAGGAATGAAAAACTAAGCAACAGTTTAGAATATTTGGCTATCTAACATCTAACAACATTTTACTATCTAAAAGTAAAATTTATGTCAGTGCCTGGATAAGACTTATACTATCACCAACAATGATAGTATCAGTCTTATCCGGGTACTAACACAATTTTTACTTGAAGGATGTTGGATAGCCAAATATTCTAAACTGTTGCTTCATTTTCCATTCCTTTCTTGCACCTTCTCAGAACCAGCTCTCTCATTTGGCGCAGTGGGTTAAACCCTTGTGCTGGCAGGACTGATGACTTGAAGGTTGGGTTGCTGACCTGAAGGTTGCCAGTTCAAATCCAACCTGAGGAGAACGTGGATGAGCACCCTCTATCAGCTCCAGCTCCATGTGGGGACATGAGAGAAGCCTCCCACAAGGATGGTAAAAACATCAAAACATTCCAGGCGTCCCCTGGGTAACGTCCTTGCAGACAGCCAATTCTCTCACACCACAAGTGACTTGCAGTTTCTCAAGACGTTCCTGACACACAAAAAAACCTCATATGCTTGATAAGATAAACTTGGATTTACGTTGGAATGACAGTTGATACATACTTAATTCTCAGATGTGACAATGGAACATTTCAAGTGTTTTTTGCTCAGATGGATGAGATTCTAAAAAGTTTGTCTGTTTTTTTAAATGAGTCTTTAGAATTGAAGGCTTTCCTAATGAACATTTTTTGGAAGATGGTTGAACATAGTTTCTCATTATAATATTGGTTTTGAGTAAAATACATTTTGAACAAATAATAATAAAAACTCAACATGCTAGTCTTTTCACTTTCAAGCAGCAGGGGAGAATCTCTTGGCAATCTACAAGTTTTCACACACACACACAATGTGCCCAGACTTGCTTTCTCTATGAGCATAAGAACATTTGCAAATATTGGACAGCACCCTGCTAGTGATGTTCACATACATAAGTTGTGATATGCCTGCAGACTCTTTCTATTAGCCATTGTGTGTGGCTGTATCCAACTGACAGTGACAGACATGGAGATCCATCCATATGCTGAATGCATATTGATGTGTATCAAATGGAGTGTATATGATCTACAGTGAGCTTCTATTCATTTTGTAATGTGACTTGAGGCCCTATAATTGAGCATGCAAAAGCCCACTGACGTTGTACTGGACAGGTCGAGCATAGACATTGCAAAATGTGTGCCGAATGTAACTTCATTGGCAGTTATTTGTTGCAACCCAAGGCAGCGGCAAGCACCCGGAAACCAGACAGGAGCCAATATAACATACAAGCCGTTTATTGAAGCAGAATATATACACACACACACACACACACATACACATTTAAGGTGGAAAGTCAGAGTAAGAAATAGTCCATAATATATAGTCTATTGCAATTCAAAAAGTGTTTATCAATGTCCAATTTGTAATCCACAAGTGAAGCTCAATAGCTTCCTTTAGAAATCAAAGTTTGTCCATGAAGCAATAGCGGAAACAAAGCACTGCAAATCCGCTTGAAAAGTCCTGCAGCAAAGTCAAAGAAGCAAGGTAAACAAAGCGAAGTCAATCTCAATTCAGGAACAAGGAAGTCGGGGTAACAAGGCAAGGTCTACTCGGGAGTTGCAGCTCGGCACGGCTCTCCTGGAACTGGAAACTCGGCACGGATTCAGAAGACAAGGCAAGGAGCTGGAAACTGGAACCTCTTGCGAGGAAAAGCAAAGTTGACACCGCAACAAGAATACAGTGAGGGGCACTTTTAAGGAATCTCAAGCTTGTAAGACTAAGGAGTACAGGACCCCCAAAAAGTTAGGTATCTGACTTGTGAGCTAATCTTCGAGACCTTCTCACTCCCTCTTTCTTGCTTCTATCTCTAGTAACAAATTTCTTCCAATTAAACATCTCATCTTTACCCAGGTCAACACCATCTGGTGTGGGCAATGATGAAGAGACTTCGGAATGTCTGCCAATTAGTGGTTCTTCTGAAATCACCATCTCAGGCATTTGCAAGGTCATGGGGCCTCGGCTTGAAGCAGAAGTGTCTGCAAAATCCTTATCCTCATCTGTTTCCAACTCCATCCCCTTGATGGAATACAGGCCATGCTGGCTGACCTACAACATTATTTATGTTACACTGTGGCAGTGTAGAGCCCTAGCCAATCTTTATATCCTTAGAATACACATGTAGCTGTTGTCCTGTACATAAAACAATAAAATACAAGCCCCATCTACACTGCCAAATAATTCAATCTTACAATGCTATTTAACTGCATTATATGGCAGTATTGAATTGACTCACGTTGGATCTGCACTGCCAAATAAAGTAGTTTGAACTGCATTATATGGTCAGTGTCAAGTTTACACTGCAGTTCAAACTGACCATATAATATACTGCTGTATTTGGCAGTGTTGATCTAGCCTCATATAATTCAGTTCAATGCAGTTAAACTTCATATTATCAACTTTCATTAAATGGCTGTGAAGATGGGACCACAGTCAACTCTTCACATTTTTGTGTTTTGCTTTTGTATCTTTCATTTTTCACAGATTTTAATCTGGCCTTTCTAGGTATCTCTGCATCCACTAGAGTGACTCCATGGCCAATATTTGCCAGAAGTTGACCACAGAGTTCCACCATAGAAACCTAGAGATTTGCAAGGGAGGGCCTAATAATGTATAGAGCTAAGGCAAAAGAGGTGCTTTTTTTTTTTTTGCTCACAAACTCTATTTTTCTTATACTTTCTTCCCTTCTCTTCATTTCCTCCTCCTATTTCTCTGTCCCTCCCTCCCGTTTCCCTTTCTCCCTCACCCAGCCCTGTTTGGCATTCCAAAACACTATGAAGTCTAATTGACATAAGACAGACCTTCTAGTGTAATTGGTTTAGCTTGCTTTTAGAGGGATTAATCTGTTCTGTGGTGGTCACAAAAATAGTCAGAAACACAGCCTTTGATGATATGCTAATAATGACCTTTGCAAGTCAGCCTTTTGTTCTTTCCTTAATGTCTGCGTTAGCCCTGCCAATCCTGTCAACAGTTAACAGTGGAGGCCTACTGCAAACCTTGAAATCCCCATTTGTCAAGCAGCTGTGGCTTTCAGTGCCTCAAGTTGTCTGCAGTGGTTTTTCTACTAAAATATGTTGTTAATTCAATGAAAAGGAATTAATACTTAATGACACACACTGCAAAATTATTTACAGGATCATCAATCCTTTATTTTTACAATGTCATCCTAAGCCATTCATTTGCATATACCTTTCTGCAGGAGACTCACAAATAAAAACGTTCATGACTAAATAAACTTCTATGATTCCCTTATATGTCCAGCATGTGAACTAGACAGGTATAAGGTTGTCAGATTTCAGGGACTGATCCTGAGTTTCCATAGATCATATCCAAGCAAGAGATGAGGGTGAAATTTTCCTTTGTTGATGAACTTAAGACATCACATTGAGGTCCCTGATGCAGGGGACAGCAGGGGGGTTGGGGCAGAGGGGCAAATCGGTCATCTGGCACCCCACATCACCCACACTACCCACTTGCCCATCAAATGCTCCTGCTTTGTCCCAGTGATTTTCAACATGAACATGGATAGTCTCCCATGTTTTCCCCTCCTACCATGCTTCACTGATGCAGCTGGCATGGAGCCCTGCTTGAATTAGATGTGCATCATGTAATGAGATCTGGCAGGCTCCATACCTTCTGTATTGGTGAAGGACAGGGAATTAAGATTTTTATCTTAATTTCCAAACAAGATAAAAACAGTTCCTCTGTGTGTTGTGTTTGAATTTCAAATTATGGACAACTGTGGTTTGTACCTAATGGATAATACTTAATCACAGTAAAGTAGTAAGAGTTGTTCAGCTGTGGAATATGCCGATTTGAAGTGTGGTGGAGTCCACTTCTTTGAAGGTTTTTAAACAGATGCTGAAGGACCATCTGCTGCAAGTGCCTTGCTTATGTATTCCTGCATAGCAAGGGGGTTGAACTGCATGATCCTTGTGACCTCTTCCAACTCTATGATTCTGTGAAATCACAGAAAATGTCATTAGGTTTCAGGTTTTGGGTTGGGACTGTATTCAGAACTGTCAGACCTAGACATGCACATGCCAAAATCCCAAATACCCGGAAATATTTGAGCACATTTTCATATTGCATTACTGGACTGCTTTCTATGAGAAACATTGTACCAATGAAAACTGGATCACACGTAATGGCCGAACAATATCAAAGTATGATCAAGATGGCAAAAGTTATTAATGAGGAAGAATGCACAAGCAAGAGGAGACTGTGGCTGAGTTGACAGGAAAAAAACAAGGCTGCACTGCTTTCTCTTCTCTCTTACTGGCTGAGTTAGTGAAGTGCAAAGTACTTTTGCATTTTGAACTGAGTCTGCAGCAATTAAAGTAAGTGAATTACAAAGTGGGAAGGACAAAATGGGCAAGAGGGAGCTGGGGTATTTTAAAAGCAGTGAGACAATAGCGAATCAACTGGGACTGTCCCTACCAAATTGGAACAGTTGGAAGGTATGAGAGTATGTGCTTTTGTTACACTTTATGAGTTCCTTATGGAGTATGTATGGCTCTGCTAGATAAAGAACCTTTTATCTTTCTACCTCATCACATTGAGAGAGAAAAGCATGGGTTTCCTCAGCAGTCCCATGTTGTGTTCTGCCTCCCCAACACTCACACTCACACATGGAAACTTAAGAGCTCACAATACATTCATCTTACATTCATCACAAGGTCATTATTACTTTTCTGTTTTTAATAAGGAGAAACAAAAATATCAAAAAAACCAAGAGATTCATTGCCCTGCCCAAAGCTTCTTATATTAAAGGAGACTGACAGCAGTTTAAAACCATTGCTTTCTACAGGATCCTATGGTTCTGCATCAAAGCCCATAGGATGCAGGAGACAGTAATTCAGGTTAAAACCATTGCTTTCCATTGGATCCTATGGTTCTGCATCAAAGCCCATAGGATACAAAAGGCAGTGATCCAGGTTAAAGCCATTGCTGACAGTTGGGTAATGAAACAGGACAGGGCAATTGTAAACATGGGAGTAAAGTGTGATAAGAGGCAGGAGGTATGAACATGATTGTTGGCCCGTGTTTCGAGTTCCCTCCTTTCAGAACATTTCTGCCTATTTTCAACCCTGAAACATGTGATAAGCTCTTTGCCTCTCCATGATTGAAGAGAGGCTGAAGTGTCTTTCATGACACTTCTGCCTCTTTTCAACCATGGAGGGCTATGCATGACAGCCAGAAGTAGTTTAACTCATGTGATGAGCTAAGTGCCTCTCCATGTTTGAACAGAGGCTGAAGTGTCATACGACTGGGAAATTTCTCAATGGGATAAGCCATTTTATTCTAAAAGTGGATCCATTTTCCACAATATGTAGAGTAACAATGTGGAAGAGATCTCTTTTAGAAGTGCCCACATGCTCCTCCCTTTGTCTGTGGAGTATGTTGCCTAGAGCAGCAAATACATTAATATTTTTAAGCCCCAGTACAAGGTTTTGTACTCCAGGGCTTTATACAATCTGTTAACATGATTTAATATTGTTAAATATTTCTCAAAGACTAGCATTATTGTTTTTAAAGTCTGAAATTAATAGCGTCTTATTCTTTGTTTTGACAGTGTTTATTTCATCTTTATCCCCACAGGGCTGTTGCCATTGAATATGTTGTTATGTTTTTATGCTTCTGTTTCATGCTACCCTTCTATTTTATTGTATTGCTTGCAGGGTTTTATTTTTATTTTTGGTGTTCTGTTTATCTCCATATTGCCTTGTAGACTAAGTGGATACACAACTTAAAATGTAAAGAACTAAACAAATATGTAGCCAAATACTATTCATGCCCAAGAGGAAAGTCTCAGCAGTAGTTTCTAGGGGGATAATCCTAAGGGAGACGGAGCCAAAAATAATGCAACAGAACAGAGCATAGAATGCTAACTAGCTAGGGAAAAGGATGACAGTGAGTTGTTTTTGTTCTTATTAACTGCCCTCAATTTGACTTTGACTTATGGCAATCTCATGAATGGAAAACCCTATCACCCACAGCCCTGCCAAGGCCTTTTACTCAGGAGCATAGCTTCCTTGACTGAATCTTTCCCTCTGTAATGATATGTTCCTCATTTTCAACTGTCTTCTAACTTACCAAGCATTATTATCTTTTTTTAATGAGATGCCTTTACATGCTGTGCCAAAGTCGATAGTCTCAGTTTATCCACTTTGGCTTCTAGAGAGAGTTTTGCTCTAGAACCCATTGATTTGTCTTTTAAGCAGTCCATGGTATCTTTAGAATCCTTCTCCAGAACCATATTCCAAAGGAGTTGATTTTTTCCCTAATCAGCTTTCTTTGCTGTCCAGTTTTTACAATCCTACATAAAAACTGGAAATAGAATGATGTGGAAAATCCTAACAATCCTATATCTTTACACTTCAGAATCAAAGCTTCCTTTCCAAATCCTAGTGTCCCTCTAATTTCTTGACTACAGTTCCCTTTCTGGTTAATTTCGGAGTCAAGGTATGGAAAATCTTGAACTATTTCAATGTCTCACTATCTATTCTGAAGTTATGTAAATTAATTGTGTTTATATATTTTTTTCTTCATGTTTAGCTGTAAAGCTTTGGACTTTTTCTTGTCTTTCTTCTGTAATCATTCCAAGTTGTTACTATTTTCAGCTAGTATTATGGTGTCACCTGCATATTTAATTTGTTACTGTTGTTCTCTCCAGTTTTTATGCTTCCTTCATCCGAGACCAATTCTGCTTTATATATATTATGTTAAGTGTACAGGTTAAACAAAGTAGGATAAAATGCAACCTCAGCTGAACCCCTTGGAATTGGAAACCATTGCTAGTTCATGAAAAGCAAGCAAAACCCAAAACCAAGAAAAGCCCACAATAAAAACATACATTACTAAAATGTCTCTTGTAACTTTCCATCATACAAAGCAGACATAAAGCACCCATTCCCATTGTAAGAACTGAGGAATCAAAAGCCAGGAATTATAATGATAAGGACTTGTCAAGAGGTTATGGCCATTCTTTCAACAAGCATAGTCAAAGGCAGTCATAGTCATAACCAGGGCCGTAGCCAGAAAAAATTTTCGGGGGGGGAGGGGGGTTTGAAAATTTCGGGGGGGGGGGTTGAACCCCTGGCACCCCCCACCCCCGCTACAAACCTGTCAATATCTGCTTGAGATAGTGCCTGGAGGGACTCTTAATGTTTTGCGTCTCATAGATTTAGCATGGGGATTTGGTTAACCAGTTAAAATTCATGAGTAAACCAGGTTTTTTTTATAACCTGAAAAATTTCAGGGGGGGTTGAACCCCTAATCCCCCCCCCTCGCTACAAGCCTGGTCATAACACTATTTGGTCCATTCAAAGGGCAAGGCAAAATAATAGTCACAGTGCTTCATTCCAAGAGTCAATTAGCATGAAGCTCACCAGAGATCCAATCCACATAGTCCAAGGTTCAAAGTACATGGTTTCCAAGATCTCTGGCTGAAGCTCTCCATACAACAATTACTGCCAGCACCAAGCTACTGCCAGCATCTTTTATTTATGCTGCCAGCAGCAAGACTTTACAGCCTTCCTCTGTGTTAATCTACTGGACCTTCACAACTGTATGGAATCTAGCCTCAGCTGAAGCCAGGCAGGGAGAGTTAATTCCTGCTCATCAGTCTGATCCTGTTCTGGCTCAGGCACTTCTACATCAGAAGGGCCCAGCTCCTACTGAGCACTACTAGGGTCCACATCCTCAGCCTGCTTAGGTAACTGCTCAGCCATGGTTCTGAGTTCATCTGCTGGAGGGAAGCCCTCTTCCTCCTCATCCAGGACCTGAGCCCTGAAAGGACTGGTGGATCAGTACAATTGCATTATTGGAAACAAGTGTAATTGCAAAAGTGCTCTCAACATTATTTGTATCAACAATAATATGACTGTCATCATCATAAGCTATCACTCGCAGCCAAGTATTATTGTCTTCCAAGTGTAGGGTCTTGGCGGTGGGTCCGTATGTAACTGTAGAGGCCTATTCTTGATCCACATGTTCTTTTGCAGTGAGGACATCGGTTTCCAAATGGAAATATGACTGTAGTGGAATAGTGATTTATGCAATAAGGTCAGGGTAGAGGGGTCTGGAACTTTCTGATATAGAAATCTGATTCTGAGGGTGTAAATGAGAATCTCACTACTAGGAATAGGTTTTAATCATAGGCCCACTTACCAGACTACAGTGGCATTTATTTTTGAATAAACCTCAATAGTATTGTCAAACACAGGTTAAAAAAAGAATTGTGTTTATTGCTTCTGTTTTGAGTAATTGTCTGTGCTCTGTCTCTTGTAGCTGTCCACAATTTATATCCAGAGAAAACATGTTCTGTTGGGCTTGTTTCTGGCATCTCTTTACTTATGGTCTTTGTTGAAACAATGTTTACCCTCAAGCTAGGCAGAAATCCTGAGAGCATCTTGTAGCATTCATGAAATGATTTGCTAGGTTCCTCTTAACAACAGAGAAAAATGCAGAGGCTGGAAAAGTGGGAGGAGGGGGGGAAAGAAAGGATGTGTTAATAGGACTTTGATAAGACCTGCCACTTCTATTGGCTTTTTTGTAGCTATTCAATTTCACTTAATATCTGAAATTGTTTGCCTTTTGACATGACAGACATGGTTAGGAATAAAGCTGTATCTAAGTAAAGTAGTATCCGTTCTTTCCTGTCGTGTTCAACATTGAAGGTACAAAATAATAAGGAGGCTGAAGGAAAAACACCAGTTCCCATTGGTCCAAATCCATCAGACTCCACACCATTGGGATCTCCCCTCCCTCTATTTTTTCTTATTCTTCTTGGCATTATTTAATGAACCGAGCAGTAGCAATTTCATTTCATTTCTCAAGGCTTTGCTGGCTGGCAAGAACGGTTAACTCCATTGGGAAGAGGGAGAGTTCCATACGAGATGAAAAAGTGATGTAGCAAAGTGACAATCATTTCTAAAAGATTTGTGGCCGGCCTTATGTTTGAATTATATTCATCACTTGTACAGAAATGTTTTGGCATGTAGTGATACAGTTTCATATCACTTGCACAGCATCTCACATAGATAACTATAATACTCATATTTTGACCATCTTTGTTGTTTACTTTCTTTTCTTCCTAAGCACTTATTTCCTTGAGTAGTGAACATCTGGTTGTCATGCAGTTGAAATGCAGGTATTGTATGTGCAGATGTTGCTTCTGTACATGCCCTATGCAAAGTTGCACCAATTTCAAATTCTTCCCATCACATATCCAATAATATGAACACATTTAAAATGTGTTTTGTTTGTTTATTTTCTATTTGTTGTCTCATTCATTTCA
The DNA here is from genome assembly GCF_035594765.1 of Anolis carolinensis. NCBI lineage: Eukaryota > Metazoa > Chordata > Lepidosauria > Squamata > Anolidae > Anolis > Anolis carolinensis. Next base: position 59,680,708 of record NC_085845.1, read on the forward strand.
TAGTTGTTTCTGCTAAATTTATTTTTCAGTTTTCATTAATTTTCACATGGAAGACCCAGCCTTTTTCTGTTGATTATGATTATAACTCTGGAGGGTTTTTTAAAATCCAAATAAAGTGACATTTTCAACACTTTTACCACTCCTGCAGGCATTTGATCCAGCAAGTTGCAGACAGATCCCCACTGAATTAGTAACTTTTTAAAAAAGTATCATCCTTTATAATTCTTGGTGATTCATGCTAAAGATTGGATAGTTTCCAAGTCTTATCATTTTCAAACACTCCTAGGGCCGTTCCTCACAGTCACATAACTCAAGGCATGTAATCCACATTATCTGCTTTGAACTGGTTATTCGAATCTACACTGCCATATAATCCCAGTTAAAGCTGGATTTTATTCAGCTGTGTGGAAGGAGTCCTAGTTTCTCTTCCATCAAATATCAAAGGACTGTAAATGCAATGTTGTAAATGCAATATGTAAGAACAAGCAAATCTTTGGAGTTTGTGTAATACACTTCCATTTGCACTTATTGGTCAGTCATGTGAAACATCTAAAGCAAATATATTCTTGAACTCTGCAAGGAAGGCCATACTTTGTATTTCTTTATTTTTTTTCTTGACTCTTGCTTTAGAAGAATAATATCTAAAATAGTTTGATGCCATTTACCCCATTACTTGCGCCTAGTTAAGAGAAGAAAATGCCACCATATTTCTATTGTAATCAAATGAAGGTCATATTCACACCTTTATTTCCCCACCTTTACTGCATGCAAATAGAATTTTAATACTTATCCAAGCTCAACAACAAAGAATTTATGTATGTATTTGTCAGTGGAAAGTTAATGGGAACGCTAATAGTATAGGACACCCTATTTACACTCCTGTTCATATAACATTGTGATTATCATTTTGACAAGACTCTGGTGAAGAAAAGAGACTTTGATATTTTTAGAGTTTTGTTATAAAGTCCATATCCAAAACCTTCTTTACATACTAAATGTCCTGTCCCATTATCATTATTGTAACTGAGAGGGACAATACAGAAAGCTTTTGAATATTGATGCAATTTAGCTGGTCTTTTGTCCTCTGTTCATTGTGCTGAAGATTTTTTTGTGTGTGGGTCTGCTTTTAAGATAATTTTAGAATAGTAGAATTGCACACACAAAAAATACAATTTTCTAGCATTGCCAGAGTTCCTTTGGAGTTAAAAAAGTGAAAGAGCCAGAGAGCGATTGGGCTAGAAGAGAGTAGATTGCCAGTGAAGGGAAAGGAAAAGATATGTGAGTAACAATATGTGGCATAATTCAACTTTCCCAGTATATACTATTGTTAGGAAGTCTGCCCATATACAAATGAATATTCTTTGTTGTCACTACAATCAGTTCCTCAACATATAAGGCTGATCCACATGTCTACAGTATTTTTTAGTCTTTATTTTAGGAATGGAGTCCAATTTTGTTGATGCCCAAGTGTTCATGCCCCCCTTTCTAATTTATTGTGGTTTAAACAAAGAAGGTGCTCATTGCACACTTTCTTAAGAAGAAAGGTTACACTCTTTGATATGTCCAGAAAGTGGCATCTGCTTATGTGAACCTTTTTCACTGGTAAGCATTGGGTATGATAAGATCTTTCATAATGGCCCATTCCCAGAACTTGGAAACAACTATTTAATTGACTCTAAAAATTAACAACCCATTCAATTTTTTTCTGCCTGATTGCCAAACTAACTGATTAATACAGAAGCTAATATTTGGCTTTGACAAGTGAACTGCATGGTAAAAATTACTCAGCTCTAAGTCCACTGTATTAAATAAACAAAGTATGTGTTTTACATGGACCCTTCCATTTAACTTTTCTTGATAGGGGAATAGAAGTCCCAGCAGATTGGAGGAGGGCAAATGTGGCCCCTATCTTCAAGAACAGGAAAAAGGGCGGCCCAAACAATTACTGTCTGGTCAGCCTCATGTTGATATCAAGCAATATTTTGGAAAAGTTCATTAAGGAGGTGGTCTGCAAACACTTAGAAAAGAATGTAGTCATCGCTAATAATCAACATGGATTTATCAAAAACAGGTCATGCCAGACTAATCTGCAACATACCCCATTTAGGCAGAAAAAATGAAATGCAAAGATACAGAATAGGGGATGCCTGGCTCGATAGGAGTACACGTGGAGTCCTGATGGACTACAAATTAAACATGAGCCAACAACGTGATGTGGCGGCAAAAAAAGCCAATGGGATTTTGACCTGCATCAATAGGAGTATAGTGTCTAGATCCAGGGAAGTCATGCTACCCCTCCATTCTGCCTTGGTCAGACCACACTTGGAATAATGTGTCCAATTCTGGGCACCGCAATTGAAGGGAGATGTTGACAAGCTGGAATGTGTCCAGAGGAGGGTGACTAAAATGATCAAGTGTCTGGAGAACAAGCCCTATGAGGAGTGGCTTAAAGAGCTGAGTATGTTTAGACCGCAGGAGAAAAGACTAAGAGGAGACATGATGGCCATATATAAATATGTGAGGGGAAGTCATAGGGAGGAGGGAGTAAGCTTGTTTTCTGCTGCCTTGGAGACTAGGACATGGAACAATGGCTTCAAATTACAGGAAAGGAGATTCCACCTGAACATTAGGAAGAGCTTCCTAACTGTGAGAACTGTTAAGCAGTGGAACTCTCAGCCCTGGAGTGTAGTGGAGGCTCCTTCTTTGGAAGCTTTTATGCAAAGGCTGGATGGCCATCTGTCAGAGATGCTTTGAATGCAATTTTCCTGCTTCTTGGCAGGAGCTTGGATTGGATGGCCCACAAGGTCTCTTCCAATTCTATGATTCTATGATTGTAGAAAATATTCTTCCAGTATACCTTTTCTGCATATTCTTAGAGGCATTCCAATAATTTCTGATTAAGAACCCTCTCCCCTGATTCATAGATCAATATTTTTGGTGAATCTATGTGATTTGGTTGAAATTAGTACATCTTTCCTTACTAATTTTTAATATCAATCCTATTTAACTTTTAATAAACAAGGAAAAAATAAAAGTATATATAAATGAGTGACTTCTTATCTATAAATTTGCTACCTTACAAAATATGATGGACTTCTTCACTCAAGCAGAACTTTATTTATTGTGATAGTTTTTAAAGAAGTAGCTATGTCAATAACTTGAAGCATATCAGAAATGGAGAAACAAAAAATGTGGCAGAAACTTTAAGATGAATTGGTTTTAATTTTAGCATGACCTTTTGTTGATATAAACCCACATCTTCATTATCAGTACTGCATTTGTGGAAGTTCACGCTAAATTAAAAAGATAAGTGCTCCCACATTTCTTGTTTTTCTTCCCTCCCTTCCTCCTTTTTTATAGGATTTGTTGTTTATCAGTCAGCTGAAAGGAAGAAAAATAGCATTTTCCCTTAAATAAAAATATATAATTTTGCCTAGCTTTTCACATGACCCATTCATATATCTATTTTGTCATGTTTTTACATCTGTAATTGCTTTTTTAAAAGCATGAACATTCATTCTATTCCCCCCCCCCAGAAAATACACATTTGAAACCTTTTCTCCTTGCAAAAATATGTAGTTTAAATGCATCAGTCCATAAAAACTAAGAGACCATTATGCACAAATCAATCCATGTGTTAGTCTGGAAAGTGTGACTCAGGTTGGATTACTTTGGAAAAGAACACTGGATGAATTTGTCAACCATATTCAGTGAATGCCTATGTTTAGATCTGATCTAAACAGCCTAGCTAACACTCAGTGCATTGAAACAAAGAGGCAGTGTTATGGCATTGAACAGTACAAATATATTTCCTTCCTCCGCAAGAGTATCATGTGTGTTATTCTAGATTACTATATCTTCCATGGTGAAAAAAGATGTGATGAAGAGATGCTCAGAACCAGCACATTTGACATCTCGGAGAACACAATTATGGAATGTAATTATATTCTGCTAAAATCAGTGATTCTCTGTTTTTCTGATGACTGGAATTTGATTGTGCCTCAAGTATCTTAAAAAAGAAATATTATACTTTTAAAATCTGTTACTAGAAAGGAATCCAATAGGCTTGCTCAAATAATTCGATTTTCCCGTTACCCGTTATTAATTCGTTATTTTCGTTTGTTTTGAAGCAATATAGAACCTTGGTTGTCCACACGTCTGGATATCGCGGTTTCGAATCGCGAGAGGCCGTTTTTTCTTATTTCTTCGTTTTTTTCGTTAAGAAAAAAAAGCTTTTGCAAATCACCCAAACTCCTTTCCTTTTGCCCCTCAGCCAATGGGAGGCTCAGCCAATGGGAGGGGGCGAGGGGGAAGGAGGCCGAGGAGGAGGAGGAAGACGGAGGGGGGAAATGGCCGCCGCCGCCGCCTCGCCTCAGCTCAGGCCTAGAGAGACCGAGAGGGGCCCGGCGGTGAGGAGGAAGAGGCCCGGGATGCGAGGGGGTGTGGGCCAGGCCCGTCCTCGGCTGCTCCCAGGGGCCCAGATTCGCACCCTCCCTCCCCCCAATACAGGTCTCCAGTCCATACCACGCTACATGAACTTGAATGGATACTGTGGTTGTGTTGTTGAAAGCTTTCATGGCCGGGATCACACTGTTGTGGTATGTATTCCGGGCTCTATGGCCATGTGCCAGAAGCATTCTCTCCTGACGTTTCACCCACATCTGTGGCAGACATAGAGGTTTTGACGTCTGTGCGAAGCTAGGCAAGTGGGGTTTATATATCTGTGGAAGGTCCAGGGTGGGAGAAAGAACTCTTGTCTGTGGGAGGCAAGTGTGAATGTTGCAATTGGTCACCTTGATTAGCATTTAATAGCCTTGCAGCTTCAAAGCCTGGCTGCTTCCTACCTGGGGGAATCCTTTGTTGGGAGGTATTAGCTGGCCCTGATTGTTTCCTGTCTGGAATTCCCATTTTCTGGGTGTTTCTGGGAAGGTAATGGCACTCCATGTAGTCATGCCGGCCACATGACCTTGGAGGTGTCTATGGACAACACTGGCTCTTGGGCTTAGAAATGGAGATGAGCACCAACCCCCAGAGTCAGACATGACTGAACTTAACGTCAAGGGATACCTTTACCTTTACCTACACACACACACACACACACACACACACACACACACACACAAAAGCAGGGACTATATATATATATATATATATACACAATATATATCACACACACACCAATTTAACAAAGTTTCAGCCACAAAAACAAAGTTTCTGAAGTAGAACAATGACTTTCACAGTAAAGACAACCCAATTTAACAGGAAATAAGACTTTCAAACCAGGAACAGATTTCTGCAATTATTAAAAAATGGTTTATTATAAAAGCTATGAAAATTTGCCAAAAATCAGAGGATAAGGGAAACGTTCCACATTTTGGTGAGCTATCAGTGTTAAATGTGTTCTACCACTGTACCAAGTTTGAAGAAGATCACTCAAAAAATGAGGGCGGGAGAGCCCCCTAAGTCCCCCCCCCCTTCGGGCTGTTTTTGGGCCACCGCGCATGCACGTCCGCCATTAACGAATTAATTTAGAAAATAACGAATTTTCGTTAATTTCGAAAAATTTTGGGGGCCAAATTCGTTATTAGCAACAAAAACGAAAAACTGCCCCCTCTAGTTTTGAAACGAGTTTAGAATCAAATTTTTCATGGATCGATCAAGCCTAGAATCCAATTCAGCTAGTCCCATTTCTTCACATTTAACACATGACTCTTGTCTTGAAACTTCCTCTTAATTTCATTGCTTTCTCTACATTTAAAGATCATGTATAAAGTCTATTAGATTGAATGTGCTTGTCCTAGTAATAAAATAATTATGTTGGCAGGAAAATCCATGAAGAAATTGCTTGCATCTTATATAGAACATCTAATTAATTTTAAAAGTACCTGATTGAGTTTGAGAGATCTCCATTGGAGGAGGAAAATCAATCCTATGATGTTTAAATGCTGCCTTAAGGAGGTAAAATAACTTACTTCAGAAGCAAGCTTTGCTTAAGTATTATAAAAAAATAAACTTAATACCATTTTGTTATGTGATAATACAACCAGCTTGTCCAATACTATTATTCTACCTTTGCGATTACTATTCATTCAGATTATTGGTCTTTATTATACTATGTTGGATTCCCTCTTCTGTGTGATTCCTTAAATGAAATGTTGCTTTTAATTATTGACCACAACCATCAAGCCCATGTATATCTGCATGAGATACTTTAGGGGAGAGTGTGTATGGACAAAGAAAGGATATTTCAACCATTGTTAGTTAAATAAATATTTGTCCTTATTTTGTGAAAGAAGTTGATGGCAATCTTGCCTTAAAGAAATTCTAGGGTGCTTCCAAACAGCAATTTAATGCAGGTGAAAATGGGGTAAAATAACCAATTTTTTTTAAAAAAAATAACCAATTTTTTTTGCATTGCTGTCCCCACGCCTGCCCCTCAAGAATTTCCAGTAAATTCCGGGCAGGCATGGGGCCACCCAACCCTACCCCCAAGCCTTTAAAATAATTAAAAACTCATGGTGCATAGAACTGACATGCCAGAAAGCGGGGGGGGGGGGGGGGGGAGGCAATCAAGAGTGATTTGGGCTCCCCACCTCCTGGCCCATCATTTCTATGGGCCAGGAGGCCTGCCAGATAATCCTAATAGCATCCGGTAGGTTTTTACTTATTTTTAGGGCTTGGTGGGGAGGGTGCAGTGACCTCCTTGGTTCTCTGGGCTTTTTGAAGCCCAAAGAATCAAGATGGGCTGTGGGGTCTGTCCCCGGGACTGCAGAAGCAGTCCTGTGGGTCAGCCCCCACAGGGCCCATACCCCATTAGACCCGGGCCTTTCAGGAAGGCCCAGACCTAATAGGGTATCAAATTAATTTGGGACAAAGCAGGGTTTTCCTGTTTTGTGCCAAATTAATTCTCTTTTACCTGAGGCATCATTTTGGGCCCTGTCTGGAAGATCCCTAGATGTCACGAGTTGACTGTGGGACATTAAGAAGATATGCTTCCTCTCCTCTTTTTGTTTATGTGCATGTGTACGTGTGTGTGTGTGTGTGTGTGTGGCAACTCATCCTGAAGATCTCATTGTAAATAGTTTAATGCATTGGTTCATAGTCACACTGTAATGCTACCAGCAACTTCGTGGCATCACTACCAAGGGGACTGTCATCTGCATTATCAGTGCATCAAGCTCTTCCCAGGCCCTTTTTACACTGCCATATAACCTGGACTTTATACGTAGTGTAGAAAGGGGACCAGTGTTAATTATGGTTCACACTGATGCCCTGTCCTCAACTAACAGTCACCTCCAACTCACTACAATTGTCAAACCCCATTGCACTTTACCAAGCTTTTTTATATTACTAAGAACCTTTCTACTTCCACAAAGGAACTATTCTAGGAGGTGCAGTTACAGGACAGGAATCTTAGACTCTTCTGTGCGTAGTTGCCATAACATTTCCAAGACAATTTAGTATCCTTTGTCTGAGAACGCTTGGGCTGTTGAACGTTATTAGTTGTTATTCTGTGTTTTCAAGTAATTTCCTACTTGGGGTGACCCTATGTTGAAACTACCACGTCCTTGTCAATTTTTTCAATATGGGTCGCTTTTGCCTTACTCTGAGACATTCACTCATTCAAAGGGGAATTCAGTCACGTACAGTAATGTTCCAATATAACAAAAGTGGGGGGGGGGGAGTACAAAAGGAGAAAAAAATATAACCACACTAATCATACATTTTTATAAAAGCTAATCAAATATTCAAATAAATCAGGTGGTAATGTTCATGCATATTATACTTCTTTCTAATGCTGCAGGCATCGTTAGATTTTCTATCCATTGTATTACAGGTGAAGAAAAATTATATTTCCAGTAATGAGTTATCAATCTTTCAGCCATCAAGAGCATACAAAAAATCCACTCCCGCCAGCTACTTTCCAAGAAAAAGATAAATAATTCAAAAGAACATGGGCATCCCTGAATAACAAGGAACTTTCCAAAAGGAAATTTACTCATGCAATTATTTCCTCTCATAATGTAGGTATTATGATTACTCCAAAACATATGCATTAAGAAAGCATGAACAGCAATACTTCTCTTACAATTGCTGATTTAGAAACGTCTTTCTTGAATATACCTTTTAATGATCAACACAGCCAAAAAGAACAATTTGTACTGCATGAAATGTAGTCAGAGATCTACACACTATTATAGATATTGAAACTAATGGCCATTGATCAGTCAGAATTATATATGTCTGTTCTTTCTGTAAAGTTTGCATGCCATATTTATTTATAGATTACATAAACACACACACACACACACATATAATGTTTGAATACTTACAAACTTAGTTGATATCAAATAATGTCTCTATTAAGGAAACCTCAAGGATGTGGAATCGCAGCAACTATTTTTTGGTGAGGCACCAGCAGTCTTGGCCAGAGAAGGCTAAAGACCTTGTAAAACACAGCTTCCATGATTCCATAACATTTAATCAGGGCATACTGCAATGCAAATATACAGGAATGCTATCTGCAGAACATGAATTCTTACTACCTCATCACACGGGCTGATTTGCCTATTGTATGCTGCTTCCCCTCCACTTTCAGTATGGAACCCATTAGATGATGCACAGGCACTGCCACCTGGGCTCCATGCTGAAAGAGGAGAGAAAGCAGCAAACACCTCCACGGTAGCAACATGGGAGATAAGACAAGTCGCATGGTGCAAGGCATGGAGTGATAACTTCTCCACCCACACACACACACTGGGAGGTGATGGATTCACCACAATGTGCAGTGAATCCACGGGCCTTTGTGATGAGGTCCTTAATTGGATACAGCATGATTCCATCTTGATCATTCAAAAATGGAGGTTTCTACATCTCAGCTGTTCAGTTCATCAGTCTATAAATTTGAGAAGTGAGGTACTGAAGAGAGTGGGATGGAAAAAGGAGCATTGGTAAAAGATGAGATTTTAAGCTAGGACAGGAATGAGTGAGCAGAAAGGGGGTGAAAGGAACATTGGTATAACATCTATATCAGTGGTTCTCAACATGTGGGTCCCCAGATGTTTTTGCCTTCAACTCCCAGAAATCCTAACAGCTGGTAAACTAGCTTGGATTTCTGGAAGTTGTATGCCAAAGCACCTGGGGACCCACAGGGTGAGAATCACTGATCTATATGCTGTAGCAGTTCTCTAATTTATTGGGTGCTTTCCATTTTTAGAGGGAGAGCTGCAGAGACTGCCATAAATGTTTTTCAATGGTAAGAGTCACCATTTGTGCTTATGATTAAAATGCATTCAGTAAATTTTGTGGCAAATTAAATAAATACTATAGCTACTAGTAACACTTGTAGCTATAGTACAACCCTCCCCCCCCCCCCCATAAGACCTGTTATTTTTAAAGTACGATTTTCTATAACACAAAAAATCTGTGTTACAGAAAATCGTTCTCTAAAAATAACAGGAATGCAGCTATCATGTTATAGCAGAAATTACTGCAGTTTAAACGTGAAATGGGAAAAGATAATCCAAAGTATCTGATTTAAGGTAACAATCTCATTGTCTGCCCATAACAATAAGTTTTACTAATTTTCAAATTGGCATGTTCCATAAAGGCAATTTAGCATAGTGCAAGGGACAAATTGCAATTGATGGGACAATATTTGCCACACAATCTTGACTGTTGAAATTGTTGGCAAACCGCTGCCATTTTTTTAAAAAAAAATGAAATGAAAACCAGGAACTGTTCATTTGAACTGAGGATGCTTCCAGACAGCACGAAATCGCAGGTTTTAGTCAGGGGCAAAAAATCCCAGACTTGAAAAATGGTCCACATACAGACCTTTTGGTCCTGGCATTTCTGCCTCCCTTGTCCACATTTGTTGCTTTGTCCTGGGATTTTGCAGCCTCCAAGATGGCCGCCGCAAGGCAACTGCTGGAAATTTCAGCAGTTTAAAAAATAAAACGTAAGATGCGAACATACAAATTGTTATATAAGTTCCATATCTGGGTTATAGAGCCTGCGTGGCCATCTGTACAGACAAGTTTGGCTGTGTACTTGTGCCTGGGAACTACAGGGTGCTGTTCCTGGGTTATACATGTCTGTTCCTGATTGCTGTTATTGTTAAAAGATGTACAACGTTGACTACATGGTGACAGCTTTGTCCTGACAAGAAAAACATTACCATCGACATGTTTAATGAAGTTTCTGACACACAAACAAACTTTATGGAGTAGGACCATTCAAAGGCAGTACTATGCAATCAAACAGGAACACATACTTTCAAGCCAGGAACAGAACTTAGTGATAATTACCACTTTTTAGAGACTGCCTTTCCATCTGTGCTGACAGGTTTTGTGGTGTACTTGTGGCATTGAAAAACAAGGTGATGTTCCTGGGTTATACATGTCTGTTCCTCATTGCATTTATCTTAAAACATGGGGAAATGGCAAAACCTTTGTTTGTGTATCACAAACTTCATTAAATGTATGGAGGACTTTGGGAGAGACAGAGCAAAAAGTAAACATGAAATTAATGTCAGTTGCCTAAAAGTATAAGAGGGACCAGAAATTAAGTGGAGTATAATTTTAATTAAGTGTAATTTTATAACACACTTATAGTTCCAACAACAAATCCTACCGCATATGGCTTCAATTACAAAAAAGTTTGTAAGACAGTGATTTAAACAATATTTTATCCCAGACTGCTTTGTTCTTCATAGAGTCATATGTATGTTTATTGATTATGAGATTTAAAAGCGGGCATTTAGATGCTCAAGGAAGATGAGAATATATGAAGCAATCCAACTTTAAAATTAGAAAATATTTTCTTTTCCTTATCAGTGTCCAGTGTGCCTTTATAAGAGCCATGTATCTCTAGTATTTATACCTGCATGACAGTTAATTTCCTGACACGTTGAAAAGAAATATGAGTTTTCTTTGTCCTTGTCTGGTAAAATTGTGTGTGGGTTTTTTTTGGGGGGGGGGGGGGAGTGGGGGGTCACCTGAGATAACCATTAGCTTTATTTTTCTTCTACATATTCCTTTCTCTTTTCATACATATTGTGTTCTCTTTCCTCAATTTTGGATAAGGTGGATTTAAAATGTATTTCTCAATGAAATATAGATAGGAAAGTTAGTGGAAAAGTGCCACTATAGTGAGTTGTATTAATTATTTTTACTTTGAAAAATAGCTGTTACATTAATTGTCAGCTAATATTTAAATTTACATTTACGTTTCATCACTATGCCTAAAATTTTACCAGAATGAAGGTGAAAATTCCCAAGTATAGTTTTCTTTCTCCCTCATCTCTCCTTGTTGTGAACTTGGGAAAGGGAGAGACAATTGCTTGGGTTTTACAAAAATTATATAGCTCAACTACATACATACCAACAGGAAGCAATGAGGTTTTGAGAATACACACACAGAGGAAGGTTTCAGGAAACAAAGACCTGTGTTAATAAACATAAATTGAAAGATAGGTTGCCCATAAATAACATCCGTAGCAGCAGCACTAAGATTTACATATAATTGATATGTTTAAAAGACTACAACCAAGAAAGACAACCCCACACATAATGCATTGCAGAAGTCTAATCAGATGTAACTAAGACATGTGTCATTGAGGCCAAGTCAGATGTCCCAAGGAATGGACACAGTGAGCACATTAGCTCCAGGGTCGGGGTCCATGAATACCCTCAAGTTGTGAACCTGCATCTTTAAGGTAAATGAAATCTTATCAAGCCTAAGCTAAATCCCTATTCCCTAGTCTGCCTTTCAACTGATCAGATTCTTGTCTGTTTTAAGCTTCAGTTTGTTTATCCTCATCTAGTACATTACAGCTACCAAGCACTGGTTTGGCACAGAAACAAATTCCTTGGAATTAGATGAAAAGGAGTGGTAGGGCTGGGTATCATCAACATATTGGTGACACTTATTCCCAAAATCTTCTCCTAGTGGCTTCATATACATACTAGGCTTGAGCGATCCATGAAAAAAATGTTTCTAAACTCGCTTCAAAAGTAGGGGGCGCTGGCACTTTGTTTCTGAAACTACTTCCGAAATTTGGCCCAAAACAGTTTCAAAACTTAAGAATATTTGGAATATTCAAAAATAATTCGTTAATGGCGGACGTGCATGCGCAGTGGCCAAAAACAGCAGGGGGGGACTTTACAGGACTCTCCCGCCCTCATTTTTTGAGCTGTCATCTTCAAACTTGGTACAGTGGTAGAACACAGTTAACACTGCTAGCTCACAAAAATTCAGACCATTCCCCCTATCCTCTGATTTTTGGAAAATTTTCATAGCTTTTATAATAAAACCATTTTTAATAATTGCAGAAATCTGTTCCTGGTTTGCAAGTCTTATTTCCATTTTCATTAGGTTGTCTTTACTTTGAAAGTCATTGTTCTACTACAGAAACCTTGTTTTTGTGGCTGAAACTTTGTTAAATTGGTGGACAGTGTCCCAGGAAACCATATAGCACCATGTCCCTTGTGCAAAGACAAAGTTCAGATTATATGCAGTGGGGACATATATTATCCTTATTTTCCTCCTCCCCCTCCTCCTCTTCTTCCTCCTCCTCCTTCTTTGCAAAGCTTTGAAGAACTTTTGTGCAAAAGAGGGAGAGAGAAAGGGAAGCCAAGGGAAACGTCTTCTCCTTTTCCCCCTCCTCCTCCTTCCTTCCTCCCTTATCCCAGATTATATGCAGTGGGTGCTCATATAATCCAGTTTAAATCAGATAATCTGGAATCAGATCCTGGGATATAAGGCAGTGTAGTTTTTCAACACTTTGTTCCAGGATTTGATCCCAGATTATATGCAGTGGGGACATATATTATCCTTATTTTCCTCCTCCCCCCCCCCTCCTCCTCTTCTTCCTCTTCCTCCTTCTTTCGGAGGAGGTTTGCAAAGCTTTGGAGAACTTTTGTGCAAAAGAGGGAGAGAGAAAGGGAAGCCAAGGGAAACGTCTTCTCCTTTTCCCCTCCTCTTCCTTCCTCCCTCCCTTATCCCAGATTATATGTAGTGGGTGCTCATATAATCCAGTTTAAATCAGATAATCTGGAATCAGATCCTGGGATATAAGGCAGTGTAGATCTTCAACACTCTATACCAAGATCTGATCCCAGATTATCTGCTTTGAACTGGATTATATGTCCACACTGCCGGATAATCTGGGGTAAAATAATCTAGGAGTGGATTTCTTCCAATGGGGCTTAGCCTGCTTCTAACCAGGAGGGGAGGGAACTCACTCTGGACTGGGCCTTATGTCACATACACACAAATATAGAGCAAAATTTAAAAGGAAAAAAAAACCATAGATTTAAAATGCAAACTTTTCTCTTCCCAGAATAAGACTATTAATATTATATATATATACGAGGGTTATCCAGAAAGTTCATTACGTTTTGAAATTAAAAATAAACAAATTATAGAAGAAAACATTTACCATATTCAGTTGAAAGCCAGACCCAAGGAAGGTTTTTTGGGACAGGAAAGGTGTGCTTCTTGCAAAACCTTAGAAGAGTGCCTTCCTTGCAAGCATTTTCAAAACGAAAGAGCGATCCAGGAAGATTGTGGGGAAAGCTGAGCGCAGCACATGCGCAGCTGAGGGAAGGGAAGCCAGCCGGGTTCAGGACGCAAGCCAGGCAGGAATGTTTGGTGGGGGGGAGGATTTCCAAACACTTTTATCGCTATGATAACTGCCTAGATTTCAATTGGGACTATGGTGAGAACTGGTATTTGGGTCTGGCTTTCAACTGAATATGGTAAATGTTTTCTCCCATACTTTGTTTATTTTTAATTCCAAAACGTAATGAACTTTCTGGATAGCCCTTGCTTTCCTTGCCCATTTCCAATTTTCTTCTTCCCTTGAAGTCACCAACCTGGGTGGAGAGTTCTAGTTTGGGGTTTTGCCAGCACAAAACTGGATTGAAGTGATCTGGATCGTGAATTGGGATGGATCTCCCCTCCTTTTCCCCCTTTCCTCACTTAAAGCTTCTGGCAAAAGCAGGAGGGAAGGCTGCGAAGGGGAAGAGCGGAGATCCTGCAATGTGACTCCCTCCTCTTGCAACCCGGTTTAAGCAACCACTCCAGGACAGGGAAAGGGGAAAGGGATTTCTCTCTTGCAACCCTGTTTAAGAGGCCCATAGAAAGCAACCACGGGGAGAGACAAAAAGACTCCCTCCCTTCTGCAATTGGCCACAGGGAGGCAAGGCAAGCCCAGGCTAGTCTGCACCTCCCTCAAACCAAGTTTGGGTGATTTGAAAATGCACTTGCTTTGCTTCCGACAAACATCCGACTCCATTAGAAAAATAGGCTATTGTGGTTCGATATCGCGGGATACAAGACTGGATAACCCGCTTCAAAAGTTGCTTCAAAAGCTACAAAACAAACAAATTAGATACGACATATGTAGGAATCGAATTTTTTGCCCAACCCTAATATATACATGTGGGACAAAACAGAGCCCTGTGCGGCCACACATGCCAACACTCAAGCAGTTGAACTGGAGTTCCCCAACACCATCTTCTGGATTCACCTTTCTAGAAAGGAACAGAGACACTGCAAAACCATTTCTCTATGTCCCACCCCAGAAGGATATCATGGTTGGTGGTATCAAATGCTGCTGAGAGGTCCAACAGAATCAACAGGGACACATTCCCCTTATCTAGTTTCTGGCATAAGTTATCCACCAAGGCAACCAAATCAGTCTCTGTCCTTTAACTAAGCCTGAAGGCAGAAATGAGTCCAGCTAATTAGTCTCATAGAGTACCCCATGGAGTTCTGAAGAATTTAGGTCACTACATTCTTCAGTACTTTACCCAAAATTGAGGTATTGGACATAAAAGTTATATTATGTATGTGTGTTCTATCTAGATCCTTTTAAGTAGTTTTTGTCAAAATGACAGACTTCACAAACTTCTAATACAATGTTTATAACTTTCTGAAGAGTGTGCATCTCCTTGTGCCCCTCAAATCTGCTCTGGAACTTTAGAAAATTCTACAAAAAATGAGAGAGCTGTTGCTGGGTGTTGCAAGAGGAAGTGAAAATGTACCACACAAACTCACAAAATGCCCTAATTCCCACAAGTGTATTGAGAAGAACTCTACTCAGGACGATGCCACTTGTGAAGGCAGAAACTGGATTCTATCCAATATCTCTTCCTCACTTTCATTGGATGCAAAGCTGCCACATTGCTTCAAACCTAATACTTTGCAATATTCAGTACACATTAAATCCTTTGATTTCACCACCTTAACAAATCAAAGCTTATCACAACTTCACAGGGTAGTATTTATTGCTCAGTTCTAATGCAGAACTGGCCAAATGTAGGTTATTTTAAACTTTCATGAATATTGCAAGCGTGTTAATCGGCAGTGGGACAGGAATTAGCATAGCTAATAATGATGGCATGCATATCTACATCTTCTGTTGCATTAGAGTAAAAAAAAAAGTAGAGGGGTAATTAAAATACTTACGTTGAGCCACAGTAAATCAAAGAAATACAACACCAATCATTTCTATATGTGTGATGCAGAAGCATCCAGAATATATTTTAAAGATCCCTTCCTTTTGTGGCTGTTTTCCTGCATTGCTTCAAGGGACTAGTAGTTGTCAAGAAGAATTGGAACCGAGTGATTGATGGGCAAGGTAAAGACTCAGTGATGTAATCTTCATCCCAGAAGGCACCATGTGCCTTGGTATACTTGGCTGTTTTACAAGGGAAGGCTTAAAGGAGATTGATGATATATGAAGTAGAAAGAGCTCCAAGAATTAACCAAGAGAATATAGTATTCATCTAGGCAGTTTCCTTTATAAAGTGAGCCAAAAATCTATAGCTGTGATGATAATGAAATCCAGACAACCTTAGGGCAGGGCATAATTGAGCGATTTATTGCATGGGAGAAAACAAGGAATGAAATTATTGTAGTTTTCATTTTATAACCCACGGGGTTTTTTCCTTTCATCTATTGCAGAAGGAACACAAATTTGAAATTGACTGTGCCAAGATTACCCTCTTTTCCTTTTGTCTCTCCATCAATACTTGTGGTAATAGTTTTGATGGCTTCTGTGAAATAGTTCTGGCAGTGCAATATCAATCCTATGAGAGGTATCTGCTCACATAAAAAGTCTTTTGTGTTGTTGATTTGCTTCCAAATGCATAGGTCCACCTGCAGAAAATAATATGCTACAACATGCTATTTTTTGCACAAAAGTAATTCATGCAAATTTTGCTGAGAATAAATCCCAAACTGAATAGTTATCAAAATGAGTTTATTGCAGTGGGAAGAAAATTGCTAAATTTTTTTGTTGATTTCCTCAAGTTAGCAAAGAATTGCAAGCCTAGTGCACATTTGTGAAACCACTATTGTTTCAAAACTACTTTTTATAACTACTTTTTCATTTGGTCTATTTCTAAATTACATGAAATTAAAATGGAGTACATATTCAAGAAATGCATATACAGTGGAGTCTCACTTATCCAACATAAACGGGCTGGCAGAATGTTGGATAAGCGAATATGTTGGATAATAAGGAGGCATTAGGAAAAGCCTATGAAACATCAAATTAGGTTATGATTTTACAAATGAAGCACCAAAACATCATGTTAGACAATAAATTTGGCAGAAAAAGTAGTTCTATACGCAGTAATGCTATGTAGTAATTACTGTATTTATGAATTTAGCACGAAAATATCACGATATATTAAAAACATTGACTCCAAAAATGCGTTGGATAATCCAGAATGTTGGATAAGTGAGTGTTGGATAAGTGAGACTCTACTGTACTTATGGGCCACAAGATATTTTTCTTTGAAACTATTTTTTATACTGTGAAGTAGGATTGTGCATTTTGACTGAACCTCAATCGGTTTCTGCTGGCCAAATTCCGGGAGACCTGCAGATCCATTTTTGTGCTCTTTCTGAAAATGGGCAGGTTGCCAAATAGCTGTTTTTGGTCTGCAGCCAAAAGATCCAGGGAGATCTGGCCCATTAGCAGGAATGGGGAACTTATGAGACTCCCCTTTCTATTTTTGGAATCCTTTCCTTTCTTCCTTTCAATGGAGCCTGGGTTTGAAGAACAGGATTAAGGAAGCACCTCTCTAGGGACCCTTTCCTATCCTCCTTTCAAGGGAGTCTGTTTTCGAAGAACTGGGTTAAGAAAGCATCCTTCCTGGGATCCTTTCCTATCTTCAAGGGAATCTTGGTTGGTTTGAAGAATGGGGCTAAGGAAATTCTTCCTGGGATCCTTTCCTATCTTTCTTTCAAGGGAGTCTGGATTTGAAGAACAAGGTTAAGGAAGCATCCTTCCTGGAAACCTTTCTGATCTTCCTTTCAAGGGAGTTTGGGTTTGAAGAATGGGGTTAAAGAAGAACCCCTCCTGGGAGCCTTTCCTATCTTCCTTTCAAGGCCGTCTGAGTTTGAAGAACTGGGTTAAGGAAGCATCCTTCCTGGGACCCTTTCCTTAGACACAGCTTGAGTTAGAAACGTCACTGCAGTGTTCTATTCTGATTCACCCAACAGGCAGGACTCACAGGGAAAACCCGTGTGAGCAGCAGCAGCTTCTCTGTGCTGCGTGATGCTGAATAGGGGAATAGGAGCCATCATCAGCTGCCATGTGGTCCCATAACGGATGAAAAAACTTCTTGAGCCTTTATCATTATCAACATCCAGTCGTAACAACTGAGCCCTTACCATTGCAGCCATCCAGCCAAGCTGGATTGGCCAAAGGGAACAGTCCACTCCGAATCCGTGTACAAACCTACTGTGAAGCTCTTTTAGTCATGTTGATCTTTCTTGCCCTCATAATGGACAAGTCATGAAAGGTACCAGTCTGATTCTTCAACATTAACTGCATTAAGAAGTCTTGTTATGAAAGGCTGACAATGTAAGAAAGAAAGAGCTAGCATTTGCGGTGATACTTCAACATTACCATTGTTCAATAAATTTTAGGAAAACATTATGTAGGGTTTTTTTTAGTTTAAGATAAGTGGGACTGATGGCTACCTAAATCTAGAGCTTGTTAAAGTTACCTTTTAAAAATTTTAATCCATCTCTTGCTTATGACTATAATAGAGAAAAAACTGTAATGGACCCAGTGAACTTATGGAATTACATAAGGATTGATTTTGCATCCCATTACTGATTCAGTGGTTTTGCTTAATAATAGGAGTGGACTTGGATGATCCACAGATCAAAAGTCAATTGGCCACACTGAGTAGGTGATTATGGGAGTCTTCTTCAACAGCCATTGATAATGTCTTCAAAAAGGAACCTGTTCAGGATCATATAGCACCTCTTCCAGGAATACCCAAATTTCCCACTTTTTCTGGGAATGTAAATGTGTTTATCTCAGAAAAACACATTTATATTGGTGGAACTGCATCTTTGAATCAAAGCAATAGCATATTACACTGTCAAAATAATACTTTAAAAAAGAAAATGATATAAAGGTTGCATATTGTGCCATGACTCATGATGGGTTTACCCTTAAAGCAAATTGTTCATGGTTCAAAGAGAGATAGATAAAAGCTAGCCAAGTTAGGGGAGCATAGCAGGCATTGTTTTCTACCCTAGTAAGACATTCTGAATGCAAATAGAGACACACAGTGCCAAGGGGGAGGGTGTCACAGTGACTTGGAAGTGAGCTAAACCCTGCTATTTTATAGAGAAAAGCAACAAATAAAACTTATGTATGTTGTTGTCAATTGATTGACTTCCTACAAGGAGAAAAGAGCCAAAGGAAAGTAGGTGACAATGGTGAAATGTAAAGCTCTACCTCTTTGCATTCATTGCACTATTTCCCTGAACTTGGTACCTGAAAATAAAGGCAGGAAGGGTGAAAGGATTTTGAGAAAGGAGTCAACCATAGCAGTAACCTCTTTCCTTTTCATTTTAATCACCATATAGGTCACCATCATTCCAATATTGTTGTTTTTTTTAAAAAAAAAACCATACCTTTTAAAAGTACTTTTTGATGGATTTTAATATGTATTGTTATTGTAACATTTCAAAAACAACAAATTGCTGTTGTTCTCTGCCAATATCTCAAGAGAAGCAAGTAAAATACTACTACTACTACTACTACTACTACTACTACTACTAATAATAATAATAATAATAATAATAATAATAATAATAATAATAATTTCCTTGTAGGGAAAACAGGATGGTGGGCATTTCTCTAAAATTGTGTTTCCCAAATTGTGCTCTTCCAGGTATTTTGGACTTCAGCTCCCAGAATTCCCAGCCAGCTTACCAGATGTTTGGAATTGTGGGAATGGAAGTCCAAAACATCTGGAAGAGCACAGTTTGAGAAACTCTGTTCTAAGATTTAGCAAATACAGAAATCTAACACAGTGGTTCTCAACCTGGGGTCCCCAGATGTTTTTGGCCTTCATCTCCGAGAAATCCTAACAGTGGCTGGGATTTCTGGGAGTTGTAAGCCAAAACATCTGGGGATCCCAGGCTGAGAACCACTGATCTAACAGGTGTTATATGTATACTCATATATAAATCTTGAAATTTTGGATCAAAAATCTGGACTAATGTATCTATGGGTCAACCTTAACTCTTATCAAAAAATGAACAATTCTCTTCTCGGAATAGAGCTGTGAAAGTCAAGAGCTTAATAAATCCTGGGATAAATTAAAAATCACTGGCCTCATCTACTCTTTTTGCTGCGACACTGTTTCTGGCCTTTTTGAATACTTGGGTGGAAAATGGTGATGGTAGTGGCACTCTTTGGCACTTCCCCATAAAAAAGTGCCAAAAAAGTTGAAATGGTCAGTGCTTTTTTAGGTTTAGGGGTCGAACAAGCTTTTTACTTTTTGCCACTCTACTCAGACAAGGGCATGATTCTCTTTATTTTTTTTAAAAAAAAACAAGAGTTCATACTGTGCCTTAACTTTTATCAAAAATGAGCCCTTCTAAGTTTAAAAAGGCCCTTTTGAATATCCGGACAGCAAAATGCCAATACTAGCAGCCAAGGGTAGCTGGCCCTGAGTGGTACTTTTCCCTCTCTATAGCTTGACCCATAACTTACCCATGAGCCATATAAAAATCTATACTTTTGGCACCAATGCATGCTAACAATTTATATATAGGTTGACTTATACAGTAAGTGCTTAATATAGAAAAAAGATTGAATTGCCAAACTCTTGTGATTATCTGCAGTATTTGCACCTTGATTAAAAACAATGTAATATATGTTTCAGTTTAATGTGTTGTATTGAAGATTTATTTATTTATTTATTCACATCATTTATATACCGCCTTCCTCCCCTAGGAGACCCAAAGCAGTTTACAACATACTATACAAACAATAGACATAGTGTTAAAAATGGTCAAACCCATAGCATTTAAAACATCCCAAGTAAAAAACAGATTAAAACATCGTAAGTAAAACAGTTAAAATAACAGAATCTGAAGCGTCTTTTCCATGTTTGTTGAGCACAGCTAAGGAATTGCTGATCCTTGAACTTAATAGATTAAACATTTAGGAAATATGGTATTGGCTACCATACGGTAAGACTGCTGAAAGTGGTGGTCCACGGATCAGTGCTGGTCTCTGAGCCATCTTCTGCTGATCCTCAGGGGGGGTGGGATCAAGTATAGTGAAGAGGCAGACACTAATGCCTGGCACAAAATTGTAGATTCATATTCAGATGATTCTTTTTCAAACGAATCTGTCACTCTATCCATCTCTTTTATATAGTTCTGTATATTGTTTCCATCATCTTTTTATTTCTCTTTCTCATGTAATGGTTATAACGTATCCCCATACTTGGTTTAAATTTCCTGTTGTTTTCTCAGATCTTATAGAAAAGGTGTCTTATTCTTTTTTTGTTGCTATCTTTATTTCTCTGCATTGATTGCTATAGTATTTTTCCTTATCCAAGTCAGTGAACATTTGCATTCAAGGTTCTGACTCTATTTCTGCCCTTAATAATACACTTATTGATATAACATTAACTAATGGAGATTGGAATTATATATCTTTTTAGAACATTGAATATTTGCTTTTTTTTCCTAACAAAAGGATTGAAAAGGGCCACTGCTGACTTTCATATAGTAGTTTACTTAATGTAAGCAGATTTTGAATTAAACATAATCTGATAATGAAGCTGAGCTTTTAAAAATAAGGAAAAGTGATAGTGTAGAAGAAAACAACTGTAACTTTCAGAATGTTCCCTTGAGGAATGACCATAACTCAGCAGTACATGTTTTGCATACAGAGGTATATTGAACTATAAATCTTATCTTTCCCAGCCAGGC
This sequence comes from Anolis carolinensis, assembly GCF_035594765.1. Classification (NCBI taxonomy): domain Eukaryota; kingdom Metazoa; phylum Chordata; class Lepidosauria; order Squamata; family Anolidae; genus Anolis; species Anolis carolinensis. The sequence continues at coordinate 59,701,984 of NC_085845.1, forward strand.
TGAAAGCTGATGTAAAATCAAGCTAGATGACCCGATAGTTCAACTTGATATGAAGCAGTTTCTTATGCTTCTTTTATACTACTGCTTTTATATAGTGGCACCTTTGCAAGCGACTTCAATGAACTGTATGCTGCTTAATAAAGTTTCATAAACGAGTCATGATTTCTTTAATTTAATGACATGTGTCTTTCAACATCATGTATACTGTTCATCTCAAGCACTATGATTATGTGTATTAGGTATGAATCATAATTTAGCTTTATTAGATTTTCCACACAAAAAGCAAATTTGACATGTGCGTAAAAGGGCAGCATCTCAGCTTCCCACTCAGCCACACAATCCAATTATAATACACTCCATTGTAAGCAGAGAGAGTATTTGATTCATTGGATTGACTCAGATTATCTGTTACTGACTCGAGTATTCTGAACCTAGTTGATAAGATTGTGCACTTCAGAAATCACATCTTGAATAGATAGTGCCTTTGCTTTACAAGCAATAGTCTAAAGACTCGGTTGTACATCTGATTGTAACATAATATGACCAGGACAGCTGAAAAATCTCAGTGGAGATGTTCTTCGCTCAGTCACAAGATGAATATGCTTGGATTCTTGTTCTGCATTCCAAATGTCTCTACTATGACTCTTCAGCACTTGAAACAATTTTGCTTCCTGTGTCTTTGAGCCCAATAGAATGGCTCTCTGTTTTAGCATTGAGGCAAAAGTAAGCTGTTTGCAGAACAACAACAACAACAACAACAACAACAACAACAACAACATATTAAGAGCATAAGATTGTTCTGTCTGCTCTCTTCCACATTGTATCTAAATCATGTTTAATCTCAGTACCTTACAGATGCTAGTGGGTTAAGTTGCTAATTTTTGTCCGACAGTCACAGAGTTACTGATGCTTAAGACCATTGATTTCCAGGGGCTTAAGTGCCACTTGACTTTGTGCAGAATTGCAGCCTTTGTCAGTAAGCAGCATGATCCTATTACATTTCCATTTCTGTTCCCCATGGCCCTCTAAATTCTGCTTTCTTTCACTCTCCCCAAGACCTCCTTTGACTTTCTGGACCCTGAATGATGGCTTGATCCATGATAAACCCTGCAAAAAAGGGACTGTACAGTCTTTTTTTTTCAATAATAGATGCAAAGTGGTCTCTTGGTGCTGATAAATTGTCAGGCCTTTTAATTGGTTCTTTTAGAGCTCTCACTAGCATGGCAGAGTTTGAGTATATGTGTGGAAGGGTCAGGCGTGACTTATAGGTTATGCACAAACTTGCAAGACATGAATAAGGGAATCATATGCATTTAAACACTTGGAAAATACAAAAGAAAATATAAGGTGTTTTTACCACCTATAGATGGTGACATCATTCTCTGAGCATATAAAACAAATCAGGTTCTTGAGTGTCATTTTTTTTAAGTTTCCCTCTCACATAAAATGAGCAGCAATAACTATCTCTGGGGCCCCTTCCACACAGCTGGATAAAGTCCCTCTTTATATGGCAATGTGGACTCAGATAACCCAGTCCAAAGCAGATATTGTGGGATATTCTGCCTTGGTATTCTGGGCTATATGGCTGTGTCGAAGGGCCCTAAGACTGCCTAATGCCTATACCTAAAATTGGAGTAGTTTTTTTTCCCTTGGGGCCCATCTTCACTGCCAGATAATGCAGTTTGCATGACACATAAGCTTGGGGCATCCAAATGTCACAGCCAGGATAATGCGGAGTAACCCAGGGTAAACATTTAATGCAGTTTACATTTGGGTTATAAAAATTTGGGGGCCATGGAGACAGAAACCTGGGATTGCTATCATGATCCCAGCTGTCTCCACAGTCATCTCGTGCTCCCCAGACTCATGCAGCCCAGGGAGATGGGATGGCAGCACCACCTTCCCCTTTCTGCCCCCACCCCCACCCCAGTTTAACTCCCAAAATAAAGGCACAGCTTCCCTACTGCTCCTGAAGCTTCCCTGTAGCTCCATTGTGCTCAGTGATTATGTGACTGAGTTTTGGAGAGGGAAGCACCCCTCTCCTCTCTCCTCCAGAGTTGGAATCCCTGCTTAGCCAAGGAAGTCCTTCTAATGGTGAGGAAATCCTGCAGAATGCCTACTTTATTTTCTGCTGGATATCAGTATTGAGCTTTCAACAACCCTTACTTGCTCCCAATCTCTGCACAGCCATGTCAGTGAATCAGTGGATGAGCTCATTTGTGAGTTGAATTTTAATAGTACCATGATGGGGACAATCCTTGGGATCTCGCAGGGGTCCTACATAGTTTTTCAGCATGAGTCAGCTACTACAGCATATTCAGCAACTATCTTTGACTACTCAATATGCTTCTCATGATTGCTACATTGCCATGATGGGAAATGTAAAAGGTTAAGTTAAGGGGTGGAAAGATTTTCTTCAAAGACTTCCCACAGCAGCGAGAAAATTGATTAAATTATTTCTCTGCTACAGGAATGAATAATATAAGTAAGCATATTATTTGTATCAAGTCATATGGTGGGGGTTTTAATAAAAATTTCGTGGGTTTTATAGTTTATCAATTCATTGTTTGTTTATTCATGGCTGTGCAGCTGGAATAGTTTTGAACATTCATAATATTTGATAGAACAGGTAGAAATTGCAGATTGGTTTTATACCACTTCCATCCTTCCAGGATTAAACATTTCATCAGTACTGGCATAACACTTGAAATCTTCACACACATGCCTGCAAAAAGATTGTAGAATTTATGTTAATGTAGCATGAGATTGTGGCATCTTTTGTTAATGCCCACCTGATAATGAAGCTAGGTTCATATTCTCATTAGGGCAAAGGATGAATTAATTAATCTGTTTCTGGTCAGTTTGGCATTTAGTTTGTTTAAAGGCCATTCCATTCCATTTTGATGACCCCATTACATTTTCAAATCTCTAATCTTGGAGAAAACCAATTTTATTTTGCATAATGAAACTGACACTTTTCCTTAATTCTATACATTTTTCTTTAAGATGTGAACTAGCTCATAGTTAGTTTTTGTTAAACCACTGTGTTTTAGTCCATACTAAATCCTACACCTCTAAAATTAGATAATGCCAATTGCTTCCTTCAAGATATCTGTAGTTTGGAATTCCAAACAAATTGTTTATTTAGCCTCTTTTCCCTGCCCCCCACCATGACACCATTTCTTAGTATATTAAACTATTCTGCCACCTAGCTTTAAACTTCGTATTTTCTCATCTGATAAAAATCTAGTTATTTTCTTGGAGAACAGACTTTCCCAAACTGTCACCTATTATATTGCTGCTTACCTTTGATTTCTACCCTGCACTCAAAATGTACTTTACCTTCAATGTATTTTTGAAGAAAAAAGAAATAAATAAAAAAATAGGGCCTTTTAAAATAAACATACTCACATAGAAGACTGACTTCATGCCAAGTAGTATGTAGTGTGCATTTAAACTGGCAGATAACAGTATTTCACATAAAGTATTTTCAAGCAGACTAGTATTACCCCTGTTTAATGTGCATAAAATAAATGTTGTTACTTTTTAGGGTGCTTTCCCATCTCTTGAAACACGATGGTACCACGGGGGGAATCAGGAAGAAAAAGGAGTTTACAATTTATAGTTTGGATATTAGATTTGCTAGGCTGCCTAGAAAATATCTACTTTAAATGTTATTTTCTTTACATTTACATCTCTTATGTATCAGATTCCAATTGCATAAGGAGATGACTTAGGCCATTATAACTATAAAATAGAGGAGAAGATGGATGGATGGATGGCATTTGCATTTATAGGTGAGGTGGGAGAGAAGGAAAATTAATGGAGTGATGGAGCATGCCTTGCATATGGTGGAAAGAGATGATGACTAGATAACAGATAAATGAAGCATGCTTTTGGGAGCATAGGTGTATGTGTATGAAAACAAAATAAATAGATAATTTGACTAAATAAGAAGCAAAAAGGAAAGTGGTTGAAAGAGAGTGTACAAATTGCACCATTATTGGCATTACCCATCCTTAACTACTATTTTAAAAGGACCTTGCAATCAGCAAGTATTCCCACCTCTATGGAATTTTGATGCATCTTTTAGTTTTGCTGAGTAGAACTATGTATAAGTGAACCTTCCTTTCTTCCCTTCCTCCCTCCATCCCCCCTCCTCCTCATCTTCCTTCTTTTTGATTTGTTTATAGCCATTAACAGCTATTTAACAGGTGTCAGTGGTGGCCAGGAGTGCCTTTGCACAACTAAAACTTGTGTGCCCGTTGTGCCCATACCTTGAGATGCCAGATCTGGCCATGGTAGTTCATGCCTTGGTTACTTCTCATTTGGACTACTGCAACACTCTCCAAGTGGGCTGCCTTTGAAGATAGTTTGGAAGCTGCAACAAGTTCAAAGATCAACAGCCAGGTTACTTACTGGAGTGCTGTATCATGAGAGGATGACTCCTATGCTGCGGCAGCTGCACAGGCTGCCAATCTGCTTCTGGGCTAAATACAAAGTGCTGGTCATTACCTATAAAACCCTATATGGTTTAGGCCCAGACTGTTTACAGAACAGTATTTCTGTATTTCTGTATAGAAACTGGCTCTCAATCTCACCCCGTCTCAAGCTGGTGGGAACAAGAGAGGGGGCCTTCTCCATGGTCACTCCCCACGTCTGAAACTCCCTCCCAAAAGAACTAAAAACTGCCCCCTCTCTTCTTGCCTTTAAAAAGATGCTAAAATCCCACCAATACACTCTGGCACATGAAGAAGAGGAAGTCTTACATGTCTCAACACACCCCTGCATAGATATGTTAAATCTTGTCTAGATAGTGGAATTGATTTTAGCTTGTTGGCTGTCGGACACCATTCAATTTTTCTATAAGGTTTTAGCTGTCAATTTTAGATGTTTTACCCTGTGATAAATTATGTCTGTTTGAGTTATATTAAGTTTTTATCTTTGGTTAATTTTGTTTGTCACTCAGTTTAAAATTAGGCTGCTTATACGGCTTGATGTGTTCTGTTATGATGTTATTTGTTCATATGTCTTTTTTCTTTTTGGCACTGAATGTTTGCCATATATGTTGGAAACCACACTGAGTCCCTTTGGGGAAATAGGGTAGTCTATAAATAAATTATTATTATTATTGTTATTATTGTTATTATTGTTATTATTATAACTTTTTGTTAATAATCAGTTCTCAATTCCTGGATCCATCCAATCTATCCAACGATATATCCTGGAATCCTGTTCGTGACATATGTATGTCGCTAACAGGACATTTTGGTATACATTCAATTATGCAGGAAGTAATTCATTACCTCCTCACACATTCAAAATTCCTTATCCAAGCAGCCGGCAAACCCTGAGGGCATTGTCACAGCTTCCTGGATTATGCCACCACACAACTGATAAATGTTTATGGTAGCACCCTTGAAGCCAATTACTGGGGAGGAAGCGAAGCATAGACCTTGCATTACATTCCATACACTTTGATATAGGATCACAGCCATAACAAAGGGTACCAAGTGAGGGCCCATCCAGACAGGTCCATATCCTGGGACCTGTCTGGGTTTCTACCAAAGGTGTCCAAACGACGCCTCCAGTAAAAATGAATTGATTTGGAATAAACCAATTTATTCAGAATTAATTTGATAGCCCATTAGATCTGGGCCTTCCTGAAAGACCCGGGATTCATGGGCTATTGGGCCTATGGGGACTCACTTCCATGTAGTCCTAGGACTACCTGGGGTGAGTCCCCATTGTAATCTTAAACCTTTTGGGCTCTTGCAGCCCAAAGGTCCAGGATGGCTCCCAATTTACCTTTAAAAATTAAGGAAAACTTACCTGGCCACCATAGCTTTCCTCCTTGTGCCAGAAGATGGGAGAATGAGGGGGAATTCCTCCCCCCCCCCCAGTCTCCTGCCATGTCATTTCCTTGTGCCAGGAGTGTGAGAGGCGAAAAGTTATGGCAGCCATATTTTTATTTTTAAAGATAAATTCTGGGGCTTTGGGGTGGCTGCATGTAGCTATCCCTGGTTTTTTAGGGGGAAGTGATGATGGAAATCTGTGTCAAAAGCTGTTTTTTTAAACCCACTTTGCCACAGATTTTGGCACTGTCTGGAAGTGCCCTGGACTTGCTATGTTAGGTAGTTCCCAGTGGTGTCATCTTTTGTAATAATTGTAATAATAGAAGTAAAGCCACATGCAGGTCAGCCTTCAGTTTAACCTTTTTCTCTCACACACCATTCTCTTTCCTGAGAGAAAGCAAATTATGGGGAAGGTCATATCTAATCCCAAACCTATGCCTCTTTGATTTTACATGCTTGAGTTCAGGGCAAAGATTCTAAATTACACAGAACATTTTACATCTCTTTTTTAATTGGCATTTTGTAAAAAATATGACCACGATGAAGCTCATAGGGCAATTTAAATCATATATTCACTGTTTTAATTATAATTCTTTTATTTAAACACTAAAGGCTACAACTGGCTGACAATTCAGTGTGGCAATAGTAAGTAATGCAGCCAATTGCAAACAGCAGTCTAATTTGTTGATTTCAAGTGAGGTGTAATTATATTGCTTCATTTGCTGAGCAAATCATATGAGAGTTTTTCTAAATCAGACTGATTATGTAATGAAGAACTAATTACAAACAGCAGTGCTCTTGCTGTAAATGTATTGTAACAGCTAATGCCAGGTTGGCTCCAGTGTTACAATGTCTCATTACTGCATTAACAAAGGCAACAATGGAACACTGCCCAGTGCCAGGTTGCCATCCGCATGCTTGTGAGATGGTAGCACTTATTACATTTTCAAACATTTCATTGCCAGGGGGAAATGTGTATTTGATTTTAGTGCTTTTTTCTTGTCTGAAAAATGTATTAACATTTTTTTAAAAGCGGTGCAATAATGTGAAGCAAACAGGCCTGACAAACTCTCTTGTTGGTCTTCAGTGACTATTTACATATCAGGCTTATTTTGGGATGTATAATTTGTCAGAAAGCTGCTTCAAATATTTAGGTTTGAAACATTTTACCTTCCATGGAAAACCTATTGTCATTTTACCTTCCATAGGAAATCTCTTTCTTCTTTGCCAATTTCCTTTTATTTTTTTCTAAGTGACTTTGGGCCTGTTTTTCATAATTGCTTTGGCATGGTGTATATTCAGAAGTCTGTTCTTGTTGCAGCCTTAGCTGATGCTTGTAAAGCACCATTGTTTTTAGTAGCATGCAAGAAATTCAGTCCTGTTTACTGCAGTGAAGACAAGCAGGATGCTTAGCTTTCTGCTTGTCAGTTTTGGATAAACTTGTCAAATTATGTGTTCTCTGTTTGTCAGTTTCCAATGCTATAACTCACCATTCTTTTCATTTTCTACATCTGTTTGTGAGTCTGAAAAAATCACCCAAGCATTACTTCATGATTTTCTTTTAATGTAGCTATTTCTGTGTGATCTCCCCATTTTTTCAAGTGTTTTCATCTTAACGTCATTTCACACACTTAGATTCATAGAATAGTAGAGTTGGAAGAGACCTCATGGGCCATCCAGTCCAACCCCCTGCCAAGAAGCAGGAAATCGCATTCAAAGCACCCCCTAAGGTGAATGTTCTACTTGTTTTTAGTTTGGATAATTCTTTCAAACATGCAGAAAGATATTTCAGTGTGCTTATTATATAAATTAGAACTGATATTCTGGTTTACTAAGGATATTCAAATTTTCTGGCTATGTTTCTGAATACCAATTACTGAGGAATATATCAGGAAGAGTGTCACTATTTTCTTGTCCTACTAAGGTGTTTCCTATAGATATCTGACTGGTTACTATTCAAAAAGAATACTAAAATGGAAAGATCTGTGGTCTCATAAAGTAGATCCCTTCTTTAGTTGTCATATAAGGTTAAAAAAATAATGAAACATTTTGGTCTATTTTATTAATTACATATATATTGTCCTTTCAATTTGTTTATTCACTAATGTTATCTTTGAGGGATTGAAAATGATGTCATAAATTATTGGAATATTGGAAGCAACGTCAAATGTCTGTGTTACCTAGAATAGGCCCATGAAAATCAGGGAACATAAAATGGTTGTTGCTAATAAATTTCACTCTGTTCTAAATAGGCATAGCATTTAGTTTATTTACCAGACTTGAGCCCGAATCAGTTTGAACAAAATGATTTGTAGTATTTGGTGGTTTGTCTCATATAATCTCCAAAAACAGAATGGGAAGGAGGGAGATGCAAAGTATAGCAAAATGGATTAAGAGAGCCTGATTTTATCAGTTACTGGAGAGGATAGAGTTAAGTTTGCAATATACCTGAAGCAAGTGCTGCTCCTGGAGAAGATGGGATTATTGCAGCATCTTTTTCTCCCTCCCTGTGATGTCTCATGGGCCATGTAGTCCCGTTCCTAGTACTATTGTGGCAGACGAAGAGGAAAACTTGGGTTTCCCACCGATTCAGCCAGAATCGGAGCCCCTGCACCTGCAGGATGTTTGCCCTCAAGAAGTCAGCCAAACAAGCCTTGGGCAGAATTCTCCCCCGTACTCTCGTAGGGATAATATTAATCGAGATAGAGGCGCTAGGGAGGCGAATCGCCGAAGCGCCAGGATCGCTGCCAGACAATTAGCTGATTAAGCCTGCTTCCCTTGGGAAATCTTAAGGAGTCATGCATCTGGACACAGTTTGGGTTTCACTTCTTGTTCCCCAGGGAAAGTGTTCCTTGGCGGGAAAACAAGATCCTATATAGCTGTTTTACGCAAGGAGATCCTTGCGGAGTCAATTCGTCAACTTGTGGAGTGAGATCGTGTGTGGACTACGCTACTCCAGTCCCTTGTTTCCAGGACCAAGTTCCAAGCCTTGTTTCACGGACCTTGTTCTAGTATCAAGCTTTCCTTGTTTCCACGGACCTCGCCTCGGACCTTGTTCTTGCTTCTTGCTTCTTGTTGCCACGTATCAAGTCTTGTTTGCCAAGAATCCGGTTTGTTTCCAGCCTTGTTGTCAAGCTCCATTGGACTAAAGGACCTTGTCATTTCCCCACACTTGCTTGGCAAGTGTGTGTTTCGGTTATTGGATTATAACTTTGGACTCTAATATCTCATATTGGACATTGTTTTTCTGGACTATATTTGACCTTTCCTGAAAGGTCTACTTCTGAACTATATTTTCCACTTGTTTTTATTGACTTTATATATTCCTTTAATAAAGATATTAGATAGATTCTGGTCTCTGCGCATGGTTATTGGTGCTCTGCAGCCTGGGTCCTGACACTCCCCCAGCAGCAGCAGTGTCCATACATTTCTTTTTGGAAAGTTTCCTAGGCTCCTCCTCTAGAGACGGCCCTGCTAGGAACTTGCATCCCAACAGCACTTGCATGGGGCAGGCATTGAAAAGTCTCTGAATTCCTCTCAAAGCATGATGGGAATTGAAGTTTTTCTCTCTTTTTCTCAGCCAATAATAGGCCTGGTTGTGTCCATGTTCTGATGGACTGAGAAGGGACACAACCAGTGACTACAATTCCCAGAACCCTCTCTTGCAGTTATCAAAACTTGAAACCATTCTAAAAAATCAGTAGATTGATGAATTGTTCTGAAACTTGGCAGACCTGCAGTTGTAAATAGGGTCTGAAACTGATGTAGATTTCATGCAAATTGGCCTTAAAATGACTGAAGACTGTGCCTTTAAAGTTTTCCATTGTAGCCAATAGGCTAAATCTTTGCTGAATGAAAATAGCAACACTTTTCCCGATTTGAGTAACTTCCCGGTAAATAGAATGAGGGGTTAGCCGACAATGGACCCTGAAATTGCACGCCTTTTGTCCAAATTGTACACTTCTATTATTTACTGTAACAATTTTTGGTTTCATCTTTCACTTTTCAGAATGTTCTTATTTCTGCATGAGTAAGAACACATCCCTTCTCTGTTTCTGTACAGAGACTTCTTACCAGGTCCTTTCATTCTTATTTCAGTATTTCTCCATCTGTCTGTCTAGTTTAAACTACCAGAACTTCTAGCAGAAACTATGCCACGTCTTTAAACAAGATCAAGTACACTATCAGTGTCTTATTAAGTGTTTGATAAGAATAGGGCTGTCATTGGAGGGTGTCTGGTCTGGAAAAACAACAGTAATGTAGGCAGAATCTCTGCCAACTTCCAATATATTAGGGGTGAGAAACAGGATATCCTGAATATAGCTTGACCTCTCAGAATGCAAGGGTTATACACTAGTTTAGCTGATTTTTAAGTAATAACACATAAGTATGTTTTGAATGGTAGATCAGTGTCTGTGACAATGTCTGTTAAGCATCTCTCAAATAACTATTTTTGATTCAAGGGGGAAAAAGTGGATTGAATTTTTTCCCCTTTTCTAAAGTCCATTAGAAAGTGTTTCAGGAATGTGAGTGGAATGATGTTTGCTTTTGCTTACATAACTCTGACTTACTGAATCTTTACAATGTAAAAGAGGAGAGGATGAGCTCTTTCTGTTTTGTAAATTTCTTGCTTTTTGAACAAGCTAAGCACATCTGTTCATAATCACCCAAAAGGTTACTTTGAAAAATGTCACATCTCTTATCAGAATGTCCCCCATCACATTTAATTCATTGTCTTTGTCCTTCAAAATGGTCCTAAAATGCTCTTTAAGTGACTTGTAAAAGTTACTAGAAAGCATTATTCATTATAAACACACCATAAGAAAATATTGCAATTCCTATTTGTCACATTATCTTTGAAGTCTACCTTGTGTGAAGTCCTAATGTGTGTATGTGCCTTCGAGATGCCTCTTAATTTATGGCAACCCCATTGATTTCATAGGATTTTCTTAGGCAAGAGGTGGTTTAGCCTCTGAAATATCCTCATTACCAAACACCCATTCATTACAAATGAGTAGATTACTGCTAACTTCCTATTTTCATGTTGTTATCATGAGACTTTCACAATGACAAGCTATCTAATCAATAGTATTTCAGTGCAATCTAGAACAGGACTTCTTAAAACTCTGGACCCCTTTTGGTTCAAGAAGGTTTTATGTTACTATTTTGGGTCAGGACCTACAACTTAAGAAGCAGTGATCTATATAATATGTTCAGACAGCACCATTATAGTAGTTTGCTAAACCCAGATTCCATCCTGGGATTCATAGTTTGGTGTGATACTCAGAATTCTCTACTTGGGAGTTCTAAACCTCTTTTTGAACAACAGCTCTACAACTGCTTGGCAGACAAAATTGTAGATTTGTTAACATTTATTTATTTATTAAAAAACAGAACAATGTAAAATTAAGTCATGGTAGTTACAATGGTATCAAACTGCTGTAAATGGATTGTGCAATCTGGAAGCTTGTCACAACCCTGCTCAGCATCTCTCAATATAAACAGCCACTCACTATTCTCATCATCCCCAAGCCAGTGCATATTCAATAGTCCATTCCAAAGGTCCTCACCAAAACATCCAAGACTATGCATAATCCAATGTCCCAAACCAAAGTCCAACACACGATAAGACACATGAAGTCATCCAATATTGTTCCAAGCTGTAGAAGGTTCCAAACATTGCTCCCAGCAAAGAGCACATCCAAATTGCCAATCTTTATGCTCCATAACACAAGTGCTCTCACCTGTTGGCCCCTATTTGTGCCAGCCAGGCGGATCTACACAGCTTGAGACCTCAGTTGCAATCTTTCTGGGATACTTAGCTCTGCCTCATTACTGTCCCGATCCTGAGTTAACTCAGGACTCCCACTTTAACCCTAACTCTAATTACAACTTTTCAGCTTTTTACCCAATTATTTCTATAAGATTCCCAAAAATTCCTAAAACATGTAGGAATAATCATGTTTTGGTAGATTACATAGCCACCCATTCTTAGAATAAATTGTTTCTCTCTGTGTAAGCAAACATTCACACACACCTTAAAGGTGGCAAGTATAATTGAAATTATAACCAACTCTTTCAATGGACATTGAGACTGCAGTGCTACCTAGACACAAGAGCACCCTTCCTGTGTAATTTCTTCCATGTTTCTTTCTAAATGGAATCTCTAATTGCCCACATTACCAATTCCAGTATTCATGAAATAGCATACACTTTTTCTATTAGTTCCTTTAACAAAACTGTTCTCATTGAATACTGAAATGCCTTTGTTAAATAGATTGCTTTCTTAAATAATAAGTACATGTTTGCAAAATCTGTATCTACAATATTCCTTATTTTAGCATATTGGACAATGAGGGAAATTTTCTCCTGCTATTTTAATGGTCATACTAAAAACGATAATCACACTTGTACAGAAGTATGATTATATATAGGTCAGAGTATATGCTGCTGCTGCTCAGTTGTTTAGTCGTCAGGGCCGGTCGGAGATAAATTTAAATATTAAGCGGGGGCGCTGAAAAGCGCCCCCCGCCAGCCCCGCCTCCTGCGCCCTGGCCCCGCCTCCCAACCAGCGTGCCCTGGCCCCGCCTCCCGCGCTGCGTGGGAGGCGGGGCCAGGGCACGCTGGGTGGAAGGCGGGGCCAGGCCTCCCATGCTATTCGCCCTGGCCCCGCCTCCCACGCAGAAAGAAGCCGGCTTCTTTCGCCGCCCGGGGAGGGGAGGAGAGATCCCCTCCTCCCCTCCCCGGGCGGCGAAAGAAGCCGGCTTCGCCGCCCGGGGAGGGAAGGAGGGGATCTCTCCAACCCTTCCCGGGCGGCGAAAGAAGCCGGCTTCGCCGCCCGGGGAGGGAAGGAGGGGATCTCTCCTCCCCTCCCCGGGCGGCGAAAGAAGCCGCCTTCGCCGCCCGGGGAGGGAAGGAGGGGATCTCTCCTCCCCTCCCCGGGCGGCGAAAGAAGCCGGCTTCGCCGCCCGGGGAGGGAAGGAGGGGATTTCTCCTCCCCTCCCCGGGCGGCGAAAGAAGCCGGCTTCGCCGCCCGGGGAGGGAAGGAGGGGATCTCTCCTCCCCTTCCAGGGCGGCGAAAGAAGCCGGCTTCGCCGCCCGGGGAGGGAAGGAGGGGATCTCTCCAACCCTTCCCGGGCGGCGAAAGAAGCCGGCTTCGCCGCCCGGGGAAGGAAGGAGGGGATCTCTCCTCCCCTTCCCGGGCGGCGAAAGAAGCCGGCTTCGCCGCCCGGGGAGGGAAGGAGGGGATCTCTCCAACCCTTCCCGGGCGGCGAAAGAAGCCGGCTTCGCCGCCCGGGGAGGGAAGGAGGGGATCTCTCCTCCCCTCCCCGGGCGGCGAAAGAAGCCGCCTTCGCCGCCCGGGGAGGGAAGGAGGGGATCTCTCCTCCCCTCCCCGGGCGGCGAAAGAAGCCGGCTTCGCCGCCCGGGGAGGGAAGGAGGGGATCTCTCCAACCCTTCCCGGGCGGCGAAAGAAGCCGGCTTCGCCGCCCGGGGAGGGAAGGAGGGGATCTCTCCTCCCCTCCCCGGGCGGCGAAAGAAGCCAGCTTCGCCGCCCGGGGAGGGAAGGAGGGGATCTCTCCTCCCCTCCCCGGGCGGCGAAAGAAGCAGGCTTCGCCACCCTGGGAGGGAAGGAGGGGATCCCTCTTCCCCTTCCCGGGCGGCGAAAGAGGGAGCCACAAGGCCAGGGCGCACTGGTCGGGTGGCGGGGCACCATCAGAGCGGTGCCCCGCCTCCCTCCCAGCCTGACAGCGCCCCCCGGGACCTGCGCCCGGTGCGGCGGTGTCACGTGGCCTCTATGGTGGGGCCGGCCCTGTTAGTCGTCTCCGACTCTTCGTGACCTCATGGACCAGTCCACGCCAGAGCTCCCTGTCGGCTGTCACCGCCCCCAGTTCCTTCAAGGTCAAGCCAGTCTCTTCAAGGATACCGTCCATCCATCTTGCCCTTGGTTGGCCTCTCTTCCTTTTTCCTTCCATTTTCCCCAGCATTGTGATCTTTTCCAAAGTATATAGATCACTTTATACTCATAACAAATGGCTCATTCCATAACAAATTTGAAGAAGCTATATAATCATTGCTGAATTAAAGAAATTATATTGTAGAAGCAAGCTTATAGAGGTCTGGAAGAGCTGATGTGGTATACTGGTTTGAGTGATGGACTAGGACTTGTGGAGATTACAATTCAAAGCCACTCAAGGCCCATCCAGATGGGCCCATATCGCAGGACCTGTCTGGGTTATGAATTAATTTGGAACAAATCAGGGTTAATTAAATATCTGGTAAGATCTGGGTCTTACCAGGTGTGGGCCCTGTGCGGATTGGACTCTGGAGCCCAAAAGACCAAGAGAAGAGTCACCCTCTCCCCCCAAATCCAATATTTCTCCCTAAAAATGAAGTAAAATCTACCTAGCTGTCAGAAATTTCCTCCTGGTACTCTCCTGGCATGAGGAAATGACACATAAAGAGAGGGGGGCGAGGAGGGATTCCTCCCCCCCCCTCGGTCTCTTGGCAAATCATTTCCTCGTGCCAGGAAGAACGGTGGCCATGTAGGTTTTATTTAATTTTAAAGGGATAAATTGGGGGTCTTCAGGGTGTCTGCATGCCATCCTAATTTTAATCAGGATGGTATGTAGCTACCCCCCACCCCGGAAAGGCCGGGTTTTTGTGTGGAAATGGGGATGAGAACCTGCACCAAAGAGGGTTTTTAAAACCCGCTTTGGTGTGAATTTTGGAGCTGTCTGGAAACTCCCTCAGTGGTAGAAACTGAATGGGTGACCTTGGGAAAGTTACACTCTCTCAGCCTCAGAGGAGGGCAATTACAAACCTCATCTGATAAAGACGTGTAAAGAAAATCCCATTATAGGCTCACCTTAGGGCCTGGAAGGTACTAAGCAACAACAAAAGGTCTGGACATAATTTATTCTAAATATATTCCCAACCGATATCCCCTTTGGTCTACTCTCAGAAGCTTTACATATAAGAAACATTAGCTCTGTGATATAAATAATTCATTTCTGATAATGTTATTTTTTCTATGGCTTGAACAGAAATTTGCCCATTTATAATTCCAATTGTCTTACACTGGAAAAATGAACCTGCGTGAAAAACCATGAGGTCATATGAGCAAGCGTTCACTTCTTGTTATCAAGAATATGGTGTTGTCCCATGAATAGGGCACAACCCCAATTACATATCAGTGTTGGTACTGCATCACGTTTAACCTTGTAGAAAACAGACTTTGGCATTGTTGCTCAGAGTGGCCTGAAAAAGAAAGATTATACATAATAATAATTACACAGAAATATTATTAAAATTCCTGGCACATCCATGTCAAATAAGGTTATAGCACGGCACATAGGTGAGCAGAAGTATTATATTAAACAGAGATTACAAGGACAAACTAAACAAGTGTGGTTCATCTTGAAAATTGGTATCTTACAGTAATTTCACTCAGCAGGTATACCTTAGTTTGCAACATTCTACTAGTGAGGCCTCTTTTTTAGAAATACTTTTTACACTTCTGTGCTTTTTACCAACCCCATTTTTCCCACTTGTGCTCTAGCTGGAAGTTTTGGTTGGCTTGTTTGTTTGCATTGGTTATCATCCTCATGGGCAATAGCTTGTGGCCAAGTATGATTATCTTCCAGAGTTAGAATCTTGGTGGTGGATCCAAAAAAATGACCGTAGAGATCTATTCTGAATCCACAGGGTCTTTCACATTGAGGACATAGATTTCCAGATGGAAGTCAGTCACGGCAAGGGTTTGCTTGATGTGTCTTCTTCTTAGCATTTTTTCTTTTCTCCCTGTATTTGTTTTTCTTTATTGCATTGATATTGGCATTGGTTTTAGGAGGATGGTGTAAGACTAGCAAAACACATGTTCAGAGTGTCTGGATTCACATCTATCTAATCCTAATAGAGCTATCTGGATCTACCAAAAACAGGCAAGTGTAATAGCAACTGCTTGCAGAATCCCTTACTGAACCTGTGTGCACAGCAAAACAGAGGGAAAGGGGGAAAGCAGATAAGCCTACCTTAGAATGTTAAAAAGAATAGTTGAACCACCAAAGTGGAGGTAATAAGAAAATTGGGGCCACTGTGAAAGAAAAAGCCATCTGTAGGTGCATTTTGGAAAAAAGCCTACAAGTCATCTCTAGAAGATTCAAGATGTTTTTCTTTACTTAGGAATGGCTTCCTTGACATCTGAATTTTATAGTTTTGAAAGCTTGCTGAAACATGTTGAGCTGCTTTGTGTGTGGTGTTATTCCATATTATTTCTACCTCTAATACCATATTTTCTATCACTACCCAAGAACATATCTACTTGATTACCTGAGATATACTTGTACTTTCAGCCCACTAACTGCCATGGCTGCATCCTGTGGAATCCTAAATTGTAGTTTGGGGAGGCACTAGAACTCTCTGGGAGAGAATTTTAAATGCCACACAAAGCTACAGATCTCAGAATTTTATAGCATGGCAGTTAAAGAAGAATAAAAATGCTATAATTGTATAGTGTGAAAAGGCTACTCCCCCCATACTGCCTTGGTTTCCTTTTCCTTTTGAGTGTTTACAAAAATGCAAGGAAACTGAGTGCTTTACCATTTGTGGTGTTGTGAGAATTTGTTGTGTCTCCATACAAGTATTTCATTTTCTTGGGTTTGGATTGTGTAAGAAAGACAAATCTTTGAATTAGTGCTTTATTGCTCACTTCCCAGGCAAAATCTCTTACTTCAACAAAGATGAGTGACATTGGAGGCTTGTAGTTCCTGTAGCTACAAGCAAGTATATTTGTAAAAGAAAGGAAAAGAAAGAGTGCCATTCTCAGAAAGACAAAAAAAAACCCTCTTGTAGAAATGCAGCAAGATGTGAAAATTGAAGATGCAGAAGCACTGTAAAAGATATGTCTAAAGGGCAACTAGTAGATGTTTTAAATTACATAAATGTTTTAAAAATGAGAATAAAAGTTCTGCACAAATGAGAAGGTACATACAGGGTGTACCACCAAAAAATTCTGACATTCAGAGATATCAATTCAGGTAGAGGTCATGCTCCTTCTTGGCTATAAGGAATAGCTTGTGCAATTCAACCAAAAGGCATGCTGCTTTGGGGCCCGCTTTTGGCTAAACTCTCATTTTGTTTACCAGGAAGTTACTAGAATTGGGAGGAGTGTTGCCATTTTTATTCGACAAAGATTCGGCCCATTGGCTACAATGGGAATTTTTAAAGACTCAATACTCAGTCATTTTAAGGCTTATCAGTTTTAGACTCCATTTACACCTGCAGACTTGTCATGTTTCAGAACAATTCACCATTCTAATGATTTTTCAGAATTCTTTTAAGTTTTTACCATAACATTTTTTTAAATATGACAAACCACAAGAGAGGGTTCTGGGAATTGTAGTAGCTGGTTGTGTCCATTCTCAGCCAATCAGAGCATGGACACAGTTTGGCCTTTTATTGGATGAGAAACAGAGAGAGAGACCCATCATGCTCCGAGAAAAACTCAGAGACTTTTCAATGCCTGCCCCATGTAAATGCTGGTGGGAAAGCAAGTTCCCAGCAGGGCCCTCTCTGGAGGAGGAGCCTAGGGATCTTTTCCGCTGCTAGGGAAGGAGAAAGGATGCTGTAGAATTTTCTCCAGGAGCCCCGTATCAAGTATCATGCAGACTTATCTCTATCCTCTCCAGTAGCCATTAAATCCAGTTCTCTTAAGCCATTTTGCATAGCTTTTCTATTCCCCCCTCCCCATTCTTTTTTCTGGGGAATTACACGAAACCAACCACCAAATATTACAAATCACTTTTGGTCAAACTGATCTGGGCACAAGCCTAATAAGAGAACATACAGAAAGGGGCCCTGCAAAAAGGGGCAATAAAACATGGGAAATAAAAAATTCAAATTGATTGTAGCAGCAGGAAAGTAGCTTGCATTGTGATACAGGTAAACAATTCCCTGTGTTAGGCTGAGAGGGTGTCTATGAATGAGCAATATTTGAAAAAGCACTTTCTCCCTTTGTGCTGTCCTTCCATGACAGGATATACTCTTTTTATTTTGACAGGCTTGTCATACAGTTTTTAAAGAGTGGGTTAGAAGGTGCTATATTGTTTAAAACTGTATTTTTATTTTTATTGAATTTTATACTTTTAACTAGAGATTTGAAGTGTTTTAATGTTTAAAAAGGTAAACATTAAGTCCAGTCATGTCTGACTCTGGGGGTTGGTGCTCATCTCCATTTCTAAGCCGAAGAGCCGGCATTGTCCGTAGACACCTCCAAGGTCATGTGGCCGACATGACTGCATGGAGCACTGTTAATGTTATGACTTGTTTAATCCTATAGTTTACTAGTTGTATTTTTAACCGTATCACTATTTTAAATTGTAAGCTGTTTTGAGCCCCAATTTTAGGAGAAAGGTAGGATAAACATCAACATCATCACCATCACCATCATCATTATATACTGTCTCTGGCTAAACAAATGATTGCATTTTAAGATTGTGATCATATTAACTGCCTGTATCAACTTAATTTTAAAAGTCAGTTTCTAAACCTAACTTTCCTTAATGCGTGTAATCATAATAGTTTTTAATCTGGTGATACTCCACTGGGCAACCTTAGGCAAGTCACACTCTCTCTACCTCAAAGGTATGCAAAAAGAAACCCCTTTTGAACAAATATTGCCAAAAAACTCTGTGATGAGTTCACATCAGGGTCACCATGAGTTAGATACCTTGGAGGCACACAACAGAAATAGTAATTTTGGCATCAAAACAGAAGATGAAATGCTGGGTGCTGCCCCCCTCCATTTTTACTGCTGTAGATTTTATTGAATGCAGTTTTAATTGATGAGTTTTGACATTTCCATTGCAGCTTCTTTTTCACCTTATGTATATGGTACTATTATCCACCTTGAGCATTGGCTTTTCATGGAAAAATAAGACATAAATCTAATAAATGCAGAGAGTTTAAGGTAATTCAGGTTATCATCTGAAGAGCTTAAGAGTTGTAAAACCTTTGACTTAGCGCTGATTCAAATTCCAGGGTTCCTTTGATTTGAAGTGGAAGGGTACTGGAGCAGAAAAAGCAAGAGGAAATGTGAGTACGTGAGACAAAGTGGTAAGAAAGCAAATATGGGAAATCGCTTACTGTTTACATGACCTAGAGGCTCAAGTCATGAGTCCTGACTTCCAGTGTTTCTGGTTTTCTGCAGCATAGTTATGTCTGTAAGAACTTTAACCCTTTTCTTAAAACAAAAAGGATTTTTTCTTTTATTTCTTTATTAAAGAAATACATTCAGAAAGAAATGTCTGTATTGTATGTTTCTAGTACAGATTCATTTGAGGATTTGAACTTTTTTAGTTTGAGTTCTTTAAATAGGATTAATATATAATTTAGCTCACTATAATCTAGATTATAGAATCAGTGATTGCTGGTGGTATCCATGTCAATTGGACACAGAAGCCACTACAGGCTTAATTCATTGTATCAAGGGAGCTCTGTGATGTGTTGAACAGTATTCTTAAATACTCCCAGGACCTTGGAGAGCTCCTTGAATCATAGCCAGAAGCCACCACTTACTTCATTACACTTTTGTGGGGTTACTGGTGAAGGACTCAGTTCACAAAAGGACTCAATCCACAAAATCCACAAAATTTAACAATGCAAATGGCAAGGGCCAGCTATACTTTTTCTTACGGATATGTTTTTTTATGGAAAGATATAGGAAATGTTGCCAGACTTAGTTTAGGCATTGGAGGACATTGTGCAGTTTTAGAGTGATGTATCAGTTCTGTATCTCAGATCATTAGAAACTGCCTAAATCTTAATTTCAGCCCTCTGGTTTCAATGTTTATGACTATATCTCTTGTAAACTTTACTAAATCAATGCCTTAATTTCAACTATTTGATTTTCACACTTTCTGGTTTAATTTCAATCATTTGATTTCCCCAATTATGATTACATCTAGTTTGAACTTTCCTAAATCAATACCTTATGCTAGGCATGCAGCTGGGAAAAGAAGAAAAAATAAATAAGAGAACATTGTGATTATAGCCATTTGTAGAAGTTTTGTAAATGTAGCATTTTATTTAGAAGTGTATTCATAATTCTATATATCAAAACTTTCACAAATACTCTGCAGTCAGCAGTTAGTATTCTTTCTTCTGCACCCATTTAAATAGAGAAGAAAATACAGCATATGGGTTGGAAGTAGTCCACCAAGTTTTCCATGCTAGAAAGAATAATTGATTATAGTTTCCGCAAGAAATATAATGGTTTGGTTTTTTGGCCCAAAAACTGTAGAATATCATCTAAAGTAAAAAGAGAGCTTGAACAACAAACCCCCTTTTATTTCTTGAAATAATTTTATTTGGTCATTACAATCGTATTTTTTTCTAAGACTTTCATATGGACAATAGCTAATATGGGAAAAGTAAGTGTTATGATTGAGCCTCATGGCTCTGTTACTGACAGACGTGGGCGTAAGACTCCTCGAGAGTCAGATACTCTCGAGGAGCGAGAGAGAAAAAGACTGCGAGACATATTTGCAGCACCATCTGACGAAGAATCTTTCGAAGGGTTTACGGAGAGAATGGAGGAGGGGCTGGTTAGCTCAGAGGAGGATGAGATGGATTGGACTCGGGTAAGGGAGGAATTGGGTGCCACTGGCCATGATGGGACAGAAGATGAATGGGGACCTTCAGGATTAGACCCATGGCTTAGCTGGAGGGATGGGACGGGATCCACAGCTGGAGATGCTGTTGGGCGTAGTCAGAGGTGTTCCAGCTCTGACGAGGAAAGTGATGAGGAAACGCCCGGGTTAAGGAGGACAGCTGACAGTGATGAAGATTTGTAACTGGCATAAAATGGGGCTTGGGAGCAATTGCAAATTGCGTCGGGCAAGGTAATCTGGGCAAACGCTTGGGATCCGTGTGTGTGTGGGACGCTTCCCTGAAGACTTGTGTGCTTTCCTGTGCTGAGACGTAAGTTGATTGGAATCCAAGGTCAGACGGCGGGAGGGATTGTGTGGGCATTTGTTTGTGCAAACCTGTGCTTACTCTTATTAGCTTGACCTTCCGTCGTCTTTCTGACGGACGCCATCTCCTGCTTTGAGAACCCGGACTGAACTGACCACGGCTTGTCTTCCCCCCTTCTTGGACTTGGAAAAACTACAAACGTCTGCTTCTGGCTTTGATCTACGGAACGGAACTGGTCTACTCTACTTCTGCAATCCTTGGCTGAATTGCTCGTGTTGGAGATCCTGTCTACTGTGTGTGTGTGGGAGCGACGCAAGTTACTCTAAGCACAGTGCTGGCAGCAGAGAGGAATCTGCTGCCAATTAGTTGCATTCTTTGTATCTTTTGTTCCTTGGCTTTCGTTCTGTTAATACCTAGGCTGAAGCAAGCAGTTTGTTTTTACCCGGATTAAACTCCGGTTTAATCCGGTTTATCTTTTGAACATTTACTTTTGTCCCTTTTTGCTTCTAAAGGCAAAAACTGCCTGGCCCTTGTGTTTTTACGGGCATTTTTGAGTTCTGTAATCTAATAAACTCTGTTACTTTGAATCTTGTGGCGTTCTGTCCTTGACAGTAGGACTTTGAGTTGGAAAAAAAGAACCAAAGATGTTGTGAGCTGTTCATTCCTCCCATTGGCCATTTTTATGAATAATAAGTATTCTCATTAGTAATAGTCTATTAATGCACAAAGAAAGATAAACATGGCACAAACAGGGCTTTTTTGGTGGTGGCTCCGCAGCTATGGAACTCCTTGCCAAGGGAGATTAGGAAAGCCCCTCCACTCATGTCTTTCAGGAATCAGCTGAAGACCTGGCTGTGGGAACAAGCTTTTGGCCCATCTTAAGGTATGAGTTGATTTGACCTGATGAATTCTGTGAATTATTATTAAGTCGAACATGGATTGGCTCTGACTTTGGATCAAAACTTCTCCTGTTGTAATAGTCACATGGTTTTAATTGTTTTAATTTGATTTGGATGCCAGCTTTTATTTGTGTTTTATGTTTGGTTTTTACTACATGTTGTACTATATGTGGCATTTAATTCTGCCATTGTGTAAGAACGCTCTGGGTTCCCCTGGGGGAGAAGAGCGGTAGATAAACTGAATAAATAAACAAACATGGCTGTAAAACAAGTTATAAAAGACAGAGAGCTTTATCATACACTCAAACATTTCACTGATTACACCTAGTCCTTCCTTCCTCCTGCTCATTAAAAACTATTACATTTGGAACTCAGTTTGCAGCAACCTACATAAGCTGAGGACAAACGAGGAATTGGGAGGAAGTGCAATAAACCAGGACATTTTAAAAGCTGCTACGAAGTCAGAGGATTGGTTGGGACTGTCCTTGCCTGTTCAGGACTGTTAGTATAAACATTTACAAGAGGAATGAATTGAGAGAGATTAAATCATTTTCCTCTTGGTGAGGCCAAAGGGGCATGAATTTTATCTACTCACAATTACTTATGTGCAATGAAGGTGTTTATCAGATTATTTTCATGTTCCTGGCTGCTGGTCAAAAAGAAACAACCATGCGGAGTGGGCCCTTGGTATCAATTGAGATTTGGTTCCAAAAGCCCCACATTCTTAAGTTCATGAAATTTCAAGTCCCATTATATACAGTGGCAAAGTAAAATGGTATCTTTTATAACAGCGGTTCTCAACCTGTGGGTCCCCAGATGTTTTGACCTTCAACTCCTAGAAATCCTAACAGCTGGTAAACTGGCTGGGATTTCTGGGAGTTGTAGGCCAAAACACCTGGGGACACCACTGCTTTATACCAAATGGCAAAACTGAAGTTTGTCTTTTGAATTTTTCAATTGAATATTTTCAAGTTGTAGATGGTTCACTCTATAGATGCAGATTGACTATATAGTGTATATGGAGAATGAAAAGGATTCAGTTATTCCATATCAAGGTGGGATACAGTGCAAAACAATAAATAATAAAGAATGTCAAGTCTCATGAGTATTTAGTGGGTCCTAGTGGTCATGTATGGCTAAAAATATGGGAAGGCACTTCCATGAAGAACTTTTTGCCTTTAAGCATCAAAAACTTCTTTGGTGAGTTCTGCATGAAATATTTCTTTCTTCATAATTTAAAGTCTCAACATTCGTCCAGAGCTTAGTAGATTAAAAGATAAAAGTTTCTTAAATCTTACCTATGTTTCACTTGCTTAAACTCCACTTCCTACAACTTAAATGTATTCCCATTAAACTGAATTTATGCTAATAGTGTCCTGATTAAACAACTGTTATTGCCATTTGCTATCATTAGCTAAATCAGTTTCCTGGGAGTTGTTTCAGTAACATATCTGTTCCCATGCAGTATATCCTAATTAAAGAGTATTTTGTAATAGTATTACACAGCATTTATGAGCACAAATCTCAGTGTCTTTACTTATTCAGAACAGCAGGCTCCTGCCCAAGAAAGTTAGCAGATCACTGGCACAAAAACTGCATGACAACATTTTACAGATAACTTAGTTGCCATTTAAACAAAAGCACGATTGTCTTGTGTGTATGCACCATCAGTTGCATGTTGATTTTTGAATTTCATGGGATATTCATACATGGGTTTTCCAGTTTTTCCTCTTTCCAATGGTGTTTGTTGGAGGTATTCCATTGAACTACTTACCACACCGGCCCTGCTTTGCTTAGCTTCCAAGATGAAATGGGATCTGATATCCTTCATGTATATAAAATAACAAATACAAGAATTCCTGCATTTCATTGAAAGATCACTGTTGTACATGTATGTGCCTTTAAGTTATCTGTCAATTTATGGCAGTGGTTCTCAACCTGTGGGTTCCCAGATGTTTTGGCCTTCAACTCCCCAAAATCCTAACAGCTGGTAAACTGGTTGGGATTTCTGGGAGTTGTAGGCCAAAACACCTTGGGGTCCACAGGTTGAGAACCACTGATTTATGGTGACCTCATTAGTGTCACATATTTTATTAAGCAAGGAATTCTCAAGAGATGATAGTATTGGTTGGCTATCTCCCATCTAAGTACTAAACAGGACTGACCCTGCTTAGCTTCCAGTATCTGAAAATGGAATACAAGAATTTTATTTTAAAAACATTTTCCCCAAATGAGGTACAAAACACAAGACTGAAGAAACCAGTCTATTATTCTCAATCATTCAAAAAGTGCAGATGCTGGTTCTACAGTGGTATTCAAGAAAGTGCAAAAGCCAGCCAATAGTTAAGTTCACATATAAATATTGAGCTGCCATCAGGATTCTAAAAAACCTAAATTCCTCAAACATCACTTGGTTACCAACTTGAGTTAATATGTAGAAATCCCCTGTAACTTAATGGACAACTACGATCAGCCAGTCTGCTTTCTAATCATATACATGAATTACTGAGTCATAAAAGGCAATCTCTGAATTACTATTGGCATACATGAGCTGAAAGACAGTTGTAATCTGATGACAGTACTATGAACCAGTGCAGAGTTCTATATGTATTCTTACTGAGCCAATCATGTATCACACTTAGGAACAGCTTTAAAATGCAAAGAAACGTTCATCTTGCATAATTTTAGGGTCTGGCTCCATGTCTCCAGTTTTTGCAGATCTTCCCCAGGCAGGATTCAAGTTTTAGTGGACTTTGCTCCAGGCAATAAAAAATGAATTGTGTATAAATCCTCAACACAGTTAGTAAAGTAGCAGGTTACTACTGTTTACAAGACTTCATTGATTTGTTGGCACAACTTACAATGATTCTCCTGGGGTTCTATGTATTTACCTGGTTAGCTTCCTCCTTCTTTCCCATCTTGGGAATGTCCTGTGTTCTGCTATTCAATCGCCTTCTGAATAGCAGCAAGGAGGCCAGCTGAAATATTATTATCCAGTCTTCCGAAGTAAATAGGAAGAAACCACCTTTGTTTCCTTGATTAGGGAACACATCCTTTAGTTAAGATTCATGTATTTTCTTTCAGTGTATGCATGTGTTTGTGTAGGAATGATAAGCTAGGAGCAACTGAGGTTGTTACTTATTGCATAATGACAGCAGTGTGGACTGTTCCTTGGTTTCAGTTTTGATCTGGAAACTGGCAACACTGTCCAGGGATCTTTTCCTAATAAATTGAGTAGTTTGAAAATAGAAATAAATAAATAAATGATAAAAAACAACCAAATAAACATGAAACATGTGTGAGATTTAAGTATTAAGATATATTAGGGAAATAGTAATTCTGTTGGTATACACCAGACCCTGGTATCACTGGGGTTTGGTTCCAGAATCTCCATGGCTTCTAAAATCTGTAGATGTTCAAGACCTATTATATACAATGGCGTAGTAAATTATGTCTGTTATATAAAATTTCAGAATCTGGGTTTATTTGGGGGGAAGAGAGGGTATAGTTGAATCCATGAATGCAGAATCCATGGAAACAGAGGTCTGATTCATCCTGCAGTTTGTCGCAACAAATTGTTGGGGTTGTTTGTTCAGTAACAGATCAACCCCCACTTCAGCAGAAGCACTCCCCCTCCGGTAAGGAGTAGACAAGCACAATATGAACCTTTAGTAGAAAGAGGGTTGTTGTATGTCTTTCGGGCTGTGTGGTATGGATACCTCTGAGGATGCCTGCCATAGATGTGGGTGAAACGTCAGGAGAGAATGCTTCTGGAACATGGCCACACAGCCCAAAAGACATACAACAACCCTGTGATCCCAGCCATGAAAGCCTTCGACAACACTTTAGTAGAAAACTTTATACAACACCATTTAAATATATCTATCCAATGTTCTTGACTCTTTTCTACAAATTTAACAAAGTTTCAGCCACAAAAACAAAGTTTCTGGCATAGAACAATGACTTTCAATGTAAAGACCACCCAATCAAACAGAAAATAACACTTTCAGACCAGGACCAGATTTCCTTATTCAGCCAAAAATTCGCCAAAAATCTATGAATAAGTCAAACGTTCTGAAATTTGGTGAGCTAACAATGGTAAATTTGTTCTACCACTGTAGCAAGTTTCATCAGGATAGCTAAAAATGAGGGAGAGAGAAGCTTCTCAAGTTTCCCTATTGACCGTAATGTTTTCCTTAATGTGCATACATGACCGCCATTAACGAAGTACTTCCGAAGATTCAGAAGTTTCGGTAAGCTTCAAACTTTTTGCCTTCAAATTTCAGAAGTGACTTTAGAAATGAAGCACCAGTGCCCCCTACTTTTGAACAGAGTTTAGAACCATATATAGATATAGATTGTGGATCACACAAGCCTACTATCTATGGTTGTGGCAGAGTGGTCACTTGCCATCATTACCAAAATAATCTCTCTCTCTCTCTGTGGAGATGTATAAATAATATGTGTGATACTGTAGGCGTTCCACTGCTTCAGAGAGCCAATCCATTCTGACACTGTGAGTAAACATCGCTTTTTTTTTTCTTAATGCTATTTGAAGTTTACCTGCCAGAAAAACAGTGAATGGTTAAGACGCAGAGTGAAAGGAAACACCTGTTCCTAACTACAAGGCAAGATGTAAGAGTCACCTTGGAAAAGAAATGTAGCATCCATTTAATTTGCTTTGACTGTCCTACATGCCTATGGGAAAAAGAGGGAAGATTAGGTATCGAGGCAATGGTTTTAAACTCTTCGCCATCAAATTATGAGTCTGTCATAAAGTTTTTTTCTGTTTTTACAAATTACTTTTAGAACACAAGCTAAATACAGAACAGAGTATACAAACTCTATCTTAACAGTTTATGTCATATGCTTACTTACTATCTTGGTTATATTGCACCTAATGACTTATATCTAAGCAGTTCTATCATGGAAATGTAATCAGTCGTTCTGAGAAAATAAGAAAATTGTGTTATATTCTCAAATATCCAAAATGGAACATGTTTAGGATAACAAAAAGGATTATTAAAGTGGGTTAATTAAAATCTCACTTGCTTAAATTTGTGCAGAGTTAAAGTACAAAAATCTGATTAGGGTTCTTTGGTATTTTAGGATGAAAAACAGAAATGCAATAGCAGTTCTTGCATGATTAAATATTATTAGGTAATGGAATGGCCCTCTGAATATTCATGGCATGAATGGAAGAACTAAGGACTTCGATTTAGCATTTCTGAATATGAATACTTGGACAACACGGTTGAACTGAGGCTATGGCAGCTCTATTTGCTGGAGTGACAAGTTTTATGTAAACTTCGTGAAATCTGTTTTGTTTACCTTCCGGAATCAAATGTGTAAGGAATATAAGTGCATTTCAGCTGGTGGAGTTCCAATGGAGAAGATACTTTGGGACAGTGGTTCTCAACCTGTGGGTCCTCAGATGTTTTGGTCTTCAATTACCAGAAATCCTAACAGCTGGTAAACTGGCTGAGATTTCTGGGAGCTGTAGACCAAAACACCTGGGGACCCACAGATTGAGAACCACTGGTTTAGGAAGTGCATCCAGAAACTGGAGTACTTCCTAGAGTAAGACCTCATTTGATAGTTGATGTTAGGTCTTTCCAACATGCTGACCTTCAGAGTTTATGAGTGAATAGCTTATCTTATAAATGAACATTTTCCTTCAAAAGCTCCTGCAGTAACAACTTACTTCATGTCTTTGTCATTTTCCCTACAACTTAAACACCATTTCAGACTCCATTGACCCTGACACTACATCTGTGACATGATTCTTGAATTATTACTTAAATAATGATCTCTCTCAATTTAAGTAAGTAATTTCCACAAGGTTAAAAGGTTTTTTTGAGTATAACTAAAAAGATGATGCTAAGTTATATTTTATAAAACATCCAGTTGGAATAGATCTTCAAAGGTTAGTTATTTGATGGTAGTCATCAACAACGAGATTTCTTCCTGGATTTTGAACTTTTTAAAAGTCAAATGTCAGTATCCTTCATGGGGCATAAATCTTGGTGAATTTGATAGCACCATGAAATCTGTAGTTCAAAGTTACAACATTTTAGGTACACTAAAACAAATCCCTTGGGTACGGTGGAACAATAATCAAATCCATGGGGTTTCTTTTTAAGCACTCCTTTGTTTATATTAAGGCACTTTTTGTTCCCAATGTAATGCTAAACGAGCATTAATAAATACAATGTAAAATCATATAATAAATCCAACCTAATTCTCCCTTACACTTCATATTTATTAAATCTAAACTAAACATTGACTTTATAGTTGCTGATGCCTGGAATTATTTTAAAAAAGAGATTGAGAGATAATAGATGAAGAGAAGACAATATTTTTCCTGAAATTTACACTTGCTTCATGAGCATTCTGATTAAAAAAATCTTTTGTCAAATTTAAAATAATAAATAATGGGAAAAACTTCCTCAAATAAGAAATAAAAATTGTGTTATAACTCTAAGAAAACACTGATATTGTATTGTATTGTCGAAGGCTTTCATGGCTGGAATCAATGCAGTGTCTTTCATGTTTCTTGCTTTGTGTTTGGACGCTGTGTTCTACAGACCTGCTAAGAAAATCCAACAAATGCTATGTTCAGCAAAGGACAAGAGGGATCATCTCACCTCTGCAGGAGTCTACCTTATACCATGCAGCTGTGGACAAGTCTACATAGGGACCACCAAACGCAGCATTGCTCAAACATGAATCAAGGGGTAAAGGATAGTGGTCCCAACAACACCCAGTCAACACTGGATATATACAATAGTACCCATTCAACCTAGGGCATTCCCACCCAAGTTCCCAGGCAACCTCAAATGTAGACTCCTTTCCCATCCCTCAAGTCCCAGAACTTGTCAAGACTGCTTCAGAATCCCAACCTTCACCAAAAGAGTGCTAAAGTATATACCTAAGTCTTAAATTGCCCGTGAACTGACAAATGACAGCCTATTTACAGACACCACATTCACCCAATCGTTGAAGTCTCTGAAATGCACTATAGAATAGGTAAAGAAATATATATATCAAAGGAAGAAAATTCCTATCCAGCTACAAAGTTACCAGAAGACTTACACTGCACTAAGAGGTGGAGGGTGAGCTGTGCTCCAACAATTCAAAGAGGCATGTGAGGGATCAACCATGGTTTAAGTAGCCTATGACCCCACCCCATCATGTGATTTATTCTGGTTCCTTGTACCACTCACAAAGCCTTTTATCAATTTATTAATTTTGACTGTGTGAGACAGGGAGGGTTTTTTCTTATTCAAAGGGGACAAGGGAGGGCTGGGCATTGGGAGACAGTACTGGGCCTACAAAGGGCAACTAGCGATGTAGCATCTGAGTCTAGTATTCAGTCTTAGGATATAACATGGCAACTTCAACATCTTTCACAACCAAACAAACTGGAATTTGAAGTTTCAGACTTGTTGCTGACTAGAGGTAGATGGACTTCAAGGAGAGTGGTCCAGAAATCTCTGGCTCAAATACTACTCAAGAGTTCCAGCAGACTTATGGATCTGGACAGACTCCTGAGGTCTCTTGAGGATCTTCCTGCCATGGAGTCTGATGATCCTTTTCAATGCCTTGGTTGATTGCTATAATAGTGAGATGACCAGGGCGATAGACATGATCGCCCCCGAACATCCCCTCTCATTACACAGAGTTACTCCAGCTCCCTGGTTCTCTGAGGAACTGTCAGTGATGAAGCATTCAAGAAGGAGACTAGAGTGTTGCTGGCAGAAAACTTGTGGTGTCTCCAATGGAGCACGGACTAGAGCTGCAATTAAGGCCTACTCCATGGCTTTGCGGGCAGTAAGGAAGGCTTTCTCGACAGCCTGCATAGCGTCTGCAACTAATAGATCATCAGAGTTGTTTCAGGTTGTCAGGAAGCTCCTCCACCCTCCCGGGGGGGGGGGGAAGACCCCCGAGAACTCAGCAACTCGGTGTAGTGAGTTCATGCACCATGTTGCAGACAAAGTCACTCAGATACGCTTCGAGTTGGATGCTAGCCTTAATGCAATGCCAGATGAGGTAACTGAGGCACCCGTCTGTCCGATTTTGTGGGTTTCGTTTCAGCTTGTGCAACCTGATGACATGGACAAGATCCTTGAAACAGTGAGAGCTACCACTTGCGTTCTTGACCCTTGCCTTCTTAGCTAATTAAACTGGCCAGAGGAGGATTAGCAGAATGGTTTGAGAGTATAACAAATGCCTCGTTGGATCAAGGGAAATTTCCATCATGCCTTAAACAGGCAATAATAAGACAAATATTGAAGAAGGCCTCCCTTGATTCCACCATATTAAAAAACTACATATCAATTTTTAACTTCCCTTTTTTAGGCAAGGTCCTGGAGTGGGTGGTTGCTTCTCAGTTCCAGGGATTCTTGGATGACACCATTTTCTAGACCAGTCGCAGTCTGGTTTCAGACCTGGGTACAGTACGAAGACGGCTTAGGTCACCTTGGTGGATGACCTCCGCAGAGAACTGGACAAGGGGAGTGTGACTCTGCTGGTTCTCTTGGACATCTCAGCAGCTTTCGATACCATCAATCATGGTATCCTTCTGGGTCGGCTCTCTGGGATGGGCCTTGGGGGCACAGCTTTGCTGTTGCTCCGGTCCTTCCTGGAGGGCCATTCCCAGTTCATAAAGCTGGGGGACAACTGCTCAGATCCCTGGCCATTGTGGGGTTCCACAAGGTTCCATTATGTCCCCCATGCTCTTTAACATCCACATGAAACTGCTTGGAGAGGTCATCTGGAGTTTTGGAATTTGGTGCCATCTCTACTACTCTTTTCCACTGAAATCAAAGGAAGCCCCTTGGATACTGGACCAGTGTCTGGCCGCTGTGATGGGTTGGATGAGGGCGAACAAGCTGAAGTTTAATCCTTACAAGACAGAGGTCCTCCAGGTCAGTCGCACGTCAGATTGGGGTATAGGGTGGCAACCTGTGCTCGATTGGTTTGCACTCTCCCTGAAGACACAGGTCCGCAGTCTGGGGGTCCTCCTGGATTCAGCACTGATGCTTGATGCACAGGTGTCAGCAGTGACTGGGAGGGCCTATGCACCACTCAAACTTGTGCTCCAGCTGCGACCATACCTTGTGAAGTCTGATCTGGCCATGGTGGTCCATGTCTTAGTTACCTCTAGATTGGACTATTGCAATGCACTCTATGTGGGGCTGCCCTTGAAGATGGCCCAGAAACTTCAATTGGTCCAGCGATCGGCAGCCAGACTACTAACTGGAGTGAATTACAGGGAGCAGTCAGCCCCCCTGTTTAAGGAACTCCATTGGCTGCCATTCATCTTCCAGTCCCAATTCAAAGTGCAGGTTATCACCTACAAAGCCCTGAATGGTTTGGCCCCTGCCTACCTTCGTGATCGCATTTTCCACTATGAAACTTGGCAATCTCTTCAATCTTCAGAGGAGCCCCTTATCTCGCTCCTGCCTCCATCCTAAGTGTGGTTTGTCGAGATGAGGGAGATGGCCTCCTCTGTGGTGGCCCCTCGGCTCTGGAACTCGCTCCCCAGGGAGATAAGGCAAGCACCCACCCTGTCAACCTTTAGAAAAAGTTTAAAAGATTGGCTTTTCCAGTGTGCTTTTGAAGAATTAATAATTAATCTCCATGACAGGTCCCATCTCAGTGTCAATTATTTATCTGATGCATTTTGTTTCGCCCCTTCAGTTGAGAATAACTTCATTGTTTACCGCACCCCAAGCCTTTCACTAAATGCAGCACTTTATCTATCTACCTCACCCATTGGGTTTATAATTTTCACTCCTCGGACTTTGGCCCAGTTCGCTCTTGTTTAATTCGTGTTCTATTTTTATACTATATTTTATTATATTATTGTTATTGTTATTATTTAACTATTTTACCATGTTACTGTGTATATTGTGTTTTTACTTTGTTGCATTTTTATTTGGTGGTGATGTGTGTCATATATGTATTTTATTTTGTTTTATTGTAATTGCCTGGCCCTGGCCCCATGTTAGCCGCCCTGAGTCCCTTCGGGGAGATGGAGGTGGGGTACA
Source organism: Anolis carolinensis (assembly GCF_035594765.1). NCBI lineage: Eukaryota > Metazoa > Chordata > Lepidosauria > Squamata > Anolidae > Anolis > Anolis carolinensis. Next base: position 59,733,766 of record NC_085845.1, read on the forward strand.
AAAATAAAGTTGTTGTTGTTGTTGTTGTTGTTGGTTATTATTATTATTAGACCATGGGGGCCATGATAGCAACGACTTTCACTGCACTTGTCTGGGTATCCAGTCTTGCTGTTTGGACTTGTGCTACACATAAGGCTATTTAATATAATGCAATCTGGTTATAAATGCATTTATCCAGAGGAAAAAAATCATTGATTGTAGTGGAACCGATTTATTTTATTTACTACGTTTATAGGTTGCTTTATAGAAAAGTTTCATAGAAAATTTCTCTAGGCATTTAAAGTGTTCTTTAAATGCCTAGGTAAAGGTTTTTCCTTGACATTAAGTCTAGTCAAGTCCAACTCTGGGGGTTGGTGCTCATCTCCATTTCTAAGCCAAAGAGACGGCATTGATTGTAGATGCCTCCAAAGTCATGTGGCTGGCATGACTGCATGGAGTGCCATTACCTCCCGCTGAAGTGGTACCTACCTATTGATCTACTCATATTTGCATGTTTTCGAACGGCTAGATTGGCAGAAGCTGAGGCTAGCAATGGGAGCTCATCCTGTGCTGTGGATTCGAACTGCAGACCTTCTGGTCAGTAAGTTATGCAGCTTAGCGGTTTAACCCCATCTTTAAATGCCTATGTAGGTTTTTTTAAAATAAAATCCTAAATCTGCTTAGCATTGCAGCTATATTTTGTTTTCTGGGTGACTTTTAAAAAAAAAATCTATGATTTGATTATGCATATTAATATATATTGAACCAGAATAATGTATTTTTTGTCTTTTATATCATATTTTTCTCTAATTTTATACCATCAGACATAAAGAAGAAAGGAAAACAATTTTAAACAATCTTATTAAGAAAGTCTCTATAGTATCAACACTTAGTTATGGCTCATTACTTGGCTGTCATGCAGGTTCATTGCTTTCACTTCTTTTCCACTTGTAAAAATAACGTTAAATTAGGATAATACACTGTACTTTCCCTTAGATGGTAAAATATACAATAAGTATTTCAAGCTTCAAAAGCAAGCCATGGTCAGCTTCAAAGAGAGGGATGTAGCTTCAAAGTCTGTTGCATTAGCATCTAACAAGCAGAGCTCTTAACTTGTAATTTCAATTTGGTGGCTTATCACATTTTGGCAGGATTCTAGCAAGGATTTTTAGAGAGCTGCTTCAGGCAGGTTCTTTATGGTGCATTGCTTAAGTGTGTATCGTTTAGGATCTGATGGCTTCAATTGCAGGGAAATCATTGGATTCAAAATCAGTAGCATAACCAATTTATCAGAAGTGAATAGATAAAAGCTTTTACCAGTCTGCACTTTGGATAATGGACAACATTTATCTGACTGCCTTTTTGGTAGCAAAGATGCTTACCAAAGAGATGGTGTGTAGCATTAAACAGAGGACAATCTGAATTAGAGATTTCCATGGTATGGCTTCAGTCTTCATGTAGGATATATTGGGAAAGGTCAGGATTCCTGACTTATTGCAGGATGGACTCAAGCCATTTTAATATTTGACACAGAATGGCAAACCACAGGTGTCCATCCTTCTCATTAGTACTAAAATACAGTAGTAAAAAAGGAAACAACCATTTGATGTCATTTCATGAGATCCAAAATCAGTGATAACTGGTGGCTCCATCGTCACTGAGATGATGAATCTAAGTCTGAACTTTCAAGGCAATATCAAAAGATATTACTCTGTTTTAGGGATAGGTTCACACCTTGAGTACTTCCTTTAAGGTTCAAAATAATCGGCTCTGAAATGATAGCTAGCAGCTACCACTCCCAAAAATCTGTTGCCTGAGACAACTTTTTCACTCTGCCTAAAATTATTGGAACTAGTGGATTGATATAACTTGACTAATCAGAGCTGGGCTGTAAATTAGGGCCATAGCTACATTTTGAAGGGCTGAGGTTATGTATACATATACAAGTATTAGCAGAGAAGGATAGAGCTACAAAATCTCCTTAACAGTTCTTCAACACGCCTTTCACCCATGTCCAAGGATTTTAACATGGTGGCTAGAGAGCATGGTGGGGAGAAGGATAAAGTACTTTGAATAGATAATAACTAGCAGCTTTAACAAAGCTTTTCAAAAGCATTCTCTTAGAATAATAGAATCATAGACTTGGAAGAGATCTCGTGGGCCATCCAGTCCAACTCCCTGGCGAGAAGCAGGAAAATTGCATTCAAAGCACCTCTGACAGAAGTAGTCGTGTAGATTATATTGGTCTACAGATTGTAGTCTTGTAGACCAATAACTACAATACAGACAGAAAGTCATCTATTTTCTTTTCACAAAAGAAAATCTTAGGCTCCTTCTACACCGTCATATAAAATCCCGATTACCTGCTTTGAACTGGATTATGTGGCAGTGTAGACTCATATAATTTAGTTCAAAGTAGATAATACGCATTATTTGCTTTGGTAATCGGGATTATATAGCAGGCTAGAAGAGGCCTAGTTTGAGCGATTCCATCATTGGTCTCCCAGATCATACTGATTTGTCCATCCTTTAAAGAGTCTCAGATGGCCAGATTGAGGAAGGCTTTAATTGAGATCTAAAGAGTAGACAATTCTGGGTTACATTGACCATTTATCTCGTTTACTTTCTGTGGTGAAGGCCATTATGATATCTCTTACGCCTCCCCTTTTTGCATGGTGAAAGGTTCTGTGAACTCTTTCAATTTGAGTTTGCACTATTTCCATGTTTAAACCTTGAAGCCATAGTATTATTTCCACTTGTTTAAACTCCTTAAAGCAAACAGAGACTTAACATATAAAGGGAAAAAAATAATTCCAAAACACGACCTGTCTCCGGAATCTCTGAAGATAAAAGCTCTTTTAAAAACTTATGCAGACAGATTGACTGCTCACGGGATAAAGTTTTCCTGGGTGTTACCAATGGCTATTCTGGTTTACAAAGACAAGGAAAAATATACTGCAAGAACACCAGAACAAGCTCACTCAATGCTGGATAAATTGGGCCTTCTGCTGACATCAGAAACAAAAGACTCTACAGAGAAAAAAGGAGAAGAAAGTGAGTCAGAGGAAGGTGACGAAGATGAAGATTAGTGGATTAACAAGACCATTAAAATGAACAAGGACTACAACATCATAATAAGTAGGGACTCTACCTTAGAATCTCTGTGGAAGATGGATGCAGGATTGAAGGGACATTATGTTTAAGCTTATGTACAACAAAACTAATATGTATGGGGGGAGAGGGTTGAAAGCAGGCATATAATGGGCAAAAACAGTGAAGTAACTGTATGGCCTGGAATAGTAATAACAAAGAACGAATAGGAGAGGGAACAGGGGGCGCAGTGCCGCAAGAAATCTCAAATGAAAGGAAAGATTCATTTCCTTAAAATAACATTTGAGAAGGGGGGAGGGGTAACCACAGTAATAAGGGAAGGGAACATTGCAGATGAGGAGCCACAAATATACATAGATAATGGGTGACAAGTTAAAAATGTGTTTTTAAAATACAAACGGGTTGGCTTCAGATCTCAAGTGGTCAAGAATAATACAACTAGCAAAGAAATCGTATTGCAATGTGCTTTGTTTACAGGAAACCCACAAACATCAGAAAGATAACAAACAATTAATAAATATTCCAGGTTGGAGCGTGATAGCTGAAGCGAGAGGTACGAATAAAGCTAGAGGGGTAGCGATTATAATGAAAAATTCATTGAAACTGGAAATATTAGAAACAATAATAGATAAGGAAGGGAGGTACATAGTACTAATATGCAAAATAAATGGCAAGAAATATACAATAGGAAATGTATATGGCCCAAATAAAGGACAAAAGAAATATTTTAGAAAGTGGTTTAGGAAAGTACAGGAAATTTATCAAGGGGAGCTAATAATTGGAGGGGATTTTAATATGGACCTTAGAAAAAACAAAGACCTTGTAAAAAAATGGAAAATGGAGGACATATTTGAAGCAAATCTCATAAACCAAAAGCCAACATACTTCTCACAAAGTCATAAATCTTTTTCGTGGATAGATTATATATTAATAAAAAATACTAATAGGTCTAGAATTTTAAATATGGAAACACAACCGATCTGGATTTCAGATCATGCACCTATTATAGTGGAGTTAAAGATAGAGGAGCCTGATGAAACGGAGACAATAAAAACTTGGAGATATAAAAAATTTATAATTAAGACAGAAAAACTTAAGAATGAACTATCAGAAGAAATAAAAAATTACTTCAAAGAGAATAGGGGTTCAGCAAGTACAGAAACAGTCTGGGACACAGCAAAAGCAGTAATTAGGGGTTACTGTATAGCAAAAGAAGTGGCAGTAAAGAAACAGCAAGATAGAGAAAGGGAAAGGGTGTTTAGAGAAATAGAGGAAACACAAAAATTACTACAAAATAAATACCAAGTGCAGGTGAAAGCAAAGTTGGAAAATTTAAAGAAACAGTTAGAAGAAATTGATAATTGGGATTTATGGAAAAAAGATATATTTATTAAAAATAATTTCCAAAGACAAAATACGAATACAACAAAAAAATTGGCTAACTATTTGAAGAACATGAAAGAGAAAGGAAGAGTCATTCAGTTAAAAAATAAATATAATAAAAAAGTAAACTCGACCAAGGAAATAAGGGAGGCATTTGTAGACTTCTATCAGGAATTATATAAAAAACAAATACATGGAGAATTTGACGAAAAAATACAGAAAATAATAGAGAAGACAATAGGAAACTAGGAATAGAAATATTGTATCAAGAAATAGAACAGGTTATCGACACACTGAAAAATAGAAAATCTCCGGGAGGGGATGGATACACTGCAGAATTTTACAAAGAAATGAAAGAAATAATAATTCCAGAATTGAAGATTCTATTTAATGACATAACGAAGGGAGGGAAAATCCCTGACACATGGAGAGAATCAGAGATAATAACAGTAAGAAAAAGTGGGAAAGATCCAGAAGATCCCAATTCATACAGACCCATTAGCCTCCTAAATCAGGATTATAAAATATTCATGAAAATATTAGTAAATAGAATAGAAGAGATTATATCCAAAATAGTAAAGGAAGATCAATATGGTTTTATAAAAGGCAGGAATATTGCACACCCTATAAGAAATGTATTAAACATCCTTAATCATAACAAAAAAAGAAAGTTTGCACTATTAAAGTTAGACATTTATAAAGCCTTTGATTCACTAAACCACAAATATCTGTTACAACTAATGGGTAATTACAGATTTGACATTTCATTTATTAAAATAGTAAAAGAGTTATATAGTAATTCAAGAGCAAGAATAAGAGTAAATGAAGGCTTAGCAAAATATTTCAAAACAGAAAGAGGTGTAAAACAAGGTTGTCCTCTGTCTCCGCTCCTATTTGCATTAGCAATGGAACCTCTAGCAGATAGAATAAGAAACAACAGCAGGATAAAGGGATATCAAATTAGGAACGAAGAGGTGAAGATAAATCTTTATGCGGACGATATTTTACTAATAATGGAAAACCCAGCAGAAGCTATTCATGAAATACAAATAATATTAAAAGATTTTGAAAGGTATTCAGGATTGAAAGTGAATATGAGCAAATCAGAAATGATGATATACAATATGGGGAAAAAGGAGCAGAAGGAGCTGCAGACAAAAATGGGAGACATAAAAATAATAAGAAATAAAATAAAATATTTAGGTATAACCATTACAAAAGAAATAACTAAGTTAAAAGCAGCCAATTATGGGGCAATATGGAAAAAAATCCAGGAAAAATTAAAAGCCTGGGGAGATAAACAATTAAGTATCCCACGAAAAATATTAGCACTAAAAATGTGCATAATACCCAAATTACTTTACCTGTTCCAAACCCTATCAATAAAAATAGACTATAGACAAATAAAAGAATGGGATAATACCTTGAGAGAATGGATATATGGAAAAAAGAGAAACAGAATAATGAAAAAGATTCAATATACCCCAAGAAGATTACTTGGATGGGGATTTCCAAACCTACAAAACTATTATGAGGCCTTCCAACTAAGATCTTTACTAGAAATAAGTTTAAAGGGAGAAGATAAATGGATAAAAGTAGAGAACGAAATAAATGAAGGGCGGGGAAAATATGGGCTATATACTAGAGATATTAAAGAAATAAAAGAAAAACTAACAGGTCCAAGAAAGATTGAGTTTGAATGTTGGCAAAAATGGCAAAAAACTATGGGCAAATAAAATTTCTGGAAAGACCCCAATTAAGAGCATGGGACTCCCTGAAAGGTTGGTAAATACCTTAGAAGAAAAAGGATTAAGGAGGGTAAAAGATATGTGGAAACAAGATGGAGGGATAATTAACTGGCTAGACCTTTTGGAAAAAGGGGGGAAAGAATATTGGTTAAAATTAAGAGGGATCTGGGAAAAAGTAAAAAAAGAGGGTGCACAGCCCACTGAAGAACTGAAGGTAGATAAATTGCTAAATGCAAGAGAAAAAACAAGTAAAGGAACAGTGGCAAAAATATACAATTTAATGGTAGAAGATAAGGAATTTATGATCCGAGCAATACGTAACAAATGGAATGGGGTTAAAATATTAAGTACACAAGAAGTAGACGAAATAATTAGGAACATAAATAAAATAAAAACAGAAAAATATAATGAATTAGAAAAAAAGATGGTATTAAGATGGTATAGAACTCCTGAACAACTGTCTTATATGATAAAAGGGAAGAATTCAAAGTGCTGGCATTGTAATAAAGAAAAGGGCACTTATTCACATATGTGGTGGGAGTGTTCTGAATTAAAAAAATTTGGCTAATGATACAAGGGAAAATCCAGGACTTATTACAGATAACAATACAAATTAATAATGATTTGTTACTTTGGGGAGTGCTGGATCATCCAAGTATAAAAACTGAGTGCCAAGAGTTATTGAAAGTAACAATAAGAGCAGCACATGCTGTGATTGCTAGAGGTTGGAGAGACAAATCGAAATGGACGTTAAATAATTGGAATGATTATTTGTATGATCAAGTGTTGTTAGATATTACAGGAATTATGACTAACCAAGTAACAAGAATGAATAAACAAAAGGACATTACAAACAGATGGAAAGACTACTTCAACTGGGCGAAAAATGGAGGAGCCAATGATTACATTAAAGAAAAAATACAAAGACTTTACCTGTGGCTGGATCTGCAAGATTAATATAAACATACTGTGGTTGAGGAGGGAGGGTGTGGGTGGTAGGGAGGGAAAAAATATTGGAAAAAAGGGAAGTAGTGTTGTTATGAATTATGAATTATGAATGTAAAACCCAATAAAAATGTTTTTTTTAAAAAAAACATTGACCATTTATCTGACAGTGGTCAACATCAAAGTACATATAAAAATATCTTATAAGGAATATGCATAAAGATTTTGCTTAGGAAATGTGAAGGAATCTTAGCATCCATCATCTGATAGTGTTTAAAAGGATTAAGCAAGCTCCCTCAGTGGAATCCAGCAACCCTAGGCAGGACTTGCCATCAGGCAAAGTGAGGTAGCATATTCTGATGGTCATAAATTGATATTTTTACTTTGAACTTGTTTTGTGCATAATAATTGTATTGTTATTATGAGCAAGAATGGGATAAATGCCTTAGACATTTTAGGCCTCTGTTGCAAAAAAAAAATTAGCTTTCTGGCTCTATGTTTCACTTACCTTGGTTATACAGGGTGTTTGAAAAAGAACTCCCTAGTTTTAAGTATAAATACATTAAAACTAGGGAGTTCTTTTTCAAACACCCTGTATATTATTTTCTGTACCTCCTCTTAGACTGGCTCTGGCCCTAAAGCAATCATTTTGGTTTTTTATAATTCAAACTACAGATAAATAAAACAGAAATTGAGATTGGGTCAACCGGTGAAGTGGGATTACATATTCAAAAATCAAAATCCACTTCTGTTTCTGATTCATGACTGAGGATTATTGATGCAAAAAACATCTTGCCAGAGGTCATGTGAAAATTGCTGTGAATTGAATAGTCCTTGATGGGAATAGTCTCTGGAAATGTTTATAATCTTATGTATTGAATAACATGGTTGATTTGTCTTTATATTGCTTGAATACTTGGCAAAGAGGCACCATATAGAGGAAGATTTTCAATAATGCACTGGACAAACACCAGTTTTTATTCATCCTGTGATTGTCATCTTGTTGCCCATTAAAAGAGTTATCGTATGAAACTATCCATTTGAATGCACCTTGTACAGCAAATCAGGGAACAGTGGTATTTGGATTTTACCCAGATGAAGATACATGTTACTATGCCGCTAGTTTCATCCAGTCCACTCCATCACTTTGAAACTCAAAATCTCAGAAAGTGCATGATAAGCATGATTGGCCATAAGTGCTAAACTTTAAGCTGCTGCCATCTGCTACCAGAAGGTAATGGGGAAATTACAATAACTTCAAGTGAGTAATCAAGCATGGCTAGCTACATTTTCCCTTGATTCATTTTATATCCGTCACTATTTTATTTATTTTTTACACGTTGGTGCCCAAATTGCAGTGCTAGGAAGGCAAAATTATAAAACTTGATGATATGCTGTTGAAAGATGGGGGTGGGATGTGCTCAGAAAGTGTACTTTCTCTGTGTGTAACCCCTTTATTCTGCTTTTAGTTTTCTTGATTTCATAACTGTTGGACAATAAATTATACCCAGTTTCTATACCCATTTCAATCACAGAAGAACAAGGAGGCATGATTTAGAAAGAGTGTCTTCGATTTTGCACTTGCAGCTGATTGTTGAAATGAATAATAATCTTTACCTGCTAAACTGCCTGATTGGAACTAATGCCACAGATTGTGTTTGATATTCATTGCAGGTGCAATTAAATTGTAACTCAAAATACAAGGGACAGGAGTGTAAGCTCTTTTAAATAGTTGTTAAAGTACACTTACTTGGGTACACAGTGGCATTATGTGACAGAAGGCTTACATTGCTATATCTTTCCTCCTCATTATTTTGCTTCTTTTACAATGCCATTTTTTTCAGCAAAACCTTCTATAACCTGTGGCTTTTCAAATATTTTGGATTATAGCCTCTCATAACATGGCCAGTGGTGATGGAACCTGGAAGGTGATGACCAAAACATATGCAGGACAGTAGTTTGGTGGATGCTGAGCTAACATTTATCATTCTCTAAAACTTCAGTAAGAGTTTATCTATGTGCTTGTCTCCACAGGCATTAAAATTCAGATTCACCCTAACTTGGCTCCTGGCTGTGCCGACAATGTTTCTCTACTTCTAGCAAGTATCTCAGATTAAACCAGGCTGATCTGGTTTAGCTCTATGTTAGTATGTTCCTGAGTTTGTTTCAGAATATCTTCATAGCTTTGGGGCAGTGTGGACAGCAAGATCATGTTCAATTCAAACCAGCCCACATGGAGCACTAATGTCATCCCCTTTTTCCTGCACTCAGCAGCACAGAAAAGGGGGGATGGATCATGCCCATGCCATTGTCATGGCCGCTCCCAGCTGGCCAAACAGGTCTTTGTGAGCCCATGCTGACATTAAGTGCCTGGATACCTGGAAGTGGGTGGGGAAATTGGCTCTCCTCCTTCTTTTTGGTCACTCAGGCACCTCTGTTGATGTCAACATTAGGTGTTTGTAATGGCCAGGAGCTTACACAGAATTGGGAGTGGCAACGACAATATAGATAGTGAGTTGATGGTCAAGTGGGGCTGCTGTGATCTCAGCCTGCCTGGACCATGTAATCTCCAACCCGCTATTGCAACAGATTCAGGAGGATGCATGTGGCTGCCTCTGGAGTCAATTCAGAGCCTTTCTGCTACCGGCCAGTTTAGACTTGTCCCATATGAGAGATAGCCAATTTCAAATCATGGCAGATGTTAAAATGAGGAGATGTGACCACATGTAGTCAGGCTTTATTTCAGCTGAATCTGATGTCCATATGATTGTACTATCATATTTGGTAGCAGAGTGCATTGAAGTCAAACTTATTTATTTGATCAGAGGCACTAATCATTATGACTGTATAATATCTTCGAATGCCACAACCGTGGCAGAATGCTATTTGTGTCATAAACTTTAAGACTTCCTATCTATATAGCTACTCTGAAAACAGGATGACCAAGGCTGTTCTTTAGTCTGACCCATGAAATTTTTTCTAATGACTGACTGACTTTTAAGCTAATGTGTAACTAATGCAGTATACTAAAACTAATTAATTAGTTAGTACAGTAGAGTCTCGCTTATCCAACATAAACGGGCCGGCAGAACGTTGGATAAGCGAATATGTTGGATAATAAGGAGAAACTAAGGAAAAGCCTATTAAACATCAAATTAGGTTATGATTTTACAAATTAAGCACCAAAACATCATGTTATACAACAGATTTGACAGGAAAAGTAGTCCCATGTGCAGTAATGCTGTGTAGTAATTACTGTATTTACGAATTTAGCACCAAAATATCACGATGTATAGAAAACATTGACTACAAAAATGCGTTGGATAATCCAGAATGTTGGATAAGCGAGTGTTGGATAAGTGAGACTCTACTGTATAATGTAATAGTCCTAACTCATTTTTCCTTAAATGAGTTCAATGTGATAGATGTAATTCTACTTCTCTTTTATCTTCAAAACAGTCCTGAAAGTAGCTATTGAAAATTTAACCTAAAGGTTTCTTGACTGGAGCGACTATTTGCATCTGAGGCATTCTGACTATTGCCCCACCCTGACTATTTTGTTATATTTAAATTATTATTACTGGTTGTGAAGTAGCATGCACAACTTTTGAACAAACTGCACAGTCAAGAGTTTTAAAGTTGAATTATTACAATATAGCCTAAATCCAGACCATTCCATTTTATCATTCTTTTCTTATGTCTATAAGGATTTTCTTAGCCAAAGTAATTTTACTTCAGTTTGACTCGAGCAGTTATATACAATCTAATTATTCCATTGACAAAGGAACACACTCACTATTTATAAAGCACCCTGATTCTAAATGCTATTAATGCTCATGGAAATAATTCCTGTATTTTCAAATTGAAGTCATGAACTACTAGAATAAGCCATAACAATTTACCAGTTCAAATAATAGATAACAGCTTCTGATGACTCTGCACACAATAAGTATCATGGTAATTATGGAAAGGGTAGACATTTCTATTTCTTCCTAATTATTAACTTACAGTTAGCAACTACTGAGTGTGCACAAAATGTAATAGAATTTTGACTATCTTGATTATTCACAGTAAAAAAATAGGATTCAGTTACTCATGTACATTAACAATATGGTCATATGAAATGCTGGGAAGTAATACACAAATGAACAACTGAAGGAGGAGATTTCAGCCTTTACTACATAGTACTGATTTTCTATGTAGCAGAACAACAAAAGACATCCTGTTGAAAAATTAACATTATAGTTTGAGGAATAAATACCTTGAGAATAAAGTAACAGCAAAGCAAGGGATATGTTTTAGCCTAACCCTCATCATAACTACCACCAGCATCTGCTCCTACAACCAAAGGTAGACACTTGTATTTTATGTAAGTTCCATGAGTTGCTTTTCCATTCAGAAGAATGAATCCAAGCCAGTCTTCAGATGCTCATTGCTGCATTTAAGATATTAGACTCCTAACAACAGCACTGTTTCAACTGAAGCGTTTTCAAGGTGCTGCAGATCAGGCTGGTGGGAAATGATATCTGCAGCACACAAATAGTCATGGGGCATATCAAGAACACACAACTGGGAGAAATAAATCACTGTGTTTTGTTTGATTTGAGTTGCTTTGGCCAGTTTGGAGGCAAAAAAACCTTCAAAAAATCAGCAGGGAAAATATGTTGTTTAAGAAAAGTAATAAAATACAGAATTGGGGGCTTCAGAAGCTGTCTGTAGTCTAAGGGCTATGCGTTCTCCATCGTAACCTAGTCTCACTGGAGCAGAACTGTTTCTGAATTCATGGGGATGATGATATTCAAAGCACAAAGAAACCCATTTGATCATCGAGTCAAAAGGACTAGGCATCATATCCTTAATATGTGCTAGAAAAATTGAACAGTTATTGTTGATACAATAACAATATTATAACTTTTGCTGGAAAAAAGTCAGCACAGGGATAAGGAAGACAATGCTCTAATATAATCATGCTGCAAATCTTTTAGTTAAGCAGCATGTTTTCTTTCTTATTGCAATTTGATTGGATTTTGAAAATAGTTTCAAAATAATTTGTCATATAACTCTTTTCCTGTCCTTTCTGGATACATGGCTGATCCTTGTAGGCAGTCCAATGTAAACAGGGCCTATCTTCTTTTGCCGTGAGCCTGTGGTCAAAATAGATTCCCTCTTGTACAATATCCTGACTCATCGCAAAAGGTTTCTAATCAGACTCAGTCAAGGTCCTGGATAAACATATTTTATCCTTGGGAAACATTTGCCATAACTATGGTCTAACCATATATAGAGACACACGAAACACAGGCTTTAGTTCTGAGAAGGTTTGGCATATGAATGCTCTGCTTCTCATGTGTGAAATTGATGGGTCTTTGCTGGCTCTGGCTAACCATGCCCTTTGCAGAACAGCTGAGCACATGCTTGCAGAGCTAGACCTGTGTGCATTTCCTGTCATCCATCCATGTCACCCTATTTATGTTTTTTTTTTTTTTTTTGTGCTGTGAGTTTCTGTTCATTCACACAGACTGCTTCCAGCAGGCTTTTACCCATCTATACTTTGTATGTATATCTCTGGCCACACAAGTTTGCCTAAGTATTTATTATACAGGGTGTCCATAAAATCTCTGTACCATTTAAAAGGTAAAGAGACTTTTTGGACACCTGGTATTTTATTCTGCAGTTCCATTTGACACTGAAAGATCTGGGATCTCCCTAGAAACACTGCTTGAATATGATAAGGACTTGAAAGAGATGAAGAGAATTCTTACAATTTATACTGAATGGCACAAACTTTTACAGTTGTTTGAACTACTGCTCTAGCGAACTCCTATGTGTCACAAGACTTCTCATGCTGAGTCGGTTAATAAGACAAGCACAAAAGAGAAATGACTGTATTACTCAGTATAAGTTGAGTATTCTTTATCCAAAATGCTTAATACCAGAAGGATTTTGGATTTCTTTTTAAGATTTTTGAACATCTGCATTTGCAGGTAATGAGTTATCCTGGGGCTCATCTACACTGACCACATAGGTTGATTTGGAATTGTTTTGGCAGAAACTGGTTTCATTGTGTGCAACTGTCTGGATTGACATGTTTGGAACAGGCTTGAGGCCAGAAAGATGATTACATGACTACAGAAGCTGGCCTCTTAACTAGTTCCATAATTACAGCCATTGAATGTGAGAGTTATCCCCCCCCCCCGGCCATTTCCCTGCCACCGAGATGTGCAGCAGTGCTCCAGAGGCATGTGAGGCAGGAAAAAGGGGGTGACAGTTAGCAGTGGAGGTATCAGTTACCTATCCCAGGTTGTCAATTGTACCTCTGCTGTCCAGCTATGTCATTGGGGCATTTTTGGTAGCTCCTGTCCCCTTATTATGAATTTGCAAAGTGCTGCAGCACTGACAGGTATCTGCAATGTACTTCACATTCTGCAGAGCCCATTTTGTCGTGCAATGTGGGTTACATTTGAAGTTTGCTGAAATGCATTAAGGGGATTATTTTGGACTTTCCCCCAACTTTGCTCGATGCACTTTAAAGGCCGGAATTCATCTTATAGCACACTTTGGCAATGTGCATTTTGCAGCTGCCCCAGGTTGTAGCTAGCTGTCTTCTATCAGCTAGCTTCCAACTGGGTTATATAGTTCATGTAAATGTGCCCTTAGAGATGAGTTCCAAGTGTAAACATACAATCCAGTTTTGTTTCATATACACCTTAGATGCATATTCCGAAGGTAATTTAATGCAACATTTTAAATGACTTTGAACCATCAGAAAACAAAGGTGTCACCATCCCAGTCACCTATGTGGATAATTTAGCAGTTTTGGGTATTTATATCATAAAAAGTATTGATCCAATACATAGTGATCCTGACTCAAATGTCTTTAAAAAAATCTTTCGGTTTGAGAGTTATTCTGTGCAAAATTTGTGCGTTTTTAAACAAAGAAAATATTATATTCTGCCCATGGGGGGTTTTTTGGGGGGTTTTGTAGAAACATTTTTGGCTTTTGTGTGTGAGAGTATAGTTGGTGTGCAAGTGTGTGTGTATAATGGTCTACTCAAAAAATGCAGTTTTCTGTGCAAAAATGCTATGAGCGAATTACATACAAAATAAGTCTCTAACTGAATAGTTTCAAAAACTACACAATATTATCTATCCTTCTCTCTCTAGCTCCCCTTGTGGCCTTCGCCCGGATAATGGAACAGTATCGAATCTAGACTCGAGGGAAAGTGAGTGCTTCCATTGTCACTCTGCTACTGAATCTCCTTGTGAGTTTGAATCTAGATTCAGTAGCAGAGTGACAATGGAAGCACTCACTTTCCCTCGAGTGAGTCTGCTTGGGATGTTGGCATAGAAAGAACAAGGGGTACTGAGCAGAAGAGAAAGATTAGCTGTTTAGGCAAGAAATAAAAAACATAACATTCTTTTGCCTAAAAGCTATGCAGTTGTGGGCCTTTACACTTCTTTATCCCATAGGCAAGAGTGAAGTCTTACATTCATTTGCATCTTTTTGGTACGTTTGTCTTGAATCAGATACGGAGTCATTTTACATATATGTGGAAAAAATAAATGATTATATCATCTGTGTGTGTGTGTGTGTGCATGCATGCGTGCATATGCATCTGTGACCATCAACCATAGCCAACACCCTAGAGCTAAAAATGCGATGCTTCCCAATTTTTGGAGATTTGTGGCAACATATAGGTCTTTTTCTCTTCATTTTCTGTTTCATAAGGTATATTCCTGCCAGCAAGGATGCATATGAAGTGTCATGTGCCTGTTTAAACCACTGAAGACTGAAGGGTATGTTTGGGGTCTAATGTTGAATTCTGTTCTTTTCCCTGAAGTGAAATTCATTCATGAAACTTCCTAACGTGAAGTAGTCTAGCATGAACTAAAATGCCAGGCATTTTACCCCAGAACTATAAATGCTACCTCAGCCTCACAAGGGATTCTTTCCTAAGAGCTACTCATATTAACAAGCTATTGCAAATACTATCCTATAGGTCAACTGACATACCATAAATGGCATTTCAGAAGGGTCAGGGATTTATTTTTAGAATGCAATACTAGTTGTACCAGTTTCCAAAATGTTGTCTTTCCAAAATGGCAATAAACTCAGTAACTATGGAGCATACATCTTTAGAGAAATGTTATAGTTGTAACTAGATCATTTTGACATTTGAAGCTTGAATATGTGTGGGCATGTCCCCTTTTTAAATCCATTTTAAATGAATAGGTCTTTTGCTTTCAAACAAATTGTACCCTATAAGTGTCTGATTATCTGTATATCTGTTTACTTTCAGAGAGACTTCCTCTGATTGAATATGACACAGTTACATTATTCATGTGTAGATATCTTAAATGTTTTTATGTAGTAGTATTCCTTAGCTTCAGATAGATAATTATGAATTTATTTCACAACAACAGAACTCTTTGTCTTGAGGAAAGAGTTGACAACATCAAGCCACTGAGAAGAAAATTGTTTTTCTGAATTTTGAGTTAGAGAGGTTATTTTATATGACTTTGTAGATTTGTTACTATTCCTAAATTGTTTTCAGGAAAACAGGCAGTAGATGTAATTTCAGGGACTTTATCTCATGAAGCCACTATTCCACAGCAGTCACTTGATCACCGGTCTCGGCGATGAGCAGCCTTGCTATTGTCTGTCTCTTTAATCACTCAACTGCATCAAATATTATCTGATCCATACTCTCACATTCATACTTCTTTTAAAACCCATAACTCCAACCTACACACATTCACATGAGGAAGAGCCAGACCAGCTTCAATTCTAGTTTGTCTCCTTTGTACTATAATATTCCAAGTAGAAATGCATAGGATTCTCCTGAAGCATTTGTTGCTATGAAGTGTTAGAGGACAGGTTTGGGGTGTCTCTCCCACCATTCCCATTGAAGTAGTGTTTGGTTATCCTGATCTTTGAGCAGGTGGAAGTCAATGGTAGCTCTTTTCAGCATCCACTCCCTTTGTGTAAGAGACAGCAGAAATTGTGTTTCTTAAAATCTAATTACAAAGATTTATCAAGGAAGAATAAATGGCAATCAGTTGGTTATCCCAATACCAATATCAGTTCCTGCTCAAGGCCTAATCAGCATAAAAATAAGTTAGAATCCATTTTTTTATTTCTCATCTCTTTTTTTAGAAACTAAAAGTCTAGCCTCATGCAGAGCTTTTTGTATGCCAAGTAAGTTATCACATCTAATCAACAGAGTTCCTATCATCTCCTATAATTTTATAGGATTTCTTTCAATCAGCAACCAACACTAAGAGCTGTACTCATTAGTACCACTAGGGTTGTATTATCAGGGTCTTCATTAGTTAAGGGACTCAGTACTAGAAGTGAAAAGGTGTAGTTTTCTTCATCTTCTTCCACAATCACTTCCTGAATGTTTCTCTTCACATCAATACTTTGTGTATTTCTTGTGTGATTGAATAAAAAGGAGCATGGGTTACGGCTGTTAATCTGACTGAAGTTTCCAAAATGAGCTCATACATGAAGATTTTATGTTCCTGTCTATTGTACTTTCTGTTTTACTTATTATTCATATATTTAATTTCTAGGCCACCCTACCTAGGTTACACTCATGCAGAAAGGGCTTCTATTTTTGGAGCCATGGCTCTGGCTTCTATTTCTCCTTCAAATGGGCTCTTCTTTTGCTTGTTATGTGTTTTCAAATCAAAGAGAGAAGCCAAAAAGCCACAGCATTTCTGACAAATGCTCTGAGGTCTGTTAACCTATAATAGCTTTAAAAGGTTCCAAGAGCAGATAAACACAATTTCATAAAGTAATGCACATCACTAGATGCGGAAGGACCTGTCAGCAATTTCTGTCCAGAATGTCCTTAGTCTGAAAGTGATTCTGGGTTTTCTGATGTGAAGACCCTACAACTAATGAATGCTACAGAGTCACAGTTCAAGAGTTGGTAATGGGTTCTTTTTAGATAATTAAAAAGATATCAGCAAAACTGAATATGAGAATCACAAATTGTTCTCTGTGACAGGCTATTTGAAGCAGTTTCCATCAGGCAGAAAACAAAAAGTAGACTCTAATGGCAATTTAATTTTAAAAATAGGCTGTATTAAGTAGAAAAATATGCTTCATTTGATTTGCCAAACAAATATAATAAGTTATTTTGCACCCTGCTCAATTAGAATTGAGTTGAAAAGTTGAAAAATTCCAGATGAAGTCATTTTATAATATGTCAACCATGTAGTTCTTACTTTTAAGTGTACAGGCAGTCCAAAAAAGTAAAATTTTAAAGGCTTGGCCGCTCCTGAATGTGATACTACTTTAAATAGCAGTTAGTATATTGTTACATTTCTTTGCTACCAGTTGTAGGCTATCTGAGCATTTCAAACATCATCACTATCATGGACTCATGGCTGAATATGATTGTCTTCCAGAGGCAGAGTCTTGGCCAGGGGTCCTGTAATTAGGGCCTGTAGGCTGGATGTGGCCCTTCAAGGTCATTTACCTAGCACTGCCCTAAACTTTAGACTTGGGGCCCAATTTTAAATTTCTTTTGTTGTTCACCGATATTCTGTTTTCTGTTCTTAAGTGGGAAATAAAGTAACTGCTTTGGGACACAGTGATCAGGCATTTGAACAATATGGCCAGTTCAGCAAAAGTTGATGGTGGTGAATCATAGCTTCAATGCTGGTGGTCTTTGATTAATCCAGAGTCTTAATGTTTGTCCACTTGACTTCCCAAGAGATTTGCAGGATTTTTCAAAGTCAATGCTGATTAATCTTTCCAGAAGTGTAGACTGACCTTTGTAGATGGTCCCTGTTTTGCAGGCATATAATAGAGTTGGAAGGACAATAGCTTTATAAACAAGTATATTGGTATCTCTATGAATGTCCCCATCCTCAAGCACTCTATGCTTGATTTGAAAAAAATGCTACACTAGCAGAGCTCAGACAATGCTGTTTTTTAACATCAAGTCAGGGGGTGCTGTTGTTTTTAACTTGGAATATGTTTTAATGGATTTTAACAGTGATTTTTAAAAAATACTGTTTATATTTAATTCTCTTTTAATGATTGCATATTTGTATATTTTAAATTGTATGCTAATGCTTTTATAGTAAGTTGCTTTGAGTCTCCTTTGGGGGAGTTAAAGCGAGGTATAAATAAATATAATAATAATAATTTTATTTCAGTGTTGATGTCAACTTTTGTGGAGAGGTGACTGCCATGTTGCCAGAAATTGTCAACATTTTTTAGTACAGTGTTCCCTCACTACTTCACGGTTCACTTTTCGCGGATTCACTGTTAAGCAGTTTTTTTAAAAACTCTAAAAGGCTATTATAAATCATAAAAAACTAAATTTACAGCCCAAGGAAGGGAGGAAGGAGAAGCCAAAGGGAGAGAAAAGGAGCTCAAGCGGCAACAGGAGGAGAAGGAGGCGATTTATCAACACATGATTGGTTGATAAAGGCTTAAAATACTGTATAATGACTAAAATAATGTATAAATATTAAAATAAATATAGTGTCCCTACTTCACAAATTTTCACTTATTGCGAGTAGTCCTGGAACCTAACCCCTGCGATAAGTGAGGGAACACTGTATTACACCATTCAGTTGTATTGCTGGCTTTGCAGAGAGATTGGTTTGTGCCTGCTGGGTTCATGAAACTTTTTCAATGTTAAGTGAAAGGCCAAGCTTTTCATATGTTTCTGCAAAAGGTGTTCACATTCTGGCACATAACTGGTTGTCAACAGAAAGCACAAAAGCATTGTTACATATTTCCTGTATTGAACTGAATCAGATCTTGACATTCAGGAATCCACTTTTCTGGCATATTCCTACAGTTAGATCTTTGTTCAAATTGCTGAGAAGATAGTTGTTGTTAATATGAAGTCATGAGGACATTAAATGTCAGAACTAGATATAACAAATATAGCCATCATACCAACTTATTCTTCTATTCGCAAACATGCAATTATGGGAAAGCCCAATTGTGCATTTCTGTATGAGTCCCATTCGGGGTTGAGAAGGGCGGTATATAAATACAATAAATAAATAAAATAAATACTAATTTGGATAATGGGAAAATGCATAACATGGGATAGGATAGGTGAAGAGAGACAGAATTATAGAAAGAACAAGTGCCAAGTACTAAAACACTTGCTTTTTGTACTGAAGTTACTCGGTTTCTAGCTTGTGTAGTTCTAAGGATCATGTAATTCCTGTGAGAAAGACTTCTTCCTGAGATTCTGCAAGCATGCAATAGTTAAATAGATGGACAGATAGTCTGCTTTAGTATCAGGAGACTTTTTGTAATATTGCTACAAACCTTCTGTGACTGATCTCCTTCCATGATGGTCCTGCTATTTCCCCTGCCATTCTTTCCCCTCTAAATCCCTTTCCCCCTAAATGTACCAGTTGATGTGGTATTTTGTGGGCTCATTGTGATGACTTGAGTCTTTCTCAAGCTTGATAGAGACAGTCAGAGATGGCCTTAACTTCTAATAAGATAAAAAATGATTGCATGTGGCAGGGATCCTTTGACTTCAGCAAAAGGGTGACATAACTCTTCCCATACTAAGTACAATCTGCTGAGTCTAGTAAATGTAAATGATAATTTTATGAAGTCCTTAGAAGTATACAAAATGCCTTAATGACTAATAATTGGAATGCGAGAATAATGCTTCAGTGCATTGTGTCATCTTTAGTTCACAAGGTCATTACGTAAGTAGTTTTATAGATTTTTCAAGATTAAAGGTAGAGAAAAGAACATGATGCTTAATGTGGGTCATAACATTTCTTCCATTCAAAGTGCACCCTCCAATTTATCATCATATAATAACTGCAATTATGATATTATAAAATTCCATTAACAGGAGGAAAGATATTTTATTCCACAACCTGACATAGTTTTTTTAGTGAATGATGAAATTCAATTTCTGTACTAAAGCATTATCAAGAATTTCAATAATATTAACTAATTATACCACTTTAATCAACAAAATTGTGTTCCAATAGAAAATTCTGACTATTAATGGTCAATTCCACTAGTACAATCAGGCCTGAATTGAACGATCTCTTCCTGAAAAAAATTGAAACAATTTAGTAGCTGACATGGTTATATGTCAGCTCACCACAGCCGCTCCTGAATGAACACACAAGACTCTCTGTGATATCACCAGAAACTTTTACTGTAGGAAACATGAACATCAGAAAAGCCAAGAATGGGAGACTCCGGCCAACCCTCCTTTATATACCCTCCCCCTCATTTGAACAGTCTCTTCCCGCTCAGTAAAACCCCGCGCAAATTCCCCGCCAAGTCCAGCAGCCGTTTCTTCTCCAAGTCCTGAGCCGCAGGTGTCTTATCAATGTCAGTGACCCTGAAACTCAGAGCCACATCCAGGCTCTAGTAGCAGGGTTCTGACATGGCGTCCTCCTCCCCTTCATCCTGGAAGGAAAAGATTAAACACAACTATTGTTCTCCGCCGTCCAGAGTTCCTTTATACTTTTTTAACAGGCTGCAATGGAATACCGGGTGTACCTTTCCTAGGTCCTTGGGTAGCCTCAGCTCATAGGTCACTTCGTTTATTCTTTTTGCTACCCTGAATGGTCCTATATAGCGTGGAGCCAATTTCTTGGATGGGAATCCCAATTTTAGGTTTTTTGTGCTCAGCCAAACCAGATCTCCTTCGCCCAATTTGTCCCCCTCTCGGCGCCTACGATCCGCAAAGAGCTTGTACTTCTTTTGTGTTTCCCGCAATGCCTCTACCACGGTTTGCCACCCTTGCTTGATTTTGGCCGGCCATTCCTCGTCGGTCTGGCCCTCCCCTTCCTTCCACTCGGGTAGCCTGGGGAAAGGTGCCACCTCCTGTCCGTATACTATTTCGAATGGGGCACGACCTGTGGCCGAATGTACGGCCCCGTTAAAAGCCATCTCAGCAAACGGTAGAAGGTCCGCCCAATCATCCTGTCTATAATTGGTGTACATCCTTAAGAATTGGCACAGTGTCTGTTGGGTACGTTCGACCCCCCCGTTGGTCGCGGGATGAAAGGCCGAGCTCAGGTTCCTTTCTGCTCCTAACAGCTGTAAGAATTTTCCCCAAAATTTTGCAGTAAATTGGACTCCCCGGTCGCTAATTATTTTGTCGGGACACCCATGTAGGCGATATACATGCTTCACATACAAATCAGCAAGTTTTTCAGCTGAGGGGAGTTTTGGCAGGGCCACAAAGTGTGCCTGTTTTGAGAATAGGTCCAATATTGTCCAAATGTATCTGTGGCCTCTGCTGGGGGGTAGTTCGCCTACAAAATCCATGGCCACGCATTCCCATGGCCTCATGGGCTCCACCACCTTCTGCAATAGCCCCTGGGGCTTCCCCGGTGGTGTTTTTCCCTCTGCACATAATTCACACTGCGTGACGTACCCCCTGGCGTCTTTCCTCATTCCGGGCCACCAGCATTGTTTGGCCAACAGTTTAATAGTCCTGGTGGGGCCTAGATGACCCGCACCTTTGTTATCATGGTACTTCCTTAACATTTCTCGTCTTAAACATTCAGGGATATACAATTTCTTATTTACAAACACCAAATCCCCACACAATTCTCCCTTTTCTTTGTTAGTTTGTAACCATTTGTCCATTCCATACGCTCGCTTCAACTCTTCCTCCCATATTTCTCCTCCCCCCGTGGAAATGGCAGTACGTTTGTTTTCTTTGGCCGCTTGTGCTCGAGTTAGTACTGCCAGGCCCCACTGCTTATCTAGGAACAGGCTCCCTTCAGATTCCTGAATTCCTCCCCCGTGCTGAGGCATCCGAGAGAGAGCGTCAGCGAGTATGTTATGTTTCCCCTGGAAGAATCTGAGTCTGAAATCAAAACGGCTGAAATATTGGGCCCATCTAATTTGCTTCGCCGATAGTTTACGAGGGGATCTTAGATACTGTAAATTTCTATGATCAGTCCACACCTCAAACGGTGTTCCACTTCCTTCCAGAAAGTGTCTCCAGCACTCTAGTGCTTTTAGAATAGCTAAGGCTTCTCTCTCCCAAATTGGCCAGTTTTTTTCTGTATCGCTAAACTTTTTTGACAGATAGCCACATGGCTTCAGGTTCCCCCCCTCGTCTTTCTGTAGCAGAACTGCCCCATATGCCCGGTCTGACGCATCGCAATGTAATACAAAGGCTTTAGACATATCAGGGTGCTGTAGGACAGGCTCCTCAGTAAAACGCTTTTTAAGGGCTTCGAAAGCTTCCTGGCATTCTATTGTCCAGGTCAGTTTGGCCCCTGGGGCCTTCACTTTGGCTGTTTCTCCCCTGCCTTTAGTCTTTAACAAATCCGTTAATGGCAAAGTGAGGCGCGCAAAGTCCTTGATAAATGTTCTATAGAAGTTTGCGAACCCTAGGAAGGATTGCAGCTGCTTCCGTGTTTTGGGGGCTTCCCACCCCCTCACGTCTTCTACCTTCGCAGGGTCCATCGCCACTCCCTGGGAGGAAATCCTATACCCCAGAAAGTCTATCTGGTCTTTATTGAACTCGCACTTGGCAAGCTTCGCATACAGTTTTGCTTCTCTCAACTTTTGCAGGACTCCCCTGACTAGTTCTATGTGTTGCTCCTTAGTCCGAGATATTATCAATATGTCATCTAAAAAAACAAAGACTCCCTTGTACAACAATGGATGCAACACTTCGTTGATTAATTGCATGAACGCGGCCCCTCCGCCGCACAAACCGAAGGGGAGCACACGATAATTGAATAATCCGAATGCACAGGAGAAGGCCGTCTTCCACCTGTCCTCTGGTTTGATCTGCAATTTATGGTACGCTTCAATTAAGTCCAATTTAGTGAATATCTGTCCCTCCGATAACTGGGCGATCAAGTCCTTCACCAAGGGTAGGGGGTATTTATTTACAGAACTGATTGCATTCAGGCCCCTGTAGTCAATGCAGAGCCTCAGCGTTTGGTCCTTTTTCCGCCTGAACAACACAGGCGCCCCTAAAGGGGAATTTGAAGGCTCTATGAAACCCCTCGCTAGGTTTTTATCAATGTATTTTCTCAGTTCCTCCTTTTCCCTAGCCGACATTGGGTATATTTTTGCCTTGGGAAGCTCTGCTCCTGGGACTAGCTCTATCTTCACTTCAACTCTCCGCTTCGGTGGGAAACTGTCTGCTTCCTTCTCATCAAATACGTCCACAAAATCCCGATACTCTGGGGGTAATTTATCTGCCAGTTCTGCTATCCTGATAGAGTCTTCCTCCCCCCTTTTCCCCGGCTCCCTCTCCACTTCCTGGCTCCCTTCTTCCAACTTCAT
The DNA here is from genome assembly GCF_035594765.1 of Anolis carolinensis. Lineage (NCBI taxonomy): Eukaryota > Metazoa > Chordata > Lepidosauria > Squamata > Anolidae > Anolis > Anolis carolinensis. Next base: position 59,757,220 of record NC_085845.1, read on the forward strand.
CCTGAAGATCATGCTCTTATCCTCCCAGTTGATTTGCGGGTTGGCCTGCCCCAGCCATGGCATGCCTAGTATAACATTATAGCTGGCTATTTGTGATATCACAAATGACACCTTTCCTTCCCAACTCCCTATCTTACACTTTACATCTTCGGCACTGTACTTAGCTAATGATCCCGATGCTGTGGATCCGTCCAACTGCGAAAAAGCTATTGGGGATTCTAGGTTCGTTCTTTCGCATCCCAATCCCTCGGCTAATTCAGGGGAGATGATGTTCCTGGAACATCCACAATCCACAAATGCTTTGCAGGTTGCTTGTTTGCTGCCATTTTCAAGCTGAATGGGGACCACTATCATGGCTTTGTCCTGACTTACCAACCCCCCCGAGTGGTGCCTCATCGGTGGTTCTTCCTCGGCGCGTTTCCCTGCCACGGCTCTTGGTTTGGGCGGGCCTCCGCCTTCCCCTTTTCTCTGCCAGCACTCGGCAGCCCTGTGGCCCAAACGGCCGCACACGAAGCAGCCCCTCCTGCTGGTGCTCACGTTCCCTGTCGGCTCCGTTCTCCTCCCGGCTGGGGTTGATCCCTCCTTCCGGCTCCCCTCTTTCATCTGCGGCCGCTGCTGTAGCCCTCCTCGGTGCCTCCTCGCCTGGGCCAGCGATGTCTCGACGCGCCCCGCCAGCTGAATCCATCCGCGCAGTGTGTCAGGCTCATCACGATGCACCGCCCAGGAGAGGATCTCCCGCCTGAGCCCCTCTTTGAAGAGTTCTATCTTTGTCACTGCAGACCATTCCGGCACCTTTTCAGCGAGGCATTGGAACTCCTCCGCATACTCAGATACCGATCTCTGCCCCTGGGAGACGGTCTTCAACTTCTCCCTCGCCCGGATCTGTTCCAGTGGATCTCGGAAACGGGTCTCCAGGGCCCCCATAAAGCGTCGGAGTGACCCCAGACATGGGTCGCGCCGCGCGTGCAGCTGAACGTACCAGCTGGCCGCTCCCCTCTTCAACACTGCACCAATGGCCCGTATCCGGCTGGATTCCGTTCTAAAAGTGTGAGCATTGTCCTCCATATAGCCCCTCACCGTGGTCAGGAAAAAATCCAGTTCAGAGGACTCTCCCCCAAACTCGATCCTTAGTTCCTCTCGTCTTGGTAGGGGTCCCTGTGGTGGCAATCCCCAATTCTCCGCCCGTCGCAAGCCCCCTTGCGGACCAGTGGGCCCCGCTGCTGCTTCTCTTGGCCCTGTGCCACGCCCGGCATTCGCCAGGGGCACCAGGGTCTCAGTTGGGAGCGTAGCCGGGATTCTCGGAGGCTTTTCCCCTTCGTCGTCACTCTCCTCCACCCGCGTCAGGCTTGTTTGGATCTTGGGCCGGGCACCGGGCTCCTTTCGCATTTCCCTTCCCTTCGGTGCTGGGAGGTCTGCAAAGCCCTGGCTGCTTCCCATGCTCACGTCCCACATTGAGCTAGCCCGAAGTTCCCTTCCTCTCTCTGGCTCCGCCAAAACCGCCAGGCGCTCCATCGCCCTCGACATCACTGCCAGGGTGGTCTCCATCGCCGACATCCTCTCCTCCAGAAACACCATCCTTTGTGGGCCTGGGGAAGGTGAACCTTCCTCTCCTCCGGTGCTGTCTCCCCGCACCACTCCACGCCTCTGGGTTACCCCATTTGGCTGGGCATAAGCGGTGGATGACGCCAGGGCCGCCAGCTGGTGGAACTCAGCGTCCGGCTCGGGAGTGGCCCTTTCCGACCTTCCTCCTCCTGCGCCCAAGAGCTCTTCATCCTCCACTTGCATGTTACACCTCACCGCTACAGCGGGATGGTGTCCTTATTCTTGGCTTAGTGTCAGCTCACCACAGCCGCTCCTGAATGAACACACAAGACTCTCTGTGATATCACCAGAAACTTTTACTGTAGGAAACATGAACATCAGAAAAGCCAAGAATGGGAGACTCCGGCCAACCCTCCTTTATATACCCTCCCCCTCATTTGAACAGTCTCTTCCCGCTCAGTAAAACCCCGCGCAAATTCCCCGCCAAGTCCAGCAGCCGTTTCTTCTCCAAGTCCTGAGCCGCAGGTGTCTTATCAATGTCAGTGACCCTGAAACTCAGAGCCACATCCAGGCTCTAGTAGCAGGGTTCTGACAGTTATATGTGATTATCAAGCACAGCTTGTAGAAGAAGCGAAATGAAATTTATCTAAAACCACAATTTCTCTTGTATTTTGGCTCAGATCTGAATAGGGAAAAGGTTTTGACTGAGGCATGAGGTTTTTCACCCCACAACAATAAAAAAAACTATTACTAAATAATATGTATCAACTGTCCCAAAAGTTCAATGCATCAAATGAGATTTTAGGACTCTTTTGCATATGCAACTCAGTAATATTGCAACACTGAGCTATTAATTACTTAATCTCTAACTTTCTTCTTGGAGAAAGAAACAATTTTCTTCCATCTGTGAGAAAGTCTTCAAAACCCATGCAATGTTTGAAGCACATCTGCAAGTGAAATCCATTTTGCACAAAACTCACACATAGTTGTTTTGCCCAGAAGACAGAAAACTTTCTACCTAGAAAACTTTCTACATCGAAATATAAACTTTTGGGTAGAAGAAATGCTTCACTGCACAAAAATAGCGGTTTTGTGATAGTCAGCCATGTGAATTATCAAAATTGGTAATCGTAACAATTTTCTACACAGGAAACAATTTTTTATGTATTCTTTATTCTATATTATATTCTATATGTTATAGAATGCTGTTTCATGCATGTGAAATGTTGTTTTGTACACAAACCAACCACAATTAATTTTGTGCAGAATAAGTCCCAAAATGTGACGTTTATTGTGAGTTTGGGATTCATCTTGTCAGATGTTTAGCATTTTGGTGTATTTTTCAAATGTTTGCATGCATTCTCACCATATGTACCTTAAATGCAACATCAAAGCTCTAAATTAAAAAAAAGAGATGCAAATCCATTTCAGAAATGCCATTATTAAGATATTTGTTTTTGAGACCATCCTAAATACATATTTTTTTTATTTACAATATTTATAACCCCCCTTCTTACCCTGAAGGGGACTCCAAGCAGCTTACAAGTAGGCAACAATTCTGTGCCACAAAACAAACCCATAAATAGAAAAATATATACATTAAAATTTGTATAATCATTACCTAATTTGATGTTTAATCGGCTTTTCCTGAATCCCTTCTTATTATCCAACATATTCACTTATCCAACATTCTGCCGGCCTGTTTATATTGGATAAGTGAGACTCTACTGTATATTTATAATCTTATATTATCTGCTTAGAACTGGATTATATGAGGCCCCTTCTACACAGCTGTATAAAATGCACACTGAAGTGAATTATCTGGCAGTGTGGACTCAAGATAATCCAGTTCCAAGCAGATAATATAAGATTATAAATGGGTAATATAGCTGTGTGGAAGGGCCTTGAGTCTACACTGCCATATAATCCAGTTAAAATCAGATAATCTGTATCTTATAGGCAGTATGGAAGAGGCCTGAGGCCTAACTGTGCCTGTCCTCTGGGCTGAGTAGGTTGCTAGGAGACCAAGTGGGCAGAGTTTAGCCTTGTAACTGGCAGCAATTGGATAAAAAACCATTATTCCTCTCCCTCTAATTAGGACTTTATTTTTCTTTTCTTTTTGTTGTATGAACGTAGAGGCATGGATGAGGGGTTGTGTTGCCAAGTTTAGTGTTTCTGGGATGTGTAGTTTTGTTGTTTTGTCCTAGACCAATTTTTTTAATCCTTTTATATATATAGATTCATTAGTCAACCCTTAAGTTTGAACCTTCTTTTAATATGGGCTATGTTTATCACTAGGCATGCAACTAAGCTTCAGAAAACATGAAGGACTTGTGTAGTATCGTAGCTCAATGCAATTACAGTGGTGGAAAGTAATTTAGGGTCTCTCCTGGGTGTTTCCCTAAACACTGTCTTTCTATTTCTCCTTGTAGCTAATGGTATCTGTTTTATTTTGGTTGCAACTGCACTCTTCTTCTGGATTCACCAGAGCCTTGTTAGTCTTTGTAGCTGTTTAACTGAAGTCAAAGGAAAAGATCAATTAGCATTTAGACCATGGTAATGCTGTAGATTTTTAATTAGATAGAAAAGCATGTTGTGTAATTAAAACCCTTATCTGTGTCTATCTTGTTATACTGTTGTTTTCAGTGTATTTTTTAAAACCAGTCATGGTAAAAACTGAGACAGAAATTAAATCCTGTAGGTATTTTGTTGAATACAATGTATGTGACTATGAATTGAGTTTTCTCTTACTTGAAAATATCTTGATATCTAGTCTGCATAGGGACCATCTCATCCTTTAGCTGTGTTGCTGTTTTGGGGAGCTTTATTAACTAAGGTAAGATAAAATATCAAAACCTGCAGTGAATAACAATAATAATAAATTTTATTTCTACCCCACCACCATCTTCCCGAAGGGACTCGGGGCGGCCAACAAAATACAATAAAGTCCCACATATAGATAATACATAAATCTGAAATGATAAAAACCACAGAATTACAACCACACACATACATACTTGCAATGTAAAACATTAAAATTCATAAAATGCAGTCATAGCTGTGGATAAAAACAAGTTGTTTCAATTAACATAACCCAGTGCCGACGTGATGCCCACAGTAAGTTCTCGGACTAATCCTTAAAAACCTATGTAAGATCAAAGGCTTGCTTAAAGAGCCATGTTTTTAAGACAGAAACCAAATTATGCTTATAGCTCTTGATATTGTAGGAATGTAATATACTAACTCAGAGTGCATTGGAACTTCTTTAGAATCTCTTTGGGAGAGCATAATAAATTACTTCAGGAACAGCAGGCCTGCACAACTTGGCAGCAGTAAGGGGCCATAATTAAATAAGTTAAAATTCTTCCGGCCACAGATAGCATTTTAGGGCCTCACTCAGGGTTTGCAAGAGAGTACCTTTCCCTCAGCAGCAAAACAGATTAGCCTCAGTTTCCCTGTTCACCTCAGCATGGTGCCAAATTTATTTATTTATTTATTTACAGTATTTATATTCCGCCCTTCTCAACCCAAAGAGGGGCGGATTACAATTGGTAGGGTGTTAGGAATTGTGGACGTTGAAGTCCAAAACACCTGGAGGGCCAAAGTTTGCACATGCTTGCTCTACAGCACATTAACTTCAAATGCCCTTTTTTCTTGGATGAGTTACTGGTATTGCTGAGACCAGTATTTCTCAAACTCTGCTTCTCAGATATTTTCGACTTCAGCTTCCACAATTCCTAAAAACTGGTAAGCTGTCTGGGATTTCTGGGAGCTGAAGTCCAAAACACCTGGAGGACCACAATTTGAAAAACATTGTCTTAGATCAACAATTCCTGAGTTGCATTTTAGAATGGAAGTAGGATGAAGTGGGCATGCCTTTATTACCCCCCTCCCCTCCAAGGTAGTGTGGTTCATAGCTAAGAAATTTGCTATGTTAGCTGCATAATTCTTTCATAAATTCTTTCTGGACTTATTGTGAGTTTTAGCAAAACAGGAATTTTACACTGAATGCCAGAATATCCCTGCCCTCTCAGTTACTCAGTTTTGTAGCTTCAAGGATGCCTGGAGCAAAAGACACAGCCCAGTACAAGGAGGCATTTTGCTTGCACATTAAAAACTATTTTGATTCTCCCTCTCCCATCTTTTCTTTGCTGTTAAAAGTTCAGCAATGCTAAGGGTTTCTTCCTCCTTTTCCTTCTGAGTGTGTCCTTCTGAGATAGTATTTACAAAAACAAATACAGGTTGCACATCCCCTATCCAGAATTCAAAAATCCAAAATACTCCAAAATCCATAAATTGTTCATAAGGGTGGCTGAGTTAGTGACATCTTTGCTTTCTGCTCATCAAAGTATACAAATGTTATTTTATGCACAAAACCCTTAAAAATATTGCATACAATTACCTCCAGGCTATATGTAAGTTGAAATGTAAATGAATTTCACATTTATTTTGAGTCCTACTTGTAATATTTCATTACAAGTAAGCAAATATTCCAAAATGCAAAGAAATCTGAAATCTAAAAACATTTTTGGTCCCAAACATTTATTCCACTCTTAAACTGTATGCAAATTGTCTTCAAAAAGGTCTTGAAGTTATATTAAAAAGGGGTTGAACTGGAGTAGCATTCTAAAATGTGTGTTATGGAACCTAGTTCCATTTTATCATTATACTGAGTAGTATATACAGTAGAGTCTCGCTTATCCAACATTCTGGATTATCCAACACATTTTTGTAGTCAATGTTTTCAATACATCATGATATTTTGGTGCTAAATTCATAAATACAGTAATTACTAGAGAGCATTACTGCATATTGAACTACTTTTTCTGTCAAATTTGTTGTATGATATGATGTTTTGATGCTTAATTTGTAAAATCATAACCTAATTTGATGCTTAATAGGCTTTTCCTTAATCTCTCCTTATTATCCAACATATTCGCTTATCCAACGTTCTGGTGGCCCGTTTACATTGGATAAGCCAACAATGTCTTGCAGAAGCTGAACAATGAACTGCCCTCTGAATTGGCCGGACAATCTTTGGATACTTCCTGCAACTCTCAACATCTTTTACGAACAAACAAGGTTGCAGTGGAAGTTTCAGACTCATTATTGAACAGAGGCAGGTGGACTTCTAAGCGAGCGGTCCAGATATCTCTTTCACAAATTTTATCTATAAGCTGGTCGGAAGTGAACATCAAGACTATCGACTGGCTTTATAGAGATTACCAATCCTGGAACCGTTCCTTGTGTCTTATCATTGGCTTGGAAGATAAAATATTAAGGGAAAAATTATTTTTGTGTGGGCCCAAACTGCAGCAGTGGGGCATCACTCTTAGGAGGGTTCTAGTAGACCCTCTGATTCGCCCCTTGGACATCGGGCTGAGCATTGATATTCAAGATTCCCCAATTCTAAGTCATGCTTGTCCTACCTCCCAGTCCCACAACAAGACCCCACTCTTGTTTAGTCAACTTCCCATTTATGATGATGCCAAATCAACTGACTCCTCTCTCCCATCAGTGGAGAGAAGCTCCTTTTCTAAACAAACAAGCACTTTTGGAGGCTTTCCTTTCCAGGACAGCTGACTAGTCCCGGCAATTGGCAACTCCACCCAGTTCTTCCATCAGGGGGAAGAGGGCTTTCACGGAGGTGGCCCCATTGAGGTGATATGGGGGAGGAGACAGTACGGTCACTATCAACCCAGGGAGAAGCGCAACAGAGTTTTTGCGACCCTGGAGAGGTTTAGGCGTGGTAGTCTTCAGGACAGACCCCCCCAACCTTAAGGTCCTGCTTTTGAACGCCAGATCCGTCAATGGTAAAACAGTTGTCTGGCATGCATGCAACAGCGGATCTGGCATGCATCACCGAGACGTGGCTGGATGAGCTGGGAGGTGTGAATCTTACCCAGCTGTGTCCTCCAGGTTTCGGGGTGCATCAACAGGCCAGGGTTGGGGGGCGGGGAGGAGGAGTTGCGGTGATCTTTCGGCAGTCCATCGCCCTGATCAGATGCGCCGTTCCGCAATCCCCGAGGTTCGAGTGTGTTTTCCTGAAGGTGGGAGCCCGAGACAGCATGGGGATTCTGTTGGTGTACCGTCCACCCCGCGACCCAGCAGTCTCTCTGTCTGAGCTAGCATAAGTGGTCTCCAATGCGGCCCTTGTCTCCCAACAACTGATAGTTTTGGGAGACTTTAACATTCATGCCGAGACCACATTGACAGGTGAAGCTCAGGATTTCATGGTTGCCATGACAACCATGGGGTTGTCTCAAGTTATACCTGGGCCCACTCATCAGGCAGGACACACCTTGGACCTTGTTTTTATTGTGGACAGTGGGGCAGTCAGAGTGGAAGAGCAAAACATTCTTCCATTGTCATGGTCTGACCATCTGATCTGTTTAAGTATCACCGTGCCTTCTAACCTCCGCAGGGGTGGTGGACCCATTAAGATGGTCTTCCCCAGGAGACTGATGGATCCAGATGGACTTCTGAGGTCTCTTGGGGATCTTCCTGTCCTGGAGACTGGCGATCCTGTCGATGTCCTGGCCGATCGCTATAACAGTGAGCTATCAAGGGCATTGGACACGATCGCTCCCGAACGTCCCCTCTCACTGCGTAGAATCGCGTCGACTCCTTGGTTCACCGAGGAGCTGGCTGTGATGAAACGTTGGAGGAGGGGACTAGAGTGCATCTGGAGGAAATCTCGAGACGTGTCCGACCAAGCACAGGCTAAAGCCGCTATTAAGGCTTACTCCGTGGCTCTGCGAGCAGCCAGGAAAGTTTTCACGACTGCCCGCATAGCGTCTGCAGCCAAGAGGCCATTGGAGTTGTTCCGAGTTGTTGGGGAGCTCCTGCGGCCTCCTGAGGCCCAGGGGTTTCCTGATGACTTGGCAACTCGGTGCAGCGATTTCGCGCACCATTTTGCAGGCAAAGTTGCTCAGATACGCCGTGAGTTGGACTCCAGCTTAACTGTGGTCCCAGCGGAGGTAACCGAGGTACCTGTCTGTGCGATCTTATGGGATTCTTTCCAGCTTGTCCTTCCTGATGACGTGGAGGGGATTCTTGGGTCTGTGAGGGCGACCACCTGCGCTCTGGATCCTTGTCCTTCTTGGCTGGTGAAGCTGGCCAAAGATGGGTTGTTGGATTGGTTTGTGGCTATTATAAATGCCTCCCTGGTTCAGGGGTCAGTTCCATCCTGCTTTAAGCAGGCGGTTAGTAAAACCATTATTAAAAAAACCTCATTAGACCCATCTGTATGTAACAACTACAGGCCGATCTCCAACCTCCCATTTCTGGGCAAGGTTCTGGAGCGGGTGGTTGCTACGCAGCTCCAGGAGTTCCTCGATGACACTGATTTTCTGGACCGCTCGCAGTCTGGTTTCAGGCCTGGACACAGCACCGAGACGGCTTTGGTCGCCCTGGTGGATGACCTCCGCAGGGAGCTGGACAGGGGGAGTGTGACCCTGCTGGTTCTCTTGGACATCTCAGCGGCTTTCGATACCATCGACCATGGTATCCTTCTGGGGAGGCTCGCCGGGATGGGACTCGGTGGCACAGTTCTGCTGTGGCTTCGGTCCTTCCTGGAGGGCCGTTCCCAGATGGTGAAGCTGAGGGAAACCTGCTCGGACCCCTGGCCATTGACCTGTGGGGTCCCGCAAGGGTCTATTCTATCCCCCATGCTATTTAACATCTACATGAAACCGCTGGGAGAGGTCATCCGGAGTTTTGGAGGGTGTTGCCATCTCTACGCAGATGACACACAAATCCACTACTCGTTCCCATCTGACTCCAAGGAAGCCCCTCGGATGCTGAACCAGTGCCTGGCCGCTGTGGCGGACTGGATGAGTAGGAACAAGCTGAGGATCAATCCTGACAAGACAGAGGCCCTCCTGGTCAGTTGCTCGTCGGATCGGGGTATTGGGTGGCAACCTGTGCTGGATGGGGTTGCACTCCCTCTGAAGTCACAGGTCCGCAGTTTGGGGGTCCTCCTGGATTCAGCGCTGACGCTTGAGGCTCAGGTGTCGGCGGTGGCCGGGAGGGCTTTTGCACAACTCAAACTTGTGCGCCAACTGCGACCATACCTCGTGAAGTCTGACTTGACCACGGTGGTGCATGCCTTAGTTACCTCTCGACTGGACTACTGTAATGCGCTCTACGTGGGGCTTCCCTTGAAGACGGCTCGGAAATTACAACTGGTCCAACGCTCGGCTGCCAGATTAATAACCGGGGCGAATTACAGGGAGAGATCTACTCCCCTGTTTAAGGAGCTCCACTGGCTACCGTTCATTTTCCGATCCCAATTCAAGGTGCAGACCATCATATATAAAGCCCTAAACGGTTTGGGACCCACCTACCTTCGTGACCGTATCTCCTTCCATAAACCTGCCCGATCTCTGCGATCGTCAGGGGAGGCCCTCTTGTCGCCACTGCCTTTATCCCAGACCCGCCTTGTAGGAACAAGGGAGAGGGCCTTTTCTGCTGTGGCCCCCCGTTTGTGGAACTCATTGCCCATTGAAATCAGGCAAGCCTCCACTCTTTCAGACTTTAGGAAAGATCTAAAAACATGGCTCTTCCGATGTGCTTTCAGAGAGTAACTGTTACACGCTTTTTGTTACGCCCCCCATTTTATCCTCTAGACTGTCTGCTATCTTTTCCCTAGTTCCCTGTGGTTTTATTCTTATCCTTTTCTCACCCCGAATTTTAACTGAGTATTCATGCGGCCCGCCCTGTTATATTGCTTTTTGGATTTTGTTTGTACTGTATATGATCCTTTATTGTATTATTGTAATTGTATTATGATATGTTGTTTTTATTTTGTTATATTGTATTTTTCCCGGGCATGGCCCCATGTAAGCCAGCCCGAGTCCCCATTGGGGAGATGGTGGCGGGATATAAATAAAGTTTTATTTATTATTATTATTATTATTATTATTATTATTATTATTATTATTATTAAGCGAGACTCTACTGTATTGTCAAACATCAAATTAGTAAAACTAAAACAATTATACTACTAAACCCAGCAATACAGCATTCCCTGGTGTTTTCTGGAAGGGGGTCCCTGGCTTTTGAAATCACATATCACTGGATATTTTCATAATGACATTTTCCCCAGACATTAAGTCTAGTCGTTTCCGACTGTGGGAGTTGGTGCTCATCTCCATTTCTAAGCCAAAGTGACTGTGTTGTCTGTAGACACCTCCAAGGTCATGGGGCAGCATGACTGCATGGAGTACCATTACCTTCCTGCCGGAGCGGTACCTATTGATCTAGTCACATTTCCATGTTTTCAAACTGTTAGGTTGGCAGAAGCTGGGGCTAACAGCGGGAGCTCACCCTGCTCCTTAGATTCAAACTCCAGACCTCTTGGTCAGAAAGTGCAGCAGCTCAGCGGTTTAATCTGCTGTGCCACCGGGGGCACCTGTAATATTTAATGTAGACCATTAAAACAATTTAAAAGGTAAGATTGAAAAGACGTGTCTTACTAAAAAGTAAACTATGCAAAGACCATATAGAACTCTGAAGGGAAAGCATTCATTGTTTGAAAGAGAAAATAATGCAATCATAGAATCATAGAGTTGGAAGAAACCTCAAAGGCCACCCAGATCAACCCATGTCAGCCATGCAGGAATATCTAATCAAAGCACTTCTCAAGGATGGCCACCCCAGCCTCTGCTTTAAAATCTCCATAGAAGGAGACTCCACCACACTCTGAGGTAGCATATTCCACAGTTGAATAGTTCTTACCAACAGGACATTCTTCCTAATATTCAGATGTAATCTCTTTCCCTGTGGTTTCAATCTGTTGTTCCATGTCTTAGAAGAAAACAAGCTTGTTCCCTCCTCAATATTTAAAATGGTTATCATGTCACCTTCTATCCACAAAAGAAAGCTATTTCACACATGGCCAACAAATAGGCTCCCATAAGATATACATAACCATATAGATTCATAAAGTAAATGACACATTAGTTGGTTCTTTCCTAAACCACTTAAGGATTTTAAGGTTAAAGATCAGTTAAAGGTCAGGGTAGTTTTTGTGTTGTCCCTATATGACGAACACCTTCAAAGCTTTTCCCACAAGCAATGAGGAAGCAGTCTAGTGTTACTATACAGAGATTTTACACTGCCAAGTTTACTTGGAACAGTGACCTTTTAACAGAATAGGTGAGACCCCGGCTAGTCAAGTCACTCTTTCAAAGAAACCCCACAGCTGCTTCACTCACTTGCAGCAAGTGAAATAGTTTTAAGTTGGAAATTCGGCCTTATAATCTCCAGTTGGCACTGGCCCACAGGAGACTCAGCTGAAACTATGCTTTAAAGATGGCTTTGAAATGATTTGCATTCAGTTAGTGGCATGACTCCAATATACAGAAAAAGTTAAAACAGCAAATATTAATAAAGATATTGGCCAGCACACATTCATGGGGAATTACACCATGCAAGTCAAAGTAGCGTATTGAGACCTTTTCATTGTCTAAATTTGCTACAGACTCTGCATGCTGATGCATCAAATGAAGACATGCATTCAGTCGTTGGTTGTAAAAATAGCCCAAGAAGGTGGGAGATGATTATTCAAGATCTACCATTCTTGTATTGCAGTCTAAAATAAGCATACAGGGTTGTCATGTTGAATACAAAACAGGGCTACTTTTCTTATATAGTGAACAAATCCATGATATGTAGTGCAGTATTGAGGGAGAAAGTGTTGCATATTTCTATCCAGGGGAACTTCATTCTCTGAGATCTATTAAGTCAGTGGTTCTCAAACTGTGGGATGTGATCTATGGATTATTTTCCTTTATCTCTGCTGCTGCCCTATGCCAAGAACACCACAATGCCAATAATGTTGTTGTTGTTGTTGTTGTTGTTGTTGTTGTTGTTGTTGTCTATTTATTCAGTCACTTCTGACTCTTCGTGACCTCATGGACCAGCCCATGCCAGAACTCCCTGTCAGCCGTGGCCACCCCCAGGTCCTTCAAGGTCAAACCAATGACTTCAAGGATACCATCCATCTATCTTGACCTTGCTTGGCCCCTCTTCCCTTTTCCTTCCATTTTCCTTACCATCATTCTCTTCTCCAAGCTTTCCTGTCTTCACATTATGTGGCCAAAGTATTTCATCTTTGCCTCTAATATCCTTCCCTCCTGTGAGCAGTCGGGCATTATTTCCTGGAGTATGGACTGGTTTGATCTTCTTGCGGTCCAAGGCACTCTCAGAATATTCCTCCAACACCACAGTTCAAGAGCATCTATCTTCCTTCACTCAGCCTTCCTTAAAATCCTACTCTCGCATCTGTAGGTTACTATAGGGAATACCATTGCTTTAACTATGCGGACCTTTGTTGCCAGTGTGATGTCAATGAGATGTGGTCAAATATTTGGTTGCTGAGACTAAATCAAATTGGCAGAGTGTCTGGTGCTGGCTGTTTTTTTAGTTCCTGACTCACTCACTTACTTTTGTAGGACCAGGGAAAGGGATGAGACAGTGGCGTGAGAGGAGGGAGGGTAATGCATTCCCTTGCTCACTCGCCCATTCACTTTTGCACTTGGGTGAGAGGGAAGAAGAGCATAGGACAGGCCAGCAGGAGAAGGGGGTGCACATATCCCCATGCTCAGGTGGAAGGGAGAGAGATGAACAGGGGAGCAAGAGAAAGGGGTTTTCCTTTCTCCTCTCGCTCCCTCATTCTATCCCCTTCCTCCTCTTCTACCCAAGTGAGTGACTGAGTGAAATGCATACACAACTAAGCTATTGAGATATTTTCACATGGATCCTATACTCCTCTTCACTGTTAGAGGATAAAATGTACAACATTGTGGGTGCTGGTGAAGGGAGCATGACAACCACATTAATATGTAAAGGGGATCATGATGTAAAACATTTGAGAACTATTGTATTAAGTATGCATGAGCCCGGTTCCTGTTCAGCCTGGCAAATGTTTTACAATATGAGGCAAATACTACCTGATTGTTTCCTCGACACAGCGCTATTCATCAGTGAATTAAATAAATCGTCATCAAATAAATTAATCAATTGAGTTACTAAATAAATCAAAACCTTTCATCTATATTTACTTCCTAGTCCTAACTCACATAGACCCATTGAATCAATGGGACTGACTTATTATTCTGCAACTGAGTTTATTGCTTCCGCTCTAATTGGGACTAGAAACTTTATTTCTTGGAATTTAAACATTTTGTCTACAGATCTTCAAGTAAACATTTGTTTTATACATCCACTTCCAATACTAAGTTGCAATACACATAAGCCTGTTGAACAGTTGTTGACTTATATTGCTTATTTATGTGTGATATTCATATACCATGATTATTTTAAGAAACACAGCATAGTGAATGTAGTTCTTCCCATCCTCTTTGTCCTCACAATAATCTTGTAGATTAGATGCACCCAAAATATAATGATTGATCTAGCATCTTGGTAGAATAGAGATTTGAGCTTCTGCTCTCTCAGTTCTTCTTACTGCAACATCCTGTTTGGTACAGCATATTGGTTATTGTATTCATTTTCAAGGACATTGTGACATATGCAGAATATATTCCAATATTGGATCAAATGGTGCAAACCATGTATGTGCCTACAGAGTTGCTCATGCACATCACATTTAAAATGCTTTTGTCTTCCACAGTATGTAAAGCAGCTCTAATATATACTGTCTGCTAAACGCTATTAGGAGTGAAGGAGTCCTACTGTGAGAACAACTGCAAACTATGAATGCCAATTGTGTGCTAACGAAAGTGATGGCAGTAAAACTTCCTCTTTACTGTTGAATGAATATGACAAGGAGACATTTGTCTTTACCTTCTAGGCAGTGAACAACTTGGGTACCAAAACAGGAATAAACTGTTTCATTTAACTAACATGTTGATAGAAATACCAATGTATATGTATAAATATGAATATTTCCCTCTCAATGGTACAGATTTAATACAAATATTTGGACAATAGCAATTTTCCGTCTATATTTTAAAACAAACAGTTATAGAGGTGAACTTAATTTTCTATGATAATCTTTGACCTGTGATTCTTTATCTTCTTTTTAGAAATAGTGTCAGAAAAACATGAGGTCCTAAATTATTTAGAACCATTCATCCTGGTTTCAAGCTGATTTTGGGAATGAACATGTCTTGGTCACAAGTCATGGATGAACTAGGCCAGAAGATAAGATGCTGGTACTGAGTCCTTCTTAATTCTCAGAGGACTTTGATTAGGAATGGTGCCATTCAAGACTACCTGATAAGGGTGGGAACTCAAGTCCAATTTCAAAAGGCCATGATAGTGGTAGATTGTGTCTGAAGAAGAGATAATCCTTTGGGGCTTATCTCAAGTAGACTGGTCACTTATACTATTAAAAAGACATAGATATAGGCACATTCTGAATTAATTTCTGTCACTTAAATAGAAATGCAATACCTTTCACCTCAGAGGAGACTATTATTTCCAAATGACCTAGGTTTCTGGGAAGTCTAAGGACTTCATCAGATGGCCCTTTGTAAAGTGGGGACAGTGGAGGAAATTGTGGGACAACATAGGGAACCCATCTGGCTGTGTTTACCATCAAGTCTGCCTTCCCACAATGTTTTCCCTTTGTTCCCTGCTTCCTCTTCGGCTCCTCTGCCTTTTTGGGATGAGGAGTCGGGTCTACACCCAACTCCTCTGGGCTCCACAGCCACAATGCTGCTGAAATGCTGCCAACAAAGAGCCCCACAGAACCCAGCCAGAATTAGCACTGTAACATGTGATGGGCTCTGGGGGACTCTATGCGGCAGTGCAGAGAAGCAGGGAGAAGATGCTTCCCTGCCTTCATCTGATGAGGTTGGCAGTTGGTGGGCAATTTCAGAACTATCTTCTTCAGAACTATATTATCTAGGTTCAATTTCAGAACCTAGACATAAATTAGATATCCCTTGGGATGGAGGACAGTTTGAAATAAAAGACCCCTTTTCTGTCCACCCCTTTTCACGTTCTAATGGATTTTCCACCCCAAAGGGATAAACATTTTGATGTGTAGTGAGCCTCCATAGTTCCTAGAGTGAGAGGTGCAGGACATGGTGAAAATAGAAAAACCATGAATTAAAAAACATGTTTTTTTTTAACCTAATAGGACATCTGTCTGAGAATCTCTGTTCTTTCCAATGCAACTCTATATAATGCAGGAGGACCTAGATATACCTATGGGGAAATATCGATCAAATGGTGAATAATTAAATCCACCAAAAGTTAAGCCTGCAAGTGTGGAGGGCCAACTCTAGTTGGAAATATCTTCTATAAGAATATATGAATTCCCCCAATCCCTCCAACTTGTGGTGAGTACGGCTTCATAAGATATTTTAAAATTACTCTGAACCCTTGAGTCTTTAAACCTGAATTGAATTGGATAACTCATAACATATAAGATGCCTTCAGAGACCACTCTGTCATCTGACAGCACTTCACAGAAAAACCTGTTGTCTGTAAAGTAGGGCACTTGGACAACTTTACTCAGAGCAGAAGGCCAACGTGGTCCACTACAACTAAATCAGATACCAAAATTAATCTTTCTTCTTCAAGAATTGAAAGCAGTTATCTTGGTAGCTTGACTTTACATCAGAATCACATTTTGAATTAACAGGAGGGAAGACGCAATGGAGTATACCGAAGTGGTGATGAGTAGAATGTGAAATGCTCAATTTTCCTGCATCTCAAACCAAGAAGGCCCTGGGAGGGAAAAAGAAAGGCAAAAGGAAAATTAATGCAAGATGCAGTGTGCATATCACATTAGATTGTGAGAGGCATTTTGAAAAGTATCATTTTCCATGTCAGGAGTGACTTGAGAAACTGCAAGTTGCTTCTGGTGTGAGAGAACTGATCGTCTGCAAGGACATTGCCCAGGGGACGCCTGGATGTTTGATGTTTTACCATCCTATGGGAGGCTTCTCTTATGTCCCCACCTGGGGAGCTAGAGCTGACAGAAGGGAGCTCACCCCACTCCCCAAATTCGAACCACTGACCTTTTGGTCTGCAGTCCTGCCAGCACAAGGGTTTAACTCATTGAGCCACTGGGGGCTCCAAAAAAAGTACCAATGATTTTCCATTTCCTCTAGTCAACATGTTTTTTTTTTGGTTTTTTTTTTTTACAGTTCCAACCACTACTAGTGTTGTTTCTGGAGACTGATGAATCCTGCAGGGGATTGTGAGAACAGAACATTGGCCGTAGTAGCCCCATAGCTTGCTCGTCTTTGATTTATACCATATTGGTGTTATTTAAAGCAGTTGTAATTTTTCTCATTGCTTCTGTCAGTATTAGACCATATTCTTGTAGATGGCCTTCTTCGTTTTTTTATTATTCAACAATAATTAAAATATATAGTTTTGTTATTGTAAAAGCAGTTTGAATTCTATAAATAACCTACGTACAATCCAAAACACATCCAAATTGGAAGATCATAATAATTACAAGAACATTTAAAACAGTTCAGTTATATTGTATCACCTTCCATAGTACCCATGCTTTTATCTCACACATCCAACAAAATATATCCTCTTAGTCTCTAGGAATTAGCTAGATTCTCCAGTGTGACTCTATGGTAACTTCCAATAGAAGTTGTTCATTTGAGTAGAGTTTTCTGTTTCCAGTATAAGTTCAGGAATGTACCACCCCCCCCCCCCCCCCATCCCTCCACAGATACAGTAGATCATACTGTACCTCAAAAGGAGCTATATTGCTGTTGTGATGTTGTGCCTAAGCAATTGCAAAAGGAAAAATTAACTACAAGTAATTTATTGTAATTAACAAGTTACACCTGAATTCAAGTCTTGAATTGGCATTGCATAGCTCTCTACTATTTTTTTCTCATAACAAGAGTAAGATAGATCTGGCACTACAAAGAATGGAGTACTAATTCCTCTTTGCTCTTCTATGTGGCTAATGAAACTAAGTGTTAATATCGGTCTTAATTAGTAATGTGCTGATGTTTTACACTTCTTGTCTGCTCTTCACTTGATGAAAATGATTCCTGTAAGTAATTACAGTAATGGGACTATTGGAAAAAAGGAAGCACCATCAAAGGAGCATTAATGAGAACCCATTGATTGCAAAAGCTAATTGAATATGTAACTATACCATTGTAAAACTTGTTGATTATTGCAAAATGATTTTTAATAGGTACCGGAGTAAGGATTATTGATGAGAGGTTAAGTGTAGGGGCACTGGACCCATTTGTAAGATAACAAAAGAGTTCTGCCTTCAATCAAAAACTATTTTCCTCCCTCTCTCTTTCCCCTTTTGGCCTGCAATGTCTCTGTGGTCTATTCTCTGGCATTCGGCATAGCTCTTGGAGAATGTAATTTTCTCTGGGGCACTAGATAGCATGCAAGGATACCTCAAACTGAGTGCCATGTTCTCTAGACTGTCATTAGATCAATGAATGAAAAGAGAAGGAAGCTGGAAGGTGACAATGGTGAGGGCTGTAGCAAGCTTCAGAGTGTGGGTACTACATGTAGAATCCAACCAAGTTGGAGAGGAATGGCATTGAAGTGAGAAATGACACAGAAAATGATACATTTCATATGGCAGAGTAGATTTTTTTAAATTGGGTCAGGGCACTATTTTGAGCTAGGTAATGATGAACTGCTGTAGGACCATGAATGAGAGGCTTTCACAAAATGATACCTCCCAACTATCTCTGGAGAAAAAGGCATGTGGAGTATCTAATATGTGACCCCGGCTTCCATGGATGAAAGCTGTAGCTTGCTAACAGCCATCTTTCTGTTATCATAATAGCACATGTTTCGTATAGCTTGGTTCATACTGAGTCTTCCTCATGAGATCTTATATGGTGGAGGGATGGCAGAAATAAAATTAGCCACCAATATGTGAATCCTAGCTCAAGCCCCACTTCACCCACAAGGTGATTTGTCAAAGGAAACTGCTGTAGAGAGGCTGGAGTGATAATTTGCTATTTCCACTCGTTGCTTATGGCACAGTGTAAGTTAGTTACACAACAGTGGTGTATTCTTTTCTGTGGGTGATCAGTTGGAAATTTCTTGGGTATTGCAATCCTTTCATTTGTGCAGTAGGCTTCAGGTGATTTGCATACTTTATTATCTGACAGTTTTATTGTCATCTAATATTTGTTTCCATATTGCTGGAATCTTTCCTTCTACAATGGTACAAGGACAACTAATTGCTTGCATACATTTGCAAGACAGCCCATGTTGCTAATGTTTTCTTTAAGCTCTATACTTTGCCAGTGCTGTCAATTTTTTCAAAACTGTTTTTTGCTCAGTTTTCTCTTAGCATGTTACTAAAAGGATATCAAATGAATATGGTGGATCTTGTCTCAAATTTGTATTCAAATCAGCTCATATCTGTACTCCTGTAGCTGCATAAATCTCCTCTAAATGGTTGCATTGGTTGTATCCTTTCATGAATGAAAAGCAGGCAAGCAAACTGCTAAACAACGAAATGGTCATAATAATATATAACAAAAATTGGGTGGTAGAAAATAAAAATAAAATTTTAGGGAGCTTATAAAGGACCTTTTTGAATATTTTGTTAACTTGTAAATATGTTCCTCAATATCTGAATCAATGTAATGATAACAAAAAATGTTTTCCCATCCACATAGAGCACTAATAGTCTATGACTGAAGTCTTTGCCCACCATTGGCTTAGACCAGAGGCCATATAGGTGATCACTTCAACGGCTTAGAAATGATAAAGATAATTCCAAAGTTAGTTAGCTTACACTGAAATGGTTGGTTTCAAAATAAATAGGACGATTTTGCTAACTTTAAAGATAAATTTAGAATTTAAAAAAAGCTCCATTAAATAAATAAATATACTGGGAGTATAGTCTTCTGCAAGTCTAATCAGAAATCCCATTTACTCTTTAATAATGTGCTGAAAATCCAATAACACAAATGAAAGAAGTTGTTAGAGTACACCATTTCTTGGGTTGATCTACCTCCCTCCCCCCCCCCCCCTTCTCGGTCTAATCATTGCTTTTCCACAGCCTTCCTTGTGTAAACTAAAATCAATAACAGTTTTCTCTTAAGGCATGGGTGGGCAAAGTATAGCCCATGGGCTATAATTAATTTCAAGCTTGCATATATGCTTGTTATTGGATAATATGAGAGATCGTAGTGGATCTTGCAAGCAAAACATGATATGCTAGGCAGAAGTTTGAACAGTTCACCAGCCTACCCTCCAATCCGCATAATATCTAGCAGAGAGAAAAATGTCTATAAAAGTAGTTTTACTCACAAATTCTTGTTCATTATATCTTCTTGAGGAAGGTAAGAAAAAATATTACATGGTATTAGGAGAGTTGCAGCATTTCATATTGAGAGATCTTCTATCACGCCTACTTCATGGAAGACAAGCAGTGAGGGAGAGATCTGAAATTAAATCAAGCCCCAAAGAACAAAGGAAAGGCTACATGACACAGAAAGAGAACTGGTGTGAAGAAACATACAAATATGACAGGCCTAAACTTCTAGATAGTAGCATGCAATCTAATTACCACAGAGAATAGGCATGCAACAGTTGCAAACACCAACACAGATCATTATGATGTCCCTGTTTTTTCGAGAAAGCTCTGTTCATGCAAACTTATGCCCATGGAAGTTTGACCACACAATTATTTACATCAATGATCCTTTCTAAAGAATGAGGTACCTTTTTTCCTTATCAGAGACCTTGGCACATTCATCATTTTTATTTATTTATTTATTTATTTATTTATTTATTTATTTACTTACTTACTTACTTACTGCATTTTTACCTGCTCTATCTCAACCCCGGAGGGGTCTCAGAGCAGCTTCAAGACTGACAATATTGAAAATATTGAATTTTCAAGACTGACAATATTGAAAACATACAAATACAAATTACAATACATATTAGAATCATAAAAAGTTATAAAAACAATACATATACTGTTAAACATTGCTCATAGACCCAAAATCTCGGTCTAGAAGCTCTTATAAATTGCATTTCATTCCATTCTTTTCATAGCTGCCTGTTGATCCTGTGCTACTCCCCAAACACTTGATCCCATAGCCAGGTTTTAACTTTTTTTCTAAAAGATAGGAAAGAGGGTACCAATCTGATTTCGCGAGGGAGGAAGTTCCACAACTGAGGGGCCACCATCTCATCCGCACCAATTGCATCAGCGAAGGGGGTGGGACCAAGAGCAGGGCTTCTCCAGAGCATGTTAATGTCTGGACTGGTTCATAGAGAAAGATATGTTCGGACAGGTAAGCTGGACTAGAACCGTTTAGGGCTTTATAGGCTAAAGACAGTACTGTGTTCGGTAGCAAATTAACTGCCAGTGGAGCTGACACAGCGGGGGTTTGTATGCTGCTCCAGTGAGCAATCTGATTGCCATCCATTGGACTACTTGAAGCTTCCAAACAGTCTTCAAAGTTGGCATGTAGAGCATTGCAGTAGTTTATTCAAGATTATCCTTTCTAAACTTCTTTCTTCCATTTCTTTGAGGCTTCCTTACAAATCCCTGTCCCCCATTTATTGCAGAATAATTTGTCAACATAATGACTCAAGCCCACATATTCCCATCAAAAAGCAAAGTTTAGATGCTAGAGAAACATTGTTTGCTTACCGCGTATGGGAATACATGTTCCTAGGGAATAAGCAGCTAGGGGATACAATGATTAAAATGTTGAACTTGAACATTCGCTGTATGGCCTTGGGCAAGTGACTCTCTCTTAACCTAACGTACTTTATAGGGTTGTTCTGATAGTAAAAAGGTAGGCACCAACATAATTTTCTCTTCAGAACAAAAATCTGACAATTATATTATGTGAATTGTAAGGTCCCCTCCTTTTCTAAAAAGAAAAAAAAGTCTCCCTAAAGACCATACACAAATCAATGAAGAAATCACTTATTTCCAGCAACTTTGGCCCTAATATTTGAAGAATACCTCAAACATCTCAGTACCTGAAATGTCTCTTCAAATATAACAGTCTTGGGCACTCAAAGATGAAAAATGGAATGCATATGCCACACCACCAAATATTGTATGAAGTATGTTGAATAAGATTGAATGTGATTCCTCATGCCAAGCCAAATAATGCAATCTACTGATCTCTGGATATATGCCCTCAACTAAGCAGTCGGTTCTTATTAGTCCTAGGGAAGGGAAATTCCTTCTGTATTGTAAATCAAAATGGAAACTGTTGTATGATCACCATAGGCAATATGGGGATTTTAACTGACTTCCTCTGTAGCAGTACATTTTAACTTTTCTGAGTCAAAAGAAAGTAACTTTTGGAGTTTAATAAACTTTAAATTTCATTGCATTTTCTCTCTGTCCCCACCTGACCATGAATTGAAATGGCTTCTGGCTGCATTGAAATCCCTTTAGAACAACCGAACTACAACTGAAACAACATCTGATACAAAATGAAAGCCTGTGACTCTAACATCATCACCTTTAATATTTTTAAACATGTTTTGCTTGATTAAGAGCCATTGAGGTTCTGAAAGTATGTGTGATTTTTTTGTGCATTTTGGTTTGCCAATAAAGGTATTGCTCTTTTGTGGACAGTGAATGGGATGGCTACCAGCATGCTTGATCTTTTGCACATGGACACATGAGTCTCCAAAATGTATATGATAAATGATCTCACATTCACTAATGTGGCAATGTAGAAATGTCCTGAGTTTCCATAGTGATCAGCCATAGGATATGTGATCCGAATGTCCAGGACCAACTTCTGGTTAAACCAGGATATAGGGCAATGTAGAAAAGTCCTTTCCTATTGGTAATGCAGCCATTTCCTATTGGTAATGCAGGGTAAATCTCCTTCCTTCTCCTTGATTCCATTGGTACCTTTACTGATATCAGCAATGGAGCCAGGTAACAGCTGGAAGCTCCCCAGAGCTCTGCACCAGATGCCACAGCAACGTAGACAACAATCCAGGTAAGGGTGACTGTCCAGTAGAGTCAAAGTGGGTTTCGTCCAACTAGATTATTAGGACTCTGCTTGGAAGCAAAGTGTCTAAAAAGATTCATGGAATCTGGGGCCAGTCTAGATCAGCTCTGGATTTCTGTAACCATGTAGGTGACCCCTAATGTGATAATGAAGCACAGATTTGATAATGTACATGCCCATTAAACCACTAAACTTTCAGTTAACATATGAAATAATGTGCTTCTTCTGAAATTGCTATAGTTGGCAATGCCTTGTGTAAAAAGAAAGTGGTAGAATCAGATCTATGATGGGACATGAGGGCATTCTGCTGGTGGTGCAGAAATGTCATTCAGTATGTCTCAGGGCTTGTTTTGGAACACATAGCTATCATTTCTTTATTCGTACGTGTAGACTCCGTCCATTTTGCACTGAAGCACAATGTGCGAAAATGCACCTTTTGACCCAGAAAATAATGATTACATCTCAAAGGAGAGAATTTTCCATTGATCGGCATAGAAGATAATGGGTATCATACAACATAGGGTCAAATGACAAAAGTACAGAAACAAGGCCCCAAATTTGGCCACACAAAGAAACCACATAAGGCAGTGATAACTACAAGGTCACCATCTATTTCTGACTACTGAGGTACAGATCTTACAAAAAGAAATAAAACCGCATTCACTCTAACTCAGCATGCTTGCTGCCAATGTTGGCTTTACCTTATGTATTAATCTGGAATCTTCAGAGTGTTCAGCAAATGAACAGAAAAATCAGATTTAAGTCTACCGAGTTATTTAGTGTGTTTGTGTGTGTGTGTGTGGGGGGGGGGGTATTTAAGTGTTTTGGGGCACTATAGTCCAGCAAGATCCTTGGGTACAATACAATTATAAAGAATAGCTGTTGATGTAAGGCATGTTCTTTAATTTATGCATGCAGCTAAGTGCTTTAATAAATCAGGCCTTGAGAGCAAATATTTACAGATCCTTTACTGTAAAAGGAAAGTGTCCTTTGTGTGCATGAATTATACCCACACCTGCAATGTTCAACTTGCTTACAACAGTGCTTATTTAGGAACCACAGAAACACCTGAATAGCTTGTGACTAATGTGTCTCGAATTTGTGCTTGGAGTGTTCTTAAATGAATTCTTAAATAATGAAGCAATTATCACATTTGTGCACCATGTGTGGTTGATGTGTTAGTCCACATAAGTTGTAGAGTGCTGACTGCATGTAAGAACAGATTTTAGCAGAAAGGTGTAAAAAATGTGATGAGAGAAACAAGGTGTTGATACTGTTGTAGGTTTCAGCACATGTAGCCTGCAAAGGAGGTCGGACCGTACTCCTGTAATATTTAAAGGTTTAGCAGGCACGGTGCAGTACTAGTATCTGCAGGCTCATTGTTGAAAACAATCCATAGGAGATCTGTCTCAAGTTTATGGTTAAATGAATAATATATAAAGCTTATGATTTCCTACTGAGATTTCCCAGTTCCACTCAGAAAGAAATAAGCATTTCAGAAGTTGGACTCAGGGCAGGAATGGGAGACTTAAAAGCTGCAACTCTGTATTTATTAGGCTTGATCGATCCATGAAAAATTTGATTCTAAACTCGTTTCAAAACTAGAGGGGGCAGTTTTTCGTTTTTGTTGCTAATAACGAATTTGGGCCCCAAAATTTTTCGAAATTAACGAAAATTCGTTATTTTCGAAATTAATTCGTTAATGGCGGACGCGCATGCGCGGTGGCCCAAAAACAGCCCGAAGGGGGGGGACTTAGGGGGCTCTCCCGCCCTCATTTTTTGAGTGATCTTCTTCAAACTTGGTACAGTGGTAGAACACATTTAACACCGATAGCTCACCAAAATGTGGAACGTTTCCCTTATCCTCTGATTTTTGGCAAATTTTCATAGCTTTTATAATAAACCATTTTTTAATAATTGCAGAAATCTGTTCCTGGTTTGAAAGTCTTATTTCCTGTTAAATTGGGTTGTCTTTACTGTGAAAGTCATTGCTCTACTTCAGAAACTTTGTTTTTGTGGCTGAAACTTTGTTAAATTGGTGTAGTCCCTGCATATGTGTGTGTGTAAAGGTATCCCTTGACGTTAAGTTCAGTCATGTCTGACTCTGGGGGTTGTGCTCACCTCCATTTCTAAGCCCAAGAGCCAGTGTTGTCCATAGACACCTCCAAGGTCATGTGGCCGGCATGACTACATGGAGTGCCATTACCTTCCCGCCAGAGCGGTACCTATTCATCTACTCACATTGGCATGTTTTCAAGCTGCTAGGTTGGCAGAAGCTGGAGCTAACAGCGGGCGCTCACTCTGCTCCCGGGATTTGAACCTGGGACTTTTCGGTCTGCAAGTTCAGCAGCTCAATGCTTTAACACACTTCGCCATTGGGGCTCATACACATACAATGTGGAGAATATGTGGAAAGGCTACAGACTTGCGGGCCAAGAACCTCCACAAAGGGTGACGGCGCATTCCACAAGAGCCGTAGCGGCATCCCAAGCCTTTCTCAAAGGTGTCCCCCTTGAGGATATTTGTAGGCCGGCGACGTGGTCATCATCATTCACCTTCGCCTCACACTACAAACTTGACATCATGACGCGGCGTTTGGGAGAGCGGTTCTCTTCTCGTGCGTGGCATGACCCGCCACCTCCGGTGAGTAGCTTGCTAATCCCCCATATGTGCGATTTCCACAGAAGCACCATGAAGGAGAAAATGCGGTTGCTTAGTACGCTAGATAAAGGAGTAAAAATAACATACACAATAGATATATGAAACTCCCTTCCCAGTTGGGTCAAGCAAAAGCAAACTGCTGCAAACTGCAGCCTCTTCTAGAATATGTGTCCTTCTTCCTGGTTAACCTTTAATCGTTTTAATCAAGTTCAGGTGAATCTTGGCGACTTTTCGAATGTGAAACATGGTATGGAATGAACTTTTGCCTTGGCTGCCTTCCAGATCAGGCTTATAACCAGCCTATTATGGGCCACAAATTAAAGAAAATTCAATCCCATTTAAGCACAACATGAACAGTTTTGATGCAAAAACCATAAACTCTGTTTATTAAACTCTACGATCCAAACTTTAGAACAACTTGCAAACAATTGAAGGTTAGACCACAGTAATAATAACCAATTCTATTCCTTTCCAAAATATACACATAAAATAGTATCTTTCTTTCCAATAGCATATAAACTTTTCCTTTGTTTACAAAACAAAATTCTAGACAGTAGCCATTTAGAAGATATTTCTATATTTTCCCTGCAAAGGATAGGGCTGCATCCCTCTGGAGACACACATGATAACCCGGACATGATATAAGGCACTTATATACGTAAAATAAACATGATGTCATTGCATATATAAAAGAAGCATGATATTAGGCAATTATAGTTGCAAATAATATAATTAAATATGTAAAAATTATACATCCATACATAAAAGAAACATGTAAAGTAACTGCATATATAAAACACAATATAAAATATGATATAAGGCAATTACAGATGTAAAAGGAACGTATGTAAAAAACATATGTAAATATTTTACATATGTAAAAAACATGATTATATGTATAAAAAAGCATGATACAAGGTGTCAGGATCTAGGCTGCTGGGCACCAATAACCATACACTGAGGCCAGATTCTATCTAATATCTTTATTAAAGGAATATATAAAGTCAATAAAAACAAGTGTAGAATAAAGTTCAGAAGCAGACCTTTCAAATGAGGCCAAATCTAGTCCAGTAGATTATTGTCCAATATGAAATATTAGAGTCCAAAGATTATAATCCAATAACCGCAACACACGCTTTGCCAAGCAAAGCGTGGGGAAAACAGCAAAAGTCTTGAATCCAATGAAGCTTGACACAAGGCTGAAAGTAACTTGGAACGTGGCTGGAGCTGTGGCTAAAGGCAAAGCAACTTGAAGCATGGAACAAGATCCGTGGTAAATCCGTGAGACGAGGACAAGGCTTGGAACTAGATTCAGGAGGCAAGGAACAGGATTCGAAGTCCACACACACGACCTCTCTCCAGGAGCTGACGAATTGACTCCGCAAGGAATCCTTCGCGCAATTTCCCTATATTGGGTCTCGTTTCCCCAAACAACAATCACTTTCCCTAGAGAACAGGGAGCGAAGGAAACCAGCTTGCAGGTGCAAGACTCCCCGTATTTTCTCAGGGGAAATACTTCTAATCAGTGGCATATTTGGCAGCAAGGCGAGCACTCCTTCTAAATTTCTCTCTCGATCCTCTATCAGTCGTGTAGGCCTGTTTTCTCCCATAAGGGGGAGAGTTTCCACCAAGGTCAGGTTTAATTGGTTCTTGGACTAGAACTTCAGGCAGCTGGCAAGGCTCTGACTCCGACCGGAAATCTGGGGAAAACTCCATATTTTCCTCCTCATCTGCCACAATACTGTCAGGAATAGGACTGCAGGGCCCATGAGTCATCACACTAGGCAACTGACACATCTAAAAGAAACACAATATAATTAACCTAGGTACAACAAATGTGAAAGAAGGCAACAATATACATAAAAAAACATTTCTGGACTCACAAATGTAGTCTAAGAGAATTGGACTTCCATTCTCCAAACCTGAAACAAAGTGGGAGGAAATCTAAAGAGTGTTAATGATGCTCAAAATCAAATGTTGTTCTTTTCCAAAGTCAAACTAAAACTAAGAATAAATGCTTCGGTCTTCTCCTGATCTTCTTATCTCCTCACCTTGCGTCCAGCCGAGTTGCGTCCGCACTTGCGATACAGCGACGTCTTCCCTTGGCTCAGTGGGCAGTATTTTAAAGTATGGGCCTTTTCGCCCATGGCACCGCAGAGCGGACAGGTGTATTTGCGCAAGATGGGGCACTCCACGGTGCCGTCCATCCCCTTCAGCCGGTGGGACGAATAGACCTGCTTGGATTCCCCGTTGTGTTTGCAGAAATTGCAAATCTCCTTGTTTTGGGAAGCCTGGCCATTGGCACTACCTTTGGAGCTCTTGCTGCTGGAACCGCTTCCATTAACCCATTGTGATGCTGTTTCAAAGTTGTCCTCGTTGAGGACTAGCTGCATGTCGTAGTCCATTGTGTCCCAACTCTGAGATGGAACCAGGACCTTCTTGCGTTCCGCGATGATCTCCGTAACCACTTTCGCAAGGCTCAGATAGTCCTTCCATCTGTCAAACTCCCTGAACATGGAAGGGGCATAATGTGGCACGTGCATGGCTGATCCGGAGAGCATGGTGCCAATTCTACCCTGGTGTGGACACACACTGAATGCCACATATTGGAGGCGGAGTCTTTGTTTTATATATAAGGGGAGGGGTTCAAAACCTTTCACATTGGACCCTCCCATCTATTTTTACCCTCCTTTGCCCTAGATTTAACCCACACATGTCTAGACATCACAGGTTTTCAAGGAAGAGTTGGGTTTTTCCAATTTTTTCACTTCGGAGGTAATGCCAGAGTTTGTCCCTTGAGGCAGTGGTTCTCGACTTGTGGGTCCCCAGATGTTTTGGCCTTCAACTCCCAGAAATCCTAACAGCTGGTAAACTGGCTGGGATTTCTGGGACTTGTAGGTCAAAACACCTGGAGATCCACAGGTTGAGAACCACTGCCTTAAGGGAACGTTAGCAGTTGTGGTTCTGTTTGTCCATCCAAGAATGAGTTGCATTTCTGCCTTGGATGAAATAGCAACATTGCACATCCAACGTTTGCCAAAGTCCTGAAGGACGGATCCAGTAATGATGAAGCCTGCAAGAGTGTTATATTGCTTTTGCATGGCAGAATAGCATTGGACTGGATGGTCTCTTCTAGCTTTATGATTCTATGATGTTTGGCGCCATGATTCTATGATTCTATCATTTTAGGATTCTAGGACTTTTGGGATGATTCTGTGACTTGGTTCTTTGAGTCTATGACTTTAGGGACCATGTTTCTATTATTCCATGACTTCTGTGACCATATTTCTATGACTTTTGAGACCATTCATGGGCCATCTGGCTAGTATTCCGGGACGGTAAATGATATATCGGTTACAGCATCAGATATTTCTGGATACAGTAGAGTCTCACTTATCCAACATAAACGGGCCAGCAGAACGTTGGATAAGCAAATATGTTGGATGATAAGGAGACATTAAGGAAAAGCCTATTGAACATCAAATTAGGTTATTTTACAAATTAAGCACCAAAACATCATGTTTAACAGCAAATTTGACAGAAAAGGTAGTTCAATATGCAGTAATATTACGTAGTAATTACTGTATTTACAAATTAACCCCCAAATATCATGATGTATTGAAAACATTGACTACAAAAATGCGTTGGATAATCCAGAACATTGGATAAGCGAGTGTTGGATAAGTGAGACTCTACTGTATATTGTTTTTGCATGGCAGAATGGCGTTGGACTGGATGGTCTCTTCTAGCTTTATGATTCTATGATGTTTGGTGCCATGTTTCTATGATTCTATCATTTTGTTGTCGAGCAATTTAGAACAGTATTGGATACCTGTAACTGTTTCTTTGAGTGGTGTTCTGTGGAAACACAACCCGCCCATCCTCCCCGCTGATTTCATGAAAAGAAAAGAAAAGAAAGAAAAAGCCACATCCGGCAAGGCCCACACACTGAAATACTAGGCCGGCCACCGTTGGCCGGCACGCTTCCCTGACAGGAAGAAAGAGGGGCCGCCGCCCCAAAGAAGGCTTCTGTGCAAGATTGCACAAAGGGGTAAAAAACGACAGCCGCGAGAGAAGAGAGAGGCGGTGCATCGTGGGAAACACGTCGACCACGTAGGCCGACAAGGCCCACACGTTGAAATACTAGGCCGGCCACCGTTGGCCGGCACGCTTCCCTGTGAGGAAGAAAGAGGGGCCGCTGCCCCAAAGGAGGCTTCTGTGCAAAATCGCATAAAGGGGTAAAGAACGACAGCCGTGAAAGAAGAGGAAAGGGAAGCGGTGCATAGTGGGAAACATGTCCACCACGTAGGCCAAAAAGGCCCACACTTTAAAATACTGCCACCGTTGGCCGGCACGCTTCCCTGTGAGGAAGAAAGAGGGGCCGCCGCCCCAAAGGAGGCTTCTGTGCAAAATCGCACAAAGGGGTAAAGAACGACAGCCGGCGAGAGAAGAGAGATGCGGTGCATCGTGGGAAACTCGACCACGTAGGCCGAGAGGCAGCAAAAAGAAAAGAAAAGAAAAGAAAAGAAAAGAAAGAAAAAAGCCACAGGCGACAAGGCCCATACATTAAGCCGGGCCGGCCACCGTTGGCCGGCACGCTTCCCAGACAGGAAGTAAGAGGGGCCGCCGCCCCAAAGGAGGCTTCTGTGCAAGATTGCACAAAGGGGTAAAGAACGACAGCCGCGAGAGAAGAGAGAGGCGGTGCATCGGGGGAAACACGTCGACCACGTAGGCCGACAAGGCCCATACTTTGAAATACTAGGCCGGCCACCGTTGGCCGGCACGCTTCCCAGACAGGAAGTAAGAGGGGCCGCCGCCCCAAAGGAGGCTTCAGTGCAAACTCGCTCAAAGGGCTAAAGAACGACAGCCGCGAGAGAAGAGGAAAGGGAAGCGGTGAGTAGTGGGAAACACGTCGACCACGTAGGCCGAGAGGCAGCAAAAACAAAAGAAAAGAAATAAAAAGCCACAGGCGACAAGGCCCATACTTTAAGCCGGGCCGGCCACAGTTTGCCGGCACGCATCCCCGGGAGAGAGAAAAAAACAGAGGACACCGCCCCAAAGGAGGCTTCTGTGCAAAATCGCATAAAGGGCTAAAGAACGACAGCCGGCGAGAGAAGAGAGATGTGGTGCATCGGGGGAAACTCGGCCACGTAGGCCGAGAGGCAGCAAAGACCAAAGAAAAGACAGAAAAAGCCACGGCCGAAAAGGCCCACACTTTAAAATACTAGGCCGGCCACCGTTGGCCGGCACGCTTCCCAGACAGGAAGAAAGAGGGGCCGCCGCCCCAAAGGAGGCTTCGGTGCAAACTCGCATAAAGGGGTAAAGAACGACAGCCGGCGAGAGAAGAGAGATGCGGTGCATCGGGGGAAACTCGGCCACGTAGGCCGAGAGGAAGCAAAGACCAAAGAAAAGACAGAAGAAGCCACGGCCGAAAAAACCCACACTTTAAAATACTAGGCCGGCCACCGTTGGCCGGCACGCTTCCCAGACAGGAAGAAAGAGGGGCCGCCGCCCCAAAGGAGGCTTCGGTGCAAACTCGCATAAAGGGGTAAAGAACGACAGCCGGCGAGAGAAGAGAGATGCGGTGCATCGGGGGAAACTCGGCCACGTAGGCCGAGAGGCAGCAAAGACCAAAGAAAAGACAGAAGAAGCCACGGCCGAAAAGGCCCACACTTTAAAATACTAGGCCGGCCACCGTTGGCCGGCACGCTTCCCAGACAGGAAGAAAGAGGGGCCGCCGCCCCAAAGGAGGCTTCGGTGCAAACTCGCATAAAGGGGTAAAGAACGACAGCCGGCGAGAGAAGAGAGATGCGGTGCATCGGGGGAAACTCGGCCACGTAGGCCGAGAGGCAGCAAAGACCAAAGAAAAGACAGAAGAAGCCACGGCCAAAAAGGCCCACACCCTGAAATACTAGGCCGGCCACAGTGGGCCGGCACGCTTCCCAGAGACAGAGAGAGAAGAAAAAAACCAGGAAATGTGGGCCCAAGCCCCTCAGACCCGGGGGGCCGGCCACCGTTGGCCGGCCCCACGCCCACACACCACAACCCACGGGGAAGGGCATGCTTTCTTAACATCTGCTTTCGAAATGTGGGCCCAAGCCCCTCAGACCCGGGGGGCCGGCCACCGTTGGCCGGCACCACGCCCACACCGCTGAACCCACAGGGGGAAGGGCATGCTTTCTTAACGTCTGCTTTCGAAATGTGGGCCCAAGCCCCTCAGACCCGGGGGGCCGGCCACCGTTGGCCGGCACCACGCCCACACTGCTGAACCCACAGGGGGAAGGGCATGCTTTCTTTACGTCTGCTTTCGAAATGTGGGCCCAAGCCCCTCAGACCTGGGGGGCCGGTCACCGTTGGCCGGCACCACGCCCACACCGCTGAACCCACAGGGGGAAGGGCATGCTTTCTTAACGTCTGCTTTCGAAATGTGTGCCCAAGCCCCTCAGACCCAGGGGGCCGGCCACCGTCGGCCGGCACCACGCCCACACCGCTGAACCCACAGGGGGAAGGGCATGCTTTCTTAACGTCTGCTTTCGAAATGTGGGCCCAAGCCCCTCAGACCCGGGGGGCCGGCCACCGTTGGCCGGCACCACGCCCACACCGCTGAACCCACAGGGGGAAGGGCATGCTTTCTTTACGTCTGCTTTCGAAATGTGGGACCACTCCCCTTAGACCAGGGCGGCCAGCCACTGTTGGCCGGCCCCACGCCCACCCCCCACAACCCATGACACAAAGATACACTCCATAACAGCAAACCGTCAAGCCTCTGGAAAAATCTAGCCATTTCTGTAGTCAATGATTCCATTATATTGTGATATTTTGCAGCCAAATTCATAAAGTAAGCAATAGCAACATATCATTACAGCATATAGAACGACTTCTTATGTCTCCTTGGTTGTATAACATGAATTTATGGTGCTTTATTAGGAAAATCATAACCTCATATGATGTGTTATATGCTTTTCTTCAACAAGTCCAATCCAAGAAATTTCCTTATTTCAGCTCAGGTAGGCCCGTTCAGCTTTGATCAGTGAGACTCTTCTGTGTTCATGTTGGGTCAATAAGACATAAGATAAAACTGAAGTCACAGTCAGCATACAGCATTACCAGCTTAAAAAACAGTGGTGTAAAAACACGGCTCTAGTCCGAGGACTGAAGAGGAGGTAGTTTGACAGTTAAAAAACAATACAGTGCGAAATACTATTGGCCTGGCAACCAATTCTTAAATAGGCTACAAACGACCACACAGACCTCTAAGGCTTTTTGGAAGAGGAAGGTTTTAAGGCTCTGATGTTAGGTTCATGTTTCCATGGAGTTGCACTTCAGGGAAGACTAGTGTGTTTTTCAGGGGTTATTAAAGTTCTCCTGCAGATGAGCTGGATAGAGGGAAATGACTTCTGTTGGTATACAGTTAAAGTAAACTTGAGGAAGTACAATTATGAAAGATATTGTGTGTAATGGAGTAGAAATGAATTCAAAGTAGAAACAAAGCACAAATGTTGATTCCAAAGGAAACATGAAGACATAATTAAGTAATTGTTTTTAATAGCAAAAGAGTTTCTGAGTGGATTGATTCTCTACTTCTTACTCTGCGTAAGATTATCATCACATGCTGTCGACTACACCCGCTCAAGGCAATGGTACAGTAAAAGAAGACAATTTTGAGAAGTGGTAAAGGCCAAGGTGTCCCACTTCTTTCAGTGATTCCGCGTGCGCGGCCAGAGGGCAAGGGGAACCAAAGGCGGCCGTTCTGCGGCCACAACGTTGAGTACACTGCCTTTCAAGGTGAATGGGACACTGTCCCACAGTCTGTGATCACTCCACCCTCGTTATTACCAACAGACCAGCAAGAAACAGTTCCCACGAGACGGAACTTGCGCCCACTCCTCGAAAGCAGCCGCAAAGGCACACGCCCTGACGGGCAAACGTCACCATCCGCGTGCGCGGCCAGAGGGCAAGGGGAACCAAAGGCAGCCGTTCCGCAGCAACAGCGTCAATCACAGCCTTTCAGGGTGATGGGAGACTGTCCCACTGTCTTTGATCATTCCACCCTCTTCTATTGTTTTACCAACAGGCCAGCAAAAAACAGTTCCCACTCGGCGAAACGTTCCGCCAACACCTCGAAAGCAGCCGCAAAGGCACACGCCCTGACGGGCAATCGGCACCATCCGCGTGCGCGGCCAGTGGGCAAGGGGAACCAAAGGCGGCCGTTCCGCAGCAACAGCGTCAATAACAGCCTTTCAGGGTGATGGGAGACTGTCCCACTGTCTTTGATCGTTTCACCCTCTTCTATCGTTTTACCAAAAGGCCAGCAAAAGGCAGTTCCCACTTGGCGTAACCTGCGCCCACACATCGAAAGCAGCCGCAAAGGCACACGCCCTGAAGGGGGAACGGCATATACCTCTGTACAGTTAGAGCCTGGCGTCACGTAGTCCGAGAGGCAGCAAAAAGAAAAGAAAAGTAAGGAAAAAAAACAAAGGGCAGCAAAGACCCCACCCTGAGCCGGCCACAGTTGGCCGGCATGCATCCCTGAGAGTTCGGCCCGGCCCTCCCACAAAGTTTTTTGTTTTTGCGACCTTAGCCTCTACCCACACCAACACCCCACCACCCAAGGGGAAGGGCGTGTACCTCTTCTATCGTTTTACCAACAAGCCAGCAAAAGGCAATTCCCACTCGGCGTAACCTGCGCCCACACATCGAAAGCAGCCGCAAAGGCACACGCCCTGAAGGGGGAACGGCATATACCTCTGTACAGTTAGAGTCTGGCGTCACGTAGTCCGAGAGGCAGCAAAAAGAAAAGAAAAGTAAGAAAAAAAAACAAAGGGCAGCAAAGACCCCACCCTGAGCCGGCCACAGTTGGCCGGCATGCATCCCTGAGAGTTCGGCCCGGCCCTCCCACAAAGTTTTTTGTTTTTGCGACCTTAGCCTCTACCCACACCAACACCCCACCACCCAAGGGGAAGGGCGTGTACCTCTTCTATCGTTTTACCAACAAGCCAGCAAAAGGCAATTCCCACTCGGCGTAACCTGCGCCCACACATCGAAAGCAGCCGCAAAGGCACACGCCCTGAAGGGGGAACGGCATATACCTCTGTACAGTTAGAGTCTGGCGTCACGTAGTCCGAGAGGCAGCAAAAAGAAAAGAAAAGTAAGAAAAAAAAACAAAGGGCAGCAAAGACCCCACCCTGAGCCGGCCACAGTTGGCCGGCATGCATCCCTGAGAGTTCGGCCCGGCCCTCCCACAAAGTTTTTTGTTTTTGCGACCTTAGCCTCTACCCACACCAACACCCCACCACCCAAGGGGAAGGGCGTGTACCTCTTCTATCGTTTTACCAACAAGCCAGCAAAAGGCTATTCCCACTCGGCGTAACCTGCGCCCACACATCGAAAGCAGCCGCAAGGCACACGTCCTGAAGGGGGAACGGCACCCTCTGCGTGCCAGGTCAAAGGGGGAGGGGACCCAAAAGCGGCCGTTCAACGACCACAGCGTAGACCACGGCATATAAAGGAGAAGGGACACTAGACAACCATTTGGAGAAATGCTGGCAAAGGCGGAGGTGTCCCACTGTCTTTGATGATTCCCCCCTCCGAGTTATAAAGGCACCCTCCGCGTAAGCGGGCAGAGGGCTAGGGGACCCAAAGGCGGCCATCCCATGGCCACTGCGGCGACCACACCCGCTCAAGCCGATGGGACAGTGAAAGATGAAAATTTAGAGAAGTTCTGGCCAAGGTCGAGGTGTAGTAATCCCAGCGGATAAAGACATCCTCAAAGGTTCAGATGGACAGATACCTCTGTAAAGTGAGAGTCTGGCGTATTCCTACACCTAAAATGATTATCTGAAGTATCCACATCAAATATAACAGTGCTCTTTCTGTACAGGAACTGCAAGGATCTGGAGAAGACCTAACAGTCATGGCTCATGATGGAAATATTTTTTGCCCCCCCCCCCAAAAAAAAAGGGAATTGAATGAAATCCGAACAGAACACAAAGAGGAAGCATTTCCTACCTTGGCTTTTATGGACTAATTTTCCACAGAATATCCTTCTACCTATACAGAGTCAGTATTACAGGAGAGAAAACGTTTTGTAACTTCCGAATACAGAGATGGGCCAAAAGTATATTAAGTTCAACAGGGACAAATGAAAGATACTTCTCTCTGCGATGGCTGTTCGGCAGTGGAACTGTCTCCCCCGGACTGTGTTGGAGGCCCCTTCTTTTGAAGCTTTTAAGCATAGGCTCGATGGCCATCTGTCGGGGATGCTTTGAATGAAACTTCCTGCGTCTGTCTTGGGGGAGAACTCGATGGCCCATGAGTTCTATTCCAACTCTACTTTTCTATGATTCCATGATTCAATGATTCGGGAAACGGCCCCTTGAGATGGATGAACCCAAAAACGACAGTGGGCAACGTTGAGTGATGAAAAAGAGGAGAAAGGAAGGGAAAAGAGAGAGGAAAGCATTGTAGGATAGAGGAGAGAGTTGTTGGACAGAGTCCAAAGGGGCCACCCCCCCGCCCGGCCGCCCAAAAAATTGGCCAAACTTACTCTGAAGCAGAGTTGCTTAAAGGAGGAGAACTGTTGCTCTAGGAGCAGTCAGTCTCAAAATCCAAATCTGGGAAATTCAACACAGGAAAGTTGGCCTTCAGGAAAACAAGTTTCTCAACTGTTTGAGGGTCCAGCAAGCTGCGGTGGGGCGTGACTACATCTCCCGCTAGGCTGAAGACCCTTTCGCTCTGGACGCTGGTGGGAGGACAGCTGAGGAACTGGCGGGCTACGTGCGACAGATCCGGCCACATGTGTTCACGTGAAGCCCAATAGGACAATGGATCACAAGAAATTATCTCAGGAGGCTCCTCAAAGTATCTGTTGACCGAGCATTCGGCCGAGTCTACCTTTTGAGCAGAAGCCAGCAAAGAGGATTCTTCAGAGCAGGCAAGTATGGCCACCGTCTCTGCAAAGAAAACGTTTCCTGTTCGCGGCTGGAGATCCGTATCCCTACGGCAACCCCCTACCGGCTCCCCGGGACTTTCAGTCTCGCCACTAGCGCTAGTGCTGGGGGTGACAGGCATTTCTGGAAGAGGGGCCGCTGTGCCCGTTTCCTCCACCCTGGCAGCAAAGACCTCCCTCACAAGGTCAACAAGTTGGGCCTTCCACACGGTAAAGTCTTTTGGGCAGACGTTGTACTTTAGCCGTGGATCACACAAGGCCGCCAGCATATGGACCTTGCTGGAAAGAAGTGGCTCTAGGCGTTTCCGTACAGCAAAGGACAACCTCCTCACCACCTCCTGGACCGGCGGTGTCAGCGGTCCAGCCAGGGAGTCCAGTGTTCGACCGGCCCCAAGCCTTTCTAGGTGCCTCCTTAGCCTCAAGACCATGGGCACTGCCTGGCTCAGAAGGGCTTTTGATTCCGAAAGTGTCTCAGTGGCATGTTTGAATGGCTTTAGTACGTCTACTAGCTGGGAGATGGTGTCCCACTCTTGCTTAGTTGGAACAAGCTTGCTAACAGGCGCAACCAAAGTGAGGGAGATGCCGTGTACCGCCTTCTGCTGCTCGACCATGCGTTCGAGCATTTTTAAGGTTGAATTCCACCGAGTCGAGACGTCCTGGAGCAGCTTGTGCTGCGGGAGGCCTTCAAGGCTCTGCCTGTCTCTCAGCTGCCGGGCTGCCTTGATGCTCCGGTGGAAGTACCCCGCGATCTTTCTACAGCGCTCGATCAGCAGGGAGATGTTTGTGTTGCTGGCCGACTGCTGTTCCTGGCTCTTTAAACCTTCCTTGACGGTATTGTGAAGCAAGTGGGCCATGCAGGACACATTCTGAAACCCGGCACTTTCAACCGCTTTGATCATATTTTTACCAGCGTCCGTCACCATAAAGCCCCTCCTCATTTCTTCCGGCCTACACTGCATCCATTCCCCCATCATGTTTTCCAGATAGTTGCAGATGGTCTCTGCCTTGTGATCACGATCAACTACCTCCAATGCGAGGAGTGCCCAACGATGGGATGTATCCATAGTGCCTTCCTTCTCCCACCAATGTGCCGTGAGAGAGAGGTAGGAGTGGCCTCCTCCCAAGCTTGACCAAATATCAGAGGTAAAATGGATGTGTCCTCCCATGGCGGTACGCAACATCTGGATAATGCGTTCCTTACAGCCCTCGTACAAGCCGGGGATTACTTTTCTGGAAAAGGTGTGACGGGAGGGGATTTTGTAGCGGGGGCACAGTCGTTTCATAAGGCGTACGAAGCCTTCTTGTTCTACCAGGCGGAAGGGATGGTGATCTAGGGCAATCATCTCTCCCACAGTTTGGGTTATCTGCTGGGGTGTGAGTAATGTTTCCCCCGTTTTCTTTCTGGGTAATGGAATGGCCCAATCCTCCAAGGTGGACTGTGTCCGCCTTCCACCATCTTCACCAGGAGAACTTTGCGTGCTAAGGCTGCCACTGGAAGGGCTTGCAGTTCCCCCTCCTAGCGAAATGGAGGGATGGTGTCGCTTCATGTGAGAGCTCAACCCCGAGGTCGCAAGATGTCTCTTGTCTCTGCCTCTGCTGATATTTGCCCCACAGTGTCTACAAACTGCCAAAGTAGCACTCTGAGAGTGGACATGGAAATGGTCCCAAATAAATGACCTTGGCCTCCCCACAGCCACTGTGGCGACGCCCTCAGAGATGGGAGTCGTGGGCACCCTTTCAGCAGCATGAGAAAGTCTACGGTTTGATGGTAGTACCTCCTCTACCTCCTCCTCACTGTCAGTAGCGGGTGGAGGGGTGGGGTTATCTATATCCTCACTATCCACCACCTGTAGTTCCATGACGGCAACACCTGTATGTTCCATTGATTGTCCAGTTGTCTCAGCTCCATACGACAACCGGCTCCGGGTGGATGCCTGTGAACTTTCTGCATTCGAACAGCCAGCTTCTTCATCAAGTCCACCCACTCCCATAGTTCGGCGTTCCAGACGGATGGGACCCACCTTAACTTTTTTGGCCCCCCACAGTGTCCTGGCTGTGGCTTGACCACTAGCAGGACTTGCTCCCCCAGACCCGCGTACAGCTGAGCGCTTCATGACAAGGGGAGTGTTTTCAGGTAACAGAAGGGATGATGGTAAGGTGTTGTGTTACTGGTGGGAAATATTTGTTGAATCTTGATTGGCAACGTGTTATATTCTGGCCAATTAACTGTCGCAAAAGCGCAGTCTATAACATTTAGTTAGTTTTATTTGTTTACAAGGGGATACCTGTACTTTCCAGTTCTACAGGGAAGTATGGGATATGCAACTCTTACCCAAACTTGGCTTAGGATTATCAGGAAGCGTCCCCGGCTGAGACACAAGCAGCCCCGCTTGTGTTTGAGAGCGGTGAAGGGACAAAGGCACCCCCTTCTTTCCCCAAAAGGAGTTGTATTTTGTACAGGGAAGTATGGGATATGCAACTCTTTCCCAAACTTGGCTTAGGATTATCAGGAAGCGTCCCCGGCTGAGACACAAGCAGCCCCGCTTGTGTTTGAGAGCGGTGAAGGGACAAAGGCACCCCCCCCTTCTTTCCCCAAAAGGAGTTGTATTTTGTACAGGGAAGTATGGGATATGCAACTCTTTCCCAAACTTGGCTTAGGATTATCAGGAAGCGTCCCCGGCTGAGACACAAGCAGCCCCGCTTGTGTTTGAGAGCGGTGAAGGGACAAAGGCACCCCCCCTTCTTTCCCCAAAAGGAGTTGTATTTTGTACAGGGAAGTATGGGATATGCAACTCTTTCCCAAACTTGGCTTAGGATTATCAGGAAGCGTCCCCGGCTGAGACACAAGCAGCCCCGCTGGTGTTTGAGAGCGGTGAAGGGACAAAGGCACCCCCCCTTCTTTCCCCAAAAGGAGTTGTATTTTGTACAGGGAAGTATGGGATATGCAACTCTTTCCCAAACTTGGCTTAGGATTATCAGAAAGCGTCCCTGGCTGAGACACAAGCAGCCCCGCTTGTGTTTGAGAGCGGTGAAGGGACAAAGGCACCCCCTCTTCTTTCCCCAAAAGGAGTTGTATTTTGTACAGGGAAGTATGGGATATGCAACTCTTTCCCAAACTTGGCTTAGGATTATCAGGAAGCGTCCCTGGCTCGGATCCCTTGTTTCCAAAAACACTTTTGCGTGGAAAAAAGAAAGGAGAAAGCCCACCCCGCCCGCAAGAGGAAAAATGGCACAGCAGAAAAATTGCTGCGCCAGGAAAAAAACACCCACAGGACAGCCCTTTGCAAAAACAAAAGAAAAAGAAAGACCCAACTAACACACACCACCCAAACTCAGCCAGCCACCCCACCTTTTCTCCCGGTCTTCACACAGCCATGCTGTGACGCAGCAATCTTTCCTGCCTGCCAGTGCCTGCACCAAAATCTCCCTTCCACCCTCTCCAAAATTCCCAGTGCGACTGAGCCACGAGGCGTGTGCACGCTGTTTTCATTCAGGACGTCCTACCAGCCCCTCCCCCTGGTTAAACGTGCTCTCTGATTGGCTACAAGGTGCAAACAACACGCTAGATTGCCCCAGTGGACTTAAACAAGTTTGGATGATTTGCCAAAGCATTTTTTAAAAACGAAAAAAAAGGCGCCATAACGGAAAACGGCCAATCGCGGTTCGAAACCGCGATATCCAGGCGTGTGGACAACCAAGGTTCAATATTGCTTCAAAACAAACGAAAATAACGAATCAATAACGGTAAACGGGGAAAACGAATTATTTGAGCAAGCCTAGTATTTATCATAGATTACATATATTTGTAGAATATCTAGAAAATGCGAACTCTAGCATATTGGCTAAATCTTTGTATATTTGACTCATCTCTCACCAATAAATCTAAAGGCAAAATAAACCCAGGAACATGTGAAAGCAGCACCTATGTGTGGAAGGAAATACAATATAGGAAATGACTGATAAATCATGTGTGAAATATCACATTTAACTGTGCATTCTGTGCATTCCGTAGCTCTACTGGAAAACAGTGTCCATTGCTAATTTCCATATGCAATGGAAAATCACTGAACTGATTTTTTCCTCTAAAGAAAGAATGAGAATCAAGATATTCAGATATTATTGGAATGCTTCTCCCATCATTCATCATAAATGATTATGCTAGTTGAGGCTACTCTGAAAACATTAAACAGGAAATAACACTTTCAAACCAATAACAGGAAAAAATACAAATTTTGTTACATAGTGTTATCAGAATATAACCAATCTTTTATCAGAAAATGGAAGGACCAGTCCCTACCTCCATCAATCTGAATAGAGAAATAGTATCACACAGTTTTAAAAGGAAAAGGCCAAATAATGCCATACTTGACCAATGGCCTGATTTGTCAGGGATAATCCCAATTTATCTTCTGTCATTGCAGTTTTTCAGGGGTTTTGCAATGTCCCAGTTTCTCTTACAACTTGGCTCTTTGTCCTCAGCCTACTCAATTCAAAGTAAACTGTGTTGAAAGTACAAAAATATTTTGTATTTAGAATGAATCTAAATGAGTTTTTTTAAAGAAACATAATTTCCCCCAAAACTGGCAGTCGGAGGCTTCACGAGACGCAACAATTTCTAGTAAAAATATTGATCTTTAACTCATTAAATTAGCTGTGAAGTTCACAAAGTCAGGAATACTCTGGAGTATAGGAAATTCCTTAGCATCATTGGGGCTTGCAGCCATGTATACAGCTGGATTGGGTTTCATTTGGCCTGATTCATTGTC
The DNA here is from genome assembly GCF_035594765.1 of Anolis carolinensis. NCBI lineage: Eukaryota > Metazoa > Chordata > Lepidosauria > Squamata > Anolidae > Anolis > Anolis carolinensis. The sequence continues at coordinate 59,798,088 of NC_085845.1, forward strand.
TACATACACAGCACTGTCATCACCCTTCCCTTACACTGATTAATTGCTATGATCATCTTTATAATAATAATATAATATTATTAGACTTGTATACCACTACTCCCAGTTTGGCTCAGAGCGGTTTACAGAAATAAATTGAAATAATACACTTAGCTTTAAAATAACAATAAAAACAATAAAAACAACAATAAAAACAACAATAAAAACAGACATAGCCCCTGGTTTTTCACCCACCGAAAGCTTTTCGGAAGAGCAAGATTTTGCAGGCTTTCCGAAAGGCAAGTAGGTCTCGGATAGTTGGAGTTTCAACTGGCAAGGCATTCCATAAATGAGGGGCTACAATCGAGAAGGCTCTTTGCCTAGTAGAAGACAAATGATAAGTTCATATGTTATGTCACCATTGCTACTGGTTTGTTGGCCAAGGAGCTCCCTGCTGAACTTGGCTGTAGCAGTTGCATGTGCTGAAGTCAGAATGGGGTACCCAACCTTGTGGAGAAGCCCTTATCATGACCTGAATAAATGTGACCACATTGACTAGGCTCTCACAGGATGTTCCTTGGCCAATGGTGGCATGAGGATAGTGGTGACATGAGGCAGTGGTGATTTGAGGATAAGGGGACAAGCCAGTGGGGTTAGTGCAGGACCAGGCCAACTAGATGATCTGGATACCATAGTGGCATCACATCAGATTCAGTGCAGTGCATGTGGCTATGGCTGCCATCATGGTAGATTTGATTCTAGTCTGGAGCATAATTTGGAAGCCAGTAGACACTGATGTAGTTAGCTCAGTGAGGTGAGGCAAAGAGAAGATGGAATCTTGTTCTTCCCAGTAGAGTCAGGAAAAATTAAGTTGCTTCAGTCTCTCCTAATATGTGTCATCCTTCATTAATAACTTCTACCATCTTGAACTATACTCTGATAGTGCTTGGATGCATGTGTCTTGGTTTTCATCTGTGAAGTGTTGGGAGACATGTAGTGAAGCACATGGAGCTGTGTTTATATAGTAGTAGTATTCAAAGTGGCAACATAACCCCTTGTTACTATACCTGCACTCCTCTATGCTGTCCACCAAAAATGGAATTGACAATAACTGAGTTTGGTATTTTTTATCTATGAGAGTTTAGAAATAATAAGTTGGAAGCAGCATTGTTACTTGTAACTACTTCCATTTGGAAGTAAGAAAGGTGGAACAAAGTTACTCTTCAAAAGCTATTTTTCTAATTCAACCAATACAAAATCAGTTTATAGTTACACTTTCAGAAGTTACTTTCAAGGGCACTTTAATGGTTATTTTAATAGGAAGTTTTATGCCATCTTCTTATAATCTAAGGACCTAAGTATGGCTGGGAACCTCAAGATTGGACTTCTGCAATGTATTTTACATTGGGCTACCTCTGTACCAAGTTTGGAGAATCCAATTAGTTTGAAACATGACAGCCAAACTAGTTATAGGAATATCTAGGAGAGCATATTACACCCATACTAAAGTCACTCCTCTGGTTGCCAATTAGTTTCCAGGCAAAGGACAAAGTGTTGATTTAGACCTTGAAAGCCATACATGATTTGATTCCAAATTACCTACAGAATTGCCTTATCCCATACAATCCGCCCACACACTTCTTCTGTAGGGCATCTTCTCCAGCCTGCCAGAACCTGACTGGCATCCATCACCCAGAGTACCTTTTCATCAGCTACCCCAAGATTAACCTGCCAGCTAAATCAGCTGTCAGGATTCAATTAAAACCTGTCTCTTCTGGCAGGCCTATCCACTCCATTTTGTGATATGTAACCTGCATGTTATCGGTGAATTTTAATCTGCACTTTACCTATGTATATTCTTTATGTGTAGTATCTCAGATCAGGAACCCCTCTGACCTTAGAAACTAGAAATCCACTTGGAAGCAAGACTGTCATGAAAATCCAATGTTTACCACACTGAGGTAAAAAGCCCTCCCTTGACTCTTATGAAGCCTTTCTGTCTCATGCAATGAAAAGAACTTTCCCACCAGATACAGATTTATTTTCCCCTTTTCCCAGAGATGAGCTGACCTTCGACGGACCTGTGAACTCTCCCTTTGTTTATAAAAGTCTTGTCTCCTATCTTTAAGCTCATTAAATTTTGCACCTAACAAATGATCCTCAGAAGACCAATTCTCAGAAAATGACTGCTGAGGTCCTCTCTCAGGAATTTGACCTTGAGCCTCCTCACTCTATTCGAGAGAAACCTCAGGCTTCTTGGAGCCAGGCCTACCAGGCCTGTCAGGAAAACCATCATTCCCATTGTCATCAGGCACAGACCCAGAAAACCCAACATCCCCATTGACATCAAACACTATCACAGGCTGAAGTACAACATTATGTTTGTTTTTATAGTGTTTTGTTTTATCTTGCTGTGTTAACCATGTTGTATCCCAACTTGAGTCACAAAAGAAGAGGGGAGATAATAAATTGTTGTTGTTGTTGTTGTTGTTGTTGTTGTTGTTGTTGTTGATTATGATGATGGGGGGCTAATCCCCAAAAGAAGTAACAAAAAGTCAGGGAAAAGAAGCAAACACTGGAATATGTCACATAATGAGATAACTTTTTCCATCATGATAATGAGTAATGGGGGAATAGGTTGCTTTTTAAGTTTTGTAATCAACCCCAGTTAGTATATTGTTGAGAAATCACAAAGGAATCCCAGATACCATAGGCTATACTTTATGGGAACGAACTGGCCAAACCACCTCTGAGTATTCCTTGACTAAGAAAACCCTGTGCAGAGCAAGAATTGAAACAATCTGTTTCTGAAATATGACTTAGTTCTAGTTCTTGTCTTGCAAAAAAGAAAGAAACATAAAATAGAAATTCATGTTTAAATGTTTCAAAATAACTGTTATATTGAAAAGGCTGGGACAGGAGGTACCCTTTCAGAAAATAAAATGCTTTGGGCCAGCAGTGCCATTCGGAGTATATAAAACCCTGCCTTACATGTTTCCATTTCCTTTCCTGCTTACTGTTTCTCAACCCAAACACAAAGTGCTTTCTAATTGGAAATAAATGCCCCTAATGGAGACCTTAGGAACTCGTTGTTTTCTAAAAGGGACATTTTATTGAACAGAAATGCCTTCCCCACCCCCTTCCTAGCTCAGAGCACTTTGACAGTTAAATGTGAATTCATCCGTTGGAATACTTTGGGTCCATTAGCTGGAAAACACTATTCATGAGAAATAAAGCAGAAAGGCAAGAGGTGTTTGGTTGAGTGCCAATTACAGATTGCTTTTTCAAGAAGTGTGTCTGTGGTAGAGGAACTGGCCTGGTTAGCTTTAGTCTTTCCTTTAGCTGATTCATGCTTTGATTCAGAGATGGAAGGATTTGTTTGGGAGTTTGTGCATTGGCATAACAATTAGCTGTAGGGATGCACTTCTTCATATAGAAATAACATTGTTTGGATTAACCACAGCATCTCACTTCTGGGAGGGCGGTCCATTGGTTTTGTTCATCCAAGGGCATGTGGTATATTGGAACCATATTCTGATCTGCACTGAATGAAAAAAAATGCAAGATACATGAAATCAGAAAAAGTTTGTATTATGTATTTAAATTTGACATGTGTGAGTGAGCTTATGTATGGATTGTTCACTAAGAACCTCATCTTAATGGTAAGGCATGGAGGCAGTCGTCTAACCTTGGATTGCTTCGCCGGCAATCCCAGGGGGGGAAGTGAGATGCGCACGTAGTGTACGTGGCTTGCTCTCATTGAGCTGGCAACATGGGAAGCCCCCGTGTTGCCTGGGTGGTGGAGAGAATCTGCATGTAGTACATGCACACCTCACTTCCCTCCATGGCATCACTGACCAACTGGTGAAGCAACGCGACCGAGACATGGCCTCCATGCCTCACCATTAAGAAGAGTGCTGCCACCCGCCAGCTGTGCAATGAGGTCCTTTGGCCCCTTTCTACACTGTCATATATAATCCAGATTGTCTACTTTGAACTGGATTATATGGCAGTGTAGACTCATATAATTGAGTTCAAATCAGATGGTGTGGATAATCTGATTTGATCATCTGGATTATATGGCAGTGTAGAAGGAGATTTAGATGTTATGCGGATGGAGAACAGCATTAGATTACTTTCAAAACAAATAGGACAAACAATGAATTCAAAGCATGCACAGATGTGTTGAATTTCCACCAGCTTGAATCAAATACTAAGGAGCAAGGCAGACTTTTAATCATTCATACTTTCAAGGGACTACCAGACATCTCAGGGAAGCTGGCGATAAAGAGGAACAATTTTATGGGTTGTGAACATAGCAGCAGTGTCACAGATGCATTCAGCCGTGTTGGATCCATCCCCTCCCCATTCTTTACTTCTTTCCCTTGAAAGATTTAGTGCCATATGCAGAGTTCAGGATGAAGGAGCAAGGGGAGTTGAGGTTGGTTACCACAGCGAAAGGGAATTGTTTTATATTCCTGACTAAAGCAAAACTCTTATTATCCCTGTTGGGAAAAACCCTGGATGCCAGAGATATTTTCCTTCACTGTAGAATTATCAGCAGGTTTTAATTACATTTTCATTTTATGTTTCTAGATCAATTTGCAGGCTGTGGCCTTTGGGATAGCTTTGTATGCCAGCATTGTGTCTTGAGTGCCACGGAAGTGTGTATTGAAATAGTCGATTCTCCATTCCAAAGGTCATAGCAATAGGAAAAACTTTATTTCTTTTTTTTTTGAAGAAAGCAAAATGTTGAAATATGTGTTACAATAACAAATGCAGGTTTGATATCCTACTTCTGCTCATAAAAATTGGCATCTATATATCTTTTAAAATGCGACAAGTTTATGTTCCTGCAGTTTATGACACAATTCCAAAAAGAATCAGTTTATTTAAAGAAGAGATCTGGCTACATGTTGTCTCCCCAAGACTTCTTTGTTACTCTATAACATCTCTAAGAACTCCAGTTCACCTTTTAATCAACCTTGGTTTGGTTTAACATTTTAATAAATCTTTTCCAGATCAGGCATGGACTTTCAGCTAATTTTGATTTTGAATTTTATTTTTTGTGGCCCTGATAGGATTTTTAGAGTTGAAATTTTTCCACAAAGTGGGCAAATTGCCCATTCCTAATTTTGTATTTGTTCTGTGCATAAGGTTGGTAAGAATAAATAAATAATTTGCTCTGGGACTCCTTTTCTTATTGCAGTTTTCTGAAATTTGTCAGTATTGTTTTGCTTACTTACTGCTTTTACATATCAAATTTCATAGTAAAATGGGTCTCCTTATGGAGAGAAAAAGCAGAGTATAAATAAACATAATAATAATGATAATAATAATAATTAGAATCATATTATGTTTATCCAAAAATAATCAGCTAACTTTATCATATAGTGACTATATACATAAAAAAGACCCTATTTAAGAAATCAAACATGCACAATAAACTTGTGGAATTACAGCTCATAGACCCAGAATTATTTTAAGGAGTCAGGGACAAAAAATGGCAAGCAAGTTGTTGTCAGTTTTGACACTTAAAGATACGTTTTGCACAAAACAATGAAAAAAAAGACACTATATTAAAATTTTTATCACCATCCCTGTCACCACTGCAATCATCACTGAGCTGAAGTTGTCAATTATCTGAGAAAATTTAAAGCAACAGTGAAATAAAGATCACATCATGCATTTTCCATTGGTAACCCCTTGGTGGCTCAGTTTTGGATAGATCATGTCAGAGTGGCTCACCTGAACCTAGTTTTTGAGGGACATGGGCCTTCCCCACCTCCCTTTGGACGTCAATTCCAGGGTCAAGGATGAGAAGCTCATTGGCAAACTGTGGGGTGTAACAGAATGTCAAAAACAGGGTCTCCAAGGCCCTTGGAGAACTCCCTGGAGACTTTAAACAAATGGTTACATCAGCCTTCCTACCCCTGGTGGTGCAATGGGTTAAACCCCCGTACCAGCAGGACTGCTTACCGATAGGTTGATGGTTTGAATCTAGGAAGAATGGGTGGGTTCCCTTTGTTAGCTCCAGCCCCCCATTCAGGGACATGAGAGAAGCCTCCCATAAGGATGGTAAAACATCAAACATCTGGGTGTTCTTGCAGATGGACAATTCTCTCACACTAGAAGTGACTTGCAGTTTCTCAAGTTTCTCCTGACACAAAAAAGCCTTCTTGTGAGTATCCTACTGGGGCAATCCAAATTCTCCTACTGCCTAAGGCAGAAGAGAAGTATGAGTGGATTCTCAATCGAGGTGAAGAGCTGTGGCTGCAGCTGGTTCTTTGTCAGCAGTCCCCACCAGCAATCCCTATCTATTTGCAGTGAAGTGCTTGTAGCAGAGGTAGAGAACATGGCAGTGAAGGCAAGGGTGGAGACAACAGTAGCAACAACAAAACCAGTAGCAACTTCTGGATTTTGAGTCATGCATAACAGTGCGTCTCCCCACTGAGTCTGGCTCTGCTGACCAAAGGATTCAGATTACTGTCAGTGTGCACATCTGACCACAGGCAACAATGCAGAAACTTTAACTATTGTTATCAATTCCTCCTTGGAATGACAAGTCATTCCCAAATCTGGCAAAATGTGTATGTTAGTTGTAGGTCTCCACCTAGTGCAAAGGGCTGTGCCAGGCAAAGGTTGGGGGTACCAAACTTGCCCCACTGTGTGGAAGTTTAGAACTACAGTCTCCCATCATGTCTGGTATTGTTCCCATAATTTGTGAGTACTGGAAATTCTGTTTGAGATTGACAGGAACTAAGTTCAAAAAAATCTACAAGGAGCAATAGGGAAGGTTTCTTTTAGCAATATCATGACTGAAGAGAGATAAATGACCAAATTATAAATAAAGGCTTTAGCTCAGAAACTTGTCCTACAACTTTTGCCAGGTGACTATATGTACAACCTCTGGTTTCTTAGACAGGAGGATGTGTGTTTTAATGGGGGAACTTGTGTCATTCTTCTGCTTGTGGATAAGAGCATTTGGGCTCTGTTATGATTGACTCACTTCAGTGGTTTTAGGGTGAAAAATCAACATCAGTTTTCAAAGCCTTCTGAAGATGGTCCTCAGTTTCAAAATTGGATTGAGTTGTTGCAATATGTGAGCAATCTTGTATTTCAACATAGATTGCTCTTGCCTTGTATCCATGCTAGTCCATTTCCCTCATAGCACTACAGTGTTCCCTCACTACTTCGTGGTTCACTTTTCGCAGATTCGCTGTTTCGCAGTTTTTCAATAAACTCTAAAAGACTATTATAAATCACAAAAAATTACAATTTGCAGCCAAAGAAAGGAGAAGCCAAAGAGAGAGAAAAGGAGCCCAAGCGGCAACGGGAGGAGAGGAGGCGATTTATGAACACATGATTGGTTGATAAAGACTTAAAATAGTGTATAACTACTAAAATAATGTAAAAATGTTAAAATAAATATAGTGTCCCTACTTCGCGGATTTTCACTTATTGCGGGTGGTCCTGGAACCTAACCTAACCCCAGTGATGAGGGAACACTGTATTCTGTTTCAAGCCACTAGCCAATGTGAATTTTGCATCTGAAATACAAATGTGGGACATGTATAAGCATTCCTCATGAAAATGGGCTTCGGAAAAAGCTTTCTAGCAGATTCTCAAAGCTAGTTGTCTATAAATCCCTAAATATAGCCAGTGCCACAATATAACCAGAAAAGTGCTGCAACGATGTTCTGAAAGACTTTCTTGCGAATTCACAATTGCTTTATAAGGCAAGCACCTCGTCTTGCATTTTGCAGAGCCCTTGACAGATCTGTTTTGGAAATTACTCTTAATAACAAAGTTGGATCCTCTATTGATTCATGTGTGTTCTTTTTCAAAATTAATGTAGCTAGATGCCAATCTACAAGCAACTCTGTGTTATTTACTGCATTGTTTCTTTCTAAAAATGTGATGGATGACATTAGATAGAATTCCAGTGGAAACCATTGTAGCATGCTAGCACTCTTAATTAGAACAGTAGAGTCATTGTGATGGAAAGGCTGCTATTATTTGCAACCACCACACATTTTTCCTTTAGATGATCATGCCACTACTCAATTCAAGAGTGTAATATGCTCCCTCAAGAGAAAAAAATAGGAACATGGCTTTCTTTTTCATTCCCTTCTTTTATACTGTGCCATTTTAATGCTTTTCTTAATAGTGACATCTTTACGTGACAGAAGGATGCTTCTGAAGCTGGAGTATTTTAAATAGTTGGCAAATTCTCTCTAAATTTAGAATTTGGAAGGAAACCTTTGAGCACAAACAGACTGTTGGCAGATTTTACACATCCGTAACAGCTGTTATAATTTTCTATAATTTTTATGCCACATCATAAAGAAAAGGTCATAACTCTGATCTCCTAATGCAGTGGGCATATTCTTTCTTTTTCTGCCGTGGACTGCCAATTAAAAAGAATGAGTAATGAAGGAGTGTACTCTTTGGTGCAGTCAATTCTCAGAACCATTCGTTTCCTTTTATCTTTCAGTCCAATTCCAGGAATGTGCGAGATGAGAATAAGACTCACCATGTCATTTCAGGATAATATCATGCAATTTTAGCATTATAAAGAAATCTATCTTTTTATTCTTGCTTCATAGAGGCAGAATATATCTGATATGGGAAAGTTCCATTTCTTTCTCTTGTGAGAGTTTTATCTCTTTGAGATGTGACCTTGTATAATTGAATATATTTCAAATATAAAGAGAAATGTGGTTGGTGCAGACAATGGAATTCTTTATTTTATGTTAAATGGTTCTGAAGTGAAATTATATGGAGCAGCCAATGTAATGTGTGGAAAGGGAGTGATGGATGCTATTCATTGTTTCCACTAGAATTCATTCTAGTTGATGTTCTTTAGCACAATCAGATGAGGAAGCAATTATGCTGCATGCTGTATTATTGGGATTTCAGAATAGTCCTTAATTGTCTTAACTTCAAAAAGGAAAGACCCAACAGGAATTAAAACAGACCCTAATTGCTTATTACTTTATGCTTTAAAAATAATATGGATCCCAGAGCCACAAACACAGTCTAGAGTTTTTATCCAACAATACAAAGGCAGCTGTGGATGGTAATGGTAATATGACAACTGTAAAGCCTTCTTGCCTCCCTTAGTCAAGCAATAATAAATGAAATGTGAAAGAAATCTTCCAGCCATTTCCATCACAATCCTTATTCCTCCCTTAAACTCATTTCTTCTAAGTGATAAATAAATGCAGCCACGATTTCCAAGGAATCTATATCACATCCCAGTAGACTTGTCTGATTATAGTAGATACAGTTCAGCTAAGCTCTTTTAATTAAGTTGTGCGAGAGGAGGGCATGGCTGTGTTTTCATGTGCCAGAAATGCAATACTTGAGTGAAATATTGGGCCCTTTATCACTAAATAGTCTAAGTGTGGAAAAAAGTTGCACAAGATAGGTTTTGATAAGTAGTGTCAATGATAGAAAAGACCCTGAGATGGAACATAAAAAGTAATACAAATGCCCTTCTCCAGCTATCTCAGAAAATAATAATAAAAAAGAACTTTTAACTTTTTCACCTGTACTTTATCTACTGAGCATGGTTCCCTACATTCTTTCAACTTGGAGTTTTATCCTTAACAGATTTATATTATTACATAGAATGAGCCTCAGCTCTTTGTCATTTCATTGTTCTTGGAAGGCAAGCACATTGGTTCCAGATTTATAAGTACTCTTTTTGCCTCAAATTACAGTTTTGGCACGAAATACCATCACTGTGTGAAATACGAGTTCACAGATCTGTTCTCTCTTAGTCATGGTGCTCGCATTTATAATTTAATCTCCAGATCTATTATTTCGTTATGCTGTCACCTTGTAAGTAATACAGCAGTGTTGCAAGATTCAAGAATAGCTTTTTATTCATTTCATTGAAACCGCCAGAAGTGCAAGATCCTGGTTTCCATGTATCATTCAGTAAATACAAAAGAGTATGTTCCCAGAATCCAATAAGAAAAAGAGGAGGGCAAGAAGAACCTGCTTGTGTATTATGGCTAGGATCTGATGACTAAGGACCTCATCACATTGATGAGGGGAGCTGAAGGATTCACCAGCCTCTGTGGCAAATCCATGAGGCAGCAGGTCAATCTCATTGCCTTGTGCCCCACATCACCCGCAGCAATGCTTCCCCATCACATGTGGGGAAGCATCGCTACACTGCTCCCCACTGCACTGGCCCAGTTGCTGCCTTCAGAACACAGGAAGCTGCCGTGTTGTGTGCAGAGTGTCCTAGGATGCTTGCGGCACAGTTCATCTAAAGAGCCCCACCGGAAGTGAATGTGTGTTGTGTGATGGGCTGCGTAGGGCTCTGTAAATAATGTGTGCTGCAAGTGTCCTAGGATGCTTGCAAAGACCTGTGTAATGAAGTCCTAAATTTCTTGTACTGCTTCAGACAAGGACAACCCCCTCCAAAACCTCACTCCTCCAAAGAGCTATGGGAAGTTAGTGAGACTTCTGAACCTCCAAGGAATGCATGGAATGGGAGAGGATAAAGAAAGACAGTTTCTTTGCACTGGTGGCTGGACAGCATCATACTGGATGCAAAATTAAATTGCTCAGCCAACACAGTCACAAGCAGTTACATAACAAATGTAATGGCTAAATACAATATGACCCTCTTTTCCATGAGGATATGTTTCAAGACACACACACACACACACACATTCCCATAGATATCTGAGACTGTGGATAGTAGTAAACCCTATATTTTGGCTATACTAAGGCCAGAAATATTCCATGCAATCACAAAGGAAGACCTAGGGCCAACAAACACTTTCTGGGAGAGAGTTGGAGCAAGAGTAAGTGAAATGGTGAATTTTTAATCTGTGGATATTAGAGTTGTACTATAAATTATGACAAAATTGCCAATTCCTTATTTTCCTCTATGTGCTTGATAGGCACTCTGCACTGGTAGAATATCTTACCCACAAATATGTACATTTGTTTGTGCATTTCGGCTGAATCTTGAGTCGTTTCTGCATTCCTGAAAGAAAGACAAGACAGGCATTTTGTCCTACAACTCCCAAAAATCCCAACCAGTTTACCAGCTGTTAGGATTTATGGGAGTTGAAGGCCAAAATATCTGGGGACCCACAGGTTGAGAACCATTGCTGTAGCCAATCCAATGGATCAGGAATTCCAATAAAATCCAAATATATATATAAGGAAGTGTTCAGTTGATAATAGATCAGTTCGCTCAAATAAGAAATTTGTAGTTACCTAACCTTGCTCAAACTTTTTGATTTAGGTCTGTGCATGATACATTAGCTCTTATTTCATTTGTTTGGATTGTCATTCCTGTGCAAATTATGAAGCCCTCTTCATAGCATCCACCAGTTCTGACTAAAGTGAGAGTTTATTGTCCAGTGAGTATGCATTATGTATGTATGTCTGCTTTTGACAGCTCAGGCTCTGGGCAGAGGTTCTATTCTGTAGCCACAGGCTTTTCCTATCCCAACTGCTCTGAATTAAAGTCCCCAGATTTCACAGGGTGAGTTATGACAGTTGAGAAAGATCTGCACTGGAATATGCCATTGCTTATGTATGTTGCTTTTCAGAACTTGCTTCTCTTGATTCACTAGAATTTCTAATTATAAGAGCTTTTTTCCCATTCATGCAATTCTTGTCTGATTATACTGGTGTAAAGAAAGGGAGAAAGAGGAAGTGTAGCCTTATCTCCTTTCGTATTGTATATCTTATCTATGACAAAACAGAACCAATATTTACTTTAGTGCAATTGATTCCCACTACTAATCATCCAATACATTGCCCCCCCCCCCGCACACACACGCACACACACACACACACACATAGTAAAGATTTATTTCTAAGTACAGAAAAAAATTAAAAAGAAATATGTCGGGGCTCTCAGTTGGGAAATTGTACAGTACTCTTTTTCTTCTTCAAGCTAGGATCACATCTCAGTTGATTCTAAAATGATATAATTAGATTATGGTTTAGTAGGCTATTTAAAGTACAGATTGTCATGGAGTATATGCAAATGCATAATATGAATTCCTATTCAACACTACACAAAAGATTGCTGATTGAAGCTTATTAAGTTCAATCAATGACATTTAATGCTCTGTCTGTTTCATAGAGGAATTAATTTCTACAGCCAAGGAAGACATCACAAGCAGAGAAATCTTTCCAAGATTTTTATCCCAGCAAAGTACAACTGTTTTTGGCAGCAGTAACTTCACACCCTAAGAGGCCAATAACACACACCAGTACTCTAAGAGGCCAGTTCCAAGACATATACAGTATGCCAATGTTTTCCCATCAATAGTTCTCTCTTCAGCAATTTCTTCAGTAATGTTCAGTTATAATATCTCTGTAATACTTTTTAAAAGTATATTACCCCAAAGTGGGTGGTAACATTTAGAATGTCTTAACTGTGTTTAAAGATCTGTCTTGGCAACTAGTTCTAGCTAGTTATGGGTAGTTTCCTATTTATTAGAGCAAATGGGGAATAGACCATGAGCATAAGATCTCAGACAACCCACTTTTGCCTGTCATTTTGCTTGATAAGAAGTCAATGGGGTGGCATTGACTTGAAGCTTCTTCCTTAATCAGTCTCTGAAGTGTTAACTATTCAGCTGTATTGCATTATTTTTCCTATTAAAGATATATGGAACTCTTAATAGGCTTGACATTTCTGACCCATAAGAAAGTAATAGCAAAAGGGGCAAGAGGTGGTAAAAAGGAAAGATGAAAAGCTCCATCTTATGACTTTAATGGAACTATTAGTGATATTCTGCCCCTGTGAATATGCTGATGCTTAGGCTGGGTAAAGTGCCATTTGAAAGAGTTGTGCTCTAGTAAAGGTAAAGGTTTTCTTCTGACATGAAGTCTAGTCGTGTCCGACTCTGGGGGTTGGTGCTCATCTCCATTGCTAAGCCAAAGAGCCGGCGTTGTCCATAGACACCTCCAAGGTCATGTGGCCAGCCGTTACCTTAACACCAGAGCAGTCCCTATTGATCTACTCACATTTGCTTGTTTTCAAACTGCTAGGTTGGCAGAAGCTGGGGCTAACAGCGGGAGCTCATCCCACTCACCGAATTTGAACCACCAACCTTTCTGTCAGCAAGTTCAGCAGCTCAGTGGTTTAGCCTGCTGTGCCACTGTGGGATCCTGTGCTCTAGTAAGATAAAGGTAAAGGTTTCCCCTGACGTTAAGTCCAGTCATGTCCAACTCTGGGGGTTGGTGCTTATCTTCATTTCTAAGCCGAAGAGCTGGCATTGTCCGTAGACACCTCCAAGGTCATGTGGCCGGCATGACTGCATGGGACACCGTTACCTTCCCGCCAGAGCAGTACCTATTGATCTACTCACATTTGCAGGTTTTCGAACTGCTAGGTTGGCAGAAGCTGGAGCTAACAGCAGGCACTCACTCCGCTCCCCGGGTGTGAACCTGGGACCTTTCGGTCTGCAAGTTCAGCATCTCAGCACTTTAACGCACTGAGCCACCAGAGGCTCTAGTAGCTACAATATATTCTAGTGAGGAAGAAGAACAAAAGAAGAACAAAGGGCCATAAGCACAAGGAAGGTTGTCCTAAGAACCAACTCCTCTTTATTTTATTATATTTTATTTTGGCAGCACATGTTTAGGGGTGTTCTTAGTTATTGGTGAGAGAATAAAATTCACTGCTGCTCAAAAAAGCTTCTAAAAATGAGAATTTCTTAAGTGTTTTAAAATGCCACAAATCTCTGTTTTCATTATATCACATCTGAGAATGCCTGCCATAGATGCAGGTGAAACATCAGGAAAGAATGCTTCTGGAACATGACCATATAGTCTGGAAAACTCACAGCAACCCACTTTCTGTTTTCATTGTTGTTGCAGCAGAGTAATGCTGTCTTGCAAGGAAGTTGGGAGGCAGTTTTTAATTTCTAAATACAGAAATGCATGGAATGGGAAGGGGAAATTCTCTGCCATCTCTTGTGCAAGACACTGTGTTATACAACAAAGAGGAAGAATAAATAGAAATAACACTGTTCTTACTCAGTGGAAATTAGTCAGGAGGGACCAAGAATGATCTCAGAGACACTTTTGTAATAAGAAAATAGTTTCCAAGCCAGTTATTGAGTCTATCATAGATGAGGGACTAGACTGCCAGCAGCAGAAGTGATAGAATGTTGCTTGTATATTCTAGTACTACTACTTCTATTTAATGCCCATATATTTCATAAAAGCTAGACAGTCCATAGATACATTGAAATGAACTGAATAAAACAAGAGATTGCAATCAACCCTTTCTGCTAAATAGGTTTGCATAACTCACTGTATCTCCAAGCGCTGTGCATATGTTCACCCTCCTTCTTGGTCCCTTAAAAAGGACCATAATGATTTGGCTCTTTTCAAAATATTTTGCATTAAAATTAACTTATTTTCCAAACATTTACACTGAGGTTCCAGGGTCAACTGCGGTGTGCAGCTCAAACTATACAGCGGCAATAATCACTTCAAAATGTGTGAACGTGAAGTAAATGTGTACACCTTTGCTTATTTCATTCTCATACACAAGGGGAGAGAATTTAAACTTTTATTCCCCACTGAACAAGATTTCAAGAAGTCCTTTGCCTTTAAAAACATTTTTTCTACTTTCCAGGACTTATTATATAATTATTGCACAAAAAATTAGTCTTTGCATTCCCATAACTGCAGAAAATACAGTTGGCCCTCCACATTTACAGGTTTATTTTTTGCAGATTTGATATTTTGTAGATTTCTGCCAACCTAGAGATTCTATGACTAATGTCTGCTGGAGTTATGCTATAGGACTAGAGATTCCTAGTGCATATACTTTTCTAGGCATTTATATTTTCTCCAGTACAATTCTTTGGTTTAGTTCCAGAAGAAGATGACGGTTGAGATCAGGTTAAAAAAAAATGTGGGTTTTTAAATTATATTTTCCATTTTCAAGAGGGTCTCATTAGCTTTTAATTCCTGTGACAGTGGAGGGCGTACTGTGGGAATACTATTGTGAAAAAGATAGTATTCTGAAACATTAGATTTTCAGCGCAGTGGAATCATTTTTATACCTGCTTCATCAAAACCTATGTCACTGTGTCCTCTAATTATGCTTTAAATCTGATACATACTGTATATATGAAATGATTGAAAGTGCCTGGCTTCAAACAGATTGGAATTAATTTGTTACTCCAAAGCTTTCAAGCAAAGCTATGCTACTGTCTCAGCTGGACACATGAATAAAAAATCTTCCCATTTTTTTACATGAGAGAACAACTCTCTAGGATTCCAAGATCCTTCAGTACAATTATGTGGTCACCTTTGGCCAGATTTTGACCATTCGGTCATGCTGGAGGTTCTACAAATGCACAGAGAATATGCTCTCTCTCTATAAATCTGAATGAAGCCACAATCTCCAGACACCCATTTCCATTGTATACATCTTAATCCTTTGATGGAAGGACATGACACCCCAAACCCCATACATATGTGAGGGGGTTTCCACAGCAGACAGAAGTCCCCTTTCTCCCTCTATCTTACATCAACTGCAAATAAATATACTGGTTAAAAAGGTTTGCCACCTAGTGACTGAATATATGATAGGTTTCAGACATACTTGCCACAGTAATATTATGTACAATTATGAATGCATCTTTCCTCAATTTTTTCTTAAATGCATCTTCCCTGCAATCCTTTAGTATTCATGAAGAGTTCCAGGTGTCTCGGTTTCTTTGTCTTGGAATGATGGCTTTGATAGATAGGCGTTTCTTTCATTATTATAGATAGATTTTCAATATTTTGCTTTTGCTGATAAAGGGTATTGACTAGAAGGCTCTAACTTCATTGCATGGCTAAGATGTAAAAGGTTAATCTGACCAGATGCTCTCTTCTGCTGTACTGCAAATGTTGATACCTTGCTGAATACAGCTGGCTGGGAATATATTTGTCAGTTTGTTTTTCACTTAAGATAATCCTTGAGGATTTGTGTGACTGGCTGACATTTGGCAGCCGCTTCGGTGACCTTATAATTACACAAGAAATCCTTTGGTGTTCCATTAATGCTCATAGGACAGAGCTCAAGTGGTCTATGAATTGCTTTACTCACTTAAGCAGAAATGTATGCATGCAAAATAATCACTCAGGGTCACTTCATATATAATATTTTATTTCTGCCAAGAAAACAATTTTCCTACATTTGCCTTGCAAGAAGAGAATTAATGTGCATTTATGAACACTTTTTTGTTTTCACATATAAAACATTCAAGAAAGCAACATCTAGCATGTAGGACTTTTGAAAGCTGCAATACAGCTTATCTTGAGGTGATAACATGAAAGCAAAACAGTAACATAGTTGTATAATTTCTCGGTGATGCCATGGGATTCATTTTTTTGAACAATGGTTCAATCCTTACAGGCCAAAATAGCCAAAGGCCAGTTGATACAAAGCTAGCTGAAGCTGTGCTGAATCCAAATCTCCTTTCAGCCTAGGAAATTGGGGCATTTCTTAGAACTAACCTGACCTGCTGGAAGGTCTTGACCAACAGAGCAGATCAGCTGACAGATTGTTCTCTGAATATATGGAAATCAGCCATCAGACGATGGCTCTGTCAACAGGAGAGCAGTTGTACCACCAAAAGGCCTTACGACTAATCCTAAATCTCTATCTCTGAAGCATTGCTGAGTCAAGATTGACTTGATTATACTATGCAACAAAATTTGAAAAAAATTATGTTCCTGGTTTAAAAGTGTTCTTCTTGTTTCATTGTGTGGTAGTTACTTTAAAAGTAGTTGTTATACTCCAGAAACTTCATTTTTGTGCCTACCAAAAACTATGTTGAATTGGTGGAGGCTCGGTGAAATATCCATTGAAAAACTATAGCAAAATGTGCTGCAGCATGTCCATCAAAAACAAAGTTTTTGCAATTTAATAAACTTTGTCCATGTTTTTTTATGATAGAGTCAATTAGGAAATGAGATGTATAACCCAGGAACAAAGGTTGTGTTACATAGGTTTATTTAACGATTCAGGTTCAGATTATTTCATTTGCAAAGAACAAATCTAGGCTGACAGAATACATAGCCCCCCCTTCCCCTGACCAACCTAATATGGCAGGAAGAGTCCCAATTAATCCTGTGTTTTTCTCCTGTTTAAAAATGCCCCAGTTTCTATCTCCTCCATCTTTCCTGTCATTGTCCTTAGCTTTTTTCAATTGCTGCAAATTGCATTCAAAGTCAAAAGTAGTTTCCACTTGGATTACTTGGGGAAAAGAAACAAAAGAAGTGGGTAAAATCTTGCCCTTACCTTTAGGCTCAGGAAAAGCAAGTGGCTGCAGCCTATCCTAATTATTACTTTACTTATTAATAACTTTTTAAATCTCAGTTGGAAACTATATAGAACATACTGGAGAATAGAAAGAAAAGAAACATGGTACCAAATGCATCCTTGTCTTAGATGTGCTTCATTGACTTAAGGTGTTACATGGATATTGTGGCTTATTTGTAAGAGTGAGTTCGCTGGTTTTTTATAAGGCCCCTGATCATTCATAAAAAGCCAATGTGTATATGCTTTCTGTATATACATCAGCAGTGGGTCTGGGGATCAATCTGCTCATAGAGACAGCCAGAAGTAACAGAATTACCACCCCAAGATGGAAATAGCTGGAAGTTAAAAAGCCAGGATGATATGGTATTAAATGGCACAGACAGGATCAGAAAGCTACTCGCCTGTATCCATTTAACAGCAGTGTTGTTTATACTGTTAAAAAAGACCAAGTCAAGAGATGGGCATTAATTTGGTATAGCTGTCTCTTGGGGTATATGGATGTTTTTGTCTTGCTTTTCACTCTGGAAGAGAGTAAGCTGAGGAACCTTTTGCTTGGTTCTTTCACAAAGACACCACATTAAGCAAAGTGAGAACTGGGGAAGTTAAGTGGTTTGAGGACTGAATTAGGTCTCCAGGAGACAGAGCCAGCCCTAGGTATTTTTCAAGTGTAGGTGAACAGAATTTTGCCCCCCCCCCAACCAATCACTGAAAAATAAAAGTGTTGGATAAGCGAAAATGTTGGATAATAAGGAGGGATTAAGGAAAAGCCTATTAAACATCAAATTACATTACGATTTTACAAATTAAGCACCAAAGCATCATGTTTTACAACAAATCAACAGAAAAAAGCAGTTCAATACATGGTAATGTTATGTAGGAATTACTATATTTGGGAATTTAGCTCCAAACATTGAACAGGGATATAGGGCAGTGTGGACTTAGATAACCCAGATAGCCCCCGGTATTAAAAAAACAAACTCTAAAATCAGGACAATAAATAAAGAACAACACTCTGAAAACAGGAGAAATGCAGAGAGTAAACGATCAGGGAGAGCTAACACCTCCCAAAAAAAGATTCTCCCAGGCAAGAAGAAGCCAGGCCTTAAAACCACAAGGCCATTAAATGCTAATCAAGGTGATTAATAGAGTTCTTTCTCCCACCCTGGACCTTCTACAGATATATAAACCCCACTTACCTCACAATCTCTGAAGGCCCCGAAGGTGAGCCCAGCGAGGGCACCGGGAGGCCCAGCGTGGGCACCAGGCTCCGGTGAGCACTGGGCCGCCCAGTGAGTGCTGGGCCGCCTGGTGCTCGCCGGAACGCTGGGCGGAAGGGGAAGGCCTCGCCAGGAAGGCCTCGCCAGGAAAGCCTCACCAGGAAAGCCTTGCCAGGAAGGCATGTGGTGGCTTCTCTGCCCTGCAAAGCCCTGAACGCCTTCCTGGTAAGAAGGAAGCCGTTTGGGGCTTTGCGGAACAGAGAAGCACCACTTCTCTGCTCCCTAAAGCAGCGACCTCGGCTCCTTCCTTGCGGAGGGAGGCGCAGTGGCGGAGGCAGGCTGCAGGAGACAGGAGTTGCCGTGATGGCGCCCCCAACAAGATGGCGCCACAGGCAACTGCCTAGTTGGCCTGGTGGTTGAACTGCCTCTGCCAGGAGACCAGGGTTCAAATCCCCACGTGGCCATAGAAACCTACAGAAGACCTTAATCCCACCCTCTCAGCCATAGAGGAAGGAAATAGAAAACCTCTTCTGAATCAATCTTACAGAGAGAGATCCATGATATGATAATTGCAAGTAGCAAACAAGATGAAGGCACACAACAACATTAATATCAATATATCCAGCTCTTGTGAGTAGGGAGCGATATTGCCAGTAAAAATTATGAAATTAGTAGTGTGACCGAGATGTCATTTTTCCTTTTGTTCTATACACTGGCTTCCCTCCCTGTTTCACTGTCTTTCCTTGATGCCCTCCTGTTTCTTATCCTCCATATCTTTTAGTATTTGTGGAAATGTGTACTGGAGTAGAAACACTAAACAGTGAGAAAACGAAGGCCTTTGCCAAGTTGCAGACCTTAGATGGTAGCTGAGTGACAGCAGCAACTGGTAAAGTTGTCATCTCTATGCAGACAGAGAGAGGCTCACTGTTTTGATATGCTTTTAGAAAATCTGAATCAACTCTTTCTTGGGAAAACACTTTGTAATCTTCTGAGACTAATTTGTTTTTCATACAAAAAAGCCATCTGGGAGTGCCAGCATAGTGTACTGGTATGATATTGAATTACAACTCTGGACACCAGGGATCTATTCCCTGTTTGGCCATAGAAAGTCACTTGGTGACCTTTGGTGAGTCACACATTGGGCCCTTGCAGACATGCCCTAAAAGCAAGACCTGACTTGCTTATACCGTAGGCGTCCAAACAATACCTCCTGTAAAAGTGAATGAATGTGGAGTAAACCGGTTTCCCTGGTTTATTCCATGTTATTTAAATACTTCATGAGATCTGGATCTTAAGGAAAAATCCAGTTCTAATGAAGTATTGGACCTGTGGGGACTGACTACCAAGACTGCTTCCATAGTCCTGTTGGTCAGTCCCCACAGCCATCCCACTTATTTCAGCTTTGAAAAGCCTGGAGGAGTGAGATGACTCCCACCCCTCCCTCCAAGTCCAGAATTTAGCCCCTAAAACTTACTGAAAAGGGTCCCTGGCAGCCATGAAACCTCTCCTTGCATTGTCCTTATTGGAGGAAATGATGCATGAGGAGACGGGGGGGGGGGGGGGTGTCTTCAACTCAGGACAATGTGAAGAGAGGCTTCGTCAGGGACTCTTTTCACTATGTTTTAGATGCTAAATTTGGTGCTTAGGGAAGGTCTGGGGTTTGACTTGCGGAGTGGGGACTAGAACCCGCACCAAAGCAAATTACTTTAACCCATTTTGGCATGGATTTTAGGTATGTCTGGAAGCACCCACTTTCTTCCCCAGAAGACCACATGGTAGAATTGCCTTAGCATTGCCATGCATTAAAAGCAATTCAAAGGCATACAATAACATCATCATCAACACCACCACAATGCCATCAAGAGTTGTCTGGGGTTTGGTGGAGGTGATTTCAAAGGAAAGGAAAGAACTTCCTACATTCACCATCCCCAAAGGGTTTACTAAGATTAATTTGGATCAAGGAATCAATACATCTGTCAGATATTTACTAATGGTATGGGGGGGGAGTTGAACGCCCCCCTCTACTTTTATTATTGTAGGATTATAAATGTATTTAGTTCAGATCACAAATATCTACTTGGACACATCAGCTGACAAAAAGTAGATCCCGGACAAAACAAATCTACACTCACAAACACATACAGGGAGAGAGAGCTCTAGTATGCCCTCAGAAATTCTGGGGAGCTGAGAAATATTGCAGAGGATAGTTTCAAGCAGTTAGAAAACATTGAAAAGGGTAGGAGGGAGATGGAGGGAAAAGAGATTATGTTGTTGCGGACTGAAAAATGCAGTGTGGGGAATTTATTAATGGAGGATCTTGCATCAGCAGATGCGCCCAATTGGATTGTGGCCATTTCTATTTTTGCTCTAAACTGGATAATTTTATATGCTATTGAATCAGCATCTTCTAATAGGACTGTATGATAATCCCTTCAAAGATTTATTGGAGGTCTATACAAATCAAGTCTCAGATTCCCAGAGAAATCCCAGGCATTCATGCAATATTTTATGCCAATGGCTAGTCAGAGATTGTGAATGAATGTGACATTGATTTCTCAATAAACAGTAGCAAAAAAAATTCTAGCCTCTGTGCAGAGAGTTCTCAGGAGTTCTGTCACCTCTGTCTGTATAAAACAAATGATGTCTGGCTTCTTGCAATTTTGTCATCTTTTTTCTCCTATCATAAATGGACGAGTGATTCTTTCCATAATTTAATTGTAGCTAATCACCTATTAGTTGCAGTAGGAAGATTTTAATGTTGTCATGGGTCATAAACCTGCTTTTTCTGAAACATACAAGTCTGACTTATTTCTCCTAAATTATTTGCGTTTCTTGGCTGCTTAATGACTTGTGTCTTAACTAATTGGTTTGAGAGTCACACAGAGAATGCTAAGAAATATATATATTTACCAAAGTGCCTTTTAAAAAATCCTTCAACCCTGTGTGAATTTTAGTTCTATTCTCTTTTTTCTGTTCAGTTTGTCTTTTTTCCTATTCTACCTTATAATGTTTCCATCTTGTAATGGTCTGGGAGAGTTAAATGTGTCTAAGGCTGAATGCAAGTCCCTCTGAATTCAGTTACATGTCCCATACACAGCTTCATAAAGAATCCTTGAGGACTTGAAAGTTCACCATTTGAATTATAATTAATCTATCCTGTAACTCATTATTGCTCAACCCTGTAATTGGTTTGCTCATGGAATACATGGATGACTTTTTTAAAAACCCCTTTACATTATTAATATATTACTTTATGGGTTTAAAAAACTTTTAAAATATGTAAAAAATATATACATGATTAAGTTGATAGATAACGTACTCTTATTAAAATCACTTTACATTTTGGGTTTTCTACAGATTTTGAAAACATCAGAGTTGCAGAATTATGTCTCGGAGGTGGTGGGGTGAGAACTTTTGAAACAAAAGTATGGTTCTTTTGTGTGTCTGTGCCTTGAAGTTCTAAGGGCCCTAGAATCATAGAATCATAGAGTTGGAAGAGACCTCATGGGCTATCCAATCCAACCCCCTGCCAAGAAGCAGGAAAATTGCATTCAAAGCACTATTAATTCTATAAGGATTTCTTAGGCAAAGAGTACTTAAAGGAAGTTTTGTCATCTTCTTCCTCTGAAATATAGCCTATAGTAACTGGTATTCATTGAAACTTCTAATCCAAATAATAACCAGAGCTGATCCTGCTTAGCATCCAAGACCAGGTGGGGTCTGATGCCTTTAGGATATTTTGTTGTGATAGTGGGGAACGTAAAACAAAAGTGTCATGTGATCTTCTGAGGCTGGAAATATGTGACTAACCCATGGTCATCCAATGGGTTTCCATAGTTGAGGGGAGGAATCAAACCCTGGTCTCCAGAGTCATAGCCCAGCACTCAAACCACAATCCTACCCTCTAGAGAACATTAATTAGACTACTACAGTCAAATTAATGAGCTCAAGAATTTGTCTTGATACATGGGTCTAAAATGTTCTATTTATTGCAAAAGACCCATACTAAAAAAAACTAACTCTGGATGTAATCAACATATATGACAATATAAAAAACCATGAGTTATCACATCATACATTTTTCTTCCAGATATGTAGATTTCTAATTGGCTCTAGCAACTTTGGAAACAATGAAATCCAATTAAAAATAGAAGCATGTTTTCAGTTGTTCATAGGTTGACCTGAGGTCATTTTGAAAAGTCAGAGAAGGAAAAAAAATATGTTTAATCGTTAGGGTTTAAATTTGAACTACGGTAACAAAATGCATTGTTGTCAAAGTATTAAAAATCAATAGGTGAAAAACCTTCTTGAGGTATAGAGTTGCTTCTTTCCTTGTGATTAGACAGCAATTACTATCATGCTGTGTTAAATTGTAGAACCTAATATGGATTTTCATGGTAAAATGTTAAAATAATGAAATGGAGAAGTCGACATGACATTGGCAAGATGTCCTGTTTCTTCTTTGGCAGTTACAAAAGTAACTCAACAAAATATAAAACTTTAATAACTGATAATCCTTTACTTATGCAAAAATGAAGCAGCTTGCATTTCAATTTTCATCTTGGTATTCAAAATGTAGCACTCCACTAATGAGTCCCTTGTTCTTTAATATCACAATCTATTTGTTATTCTCTCTGATAATGCTAATATTCCCCCGTGCTTAACTGTGCATCATTAAACTTTATTTTCCCCCATTAGACTATCCTATACATCAGCCCTCTACAGTTTTAAAAGATTAAATGTAGTTCTGTTCTTCCAATACTCAACACTTGTATGTAGTAATTAAACACATCTCCGCTGCTAATCTGGACAGGTAATTAATAATAATGTTTAGGGATAAGGAACATTAAGTCTTGTCTGTTGTATCCAGAAGAAGAATAACAAAGGGGAAGGATATTTGGGAAACAAGGAGTTGGATGGTGTCAGCCATCTGCTTCTTAAAAGTTCTTCCTTCCAGTTCATATCTCCCATCTTTTCTTGGTGTTGTGTTGGTTCACATCAAGTTTATAAAGGGATAGATTCTCCCTTCAACTCATTTGTAAGCTGAATATTTATGTGGAAGAGTTATTGAACCAGTAGGAACAAAATGTATCCAAGTGCAGCACCTTAATCCAGTGCTAAAATGCTAACTCTGGAGTGACAGTTTCAAGGTATCTGCTCTGCTTTCTCTTCTTGTAATACCTTCTTTTTCAAACAAATGTGGATTGAGCAGCCCTAAATATAGAAGATAGTTTCAAATAGAGTTCTGTCTTCTGACAACCTTTTCAACAGAGAACTACCCTCTGTAAAGATGGGCATATGTTCACAATATGGGGATCACACAAGACTCAGAAATGCAGCAATTTGGAAGGAGCTCAGTTACTGGGTTGCGAATTTTTCAGCAAGTGAGAAGGTCTGTCTGCTGATTCGTATTCATAGTCCATCTGGTGCCTTGGTCGAATTCCAGGAGTTGTTCAGGTAATATTTTGACTTTGGTATTTTAGCAATTAAATTTTGTAGCAGTGCCGTTTGGGTTAAAATATTACCCAAATAATTCCTGGAATTTGACTAAGGCACCAAATGGAATACAAGTACGAATCAGCAGAAAGATTAAAAGGCTATCTAAAAATTTCTTTATTTCTTCTCATAACACAATAACGATGACCTCGGATATTCTTATTGATACTTACATCGGCATTTTGGCAAAAATAAAAGCTGAAATCATTGAAATATGTGAAACAAGAAGAAGAGAAAATCTAGTCACTGAATGGAAAAATAGAGACCAAGTTTTTCTTGGGAAGACCTATGACAATCAATCAAGGAAAGGAAGAGTAAGCTTCATTGAGAAAAAAATTGTTGACCAAAATAAAAGTTGTAACCTCATTTCACCTTGGGTAGGCATACTGATCCTGAGGTTAGAAACACATCACAGTCTGAAAATAATCCAGATCCATGTGCCTGCAACAAAAACAAGCAAAATAAATTTGTCTCTGCTTTGCACTATCCCTTTGTAACTGTAATCGTTGAGTTATAGTTAGTGTTCCTGTCTCCTCCACATTCCTTTCAGAGTCAATCCCTGGCAGATTCTCATGAGAACCACTTTCTGTTTCCTAACAACTGCTCTAACTCAAATATTCCCATCATCAGGAGAAACTCTTTTGTTTTCCCCCACAGAAGTAACAGGCTCAGAAGTAAAAACCTCAGACTCTACCAAAAAGTCCCCCTCCTCATCCACAGAACCTTCATAGGCCTCAACACCCAGTCTGCCAGTGTCCTAGTCCAATGCTCAAGCTACTAAACCACACTGGCTGTCTATGCCACAGTAACTTATCATAAAGCAATAGACTTACCATCAGCTACTGAAACAATTATCCTTTTCATCTGCTGGATCAGAAGCAAAACAAACAAGCTAGGACACAAATAACATTCCTACTGTTGCAGAACTTGGAAAGCGACTTTTCAGAAGAATGAGCATAATGATTTGCTAAAGCCAACCAGAACTGAGAGTGTTAGGATACTGTTCTGGTTCATTTTTATTGGGATCAGAAAGGTCAAAGAACTGGGTGACAAGCACCAGGCATGTGTCTTTGGGGAAAGAGTACCATAACTCTTTGGGGAAAGAGTACCTTTCGCTGTCCCATTTTAAAAGGAGAAGGATTTGAATGATTGTCTAAGTACAAGTCAGTCCTCTATATACAAGGGCTATCCACAAAGTAGGTTACGTTTTGGATTTTAAAAAGGACAAAGTATAGGAGAAATCATTTACCATATGCAGCTGAAAGACACATCCCAAAACTACAATCTCATGTAATCCCCATTGAAATGTTGGCACGTCTCATATAGATAAATGAGTTTGAAAAGTACTGCTCCAGTAAATTCCCCGTTTGTGTCCTCAGCCCTTCCCCCTTCTCCCTTCCTGCAGCGTAGCCAAAACACCGCGCTGCCAGCCATGCCCTCATTGTTGGAAACGGAGAAGAAAGGCGGCAAATTTAATGGGGCAGACCTTTTCAAACTCATTTCTCTATATGAGACATGCCTACATTTCAATGGGGATTACATGAGATTGTAGTTTTGGGATGTGTCTTTCAGCTGCATATGGTAAATGATTTCTCCTATACTTTGTCCTTTTTAAAATCCAAAACATAACCTATTTTGTGGATAGCCCTCGTATATGGCTTCCATTATTCATGACTTGAAAATCTGCCCCCCTCCCAAAAGAAATTCCCAAAAGCAAACTTTGGTTTTGTTGTTTCACACAGGGATTACTGTTTTCCTATACTATGAAATATATCCATAGGGGTCCTGGAACCAAATCCCCATTATATTCAAACAGGAGTGTATTACATGGGAGAGGAATTGGTAGCAAAGTTATTAGTTATTAGTAGTATCTATTGTAATTTATGGACCCATTGCCAAGACTCTACTTCTAGAAGACAATTATACTTGGCCATGAGACATTGCCAATGATGATGATGATGATGATGAGTAGCTAAGTTAATTAACACAAAATATTGAATGGTTGTTTCTTTATATCTTTTGGGGAATTTTATTTTTTTTAAACTAAAAAAAAAAACAAATTTGTCTTCTGGCTGAAGACGAATCAACTTTATTTCCAGAAGATCCTGCTTTATCCCCTATAAGTTTATTTTCCTTTCCTAGCAAATGCCATTTCAGACAAAGCTTCCTCTTCTTGTTCCTTATGTTTCTGAGACATTAATTAGGGTTATAATTAGGCTGAAAATGTTTATACAGCTAGATTATGTGTCAAATTTCTTCAGCTAAAGAAATGACTCTTTACATAGCCAATTCATCAAGCATCAATAAAAAAGAACAATTAAAATTTGAATTCCCATGCTAATGTGGCCTTTCCCTTATTGTGCATGAATACACATTCATCACACTCATAAACCTTGTTGTTGACAGTCTACCATTGAATAACCAAGACACCAAAATGTTCTTATTGTTTCATGAGTCAGCATGATCAAGATTAATGCATCCTTCAGAAAAATTCAAAAAGGTCAGAAGCACCTCACTTTTTAGTTGTCAGCAGCAGCAGAAGCAGCAAAAAAAAATCCTATCTCTGTGATGCCCAATATAAACATTGGCTTTGGAGCAAATTAAGTCTCACTCTTGTCATTTTCTGTCATCACCGTTTTTCGGAAATGATGTACTGAAAGCTGGAAGCCATGTTACTAACTTGGCCAAATCTCAAATACTGAAGTAAATCAGGTCAGTTTGGATCAATTTGTTGCAGCTCCTGTTCAGCTTTGCCCACTAATGTGAAATCTGGAAGAAGAGTTTTACCAGGTCTCTTATGCGAGGGATCATGAGTTGATGTCACTGAATGTATTTAGTCTATTCTCACCTGCACCTCTGCATTCACTTTCTGTATTTAGTTGTTATAGAATGAGCTGTGGTGATGATTGTCAGGAAAAAAAGTTAGTTCTGTCACAAAAGAAGTGGTGTCACTACTTAATAGGTTACCATTACCATAGTTTCTACTTCAATATTGGATTTGTTTCCAGGACTCCTTTGTGGATACCAAATTCCATGGATGCTCAAGTTCCAATACATGAAATGGCATAGTCAAATTTTATCCTTCATGTAAAATGGCAAAATCAGAATTGCTTTTTGAGTTTTTGCATGGGAAGCAGGGAATATTTTCAAGCCGTGGATGGTTGAATCCATGGATACAGGATAAAAGGTTATGGACTGTACAGCTTTCCTCTCAGATTCATGTTTACTGCATGAGCTCTTTGTTCACATCCTTCCCGATGTCTGATGTATGTTATAGATTTGTACAAATATCTACTAACCCATAACACTTAAGAAAAAACCATGAACACCTACTCCATTATAGCCTCTCAGCCTAACCTGCTTCATGGGAATATTACAAGGAGAAAAATGGAGTGGGTGAGAAAAGTAATGTAGAACATTTTTAGCTCCAGGAGATAAATGGAATGAAATTAGTTGAGAAAGATACAACTGGAAAATGTATGATTGTCATAAAGAAAAAGATACATAATTGTCATAAAGGTAGAAATCTGTGTGTCTGAAAGGGAGTGAGAGAGATTGTTGGTTGAATGAATAAAAGCAGTTTTTAGCCCACCCTGTGCACTGCAACAACCATGAATGTTTCATGCACTCCTCCTGTCAAGGAGGGGACATGAGTTCAGATGTGTATTGCTCTCTGCTGTGCCCTTTTGCTGGTCACTTCATGACTTTATCTTGGGTCCTGATAAAAAGTAGTCACTTGTCAGTGATTTAAAAAAAAATCTGATGGAGTAATATTGCTGCAAACATTTACTAAATAAATAGAGTGGTATTGCAGAGCTAGACCTCTGAGCATCAGGACCTTTTGATGTGAAAAGATGATCATAGAATGTCTCTTACTCCCAATGTGCATTAAAAATGCCCCCATCCTGCAGCCCTTTTTACCAAAAGCTTCCATGAAAATGCAGGCTGGAACTGCCATATAATGCTGGATAAGTGCATTGATACCCAAGTTTAAACCGATTACCTCATCAGATGGGCCACATTTGGTGGTGTACGCCAGTTCCTCTTCAGCCAGTCAGCTCCCATCCCATGACACACATCTACTTCTGTCAGGGCTCCATGGCAAAACTGAAGAGGAATCGCTGTAAGCCACTGCTGTGGGAGACTTCCTGTATTGCATTAGGATCAATGAGTGGGGGAAAACTGGACAGCGGAAGCCAGTGGGATGCCACTGGGCACCATCAGATTCGCCATACTCTGTGGCAATTCTGACAGCAAATGTGATGGGGTTCAGATGAAAGAAATAATGATATAAGGCTGGGGCATGACTTGGTAGGATTCATGATGTAACACTGCCTTCCCTAAACTGACCCTCCTCCAGTTGGTTGTCAAATTGAGTAAAATAAATAAATAAATAAATAAATAATTGTACTCCAAAAGAGGACCAGGTTGGGAAAGAATGATCTCAAAATTTCCTCCTTCTCCGTGGTAATTTATGTTATTATTTTATTTCATTTCCCCTTTTTAAAACCATTATTTCTGTCAGAGTGACTCTAAGTGCCATGTATGACTGCTCTGTGGAAATAAACAACAGTTGAGGGATCTAATTATGTGAGCAGCAGACTGCCAGAGAGAGTTAGTTGTGGAAAACACACAGCAGCAGCTTCTGTAAGTGGCAGAGGCTAGAAAGGCAGGAGCAACTGCTTTGGAGACTTCCACTTCATCATCGGCACATAAACTTCTCCAAAATCATGTTATTCATCTACTGTCCCTAAAAGAGCAATTACTTGTCTGCACTGGAGATGACTTGTAATTGGCTTTTCATTTGATAAGTTCAAATGCCTTTAACTCTAGCCAGTATTTTGAGGGAGTATATTTTGAGTCTGTTAATAATTATTAGAAATAATTTATTCTTGTTAGAAATCTCCTATGTTCTCAATACTTGTATACTATGGTATAATGTCCCCCCCCCCCCCCAAAAAAGTCTTTGGACCCCTTCAGACATGCCACTGGAATCACCGCAGTTCATGACAATTCTGGCAGTACACATCTATGGGTGTGGGAACCTGTCACCTCACACCCAGAACCGTCCCAGCTTCCCTCCTACCTTATAACATGGAGGGAATCAACTGCCAGCTGGCTTGTCCCATTGAGGGAAATGCAACTGCAGGAACCCTCCCATGTTGCTGCCACTGGCTTTTTTCGGCTGGCAACTTTGGTTCCACAGGAGTTTTGTCATGGAGCCACCCCAGAAGTATTTCTCTGGTGTGTGATAGGAGCCAGCAGGCTCTGTGGCAAAGCTGCTATGAAACCAGAGTTGCCACTGAAATTTGCCCCATGTGAAGAGGTCCCTAGTTTTGATTTTAAGTATAACTCAACATAGAATCCTAGTGATGGAAGAGAAGAGAAGGTCTATCCCTTCTGCCAGTGAGAAATAAACAATCAAAGCACCCCAAACACATGTCCACCCAGCTTCTGCTTTAAAACCCCCAGAGAAGGAGAGTTCTCCATCTTCCACTGCCAAACAGCTCTTAACATTAGTAAGTTCTTCCTAATTTTTAGGTGGAATCTCTCTTCTTGCAGCTTGAATCCATTGCTCTGTATCATAGTCTCAGAAAGCAAGTCTGCTTCCTCTTCCTTATGATATTTTTTTCAAATATCAAAACATGGTTATCATGTCCCCATTCAGACCTCCCAGCTCTCTCAGCCGTTCCTCATAGGGCTCAGCTTCCAAACTTTTGATCGTTTTGCTTGTGCTTCAATGGACATGTTCCAGCTTGTCAACATCCTTCTTGAATTGTGATGCCCAGAACTGGACACAGATCTGACCAAAGCAGAATAGAGGGGGACTATGACTTCCCTCAATCTAGACATAATACTATTGATGGAACCTAGAATCTTTTTGGCATTACTAGCTGCCACATCTGTTATGTTCTCAGGAAAGCTGTAGGGTTTGGGAGAAAGAAAGAAAAAATAGGGTTGCATTTGTACTGTAGAATGAATTATTATTATTATTATTATTATTATTATTATTATTATTATTATTATTATTATTATGTTTTGGTGCGCTTTTGAGTGAGGAGGTCCACCAGCCATGCATCTTGTTTACAAACTCATACTGCACTTTATCATCGCTCCTCATTTTATAGGTGTTGGTGTTTTAATGCGATCATTTCGTTGTCCTACCCCCGCCCAATCCTATCCTATCCACGGACCTTACTCAGAGTTTTACACTACTCACTCTCAGTATATGTAGCAACTGATGTGTAGGTTTTAAGTAATTGCTATGTTATGTTGTTTTATAATTATGTTATTATTGTGTTTTTAAATCAAGGATTATATGTTAACTTACATTGTGATAGGGTTGTTCACATGTAAGCCACCCCGAGTCCCTTCGGGGAGACTGAGGTGGGGTAGAAGAATAAAGTTGTTGTTGTTGTTGTTGTTGTTGTTGTTGTTGTTATGTGACACCACTTTAACTCTCAATACTATGGAATCATGGGAGTTGTAGTTTTACAAGGTCTTCAGCTTTCTCTGCCAAGTAGTATTGGTACCTTACCAAACTACAACCTGCATTATTTTACAGCATTGATCCATGGCAATTAAAGTGGTGTTAAGTCTACAGTGTAGATGCACCCTGGGGCAATTAAAGAGCTACTGGAACAGTGAATCCATGGACAAATGATCAAAACTGTCCCTGCAAAATTGGGATCGTTGGAGGGATTGTTCTAATAATAACATATTGCATGACATCCAAAATCTATTATGTGAATTGGCCGCCTCAGCCCACCTAATGGCTCTGGTTGCAGTACTCAGAACTGCTGATGCTTAAAGTTAAGACAAAGCTACTGGAAATACAAAAACTGATTACTCTTTTAATAAACTATGAAATAATAAACGCAGAAGCTAGGAGAGGGAGAAAAAGAGAGAGAGGAAGCAGCAATTTATTTTATATCAATTCTGTCAGCAAACTGTGAGCTGTCAGGACTTGTATTTCTGATCTACAAATATTCTGGGAATTTAATAGATGGTTGTTTCAGAAGCAGCTCTGCTCCTTCTGTTTTCTCTTTCTTTTTCTACATTTCCAAATTAATTGATAGTGCAGCCTCAACAAGGCAGAACCTGTCTGCTTTCTTTTATGTGTGCCATGCATCACTGCGTTCAGTATTGTGTATGAACTTCATAGATTGGACCAAAGCTGCTATTTCTTTTATGTGTCAGAATAGTTCTGCTATTTTCAAGCAGAAGTAAGTTCTGTAGTTTATCATTCTCATAGCTGAGATGTCATTTCTGAACATTGGCTGTAGGTAAGTAAACATTTTAAATATTAATGTTGTGTTTGGTATGGATGAAAACTTTTAAAACATTTCCCTCGTTGTTTAATCTTTCCCTGTGGAACTAGAAAGCAAATTAGCTGTAAAGTTTATCTGACATTTGCGACTTGCTAAACTGAAGTGAGCCTTAAGAATGCTATCTTTTAAAAAGGAAAAAGATTGAGCATTGGGTCCGGAAACTAGTAGAAAACTTGGGACTTCTTGCCAACTTATTGCACAATGTTAAATCCTTTTTGCAGTATTTCCATCCAGAATGGTGCTGTATCATGCTTTTAGATGTTAACACCAACACCATTGTAGTTTCCATCCCCTAAATATTTCAGGTTTTTTGCATTTAGTTAGTACTGGATTTGGAGGTCTATTGAAATTATTGTAAACAGAGCTCTAGTCCTAAAGGATCCAATTCCAAATAATGTCAATTGGTTCCTACTTTTAAGTACATGTCTTTGACTGAACTGTTTATCAGTTATGGTACACATATTCTCTTAGTACATGTTCAAAAATCCTCCAACTGGAATAAGGGAAGCTTTGGGTCATCCCCTTCTTTCACTGTTAGAATCATCTCCTATTAGTTAGGACAAGAGGCTAGAAGGTTAAAAGAAACTCACTATACAAACCCTATGACATTTTCACTTGAAGAAGACTAACCAGAATTGTAGCATGATGCTGTGTGCATCCCATTGCTGGTTTTTCGCCTCCCTGCAATAAACCTGTCCCCTGCTATTGATAGAAGAAGCTAACATTAGCCACAGATTGCACCATGTTGGGCTGTTTGGCTTCTAGGAGCATGCTGGTGCTGATATAAGGTCAGAAGGTAGGATTGTCTTTTTTCTCACCCCTCCCCCCAGATTTCATTCATATATATATATATGATTGGGAAATTATAATATTATTTAAAAATATGTAGCAGTGAAACTGCCGTGGGGAGGGGGGATTACAAAGCAAAGCCATAGGACCATGGTTCATCAAATCAGCTCAGTTATGTGAATGCAGAGAAGAGAAATAGCAAAGATGATCATCATGGCATATTGCCGCTATTGCTAGTCAGTCACACAACAGCCATGGGATAGTGGCTTCATCTGATAAAGTCCCTCTTCTAATAAATTGTGATCATTAATTTTTCACAAAATTCATTATGTTAGTAAATGCATTATTCATTATTGTTTATTATCCTTTGTTAAAAAGTCTGAAAGAATCAGGAAAAAATGAGGTGGCTTTCTCAAAAGTGCCTGCCAAAAATATTTTGTGATAAGTAAACAACAGCATATAAATCATTATTATCAATATTATACAATAATATGTTATTTTGTTATGCTTTCATTACTTCCCCATAGTTACACATTACAATTAATGTGATAAGTTATAACACGTTAAAACAGTACTCATGATTTCTTAAAGGAACTGAGATGATATGCATAAGTCTCAGACTAGGGTCTGAAGCTGGCTTTTCCAATTTGGTGCACTCAAGGTGTATTGGGTTACCATACTAATTAGTGGTAGAAAACATTGCCAATTTCATGCTGACTGGAGAAGAAAACAAATTAGGGAAGGTCAGTGGTCGGGTGTATTGCCATCTTCTGAAACCTAAGCAAGTTGAGCAATTCTTGAATGACAAACCACCTTGGAACTTCAGCGATAGTTCCTAAAGTTTGGAGGTCAATAACGATTAGGAATAAATGTGATAAATAGCATTACAATAATCAGCACAACACTTTAATAGATAGGCCTAAATTCCCTAAAGATATGAAGTTCTGTCTGATCTTGGATGCTAAGCAGGCTCAACTCTGGCTAGCATTTGGATGGTAGACTGCCAGTGAATACCAAGTGCTGTAGGCTATATTTCAAAGGATGGAGGTGGAAAAACCTTTTCTGAGTAATCGTTGCCATTAAACTCAGTGGATAGCCATATGGTGACAGTCAACATGCACACAGTTAACCATATGAAGAAATGTGACAAAATGAGTATTCTTTCACATCTATCATAGTGAGAAGTTACCCATCTGTGGCTCTACAATATTTGGTTCAAAGTAATTTTACTTTACAGTCTACCACAATAATAACTCACAAGTAATTAGGATGTGGTTTGTGGAAAGAAAGCTTATTAATAAGATAGAAGATTCCTCTATTTAAAAGTTTGCATAATGATCCTTTTTATATCCTTTTGTTTAAAAGGGGGGGAAAGCTATGAAAGATTATCTGCAATTAACTCAGCTAGAGAATTTCATAATTTCAGCTTATGCTCTAATTAAGCTTTGTTAGTTCATTAATGATTTGATGCTCATTAGGAAAAAGACGGTTTGAAAACTTTAGCAGAGTTGAAAGCAGCACACAGCTGTAATATCAAGTCAGGAGTTTGTGTGTGTTTGTGTGTGTATAAGTGTTTTGCCTTTTCTTTAATAAGTATATCTTTCTCTTTGGTCTTAAATGAAATTTTCAAAATAAATTGCTAGCATAACTTTATTGGTTAGTAATACTAATGTGTATATTACCGCTATACACATTTCTGCACATGATTAATGTCTTACATATCCTATTAGTATGTTTTCCCATGGGCTTTACTGAGGAATCTAATGGATGTACTACCATGGGACATTAATTGGCCATGACATGGTTTCTGTTCACTATTCTGTTGTCTTTTTTGTAACTTGATTACTTTCCATTTGTTTCTAGAAACTGCTTTATATTAAATTACACTCACATGCACTGGAATACAATTCTCTAATTAAAATACTTGTTATTTTTGCACTCGGGTTAATGCAGATTGTTAATCTTGTTGTATCATACTAAGTCTTCAAGGGTTGCTTCTGGAATCGGCAATGACTACACACGCTTTTATCCTGCTTGAATAATAACTAGCTACATTCTTTCTGTAACATATTGTGAGATTAAAGGACTATGATAAACTAATAAGACCATAACAATTACACAATCTAATTAACATTTCAGTCCTAAACCTATTTCATTGGTGCTGAAGCCCACCAACCAAACAATGAAGCTCGATGAATCAGCTAAATTTCTGATAAATTTCAAACAACTCTGGATTCTCATCCACCTCCACCCTTCTCCCAGGGCCCATGGGCACCTCTCAGCATGAGACAAGTGCAAACGCTGGAAACTATCACATAGCTCTGTGGCTATTTGGCAATGACAACAGTAACACAGGCCCCATCCATCCCATTTTTCCTGCACTGATGAGCACTGGGAATGGAGTGTAGTGTCAGTGGCCCCAGTGCCATCTAAATGCATGGACAATCTTGGCCAGTTATCAAAGGCCCCCACAAGTATAGGGGCCCCATACCAATCTATGCACAGGCCATAATTTAACACTAATTTTCCAAGCTCCTTCCTCAACACTCCTCCTCCCGCTAACACTGTAGGAGAAAAATTACAGCTTGTAGTGGAAAGTTGGTATATCTGCATTTGTGAGATAAATTTTATCATTTTTATTGCTTGCAATGTTATGGAAGCAGAATATTGTAATGGATTCATGAGAGACAATTGACAGCTGGGGACAGAAATTGCTGACATTTCAATTAGGAAGCATACCTTCCATTGTTTGTGTTCCTAGAATTCTATTTTTGTTGTAGAATTTGTTTGTTGAGTTAGAGGAAATGGAAGAGAGTGAAATGAGAAAAAGGAAACTAGACTTTTTATGTGTTATTAAAATCTGTAAATAACCCTTTGAGGAGAAATGAAACATGATGTTTTGAGTGGAGGGCAGAAAAGGAGACAATCTGCAGAGAAGAAAGACAAAGTTTGCACTGATTTGTTGGAGGTACCAATAAACATAAGCTTATTTTATCAATAATTTACATTTTTTTTTCTTGTGAATGGTGTAGGCAGGGTCCAGTGTACTGCTTTGCCCAGGGGCCCATAATGCCCAGGGCCCATTAAGACAGCCCAGAGCAACCCATGTAGACAACAAACTGGTCCATTGTTGTAATTCAGTCCATGATTATGTCTGATGTCATGGGGATGATGGCTTTTCTGGGCATGACATTTTCAGTCCTGTAAATGAGATTTCAAGTCCTGAAAATGAGTGTTGTGTTTCTCCTGTAGTTACTGAAGTCCACAGTCCTGAAGGGGACCCTGAGCAGCTTTTCTCTAGGGAATTGAGTTTTGAAGATGAATTGTCAGGTGCAAAGGTTAATGAGCCAGGAGATAGGAGACAGAACCTTCATAAACCTCGGACGAGTTCTCAAGCATGCTGAAGGTTATTGCATTTGTCAGCGAAAATACCCTTATCTGGTTGCAGAGGTAAACAAATGATTACTTGATGGTCTATGAGACAACAAGTTTTATATAAGACAGGGAAAGATTTTAGATCAGCCTGGGCAATGTTAGAGTTTGTAGAACATTTTGAATCAAGCCTTTGTCAAGGAAATTTCTAGTTTCATGTTTCAAGTTAGCCAAGCTCTTGTTTTCCAAGTTTAAAGAATTACTCTGAAGTTCTGTGTTTTGGATTTCATGCTGCCTTGTTTATCTTTGGAATTTGTATTATAGCTTTGTACCTTGGAGTTAATGGACTATTTCACATCTTTGGACTACACTGTTTTTACCATTTTTATTGCTTTGCGTTTATATATTCATCAATAGACTGCTTGCTGATTTATTGGACTGGTGTGGTGGTTGAGTACTGTGGTGTTCCTGCTCTGGGATACAACATCCTCATTGGATATGGGACTTCTGTCCATACTCTACCCAAACTGCATGGTTGCTTCAGAGTTTAGACCAAACTCCAAAGTCTCCCCTAATGGCCTATCCAGACAAAACACAGGACCTATCTCAGTTTTACTGGGGGCATCCAAATGATGCCTCTGGTAAAAGCGAATTAATGTGGAGTAAACCGAGGTTTCCTTGATTTATTCTGTATTAATTAAATACCTCACTAGATCAGGTCTTCCTGAAAGGCTTGGGCCTGTGAGGACTGGCTGCCAGGATTGCTTCCGCAATCCCTGGGGTGAGTCTCCACAGTCATCTTGCTTCTTCAGCCTTTAAAGAGCCCAGAGGAGCAGGATGGCACCCAACTCCTCTCCCCAAGTCCCAAATTTAGCCCCTAAAACTTACTGAAAAGGGTCCCTGGCAGCCATGAAATCTCTCCTCACATCATCCTGAGCGTAATAAATGACATGTGAGAAACTGGAGGGGTGTAAGGGGATTTTTCTCCTCTCCCATCTCCCCGGGCATCATTTTCCTCAAGGTGACACAAGGAGAGACTTCATGGCTGCCAGGGATTTTTCCAGTAAGTTTTAGGCACTAAATTGTGGGCTTCAGGGTGGCTTCATGCTATCCAATTTCAATCGGGATAGCATGTAGCCACCCTAGGAGGGAAATCCCAGGATTGTGGGAGGGGAGGGGGACTAGAACCCAAACCAAAGCAGGGTTCTTTAACCCATTTTGTCATGGGTTTTAAGTATTCCTGGAAGGGCCCTGACTTTCCTTAATGTGGGTTTAAACTAGATTAACCTGATAAGGATAAAAAAAAATCCCTGAACATCATTAACACAGCCAAGGAATACTTCAGTATGACTGCAGGCTTTGTTTCCTCCAAGCTATGACATAAGGTACTCACTGGAACCAGTAGGTGAGGGGAATATTTGCTTAGCCACTTTAGAGCAAGAAATTCAAGATTTATGAGAATAAATCCCATTGAATAAGAATCTGAAGGGATTTTTTTAATAATCCTCATTGTGTGCAATGTGCAAAGTATGTAAGGTAACACACTATAATACACCTCAGTGATTGTCTGTATCCTGTGTTAATTCAGTTACTTTAATTCAGAGCAGCTTTGCATCAATTGGGCTGTAAGTAAAGATGTCAACCATGTCATTTTCTTCCTGATATAATGCATTTACACACTGTTAATCATCTCTTGCAAAACATCCAACAGTTTTTAAATGTCATCTACCTTTCATAATTCTGTGATTCAAAATGTGACTTCTGGTTTCTAGATTTGTGATGTTTTTTTTCCCTTTGAAAACAAAAAGGATTGTCTATTTGCTTCTAAATGCAGCTCAAGTTTACAGAATAGTGCATTGACTTGAACAATGTTCCTCTTTCCGTAACCATGCAATCACTTACATGGTTGGCATATCTGTGAGAAGCTACTGTAAAAATGCAGGCATGGGATGTTTTTGAACTGTCTTGCCTACTCAACTCAATGCACCAAAGGTTTGCATTAGTCACACAATTTAGATCCTTTGTATTACTAGGTGTTTTTCTAGCAGATAACTTCCCACTCATCTTCCAGCTGAATGACTGATGAGTTCTTGAAATATATAAAGTACTGAATGTGAAAGAAATCTAAGCTTCCTTTGTTTGCCAATTACACTGAAGTTCAACTTGAACTACTGTATTATTTAACTACTGATCTGGGATCCATGCATATTGTTTCACTCTTTTCCATACTGTAAATATTAAACAGTAATATAGTTTTTTTAAAAAAAAAATCATATCATATAAATACTGAGTCCTTCTTGATTTGAAAAGTACTTAAGTGTGTTTATGTGTGGTAGTTGGAAATTCTTCAGCAGCTATTGGAAATGTAAAAGGGTTGAACATACACTAGATGTCAGACTATAACTCCTTGGTCATACTAACTGGGGTTGATGGAAGTTGGACTTCAATAACACTAAAACAGCTGCAGGTTTACTTGTTTTTGAGTCACAGTACAGAGGTTTAAGTGCACTTAACACTGGAAACTTTTTTTTAACAAAAAAATCAGCCATATGGGACCCCAATCCAGACTGGGGCTAGAGTGTGCAGGAAGCGCCTTGAAACTTCCTCCTTGTGCTATTACTATAAATCTCTCTCAGGACAATGTACAGTAAACAACGGTTTCAAGAAAAAATACCACTATAGAGATAACTTTATATTGCAAAACAATGAGGAAAAGAAAAAGTTCTCGTAATTATAAGAACTGAGCAAATAGTATAAGAATCCACAGTTAAAACTTGCGCGCCAAGTGTGCACATTCCTTGAGAAGCTGGATCTGGCCACAGTGGTACATGCCTTAAGTATATCTCATTGTGATTTCTGTAATGTGCTCTACATGGGGCTGCCTCTGAAGAATGTTTGGCAATTTTAGCTGGTCCAAACAGCTGCAGCCAGGTTGCTCACTGGGGCTGGCTGCAGGGAATAGACAACCCCCTGTTGAAGCAGCACTACTGGCTGCCAGTCTGATACTGGGCACAATTCAAAGTGCTGGTTATGACCTTTAAAGCCCTATACAGTTCAGGTCCAGGCTGTTTGGCTTGCCTCATCCCTTTGTACAAACCTGCCTGGACCCTGAAATCTTCAGGAGAGGTCCTTCTCTCAGTCCCAGCTCCATCTCAAGCTTGGTTGGTGGGAACAAGAAAGCAGGCCTTCTCAGTGGCTGGTCCTTTACTCTGAAACTCCCTGCCCAGGGTACCCAGAATTCCCCCCCCCCCTCCTTGCTGTCCTTCCTGCAGCAGGCTAAAAACTTTGTATTCAGGCAGGCTTTTAAAGATGAATGTGTTTGAGATCTGGTCCGGGGGTGCTGTGGTTTTGTGTGTTTTAATATTTGTACATTTGCATTTTTTAAGTTGTATGGTAATGCTTTTAATTGTGAGCCACTTTGAGTCTTCGTATGGAGTGAAAAAGTGGGATATAAATAAACATAATAACGATAATGATAATGATAATCCAACAGCGGGAGAGAGAAAACATATGTAGGTAGCTGGAGGGAATGTCCATGGATGATTAATCTATATTAACTTACAAATCATGGAAGATAAACAGGATGAACTTGTACTCTAAACATAGCAAAGCAAATGTGATATAATAGGCATCATTTAAATCTTGTTGGGGCATTTCATGTTTAGAATGTAGTGACATAGGGTTATAACCTATTTAAGAGAAAAAGACCAAAATGTATTTCTGCATGGTAAAGATTTATTAGAAGCATTGAACATTTATTGCAAGAGAGCAGTGGTTCTCAAATTGTGCTCCGTGAAGCCCTTAGGGCTCCGTGAGAGCTGCTCAGAGGCTCCGTGGTCACCCCACCTCCTTCCCAGTCACTTCCCTTCTGCCACATGAAACAATCCTTAAAGCAAAGGCTGGATGCTGCTGCTGCTGCTGCTGCTGCTGTTGTTGTTGTTGTTACAAAGGCTGGATGTTCATCTGTTGGCGGGTGCTTTGACTGTGTTTTTCCTGCATGTGTTTCTGTTTCTGTTGTTGTTGTTGTTGTTGTTGTTGTTGTTGCTGTTGTTACAAAGTTGGGTGGTCATCCGTTGGGGATGCTTTGATTGTACTTTTCCTGCATGGCAGAAGGGGATTGGACTGGATGGCCCTGGGTGTCTTCCACTGAAATACTGTTAGGTTTATGTTGGTTAAAATTGTTTTTCTTTTTAAATATTGTATTTTTGTTTATTTTTGCACTTTGTGATTTAATTCAGACAGTGAATTAGTTCAGACAGCATGGGCCCGGCCAATACTGGTGGGGGTGGAGAGATGGGGGTGTTGTTTTCTGGTGTGTGCATGGGAAGCCATGTAATTTCATTGTGCAATAACATGATGACAAATAAAGCTATTATATTTTATTTGATATATATATATATATATATGAGAGCCTCCGGTGGCTCAGTGTGTAAAAGCGCTGAGCTGCTGAACTTGTGGACCAAAAGATCCCAGGTTCAAATCCGGGGAGCGGAGTGAGCGCCCGCTGTTGCTCCAGCTTCTGCCAACCTAGCAGTTCAAAAACATGCCAATGTGAGTAGATCAATAGGTACCGCTCCAGCGAGAAGGTATCGGTGCTCCATGCAGTCATGCTGGCCACATGACCTTGGAGGTGCCTACAGACAATGCCGGCTCTTCGGCTTAGAAATGGAGATGAGCACCAACCCCCAGAGTCAGACATGACTGGACTTAACGTCAGGGAAAACCTTTACCATATATATGTATGTATACACACACACACACAATATATATATAATCTATTATATAATATATAAACATTTATTGGAGCTCCATGAGAAACTTTTACTTCAGAAAGGGCTCCACTGCTGAAAATTTTTGAGAACCCCTAAAATAGATATTAGCTTTATCAACCACCACTTAATCTATCCTACCAACTCCTGATGTAAGTAGCAAATAGCCATGTGTATTAGGAGGAGTCTCTCTCACAAACAGAAGGCTTGGGTGCTTAATAAAATAATAGAGGACCAGAAAAAGAGATCTTTTCTGATTACAGGATTTGGGCCTGAATGGCCAAGAAAAAGTGTAGGTGCATGGGGACAAGTTACAAGCAACCATAATTTATGGCATTGCAAAGAAGAATTCCCGATCACAAGGCACAGGAATGCCTTATCTGTTTTCTTGGATTTTTGAACGTTGAGTCAACATGAAATAGTCTTAACTCTGGTCTTATTCCAGCAGGGATTTTTTTTTTTAATCGTTGGATATACCATCATTGTGAGTGGTTGTAAAAATGTAGACAATTTAAGAAAGAGCTGAAGAGATCTGAGAAGTATTCCTTAACATGCTAACAATTTTGTGATGAAAAAATAAAAATATGTCTTTTATTACAATCACTTTAGGCAATATGCTGTATATTATTTTGCATACAGGTGAGCATTATTGCTCAGTCAGTTGGGAATATGTATGTCAAGTTATTTGGTTGTTAAAATAATGAGCCTGCAGTTACCAGATGGGCTGCAGCTCAAAGTAGGCTATGGAAAGCAGTGTCAGCACAGGGACCTAATACTGTAGGTGATGCAGATCAATTTGTTCTGTCCTTGACTTCCTTCTTCTATTAGAATTCTGAAAGATCATTAGCTGCCTCTGGATATATTTGATTAATGGGGTTTTCTAAAACAAAAGATGTGAGGTCAAGCGTGAGCAGAAATTATGAACAACATATGTGATCCCAGGAGATTTTCTACTTTCTAAATTACAAATGTGTGCAAGTTAGTTTCTTTGATTTTAAAAGGCAGAACAAAATTTCGCTTCAGTGGTGAGGTGTTTCACCACTGAGTTTGCATAGATGGCACATTTCGGGCTTTAGTGTATAGAAGAGTTCGGGAATGCTGTCTATATCGGGAAAAATATTTTAGCTGCACATCATCATCATACAGACAGTCCCCGAGTTAAAAACATCAGACATACAAATGCCTCATAGTTAAGAATAGGGGTGAAACAACAGGAAGTGAGAGAAATATATCCCTCGGAAAGAAGAGAAATTCACTCCTGGAAGAGTTATCATGGGAAAAGGTTGTCTCCACTGAAGCTTTGTCACCAATTCTTGTCCACAACAAGCCAAATTTTTCAAAATCTAATTGTTATAGGGAAGAAAAGTGAGGTGAAATCTTCTGAACAGGGTCACAGACAGCAAAACAAACACCACAGGGGTGTTAACCCTTCATAATTTAATGGGTTTTGTATTTTTATAGTCATGTCAATACATTTGTTATATGTTGTTGTTGTTGTTGTTGTTTGTGTGTGTGTGTGGCTGGTGTTACATTTAAAAATGTAACTGTTTCGACTTACCTACAAATTTAACATAAAAACAAACCTACAGAACTTATCTTGTTCATTAATTGGGGGTTGCTTCTATAGATTAAATTCTAAAACTAGTCTAAACTCATGTATAAAAAAAACTTCATTAGTAAGTCAATGGCAGTTTAGGGGAGTAAAATTCTGAATTTGTATATGGCCCATGGATAAATTGAGGAGCATTCCATGGAGAGTAACTGTTATACACTTCTTTTGTTACTCCCCCCAACATCTATCCTCTAGACTGTTTTTCTATCTTATGTCCCTGTTCCCCATGGTTCTTATTCTTATCTCTTTCTCACCCCATGTTTTAACTGAGTGTTCATGTGGCCCGCCCTGTTATATTGCTTTTTTGATTTTGTGTTGTACTGTACATGATTATTTATTGTATTGTTTAATTGTATTATGATATGTTGTTTTTATATTTTGCTATATTGTATTGTCCTGGGCATGGCCCCATGTAAGCCGCCCCGAGTCCCCGTTGGGGAGATGGTGGCGGGGTATAAATAAAGTATTATTATTATTATTATTATTATTATTATTATTATTATTATTATTATTATTATGGAGAGGGGAAATGCAAGTGCTGCCTCAGTGGGCTAGTGACCCCTGGCTATCACTGCCATTCTCCTGCCCAGATATTCAAAAAGGACTTTTGTCACTCTACTCAGAGAAAAAGATTGTTTCTCTTGTGATAAAGGATAAGGCACTGTATTAACAGCTCTGCATCTGTATGCTTGTCCGCAATGACATGCCTTATGTACAGAGGAAGAATTGTTTGAGTTTACAGACAATGCGGTCGCTGTTGCCCATTTTTGGTCAAAAGATATTTAGCCGCTCATGCTCCTTCTATTTTTATCAGTTTTATATTAATTTATTCAATGCTTTTGATAAGAAATAAACTGTTTTAAAAATGAATAATCCCTTTCTCTGAATAGTCAATCCCAAGAGAACCTAAAAGAGGCATTTTACTCTCTTGGTAGTGCTTTGAGGGGATCACCAAAGAGACATCGCTGCTGTTATTTTCCCACACAAGCAGTAGCCACACTAGGGTTGGTGTCACCCCATCATGGAAACATGGTGTCCTGTGGGCCTCCTCTAGTGCCACAATTTTGTGGCCAGCCCTTCTGGGCTGCTCAAAGTAGTTTACTTAAGGTTATGCAAAAGGAAGATCACTCTATTTCACACCTTTGCCCTAGCCACCTCCTGTCTCACTGTTTACTGCTACTGTGGTCACTGCCAGTGTTTCCTCCTTGGCTTCCAAGGCCCCATGCTTGTGCTCCTGTTTTGGCTCCTTCTCCTGCTCTAGTCACAGTACCGTTGGTGCATTCATCTCCTCTGGCTCCCAGGTGTCAGAATGTCCAGATCAGGACATTGGCAGCTGAGAAGCCAGAAGAGAAGAATGTACCAACAGTACTGTGACTTGCCAGAGAAAGAGCTGGAACAGTTTTCTTTGAAGAAAACTAATATTAAACCAATGTAAGCAATCTTTAAAGAAACACGAAACAACCATTTAAAAAGAGTG
The DNA here is from genome assembly GCF_035594765.1 of Anolis carolinensis. Classification (NCBI taxonomy): domain Eukaryota; kingdom Metazoa; phylum Chordata; class Lepidosauria; order Squamata; family Anolidae; genus Anolis; species Anolis carolinensis. The sequence goes on from NC_085845.1 coordinate 59,841,456, forward strand.
AGGTGTAAAGACAGATTGAACTTTGATTTGTTAATAAAAAAAACTCTTGCCATTGCTTATTTTAACTTTACCTAGAAACATTTTGGGAACAGGTTAAGCAACTATTACACAAGAGAGGTATTTTTAATAGTTGGGGTTTGCTATGAGGCTCATTCCTTTGTTTTCTTTCCCACAAACAACAGCACAATCGTAGACAAAAGAACATGGCCATACAGCCCGAAAAACTCACAGCAACCCAATGATTCCGGCCATAAAAGCCTTCGACAATACGACAAAGTAAAAGTTTACAAATAAAAGCTAAAATCCTTTAAGAGCCTCTCAGTTAAAAGTTACAGGAAATTAAAGGGACCAAAGGGGACAGCAAGTTCAACTGTGCTACACTTTTTATTCAGTTGCAGATTTTCCTTTTTTCTTGTTGAAATAAAATGTGACGTCAGTAATTTTCATCCATTTTTTTTTACCACTTAACCTGTACGTGAATGCCAAATCACAGCCTGAGGGTTAGTATCAGGGTTACTCTGTGGTGTTAATTATAAAATTTATCCTTCCCCAAAGCACTGCATTTATCTTCTCTTCTGCACAGTCCTGTGGTTTTCTTCTTCTATATAATTAATCACAATTTATGGAGGGCAGTCGTACTGTAAAACTACAGCTTTTGAAAACAGACAATATTGCTTGGAGTGTAAAAAACAAAAATACAGATGTGTTCACTGATATGGAAGAACATTTGTATACAAACAATAAATGTGGAGCATATCAGCTTATTCTTTTATGATCAGACAACTGGTGCATGTCCCTGGTCACCAGGAATAGGTGGGCTTTTTTTTCATCAGCATTTGCCAAAAATTATTTGTGAAACAAAAAGAATTAATTTCTCCCCTCCTTAAGCATTAGTGAGAATTTTGTTTCACTTTTTTCTTGATTAGAATTTACCAATATCCACAATTTTGAATGTGTGGAAAAGCAAAACTGATAGATTTGCCACACTCCCCGTCACTTTTATCTGGTTTCTCGTAACAATGGGAGCAGCCACTAATTTATCCAGAAACTGGTAGGAAGCAAAAGATAGTGTTGCATCTAAAGCAGGATTCAGAAATAATAACCAACTCTAGCTTCAATTTTTGACTTATTAGGAGAATGTCAATCTAGGAATCCCAGTTTACTGGGATTTACTGGAACAGAATACTAAGTATTTGTTTTTGTTTGTTTGTTTTTTTAAAAAGTTTTACTGTTCCCATTGGCAGGAGGAGGCAAGTTGGACACCACTTACCAGCATGTTGTTGGTGAATGACAAGCCAGAATTTTCCCCGTTCCAATCCATTATTGTGATATACAGTGTGTTTCCTTCTGTGGTAATGGGTCACTAAGGAGAATGATCCATAATATAGATAAAATATCTAGCCGTAACTCACAAGAGGGCCTGGACTGGCCCAACATGATAGCTCCTGAAATGAGTTTATGATATGAGGAGACCAGATCTCAGCCTTTTGATGCTGAAATTACTTCTTTCAAAGATGTTCACCTTAAAGCACTTGTAGGAGTGAATGTGTACAACTCACAGATGTGCAAGTCATTGTGCATTTTCAATTATAGTTCAAGAATGTACCAAATATTTATTTGCACATATGATTCTCACCAATGTGGATTGGGCCACAAGGCATAGCTCCACCATCATCTCCTTAGGTCGAAATGGACATTGGTCCACAGAAGGCTCCCAATTGGCTCTGTGTTCACATTCAATGTTGAAATTTCTTGCTGTGAAAACCAGTCATTGAATACGTCTCTTCATCTTTATACTTGGAATTCTCTGTTTCCACATACATTTTGCTTGGTTGTGCCAGTGTTCCACAGGAACTTGATCATTGATTTTAGCATCTTTTTCTGTGTTAGTTCAATTGACAAACATTTATGATAATAAAGCATACAGTCCCTTAACATAATCACATCATATAATGATAGAGGGTGAGAAAAAGAAGGATACTCATCTCCATACCCTTTTATTAACCAAATGCAAGCTATATCCATGCCCCAGCAGAGGATTAAATGCTGTTTCTGCATGCATACAGAGGTTTCACTGATGTCCTGTTCAAACATTTCTTTTAGTTTTCTTTTTCTTTAATGAAATGGCAAGTGATTTCCCAGTCTGAAACTACTGGCATTTATTTCTTCAAAGACTCATCATGCTGATAACAACAGCTCCTCTTCCTGGATGCATTCAGAGTCAAATTGTGAAAAAGAAGTGTATTTCTAGAGTTCAAGCTGTGATTATGTACTATCATTTTAAAAAAAGAAAGATTGAACACCCTAAGTAACTATAACAATTTTGTAAGTTCAGAACAAAGATGAAGTCTTTTCCAAAGCAAATAGAAATTGCTTTTAGCAAGAGGCCTAGTTTATACAATTTAATAAGCACAATGTTGTTATCCGCGTTTTTCACATGACTGATTTAAGTTTTTTGAATATTTTTTTAATCAGACCATGGGCAAACTGGGACCAATGTCAATAGTGTGAACAGGACCTTAACATTTTATTTTCTTCCTGGTTCTCTCCAATGTAAGGTCTTGTAATGAGAGGAAAGTTCTCAACAGTGGTCACTATTGCCAACTTAGTGGTAACAAATGTGTTGGCATAAATGGCATAAATACTTCTGTTGATGGGCACCATTTCTGTACAGAAGAAAAACCAAGCTGGGCGGGGGTGCAGGGGGGGACCACATGTATGTGACCGCTCTTGAGGAAGAGGCGGAAACTAATCACTTGTTAAGTAATTATTTGATAGTGGAAACTTCAGTAGCCCAGTGTTTTGCCTTTCATTCGTTTTTGCTAGGGATGCTTTAATGATGTTTAAAACATTGGTCTCGACTTTCTTGCATTGATTGTGTAACCAGTACTGAATATTAGAAATCAATGCTATTCCCTATGTGTCTGTTTGTATGGAGGAAGGGAAAGAGATAAGTCGAAGCATCTCAAATGGAATTAGCTTTATTATGCAGGGTGAAGATTGTCCTGAATCAAAGCATTTGTTGTGTATATATCCCACCTTTCCTCCTAGAAACTCAAGGCAGAATATACAGTTCTTCTCCACCTACTTTTATGTCTTTAACCTTATTAGCTAGGCTCAGATTGAGACAAGGGAAACCTTGCTTCTACAAGCCATCCACCCCCCCCCCCCCCCAATAGCACCTTGGTTTTCAGGATTCTCCAAGGTAGGTATGTAATTTGTTTTTGAAGGAAGGAGCAAGTAAGTTTAGCAGTTTTCTTCCTGTTGGGAGAAAGTATTGGAATAGTGCACAATTGTCAAGAGCTTTTCATTACAGTTCAAAATGTATTCTCCCCCAAATCCACATGTGGTATTTTGGTGCAGAAAACAGCATTATCTATACAAAAAAAATCAAAGATTCTCATCTGTCTCACATTCTTCTTGTCAGGGAACCCTGGCACTCATAAATGTTTTTCCATATTTTTTAAATATTTGTAAATATTATTTTCTTCCCTGTTCTAAAGCTAGACGTTCATGACACAGGTGGTTCTGAACCTGACATATCCTGTTTGAATCAATATTGCCGCCACTGATGCTTTTCTACTTGCATGAGCAGGGAGGTTATAGAACTGCTCATAGAACCGCTCATTCTCCAATAAGAGCATGATCAAAAATTAATCCTTGATATGCTTTTATCATGTGTCAACAAAAGGCTTAGAATGGCTTTGAAGGAGAGTCCAAAGGCTGCATTTCATGGTGATTTTCAAAACATCATAGACAAAGTGATCAAAGCCAGGAAGCTTTCTGTATTTTTAATAATTGTGTAATTGGTACTATTTTATCAGGTGCTGTTTTTTGGCATTTGTCTCTCTAGAATAAGGAGACATATATGCTCTTGTAATGACATGTAGTTTCCACACAACCTTTTCAACTAGGCATGGTCTATCATTCACTGAATTTTATTCATTCAAGGTCGTGTTTTAGCATTCAGTTTCTATTCTAGTTTCCAGTTCCTTTCCGCATTCTGGGAAGTGTCCCATGCTGAGCATCTTCGTCATTAGCTTTTCTTCCAGAATGCATAATCTTCCCTTTTTTGATAATGGCAAGGTTTTTATATTTATCTTTTGCTTTAGACTGTATGTATTGCTGTGTGTGAGGAAGACAGCTATTTTCTCTGTAAAAACTGCTTTTGCATTTCAACCTCAGTCTCAAATGTACAAGGAACTCTGTTAGCAGCATCATATCTTTTCCTGCCATCCCTTTCCCTCAGTATGTGTTCTTTTATGCTGCTTTGCCCCTTTAAAGAAAGTCTGACAATTTGCATGGCATCTTGCAAAATAAACTTTGGTTTCCATTATCTCAATAATGCATCAGTATTGTTGTCTGGTACAGTCTTACCTCACTGCAATTGGCACGTAGTGGTTTGCTAATCAGAACTGGAAATCACCTTTTCACAACTGAAAACAGCAAGGGTAGAAAAATATATTGGAGGTCAGGGTGCTTTTGCCAAAATGACTCATTTACATCTCCCAAGACCTATTGAAAGACAATGTTATCTTGAGTCAGAAATTTGCACATTTGAAGACTTACAATGTGTACAGACACAATTGTGCACAGAATTTTAAAATATGAGTAACTAAACACGGATAGAATTGAATAATGTGTGCATGAGAAAAATGCATGAACACACCCATACAATAAGGAAGTACCAATGGAAACTATGCAATTTCTGTGCAAGAAGGAAAGACTTAAAGTTTCACAACATGATGAAAATAGACTGAAACAGATATGTAGGAGGGATTCAAAGAAATTAACCTAAAATGGGTCTGAGAGTCTTTCACATTCCTAGAGGATAGGAACCCAGGTAAGCTTGTAGTCTTAAGGGCTTCCATTTTCCTCACACTCTGTTGATCGCTGTTTCTTCTTTTCAGGATTGATAGTAAGAGATGAGTCAAAAACTAAGGATTATTGTGGTTTAATGCTTTTCTTTGTCAATTATTTTCATTGTGTGTCTCTAGTGATTCTGTTCTGTTATGTTTTAGCTTATAAATTACTGCAACTTGGAGTGGATAAAGGCAAAAGATTGATATGATCTGAAGAGAAACCAGAGTATAAAGATGAAAGTCACAATGCAGTACTTGCATCCTTTTTAGTCTTGTATGTGGAGGTGATAATAGAACATCAAAAAACAAAATAAATACAAGTTATTTCCTCGAGGTGCGTTGGACAAAAAGATGCTGACTGTTCAAAACTAAAGTCTTTTGTTTGTTTGTTGTTTGTTGGAAAATATTTCCCACAAGGCAAAATCTGACATTCAAGTCTTTGCTTGAAAGAATCAGAGAGATCACGGCACAATAATCCTGACAACAAATGAGAAGGGGTGCAGAGCTGTTTCAGATTTAAAGCTCGGGGTCTACAAAGTTCTCACAAACCAAGTGATTTAATTAGGGGAAGTGTGAATGCATTGGGAAGAAGAACTCAAACTGTGCATTGTTGCCCATTGTCCAGGAAACCTTAGTCTTATTCAGTGAAAACAGTTATGTTCAGTCATTTTCCTTTGAAGTGTTCTTCGTGATGCCAGGAGAGCCACTCCTGTATTGGTTCTAATGATTGCTACTTTCTGCGTAAAACGTAGATTGGTACGAAAAAGATTTGAAGATTTTTTCCCCTTTTGTCCTTGATGTTTTCACCTCTACAATCTTTAATTATATAAAAGAATGTACTAAAGTCAGGAGATTTTGAGTGGGAATGGTTTTAAGTGTCCTACTGGTATCCAGAAGTACAGCATACAGGAAGCCTATGTGATATAACAACAATTCTTTATTGATTAGTCATATTGATTTTGACCATATCAAAACATGTAAAACATACAATACGTACACACTTACGCATACATACAGAGGCTTCTCGGCCTTTTGGCTAAGATCAAGTGTAGTATCTATGTGATATACACTTTCTGCATACTGGGAAAATGTCTGCCTTTAATAAAAAATAATATATTGTCTTGAGCCATGGTAACATTTGACACACATAAAGATTCTATAGTAACAGTAAAGTACAGATCCTATATCTGTAAGACCGCTATTTGTGTTTTCATTTAGCTATGTCTGACAAAATATGTCCTCTTTTGACATTTCTAGGTCCCGAAGCATGGCTCTATAGTATTTGTAAACCAAAAGTGCTAAACTTAAATAGGGTCAACTATCATTCATGATATCACATAACCATGTGAAGTTTGGGAACGTATCCCCAGGACAGGGTGGTTACTGTATTATCTCACCCCTGCCCCATCCAGAAAGGAAAATCTAGTCAGTTTTAGCTTATTTTAGCTTCATGGTCTCCTTCTCAATCCCACCCAGGTATAATTAATACAAATGCTCTGCTATATTGGCAGGTTAAACATGATTATTCTTCTTTCAGTGAGGTAGATGTAGTTACTTGGTTTTACTTCACATCTGGAGATAAAATTCTGATCAAAGTAAAGAAACACATCCAATTGTCAGTATCCTGGTCTTAAGAATGAAATCCAGCCAAACACCAAATTTATTTATTTATTTATTTGCAGTATTTATATTCCACCCTTCTTACCCCGAAGGGGACTCAGGACGGATCACATTGTTCACATATAAGGCAAACATTCAGTGCCATATAACATAGAACAGAGACAGAAACAGATGCAGAGGCAGTTTAAACCTTCTCCAGCTTCCAGCTTCCTGTGAGTATGCTTGATTCCGGCCACAGGGGGAGCAGCTGCTTCATCATCCACTACGACGGCAACTTCTTTATTCCAACGGCGGCTGGATGTTTTTTATGGTGTCATAAATCAGCCTCCCCACATATAAGTGGTACCTAAATTTCCTACTTGATAGATGCAACTATCTTTCAGGTTGCTTAGGTCAATAACGAGCAGGGGCTTTATTTTATTTTTAATTGTCAGGTGCTCACCCCAACATGGGCTGGCCTCGAACTCATGACCTCTTGGTCAGAGTGATTTATTGCAGCTGGCTGTTAACCAGCCTGCGCCACAGCCTGAATTGTTCCCAATGACAACGTGAAAGCTGTCATTGGGAACAATTCTACATCAACTTGGTACAGCCGAAAACTCTGTAACACTTTCCTCTCCCATGAATACATAGATAACCTGTGTGCCATCAAGATATTTCTCATTTAGTGCATTTCTGCAGTCAAAAGAACAAAGATGGTATTCTTTAGATAGCTTGGAGATCCAAGAGTATTACCTCTTCTTTGTGCTGTCAGCAGCAGGAATGTAATTGGACTCTGACTGGCTGATTCATCCCCTGCCCCGAGTACTACTCAATAGTCATGGCAAAAGTAGCAACCATTGCAAGAGTGGAAGGTGCTATTTCAAGAATGTAGCTGAAATCTAATACTAAGGAAAATTTGCCAAATTTCGCTTCATTGGCTGACAGTATCATGTCAGCAGAATTAGCAGGATTTACTGTAAAATTAAGCCACTTTTGATGCTGTGAGACTTGCTTCCAAGGGATAGCATTTAGGATTGAGCTACCAAGCTGATTACTCATGCCTCAGTCTAAAATAGCTGTGATTGTGCCAGCCTTGCAATTAATTCTAGCAATACTCAATCTTTGTAGACATGGGAGGAGACAATAATTCTGTTCTGATCATTAGGCAATTATTTCACACCTTGAAGTATGAGATTTGATTACCCTTATTATACTAGCTAGCACAGTTAGATGATATTACACAATGTCACATAATTATCCTGCTGGGTTGAGTGTTTTTTAAAGCAAAAGATCCAACTGCAGCCATTGTCTGCCTGATCTCTCGCAACAATCACTAGGCTCCTCCTGGGCTAATGCTAGGGTTTGTTCTTCCAATAGTCAACTGCAAGTTTCATAAAGGTATGGTACATATTGCTGGAGATGTCACTCTCTAGGTGTGTGATTCTCGGTGCATTTCTTCATGTTTGAATATTGAATTAGTAGGTTTCCAGAACTAGGACAATGAGACTCAACAGTGTTTTGCTTTCATTTAAAAGAAAGGAAGAATGGCCACTGAAGCTGTGGCTCCTGTTGTGAAAGCAGTTCAGAAAACAATTCCCTGTGTTCTTTATATTTCACTTTGTACTGACTACTTGGTGAGCTGAGCGGTGTTAAAACAAACTAGTTGCAGGCCAAGTATTCCTGAGAAAGTGCCCAGATTCTTCTTCAACTGAAATCAAGATCTTATAGGAGAAGAATTCCTCACTTTCTCTTCCAGTCTCCACAAGTTGTTTGGTTACCTATAGCTTCTGATTTTGTACTTAAGAGGACTGGCAAATAGTGCACTGGGGGAAATGAAATAGGAACTCACAACTCTGTTTTTACTCACACTTGGGAAAGATTAAAATCCATGGCTGAGTGAGAAATTCTTGGTGTTGTACTCTCCAAAAAGTTAGTTTTCTGACCTCTGCTACCACCAATTTCTCCCAAGGAAGGATGAGGAAAATCAAAATATGTGGAGAGGGTAGAAAGCCCTGGTGAAGTTGAGAATTATTTTGGGATTTATTTGAGAAATAATTCTGAACCTGTCTACTTTTCCTCCAGATCAATGGTTCTCAACCTGTGGGTCTCCAGGTGTTTTGGCCTACAACTTCCAGAAATCCCAGCCAGTTTACCAGCTGTTAGGATTTCTGGGAGCTGAAAGCTAAAACATCTGGGGACCCACAAGTTGAGAACTATTGCTCCAGATGAACCTGGATCATATTTTAGCAGGCTTTCTAAAGTTAAAGCTGGAGAAGACTCTTGTAATTTTAATGATTATATAGAAGCAGGAATTTTATTATGTGTTGTTTGTAATGCAGCTAAGTAAAGAGCAACGCTTGCTAAAAGTCCTACTTTCACACACCAATACAGAAGCCCCCTCCAGTTTGCAGTCTGGCAAACCTATATTCAAGATAATCCAAGGTGAGTTAGAGAAAGACCACCAAGCTCTAAATTGTAGGGTGCAGATGTGCAATTACATCCATGTCTTGTTGAGCTGGCTCAATGAATAATAGTTCCTCTCACTGATGTGGTAAACTTGTGATTGGGCTCTATCTGCAGTTGAGGGTTCATAGGGTAGAATGCTGCTCCTTTCAAAAACAAAAGTTCTCCTTTACACGATTATATCAGTTTCATACCTTTAATGGACATGGCTATGTCCTAAGAAATCTTGAAAACCTAGGTCAAGAGAATTGGCTAAAGCTCTAGAAGAGAATTCTAAATAATTCACCAAACTACGAATACAGAACTCCTTATGATGGAGCTACAACTGAAATGGTATATGGCTGATATAACAGTGTATTACAGATACATTATAGTCTAATTTGTGCATTGAGTAATCTACCATATGCAAGTAGGGCTGCCCATCTGTACTCTCTCCTTTCCCTTACTATTGGTTTGCTTGTGTGGAGAAGGACAGCCTAGTGACAATACACATTTCTATAGAGAGGGACAAGGTCAATGTATGTACATGTGTATGTGTGTGTGTGTCCATCCACTTGTTTGCATAAGAGAACTTTCAGTCATGAGTTCCCTCACTTGCTGTCTGAAGTGACATCTCTCTGAGAGATTTTTGTAGAATTGTTTCTCAGTGTCTAACAGATTATATGCTTCAGTGTCGGCTCACTACAGCCGCTCCTGAATGAATACACGAGACTCGCTGTGTTGTCACCAGAAACTTTACTGCAGGAAACATCGACACGAAAAAGCCAAGAATGGGAGGCGCCGTCCAGCATTCCTTTATATACCCTTCCCCCTCATTTGAAGATACATTTCCCGCCCAACAAAACCCCTCGAAGTTTCCCCACCAAGTCCAGTAGCCATTTCTTCTCAGGATCCCGGAATGCAGGTGTCTTATCGGTTCACAATGTCAGTGACCCTGAAACTCAGCACCCTATCCAGGCTCTAGTAGCAGGGTTCTGACACTTTAGAATGTCAATTTAGCTTCATAAAGATTTCTACTGTTCACAGGGAGAATATGTCAAGATATATGTCATGGAATAAATCCTTAGGTTTCAAGGGCTGCTGGAGAAAAAGCTCTATCATCATGATACTTAAAATGGAATCTTCACATACAGAAGCAGGGTATCACTGATTAGCATTTATTCTATGAATAAATGTCTGTAAAAGTTTTTTTTAACATAATACCAGTAGCCTCCTGAATTTCAGAGTTCCCTGGTTGTCTGTTTTAAGAGATAGTCTAGCATAATGAATATGGATATGCATCACAATTATTATTTTCAATCGGATATTTATTTATTTATTATTTATTTCTATCATTTCTATCCACCCTTCTCACCCGAAGGGACTCAGGGCGGCTCACAGTCTGGCAAAATTCAATGCCAATATACAATACAAAAAGATAAGCAATTAAAACAATTAGATAATTTAACAAAGTACAATAAATAGATTTAAAACAATACAATATAAAATACTTGAGGTATATGAGGTGGAGTCTTCCTTCAGATCCTCAAAATTCTATTGTAACCATCTTCCTAATTCAAGGGGAAGAAGCTGGAGGCAGCTGAGCCATTAACAAGATGTTAAACAAGGAAAAGACCTCTACATTTTCTTAATTTGCCATAATCTTGTTCCATGCTGCCTTGTAGTCCTCCTCCACATTGGATCCATAAAGCATATGTGTTTTGGGCTGCCTGGCTTCTAGACTATCCATGTAGCCAAAATGTTTATACGTACATCACTAAAGAATCATGCATTCTGATTGTGGGGAAGCTATTACCACAACACTGACAAGTTAACTGGATGGATGGACGGTAGTAGGGAAGACAAACAGGAAGGAGACATCTACTAAGGCAGTGGTTCTTAACCTGTGGGTCCCCAGGTGTTTTGGCCTACAATTCCCAGAAATCCCAGACAGTTTACTGGGAACCCACAGGTTGAGAACCACTGTACTAAGGAAACATAGAGTGATGCACTGATCAATCACAGATGCAGAAGATCATTGGAGCGGAGTTAACTTTTACAATAATGTGTTTGTGTTTCTTTCTGGGTTCACTAAGTGGCCCTTTTTCTGACTAAAATGGTTGAATTGCCTTTCCTGGAAGCCTCCAAGAGCAACAATTAAAATTGTAACCCTAATGTGCCCCCTCCCCAAGTACACACGTGCAATTTGGGTTTTTCTTTAAAAACAAAATCGGACTGTGAGCAATCTGTTCCTGAATGCCTGGGAAGTCAGTCAGAACTAACAGTCAGATGCACCAGCAGTTTCATATAATGTTAGTTATGTCCATATACTATTCTAGCCATTACCCTGACATTTAAACAAATCATAAATTTTTTCTTTCTTTTTTGTGAAAGAATTTACTTGACAAGTAAATCCTTCAAAAAGCAAATGTGGAATGTTGTGGAATGTAACCTTCTAGGAAAAATGTTCCCCACAGTACAGAATAAATCATAAAATTAATTGTACAGTGCAGAAATCTTTAATATTGTCACACCAGAAAGCTCCTGTCTCCCAGCATATGTTCATATAGATTTGACAAGAAATATTATTTATAGAATGTCCAAGTCTGTCAGCTCCAGAAGTGTGTTATAGTGTTTTGTTTAGAACATGGATGGCATAAACATAGCCTTCAAAACAGTTGAAATCCTTCTTGTTTAATTTAATTGTTGAACTACATGATGTTTTAGAAATAAAATCTGAAATTAGAGCTGTGTTTTATGAAACATAAACCCTCACCTTCATAGATATAGGACTGTTCTGTTTTAGCAATAATAAATGAATTATGCTACAAAGATGAAAACTTTCTCTTTTTTAAAAACGGGTTTTAAAGGGAATAGAAAAAAAAGTTTTATTAAAAAGGTCAAGGGTGTGTAAATAGAGAAGGATTTATGTCTCTTTCTTTAGAGCAAATGAAAGCTATTTATTGGAGGCTGGTGACTCCAATATTCGTGAGAATGTCAATTTGTTCCAGGTTTTAGTCTGAATTTTTAAAAAGCTGAATCTATTTTAGGAAGAAGATGCAGCACCTTGACTAAAAGCTAGATTAAAACACGGAGTAGAACCTGTTGATCTCCTAATACTAGACCCACTGTTCTCCATTGACTAAAACTACAGAACATCTAAGCACAATAAATGGCTGTCTTGGCTTGGTGGGGTGGTATGGCTCTTAAAGATGTAGTCAAAAATAACTTTCCCAAGCTATGAAAATGGGTCTAATCTAGTTACTAGTGACATGACAAAACAAAGTATTTTACAAAATGTCTGCAACTGTGTCTAGACTCTTTTCCATTAAAGAAGTAATCTCCTTGGTGAATTTCCAAAGGAATAGAGCAATGGTTTTGAACCTGGGGTCCGCAGATGTTTTGGCTTTCAGCTCCCAGAAATCCTAACAGCTGGTAAACTGGCTGTAAGCCAAAAAATATCGGGGAACCCCAAGTTGAGAACCACTGGAATAGAGACTATTTTTGATCAGTTCTGAAAACTTCCTGCTGTCATTTTGTCATCACAACCCAATGGTTTTCTTTACAATTAGACACTGTTTTCTCTTTTTTGCCCTGTACAAAATAACAATAAGACCCTCTGTTCTATAAAGCTGGTGGCATCATCTGCATCTTCATATATCTCACTGACCATGGTGAGAGTGACAAGAATCTAGCAGATTGAAGAAGATCCCATAAGACTGAGACCTCACTCCATAAGGAAAATGCATTACAGCCATTCAGGGGAGGTTAACCTTCTAGGCACTTCCTTTGGAACCCGTTGAGACCCTTTAAGAAACCTGGAACAGACAATTTGCATCCCACCTGGCTATTCTAAAGACATGGATTTTCTGTTTTTAATTTTCCCTGCCCATCCCCTTTTCTTTCTATGTGTTATCCTTTGAATTGCAAGCCTGAAATCTAACTGTCATTGATCTCAAAGCTGTTCCTGGAGCCTTTCCTGTTGAAAAGTGAAGTACAATGGTTTTAGTGAGTCAGTTAATCAATAACACTACATAACACATTTTTGTTCCTGTGTTATAAATTTCATTTCCTAATTGGCTCTTTCATAAAAACATGGAAAAGTTTATTAAACTGCAAAAACTTTGTTGTGGTCTGCACATTGAAAGGTTAAAATTTGCATATTTTCATTAAGGAAAATTTCAAAGTGACTCAATTGAAGGAAATAATAGTATTACCTTCAGTCACAAAAATGAAGTTTCTGGAGTATAACAACTACAGTAGAGTCTCACTTATCCAACATAAACGGGCCAGCAGAACGTTGGATAAGCGAATATGTTGGATAATAAGGAGGGATGAAGGAAAAGCCTATTAAAAATCAAATTAGATTATGATTTTACAAATTAAGCACCAAAGCATCATGCTATACAACAAATTTGAAAGAAAAAGTAGTTCAATATGCAGTAATGTTATGTTGTAATTACGGTATTTACGAATTTAGCACCAAAATATCACGATACATTGAAAATATTGACTACAAAAATGCGCTGGATAATCCAGAACGTTGGATAAGCGAGTGTTGGATAAGTGAGACTCTACTGTACTTCCAAGTAAGTACTGCACAATTATATAGGAAATAGCACTTTCAAACCAGAAACACATTTGTTTTCAAATTTTTCTACATAGTGTAATAGGTGAACTTTTCATCTGATCTTTACATTTCTACATTAGTGACCTCATAAGAAAGCCCAGGCAAAGTGTCTCGCTTCACTGGGCTTCTGTGAAGAAAGAGAGAGCATTAGGGCAATTCTGTTGCCCTGCATGCAACTCCCTCTCCACAACACTTTCCCTATCACATAGGGAAAGAATCATCCTTCTGGGGAGGCCCCGTGCTGGCTTCAATGGAGCCAGCACAACACAGGAAGCCCCTCATGTTGCGTTGAAAGCATCTGGCAATGCTTTCACACTGGTTGGAGGTGGGGCCTACACCAGAAGTCACACAACATCTTATGATGTCCTGCAGAGGCCTTGGTCCTCCAGACGGGTGAAACCATCCTAGGACATTGATTTCACCTTGTTTGATAAGGCAAAGGACACTACTATTTACAACAATTCCACTCTTCACAGTTGAGAGAGTGATTGTTGCTAGCTTGGGAGCAACCATTGAGAACTGCTCAGAAAGGACTGGTGAAACTTTAGGGTTTGATGCAATGCAGTGCACATGCAGTTGGAAAGGCCTTCAAAATAGCCCCAAATGTATATGGGGGGGGGGGGGGGGGGTAATAATTTTAGGGCATTGAGAAGAGCAAAAATGGTAGGTGTGGCTTCCCAATTCCTAGAAGTCATCCACCCCTTTTGTAATGGATGGGACAATTTCAAATTGAGTTTCCTCCTTTTAACCTTTCTAATGCATATTGCTTCCCCCTCAACTTTGTATGCTGGTAGGTTGTTGCTGAAAGTGACAAAAACTGTCAGTGATTATAGCCAGTAATTATGCTGATGTCAGAAGATGATCCATCATGGTAGATTTTGTATCTGGTGCAGATAATTAATCATAAGGTCACAGTGCAGCTGCAACAATTTGGCAGCAAAGAAGTACATGTTCCTGAGGACAAGACCAAGCTGGAGCAAAAGATATAATGAGGTTATTTCTGACAGTTCTATTTCAGATCCTTTCTAGGTATGACATTCTTCTCAAAGGCTTTGAAATTATGGAAAAATTAGTCCTAACAAGAATAGGTTCTGTGCTCTGAGCCTGAAAGAATTGTGTCAACTTTTCTTTCAATTCTTTTCATTTACGCATACACAGATACCATAGACTAACAGAAATACATGTCAGTGTTTGCAGCACTGCAATATACTTGTATTTTTAAAACAAATCAGTGGTTGAGGAAGGCAAGAGCTAGCCTGATTGTAAGATTTTGCTCAGAAAAGGCAATTCTGCTATTTGTAGCCAGCAAGAAACAATCCAAAGTGATCTCAGTGTTCAGTCATAGGCAATCTCACCAAGGTCAAATACAATTGGCATTTTTCTGCAACACTGGTTGCACAGTTGAACACTAAAGGAGACATGTGCCAACACCATCAAAGAGGACTTTGGTTCTGTTAGAGTTGGCATTTCTAGGAGCATGCATTCTTGGGGTATAGCTACTTACCGACACAGTCAATGTCCTTGTTTGCTGAGATGTTGAATTTGGAATTGATATTGCTAAATTTCAAGGACAAGGAATGGGGTTCAACTTTATGGATAGACTGCATCAGCTATTTCTTTTGTCTTTTCTCCATAAAGAAGCAACTTGTGGATTGATGCTTTCACATAGCAAATATATTTTGCTATCAATATATTTTGCTGCCAAGATGGCACTCCCTCCATTTTTCTGTACAGAAGGACATTGGACTGGCAGGTGAACCTTCTTTCCATACTGGCAACAGAAATTCCTATTCCAGCATTTGAGGGCAACAGAAGATTCAAGGCAGACAGGACACTTAGCTCTGTTGTCCAACAACTGGTCACCACTTTCCGGAATCTACACCTTTTAGATCAATGATTCTCAACTTGTGGGTTAGAAATCCCAGCTGTTAGGATTTCTGGAAGTTGAAGGCCAAAACATCTGGGGATCCACAGGTTGAGAACCATTGTTTTAGATCTAAAACTCCCAGTCACCAGTCTTGCTGGGGAATTTGGCAAACTTTGAAATAACTCTGGAAAGTTTAAGGAAAGAGGAAGAATGTTTACAAGCTGTGTGTGGAAGCGATTGCATATAGAATAAAAACCACTTTTACATTTGAAAGAGTTCTATACAGTGTTCCTTCACTTATCACAGGGGTTGTGTTCCAGGACCACCCAAAATAAGTGAAAATCCATGAAGTAGGGACACTACATTTATTTTAATATTTATACCTTATATTTAGTAGTTAGGCGGCCTTTCTCTCCTTTACAAGCCCGTTTTGCACTGTAGTTGTTTTAGTTTAATGAGGCAGGCAGCAATTTGGCAGAGAAGGCTGTAAACCTGCAACTCCCAGGCCAGTGAAGCCTTCCCGGAAGTGGGGGCGGGGCAAGAGCACATGTGCGAAAGGCAGGCACCGCCGTGGCCTAGTCCTCCATGAGTTGCTTTATGTTGTTTAATTGGTTAATTTGATAGATAGGTACCACTTTTGATTGGATAGCATTAAGGTCCAAGGCATTCTGAGAATGCCTTGGACCACAAAAAACCCCGCAAAACAGTGAGGGAGTGAAAAGTGAACCACAAAGTAGTGAGAGAACACTGTAGTTGCTAAATAGTAAAAGTCACTTGTCAGATACTAGCGCATAATCTTCAAAAACCTTAATTAGAGATCATCTAATGTTTCAAAGAGCCTAGGAAAACTTCAAAGTAGCATTAGGGACAGTTGGAGCAGGTAGTACTTTTAATAAAAATAAAATTTTATTTCCAAACAGCGAGGAAGTTCTACAAATTAGCTTCAAAATGTCTTCTCTCCCTCTTGACTTTTTTAAAAAATTCACACTGTTTTGTAATATCTGTATCTTTTAGTCTGCTTTTGAAATTGTCTTGACTCTTTGTGGAGCTGCAGGAGTAAAAGAGGGCACTTCTTGAAGGGTACTTGTCTGCCCTTCATCTAGTCATGGTGAAAAGGGTTATTACGAGACTTGTTGCTGAACCTGAACTGCTATGATGATGGGCAATGAAACAGCAAGCTGGCAGCTGCATTAAGAAAGTAAAAGACCCTGACCTGCTGAATCTGAATTAATTGGAATTGGTCTATTGTAGTCCATCAGACATAGTGACATTAATTAAGTCTGGAGGTTAAAAATGCAAGAATCAGCACAAAGCCCTGTTTGTAAATTATAGATAACATCCAGAGCACAAAATCTATTCTGAAGCTGATAAACAGCTGTTCTCCCATTTTAGGATGAAATTCATAATGCAGGAAGCAATGGAGAAAAGAAGGGAAGACTGACACATCAAGCTACTACCAGAGCATGTAGTTGCATCAAAGTAGGCGAAGTCTAAGCCAGATGATGAACACAAAGATCATAAACATTCATATGATAATATCCCACAGTGCCAGAGCAAAGCATTATTGTTTAATAGCATACAGCCTATTTAAAAGATGAAGGAGTCTCTTTCTCAGAACATTTCTTTGGATTTGCTGAATTGCCAGACCACCCTCTTGCGTTAATAGAGATCAAAGTCTGAATTCTCTGGAAAACTTAAAAGAAGAGCTAAAGTTTCCTGGAATATTTCTACATAACTTTCAGATATGAAAGAGATAAGAAGCTGTACAAAGAAAAGCAATTCTGTGGTGTATTTATATACCACCTTTTACTGTGCGAAATTATTTGCAATCTAATCTAAATTAGACCAGACATGAAGGATTGTCTACATAACAACCTATCTTGCAAGGTTATTTTAATTTTCCAGGTATGCACTGCTTTATTCCACTTTCTCACAGGGCCTCATTAAATGGACAATATTGTCTGGCCTATGCTGCTTTCACCCCTCTTCAGGCACAAAGCCAATCGGCTTCCTTTCCATGATGTTGATCTACTTCCGGTGGGGCTCCGTGCTTGAAGGGGGGGGGGATCGGTGTTGGATGGGGTAAGTGGCAAGGCGGGGTGTGGGGCGATGGGTTCCCCACACCAAGCCTTGCCATATTTGCCATGATCCATGGTGAACCCAATAGTTAATGTGATGAGGTCCACAGTCTCAGCAGCATGCCACCAAATTTTATCAAATCTTTTCAAAGACAGCATGCTATATTAGTGAAATGGTATACATTTACCAGTGTTTAGAAATTTGTGCTGCAGCTAATGGAACTTACTTTAGATGTATATGCAAGGATTGTATCATAGAGTTTTTTCTATATATTTCACAAGTTTATCCGGTTGTTTTCAGAAGAAACAAAACAGTACAGCAAACTACATATTATTCATCCCCACTTGTCAGGACAAAATAACCATATATTAACATTCTTATTTGGTTTCATTTAATTACACAGCCCAACAAAAAAAATCATAATGTCTTGATTTTTAGGCCTGTTCCTGTGGTTATTTGGGGCATTAAATTATAATAAATAATAATAAATAATAATAAATAAATAATAAGAACTGTATTTATATTCCACCCTAACTCCCCGAGGGGACTCAGGGCGGATTCCAACAAAAATAAAGGCAAACATTCATTGACAAGACCATACATTCAAATACCAATACAAATACAGAAACAACTCAACTAAGTCCCAAAATGAACCAACATCTACATTCAAATTAAAACATACAGCCTCAAATTAAATAGTAACATAGCCTATCAAGTAACTTAACTCAAAATAAACACATCAACATAGAGAACAATTTACAGAAACACCAAAGGTTCATTTGATATAAAATTAATAGAGTAATTATGTAGCCGATGATACCAACAAGCCAACAGCGTCTGCAAGCCAGAGTAACAGTAGTATTTCATATCTCTCCATTTGCTAATGTGCAGAAATGGGTTTTTATAGTCTTTTGGAGGAAAGAAGGGAGGGAGCCATTTTTATTTCTTTAGGGAGGGAGTTCGAAAGGTGGGAGGGCCATAACAGAGAAATCCCTTTCTCTCGTTCCCACCAGTCGTACTTGAGACGGGGGGGGGGGGGGTGGGGGTGGAACCAAGAGCAGGACCTCCTCTGCGGACTGCAGTGTCTGAGTTGGGCTATACGAGGAGATGCGGTTTGTCAAATAGCCTGGGCTCAAACTGTTTAGAGCATGTCTAACATTTGAGGCATCAAAATATGTGTTGGCCAATGTTATCACCTACAACACACCATCACTAAATTGTTGTACACAGTGCTTTACAGAGTACCCAAAACAAATCTAAGCAGTTTCTTAAAATCATAGAGTTGGAAGAGACTCCAAGGATCATACAGTTCAACCCCCCAAGTATGAAAGAACACACTGACTCCTTGTTCCCAATGTGTTTACAATGTAAAAGAAGGAGTTGGGAACAACTGCAGAAAGGACAGACAAGGGAGGAAAATGTTGTCAAACATATGCTAACTCATCAGACGAGGGGAATTTAGTGTCTTAGGACACTTTCACTCCATCTAATGGATGGAGCCTCATGCTGGCCATCACATAACATCATGTGACTTCCATAGAGGCCCCACCCCCAACCAGGGTAAAAGCATCTCCAGAAACTTTCCCTACAACACAGGTGGCTTCCAGTGTTGTGCTAGCTCCAATGGAAGCCGCATGGGGTGATGCCAGGAGGGCGATGCTTCCCTCATGTGATGAGGAAAGCATTGCTGAGAGGGAGTTGCCTGCAGGGCAACAGATTCACCCCTCTGCCCCTCTCCTTTCTCTGTGACGTCAGGCCAAGCTAGACACTTTGCTTGGTGTTTGTGATGAAGCCCATCCCTCTATACGAGGCAGCAATAGATTTGACCATCCACAGCTTGAAATATTTTTTAAATGCCAAAGCCAAATCTTGATTTTACCATTTTATATAAAAGGCACCATTTTACTACACCATTGCATATAATGGGACTTGAGAATCTACGTATTTTAGTAATCATGCAGGGTGACGGTGAGAAGAAGATGAACTAGAACAAAACCTCAGCAGATACTAAGAGCCCTGTTTTGTTTCAGTTGATAATAAGGATTAATGTGTATTGCTAATGAGATGCAGAATGTTGAGGAAAAAATGAACATACATACCTAGACATTATGTACTTTACATTTGAATTACAGGCTGATTTAAGTAAAAACCCATTAAAACCTCATCTTCCAATAATGCCAAGGAATGCTGTGCATAAACCATGCATCTCTTCTGATAAACACAACTCTTTCATTTAAAATGAGACAGCCCAAAAGGCAAAATGTGTGAGGCTATTTATAATTTTAAGTAGTCTCTAAGTACTGAAGTGTGTACCTTGTGACCCAGAAGTTAGTTTAATTAGCCTCAGCTTAGAGGTTCATTTTAAACTAAAATTATGCCATGGTCTGATGCTTTTAAATTAAACTTTAACTACTTATCCAAGGAAGTGTGTTTTATTTTTTGCAATGACTCTGAAATCAAATAATTAATGGAAGACTCCCTGGGACCACAATGAAGTGGGATGGGTGCAGGAGGAACAAAGAGACAAGTATCATCCTGGAGAGTATAATCACAGCTCTCTGTGTGTTCTTATGGAAACTTCATTAACTGAGTGCAAATGAGATCATTATTTCCATGCTTGTATCAGATTTTCCAGTGCTATTCTGTAGCAAAAGGTATATTATCTTGCCTCAATTCACTTTGTGATTTGTGAAAGCTGCCAGTAAATATTTAGCCATTGTATGGACATGGTGAAAGAGCAAGAAAGAAAATATGCAGCTGCTCTCCTAAATTTAAAGAGACATCCGTAATCTTGTACATTTTTCCCCATCTAACCTAAATCACTCAGCAGTAAAAGTTAGTGAAGCCAATTGTACATTGAGCGCAGGCATCTCAAATGAACCAAGAATTGATTGCTTTCTGTTGGCTAAGTTCCCTGCCCTGAAATCCTTTGAAAACATGGAATATGAGCTCATGTCTCCATCATAGCTCCTTCACTGTTCACTTTGTCCCTTCCTCCTTTGCAATGGGCAAAAAAGTTGTTCACTGCTAGATTTCAAGGTCTTTCCTAGATATTAAGACCTAAAGCAAGGATTAGCAAACTGCATCTAGGTGTTGCTGAATCTGCAACCCCAAGAACTTCTCACCTTTGGAGATGCTGGTTGGATGTGACATTTTAGCAACATTTGGAGGGCTGCACTTCTAAAGTATGCAAGGGTTGCAGTTACAAATTGATAACTTAATGCAGGCATGAGCAAACTAAGACCCAGGGGCCAGTTGCTACCTCCTGGGTGCTTATCTCAGGCCTGGGAAGAATGCCTCGAACAAGGCATGCAGTGGTTGAGAGCCCTCCAGAGAACTCTCAGCTACCATGTGTCTTGCCCTCGTCCTTATACCAGGAGGATGGATTAAGGAAGGCTGTGGTGGCTGAGAGCACTCCAGAGCACTCTCAGTAACTGCCTGTCTCACCCTCCTCCCAGCATAATGCCAAAAGTACAGCCGGATGATCAGGTGGAGGAGGATGGAGAGGAGGATTGGGGGGGAGGATCGAGATATTCACCGTGTGTCCCACCCTCCAGCAAAAGGATGGGGTGAGCAGCTGGGAGGCCAACCTGAGGATGATCTGGCCCTGCCTTGCTCCCTCCTGGTTCCACCCTCTCCTAGGCCCTCCCTACCCAGTGTTTGCCTGGCCTCCCTCCCTCCTGCCCCAAGGCAAAAATGTTTGTCCATGGCTAATTTAATGTCTTAACAGACAGTAGTTTTATATTTCACCGCCTTGATTTGTATAGTTCAACTAGGCTTTTCCTAATCTATGAGTGATGATACAAGTATTCGATTTAACCTTGGGAACCAGGGCCAGAGATTGTGTGATGTCTAGGGCTCTTCAGGTCTCTCATAGAGTTTTTATAAGTAAATGTTAAGTTGGCAGTAAATAAAAACAACAAAACCATATGTAAAGGAACAGAGAGAAAAATTGTAAACACTTTGTAAAATGCCTGGGTTTTTTGAAAAAAATATTTTTTATGTAGTGATAAAAATAATAAGATTATATTTTAAGATGCTTCAAATCCTGCCAAGCCACCTTGAAATTTAAAAGTCAGTAACAAGAGTAAGAAAACAAAATGGACAATATATCTTGATTCAATCATAAAACAAGACCAATCTGTCATTTGGTCCAAAATTAAGAAAAGAACAGGTTATTCCAAAAGTGTACATGTCACTTCGTAACTTTCTAATATTCTCTCCCTTCTGCTGTCTATTGGTACTAAAGCGGGCTATTGTAGAGTAGAGCACTAAAGTGGGCTTTTAGGCAGTGAATTTGCAACCAGAGTTTCTATATTTACATGCTTGATGTTTCTGTGGTTTCTGTTCTGTTCCTGTTTCTATGTGAAGTATAACACAATCAAAACACCTATGGACCTTTTCCCTCAGGTCATCCCTGAATCAAAAGCTTCCTGTTGACACTAGCATGTCAACAGATGTGGAGGAACCTAGATAGAACCAACCACCCACCCATTCTGCATTTGCTTCTTACAGGAATGAAATATATTGAAATTTTAAACCCAGTAAAAACATTGTGAACAAAGGTCATTCAGTAAAGACCTGAATTTCAGGGGGAAAAGGCTATACAAAGCATACCAAAATAGTTCTGGCCTTCAAAATCTTACAGAAGACATATATTGGATGTAATTAAGTAAGTGTGTGTGTGATTTTCAAATAAATTATAAACTACATTAATACATGCTGTTTTATGTTGTGCTATGCATACAGTTAGGAAGTGCTAGACAGGCATCAGACATTTCTCTGATAGACTTCTTGAGCTTTTAATCCTGCAGATTCTCCTTCAGGCTGTAGAAACTATTTCATGGAGTGGGGGAACTAAGATAACCGTTTTTCTCTCTGCTAAACCAATTGCCAAAACACCAGAAAATATAACATTTCTTTCCTTTCCTCAAGGCTGTATGAACTTGAGGACAACACTGATCTGTGATGTTCACAGTTTCATAAATATTAAAAGTCCTCAATTTCCTCTCTTTCTATCTCATCTGTATGTTTTCAAACCTGTAAACAGAGCCATGAGCACACTCAGCATGAGTTCTTACTCAAATGCATCCCTTAGCTTGGAGCTGCAAAGAAAGACACAGAGAGAAGGGAGAGATAAAGAAACAATGCTGATAATCAAACTTGGGATTATATTTTGGGGAAGATGTAACTTGGTTCTCTCAGAAGATGAACACATGGCTTGCTTGGACATCCATTTTGGATATGAATGTATATATTTTCAGAAAAGGGGACTGAACACACACACACACACACATATACTCTACTCTGCCTTCTTTCGTGTCATCAGAATTTGTGCACAGGACATATATATTTGAATGTGCATAGCACCTGCTTGTGCAACCTGATAGGGAAGAATTTTGTTTGATTCACATCTTTATGCAAACCAATTTAATCCATGCATCCTGAATTTATAGTGAAGTTAAAACATCATTATCCTTTGAATTGCACAGTTCTGTTAATTTTACTATGCAGTTTTGGAATCAAAATTTTGCATGCTAAAAAGTCATCCATGCTGAATGTAAATTGCATACAATACTATATGCTAGGGTTGTGCATGGGTTCATTTTGGATGTTTGCTTTTGGCTTGTTCATATGCCCATAACAGCAAGGGATTTGCTGCCATGTTTTTTAAACTGAAACAGATCACGTCGCCATCAGTCGCAGCTACCTCTGTTCTTCTATTCGGGATCACGTGGCGCATGGAGAGGTTTCTGCATGCTCACACAGGGTTTCCCTGTGAGCCCTGTCTGTTGGGCCAATCAGAACAGAAGAAAGCTGTGATGTGTCTTACGCAAGCTGTGTCTATTTAATGGGATGAGCGCCTCCATTGCTCAGTTGCCCAATTTTAGTTTTGGATTTTCCTGGATTTTCCTAGATTATTTTCTTGATTTTTATTTAGGGACTGGGAGTTGGAAAGTATAGGTGGGGGAGGGGGTGCACAGCATTAGAGGACTTGTGGGTGGGTGTGAGCCGCTCTGAGTCCCCTCGGGGAGAAGGGCGGGGTATAAATGCATGTAATAAATGGGTGTGCTTTTCTTTTAGGGTGACTCTGAGCTTTGAGTCACCCTTTAGCCTAAAGCCTTTAGCTTCTCTTCTCTCTCCTCCCTCCTCTCTTTCAGAAAGTACTTTTAAAAGATTATTGTTATTAATAAGAATTGCATCAAACAGCAAAGCCTCATTCTCAGAAAATCCTACCTACCTAAACCTACCACCAATACCTAATAATTACTTTCCTTTGCAATCTCATCACAAGTTCTCTCTGTTATTTTATTATATTTCTCTCTGTGCTCTCTGCCTTCTTTATTTCATTTGATATTTGGCTGCATCCAGCCACAGTCAACCACCCCAGTCCCCATATTCTCCAGTTACCAGCTGCCTGTATGCCTGACCCTTTTTTTTGTGTGTGTCAGAAGCGACTTGAGGTCATTCTTCTCCCCTTCTCCCTGAGCACCCCCATTGCCCTTTTTGGAGGCTGCTACCATCTTGCCTTTCTGAATCAGTGAAGTTGATAACCTGCTCTGAACTGCTAAAACTTAAAATAATATAATATGCTCCAAAACATTGGGTTTTTTTCCAAACATGGCAAGATTTCCCACAATATACTTTGATTTTTTTTCCAGCGGATTATACAGGAGTGTTTTTCCAACAAGGGCTGCTTGCTTGCTTGTGGATGATGGGCTGCTGGCCTCTTCCTGTATGTTGTGAAAACAAAATGCGAAAGCTTTGGAAGAAATTGCTGTTGTTTTTTAATTAGTAAAGAAAGTGTAATAGTGGGCTATGTGATGTGGAAGTGCATCTTTGACATTTGGCAGAAAGGAATGGTGCCCTGCTGCTGCTCCTGGAGTTGTTACAGGGTGGGGCCAGTGGGGATACCTTTTTGGGAATTTTTAAAGGAGAAATTCCTAAAAATCAGGGGATGACCCAAACATTATGAAACTTGATGGGCTAACAGTGGTAGATGTATCCTCCAAGTGTTGCCATTTTCATCCCAATGACCTTAAAAATGATGGTAGGGGAGCCCATGAAGCCCACCTATTGCTGCCAATGGGCCGGATCTTGTCACATTTTTCTGCTGCGGAGCAAAAACAGCTTTTCAGATGTCCACCTGTAAACCTTATGATATGCATTTCTGGAATCTGTACATATTTCAATGAGATTGCTTACAAAAATAGACATACTTCTTCATAAATCACCAAAAATATATTATAAATATCTCTTACATGTGCTGTAACCTATTTCTATTTAGGTTATAGTAATTCTCTCCTAAATTTGTCTACACATATCATTCAGCTCAAATATAAAGGAAATATGTGTCCTCTTTTGTTTTGTTTTTTTCTTTTGATGATGCATTGCATCTTTTTTTGGAGGGGAGGTGCAATATAGATTTACTTTTCCAGCTTAGAAAAAGATCTGCTGCAGAGATCCCTAGAGAGAGCAATGCTGAGATATTTAGCTCAAATAGTATTGCATGTATTTCCTGGAAATGAGAGGAACAAATATGCTTTTGTCTTGTGAGTTGTCTTTGAAACCATTTGCATTCTGTTCGTGTATTTATTAATAAAGCAAATCTCATAAAAAATTGATTTTGCGAGATACCTAGAGAAAGCAATATTCAGTCAAAAAATATTTGATCTATGTCTGTTTTTAGGGGTTGGAGGAGCAATCTTGCATCTGTCTTGCAAGCTGTCTTTGAGTCCACTTGCACTCTGTTAATATGTTTGTAAATAAAGCAAGTATGAACAAAAAGTTACATTACTTCTCTAGTTCATACCCATTAAAAATGAAATCAAGTAGCATTATGTCCTGAAGTTGCTTCAGAGAAGGTAAAATCTATTATCTTATGACATGGAAAGGAATAGAATGGTTAATTTTTTGCTTGAAGGCTTGGATTTTTATTGTACTAATTATTATAGCTTAAATTCAAAATGTCCTTTTTGGGTACCGAAGGCACTAGGTATATCCATTCCAATTTCTCATTTTAGGAAATACAAAGCCAAAGCCCCTGGGTAGGCAAAGCTGGTTATGTGAATCTTTGGATATGACATTTTTTCTGTATATATACCTCCAGGGACAGCTTGGCATTTTGAAGTAGGTTTTACTCGTGAGCAAAAACTTCTATAAATCTGTTCACATGGGTTTGGAGGCACATGGGTTAGGTTGTGCCTTGGTCTTTGACAGTGTGGCATATAACATATCTTGCAACATTTCACAGATAAAAACAAGGACACATGTGGTCAATCATCATCAGATTGTGATCAAAGTCACCAAAGGTATCAACAAGGTAGAAGACATAAGCTATGAGAGACTGCAGAAGTTTACTTTTGCCTGAGTCTACAGGGACATCAAGAACATAGGGGTCAAAATGTAATATCTTTCATGAGAAAGGTTGCAGTCTTATTAAAATGTTACTAGGGGTAATAGCTAATAGCATGTTCTAGAGAACAGTTGAAATGCATGGCATGATGATTTCACAATTGGAAAGAAGCTATTAGCTGGTCTATGTTCTTCCTAAATACTAAATTGAATATATTGATTTCAGTTCACTTAGCCTTGTATTTCTCTGTAGAATTATCATGCTTTCGGCATTCATTCCACAATGGTGAACACATTTCATTCTTACTGGAGAGCCCATAGGATTTTTTTTTGACATCTCATTCAGTGTATAGAAAAGAGACAGCCCTTCCAACCTTTACATCAGTTATAATAATAGAAACCCACCACTCTATAAGGGACAACATTCTAAGCCTCAAGTAAGGGATATCTTTAAACTGCCCAAGACTATGTTATTTTAATACCACTGTCTTGGGCAGTTTAAATGATATTTTTTAAGATTTTTCAGAATGATATTTTCAGAAAGTAAGCTAAAGGGTTACAGTATAAATTAAGAAACCATGGAGAAATGACAGCAATATGCTTTAAGTCCATTCTTTAATCTTTCCTCAACCTTTACTTGTAAGCTAAAGAAAATCCTGCTGTGGGGAAAAAAGCCCTCTAAGCATTACGGTACTGCTAAAACCCAGCCTGTTTCAGACTTTCCACTTTGAAAAAATAAGGTTGTATTTGGAGATACTGCCTAGAGAGGTTGAGCCTTGCCTCAGATTTGTGCTTTGATTTTAGAAAAAGATAATCTCATGTTATATTGTACAAACCAAGTGAGTCTCCTCAAACTAACATACTGCTTCCCCCTCTCCCCCGTCCTCTTCAGCCAAAAGAAGAATATTTGTGCAAGAGTGCTATTCTACTGTCACAATTAAACTAGCTAGTCATACTATAATGTCACATGTACCGAGAATGACTTCACTGATTCTGTTTTTAGAGAATTTGATATAAATGGAAATAGGTGTTATCTGTCTGCAAATAGGGTTGTGATCCTGTACTCCTTTGAAGGTAATATGCTATAGAAACAGTATTATTGTAAGATGACATAAGAAACATAAGGACCAGACTGTGGCAAAGCTGGTTAGTAGCCAGCTGCAATAAATAATTACTGACTGAGAGGTCATGAGTTCGAAGCCATCTCGGGTCAGCGTGAGCTCCCGACCATTAAGTAGTCTAACATGCTGTTGGCCTATGCAGCCCGAAAGACAGTTGCATCTGTTGAGTAGGAAATTTAGATACCACTTTATGCATGGAGGCTAATTTAACTAATTTACGACACCATAAAAACCTTCCAGCAGCGTACGGACAAATGAGGAAGTACTCCATCAAGGACTCAGTGTTATAAGTGGATGGTGAAGCAGCAGCTCCCCCTGTAGCCGGAATCGAGCATACCCTCATGAAGCCGGAAGCTTGGAATGTTAAATTGCTCTGTGTTTGTCAATATATGTCGTATGTCTAATGGCATTGAATATTTGCCATGTATATGTACATTGTGATCTGCCCTGAGTCCTCTTTGGGGTGAGAAGGGCAGAATATAAATACTGTAGATAAACAAACAAACAAACATTTTGGAGTAACAGGATCAAAATAGGTTAGCCAAGAGGCTCCACTGTCCTATTTACATTTAACTAGACCACATTTCAAAACACAGCTTTATAGCCTAACAGCACATCAACCACAAGTGTTCAAGATAAGCTTGAATGCTTGTCACAAGCTGCACCATGATTGAGAGACTACAGCAGCTGTAATTTCCAGGCATCCCAATCTGCAGCACCTTGAAAACCCTTCATATGGAGCACTGACAGGTTGAAAAGAGGATGCTTGGTTACATTTGGTTATTAATTACTGTAATGTGAATTGTAGCCATTCACAAGAAATTAGAAGACTTGGACTTGGAAGGGCAACTGTGAGCAGACCTTGAAGTCTAAAGAAATATAATTGAATTGTCCATGTCATTATATCTCCAATTTCTATGTATAATTGTGTAATATGAACTGTGAAAAAGCTAATAAAAAGAACAACAATGCATTTGAAATGTGGTACTGTGAAAGCATTCTACAGCTACCACGGACTGCTAAAAAGACAAACTATTGGATACTAGGGCAAATCAAGCCTGAGCTCTCCCTAGAAGCCAAGATGACTAAACTGAGACTGCCACACTTTGGCTGTATCAGAAAAGACAATAATGCTTGGTAAGGCAGAAGGCAGTAGGAAATTAAGAAGGCCGCATTATGGATGGATAGACTCAGCCAAAGAAGCCATGTCCCTCAGTCTGCAATACTCTCTCAATCATAGGGTTGTCATAAGTAAACCTTGATAGCAGTTAACAACAATGAATGGTTTAAAAAAAAACTACTGAGAGAAGTTGCTTTTGCATACATCCAAGTTTTACTCCCAACTG
Source organism: Anolis carolinensis (assembly GCF_035594765.1). Classification (NCBI taxonomy): domain Eukaryota; kingdom Metazoa; phylum Chordata; class Lepidosauria; order Squamata; family Anolidae; genus Anolis; species Anolis carolinensis. The sequence goes on from NC_085845.1 coordinate 59,869,760, forward strand.
TAATGCTTCCATTAAATAAATGGGGATTTGGTCCATTCATACTGGAAACTAGCAGTTGGATGTAATCCTTTATCTGATCCAGAAGAGATTTTCTTATACATACACACATATATATTCTGGAGTATTTTGGTCAATTACTGCTGAAAACAGAACTTTAGGCTAGACAGAATAATTGAATCAAAGAGTTGGAAGATCACAAGGTTCAAGGCTGATGTGTGATGTGGGTTACAAATAAAAATACAATACACTCCTCTATGTCCACAGGTGATGAAATGATGTAGTATGGCATGCTATGCTATATTATACTGTATGATGAAGTGGTGTGTCACATAGATCACAACAAGCTTCCCATGTCGGAGAAGATAACTGGGCATACATATTTATGCATACAAACCTTACACAGCAATTCTTCACACTTTATTCTTTAAACAATTCATATAAATAGAATTAAGGTTCACCGTGTTTGCTGCAGTGTCCAATGAAAATGGCTAGATTGGTTTTCACCCAGTTGGGAGGATGTGTTTGGGATGGTTTGATTTAAAATATATCAGGTATGTGGTGTGGGATAGATCCTAATTATTTTATCAATTTTCCATCAAATTTGGATAATATGTCTGGGGTTATTGGGCTTAAAATTTGGTTATCTGGTATACAAATATACAGTTTGGATAGGACATTCTAATTATATATTTTTTGGCATTCACCAAATGTAGATAGTGTATTTGGGGTGGTCTGGCAAATACTCAAAATTCACATTGCATGGTGCTTGGAAGCATTCTTTCTCTCAAGGATACTCTCTCAAGTGTAAATGAAATTAATGCTTAACATGAGGAACATTTAAGCACCCAGAGCTAAGCATTCATCCTCCAGAACAATTGAAACTGAATAGTCATTAATGATGGTCAATGATTCTTCCAAGCAATGCTGAATTGAACAGCCAGAGCACAATAAACATGTGTTGTTCATGTTCAGGGTTACAAGCTGTGGTGGTGAATTCTACCTCAAATGAATGTTCTGAAGGTTTAGGCAGATTTATGGAGGACTGGACTTATTACTATTATTCAATATGATGTTTAAATTGAGGTCTCATGTTAAGTAAAAGTGTGTGACGGAATGCACTGACCTTCATGGTATCCTTACAATATTCAGGAACAGAACCTGGAAATGTTACCTTTTAGTCTACAAATCCCCAAATTCAACAGTCAGGTATTCTGAGAGTTGTAATTTAAAAGGTAACTTTTCTAAGCTCTGTTCTGGAACTATATGAATGGCAGTGCTGTAGGCTATATTTCAGATGAAGAAACTGGCAAAATCACCTCTGAGTATTCCTTACCAACAAAAACACTAGGAAATTAACAGTCAACAGGTGTCTTGAAGACATACACACACACTATTAGGGATAAAAGTCCCTGCCAAACATTTCCCTTTTCTCATCATCAAAATGAATAATATATCTTAAAATTCATTTTCAGTAGATTTTTCCCTCATTGAAAAAGTTGCTAACTGCCACAAAATGTTTTGCCTTGCAGGACAGCAAAAGAGCCACTGCTTACAAAAAACATTTTAGAATGACTTTATTTTCCCCTATTTTAGCCAGATAAACATGAAAAAAATGTGCAAAAAACGTGTACTGTAGCAAAATGTATTTCCACAAATAAATCATGAAAAACATGAAACACACAAAAATTCTTGTAATCTGACCTAGTGGAGAGAAAACTTTTGAAAATGTTCATTCCTCGGTGTGAAAAGGATGTAAGCAATGATGTCCCTCTTTAATCCTAAGCAGATACTGTATACTCCCTATATTCACAAGGGCCATATTCTCAGATTTTCCATGAATACATGAACCCACAGATAATAGTGCACTTCATTACGTTCATTGAGATGAACACGGAGGTACTGAGAAGAGGATGTAGCAGACAGCTTGTACAAGAAACCCTAATAAGTGAATAAATGTAACCATGAATAAATGAAAACTCGTCAGTTGTGCAAATATAGGGGTTGACTGCATCTTCAAATGCTATCAGAATGTGGACCTCATCTGATGGAGGTCCATAAGCCAGGGGGCAGTGGTGGAATCTGTGGGGCAGTGGTGAAATCCATGGGGCAGCAGGGGAAACTGTGGGGCAGCACACCACTTCATCCCCTTAACATCACACAATGTTTTCTGGCTGTCCCAGCTTCCTCCCATGCTATTCCTGGCTTAATGAATGAGAACATGGGTAGTCAACCATGTACCTAGGGCTGCCTCTGACCACACTGCCAAGATGGAGTTGGGATGGAGCCCCGCCAAAAGTAGCCCTCCGTCATGTGATGGGCTCTGGCAGGCTCCATCTTGGCTGCATCTCGACAGTGTCCTAGAACGGGGGAAAGACCCTGTGTGATGAAATTGTAGAAGACTATTAGGTAGGGCACCTTGATATGGGGACAATATTGCAAAAGCACTTCCATGCTCCTCAACTGTTGTCAATTACAGCATGGAAAACCCAGATGGACAAATTACAAATTTATTTCTTGATTTTTGTCTTACTTAGTTTCTTTATGCCACAAGTTGTCTTTACACTTTGTAGATTTTTGTCATCATGTGCTTTGCTGAATAAAACTATTGCGTATTGCTACAAAATGTAAACAAATCGCTACCTATATATTAAAGTGCAACTGTCAATGGCTGCACTGTGAAAGTGCCTTTCTAGCTAAAGTAAAATGTCAGCATGCTTCCCTGTGGAGGTCATGTTAATAGTGTTAAGATTTCAGAATCCCCTGCTGGGGAAATGCCATCCTTTTAGCATTTTCTGCATTTATCAGAATTTCTGAGATTTCTGCAAAGTACTGCAATGCACGTTTATTTTTAACTTTTATCATCTTTGTACATGTTCCAGACTGATAAAGCCAGCTCTGGAATGTTAAATACAGTAGCTGGATGTAAAAGGTTAAACAGTATATTGGAGAAGTTACTTGTGGAAACAAAGTTTTTAAAGTAATTTTGATTATGAAGAATTTTAGAAGCTTATAAAAGTATGCTTGTGGGAATATGGTTCATTATACAAAGGACATTAATGTTTTACAAAAAAAGAGATACTTTCATACTCTTTTTGGAAGAAGAACTGTGGATTTTCCTGAAAAGGAAGCATGAGCTAGAAGATCCTATGAAATCTATTAGATGCTGACTGTTGGAATGATGAGCTCCAGTACAGTTGTTTAACAGCATGCCAAACTAATGGGAGACAAAGGGAGAACATTACATTGCCTTTGGGGCTCAGTGCCAGATCAATGTATCACAGCAAGACCACAACACCATTATTGAAATACAATTGAGAACAAAGACATAATCACTGAATGCTATCATGTATCAGCCAAGGATTACATGTTCTATCTATAGAACCATGGTTGTTCTGTTTTTATGGGTTTCCAAATAAAGATAGTAGCATAATTGGAACCAGAATAAGTTGATTCTTTGTTCAGTTGCTTCAGCTGTAGACTGATATCAGAATCTACCAACATGTTGCCTCTTGATTCTGAGATTTGTTGCCGAATATGTAACACTTGTAAGCTCTGGAGAAGGAGGTGATATTGTCCTTGTGCAAAATAGATAAACCAGTTTTCATATATCATATTAAAATGTATATGACATTCAATTTCTGACAGCTCATCCTAAAGAAAGAATAATAACTGATACGAATAATGTTTTTGTTGTTTTAACCAATAGTTTACAATGTTGTACTGACTATCATAAGTGTACATTTGTATGAGAAAGTAGTGGTAAAAACCTCAACACTTCAATTAGTAAGAACAATACTTTAGCAGGGGTAGGGTGGGATATTTTACTCTCCATGTTGCCTTTCTCCAAATACCAATATAACTTTGATCAGAGCATGACCTAAAGGGATCTTTTGGTTTATTCTGTTTGCCTTCTGTATGAACAGCTAGACTCATCTCTTTTTAGCAAACAGCAATTTCTGCTCAAATACATTTTGATTAAAGTAAAGTTAACTCTGAGAATAGAAACGTAACAAAAACTCTGGTTTTCACATCTTTCTGTTGGACAAAACCTCTCAAACAGATTCAGAGGTCATAGAGACCTTCCAATCAAGTGTAGAACCATTGTAGGTGATGTAGTGAACCCTGGGATCACAGAATCAAGCCCCAGGGCCTTTTGATTAGCAGAAACTTTATTTTCTTCCACGCTCCTTACACTCCCATGTTTCCCTGAGATTAGCTGCATTCCCCACTATACATAGCAAAAGAATTCTTTTTCCCAACTACAATGAATTGTTATTCTAGAGCAGTGGTTCTCAACCTGGGGTCCCCAGATGTTTTTGTTCTTCGGCTCCCAGAAATCCTAACAGCTGGCAAACTGGCTCGTATTTCTGGGAATTGTAGGCCAACAACAGCTGGGGACCCCAGATTGATAATCACTGTCCTAGAGCATGAGTCTTCAAACTTTTTAAGCAGAGGGCCAATTCATGGTCCCTCAGACTGTTGGGGAGGGGCATACTATAGTTTGAAAGAAAGATATTTTATGTGCACTGCACGTATTTTATTTGTAAAATTAAAGAACAATACAATATTTAAAATAAAAAACAATTTTAACCAACATAAACATACCAGTATTTCACTGGGAAGTGTTGGTCTGCTTTTAAATGATGAGATAGTCAAGTTAATTAGGATTGCTGCTGCTGTTGTTGTTGTTGTTGTGTGCTGTTAAGTCGTTTCAGACTTAGAGTGTCCCTAAGTCTAAAGTTTAGGGTGAGAGTTGGGAAAATGATCTTATCTGACTTGCAGGCTTTTGGGGACCTCTGTTCTAGAGTTTTCCCGTTCTTTGTAAAGAAAAGTATTTCGGGGTTGTTTCATTTTAAAGAGGCAAATGCCGCTTACCTTTACAAAAGACTGAAATAAAACTATTTTTGAGAATTCTTGGAAAATAGGAAAAGTCCCAGAAGAATGGAGAAGGCAAATGCTGTCCCTACCTTCAAGAAGGGAGAAAAAGAGGCCCCAACAATTAACATCCATTCAACCTGCCATCAATACCAGGAAAGATCCTGGAGCAGATCATTAAGGAAGCAGTCTGCAATCACTTAGAAAAGAATGCTATGATTACTAAAAGTTAACATGGATTTCTCCAAAACAAGTCATGCCAGACTAATCTTGTCTCTTTTTTCAGTAGAGTTGCAAGCTTGGTAGATGCAGGAAATGCTGTGAATGTAGCATAACTTGATTTCAGTAAGTCCTTCCATAAAGTCCCCCATGACCTTCTTGCAAGCATATTAGTCAAATGTGGGCTAGGCAATGCTACTATTAGGTGGATCTGTGATTGATTCAGTGACTGAACAAAGAGTGCTCACCAATGGCTTCACTTCATTCTGGAAAGAACCGAGTGTCACAAGGTTTGGTCCTGGGCCCATTACTGTTCAACATCTTTATTAGTGACATCTTAAATGAAGATTTAGAGGGCATGCTTATCAAGTCTGCAAATGACACTAAATTAGAAAGGATAGCTAATACTCCAGAGGACAGGATCAAAATTCAAAATGACCTTAACAGATTAGACAACCAGGCCAAAACTAACAAAATGAATTTCAGCAAGGGCAAATGTAAGATACTACACTTAGGCAGAAAAAAATGAAATACAAAGATATGGAATGGGTGACGCTTGGCTTGACAATAATCCATGTGAAAAAGATCTTGGAATCTTCATGGACAACAACTTGAACATGAGCCAACAGTGTGATGCAGCAACTAAAAATGCCAATGGGATTTTGGGCTGCATCAAAAGGAATATAGTGTCTAGATCAAGGCAAGTCATGGTACTTCTCTTGATTAGACCTCATTTGAAATATTGTGTCCAGTTCTGGACTCCACAGTTTAAAAGAGATATTGAAAAGCTAGAAGGTGTCCAGAGGAGGGCAACTAAAATGATCAAAGGTATGGAGACCATGAGAAGCATCTTAAAGAGCTAGGTATGTTGAGCCTGCAGAAGAGAAGGCTGAAAGAAAACATGATAGCCATGTATACATATGTGAAAGGATGTCATAAGGAAGAGGGAGCAGGCTTGTTTTCTGCTGCCCTGAAAACTAGTACTCGGAATAATGGTTTCAAATTACAGCAAAGGATGTTCTACCTGAACATTAGGAAAAATTTCCTGACTGTAAAAGCTGTTCAGCAGTGGAACTCTCTGCTTCAGAGTGTGGTGGAAGCTCCTTCCTTGGAAGCTTTTAAACAGATGCTGGATGACCATTTGTCAGAGCTGCTTTGATTGTGCTATTCCTACATTACAGGAGGTTGGTCTATATGTCCCATGTGTTCTCTTCCAACTCTATTATTCTATGATTCTATTATTCAAACTGGCATGGGAGTATATGACAATGTCATATGCTATCAATTCCTACTTAAAATAACATCAAAGGACAACCTAAAGACATGGCCGAGGAATATAAATCCAAATCCATGTTTTTTTGAGTGCTTCCCTCAAATTCTGGTGAGGCATCTTGCAAGTTCTTCTACCTAAAGGGCAGACGGGGGGAGGAGAGAGCCCAAAGCTTTATTTCCTTCTGTACTTAAATGGACTCTATTTTGATCAAGTCTGTGGCTCCCCTGTCTGCAATCAATAAAGCTTGAAACAGCTTTTGAAAAGTTAATGCATGTCAGGTCAGATGTAAATCCATGTGAGTTTGAGATAGCTTACTCAGAGGTAAGTGAATTTATTGCAGTAAGACATAATACAGACATACCCCTCCCTCACGCCAATCTGTCTTTTGTTGTGTCATCTGAGGGATTTTTCTGTCTCTATTATGATGCTATGGCTGTGTGTTTTCTTTAATGATGTTCATAACAAAACACTGCATTACACACACACACATACATATGAGAGTACAGCCTAATTCTGGCTGGATTTCAGAAACCAAACCAACATGAGACTTGCTTTTGATGCTCTTGATTCTTTTCCTGAAAATGTGATATCAAGTGGCAGGGTTCTCAAATCAGACATGAAACCTCTCCATTTCAATGAGTTCTCTCAAAGCCCAACTGAGAATAAAATTATGGCATCACCCAAAGCTTTGAGAGACTCATACATCTGAGGATACTATTTCCTAATCAAAATGTCTTCACTTTCAAAGTGCCCTCTCAATATTAATAGAGGTCAAGAAGCTGCTACATAATTTCAAGGGCACATATTTGTCTTTTCATACTACTTAGAAAGCATATATGTACTTCATAGTAGTTATTACTCTTCTGTGGGATTCCAGTCATCTTTCCTACTTCAACTAACCATTTAGTTCAGATTGTATTACAGGGATAGAATTTGAATATTTCTGTTGCTAAAAAATGAGCCAGATGTCTGCATAACACCATAAAAGATAGTGATGGTATGATGGACAGACAGAAGCTCGTATTTGCTGTGATAGGTGTAGAAATCAATTGTCCAAACAACAATCCGTTGTACAGAGTCTCGGTTATCCAATCTTTACTTATCCAATGTTCTGGATTATCCAATGCAGTCTGCCTTGTGCCCGGATCCACAGCTGTTTCTCTAGGCAGCAAAAACTAAACTTTTTATGGATCTAACTTCCGATTATGTTGTTATTGTAAGTTCATTTTATGCAATTCTATCTTTATTTGTAGTCAATTTGTTAATAGCCAATGTTTTTGTAGTCAATGTTTTCAATACATTGTGATGTTTAGGTGCTACATTCGTAAATACAGTAATTACTACATAACGTTACTGTGTATTGAATAGCTTTTTCTGTCAGTTTGTTGTAAAACATGATGTTTTGGTGCTTAATTTGTAAAATCATAATGTAATTTGACATTTAATAGGCGTTTCCTTAATCCCTCCTTGTTATCCAACATTTTCGCTTATCCAATGTTCTGCCGGCCGATTTATGTTGGATAAGCAAGACTCTACTGTAGTTACAGTGGCTGAAAATCTGCTCGAGGGTTTGAGTTTTCAAAGGAGCTATCCAAGGTGCTGGAATTATATGTAGATTTAATGCTACCTATAATATCACCATCTCACTGATATGGAAGGCACTGGACATCATTACCCTCATATTATAGGATTTATCTGAATATACATATAGAATTCATTCTGAGAAGACCTGTCTTTCACTGATTTCAGATATGCAAATGCCTTCAATCAATGATTAGACTATTGTGATCTCTTAATTCAAAATAAGCCACCATGAGTGCAGTAATTTCCTTCTTACGCCCCTCCTACAGTGACATTTAATCCAGATTATCTAATCAGATAATCCACATTATCTTCTTCAAAGTGGATTATATAAGTCTACACTGCCACATAATCAAGTTCAAAACAGATAATCTGGATTTTATATGGCAGAATAGAAGGGACCTGAATAGATGTGAATAGGATTAAATCATGTTTGTCTTCATTGATGAAATTAGATACACTTTATACTCAGGAGTAAGCAGAGTTAGATTTGGATGTATAGGATATACTTCTGTAATTAGTCATTGAATGATTTATGCAGTTTTCCATAAATCAGCCTATGTCAGCCTATGTCATCCTATCAATGTTATGTTATCTTTTACAAAGATTATTATATTTTATATCCCGCTTTTAACTCCTGATTGAAATGCAAAGATTTGTTTGCTTACTTGTTTATGTATTTATTAAAAGAAGACCACACTTCATTAATTAAAAGTGGCACTTAAGGCACTAAAGGCAACTTGCAAACAGACCTGGAAAACAATTATTTTTAAGGGCTGCCATTCCCAGATTGTTCCCAACACCTTGACCAATGAGGAGTGGGAGTGTTCTGTAAGGGTAGTCCACAAAACTAATGTTTTCAATCTTTCACTTCTAAGGAATGTTATGATGTTTTGTTCCTCCTGGTATCTCCAGTGGTAGCCACCGAGCCTCTGCTGGGAGGAAAAAAAGCTGTTCGTTCCAGCCCTATTTTTCTTGCTGCTTCTTCCTTCCTTCCACTCCTATTGTTGCCACTGCTTTAGCTTACCACACCTACTCTACATGCCTTAAAATATATGCTAGCTGTAACTAGGGCATCATTTCACAAACCAAAAGCTCCACATAAACACATGCTGGTCATTTCATTAAGCCAGCAGTTCTTTCCTGAGAAATTCCCCAAACTCACACACTCTGGAACATCCTTTATAGTAAGATTATAATATCTCTCTGCACAGTTCCCTTCCAACATCAAGTGAAGTCTGGTTTGTTTCAACAGGCTTTGGAGAACTATTCATGGGAGAAAGGCATTCAACAATGTCACTGGGTGGATGTAGGAGTAGTAGTTCACCTACATCCAGAGAGCACTGTGAATCCAAAGAAAGATGGATCTGGACCAAACTTGGCATGCATATCCGATATGCCCATATATGAATACTGGTGGATTTTTTTGGGGGGGGGATTGCTTTTGACATTTGGATGTTGTAAGTACTGGGATTTAAAGTTCACCTGCAATCAAAGAGCACTTTGAATACCACCAAAGATGGACCTGAACCTACCATGGCACACAAAACCCCCATGACCAACAAAAATAATGGAGGGTTTTGGGAGGAATTCACCTTGATTTGGGGGATTTATGGTTCACCTAGATCCATCTCAAATGATGATATACCCAAATTTGAATGCTGAAAGGGTTTGAGAAGGATTGACCTTGATTTTTGGAGTTGTAGTTCACCTACAACAAGAGAAACTGTGAACCCCATTGATGATGGACCTGAATCAAACTTGGCACACAGAACCACCATGACCAAGTGAAAATACTGGAGAGGTTTGGGGGGGGGGATAAATAACTTTATTTATATTTTGCCCTATCTCCCTGAAGGAGAACTGACCTTCATTTCTGGAAGTTGTAGTTCACTTACATCCAGAGCCACTGTGGCCACTACCGATGATGAATCTGGACCAAACGGCACATAGAACCCCCCATGACAAACTGAACTTATTGGAGGGATTTGAGGAGACTGATCCAATGGTGGGAGCTGTAGTTTATCCAGAGATCACACTGAACCCCACCAATGATGCATCTAGCGCAAACTTGCCCAACATGACAAACTTTAATTATGGTGCGGTTTCAGGGGGTTAACCTGGCATGATGTGAGTTGTAGTTCACCCACAACCTTATGCATTTTGTAAAATTTTAAAAATGACTTATTCAAATAACTCAGGCAATGCCAAGTACCCAAGCTAGTAGTTTAATAAAATTTAACTTTCATATGTTTTAATGATGCAAGCTTTTATCTTTATCTGTTTCAATTTTTCTAAGCTCCCTTGCTTCTTGTGGCTGAGGAAAAGATGAAGAGACAGCCTTACTTGGCCTCTTTGTGTAGTAGCTCCATGTATTTCTAATATGAGCTCTTCCCTTCTTCCTTATAATGATCTTTAATGTATATACTGTCAGGTTACCATTAGAGTGAATGGCAAGATGTTTGCATATGGCTAGTCATTATGAAGGATTTCATGTTCATGTACAAGGGTGATAAAGTTTTCTTGAAATCCCATTCAGAGTCCCATCATTAAATTTATATTAGTGTTTTGGGCTTTATTTGGGAAACAAAGGAGCTTTGGCTGCCCCTCTTTTTCATCAAATGCCTATATAAAAGCATATCTCTGATTATATGATGCACAGTTATCTCACAGATCCAGTGCCATCTGTCAAACATAAAGCATAAATGTATTCTGGCCCCTGTCTTGTTTAATTTATAAGTCAATAATATTGTTCATTTCTTATCATTCCCTATCTTTCATGCTCCAAAGAAAGCTACATCTCTGCTCTATTGTGGGCATCAATGTAGTAATTTGATCACAGACAAAAGCAAAAATTGAGGTGATTATTGGAACATTTTCTGCACAACATGAAAACGAACTGCTCACAATGAACTATGAGAAAACTAAGGAAATGAGTTTATTTCTTCAGATGTTATAAACCTCAAAAATGGTACCAGCAATATCTGGGAATAGTACATATGAGAATAAGGGCAACATTATGTGACAGGGGAAAAAATTGTGAGAAGATTGTTTGCTTTTTTCAGTCAAAGGGGCATAACTTTATATACTATTTGAAGGTTTTTAAGCTAAGCTCATAGCCCAGATATTTATTTTTTGGTATACAACATTTGGTTGAGAAAAATATAAAATGATTAGAAACAGCCTAAATTCCTTAGGGAAAAATCAGTCCTATGTTGTGTTCCAAATGCTGCTGTGTAGCTTGAAGCTGGCATTAAGTCTGTTTACCTATAGGCTTGGCTGAAAACATGAATTGATGGTTGAAGTTGTATTTATCCCCAATAGGTTTCCTTGCCCTTGTTCGTTCATATTCACACAACAGTACATAGTTGAAAGTTGTTAGTCTGAGGTTAAACATAGCTGGTTTTTCACTTCAGCAGCTACCATAGTTAGAGATGATCTAAGCCAAAGAAGTACTTAAACCATGTAAGCTTTGCTGAAATACTGGGCCTTACTTTTGAGTAAACATTCACAAGATTGCAGAGACTTAGAACTATTTGTGAGAAAAGGTTGATAGGATGACTGTTTTCCTTTTTCCTGCTTTGTTGATGTGTGCCTTCAAATAGTTTCTGATTTATAGGTACCCTATGGTAACCCTATCATGCCTTTAATAACAAGATGGGGTTGGGGACTAAGGCCTTTTTCTGACGCTTGGAGAGTATGGCTTGCTCAAGATGACCTTGTGTGTTTTCATGACTAAGTGAGAATTTGAACCCTAGTCTTCAGAGTCCTGATCCAACAAACAAACCACTACATCACACTGACTCTTACAATGGCTATACCTGTTTTTGCCAAACAGTGAAAACACAAGATACATTGTATTAAATAACTGCAGTTGACCAAAGCTCATAATCTGACTACCTTGCTCCAAAGAGGATGGGAAAATAAATGAAATATATGAACTTGAATATATAGGAAAGTCAATAAGCACATTTAATATATAAAGCAAAAGGGAAAATGTGTTAAATCCTATTAACTAAATGAAACAATGCCTATGACATCTCTCAACACATAGTGTCCCCTATGATGAAGATATGTTACAAGACACTGGGACACATATAATCCTATCAAAATAAAATGCAAACAGTGTAAATCTAACAAGATGGCAGTGTAGAGCAGAGCTTCTTGGCAGATAAAAATGCCAATGGGAATTTGGCCTGCATAAATAGGAGTCTAGTGGGAAGTCATGCTACCACTCTATTCTGTCTTCGTCAGACCACACCTGGAATACAGTGCCCAATTCTGGGCACTGCAATTGAAGGGAGATGTTGAGAAGCTGGAATGTGTCCAGAGGAGGGCAACTAGAATGATCAAGGGTCTGGAGAACAAGTCCTATGAGGAGCAGCTTAAAGAGCTGGGCATGTTTAGCCTGCAGAAGAGAAGGCTGAGAAAAGACATGATGGACATGTATAAGTATGTGAGGGGAAGTCATAGGGAGGAAGGAGCAAGATTGTTTTTTGCTGCCCTGGAGACAACGACTTCAAACTACAGGAAAGGAGATTCCACCTGAACATTAGGAAGAACTTCCTAACTATGAGAGCTATTCAGCAATGGAACTCTCTGCCTTGGAGTGTGGTGGAGGCTCCTTCTTTGGAGGCTTTTAAGCAGAGGCTGGATGGCCATCTGTCAGGGGTGCTTTTGAATCCTGTTTCTTGGCAGGGGGTTGGACTGGATGGCCCATGAGGTCTCTTCCAACTCTATGACTCTATGATTCTTAAACACTGTAGGGGATCAGCAATTAGGAACTATATGGATTGAAGCTAAATTTAGGCTCACTGGGTGGATACAATTCTTTCTTTCTTTCCTGGAAACTCACTAGTGCCTGGCAGCCTGCTGCTCAGGGGCTGACCATTTTGGGTAACGCTTGTGTAGGAAATGCCTTGGTGCAAAATCTAGTATTTATATTTGCTACTGAACAAGGAAAGAAGAAAATTTGTATTTGAATTCCTTCTTAATATAAAGCCTCTATATCATTTGGAACTTTATAGCACCCCTTTGATTCTGCCTTGATGGTGCTGTTAGGAATTTATTCCAGCTAAAGATTGCTTCTCTGGTGATTGATCAAACTGACTCTGTGACTATGAAACCGAAATTATGTTGTCAGAAAGCCTTGTGTATAGCACAGTATTTTTCTTCTAATAATAAGCACAACAAAGTCATTTGGAGGATTTTCTGAAAGGACGGTAAACTCTCCTTTACTGGAAAGTGCTGAAGCTGGATGGCCACCTCTTTACTTTGGATTCCTGCTCAGGCAAGGGTTGGAATAGATGAGCCTTGAGCTCCCTTGCAGTTCTATAATCCTGTGACTCAAAGCTGAGTGATCAGAACGCACCAAAATACAGGAAAACACTATTGCACTGTCAAGGATAACTGAGTCACAATGCTGTAGTAAGTCTCTTTTCTTCAGGTTTTTCCTTAGCACAGAAACCAAAACAGCTGTTACAAGCTCCCCTGTCCCATCCTCCAGGGGTAAGCCAATAACTGAAACAACTTTAAAGAGGAAAACAGATGTTTCCTTTGCCCAATGAGAGCAGGACATTCTACCTCCAGTTATCTGGATTCTCCAATGAGGCCATCATAACAGCTGCCATAATGCTGGAGGGCACATAGAATAGAAAGCAAATTCTCCTAACCGTTGTTGTTCAGTCATCCTTCAATATGAAGACTCTGACAAGCACAATGGGCACACAGAAGTTATCTCCATGTGTTCAGAGCAATTTATTCTCTAATAAATATGCATGGAATACACTGTACACATCCTTTAGAGCTCCTGAAAGAACTTGACTGCAGTGTGTGTGTACATGCGCGTGTGCATGTGCATGTGCATGCATGCATTTCTTCAAGTCACATGTAGGTAATGGTAACCTTTTGAATTTCATAGGGTTTTCTTAGGCAAGAAGAACTCAAAAAAAGTTTTCCAGTTAGAAGTTTCTGTTTAATGTGAGGGATGTGACATCTCCTGTATGATTTTTATCAACTTTGCCTGATAAACAAGCAAGAGGAACTTCAAAAGTGCAATGTATGTGGACAAAGTGTGGTTCTGGGACTGCATGTAGATTTTTTTCCCAAATTCCTTGAATTACCTTTTTCTGTTAGAAAGGGACAGTTTTCCTTTCTGAGAAGTTTCCAGGAGTAATAATTCATATTTTAAATAAGTTGTAGGTGGCCTCTATAATAACATAAAGAGCCAGGTCCATTCACGCTATACAGTGTGATTCTATTTTCACAGTCATAGCAGCATCCTATGGAGTTCTGCGAATTGTAGTTTGATCTAAAGCACTAGAGGAGTTTTGTGGCAGAGTATTTTAAATGTCCATCCCTACCTGCATATCCTAGGATTCCATAGGAGAGAACTGTAGCAGTTAATGTAGAATTATAACATGGCAACTGTGTAGCATGAAAGAGACTTGGATTTTCAAAACCAAAGACGACTTCTGGATACATCAGGTTTGGACTGGTTTGGGGGGGGGGGGGCGTTCCCATAAGGCAGGGCAGCATCTATGTAACAGAGTACTGTGGTTTTTACTGATCAAAATTTTCAAATTTTAGCTAAATTTCCAATATCATTCATTCTATGCATATTTATTGAAAAAATGAGAATTTCAGTAATGCGTTAGGAGCACACTATTTTGCATTCTTATAGTGGGTTGTTCAGCTTATCTTGTCCCTTATATACATTTTTTTTTGAAGTTAGGGGTCTCCTTTAAAACGCTCATAACATTTTAATGTTTTATTGCTATTATCCATGTAACAGCATAAAGAGAAAATGTGTGTCTCCATTATATATTTGCAGTTGTTATGTAAAAGAGACGATGCTCTTTTCACAAGCCAAGTCTGTTTGCAATTCTTCCAGTTGAGAATATTTGGTTTGGTGTGATAACAAAACTGGAGCTGAAATCTACAGTCAGTCCTACGAAGTGTCAAGGATTTAATCATTCAAGAGGTGTGGATGAGCTAATGGAACTGCAGTCCCTTGTGGGTTATGTTAATAATAAAGAAGTCTGAGAGATACAAGATGAATTTTCAGGTCATAGAACTGAGATTCGCAGGTTAGATAGTGAACAGTTGTGTGTAAACGTTGCAGGTGAATGTTGCCTTTAGGGAGAAGCTAGTGTTGGACAGCAATTGTACGTATTATGTGTGTCTACTGGAACAAATAAGCTAAATCAGTGGGTGGGTGATACAGTCAGCCTATTCTTGCAGCTCCTTTTCACACTGATTGACAAGTTTAGACATTGTGTTGGAAGAGTGGGAAGTAGGAGCTGCCAACTCTCTCATGGGCTTGATTAAATCACAGATAATATTTAAAGGAAGTGAATCATTACAAGGAAGGGGAGACACATTATTGTAAGGCTTTCTTACAATAGGCATTATTTGTTTATTGAGGTCCCCTGTCTGTGAAAACAATTGAATCCAGTGCTAGGAGTCATCTCATCCTGCCAGGTAATGGCATCCTTCAATGGCAAAAGAAATGGGTAGGACACTTTGCTAAGCCTGCCCCCATTATTTAGGAAGGCAACCACATTGCCACTGCTACACAAATTCTCACACACACTGCATTTGCTGGCAAGGCTGCCTTTGAGAACTGATCTCCTCCATATCCCTATAGTGCCAATCTTGCATATGCTTAACACTCACCCACAGCATTATAGTTCTTGGAGCTGTCATACAAATGCAGGAAACTGAGGGATGGGTTTATCTGTCTATTTATTAGAACTAATTATCATCTCATTCTTTCTCAACTGGGGTCCAAAGTGACTCGCACGAAGTGAGGAATGAGGCCCCCTCCACACAGTTGTATAAATCCATATTGAACTGGATTATATGGCAGTGTGGACTCAGATAACCCAGTTCAAAACAGATATTGTAGATTATCTGCCTTGATATAAGTGGGAGATTATCTGATTGCCACATGCACAATGGAGGACCTTCTTATAGCAACACCAGAGGCACTCCAAGTGGCCAGCTATTGGTCAAAGGACATTGAGTATAATGCCAAGTTTTTAACTTTGTTTATGTTTTTAAACACATTACAACTGTACCCTTGGTTCACTTCTGACATGATAAAGGAATAATCTGATTGCTTCTTGGTATTGTTTATTCATTCATTTCATTTCATTTGTGTGTGATCCAAAGGGAAGCAAGGAAGCTTAGTGCAGGAGACATCAGGAATCCATATTGATCCATAAGTTTCCTGGGGAATACCATTTTAATCAGTTTACTAGTACTGAAGAGGCTCTGCTTCCCAGTGAATTTAAACTCCACAAGACAGTGATCAGTCCATGACAGTGGTACTATAGTTCCTCTATACTCAGATTATCGTAATCCTATAGAACAGAAAACTGAATCCAGAGTGTGTCCTTCAGCATGAATGACATCAAATTACTCGGGACAGATACATGGTTGTCATGGAAGATATGAAGTCCTGAGCTGCTCCTAATAGAGCAGTCTCCATGTGGATGTTGAAGTTGGGGGGATTCCAACCAGAATGATGCTATTTCACAAGAATCTGGTTTGAGTGCAAGTTTTTGAAGGTGTATGGCAAAAATAGAATAGGGTTACTCTTGATGTACTGTCCAAATCTGCCGCTTAGAAGTCTCTTTTCCTGACTTGGCCGAATTTATCCTGGGGCTCTTCCAGATAGGCCCTATATCCCAGGATCAAATCCCAGGTTTTCTGTTTATCCCAGATTATCTGGCAGTAGGGACTCATATAACCCAGAAAATCTTGGATCAAACCAGCTTCTTGTTAAATAGCATCATTCTGGTAGCCTCCCCATACTATTGACAGTCTCTACCCATTATCATTTGGCACTTGAAGTTGATCCCTCACTTTGTCTAATGGTGTAACCAGACAGGACATTAATAGAGCACTTTTTGTCAGAACAGTTACTTCAGAGCATTGGGGAAAGGCTGTAAACATGAGTACAAATGGTTCTGCCAATTCATAGCTGCTTGTATGGTGTTTGCACGAGAGCCACTCCCAGTGCAAACTAACCCATTATCTTGATGGGAGCACACAGTCACACACACCATGTGGTCCCTTGGAACATTGGAACCTGGTCTCTGTACTGGTCATGGACCGTAATAAAGTCTTGATTGATTGATTGATTGGAGCCTGATCGGAAAATCTCTAGTTTTGAAATGAGCTGACAAGCACTTTGCTTTTGTAAGTGCAGATGTTATTATTTGAGGGTGAGAGGTCCATTCGGTTGTTTTATTGATTTCCAGAGCACCATCTTTTCTTCCACTATGAAATTCAAGATAGGATGCAAAAAGTTCGGAAGTGGTCTTCCATCAAGAAGTTGATCAAATTCAGACCTGCTATGATCCTGCCAGGATTCTGCCATTATTTGAATATATCACTGGGAAAATGTACTTTTCAGCCAATGTAACAGCCACTTTTGCTGGTACGAAAACAGTCCCCAAAGGTTTCTGGGACATTTTTACAGCAGTTGCATCTAACACTTCAGCAAAATTCCAGGTAAAGGTGGCTGTTGTCAGCACTCTAGCAGTTGCTAATCCATCAGGATGTGCTGGCTTCCTGGGTTGGCATAAAAAAACAAAATGTGATTCATTGGAGTGATTACTTGGGTGAAGTAGAGAAATTAGGTGGGAGAACAGTAAACAAAATAAGAAAAATAAGAAAAATAAAAAAAACCAAATACAATACACAAATAGTGCATACTCCTCCAGGGTTGCAATAAGATTTGAAGAACAAAATTTAAGCTATATCTAGTGAAGAATTAAAAGGTTGTATATCACACAGAACACATCAATTAGGGTGGATCAGGATTCTTCTTAAACATGAAAAGTGTGAAATATGCAGCCCAGCTGTCAGTCTCCTTCTACCCTTTCCCAGCTCATGATTAATTCCCAGTGTTTCTTACTTCTGAACAAGCTGTATTTTACTGTATTAGCTGATGAAAAGGAAGCTAATAAAATGTGAGGCTAATCAAAAGAGGGTGTTGCAAACTGGTACATCTGCAGTCTTCAAAATGCTTTCGGTGAAATATTTAGAAGACTATCAGAGATATGAAGCTAGTTAAAGGCTGATGAGGCCATTCACTTTAATGAGGTTTTGTCACAGCTGGTTCAGAGATGATGTCTTCTCTGTTTTGGAATAGCTGCCATTCTCAGCAACTCTACCAATAAAAGTGTCTCTCAGAACAGATTCTGAAATGAAGAAAAGACTACCATGTTATGTCTTTTTTCTTTCCCCCAGCAAGCTTACATTCATCACTTAAATGAGACTGAATAATTTCTTGCAAGAATATATATTCCAATTTAGCCTATATGTTTTCAGGATAGTTTTGATAATTCTCAATAGCACACGTAGAATTTAGTAACAAACTTAAGGTGGATGTATGTACATTTACTTATTTTGAAAGTTATTGTTGTTGCAATGCTTTCTAACCTATTTTAAAAGAGAGGTTGTCTTCTTTTCCAAGTGAAAATATATCATTTCAGATTACTGGCTCTCCATGCGAGCAAAGTTCCCAAATAAGTATGAAGCAAATCCCTGGTAGACCGCTGTCTGATAAAACCAAGTGCCTCATTGTTCCAAGGCTGCGGAGCTTTGTAAAAACAGGGTAGTATCAGGACTGATGGAGAGATGAAATATGGTCCTCCTTACATTGTTATATTCAATGTTTGCTATATACCATTGGAAGCTAGAAAGTCTCGGTCCAGGGTTATTCCCCAACAAGCAGTTTTGAAAACTAAAAAGCTGAACACTCAAAGAGAACCAAAATAGAACAGTTGCTTTGTGTAGCCTCCAGCTGCCCCAAATGCGCTAAGCTTCTTCAAAACCAATTGTGCAACTGCGCTCCTGTGTGAAGAATTTGATTTTACCAAGAGTAAAATTTATCCAGGCTGCAGAGCCTTAACTGAAATGAATGTACTAAGTGGGCATGAGTTTTGTGATGATTCTGTTTCTCAGCCACAAATAGAATTCAAAAATAAAGCCACATTAATCTGGAATATCAATATGGAAAGAAATCTTGTATCACCTTAGGAATTAACTCAGATGCTGAAGTTAGTAGCATAAGCTTTTGTAGACCAAACCTGCTTCCTCAGATGCAACTGGGCTGAAAGCATCTCTATGATATTTCACTGTGGATGCATGAAAGATATGAATGAAAGATATACCTCTTTCCCCTCTTCCCCACTTGTTGTCATTTCTTGTATCTACTTATATTTTTGTTATTGTCAACATTGTGGAATTATTGATTAATTGTGCAGAAATTCTTTTGATTAGACTGTTAGATTTACTAAAGCAGCAGGGCTGAAGAGTGAATTCATGCTGGAGATTTTTGTGCTTCTATCTATTATATTTTGCTGTTGTTTTATTTATTGTAACATCCTTCCTGGAATAGGTTACACGTGTACAAAAAGGGGCTTCTGCTCATGGAACTTTTCCATTACACCAAACTACTCAATATAGCCCTGTTCATCAATGTATATTGTTCTTTAATGTGGCTCATCAGTGTCTCCCTTAAATAAACTACTGTGTTTAATGCTTACCATTGTTAGCTAGATAAGCTTGCCATTGAGGTGTGCATTAGATTCGCATCATATAGTAATCATATGACCTCATACTACCTGTTGGATCCCATCCCATGATGTAGATCTACTTTTGGTGGGGCTCTGCAGCAAAAGTGAATACAGACCCTTGTACATTGCCACCATGGCAACAACTGGAGGAAGTCAGACGGTGGATGCTTCCGCTGTGGTAAGGGGCTAGTCAGGCAATGCAGGACATGAGATGATGGGTTCCCCATGCCCCATGTTTGATTTGCCACAATGTGTGGGGGATCCAACACTTAATGTTATGAGGTCCTTAGTGCTGAACCAAAGCAAAAGGAGAAACTGCTTCAGGAGCTGCACTGGGAGCTCCTCTTTGGGGGACATCGTCTCTAATTAAATGGCCAGGGCTCAATGCTATGCAATCCTGGGATTTGTAGTTTGGTGAGGCACCAGAATTCTTTGGTACAGACAGCTCAAAACCTTGTCAAATCACAGCGCTCAGGATTCCATAGCATTTAACCAAAGCAATTAAAGTGGATTAATTCTACAGCATAGATGCACCTTGAAGTTTTATT
Source organism: Anolis carolinensis (assembly GCF_035594765.1). Lineage (NCBI taxonomy): Eukaryota > Metazoa > Chordata > Lepidosauria > Squamata > Anolidae > Anolis > Anolis carolinensis. The sequence goes on from NC_085845.1 coordinate 59,889,850, forward strand.
TTCCATTGCTGGAAGCTCTGGTGTTCCAATGCTTTTAAAAGAATGAATTCTAAGCAGGCAGCAGATACTTTTTTTGGTTTCAGGGTTTTCAAAATTGAGGTGCTCATTAGAATCGATGATGCATTAGAGTCAAGTAAATAGGAGTATTTAATTTTCATTTCCTCAAGATCGGTATGAAAATTACAGCCTAGTTTAGAAAAGGTAATGGGAAAGATTTCAAATATCAAAGTGATATTTAGTTTTTCTATCATGTCACAGTAACTATTCTTAGGTGCAACTGCATCTTCATTGTGACCATTGAAAGCAGTTTAATTTTCCACAGTTCTAATTTCTTTGTTCTCTTATCCTATATTACTTTGACACTGAAACATTTTGTTGCAATTCCTTTTGCTCCAGTTCTAAAGGTAATGCAGCCAGCATTAAAATAGCCATAAAACTATAATTTCCATGGTTGATAATAGTATTTAGACCCAGATCTTTGCACCATCTGTTCCTTTTCTTATTGAACAATGAAAAACAAGATTTGATGTGGATAAAATTGCAGCAGAAGGATTTATGAATATTTTCCATTCAGAAATGGCATCAGGTACACCGATATACAATTTTTATTGGAACCAGATTCTACATTTTATTAAATAGCCTGATTTGACTTAGTGTAAAGATCTGGAGATCCACTCAGCCTAGGTTCATGGAGTAACCTGGGGGAAAAAAAGCAAAAGCATTGATAGAACAACTTATAAATTTATTGATGGCAAAAAATGGAAAAAAGATGAAGTAACAGAAATAAAATAATGGATGTTTTCTAATGTCCCTTCAACTGAACACTGATAAAGCTTTATACACTTCTGGCCGTCATGGCCTGTCCAGGTCATGATCAGTTCCAGTAGGCCTCTACAGTTCTCCAATAATACCTTCCTATAATTTACAGTCGGACCCAGGAGATATGTGGCCAGGCAACATCATAGCCTGGTCAAGATGGTAAAACACCTTAAAGCAAAACAAATATGTGTGTGATTATACATTAGTAAAAATAGTAATAGCAGATGAATACAAATCTACACTACTCACCAATCCTCCACAAACACAACCTACTACAACCTACAACCTACTACAAAAGACTCAAAGGTTGTTACAAATCAAAGTCAAGTTCCCAAAATGTGAAGATACAAATATAAAAATACAAAAATATGAGATACAAATCAAGCAGCTCAATCCAAGACACAAAAACATATTCGTAGGACATTCTGTTAAAGTAATGAAGAGAGATAATTGCTCTCCCACCAGTGAAATAATGAGACAACACAACTTAAGAGCATGAAAATGAACTTGAACATTAACTTGAACTTGAATTTGAAATTAAACTTGAATTTGGTGTGTAATAAAACAAGACAGTGGCCATCAAAGACCAACTCATCCTCAAACAACGATGAGACATCATGGTTCCCAGATGCAACCCAATGTCATTTCCAAGGACTCTTCAGGGATATGGGTGAAGAATTAGGTGACAGGGTGGGGAGTGTACTTATGCTGACACCACCCAAAACAAGTCCCAACCAGGACTACTTTTCTCTCCCTTCACTGGAAGGGAGCAAAGCCCTTCTTTGCCCTTATGCTGAGGGCAGGAAAGGAATTTTGTCTGGTTCCTGAAAAGGGCATATATGCATGATAGAAAGGAAACTCTATCATGCTCATCTTCATCTGTAAATCTGTACATGCTTTGGACTGTGTGGTGATGTGGAAATCTTGAATTAGAAGCTTTGGAAGTTTTAATCCTAGTATGCCATACTTATACAAATTTGGATTCTCATCGGTAATTGTGATAAAAACAAAGCAATGAAACAAACTGACTGTGGAGAATGGCCTGCTGCTGATTGTTTCTTTGACCCAAACCAACATAAAGCAGTTAACTGATGCAAAAGAAACAGAAGCATTTCATTAAAAGACTTTATACAAAGGGGCTCTTTTTACAGATAAATCATATTCATGGTTTGTATCCATGCAAAACTAAATTTTGGTAGGGCATAGAGGTGTTTTCATTACAAAATCATCCCACTTAATCCAATCCTTTTACTTCATTCACAAAATGCAGACCCCATCTGCACTGCCATATCCAGTTTCTGAATGCAGATTAACTGCATTGAATAAGATTATATGGCAATGTAGGCTCATTTAATCCAGTTCAATGCAGCTCAATCTGCATTATACACTGACCAATATAATCCAGTTCAAACTATATTATTTGGTAATGTCCATGGGATCTGCGGCCCCATCTACACTGCCAGATAAAATCTAGATGATCTGCTTTGAACTGGATTATATTAGTCTACACTGCCATATACACCAGTTCAACCCAGATTATCAGGATTTTATCTGGCAGTATAAATGGATGTGGCCTGAGAGTAATCTATATAGAAGATTATCTAAATTCAATTGCTAGATCTGACTAGAGTAGACCCATTGAATCAGTAGGTGGACTTGCCATTCAGTAATTAATTCAATAGGTTAAATTTAGATAGAGCTAGTATTTAGAATTCTAGGAGCTGTAGTTTTACAAGGACTTTATGCTTCTCTGCCAAATAGTTCTGATGCCTCACCAAACTACAAATCCCTGGATTTCATAGCATTGAGCCATTACAGACAGTTGAAGCAGCTCAGTGCTATGGAATCCTGCATCAAACTGCATTAAATCTACAGTGTAGATGTACCAGGGGATTGAAGTATATTACATGTGGTTTCAGGCAGAGTGAAGCTTCCAAAATCCGAGTGAGTTTGCTTTCACAAAGTCATAAATATGTATTTTTTGCTATGGTTGACATATTATTGTCAGGAATAATGTGAAAATGTTACGATTAATTATGTCATTTGGATGCCATTTAAATTGGTGTTAACAGTGATCAGATAATGAGTGTATGACATTTACTGAGCATTTTTCCCTATCAAAGAAAATCATGTTTTCCCGCTTTCTTATTGGTTATACAATTGTTTCATTAATTTTACAGGCAGAGATAACTTGGAAAAGAGCTACCTATATAATGGATAGGTCAGTTTAGGACATGGTGATGAGAAATAATTTATGAGCTGGTTTATGCTGTATAATTCTTCTCAGTAAAAACACCTCTGGGAACAGCCATATATCCTATTTGTTAACATTTTCTTATTCTGTATTCTTGCTTGTTACCATATATTAGCCCTGAGGTGCAAGATAGATGACCTGCAGCCCACATAGAAACCCTGAAGCACTTTTCTGACACGGTATCCAAGTGGAAATATCAAAATCAAAAAGTGTTAAGAGTATGTCCCTTTTCACCCTTCCTGCACTTTGTAGTCCTACTGGCACTTGAAGAAATAGTTTTCGTGTAGCTATTTGTACATTTAATCTTGAGCTCGAAACCAATGGATTGGAGCAGAATAAACTGGACTGGACTGCATTGCAGTGGCAAAGAGGCTGAACTAAAATCAGAAAATTCTTGGTTTGAATATTATCTCTATTAAGAGCCCATTCACCACATAATTAGAGTGCTATGACTCCACTATATTATTATTATTATTATTATTATTATTATTATTATTATTATTATTATTATTATTACCCTCTTCTTAGGTCTTGGGCCAGGTTACAATATTGCTAAAACACACATTCATCTAAAAACCTTCTTTAAAATACACATAGTAATTTTTTTTCCATAGAATACATATTAAAAAACACAAAACAAAGATTAATCATAAGATGAAAGTTTAAAATTCATTATTAAAATTGTCTGGATAGGCCTTTTGGAAGAGATAGGTCTTCACTTGTGTCTTAAATTGTGACAGCTTTACCAGCAGGTCATTCCACAGTCTTGGGGCGGCCATTGAAAAGGTCCTCTGGGTGGTGGTTGCCAGTCGGATTCTGGCAGGCTGGAGCAGATGCCTAAGTGTGTGGGGTGGATTGTACAGAAGAAGGTGATCTTGTAGGTAATCTGGACCCAAACCATGTAGGGCTTTAAAGGTAAAAACTAACACTCACTGGAGTCACTTTAGGATAGGTGTTATATATTCACTGCTGGATGTTCCTGTAACCAATCTGGCTTCTGTATTTTGAACCAGCTGAAGTTTCTGAGCTTGGTACATAGGCAGCTCAATGTAAAGTGCATTGCAGAAGACTAACCTTGAGGTTACCAGCACATGCACTACCATCTCAAGGTCCTCCACATCTAGGAAGAGATATAGCTGGTGGATCAAATGAATTACCATGGATTTTTGGGATTAGAAGAGGGGTTTTTTGTGTGGGGGGGGGTGTTTAGTATTCCCAGCCATAACATTCAATGCTTCACCAAACTACAAACCCCATAGGAAGTGGAATAACAGCACTATAATTATGTACTGTGAATGGCCCCGTGAGCCTTAGAAAAATAGATCGGTCTAATTTCTCCACTACCCTGACGTATCTCAGGGTAAAGGATTACAGTTTATAGTTCGTGTGTGAACATGATTGATAGATAGATAGATAGATAGATAGATAGATAGATAGATAGATAGATAGACAGACAGAATACATACACAAGAAGCAAAATGTAGCTGTGTGATGCATGGGCACAGGAAAAAATAGGATTCAGAAATAAATATTACATTTTGGGGTTTTTTCTGAAATTCTTCATCAGACATTAATCATACAAAAATTAAGGGATAAGAAAATAAGTCTTGATGGACTGGCTACTCTTCATAGATTTTTGTGACCATTCTCTCTGCAGGCAAAACACATTACAAGGCAAAGACTGAATATTTAGAGATGAAGAATGTTGGACCATCTATACAGATTGGTTTCTTTCTGGGGTTTTTTCTTCATCCCCTAATTTTTCTGTCATCACACCTGATGAACAGTCCTATAAGAATGTGAAAGCTCACCTTGCTTGTGACATTTTCATGATCTGATAAAGGCATTACTCAACCCCGAACTAAATAATGCATGGGAATCACTTTGAAATGTTCAAAGAGCTATGCAGATGTTACACTGGAATTCTTGGAACTGAATATTGTGCTGTTCATCAAGAAGAAAAGAAAAAAGGGAACACACAATCCATCTGAAGCAAAACACTTTAAAGTCTTATTTTTAAAAAATCATGAGAAGATCAACATTATTATGCTGACTATGACCTGGATTTACACAACCACTCCATAACATTAGAACATACCCACCCTTTCACTAAAACGTTTTCCCTGTTCTTTTGCACTATTTCATAAATTCATCCAGTTATCAAAATACTGATTTTGCTGGAACCTAAGTGGTTACATGATTAGATCTCTGTAATCCACTGAGGCTGTCCTCAAAATTGTTGGAAGCTTCAGTTAGTGCTGGATGTAGCATCTAGACTGTTCTCAGGTGTGTGCTTTAAAGCAGCGATTCTTGTCCTCTTAGCTCAGTGGTTATCAACCTGTGGGTCTCCAGATGTTTTGGCCTTCAACTCACAAAAACCTTAACAGATGGTAAACTTCTGGGAGTTGTAGGCCAAAACACCTGGGCACCCACAGGTTGAGAACCACTGCCTTAGCTCTTTGGCATTATCATCATCACCACCACCACCACCACCACCACCACCATCATCATCCAGATATTTCAGACTTTTAACTCCCAGAAGGTCCACTTAGTATAGAATCATACATTGATCAAATAACGCACTTTCAAACCAGTTTGAAACTGCATTATACAACAGTGTAGATGGGGCTATGGCCAATATTAGAGGCTTCTGGCAGCTTGTCTGAAACATCTGGGGATCCAAAATTGAGACCACCCATCTGCGTTGGCTTCGAGTCTGCTTCTTAGTTCAGTGCTGCTTTGGACTTCCAAAACCTGAACCAGGTCAAGATTTTTGAAGGACTAACTCTTCTCATATGTGCTTGCCTAGAATATGAAGTACTCTGCAGAATATCTCATATCTCATGTGTCCAAAGAGGCTAGATTTTTTAGTACCGTTGCAGCACCTTTTGCTTAAGCTACAAATAGGCAAGGAAGATTACAATGTTTTGTACAATCTTTGATCCTTAAAATACGGGGAATTTTTACTTAGTGTTTTAGGTGTGTAACAAGGAATAAAGTCTAAAGGCAGGTTTACAGTTTATGACTAAAAAAATAATGGCAGTGAAGGCAGTGAGATAGTTCACCTCCTGATATGCAGGAAAACACAGTCAAAGTACCCCCAACAATGGCCATCCGGCCTCTGTTTAAAAGCCTCCAAGGGTGGAGCTTCCACCACACTCAGAGGCAGAGAGTTCCATTGTTGAACAACTCTTATGGTCAGGAAGTTTTTCCTAATGTTCAGGTGAAATCTCCTTTCTTGTAATTTGGATCCATTGTTCCGAGTCTATGGCCCCTTCTACACTGCCATATACAATCCAGATTATCTGCTTTGAACTGGATTATTTTGCAGTGTAGACTCATATAATGTAGTTCAAATCATAGAATGAGGATTATCTAATTTGATAATCTGGATTATATGGCAATGTAAAAGGGTCCCTAGTCTCCAGGGCCATGGAAAACAAGCCTGCTCCCTCTTCCTTATGGCATCATTTCACATACTTATAGATGGCTATCATGTCTCCTCTCAACCTTCTCTTCTGCAGGCTAAACAAACCCTGTTCTTTAAGATGCTCCTCATAGGGCATGGTCTCCAGACTTTTGATTATTTCAGTCACCCTCCTCTGGACACCTTCCAGCTTGTCAATAACCCTCCTGAACTGTGGTGCCCAGAATTAGATGCAGTATTCCAGGTGAGGCCTGACCAAAGCAGAATAGAAGGGCACCACTGCTTCTCTTGATCTAGACACTATACTTCTTCTGATGCACTCCAAAATCCCATTGGCTTTTTTAGTTGGAGCATCACATTGTTGGCTCAGGTTCAACTTGTTGACTACTAAGACTCTGAGATTATTTTCACATGTACTGTTGTCAAGCGAAGCATCACCCATTCTGTATCTTAGCATTTCATTTCCTCTGCCCAAGTGTGATATCCTACATTTGTCCTTGTTAAAAACCATTTTGTTAGTTTTGGCTCAGCTCTCTAATCTGTTATGGTCATTTTGAATTGGCTGAGTCATTAATCAGAATGGAGTCTGCAGTCAGTAAATCAGAAGACTAGGTCTGGGAAGGGCAATTTTTAAGGAATTAGATAAGACCCTGAAATGTAAAGTAACTTCACCGAATACAAGTAAGGATTGTCCATGCAATCGTATTTGCCATTTCTATGTACGTATGACTGTGAAAGCAGGACAGTGAAGAAAACTTATAGGAAGAAAAATAAGTCATGGAGAAGTATCTTCCATGGACTGCTTTAAAAAATCAAATAAATGGTCCTAGAGCAAATCAAGCCTGAACTCCCCCTAGAAGCCAAGATGACTACGCCAAGATGAGTAAACAAAGACTGTTGTACTTTGGATATCTCATGAGAATGCATGAAGATAATAACACTTGGTAAGATAGATTTCAATAGAAAAAGTGAAAGACCTCAGTCCAGATTGGTAGACCCAGTTAAGGAAACCATGACTCTGAATCTACAGGACCTGAACATGGCTTTTGATTTCAGAGTTTCTCATTTATGGAATCGCCATACATCCAAGTTGATTTTATTATTAACAACAACAGCAACTTTTAGAATCTGCAAATGCTCTTTTAGTTTGTTTGTAGACAGTGTTTTTACTAATTTACAATTTATGTGAGTTTGTAGTGTGCACAATTTCAGAAACCTTGGTGACATGATAGGTGATAAACAATGAAACTATATAAAATAACCACAGAAATCTTTCATGACCATTCTTTAAAACTATTTAAAAGACATCACTCCATTATATATGTTGTATGAGGCATAAGATTTTGAATAAGTTTTCTGGCCCTTCACATGTTTTTGCATTTCTCTTTTTTGAAAAATTACACATTATTTACTCCGAACAGTTGTCAGCTGATTCCTGTGAATGGAATGTGATAAAAGAACAATTAGGGGGAGAATTAGAGGACACAGTCTGATTTTCTTTTCTAAATAAATGTGTATCTGGTTCTACTAACAATAATTCAAAAACAGAATCCTGCAGTCAGCAAGGCCAATGGGAGTTGCAATTCAAATAATAGATTTACAAGGTCTGTTAAATAGTTACACATCAGCCAATTGATAAATTGTAATATTGTCATGATTAGATCAGAATGCTTCCTTCCCATAAAAATGTTCTTTGTTGTATACTTATTTATTGTGTGTTTTATATTTTTAAAAACTTCCTACTTTTAATCTTTGTGCTAGCCACTCGGAACTTTTTAGAACTATCCTAAATACATATATGCATAAATCAGGATGCAAAATCTATTCTGATAGATATTCTACTGTGGAAGAAAAATTACATTGGAACTGACTCATAGCTTTCATCTTCTTCCTGAACTCCTGAGAATTTGCACTTAGATATGGATTTTGTATTCTAAACTCTTTTTTTGCAGTCTGCTTCCAGACACTTAACAGCAATTTGATTCACTCTGGAGTTGAAATACCTTCTCAACATTTCTCTTTTCTTTGGAGTAAAGTTTGTGGAAAGCTTTTATATAACATGGGAAAGTGATGCAGGCTCTTTCTGCAGAAAGTTTGTAATTTATATAAAAGGAGAAGCAAACCTATCCTGATTTATAAAGTGGATTGTTTATCTGGCCCAAGGAAACCTCTTCTGTCTATATCTCCAATTTGTGATTGAAGTTTTTCCAGAGCTTGAAAACTTACCTCTCATCCCATGAAACTGGGGGGGGGGGGGGGGGGGTTAAGCATCATATGACCATGTTGTTTAGTCCTGTGACATTAAAAAGCAAATCATTTCATTTATCAGTAACCATCACATGGTGTTATTTCTTACTTTTTCTCTCAAAATGATCTGTTTTTCAGATTTATCACATGAGTGAGTGCAGGCAGACCTCTTTCCTCCCCATGGGCTCTTTTGCTTTCCCTCTCAATAGGTATTTTATGGATTGGTAACTCTAATTTTTAAAGGGAAAAGGGCAGGGAAAAGTGCAATTTCAAAAGGTTAGAATCAAGCAAAAGCAAAGTAGTAATCTCCTGAAGTAGTGCAATTTTTACTGAATACATTTAATTTAAATGCAAGGATCAGGCAGCTGGATTTTGGGAGATTACTTGAGTATCACTGCTTTGTAGGACACTACCCATAGGAGCACCCATTCTCCCACATCACCAAATCAATCCCACCCCACATGTTTTTTGCCATTATCTCCTGTTTCATTACGATTCCTGAGCTCAAAAGATGATTTCTGCCCATCTTCTCCTCTCACACTTTCATCACACTTTGAAAACACTTCCCTAATGAAAGTCTCCTTGCATCATGTGATGGGCTCCATTGTACTTTGTTTCCTTAATGTTTTTGAAGTGTTTAGAAATTTGGGGGGGGGGGGGGTGTATGGGATACTCATTAGATGCTTTTTCTTGCTATGCTTTTTCTTGCTATTTGTTACTGTTACTCATTGCACTGTGCTTTACTTTTCCATTAGTTTTCACCTCTCTTTTTGATATATAGAAAAATAACAGGGCAGCCTAAGATTTGGGGGGGGGGGAACACACATCACAAAATGGACCCCAAAGTATTTTTGCCTCCAAAACATAATGAGAAAAGGCAACAAGTAAATGTTGTTCATTAGATACAACTCTCCTTTACAACTAGAAAAGGAATTTTACCAACCAGCCCCCTTTTGACCATCAACTTAGCACTGAAATCAGGCTTGGCTTGAATTGGGGCTGCTGACTTCTCTGCCAATGCTTAACTTTCAACTCTGTTTCTCCTGGAATTTAATGGGGACTTTGGTTTTTGGTTTTGTTTTATTTTCAGATGTTATTTTATTTTTATTTATTTATTTATTTTGTGGTGACTTTTAATTTTCTCGCTGGCTCATGCTTATCACTGATGACTGGAGTTAGCGAAATATACTATTTAATTGATGAGTCTCCACAATAATTGTAATTGGTTTTAAATGTATTTAATGCTTAATATTTATTTATATCTCATTTCTGGATGTTATTATGATTTGTGTGATTTTGGTCTTGTATTTCATGTTAAATGTGCTTTGATTTGTTTTGCATCATATTTATACACTGTGTATTTGCAATGTGGCACTGAAGTGGCCAAATTGTAAGCTGTGCTGAGTCCCCTTTGGAGTGACAAGAGCAGGATAGAAATATAGTAAATAAATAAATAAATAAATAAATAAAAGGAGGGTTGTTACCAGAGTCGGTTCAACCACCAGGCCAACTAGGTAGTTGCCTGTGGTGCCTTCTTGTTGGGGGCGCCATCGAGGCAACTCCTGTCTCCTGCGGCCTGCCTCCGCAAGGTATTGAACTGCTTTTTCTGTTGATTTGTTGTAAAACATGATGTTTTAGTGCTTAATTTGTAAAATCTTAATGCAATTTGATGTTTAATAGGCTTTTACTTAATCCCTCATTATCAAACATTTTAGCTTATCCAACGCTTTTATTTTTCAGTGATTGGTTTGGGGAGGGCACCAAAATTCTGTTTGCCTACACTTGAAAAATACCTAGGGCCGGCTCTGGTTGTTACTTTCTTGTTATCTTGCAATAGCACTGTGCTACAAATACCAGCATTACTTTGGTCCTACTTTCTGTTTTTCGTGTCATCTATTTTTGGCATTCAGTCTCCTCTCCACACTGGAATCAAGCCAGGAGAAATTCCCAAGCCTCGAATAAATTTTCCAAAGTCATCACAATATGCAGCATTATAAAGATATATTTCTGTTTGGTTCATTTCTTCTGAAAACAGATAAAATCTTGATAGATGATACCAAGCCTATGCAATTTAATATTTGTTAGGAATCCCCCCTCCCCATTTATTTATTTAAATATTTCTGGACTGCCTTTTGAGACAAAACTTTCAAATGGAGGACTCTATAAAATAATATTAAAATATAATACCACATTTTATTTAAAGAAAATATCCAATAATTTACAGACCAGTGACATACCATTATAAGCAGTTTAAAATACAATTTTTAAATGTCTGGCCAGCAGAACCATAAACTCTGTGAAATAATAAAACCTGAATTATTTGTATTCTCCATCTAGTAATAATAATAACAACAACAACAACAACAACAACAACAACACTTTATTTATATTTTGCCCTATCTCCCCAAGGGGACTCAGGGCAGATCACAGTACACATACACAGCAAACATTCAATGCCGTTTTGGAAAAACAGGATAGGACAGACAGAAAGGAGATATGTTGTGTGCCTTGGAGCTTCGGTGCCTTGGAGGTTGTATTCGGATTCAGCTACAGAGGGTGATGTTGCTCCATTCTCTATGACAAAGAGCCATCAGGACTTCCACCTTCATTTTGGTTACTGGCATTTCATTCCTTTTATGGTGTCGTAAAATACCTCCCCCGCTGATTAGCAGTATCTAATTTCTCTAATTACAGCTCTAAGCTGTTTTCAAACTGCTTAGGTAAACAGTAAGCTGGGCTTGACAGTCAGATGCTCACCCCGATCGGGCTTCGAACTGGACACCTTTTGGTTGGTAGATCTTATTACTGCTCGTGATTTACCAACTGTGCTAGAGCCCAGCCCTAAAACTTGTGCTGGTGAGTCCATACAGAGAGCTTCTAGATTGGAGTTCTCCAATGTGGTCCCCTATTTAAAATGGGGGGGGGGCTTTTTTTACAGACAGGGTCTTTGAAATTGTTCTTTGAGCATGGCCAAGTTTATATTAGTAAAAGGAGTCTGTAAGATCACCTCATTTCAAACTATTTAAGACTCAGACCAGTATGACTCACCAAGTCATAGACTTCCTAAATGCTTGAAAAATGTCCTTCTTTCACTTTTGTTTCAGTGCAGATGTGCAGAAAATAAACAAGGGGTGAATCTACATGGTATAATTAATGCAGTTTGGCTCCATTTTAACTGTCATGGCTCAATGCTATGAAATTGTGGTGATTGTAGTTTAGCGAGGCACTAACACTCTCTGGCAGAGAAGGCTAAACATCTTGTAAAATCACACCTTCCGGGATTCCACAGTACTGACCCTTGGCTGTGCCGTCCGCCGGACAATAAAAAACTATAAAACTGAAACGTGCTGTCCTTTATCCGGGCGAACTGCAAATCCCTATAAGCTGTCCTATAGATATTGAACGACTGAGTCTGGATAACTTCAAAAAAGGATGTTTATTCATACAAGGTTGTAAACCTGGCACAGATCTTAAAGTTGCAGAAAATGAAACAAATTTCCATAGGTTTTAGTTGCAGAATTATCCCTGGTTCCAGAAGGCAAAAGTGATTATAAAACCACTATACCCTAATCACGCTGCCTATATTAGAAGGAGAAACTCTTTCCTTCCCTATCTTTACAGCAAAGATTAGTTCTAGAAGCGATGGAATAACTTTGCTCCTCTAACTAGATTTCCTATTCCAGATCAATATAATTCAATACTTATCTAATTTGGATAGGCTTAGATTGGCCTGGTTTTGAGGATGATTTGTCCCAGTTAGCCTTGCACAGCTCCAGCACGTTGGAAGACTATAGCCAGAATGAAACTCTAAAATGGAGACTAGACCCTGGTAAAAAGGGCGGTCCTAAGATGTTGCACTCTTTGACCAATCACTGCAAAGAAAACTGCAGCCAGCTCTTGCAGATTCCAAGCCACTTTTCCTAGGCTTTTGCAGCCAGAGGCTCAAACAAAATGTAAAGGAGGGAAAGCAAACAAACGACCAATAGGTAAGGCAAACCATCGTCCTGGGGGACGGAACACTCCCCGCTAAATTCCCAGGATGTGGGAATTTACCAATCAAAAACATACAAACACCTTTGTATACACAACAATACAAACACTAGAACTTTAAACATCTCCAATAAGCAACACGAGGTCACTAATTGGTCTGTCCAAAATGGACACTTTGCCTCTGTTGCAAGTCTTTAATTGAACTTTCCTGACCTTACCATCCGGGCAAGGAAAGGTCTTTAATACAATGCCCATGGGCCATGCATGGCGGGGCAAGTCTTTGTCCTTTAACAACACAACGTTGTTAACCTCAATGTTGTCCTGTGGGCTTTGCCAGATTCTTCTAGCTTGAAGCTGGCTTAAGTATTCGGCCTTCCACCTCTTCCTGAAGTGGTTGGCTAAGGTCTGCACATGCAAAATTGGTGCCACAGTCCGATCGAATTGACTTAATTGGCCCTCTGAGGGCTATGAACCTTTTCAATGCATTTAAAAATGATGAAGTGTCCATTCCCTCTACATCCTCAATATAGACAGTTCGTTTTGACAAACAAGTAAACAAAACCGCCCATCTTTTATTATTTACAACACCACCCCTGGTTTTTCTGGTAACAATTTCCCAAGGACCAAACACATCGATTCCCACATGGGAAAAGGGTGGGTCTGTCAAAGTCCTATCCTGAGGTAGTTCTGCCATCAACTGACTTTGACAGTTTCGTCTGAGTCGCCGACATTTGACACATTTGAAAATACAACTGTTGACCAACCTTTTGGCATTAACTACCCACAGACCTTCATTTCTAAGGGCTGCCTCAGTTAGAGTTCTACCCTGATGATGGATTTTCTCATGGTAGTGACGAACCAACAACAAAACAATATGGCTATTGGGGGGTACAATGATGGGGTTCTTTGTACACACTTTGAGTTTAGCCTTAGCTAACCTCCCTCCCACTCTTAAAATGCCCTCCTTGTCTAGAAATGGGTTTAACTCACGCAAGAAACTCCGGCTGGGGGTGTCAAGCCCTTGTTCTAACCTGGCTATTTCTAGACTAAACTCATGCCTCTGAACTGACCTGAATATTACTCCCTTAGCCTTCAACATGTCCTGAACTTGCAAAGGCTGACTATCTTTGCAGACTAAACGATGTATAAGCCTAGCAACTGCTCTAAGAAGACTGTGCCATTCCGAAAAACGTTCAAAATGGTGTCGTTCCAGACAAGATCTTTGGCCCATCTTGATTTCTGTGGTTGTCTTGCAAACTTTCACCTCTGCACTTTGTGAGACTTGAGCATTCATAATGTCCGAAAACCTTTGCTCATCTTTCGAGAGCGCTGTGGCTTCGTCTCTCTTAGAGACTTTGAAGATGGAGGAATACTCTGGAGTTATTGCTTGGCAGTAGACTGAGATGTGACTTAGGCAACTGCGCACAAGTGTAGGACGTCCACCTTTAAGCACCTGTGCTTGCTTGGAGTCCAACGACGATGGTGGGTGCATCTTGTTTATGCACACTGGGCCTATGACTGTCCAGCCTAATGGCAATTGTTGCGCGATAGGTGCACCTGGAGGTCCTTTAACTTGGTCGTTCACACAGAACAAGCTCGGGCAGTCCGAGCCAAGCAAAAGGGCAATGTCCACATCTGGCCGAAAGGCTGGTATAGCATTCTTTAACCGTCGCAAATGTGGATGAGCCTCCACAACTTCTCTAGTTACAATTTGTTTTTTGTTCCGAGGGATGGAGGAACACTCAATCAGGTCTGGCAACCTGAACTGTCTCTTCTGGTCGCAAGAGGAGACAACAAAGCCAGATGCTATGCGACCCTGCAACTTCTTTTTTCCTGCACATGTAGTCATGGTGTAATCGACCATCTTGGTTTTAAGGTCAAACATGCGGAAGAACTCTGGAGTAGCCAGGGAGGCGTCGCTCTGTGAATCCAGGGCCACATAGAGTCTCTTTCTAAGCCAAGGGCTTCTGGCTGGATATACATCTGCTAGGCAGATGGGATGGCAGACTCTGAACTGGTGCACGTCAGAGCATAGTTCAGTACAGGCGACCGATGGAGCATCCTCCTGCATCCGTGACGCGGCCTGCATGTTGGTGGCTTCAGTAGATGACCCTTCTTTGGAAGACGTGTCCCCTTTGGCGCGGGAGACAGCGTCAGAGTTGTGCATCGCGGTGCAATGCTTAAGGCTGTTACACCTTGCGCATTTGACGTCCTCTTTGCAGTTGGATGCAAAGTGAAGAGTTGCTCCACAGCACCTAAAACATATGCCCAGCTTCTGTACAATCTGTTGTCTTTCTTTATAAGGCTTCTTGCCAAATTCCCGGCAGTTGGCCAAACTGTGAGGCTTTTGGTGAATGGGGCAGAGCACCTCCTTCACCTCTGACTTGGATTCGTTGGCCCTGTGCTGAGTTTCAACAGCCTTAACACTAACCGGTCTTTTGGCCTCTCTAGGTGGTTTCTTGTCCACTTCAGGTGCCTTCTCTGGCTGGGTTCCTTGGTATAAGGTGGGGAGGCCCGTCTGTGGATCATTCCTTTCTCTGGCCGCCCTGGTGATGAACTGGACCAAATGAGAAAATGGAGGGTATGCCTGGGAGTGGGCCTCCTTGTAGTTGAAGACCTCCTGTCCCCAGCGTTCTTGCAAAGTGAAGGGCAGCTTGGTCAAGATCTGCCTCTGGGACAGGTGCTGATCGAGGCACTTCAAACCGGGCAGTTCTGGATTCTCCTTGGCCGACTCTAATTCCGTAAGTAGATCGCTGAGGTCCCACAAGAGTTTGAAGTCTTTGAGTTTTAAAGCTGGGAACCTTTGGAGCTTGTCCATAAGAGATGCTTCAATCTCTGTGCTGGCCCCATACCTCTGCTGCAACCTGGCCCAGGCCTTTTCCAGGGCTTTGTCGGGATCGGCTACGTGGGCTGCGTAGATCTTCTTAACTTGTGAGGATGAGGCTGGGCCCAACCATGCAGCCAGAAGAGTCAGTTCTTCCTCAGGCAATAACTTTAAGTCTCTGATTGCTCTCTGGAAGGTGGCCTTCCAGAGAAGAAATTCCTCAGGCTTGTCCGAAAACTTTTCGACACCCTTGTCCTTAAGATCTCTTCTGGGACTTCTGATGATGGAGACAAGCTGGGACTCCGGCGTCGAAGGGAACAATTGAGGAGTTTGCTGTTGTGGAGTGGACTCCCACCGTGTACCTTGCGTCAACCTTTGGCCTCTTGGAGGGATGACATCGACCACTGACGAATCGATGGTTCCCTGTGCAGCTGTCTGTAGGGGCCAACTAGCGCTCGGCCTTGAGGCCCTGATTGACTGACCTAGGGTTTTAGCAGGAGGCACAGGTAGCTCGAGCAAGGGTGAGCTCCCCGCTATGACGCTCTGCTCTGCAGGAAACTCAAAAGTGACTTTGGGGCCCTGCTCTGGGTAAGGAGAGAAGTCTCCCTGTTCCTCATTCGAAAACTGGCTGTACATGCTGCCAAGGTGCGCAAACACTTTGGCAGAAGGGTCCTGTATTGGTAACTGGCTTACATTTTCTTCTGTGAGTGGCTCAATTAGGGCCTTGGCCAAAGTCTCAGCCCTTACCCTTTTGGCTGCGGCATCCATCTTTATTCTAAGCATCTCTATACGAGCCTGTTCTATTTGCATTTCGCTTTGTCTACGGGCCTGTTCTATTTGCATTTCGCTTTGTCTTTGGGCCTGTTCTATTTGCAGTCGTTGCTCTTCTTCTTTAAAGGGAAGGGTGAGATCAGCTGCCTTAGCATCAGCCTCCGCCCCCGCTACCTTGCTCTTTAGCTCCAGACGTGCAGCCTCCTTAATGTGCAAGGCAGCTAGGGAAGAGATGGCACTCCCAGCAGCAGAAGACTTGCTAGAGTGGCTGTGTTTAGACGATGCACGCTCCCTTAGTTTAGATACCTGGCTAGAGCGGTTGGACTTAAGACTAAGTGCCACAGCAGGTGATTTTAAAAGATTGGTCTCATGGCTGCATAAGGAAGCTAGGATTGCCCTCACCCTATTTTCTTTCTCATTAGTGTCAGCTAAAACACTCCCTATTTCTAACTCTGAATCCTTGGCGTTAATGCGCTCGAGGACCTGGACTATCTTAGACACTAAACCCCTCCAAAGACCGAAGGCTTCTTCGAGGTCTGTCTGTAATATGGCTGGCACCCTTGTGATACCCAAGCTCTCTATTCTGTCCATTAATGTTGTGATGCGCTCCCATGCCGAACCTAACCTCACATGGAGGAGCTCCTTTTCGTCTATTAGATGGGCTAGCATTTTGGCTGAAGGGTGCTTTATCCTTTGGGGCCTTTCATTCCTACTTTCAGCCTCAGAAGGAGGTACGCCATCTGTATCATCTTGAAATTGCATAGACATTATGTATTCTTAATAGCAAGTAAATTTACAACAAAGGCAAATGCAATATACCTGCAAGTAAATTTACAATAAAAGCAAATTCAATATATAATACAATTCACAGCACTTAACCATAGCAATATATATCACTAAGTAACTATACTTTACAAAGATTGTGACCTTTGGCGCCAGACTTTGGTGGGCAAGCTGCAAAATGTCAACTGACAGCAACTTGCCACTTGATACCTCCCTTGCCCGAGTGACGTAAACTGCCAAAATGGCGACTTCGCCAAATTTTCAAGCACCTCGTGCTCTGCGGCTCGAGGCCTGCCGCCGAAGGAGCACCGAGGCTGGCTTTGGAAAGGAGGAGAGAAGAGACGCCTCCTCCCCGCTGTGAAGGGAGGTCACCACCGCAGGTCGATGAGGCAGGTCACCACCGCAGGACGATGAGGCAGGTCACCACCGCAGGACGATGAGGCAGGTCACCACCGCAGGACGATGAGGCAGGTCACCACCGCAGGACGATGAGGCAGGTCACCGCCGCAGGTCAATGAGGCAGGTCACCACCGCAGGACGATGAGGCAGGTCACCACCGCAGGACGATGAGGCAGGTCACCACCGCAGGACGATGAGGCAGGTCACCGCCGCAGGTCAATGAGGCAGGTCACCACCGCAGGACGATGAGGCAGGTCACCACCGCAGGACGATGAGGCAGGTCACCACCGCCGGACCATGAGGCAGGTCACCACCGCAGGACGATGAGGCAGGTCACCACCGCCGGACCATGAGGCAGGTCGAAGCCGGCCGAGTGCTCCGGCCGAACTCGCAGCAGCGTTGCCAGGCCTGTCCAGGTTCTAGCCTGGTTCTGGTGGGCTTCACGCCTCAGAGCCAGCCAAAGAACTGTCGCTGGTGCTCCGCGGCTCGAGGTCTACCGCCGAGGGAGCCCTGGACGTTGCTGGGAACTGCACAGCCTGTGCAAACCCAGAAAGCCACTGGGCCACGTGCGCACACGCGAGCCAAATAGCAAGGAAATAGAGCCCCACTATTTGACTCCTTCAGGTCTGAGAGCGGGCTCCACTGCCTCAGACGCTGGTAGAGTCTTTAGGTATGCAGACTGAGCTCAGGCGGAAAAGCCGCGGCCTATACTAAACTTCCTAAACTATAAAAAACTATAGGCTGTGCAAGCTAGCTGAAGCGGAAAAACCGCTGATCGACCTCAAAACTGTGCCGTCCGCCGGACAATAAAAAACTATAAAACTGAAACGTGCTGTCCTTTATCCGGGCGAACTGCAAATCCCTATAAGCTGTCCTATAGATATTGAACGACTGAGTCTGGATAACTTCAAAAAAGGATGTTTATTCATACAAGGTTGTAAACCTGGCACAGATCTTAAAGTTGCAGAAAATGAAACAAATTTCCATAGGTTTTAGTTGCAGAATTATCCCTGGTTCCAGAAGGCAAAAGTGATTATAAAACCACTATACCCTAATCACGCTGCCTATATTAGAAGGAGAAACTCTTTCCTTCCCTATCTTTACAGCAAAGATTAGTTCTAGAAGCGATGGAATAACTTTGCTCCTCTAACTAGATTTCCTATTCCAGATCAATATAATTCAATACTTATCTAATTTGGATAGGCTTAGATTGGCCTGGTTTTGAGGATGATTTGTCCCAGTTAGCCTTGCACAGCTCCAGCACGTTGGAAGACTATAGCCAGAATGAAACTCTAAAATGGAGACTAGACCCTGGTAAAAAGGGCGGTCCTAAGATGTTGCACTCTTTGACCAATCACTGCAAAGAAAACTGCAGCCAGCTCTTGCAGATTCCAAGCCACTTTTCCTAGGCTTTTGCAGCCAGAGGCTCAAACAAAATGTAAAGGAGGGAAAGCAAACAAACGACCAATAGGTAAGGCAAACCATCGTCCTGGGGGACGGAACATTGGCATTAAAAGTAGTGTCAAGCTGCATGATTTCTACAGTGTAGATGCACCCAGGTTGAGTTAAGTTGTTGTTGTTTTTTCAAAAAGTAATTTCTTGTATAATTCATTATAGAATTCCCTTCTCCCCTCCTCCTCCAACAGTTAATTATCTTTGTTGTTACAGGAAAGTTTTGTGACTTACTTACACTGATCTTTGATTTTCTGTTCTGTAAAAAAATGTGTATATATAGGATTGATAAACAAGTGGCATAAAATTCAAATTGAGCTTTAAAAGTGAGGTTTCAACTAACACTGAAACTAAAAAACATTACATATAATCCAAAATTGCTGCTGTTCCTACTTATTACTGTACATGATTTTTGCAGTGTAACTTTTTAACTTCCTCAATACCAAAAATAGTAATTAGTTACTACTACTATTAGTTCCTACTATTAGTTGCTTCAGTTTTCAAAGAGATAGTTAGGTTAGTCTGTTTCTGTAGAAAAGGAGATGAGGCAGAAAAGGGGAGATGGAAAAAGGAATCGAGCAACATAATTTAGACTTAGTTTGCTACTTCAGATGAACTGGTAGAGTGCATTAAAGCTATGGGTGTTGTCTGTAGGTCATTATATCACAAATCTGACTGCAGGTAACTATTGGTTCAGCAGTTGTTTAGAGAGTGTAGTGTCCTTAAGACCAAGGAAATGAAGCAAAAAATGCTTTGGAACTTACGCTAAACAATTGCCACTCCCATGGCAATTACTGAAAGATGGGCTGGTTGGTCAAACAATGGTAGATGGTGGCTTTCATGTAAGGAAGTGAATCTATTCAGGGCTTTTATTGCCACCCAACCCCTGAAATGAAGAGGCAATACAATATAAGTGGGTTAACTATGGGCAACTTTTATTAATGTTACCTAATTAAATTTTGTAACTTTGTAACTTGCAGGTGATTCTAAAGTGTAATGAACTTGGTGTGGGTACAGCTGAGTTAGTGACCCTTTCGGCCTACACCTTGGCTTCTTTGGGTGAAAACATCTGGGTCCCTGGTTGGAATAACCCAGAGCGACCATTAAGGGAAACATGCCAGAGAATTCTGCCCCAAGGATTTATTGCCATTCCTATGCCATTTTCATTTGCCCTCACCTCCTTTATTTACACCGTAGACGAGGTTTCCCATTCCTGGCCAGGGAGGAAGAGTGAAAGCCCCCCGAGGTCTCCCATCTCCTGCTGCATGGTGGCCAATGCGGAAGGAAGAAGAAGAGGCCCAGGGAAGGAAAACAGGCAGAGGAGGGAGGAAAGGAGAAGGCTCCTGAGGCTTCCTTCCTCCTGCTTCAACAAGGCCTGGGGAAGAGAAAGGTGAACCCCCTACCACCAAAAGCAGCCCCCCCCCCTTTGCCAGACCTCCTAGGAAGACATCCTCCCTCTTCGCCAGTCAACTGTGGAATAGAGAAGAGGGGCAGGATGCTGGCTGTAGCTCAACCCCTCCCAGAAAGTAGTTCCATCTGAGACTACTTTCTGTCAGCCTCTTTTGCGGGGGAAGAGGCATAACACTTCCCACCTCCAGCTGCACGGGGAGGAAAGTTAATTCCATACACTGAAAGATCTATCCTAGGTGCTGATGTTTGTGGGTACAGCATTTGAATTGCTCCTTTAAAGTATGGAGTAAAACCATGAGTAGACTCATAACATCTTTGACATAGAAACCACTGACAACCTTTGCTTTACTATAACTCTATGTATGTAAGCTTTAACGTTTCTTGTACATTTCCTTTCTAGCATTGAACATTAAATCTTTCATTTGAGTACAGAATGCTAAAAAATAATAATACCTGCAGTTCAGTAGTGTCATTCTATGGGCACAAGTAATGCTCACAAAGAAGGGATATTGGCCAGATTTCTCTTTCATGTTGAGACACCTTGTTGAGAAATCAATAACTGCTGCAAGACTTTTCATCTCCAGTAAGACAATTGTGGCTGCAAGGTTTTTTTGTTTTTATTTTGAGTCTCCTGGGAGGGTATGGGCTTTTTTCCTCCTAGTCAAGGTCTTTGTAATTTGGGGGAGAAAGCCTGTATGCAAGGTGAGATTCCTTTCCCTTTGCTAAGCAAAGCATATACACACAGCAGGCACAGAAGGATGGGCTGAATGATCCAAAAGATGAAAAGTTCTCTGCTTTTCAGAAGTCCTCACAACAAGGAAAGATCGGACATAGTTTGTGTATAAATTGTTCACATCCTTTACACCAAAAAATATCCACAAATGCAAACTTTCTCTTTGAAAACTTGCACAAAACTCTTGACATCTTGCCCACTAAGGAGAGAAAAGGTAGTTCATTCTTTTATGCAGAAGCAAGATTTCCAGAGTATGTACAAGAGAGAACTCCAATACAGCTTCCAGTTTAGAAGTCAGTTTGACAAAGCAGCATGCCTAAGAACCACAAAAGGAATGTGTTGTCGGTGGCACAAATACGGAGGGATGAAGGAACTCTGTTAGCAAGTTGTTTTCCTCTGCTACACTTATGATGCATTTTGCTTAAGCATCCATTTTGGCTTGACCTCAACAATTCACCAATCTCAATGCAACCAGATATATAATATAAAATAATAATAATAAATCTTTATTTATACCCCGCCACCATCTCCCCGTGGGGACTCGGGGAGGCTCACAATGTTACAAAAGTAACAGCGCAAATACATTAATACACAGTTTAAAACACAAGAAGATGATATATATATATATTAACTCTTGTTATTGTTACTAATAGCTGGTGTTGTTTTCAGCCTGGAGTTGGAAGTCTGATGAGTTTCAGTTCCTTGGAAGGTCACACCTTATTTATGTTTGAGTCTCCTGGGAGGGTCTCCTGAGAGCCATGCGTGAGTTAGGGCCTTTTACCCTAGCACTTAAGACCTAGCTTTTTACTAGAGCTTTTGATCTATATTAATTTTATCAATGTTTGTATGTATGTATTTTTATCCTTTACAATTTTATCTTGTAAATCGCCTAGAGCATCTTGGATGGAGGGCGATTAATAAGTAATTAAATGATGATGATGATGTTTGCTCTTCCCTGTCATTCTTGATCTACTTTTTTCATGATATCGTATTCATTTCTCGTGTCAGAAGCGAAATTGAGAATACAGTTATAATGTGTTTTTAAAAACACAAAGTTAAAACTTGACATTATACTAGATCTCCTTTGACCAGAAGCTGGCCACTTGGAGTGCTTCTGGTGCCACTGTGAGAAGGTTCTCCATTGTGCATGTGGCAGGGCTCAGGCTGCATTGCAGTAAGTGGTCTGTGGTTTGCTCTTCTCCACACTCACATATTGTGGATTCCACTTTGCAGCCCCATTTCTTAAGATTAGCTCTGCATATTGTGGTCCCAGAGCGCAGTCTGTTTGACGCTTTCTAAGTGGCCCAGTCTTCTGTGTGCCCAGGAGGGAGTTTCTCATCTCGTATCAGCAACTGATTGAGGTTCTGGGTTTTAACCTGCCACTTTTGGACTCTCGCTGGGTGAGGTGTTCCTGCGCATATCTCTGTAGAACTTAGAAAGCTGTTTCTTGATTTAAGGCATTGACATGCTGGCTGATATCCGAACAGAGGATGGGCTGGAGATGTCAATGCCTTGGTCCTTTCATTACAGGCTGCTACTTCCTGGCAGATGTCAGGTAGTGCAGTACATGACACCCCCTAAGCAGTATAATTTATCCAGTGATGTAGGGTGTAGACATCCTGTGATAATGCAGCATGCCTAATTAAGAGCCACATCCACTGTTCTAATGTGGTGAAATGTATTCCACACTGGGCATGCGTATTCAGCAGCAGAGTAGCAAAGCGCAAATGCAGAGGCCATCACAGTATCTGGTTGTGATTCCCAGGTTGTGCCAGTCAGCTTTTGTATGGTATTATTACTAGTACCCACTTTTTACTTGATGTTCAAGTGGTGCTTCTTTTAAGTCAGAGCACGGTCCAGAGTAACTCCCAGGTATTTTGGTGTGCTGCAATGCTCCAGTGGGATTCCTTCCCAGGTAATCCTCAGAGCTCAAGATGCTTGTCTGTTCTTAAGATGAAAATCACATGTCTGCATTTTAGATGGATTAGGAATCATATGCTTTTCCCTGTATTAAGAGCAGTAGTAAGAGCACCCAACGTTTTTAAGGGCTTCTGTTCAACCATTTCAAAGCCCCCTGCTTGAACGGTGATGGCATGGTCATCAGCATAGATTAAACTCTCTGTCGCTTTTGGCAATAGCTGGTCATTTGTGTAAATGTTAAACATTGATGGAGCAACCATGCTCCCCTGAGGCAGGCCATTCTTTTGCCATCAGCTTATCTGACCCTGGAACTCAACAAAAGAGCTCCTGTTTTGAGGCAGATTTCCTATGAAGCAAGTGAGGTGGTAGTCCTTTGTGATATTATAATTTTTTCTCAGGAGAAGGCAATGATTCAAAGTATCATATGCTTCTGACAGGTCTATGAAGACAACTCTTGTAATCTGCTTCCTTTCAAAGCCTTCTTCTATGTGCTGAGTCAGGTTCAAAACTTGTGATGTGCAGCTTTTTTTCTTTTCTGAAATCAGCTTGCAGTGGAATCATATATGGGTCTATTTTCCCCATAATTCTATGCAGGATAAGTTTCTCCAGAACTTTGTAAAGATGGCACAACAAGGAGATTAGTCTATAGCTTTTTGATCATTACGATCTTTGTCTGGATTTAAAATGGCTATGACTTTTGCTTTCCTTCAGATTTTGGGGATCTGACAGAATGCAATGCAATTGTTCATCAGTTTCAGCGGCCAGCACTCACCAACCCACTAATTCAGATATATGGTTAGATAGAGGACATTTCAGACATGATTGCTATTTTCTTTTGGTTTTTGTTTTAGACCCCTGGGCCTTTTGTAGAAGTCAGAAATTCAGTTTGTGCCACTCTTGTCATCTCTTCATGCTGCATTTTCCTTTGGCCATACAACTGGTCAATGGGCATAGGACTATCTGTGATGGGTGAAAAACTGGCAACTCTTTAAAAATGAGCAAGAAGGTTGGCAGTCTTGATGTAAGTGCATCTAGACTGAATAAAGCATCTGAAGATTCTGCTTGGGCAGCGTACGTAAATATCCGGAAGGAGGAGTAATCCCTGCCTCTGTGCTATTTTTTCACTGTAAATTCTTTCCGGCTTTAAATGAAGATTAAGATAACCACACACAAAAATTACAGTGGGAAATTTGTTTATAGGCTATCAGTAGAGAGGCCATAATGCTGTCCTTTATCATTGCTTGTCATACAATTGACAACCTATAAAACTCCTGCTCCTGCATAACTCTTTATTTGTCACTTTCGGTGCCAACCCATAGCTTGGCAGATGCCTGGCATGCATCAGCCACATGATTTATTACTTTATTTAATAAACAATGTGATGAAAAGAATGAGATATTTTCATTTTAAAATTGAAATTAAGAATCATCTCTCTGTTTTTCACTTGACAAGGGCTCTACATTCATCTGTTTTTCAAGATGCACCATTTATTGAAAAGGGAAAGTAATGATAATTAAATACTGCCTGATTCCTGCCCCCACTTTCCAGCCTGCAATGAAATTTATGCAATAACCTGGCATACAAATGAAACCATCCTAGAAGAATATTGTATTGTCATGTCAGGCTTTCCTGAATAGATTCCACTGATAATGAATAGTCTGGGATGTATTATCTTCCAGCTATCACATGGCTCCCTCTTGACATGGAGGTTGCAGCTTTATTGGAACACTAACATTTGGTGGTTTAGGGTGTATGCCTCTTGATGATGGCTAAGGACATTTTCATGCAACCACTTAACAAGATGGAACAACAAGCTGGCTGGAACAGTGATTTTTTTCTGCCCAGAAAAAAATGGCAATTATAAATTTGTGAGATGTGTTTAGCAGAGGAATGTCAGACTCTCTAACCAAAAAGAAAGTGCATAAACAGAGACGCAAAGCTAATCAAACTGCAATTCACAAAAATATCTGAAGACATGATGGTGCCATCCTAGGATATTTCAGTCGTTGAGATAAAGTAGAAGCTCAACCCTCTCTAACCCACTACCAGTCATGATGTGAACTACCCAAGTCTCATCCTTTTATGTTGAGACCTAAGGAAGACAATCCCACCAGCTCCTCTTTTCCTCCTCTTCTTGACAGTAAAAAATTAGGAAAGTTTACGTGAAACATTGGAATTTCATTCATATGTTAATCCTCCCCAGATGTTATTCCTCCTGGTTTCTTCAACATAGAAAAAGAACAGCAAAGGCACTTAGTGTCTCTCCCTTCTGTTTTGGTTTCCTCTTGTGGAAAAGAAGAAAAGAGGTTGTTAGCAAGAACCCTTGAAAACTTCTTTTTGGATCAAAAAACTCCATATAAACAGGCCCCTCTCCTCTTCAAACATGGTGTTTTCCATATTAAAAAAGCAGAGAGGACTAGAATAAAGGCTAAGTATGGCCTAAATACCTAAAGGCACTAGAACCTGTCTGATGTTATAAGCTAAGCAAGGTCATCATTGGTGAGTTCTTAAATGAGAGACTACCAATGGATACACAGGTTCTGTAGGCTAAAGTTCAGAGGAAGGAACTAGCAAAATGACCTCTGAGTATTTCTTGTCTAAGAAAACCCTATGAAATCAATAGGGTCACCATAACTCAACAGGCAACTTGAAGGCACATACACACACAAAGCTAGGAGCTATCTTGCTCCCATGTTCAAGAAACTTGATGGATAATATTTGATTAGAGTTTATGTTAATTCAATCTGTTAGTTCATTAGATTGAGAGAAATTGCTCCTCTTCAGAAGTTCTAGATTAAGGGTAAGACATTCTGAATCCTGTGGAGTGCTTCTATACATAGTAGAGTCATTTGGATGTGAAAATTTATAGAAAGAAAATACAAGTAGGAGGCAGAGAATAACTATACAGGCTTACAATTGAATAGCTGCCAGTATATGCATGTTGACTGATTGCTACATATGAATAACATGAGCTCAGGGTACCTTACAGCATTTTCCTGAACAGCAAATCTGTTACTGTCCCCCAAGGGCTTATAGATTTGTTGTTGCTGCTGCTGTTGCATTAGAGAATGCAGTGACAAAAAAGGTATTAGTCTGACATGAATAAATGTCTCACATGACATATTGAAATAATTTCCTTCCATTTTGTATAAATGCCCCTAGCATTTATGTTAAGATGGAAAACTATTGGATCAGACTTGGTTTTGTGCATTTGTTCCTTTGCTGCCTGCCTTTTGCCCTGCTGTGATTTTTAAGATTAACACAATGCACCCTGTTAAGTGTACGATTGTTGTACTAAGTTTGAACAAGGGGCATGGTGAGAGATATTCTTGTGACTGACTCCTATATTGGCATAGCCTTCCATAGAAGGGGCAAATTAGACTTGACATCAAAGACATGATTGAGGCTTACATTCTAGGTCTTTGTTCACTAAATTGCAACTGAAAGAAAGGACCAATTGAAACTCAAATCATAGTTTGGGAAGATCATGAGCTGAGTATCAATTACAGTAAGATATCTGTATTGATGGGGGATATATTCCTAGCCTGACTAAAATTACCTGAAACTGCAAATCCAACTGAATGTCATTAAATTAGGTTAATTATGGTCCCAGTATACAAAGTTGTATTCGAAGATCCTATCTAGGAATTTCTTAAGCCCTCCAATGAAACTTTATAATAACTTTCAAGGAAAGCATACCATAGAACCTCCTAGAGGACCAAGCAAATTAATAGAGAGATCATTTTTCCCTAGGTAGGTAAGTAAAACTGCAGATATGAGTTCCATTGTTATTTGGGTCTTGCTTATTTATCAAACAAAACCATACAATAGAGGCCAGTGACAAAAATCACATTATCACACTGGGGCTTTAACGTGGGCACCCCCATTATTCTAGTGCATGCAGAATTCTGTGCAATGTAGTTTAGGGTGGAGCCTTTTGAATACTCTGCTACAGAGGCCCTTGCTTCCCAAACTACATTTCCAGAATTCTGCATGTGCCAGAAGAATGGTGCTGCCCACATTAAAGCCCCAGTGTGATAAGGGGGTTAGTCTGGTCTTTGGTCTTAAATATTAATGGGTGAGCAGTAGTATTGTGCTTTTATATGGAATTGCTGTTCATTTTGTGTAGTTTCATTCATTTTGTTTCATTTTTGTATTTGTTCCTGCTAACAAAAATGGGGCGCCTATATGAACAGAATTTTTGTCTGGCTTACAAAAAATGAAAATTTTCGGACCATTGACTGCAATGGGAGGACTTCCAAGGCTCATCCCTCCCCCCTCCCCCCCCCCCCGGCTTGGTTTTTGGGCTAGAGGGGTGAAAATCACCACACACTGAGGGTTTTCGACCCCTTTTAGCCCACCAACTTTTAAAATGTTTGGGTCTTCCCCAGAGTACTATTGTTATTAATATTATTATTATTGTTAACACCCATTGGCACACATCAGCTGTCATGCGGAAGCAGCCCTCTCTCAGATTCAGCTTAGGGTATCAGAGTAACTAACATTATTTATATTAATATTATTATTAACACCCATTGGTACACATCAGCTGTAATGGGAAAGCAGCCCTCTGTCAGCACCTGCCTATTGTTACGGGGCCAAAACGAAAGGAAAATGAAAGCAAGCATGATGACTGTGCAGCTTTCATTTTCGTGTCACCTCTCGCTTCCTACAAAAATGTCATCATTCCTTTTGTGTAGACAAATGGTCAAAACAAAATGATAGCACGAAGGAAATGAAGGGAACATTTTCGTGCACATCTCTAGTGAACAGGTGAATTGTTGTTTTTAGGCAAACACTTAGAGCCAAACTATATTGTCTGGGTGCTCATGTTTATGAAAATAGCAGCCATGAGAAAATCAGAGCAGCATTCAGACCATGAGGGATAAGATAGGGGAGTTTTAACTCTCTCTCTCTACCATGCTTCTGACAAAAGTTCCTCTTTAGTTTCATGGGAAGTCCATTTTGGTACCAAAAGGAGACTTCATTGAATTGCAAATTCTTTATATTTATATACGTTTTATTGTTTAACCCATCGGCTGTATCAAAACAATTAACAAATATATTTAACACACACACATAGAGCATACAATCCACAATACAATCAAAGTTAAAATAATCAAGCTGTTAACAAGATCAAGATCCTGATCCAGATCAAATATCTGCATCGCCCCTACAATTTATCCCAATCAACTCCAAATATGCAGTTCTCAACAGAGTTGCTTTAAATAGAAAAAGGGCCATTTTGTATGTTATTTTAGCATTCTGGCCTGCCAATAAAAATGTAGTTTTTATATAAGGATCCCAGTGTGTCTTTTGTATAATGTATAGTCCGAGGTATTGGTTTCTTTCTTTCTTTTCCAATTTACAGCTAAACAGTACATGTGTGATATCTGCCGCTCCACAAATACAAAATCGTTCATTATATGGGACTTGGTTAAACCTTCCATGTCTGACCAATGTGTCCACCTGTTCAAATCTAGTTCTGGTAATAATAATAATAATAATAATAATAATAATAATAATAATAATAATAATAAAACTTTATTTATATTAAAACTTTATTTATATACCGCCCTATCTCCCGGATGGGACTCAGGGCGGTTTACAGTCATAAAAGCAAACACAAACATTACATAACAACATAATACACATTATTAAACAAAGCAAAATAATACAATTATAACAATAAATCACACTTACATGACCAGATCAAGGGGACGGGAACCATAAAACCAATATATTAAAATGTATCATTTTAGGCTAGGGAAATCTTGTGCAATATATTCAGGCCCAGAAATCGGCGGTAGTCCAATGTAATTACTCAAAAACCTGCCAACACCACCAGGTCTTCAGTTCCTTACGGAAATTGGATAATGTAGGGGATTGCCTGATCTCTTTTGGCAATGCATTCCAGAGCCGGGGGGCCCCTGCCGAGAAGGCTTGTTCCCTCGTCCCCACCAGCCGCACTTGAGACGGTGGTGGGAGCGCGAGAAGAGCCTCCCCGGAAGATCTCAAGGTCCGCACTGGCTCATAGGAGGAGATGCGATCACGGAGATAGGTAGGACCCGAGCCGTATAGGACTTTATAGGTCAAAACCTGCTCCTTGAATTGGGCCCGGTAAATGCCCTCCTGAGGTGTTAGGCATTTCTGTCTTTAGATATTGGGCCGTTTCAAAAGTATATTTTAAATGACTTAGCCATTTAAGTGAGCCAGCTTTGCTGAGGGTGGCAATATCTTTCTGAAGAAATGCAAATAGAATTTCAAGAAGAATGGGTTTTGTCAGAATCAAGGCAGAACAAGAAAATTAAAAAATATATATTTCAGTCAATGACCAGCATAAAAAAAATCAGACAGCAAAGGATAAGGACAAGAAAGAGTTAAAATTCCCTTTCCCCATCCTCTTGAGGCTGCTATTTATATGACCCCGAATGGGCATGTAAACTATATTCATGCAATTAACTTCAGGGCTAGTTTGACCCTTAGTGACTGGGAATACTTGAAATTTTTTGCACACACTCGGGTTTGATCAGGCAAAGTGCTTCATCAAAGGCAGTGTGATATTTTTCTTGCTGCCAATGCACTCAGTGAAGTTGTTTTAGCAAAGGGCAGAACTGGAGGCAGCAATAGAAGTCTGTTGTTTATGCTGCATTACAATGGGAGAAATGCTCTCAAAGGCACTCTCTTCTGATGCAAACACATACAGATCGAATAAGAAAAAAATAGATTCTTTTTATTAGCAAAGCCTTACCTACTGTTCATTTGCTGCAAAGTGATGTCCAGTTGCTGAGGTTGATCTAAAGCTGATTCTCTCTTGCTGCCCTTCGGTTATGCTGACTTCACAGTTCATTGGTTTTTTTTAAAAAAATCTATGCATCTTTTTGCATCATTAATAGGACTAGGAAGCCTGCTCAGAAAGGGCATCATTTAGAAAACCATATGTCAGAACATTCATCTGGCTGGTAACTGGAGGGTCGATGAAAATCCTGCAGTGATTTTGATTGTGATGACGGATGGAAATTTGCCAATTACAAATGTGCTAAGAAAAGGTCTAAAATGTCAGTGGCTTCCTTTGTGTGTTTAGACTAAGAACATTTGCAATTTATGAAGCATCTCAGAAATGGGTGGTAAGATAATGAGAAACTGTAAATGAACAAGACAGTTTTGAAGGTTACGCAGTGGCATATATGTGATGTATAGTATTATCTGTTCTCAGGTCAGCTCTTATGTACCCATGTCCTCCTGTGTGTCTTTACAGAACACTTGAAAGAGAAGCTGGAGGAATATATGGCCCGTTTTGTCAAAGTGAGAATTGTGCGCACCAAGAAGCGAGAAGGGCTCATTCGCACCAGACTCCTTGGAGCCTCGATAGCTAAAGGTGAAGTCCTGACCTTCCTGGATTCCCATTGTGAAGTCAATGTGAACTGGCTGCCTCCATTACTTAGTAAGTAACTCTGAGTCGTTGAAGTTTTGGGATGATGCACATACGACATGCTGTCACAAAATCATTTACAGTGCAAAATATGGTTCCCAAATATTTTTATCTGGGAAGACTTTGAAATATCATTTTGTCTTTCATTACAACTTATCATTATGCCTATGTATCTTTGCCTACCAGCAAAGAGAAATCAGGGAAGGGATGAGCCTATTCTTTACTGAAGGGTTTTCTAGAGGATGGGAGCAACCACCGAGAAGGTCTTTTCTCATGTCCTCACCATGTGAGCCTTTGATGGTGGTGGGACTGAGAGAAAGCTTTTTGTGCAACTGAAAATAAAACTTGCAAGAGGGAGCATACAAGGACTTATGCCAAAGAAATATATTTAAGACTGACCTGTGAACCATTTGGGTTGCATTCAGCACTAGTCGCTTGAGATATCTTGTAGTGCATCTTGAAATATTTTGGCATATTTGGTCATATATTATACCACTTATAGTATAGAATAGACTCTCCGTTAACTGGAACTCCAGCAACTAAAAAAAATACTGCATTTGCAATTCCATTTTTATAATGGAATAAAACTGTGTTACATTACATCTCTCTTTATATGCTTTTAATATAAAGCATTAATAGGGCATGGAAAGGGGGTGTGGCTTAGAGGGATGGGAGTGGCTCCTGCTCAAGAGGGCGTGGCTGATTCTCTCTCCTAGTCCAAGAGGCAGTGCTGCGAGGGGAGGTGGGTGGGGCCACAAATGGGTGGCCAGGACTGGGATGGGCGGTGTTACGAGCTCTGGGGCAGGGCTGAGCTTCTATCCCTGTCCTGTGGCGCCTTCCAGGACACATGAGGCGGGGCTAGAGGAGGGGGTGGGGCCTCTTCCCAAATGCCTGACAGGGCTGAACCTCTATACCCCGCCCCCGTGTTCGAACAAGCACCTCAGGGGAGGTATACAGAGGCTTAGCCCTGTCTCATGCTCTTTGGAAGAGGCCCCGCCCCCATCCCAGCCCCGCCCTTTAGTCCTAAAAGGCCTCTCAGGAGAGGTATAGAGGCTCAGCCCTGTCTCGGACTCTTGGAAGGAGGCCTTGACCCCTTCTCTAGCTCCGCCCTCTGTGTCCCAACAAGAGCCTCAGGAGAGGTATAGATTCTCAGCCCTGTCTTGGGCTCTTGGGAAGAAGCCACACCCACTCCTCTAGCTCCACCCCGTGTCCTAACAGGCACCTCAGGTGCTCAGCCCTGCCTCTGGCACTTGGAAAGAGGCCCTGCCCCTCCTCTGGCCCTGCCCCCGTGTCCTAATAGGTGCCATCACCGCCCCCCTGGATCGCTCCAGTGCCCACCAGGGGGCGGTAGCGCCCACTTTGGGAATCACTGATCTAGCTTCTACCAATCCCCATGGGTGCCAGTTAACTGAGAGTCTACTATAATTGGCTTATATGTTTAAGGGGAATTTAGAAAATATAAATAATTCCCCAATTAATTTAGTTACTAGCTCACAATCCAAACCATGAGGCATAGGATGAACCACAATTTAAAAGCACAATATGATCAGGAAGGCATCAATGCACAGTTGGATTCTTCTCATATATGTGTCAGGTGAAGTTAACAACTTGGCACTTTTTTCAATGATTTTTTTTTATCTTGAAGGAAGACCTCTTTAAAAAAAATTACCTGTAAAAAATTGTACAAAAGCCCCATGCTCCTGCATAGTACCCAGCTTTCTGTACAAAAACAATGGATTTTGTGTGAATACATAAATTTTGGTCAAATAAAATTTTGCAATCAGTCCACCAAATGTAAAAAAAAAAAACTTTTGCTGTTCTTCACAATTCATTAAAAATGTGGTGTCTGATGCATTGCAACACTATAGTTAAGAATGGAAAAATCTGAAATTGTTTTTGAAACATTTGTATTATTGACTGCTGTGCTGAATTCCAGTTTCAAGCAACAAAACTTGATTAGTTACAGAACAGAATCTAGTGAGGCAGAATCTGTCCACACACCTTATGAGGCTCCATTGTTTCCAAGAGTCATCACCAGCACTCCAAAATAGAGAATGGTCAACATTCTGTAAGTGGTCAGATTATCGATACTTATGTGTGTGTTCTAGAAAGAGAGCCAAACCTGGCAAAAATAGGTTCTTCTTCTCCCCATGTTCTTGACTTAAGGATTTCAAACATTATACACATGCACAGGATATATTGTCATATTCCAAAAAGGTGTTTCAACATGTGGGCAAAGATTCCACATCAGGGCAATATAGAGTAAATCTCCATATGCAGAGTTAGGCATTGATTGTGTTAGATAACTATTATTGAATTTTAATATTGCAAAGCCACAATGCACAACTCAGTGGACATCTGCATCTGCAACAGTATTACATGTATAACTTGCAGTCTTGAACTGAAAGTGAAAGTTCCACATCACACGAAAATAGGCAACCATTCTCATATGGGATGTCTTTTGTAGTACATACAAAAGACATCAACCGGAATCCAGCTGTGATTTTTGAAAGGAAGATGTGTCCTCTCCAGCAGTGAGAACCTAATTGGTCAACACAAAGGGAAAAGATGGAGAGTAAGAAAGATAACAGCAACAAACAAAGACTAAGCCTTAAGAAAGATTAATATGAGATACATATTTGCCACATTTGTGCAGTAATGGAATAAAGGAAGGTCAGTGAGAAAACAGAAAAAAAGAATACTAATATCATGGGTGGGAAAGTTTTGGCTCTCCAGATGTGTTGGACTGCACTTCCCATTAGACCTAACAAGTATAGCCAACGATGCTTACAATTCCTGCATGATTCCTATCTTTTGTGCTTCCAAAATCAGAGAAGATAGGCACACTGGACTGATGACATGGGATCTTTTCTTCTTTCTATAATTTTGTCGGAATTTCTTCATTTTCTGCTTCTCAAAAAAACCTGAAGACACAGCCCGGGGTTGTGGCGCAGACGGGAGAGCAATGAGTCACTGACCAGGAGGTCATAAGTTCGAGGCCCGCTCGGAGCTATGTTGTTTGTCTTTGTCCTGTGTTAAAAAGGCATTGAATGTTTGCCTAATATGTGTAATGTGATCCGCCCTGAGTCCCCTTCGGGGTGAGAAGGGCGGAATATAAATGATGTAAAATAAAATAAAAAAATACTCAACAAACAATCCAGCTATAAAACTAATATGAAATTTCCAGGTTAAAGAAAAGGAAATAATTCACAATTCCTGTATTCACGGGAAATACATTCCAGGACTTTGTATGGATAAGATGCCCTGTTGAACGAATGGCTTCTAGCGGAAGAACATAACAAATTTACCTTGGATAATCTAGGAAATGCTTAAAGATACGTTGTCATACATGGGTAAATGAACCACAGGTACCGGTCCCACAGATATGAGACCGCACTGTATGCACAAATACCCATAATCTGATCAGTCACATCCTTGATTTTCCATTCCAGAGTTCTAGAGTGAGGTATGGAACAACTGCTGTTTTACCATTTAAGAACGATAGCAAGGGACTTATTTTTTGTAAAGAATGAACTTTACATATCATTAGAATGTAAATGTAAATTAAACTTCCTTTTTTGTCATCTATGGTATTTAATTAAAACTGGCATTACACTTAAACAACTATTTCACACATTGCACAGAACAAGCCCAATGAATAAATTCAACTTTTCAGCCCCAAACAGAGACTGATCATGGAAATATTGATTTGGAAGGGGCCAATGAGGTCAACTAATTGAATCTTCACCTAGGCAAGAAAACCACAACAAATGGCCACACTTCTTCTCTTTCAGTACTGCAAATGAAGGAGAGTTCAGGAAGTTCATTCCACTCTCAAACCAACATCACCATCAGAAGGTTCTTCCTTGGATAGGACTCACACTGAATCAATCAAATTCATGTAACTAACTATTCAACATTTTATTCATGGGCTTACTCAGGTTGTGACTAGCAGTTGGATTTAACCCTACGGCATACATATTTATTCAGAATAAAGATGTTTTTCATTCACTGGGGCTTTTTATCAAGTGAGAATGCACAATGTAAAATGGGCCAGCCAATTGGCTCCCTGATGGGTGATCCTGCCTAATAAATGGGTTTCAGCAATGATGTATTTGTCTCATTCAAACATTGGTATTGTTTTTTGAGTGCCATGCTGACCCAGAAGTCAAACTCTCCAATGGAATTTATTTCCAGGTAAGACTTGGAATCTTACACATGCACCAAAAGTACCAAAATCAATGGACAGATCAATCCTGGGTCCATTTAAGAGACAGTGCTGAAGTCCCTCCCCACACAATTATCACACTTTATTTATTTTATTTATTCATTTACAGTATTTATATTCCGCCCCTCTCACCCCAAAGGGGACTCAGGGCGGATCACATTACACATATAAGGCAAACATTCAGTGCCTTGACATAGAACAAAGACAAAGACAAACGCAGGTTCCGAGCTGGCCTCGAACTCATGACCTCTTGGTCAGAGTGATTGGTCTCAGCTGGCTGCAGCTGGCTGCTCACCAGCTTGCGCCACAGCCCGCCATGTTAACTGCCATGCCTCCATCTATGAAATCTTGGAATTTGCTGAGGCACTATATTTATTTATTTATTTATTTACAGTATTTATATTCCGCCCTTCTCACCCCGAAGGGGACTCAGGGCGGATCACATTATACACACATAGGGAAACATTCAATGCCCATTGTCTGAGAAGTATGCCCCATCCCCCGGCAGATATATACTTCTAATGCCAGAATTCCATAGAATCTTGCCGTGGCATTTAAAGTGCCATTGATGAGTGGTAATTGTTGTTGTGTGAAAGGGTCCATGGCCCATAGTGTTCTCTTATATTTGGATTAGGCTGGAGGTATTTACCAGATTTTATACAACCCTGAACAATGGCATGCAGTTCTTGACAGTGAAATGACTCAAATTACATATTAGAAATAAATTAAAAGAATATAGACATGTAAGTGAGCAATTTGGCAGAAATATGCACATATGTTTTTAGAATTTTATTTTGAAGCATTAGGGAAGGCAGGCGGAAGAATGAGCATATTAATATAGGAAGTCATCAGTATGGATAATATGTGAAAAAGACATAGACTAAAAATTGATAGGTTCATGCCTTTAACTGCTCTTAGAACAGAAGAGCAAAAAGGGTGGTATTTTCTCAACATGTTCTTGCTGTATACACCCAACACTACTATGAATGTTTCTTTTTATTATTATTATTTTATTTGCTAGATGGTTCCTGAGGTGACAGATCAGGGTCAGCTTAGAGCAGCAAAGTGACAGCGATACAGATGACTTGACTTGTGCCAGTCTCTCTGAATGTGTCTCTCTTTGAGAAACTATAATTGCTTCTAATCAGTGACCAAATGCATTGGGACTATTACAGATAGAAGCCTGATGCAGATTTGAAAACTGAAATGGTTTTAGGGCCATAGGGAACAGTCTAGCTAATCTTCCCAGTGAAAAAGAAAAAGAAAGAAGATGCCTGAAGGGATTCACTTTGTGGTAATGTGATAGAGAGCTTGACTAGACCTGTCGTTTTTATATTTTCTGCTTTCATCTTTCAGACCAGATTGCGTTAAACCATAAAACCATTGTGTGCCCCATGATCGATGTCATTGACCACAATCACTTTGGGTATGAGGCGCAAGCGGGGGATGCCATGCGTGGAGCCTTTGACTGGGAGATGTACTACAAAAGAATACCAATTCCTCCAGAGCTCCAGAGGACTGATCCCAGTGACCCCTTTGAGTAAGTAACAGTAATGTTAAGCATTGCAATGAGACTTCAGCAGCAGCAGCAGCCAGGAAAATGAGGGCTGCAGAAATTGGGTCAGGTTTTCTGGACAAATTAATCTCAAATTAAAAATGGCAGACAAAGCTAGCAACAGACAGGGTAGCAACCATGTCCCGGTGTAGAATCTCCAAAGCTAGTGAATGCATCTATAGAATATTACAACAGTGGTCTTTTGGAGAGGACAATCTAGCCAATAATAGACTTGTGTGCCTTGCAGTTAGCAGGAGGAAGATCTTGTTAGAGAATGGGGAATAAATGTATCTGCGCTGACTCTCTTTGCTATTCTACAGAGCCTCCTTTGAAGATGCATTAGTGTATTATTTCTTTGCTAGAGATTGATAAAACAGATGAATCAGAAGTGAGCTGGCTTTCAGCTAGAAAAGGCCCAATGTATGATTGATAGTGTTGCTACTGTATATATCTTGCAATAATTTAAACACAGGGGTATAAAGCTGAGCAGTATCCAGCTGACTTGTGAATAATCTCACATAAGCCAGCATCTTATCCATGGTATTGCATGGATCAGATAATTCACAATAACTATCTCCCTAGTCTTCACAAAGTTGAGTCCATTTTTATTTTATTGTACTTTTGCCTGTCATGCAAAGAGGAAATTCATCCTTGTCAGCTAACAAAGTGAGAAGAGGAGGCATCAAGGAAGATCTAGAATTACGGCTAGCTGTCAAAGCCACAGCAAAATTAAGTGGAAGTGCTAGTATTCAAAAGATAATTTAATTATATTTACATACATGAGGCTAAAACAGTCAACGTTTAATAGGCTTAAATATGTACACCAGATCATTATTGATCTATAATTATACATTGTTGTAGCTTTTATTGTTTTTATGAAAGTTCAGACTGCCAACCATCCTAGATTCTTCCCATGTATATATAATCACCGTTGTCACTATGATCAAACAAAGGTGGTATGCGCTTACTGCAATTGAATCCCCTTTGATAACAGATTTGCATTTATTGTAAGAACCATGCTGAGGTTCACAGTATATGTTAAGGGCTTTGTATATTCTCAGTAATTAGCATATTTTCTCTCTTCACAATGTATAGATGTGTGCCTCTTGCACTCATGTTTATTTTCCACAGACCAATCACAAAACAAAGTATACTGGAATGCAAGATACAAAACTGAAAGAAAGCATGTACTAAGAATATCAGATATTTTTCACCACTTAGAGGAGCAGTGACTCCAAATATATACTTAGGGGGTTATGAGGAAAAGACAAATAGTGTGGTGTGTGATCAGCACACTATTGGTACTGAATTTCAAATCCCTGCAGGTGTTAAATAGCATGCATAACAGAATTCAGAGGAGCTTCACAGCTCAGCAGCCAAGAAGCTGAACAAAGGTCCCCTAGAACCATGTTCTGAGCTCATTGCTCCAGGAAGAAACAGGTATTTCACCACTTGGAGTAGTGTTTCTAAATAAGTGCTTAATGTAGTAACTAGTTTGGTCCTCAGGAAGTGGGGTTGTGCCGTCGCACCTGGGGCTATAACTCTTAGCAAAAGAGGCATGTGACATCTTTCCCCAGGGGATTGCTTCTTGCCCTCCTTTAGGGAAACTGGAACTCCCAAGGACCAAAACACTGTAGATAACTCAAAAACTGGTTTTATTGCTCACAAAAGGTTATCCCAATAAGCTGGAAGTTTCAAAGGGGTGAAGGAAAATATTACAGTCTTTGGTTGTCTTAAGTCCAAGGAGCTCTGTAGCTGAGAAGCTTTTCCAGGTCCCTCTTTCTCAATGGCTGTGAATGCCGGAGCAATCCTCAACCTCAGTCCAAATGGCCTATGTTTGAAGACACAGTCTTCCTCTGGTGCCAAATAACTGATTTGAAGGCGCTTGAGACTCCTCAACGTCATTCAGGCTGGCCCTGAACATGAAGCATAAGTCTCAAGGGTAAGAACCTCAGAATTGGTGCTGAGAGGTAACTTAATCAAGCGCTTTTAGAGCCAGGTCTCTCTATCTCACGTCCATCTGGTAGAAAGCTTGATGGTGGAATGAAAAAAGGAAACACTGTCCTACTCCAAGAAAAGGCGGAGCCAAACAATTGAGCTGAGAAAGCAATATAACTGGTGCAAACAACATTGATTGACAGCTATAAATAACCAATCAGTCCAACTACATTTACAGGGTAAAGGCAAAATCAGGCATGATACAATTCAAATCTTGCAACTTACAGTTCGACATATAGATGGTGCCACTCACACCATCACAGGGGGCTGGAAATCTCTAGCCCACAGCACATATTCCAGACCTGTATATACTGATGTATAAATTAGCCTCATGTATAAATTGAGGGCAGGTTTGATGCTCAAAATTATGGGTTCTCATATAATCTGGGGATAAGTCAAGCGTCCTTCCATGAAGAGGGCTGCCCTATCCTGGCCGCCATTACCATTTTCCCACCCTGGCATTTACAAAGGTCAGAGGTGGTGCCACAGTGGATGGAAGCAGTGCTTCTTTTACCTTATCCTAGGACAGACTAAGGACATCATCACATGGAGCTGCTTAAGCCAAGGGACAGTGGGAGAATCCATCTGGCAACAGGGCAAATCTGCCAGGCAGTAAAGGAAACTGGTGTTATTACCTACTGTTCTGCCTCCATGCTTAATTAAATGAACTGGAAGGACTCATAGCACGAAGGACAGATTGGAGACTGTAGTTGTGAAACAAAATATTTTATTAATAGACAAAATTGATCTCTTTTCCTCTTGATGCCACTATGAAGTCTCTTGTGAGGAAAGAAATCTTTGAGTCTATGCAGTTCTGGATAGATATTGCCACAGAGTATAAAGTCTTGTTATGACTGGATTCTTTGTATCTTTGAGATGACTTCAATGCAGTGTTGTTGACATGGCTTTCTCTATTGCTGTAGTCTATGGCTTTTTAATCTAATTTGAATACAGTTCCAACGTGACGTGAATTTCTGTGATCCTTTTACTTCCTACACTTCCTTCCAGTGCCTCACCAACTGACAAATTCTAACTGACAAAAATAACTGCCATTTCAGGCTGGCAGGAGCCAAGGCTAAGCTCCGCCCCTTTGGAACCTTAAAGAGACAGGACAGCAGGTAATGTTTTGCCTGCTCGTGGCATGACACTCCCCACCTAAAACTTATTAATAAGTTTTACTCCCTTATTAATAACAAATAACTAACACAAAATATCAACTAATCTAAAACAAACTATAACTGTTCTAACTTGTAGATTCATCATCCCTTTGACTTCCTCTAGTGTTTCATCCTTCAGCTTTCCTACAGTCTCTGCAGATTGATCTGGATGAAATGGCGGGATGAAGTATGTGGTTGGCCTTTCAAAGTCCAACACTTCGATGACCTTGCGATCCTCCTTCATGTGGACTAAATCCTCTTCGGTCAAAGCTTACCTTTAATTCTGGAACATGGAAGGCAAACCTGTCCTCTGCGACGCTGCAACACCCGTTCAGGCCTCCCTGGACTGATACAAACTCTTGTCTCAACTCCAACACCTTTGCTCTCTGCTGGGCACTCTTTCGAAAGCTCCGCTCATCCTGGCACTGCTGCTTCACTCCATTTAGCTGTTGCTGCAGTTTGGTTACAACTGCTGCTATCTTCTTTAGCTTCTCCTCAGAATATGAAGGCTTTATTTGAAGATCAGC
Organism: Anolis carolinensis; assembly: GCF_035594765.1. Lineage (NCBI taxonomy): Eukaryota > Metazoa > Chordata > Lepidosauria > Squamata > Anolidae > Anolis > Anolis carolinensis. The sequence continues at coordinate 59,929,776 of NC_085845.1, forward strand.
AACCTGCTGTTCTTTGACCAATAGCCTTTTACTAGATAATTGTTTCTGCTCTTTTAGCTGACCATGAGCTTCTTCAAGTTGATACTTTGTCTCCGAAGGTTTTTGAAGTTCTTGCTCATATACAGCAACTTCTCGGGGTTCTTTGGCAAGTTCAGCTCTTAATCGATTGGTGGTAGCCTGTGAGGTCATATATTCTGCTTGCAAATGATTACACATATCTGAGACATCAGAGTGGAAGTTTGTATGACTCACTATCATTTGTGATAATGCAGGATCACTTCCAGTGTTCTTGTGGCCATCTATATTATGCTCACTGTCCTTTTGAAGTTGTACTTGGCTATAATTTAGACAATTAATACTCTCTTTGTGATCAGCCATCCATTCTTCTTTGGTAACCTTTGCTGGTAGGGCGAAAATGTCGACACCAACATTGGTGGGTGGTTGCACTATTGGAGATATCATTGCAGCATCTATAGCTTGCTGTACAGACACTTGAGCTTCCGGGTGGTCAAAAGGTATATCTGATTTTGCCCTCTGAGTTGAGGAATTGGTTTGAAGTGCAGTCTGCGATGTGGACATATCTTCAATTTCATCTTCTTTTATGACAGACTTTGAAGCACTAGGCTGCTCTGAACTTCTATTATCAGTATGATTGTTTTCTTCATATTCGATAATATATGACTTGCCTGCTGGTTCTGGGGCGCTAACACTGTTTGCATGTGAGAGGAAACCTACAAGAAGTTCCTTCTGTTGATTATTTTCTTTGGACAAAACTATTAGGTTGTCATGATCTGTAGTCCTAACTACTGAAGATTCTAAACTCTCGGTGTTTTGGAAACGTATTTGGATGTGATTCAAACAATCTAACATCTGTGTAGGACGTCCATTTGGCATGAAGCCTGTGCAAAAGGTTCGAGCATGAGAAGGCAACCTTTTGCGGTTTAAACATACTGGACCTAGGATAGTCCAGCCTATCTCTAGTTCTTGAGCTATTGGTGCTCCTGGTCGACCTTTTATTTGCTTTTTAACTGAAAACAAGTCTGGACAGTCTATACCAATAAGCAAAAGAATCTTTGCGCCAGGGTCGAACCTTGGTAACTTATGTGCCATGGATCTTAGGTGTGCATGACTCATAGCTATTTCTCTCGTAGGAATTTGTCTTTCATCTTTAGGTATATTTTGACATTCTACGAACGCTGGTAACCTAAATTGTTTCATGCCATCAATAGTTTGGAGGACGAATCCAGATGCTACTCTCCCCACCATGACCTGATCTCCACCACAAGTAGTCATAACGTATTCTACCTCTTTTGATTGAATTTGAAAGATGTTAAAGAATTCAGGTGTTGCTAGGGAGGTGTCACTTTGAGAATCTAAGGCAACGTACATGCGTTTAACTTGATCTGGAGAGTTTTCAGGGTAGACATCTACCAAGCAAATAGGATGACATGTTCGTTCTTTTCCTGCTTCTCCACACAAAGCTGTGCAAGTTGATGTTGCTATCTTAATCTCCTTAGGTTGTGGTGTTTCCACAAGAATACATTCTGACTTTTCAGAGTTCTTTTCTTTCTGATGAGGTGTTGTTTCGCGATGTAGTGCAGAGCAGTGTTTTTCACTAAAGCATTCTTGACATTTCACTTTTCTCCTGCACTCCTTGGCTATGTGGTTTCTAAAAGTACCACATTTAAAACAAAGTCTTTGATCTCTGGCAAAGGTTAAACGCTCTTCATAAGGTTTGCTCCTGAATTCTTTGCAGTTATTCAGATCATGTGCTATTTGGTGTACTGGACATATTACTCCTGCTGATGTCTTTGTGTGATGTTCAACTGATTTGACCTTGGTTTCAGTTTTTCTAACTGTGACTTGTGGTTTGCTTTTGGTTTCTATGAAATGTTTCTTATCCTTTTTATTACTTTGATATAAAAGAGGAAACCCCGTTTGCAAATCATTCTTCTCTCTAGCTGATCTTAAGAGAAACTTCACTAAATGTGTAAATGGTGGGTATTTCCGTTGATGAGTTTCTTTATAAGAGAAAACTTCCCGGCCCCATACCTCCTTCAGTGAGAAAGGCAGTTTATCAATAATCTCTTGTTGTGTTAAATATTGATCTAAACATGCAAGCCCTGGTAAATCTGGATTTCCCTTAGCTGCTTCCAATTCTTCAAGCAAATCTGCATAATCCCATAATTTCTCATATTCCCCTTTTGTAAATGCAGGAAACGATTTAAGCTTTTGCAGAAGCAACGTTTCTATCTGTGCAGATGATCCATAACGTTCATTGAGACGGTCCCACACTCGATTTAAAGCTGCATGTGGGTTATTTATGTTTGCTGCATAAATTCTCTTCACCTGTATGGAAGAAGCAGGTCCCAACCAGGCGATCAATAAATTTAACTCTTCCTCTACAGGCAATTTTAGTTGCTTGAGAGCTGACTGAAATGTATTCTTCCACAACATATAATCCTCTGGCTTATCAGAGAATTTCTGAATGCCTCTGTCTGCTAAGTCCCTTCTTGGGTTTCTGTAGGAGGTGTAATTTAAAATATCAAGTGGGACTGAGGACTGTTGCAAAGTTGGTTCAGAGTTAGTTTGGATCTGGGGGTTTTCTGGAACCCAACTAGCTGCTTTGGGATTGAGACTGAATGCAGTTGTTGGCATTGTGTAGTTTGACTGTATTGAGTCCTGTGTGTCTACTGGAAAACTGTGCTCTAACTTGGTTTGAGATATATCATGCAATGGAACTGCTGCTTGACTTGCTACTTCTGCATACGGCAAATAATGTTCTTTGGGTGCAGAAACCTCTATAATTTCTGGTTGTGATACAAAAGAATTATTTGCTACTGCACTTTCTCTTGTTAGCACAGGAGGGGCTGCAATATTGATAATTTGGGTATTTAAATAAGAATCCACTTTTGTGACAGGATCTTCTGTTGTAACATCTGGAGGGAATGTATTTCCTAAGAGACCTTGCTCTAGGACTGAGGCCTTTACTTGTAACACCTCAGCCTTTGCAACCTGTGCTAACGTTGCTAGAGCAGCTTCTGTTTTAACTTGACGGGCCTTATTTTCTGCATCCATACCTGCTTGCTTGGCAGCGGCTGCTGCCTGCTCGGCGGCAGCTGCGGCTTCCATTTCTGCCTTCTTGGCAGCGGCTGCGGCTTCCATTTCTGCCTTCTTGGCAGCGGCCAAGGCATCCAGTTCTGCCTTCTCTGCAACAATTTGCTGTCTTTTCTTAAGAAACTCTATTTGTTTTACTGCGGCAGCTGCCTCGGCCCTAGCCTTTATGACCAGACTAAGGGATTGGCCAGAAGAACCACTATGAACAGAAGTCCCTCTTGTTCTTTCTGTTCTATGGGATGTGTGAGATGATCTTGATTTGCCTGCTAATGTACACACAGACCTGTTTGACTTTGTATCTGTGTCTTTACTAAACATGTGTTGCACTTGTTCTTCATCAACAGTTTCCATAAGGGAGGCAGGGTCTTCTTCTGCCTGACCTTCTGATATTTTGTTAGATAAATCATTCATGATGGTATCAAATTCTAGTTCCCTTCTCTCTCTCTCTGACAACATTTCTTCCTTATTACTTAAAGATTCTGATGTTTTCATATGTTCAAGCAAAGAGATTATATTATCTGAATATGTTATCCACTCACAGTATTGATGTTGTAATCTTTCCTTACAATCTAATATTTCTTTCTGCTGCCTAAAGCGATGGCTTGCTTGACTCATATCTAAAATTCTCTGCCATGACTTCTGATATTTAGGTTTCAAGGAATCTAGTTTATCTTGCCAGAAGGACAACATTTTTGAGGTAGGTTTAGATATTCTGCTCTTTTGTGAGGAAGAAGCAGACATCTTTAAGTCTTCTGAAGTTTGTGTCACTTTATATTAGACTGAATTGCTTTTGGACAGAAAGGACTGAATAGCCTATTCTCCGTTACTTTGGAATGTAGGTCTTTTATTCTCCTGTTGCTGTCCGTTACTAATAGTCCCTTAAATAAAGTGATCACTAACTTTTAAGATTCTCAGTCCTTTTACTGAGACTTAAAGCTTTTTAGACTTAAAAATAACTATTGTGGTCCTGAAAGCCACATTTTCCTCCGAAAGGGCTTCCCTCAGGTTCCTTCAAAATGGCGCTGCCCTCTATGACTGCACTCTCTCTACAGTCAAGATGGCTGCTTAACTCCTTCTTCTTCTGAGGTAGTTTTCACTTCTCCTCAGGAAGGTCAAAAGAAAGAAATCAACTGCTACTTGGGAAGCTTAAAGAAAATAAATTCACTTTTACTGGGGAAGCTCAAAGGAAAATAAATTCACTTTTATTCAGGAAGCTTGAAGGAAAGAAATTCACTTTTACTTGGGAAGGTCAAAGGAAAGAAATTCACTTTTACTTGGGAAGGTCAAAGGAAAGAAATTCACTTTTACTTGGGAAGGTCAAAGGAAAGAAATTCACTTTTACTTGGGAAGGTCAAAGGAAAGAAATTCACTTTTACTGGGGAAGCTCAAAGGAAAGAAATTCACTGTTCTGCCTCCATGCTTAATTAAATGAACTGGAAGGACTCATAGCACGAAGGACAGATTGGAGACTGTAGTTGTGAAACAAAATATTTTATTAATAGACAAAATTGATCTCTTTTCCTCTTGATGCCACTATGAAGTCTCTTGTGAGGAAAGAAATCTTTGAGTCTATGCAGTTCTGGATAGATATTGCCACAGAGTATAAAGTCTTGTTATGACTGGATTCTTTGTATCTTTGAGATGACTTCAATGCAGTGTTGTTGACATGGCTTTCTCTATTGCTGTAGTCTATGGCTTTTTAATCTAATTTGAATACAGTTCCAACGTGACGTGAATTTCTGTGATCCTTTTACTTCCTACACTTCCTTCCAGTGCCTCACCAACTGACAAATTCTAACTGACAAAAATAACTGCCATTTCAGGCTGGCAGGAGCCAAGGCTAAGCTCCGCCCCTTTGGAACCTTAAAGAGACAGGACAGCAGGTAATGTTTTGCCTGCTCGTGGCATGACACCTACATTGCTCCCTTCCCCATCACATGGGGGAAACTGTCACTGTCCGGCGTCCCCCCACACTGTCCCCAGCTTAGGTAATGCGAACACAGGTAGCTACCCATGTACTCATGGATCCATCCTACGACACTGCCAGATGGAGCCAGGACAAAGCCCTGCTTGAATAGCCCTGTGTTATGTGATGGCCTCCATTGGGCTCCATCTTGTCTCTATCCTGAAAGCATTGTAGGATGGGGTGAAAGCCCCATGTGATGAGGGTGTCAGTTCTTCCCTTTCACTACTCTATTCAGACAAGGATAAGTTGAGCCAGTTTTTAAAAAATTGTTTTTTTCCCCCTAGACTTACATATAAGTATATAGGATACATTGTCCACAAAGGAAAGAAAAAAGAAACTTAAAACAGATAACAATCTGTTCATTCTTTATTTTAAAGAACCCAAGAACAGTTAGTGCCTCTTCAGATGGCTCCAATAGTCAGTGAAACCTATGAGCTTCCATAAAATTGAATACACACAATTGCATGACCTCTAAACAGCACCTTCATGGCATGTTTATTTGATTTCTGAAAGGTCATAGAGTGGAATGGAACTTCAAGGGTCATCCAGGTCAACCAATAAAGTGAGACTATTTTCTAAACTTTATGGTACCTAAAATTATGAAGAGATAGTGTGGCCTTTAAGGGCTTTCCAAGTTGTTTCCTTTGTGCAACTAACTTGCAGGTTTTGCATATCAAACACATGAACACATGCTCAATCCACTCACGTTGTCATTTCTTGTCCTTTTTTTTTGTTCAGACAATTTAAACAGATAACATGAAAGTGAACAAACACAGCATACCCTTCAACTGCTTTGATTTGGCAATGGCAAGCCTGATTAATCCCCTGTTGTCCCACTTTTTCAGCTGTTTTTAAAGTGTTCCAGTTTCACTTTCATCCATGGTGCAAACTGAATTCAAAAAGTAGTTTGTCCTCAATTAACTAGAGGATGTAGAAGACTGAAATTTTCCCTTCCCAGTATATTCATGCAAAGCACAGTGCTGCAGCCTCTTTTCCCTTGAATGTTCTCTCATAATAACTTTTGGGTCCTTTCAAGCAGGCCTATATTCCAGGATTTGATCCCAGATCTTCTGCTTTAAACTGGATTATATGAGTCCCCACTTCCAGATAATCTGGGATAAACAGAAAACCTGGGATCAGATCCTGGGATATAGGGCCTGTCTGGAAGGGCCCTTTGCCATCTTGACCACACTCAGGTGTTGGCTTAGCTATATGCATCCCATATTTTATCTGTGAAATGTTGTACTGTATACAGTAGTCTGAGATCCAGTTGATAAGAGACAGTAGACTGACTAAAATAGCAAATGCGCCCCCCCCCCCCAAAAAAGGCTTTTGATCTGGTGCAAAGACATCAATGTGTTGCTGTTAGTTGCACCCTACTGGGAAGCATGGATTCAAAGAATGTTTCTTAAAGCATGCATTTTGACTGCCTCTTTTAAGAGCTATTAGTCCCATCCCCTCCTAGATTTTCAGTCAGACATAAATCTATCCTCGGAACAGCCCAGGATTGGGCAATTGCATTGTCCATACAGCCTGGGACCACTTCTGTCTCACTTGGCTGTCACTTCTTCCATGACCATATGAGCTTTTGGCCATCTTAATTGCCTCTACCAATGTGGAAATGGGGCACGTACACAACCAGGAAGAAGGATGGGCTGAAACTTACAAAATGAACTTCAATAGGGACAAATGCAAGATACTCCACTTAGGCAGAAAAAATGAAATGCAATGATACAGAATGGGGGACGCCTGGCTCGATAGCAGTATGTGTGAAAAAGATCTTGGAGTCCTTGTGGACAACAAGTTAAACATGAGCCAACAATGCAATGTGGTGGCAAAAAAAACCCAATGGGATTTTGGCCTGCATAAATGGGAGTCTATTGTCTAGATCCAGGGAAGTCATGCTACCCCTCTATTTTGCCTTGGTCAGACCACACCTGGAATCACACTATGTCCAATTCTGGGCACCACAATTGAAGGGAGGTGTTGAAAACTGGAATGTGTCCAGAGGAGGGCAACTAAAATGATCAAGGGTCTGGAGAACAGGCCCTATGAGGAACACTGAAAGAGCTGGGCATGTTTAGCCATGTTTAGCAGAAGAGAAGGCTGAGAGGGGACATGATAGCCATGTATACATATCTGAGGGAAGGTCATAGGAAGGAGGGAGCAAGCTTGTTTTCTGCAGCCCTGGAGACTAGGATGCAGCACAACAGCTTCAAACTACAGGAAAGGAGATTCCACCTGAACATTAGGAAGAACTTCCTAACTATGAGAGCTGTTCAGCAGTGGAACTCTTTGTCCCAGAGTGTGGTGGAGGCTCCTTCTTTGGTGGCTTTTAAGCAAAGGCTGGATGGCAATCTGTCGGGGGGGGGTGTGCTTTGAATGGGATTTTCCTGATTCTTGGCAGAGAGTTGGATTGGATGGCCCATGAGGTCTCTTCCAATTCTATGATTCTAAGAGTAATATTTCATCTTTTTGCTGATTGCATGGATGCCTCATCCTGACATCAGCAAAGACCGTACAATAGCAAGGAGGTTGGCCAGTTAAGACTGCTGATAGTGATACATGCACAATCCAGCACAGGTGATCAGCACAGGAGGAGAAAGATGGCGGCAGTGTCTTCTGGACAGCAGATCAGGTCAAGTTGACCCAGTCTCACTTTCTTATCATCCATTCTTCCTAACATTTTGGAGGATTTTTTTTCAAAATTTTCAATCCATTGTTCTTTGTTATGTCTGGAGCAGCAGAGAGCATGCTCCATCTTCAATATGACATCTTGTCAAATACTTAAACATGGTTTTGATGTCATCTCTTAACCTTCTCATCTCCAGCTTCCTAAGCTTCTATTTTAGGGCATAGTTTCTAGACCTTTTCCCATTTTGATCTCCTGACTTCATTCTTTTTCCTGGTTTCTCCACCCAAATTAATCATCAATAGCCAACATGGGAAATAATCAAGAATACTGGTGCACTTTGTTTGTGTGTACACCGCAGTGTTGTAACAGCTGGGTAACATTTAACTTCCATGGTACCATCTTCTGAAATCCTGCAATTCCTAGTTTGGTAAAGCCAATTGGCTTTTCTGCTAGAGAGCTGTAGCTAAGAGGAGTAGAGAAGAGCAGGAATTCCTAGAAACTCAGCAAACTGCAAATCTAAGCATTCTGTAGGTTCAAGTCACAAAAAATCGTTATAATTCTGTACTGTAAATGTACACTGTGTCTATGTCTTAATATCAGATATATGATTATGTAGACAGATGAAAAAATATGTTCCATCTAGAATGTACATCCACTTTTGAACCAAATGCAGGGCATATTTAATTGTGAAGTGCTAGAATAGAAGCAGCCATTTGTATATTTTAAGCTCAGGTCATCTTTACCTAATAATGGGGAGGGCAAAGGTCTAAGTCGTCAATGGCATGAAACAGTGAAGACCTAATACTACCAGATAGATAGACACCAGACAACAAATTGATAAATTGGTGAGGGTGAGATTGTAGGTCTCATTCTTGTTTCCTTTCTTTTCTATGAACATTTTTGGGTGGGATATCAAGATAATGGCAACCCAATCCTAAAGACTTTTCAAGACCTTTCTGCATGCTGGATTATTCCTACCCCTGTAGCTTGGCATCATATCAGAACATTTCAGTCCTTTTCTAATATTTAATCCTAGATTTGGGGAGTGGCAAATTTTTCAGTTGCATTGCAGTATGTAGAATTACATAGCTTGGAAAGAAAGGCTTCCACTGGCAGCCATGGGAGCTGTTTCTATTGCCTCTCACAGTGCTAATGTTCCAGTAGGATTTTGTCAGGTTTAAAGTCAGAGGGAGTTAAACATTCCTTTTCTATGTGTTGATGATCTGATTAAACATCCACAGAGAGTTTTACCTGGGAATAAATTTAAAATTCTAATGTGGCTGCAAGTTACACAGTTAAAATAGCACATTCCTTGACTCAGGGACTTAGCCCCTTCACCTTTGGATCTGCTTCGATTTAGGTGCTATCTTGTATGCTGCTCACTGACCAAAAATGAACCCTGACTGATGCTGAGATCTGACTATAGGTTGAACCTTCTAATGCAAACAAACTATCTTACCCTGTCTTTATTAGCCACATAAAACAGAAGTAATTAGCTAGCAGAAAGCTAATGTCACACTTTGGTGTTTTCTTTGATTGTACGATAAAGACTGCCTTTGGTTTTCTTTGATTAAATCTCCTTTGGTTAATAAGTTTCCTGTGTATTAGATTCTGGAATTTCAAAGGATTGTTCCTACATTTTAATGAACGTTTCCAAGATGAGTAGGGAGGGGAGGGGAGGGGAGGGGAGAGTGATACCCCAAGAGGGGGAAAGTAGACGCTGTCTAACTTCTATTTTAAAAAAATATTTATAATGAAAGTATTAAAAATAAATTAAGAGCTTGAACCTGAATTCAACCAGCAGTAGGCAACCTGCTGTTACTTTGAGAATGAGAAAGCAAATATAGATACCATATCTCATATTTTAAGGAGGAAAGGCACATGGAAGATTGCAAATTATACACAAAAATACAGTGTGACTTATTTCTGAGTAAATACGCTGTACAACACCCATATCCAAGAGGGATATTTTTCTGGACTTACCATGGAAACGTAAAACCACAGTTAATAGGAAGCCCTACTGAAACAAATCACTTCCAGTAGAAGCAAAAAATAGGATGATGCCAGGGACTACAAAATACTTAAAGAAAACATCTTTTTTTCAGAAGTGGATATGTGAAACAGTGGGTCCTGTGGATACATGATGTGCATAGAATTTGTATGCAGAATTGTGCTATGCATTTCCCATTAACATACTTGGGCCCTTGATATTTGGATGTGGGTTATTTCTGTGACTAAGAACAGTGTTGCCATGTCTTTTTCTGAGTGTCAAATCTGATAGGGAGAGGGCTTAATTCTAGCATCATATCTGAAAGGTAGGAGCCCCCAGTGGCACAGTGGGTTAAACCACTGAGCTGCTGAACTTGCTGACCGAAAGGCTGGGGAGTGGGGTGAGCTCCTGCTCTTAGCCCCAGCTTCTGCCAACCTAGCAGTTTGAAAACATGTCAATGTGAGTAGATCAATAGGTACAGCTCCAGCGGGAAAGTAACGGTGCTCCATGCAGTCATGCCTGCCACATGACCTTGGAGGCATCTACGGACAACACTGGCTCCTTGGCTTAGAAATGGAGATGAGCACCAACCCCCAGAGTCAGACATGACTGGACTTAATGTCAGGGGAAAACCTTTACTTTTACCTTATCTGAAAGGTATTATTCAGTAGCCAGAAATACAGTTGGCTCTCCATTTTTGTGAGGTTGGCAAGGCAGCTTCCCCACCAGCCTGCACAAGTGGAAAAACTGTAAATATCTCCAGGGTGAAAGGGGTACCGTAACTGTTGACGGGGGGGGGGGGCTACCTGCCAAGAGTCCAGGGGATCCCCTTGCCTGGCTGCCTGTCTCTCTACCTGCGCACTCACTCTCCTTGCCTTTCTCTTCCTATTGTTGCATATGTCTGTTTTGTCTGGACAAAATGAGGCGCCTTCTTTCCCATCTCCCTGATTGCTAAGTGTCTTCCTGGTGCCCAGGGGTAGGAAGGCAGCCAGCAAGCAAGCACATAGGGGAAGAAAAAAGGGGAGTCCCTGTTTCCTTCCATCCTTCCTCCCCCTATGCAGTTGATGACTGCCTTTCCCATGACTGGGCACCCATTTTCTCTGTGCCTTTCTATGTCCTCTCAAACTTGCTGCCTCTGCTGTTGCCCTATGCTATTCTTCATAGAGATTTAAAAGCCTCATGATTCAATTGTGATCTTCCTCAGTCTCACAGGGCTTTCATTCCCTATTAAAATGGCATAGAGCAACAGCAGATAATAGGAAAATAATCAATTCACAAAAGAGAAACCTGCAAAAATGGAGGGCTAGCTGTACTTTTGTGCCATGTTTTCTTGAGTGGTAGATCTCCTTCATAGGAGCCATTGAGGAAATACATTTCTGAGCATGTGATACATTCTGGAAAGGGGGGAAGTGCTTTTGACATCGTGTGTTTGTGCTGAAAGGTGTGCAAATTAAATCATGTACAAACACAAATCATGCATAAGCATGATTCATAAACAAAATATCTACATGTGAAAAATACATTTGGATTGCTGTGTAAGGGATAGCCAGTTTATAGAGAATGGAAAAGACTTTTGAGAGCAAAATCAGAGAACCACGAGGAGCACAAGCATTGTAAATCTGCACATCCCTGGCAATTAACAATCCTCTTGTTCAGGTCTTCTGAGAAGGCAAGCCTCAAAAATACCCCCTGAGGGGGAGGAAGGAATTACCATGTAAATGGGCATTTTCTCCATCAGTTTTACTTGGATCCTACTCTTTCTGCTTCTTCAACTATAAAATTCCAAAAGAATTCTACCAAGTGGAGAAGCCCTGCGGGAGGGACATCTATCCACCCATCCGATTCTTTCATCTTCATTCAAAGAAGAAGGGGAGGTAGGAAGCAGGATGTAGCTTTGAGCAGACTGTGAAGAGGTCATATTCAGATCCACAAAATATACACCCCATCTACCTAGTATCTATCCCTTTCTCTTCTAGAAGCCTAATTTAGCTGGATAACCATATTTGCCATGATGGAAGATTTTCCTCATACCTCTCTTGTTGATGTGTGGGTTTGTTAGAGGCTAATTTTAATTTACATTATTCCTGGTAGGAAGCCTATAGATTCAAGCCCTCTACATGTTGTTTAACTCTGATTCTAATTAGCTCCAGTCAGTATGTTGTGTTCTGTGGTGGTCAGAAATTTGGAAAGTCACAAATACTCCTCCCTGGATCTAGCACCTGCACTGCATCTTATAACACAATCTTATATAGGCTTACTTGGACATAAGTTCTATTGTGTCAAAAAAAATGTACTTAATAATAATAATAATAATAATAATAATAATAATAATAATAATAATAATAACAACAACAACAGCAGCAGCAGCAGCAACAACAGCAACAACAACAACAACTTTATTTTTGTACCCTGCCTCCATCTCCCTGAAGGGACTCGGGGCAGCTAACATGGGGTCAAGCCCAGATAATTACAAAAAAACAAAATAAAATTCATACATAGTACACTTCATCAACAGATAAAAATACATTGAGATTAATTAATATCTATTATATTATAGTATAATTACAAACTGGTACAGACATTGAACGTTCAGGACTGAGCAAAATATCCAGTTTTTGTCTCTTCCTGTCCCTATCACCCCTTCACTTATTATTATGCTAACCCCTCAACATGAAGAACTCTAAAGCTTTGAGACATTTTAGTTGTTCCTAGAAAAAAATACTACCCCATTGTGGGTCAAACCTGATAAATCCTTGATATTGGCATGAGAATAGTGTTAGTTACGTTTTATTTCAGAATAACTATGTCCAGCAGTGCCTGCGTTACTGCAAAAAAGAAGGTCACATTGTCAACTTCTGATGTGACAGGCATCAGAATAGAGGCAACAATCAGAGTCTGGTCACTCAAAAAATATAAAGAAACTTCACACAGACACTATTTTTTGTCTGCCCGACTATTACCGTAGTGGACACAAGCTGAGAAAATTGTACAAGTACATCTTGCCTCTAACATGGACAATCAGAGCTATTTTCTAGATAAAACTTTGCTGTGACAGTTTTAGACAGCTTGCTGGACACTACAGGTACCCAAGCAGGTAATATTTGGATTTAAAGTACCTCTTTTTACCATCATCTTGTTTGGCAGCTAATGATCAGTGCTAGTAGCAGTTTTCTGCTGGACACTCTATTGCCATGCCAGAGTGCATGGCAGCAAAGTATTCGAACACCTCTTACTCATAGCAATACAAATTCTTACTTAGTATTGCACTTACAATCCACATTGCTGTTACCATTTCAGATTGCTTCCTGATTACATAGAAAACAAGAGCCCAGCTGTAGAGATTGCTCTCCCTGCTTCCTTTTTCTTTTTGTTACAAACTGTGCAAGACAAATAGTTTTAGGTACACTCTTCACCGCCCTGAGCAATCTGTCAATGGTTTTGACTCTTTGCATATTACTTAACTCGCTACTTCATACCTTGTGTAGTCCATGTAAGACAAAAGAAGATTTTGCTTAGCATTTGTTACTCGAATCATGTCTTGTTTTGTTCCAGAAGGAAAATATTCTGCTTTAGGAATGGAACAATTATTAGGAAATATTTTGGAATGACCCAAAAAAAGATTTAGCAAGTAAAAAATCTGGAAAAAAAATCCTAGAGTAGCAAAAATTCTTATAGTTCAAGACATGTTTAGTATAAAAAAATAAAAAACATTTCTGCAGAAAATATGTATTGCTATAACATTCCATGGCTTTAAAAAGACAGGAAATAGCCTTTTCTGTGCAAGAATTCTTCACAAACTGATTGATTGATTGATTGATAATGCTGTTTGCAGTGCAGGGAATTTGCTTTGGGGCTAAAATGTTATTTTCTTCATACAAAAAAAAAGTTCAGTAAATATGTTTTCTTCCCAGAAAATACCATTTTCTGCACTTAACACATATGGAGTTTTTTGCACAAAAGAAGACTTTGATAGCATTTTTATGCTTTTCTCACAATGAGAAGGAAAATGGTATGATTATGATTGTTGCCCACAAGAAAACATTTGAGAAGTGTTGCATGCCTATACTGCTTCCAGCTCTAGGTGGAAACTAAATGGAAAGTTTGGAAAAGTTGACCATGCTGTCTGGGGCTTTCTTGGTGTTGTGGTCCTGAAAGAAGGAGCCACGGTGGTGCAATGGGTTAAACCCTTGTCCTGGCTGAACTGCTGATCTGAAGGTTGGTGGTTCAAATCTGCCAGACAGGGTGAGCTCCCATCTGTCAGCCCTAGCTTCATATGCGTGGACACGAGAGAAGCCTCCCAGCATGAGGATAACACATCTGGGCATCCCCTGGACAAGGTCCTTGCACACGGCCGATTCTCTCGCACCAGAAGCTACTTGCAGTATTTTAGCTTCTGGTACAATTTTTAAAAGTCTTGAAAACAAATTTTTGGCTTATAGAAATGAAGGCTAATTATGTTTGGAGTTGTGTATGGCTCAGCATAGCATAGTAGCTCCATATGCAGGCTTATACTAAGGTAAGCCATTTCTTAAACTTACCCGTAGCCTCTGAAGACCTTACCCAATGACCATACTGGGAGGATCAGAGAGCTGGCAGGGCTAGAGAAATATCTGGCTGTGTTTCAACAGCCACATGTAAAATGATTGCATCAGTCTAACACCAAAAGAGTTCTACTGACTGAGAGTCAATTATATTCACTCAGATCCCACCCTAAGAAATCTTGCTTGCTTGTTTTTATATCATATCGTCTTCTTGCTGCTCCTTTTATAAACAATTTTGCAAGTGTGAGAAAGGAAATACAATACCATGTCTTGGTGATTTTTTAAGCAAGTTTATGATCACTTTTGGAAAACTATGCAATACTTCACAGAGCACATTATTTTGATATATCTTTTTGTATGCTGCAATATCAGTCTCTCAGTATGGATGCTTACAAACAAATGTCTCCTCAACTGTTGATCAAAAGACTTTATACGGTTATTCTATTATTCACTCCTTAAAGAATTTTTACTGGTAAGGAAAAAGATGGAAGAAGTGGCAGAAAGGTATAAATGTATTAGAGTCAACAGCGGACAATTCTGTAGTTTTATCTGAAAACAGTACAATTTTCTGCAAATCGTACTGTTTCGTGTATTTAATAAAGTGTATGTTAAGTTGTGCAGTGGGTTAAACTGCTGAGCTGCTGAACTTGTTGACCAAAAGGTCAGTGGTTCGAATCCAGGAAGTGGAGTCCCAGCTTCTGCCAACCTAGCAGTTCAAAAACATGCAAGTGTGAGTAGATCAATAGGTACTGCTCCAGCGGGAAGATAATGGCACTCCATGCAGTCATGCCGATCACATGACTTTGGAAGTGTCTACAGACAACACCAGCTCTTTGACATAGAAATGGAGATGAACACCGACCCCCAGAGTCGGACACAACTAAATGTCAGGGGAAAACCTTTACCTTTACTTATGTTACTTAAGTTAAGATCTTGGCATATTTGGTTTGCAGATCTTCAATATTTTTCAGTTGTTTCTTCTACTTTTTCTTACCTTTAGGAACAGATTAAAAACTCAGACCAGGAGTAATTAGAGACCTTTGCCTGGAAGTCTAATATCTATTCCCCAAATTTTATTAAATCCTATTAAAGAGGCAGAAGAATTGCATAGCACCAGGAAGCACCATATAGTGTTTCAGTTTCCGGCATATAACAGATTTCTTGTTGATGCTTTTAGTGTTACTAAAAGTGGCAGTCAATGGACCAGTGCTGGTTGCTGAATCAGCAGCAGCTGGTCCCTGAAGAAAGAAACAATTGTAACCAATGTGTAGAAATTAGGTACCAATTTCTGGAACAAAAGTGGGATCAGGGGAGTGCCAGTCCCCCTCATCAGATAACTGGCAATTTGTAACTTAGGTTGTACACCCTAGATTCATCTATCAGGCAGTAATCATCACTGAAGTCACTGGAACTTAATTCCTGAGTAGATAGGCACAAGATTGCACTGTCAGGCAAATAGGAGATCTTGCTGTTTTGGAGAGTTTAGAAATTGCATCAGTGTTATATGATATGTGAAATAATATATGTACATATACATATGTCAAACCATTTAAATGTATCCTAAGTAACAAGGAAATGTGCATTCAGAAGCAAAGGTTTTCAAAACTCTAGTCATGGTAGCATGCCCTTTGGATAAAAGGTTGATGAGATGAGCGAGTCACTCAAGCGTCTCCGTTCTTTGTTTCTGCTCTCCATGGTTCCACAGCTTTGCTTTCCCCCTTTTCCAAGTAAAAAGAAATTGCTTCTTTCCAAAACTGTCAACTTCCTGCTTCATTCCATTAACTTCAAAGGATATTTGGGGATGCAATTGGTATTGCATCAGGTCAGCACATGCACTCCAGTGGCCAATTTTGTGCATATCAAAGTAGTAAACAGGCACCTTAGTTCTTCAGTGTCTCTCCTGAAAAGCATGGGGTCTATTTGGCCAACAGTAGGTCATATGCCTTCATTAGGCACTGAAGTTACTGATAGCCATGCATTCCACATTCAATCTTGTGTCGGTGACATGCACCCACATAAATTTCTTTATCCACAAAAAAGGTTCTATTTTTTTTAGTTATTTCACAAATAGATGTGTATCCATTGTGCAATGAGGTTTGATTCCAGGCTCCATTATATACAATCAGGAGTAAAATGGTGTTCCTTAAATAAAACAAAAAAAATCAAGGTTTTCCTTTGGGATTTTAAAAAAATATTTTCAATCTGTTTGAATCCATTGATGGTTGAATCTGTAGATGTGGAATATCTATGGATACGGAGGACTTTGTGTGTGTGTGTAATTGTAGGCAAGTTGTTTGAAATCAACCATAAACAAATTGGAGAAGAATATCCTGATCCATTGCTTTGCAGTCCACTTCAGGAATACAGATTGGTATAATTTCAGGTACAAATCCATTGAGAATTTCACCCTCTTCTATGAGGTTGGCATAATGCCTATGCCGTCACACCCAGGCACCTTTTAAAACTTTAGGATGTGCTTCTTCCTTTGCCCAGGGCCTTACTTAGAAGCTCTGGAAATCCCAGTAACCAAAGGCACTTCAAGTAGAACAATGAAACAAAATTTTATTTTCACAAAGTCCTTGGCAGACTTGGCACACGTAGTTAAGGTTGCAAATAAAAACAGTCAACTTAGAAAACCTTGCAGATGTTCCTTTCTTGCTTTTCCCCTTTAGTTGCTGGGTTAACTTCCACCAAAGGCGATGTCAGAACCCTGGCAGCAGAGCACCAATAACCTTACACAGAGGCCAGTCTCTATCTAATATCTTTATTAAAGAAATATATAAAATCAATAAAAACAAGTGAAGAATATAGTTCAGAAGCAGACCTTTCAAATGAGGTCAAATATAGTCCAAAAATGTATAGTCCAATAAATGATATTAGAGTTCAAAGTTTTAATCCACTTGACCGAAACACACACTTTGCCAAGCAATAGTGTGGGGAAATAACAGAGTCTTAGAGTCCAATGAAGCTTGACAACAAGGCTGGAAATAAACTTGATTCTTGGCTAGATCCGTGACTGGAGACAAGGCAAACATGAAGCATGAAACAGAGTCCGTGGTAAAACCGTGAGACAGGGCAAGGCTTGAAGCTTGATCCGGGAAGCAAGGAACTGGGATTACGAAGTCCACACACGATCTCTCTCCTCAAGCTGATCAATTGACTCCGCAAAGAATCCCTCGCGCCAAACACCTATATTGGGTCTCGTTTTCCCGCCAACAGAACTCTTTCCCTAGAGAACGAGAAGCGAAACCCAACTCTGTCCAGATGCATGACTCCTTAGAATTTCCCAAGGGAAGCAGACCTAATCAGCCATTTGTTTGGCAGCGATTCTTAGACTTCTCCGATTAGCTTCCCTGACTCCCCTTTCTCTAGAATAAATTTCCTTCCTGGGAAACCGAGGGGAGTTCTGCCCAAGGCCTGTTTGGCTGAATTCTTGTGGGCAAACATCAACATCCTGCAGGTGAAGAGACTCCAGTTCTTGTTGAACCGGCGAAAACCCCATGTTTTCATCTTCATCTGCCACAATAGTACTAGGAACAGGACTACAAGGCCCATGAGTCATCACAGGCGAAGAGATCCTGAGATCCCCTTTACCCTAGCCCTGAGCTGTTATTAAAAAGGTCTATAACTATCTAAGCTCAAAGCTAGTTTTTGAGGCAAAGTTGGTAGGGCTTCTTCCAGTGGCAAAGAAATCCAGAGATGTTCTCTGCCCCAGAGCCAAAGTTATTAGAAAGAACAGGTCTTTCCCCTATCTATGCTCGGCACTGGTTTTAAAGGCAGGTCAGTACTTACGATGGCCTTTACAGAGTTGGCCTGGCTTGGCCACACATGCACATCTAAGTTGTTTCTTCTTCAGTCTAGAAGGCAGAAAAGGTTTCTCAAAATGGAGCCTTCTTTCCCCAGGAAAAGGGGCGGTCTCCAGAACAAACTGATACATTTGCAGGCTGCAAGCAGCAAAGACTTTGCTGAGCTGGCTACAAACTCTGCTAATAGCCTAACTATCAGACTGCTGCAGAATCTGCAGCAACCTTGGAGCAAATGCAAACAGGTGCTATTTTCTACAGCTATGGAAAAATGCAAACCAAACCTCTGGGAGACGGAACAATGCCACCACATTGTTTTGCATTGTGTTACCCTGATGTAGGAACTCAGTCCCTTTGTTTTAGACTCCAACTCCCATCATATTCAAGCAGCCTGATAGTAGAAACTATAACACAAAGCATATGGAAGATACAGGATTGGAAATACTAGCTTAATAGTAACATAACAGCCTCCAACAATCTGATGTTCTACAGTTGTTTTGGACTTTGAGTTCTACTATTCATGACAATGACTCTCCTTCCTGGGTATGATGGGGTTTATAGTTTCCAGACAAAGTTCGGACTAGTTGATTAGCTATATAGATTAGGCTAGCTGTCCCATTGGGTTTGAGAACCATGCTGTCAGAGAGTTCACCATGTGCAGACCAAGATCAATATTACAAAAATATGCCTCATATGAAATTTGGCTCTCTTCATGCAATAATGATATATTTCTAAAATTGGGATTCCTCAATGACCAGAAAGACCTTCTCAGTTGTAGAAGCCTGAGGCAATTACCTTGAGACAAACACAATTTCTGCAGAATTGCAACATAAATAAAATTATCCAGGGAAGGATAAGTTACCTGTTGCCCCAGGCAAACCACTTGAAGTCATCAATAAAATATGGGTTTAAGTGGTATGGCTTTCAAAACATGTGAAGGTGTATCTGAAAAAATCCAGATGGAAAAAATAGATTTTTCTAAAACTGCTCAGGAAAACAAAAGTTAAATCTAGCTCTGTCAAGGATCTACGTCCCCATATTATCTAAATACTGTATATAGGGTTAAAATAACCATATGTCCAAAGTTTGCATGATTTCTCAACTTTTGGTTTCTTTAAATTGAAATCTAATATAGAATAACTTTATCAACGTACCTGAAAGGACATTTTCCCATCGGTATATCATGTAGTCACCTGTACTCTCTGAAAAGCTTTCAGGAGAGTCATGGCTTCTCCCTGTATACTGCTGGAACAGGAGGAAGTTGGCTAAAGTCATGTTTGGATGTTATGATGAGCTCCGAAATCACCTATCCCCTCTGCTCAGGACCTGGAAACATTACTTTTTGGGACCATGCTGCTGCAGAACTATGGAAATCACAGTAAAAAAATATTTTTTCAGACTTTGTCTTATTCCCTCAGCAGTTTCCCTTGTCCATCCCATGCTGCTCAGAATAGAATAATGAGACCATGGGCAATCATTTTAGATAAATGGAGTGTGAAGAAGGGTGAAGAAGGGTCCATGAAATGTTCTTCTAGGAAATTCCAGATGTTAACTGAGCATTTAAGCCACTAGAATAGATTCTCAATTTCAGAGCACTTTAGTACATCTTTAAAGAAGAGACTACAGTCCTGTTCACATACAGTTCAGCAACTCACACAGTACAGCATAAGAAATGGCCATTAAAACTCACCACTGAGTAGCACTGGATGATAGCTTTGTTTTCTCCTGCTACTGCTGGAAAAACATGTTGACGACTGACCTTTGCATTATGCCGGAAATGCAGTGAAAAATATAAGCCATACAAGCAAATGATAGATAATTGTGTGTGCAAAGCAAACAGTACTTTGAGTAATTTTATCCAGACCAGAAGAGTCTCCTAGAAAAAGAGAGCTTGGAATAGCCATTTTATGAATTATAGTATCCAGAATCCCCTCTGGTAGTACAGTAGAGTCTCACTTATCCAAGCCTCACTTATCCAAGTTTCTGGATTATTCAAGTCATTTTTGTAGTCAATGTTTTCAATATATCGTGATATTTTGGTGCTAAATTCGTAAATACAGTAATTACAACATAACATTACTGCTTATTGAACTGCTTTTTCTGTCAAATTTGTTGTAAAACATGAAGTTTTGATGCTTAATTTGTAAAATCATAACCTAATTTGATGTTTAATAGGCTTTTCCTTAATCCCTCCTTATTATCCAAGATATTCACTTATCCAAGCTTCTGCCGGCCCGTTTAGCTTGGATAAGTGAAACTCTACTGTATCATCATTGACCTGAATGGCAGGAAGATTTTGGGAGTTATGTCCTAAAAAGAACTTTTCCAAACTATGGGTTTACTTCTTCAATGATTTAGTAAAGTCATGGAAAGAGCCTCATCATACAAGCAAGAGAGATTCTGCAAGTTGTGCTCTCTGCCGCAACAACAGTCAAAATCCTCCATAGTATTGCACCAAAGGAAGCAGAAGGTAAAGGGACACTGGTGTAGCAGCCATGGGAAAATATGCTGCTTGGTTTCTTTTGTTTTCTTTTTTCCTGTGCACTCTTTGAGAAAGTGCAACTGTGCATCAGCATAATACCCCTGCAGGACTCAAGCCCTAAATTCAACATAAGATGAGAGCTGGTCTTGAATATCCCCTGTTGAGAGAAGAGATAATCAATTTATCAAAGCAGAAAGCAAACAGCAGAGCTTCTGACTGAAAATTAGGAAACTGAGGGTGAAATTGTCACTTCTGCGTGCAATACAAAAATGCAATCTTCACAAAAGTGAGCATTTCTGGAACTGTGGGTACCAGTTGTGCCATTTAAAGCAAAAAATACACATTGGAAGTTATATTAGCCAATACATAGGGATTGTAGGAGTTAAATTTGTTAATAATTTGAGTATGTTCAGACGAGGCTTTTATGACGCCCCCTGCTTCATTCACTAAATTGTGTAAGTACATCACAGTGTCTTCCTCCATTTGTTGACCCACATCTTCTTCTGTCTTTGTTCACTACTGAAGAAATCCTTAAGGAGAACAGACAAAGCATAATGAAACAAAGATTAAGAACATATAAAAGAGTACAACAAACTTTTAAATATTATTTGCAATGAAACTAACTTTGATTAACTGTCCTTTTTGTCTTCCTGTCTGGTTCTTTTCCTCCTATATTTCTAAAAATACACTATTTCTTGTGAATTACAGCAGAACCTGTCTTAGCTATAACAAAAGCAGGACTTGTCTTAGCAAATGAACAAAAACTTGTAGATCAGCACTTTTGGGGTGTCTCGTTGTCTCAGTTTTGTGTGGATGTGTGTGTTCAAATGCTTTTCTTCGGTTTGAAGCTATTGTTTGCTTTTAATTACCCATTGGCTCAATTAGCCACCCATGGAGTAGATAGGTAATGAGAGGAAAAGCTCATCCCCTACACTTGTGTTTTCTGTTCTTGCCTGTATGCAGCAAAAAGATTAGCTGATTCTGCAGAATTGCCTGATTTTTGTTTGTGTGTGTTTGAGTTAAGTGTTATGTTTCCCTTGAGTATATGCACAAGGCCATGCTTTGATTTAAAAAGGCAGGAGGCAGGGAGAATGCTCCAGAAATCCAGACAATGATGCTATGGATTATATCTAAGCAACAGGACAAAACTAATAGAAATATATGAAACTGGCAGAAGGCGAACATGTTAAATCATATGTGAAGGGATATCTTCAGTTATTAAGAGAAGCCAGTTATAATTTGGGGGCATTGCTGCTGTTTCCTTCCACATTATTTGTACAGAGATCTCCAGCCCATCTGCCTCTCCGCTTTCCTTGCTCAGCTGGCTGGCCAAGGCTGAAATGGAGCTACTCACACCCAGATTCAGCTCTGCAGCTGCGATTCTCTCCTGGCTGCATCCCTATTTTGCTGAAAGGGAGAGAGGCAAACTCAGGGACTATGGGCTGCTCCTCAAATCATTCCCTGTCTCTCAATATCATCTTCTTTCTTTCTTTCCTTCCTTCTTTCTTTCTTTCTTTTGTTCTTTTGTTCTTTTGTTCTTTCATTCTCGGTGATTTGAATACATAGTGTTACCAAAACATCTGGAAAATTTTCTTTTTTATATGATCATTCCCCTAATCCTCTAGATAACATCTGCAGCACTCCATAAACCTTGCCAAGCTCCGAGGCCCCATCCACAAAGGCCTCCAAACCCAGAAGAAAGTGAAATAAGAGGGAATGGAAGGTGGCTAGAAAATGCAGATCAAAAATGTATGCTTGATAGCAGGACCTCATGAAAAACATATGATATAAAGGTTTGCATAAAACCTTTGTGTTATGAGGCCCACAAAAAAAGGCACTGATACAGAGTATGTGTGTGGGATATATACACATGCGCTGCTTTGTGTGTATCCCAGCACTCCCCAAAACATGAATCTGTTGCACCCCAAGACTGGGATACACCTCTGTACTTAATACACAATCCAGTCCAAGGTAAAATAGCAAAGCAGTTTATTAAAGAATATAGATAAAAAGCAAATCTGCAAAATAGTATAAAAATCAATGTCCAAAAAACAGGAATAATCCTCAGAGTTCAGAGTACATGATATGCATCAAAAACTAGGAATACAAAAACAGGATACATTCTTGGCTAATAAGCAGCTTGACCATCGTACTTTCTCATGAGAAGCTCTATGTTGATGGAACATCAATCTCTTATCTAACTGCCTCTCATTAGCCCAGCCACCTGGACTTGCATTTTCCTCCTCTGAGTTCAGTTCTGTCTCTGGCCTTGTATCTCTAGGGAACAGCCTTTCTGGAATGTGATCTTCCTCGGATAGAGAGCTCTTGTTCTCAGGGCTTAAAATCCCCTGAGTCTCCTGCTGGTTTGCAGGCCCAGAATCCCCATTTTATCATCAGGCTGCCTAACAGGCCCAGACTCCCCAGTGAGTTCAGATACAGGCACAATCAAAGGCTAGACTAAAACTGAGACTTCCTTGTGGTACACTGGGGTAGACTGCTCCAGCACTTATTCTCATTTTAGATCCCCAAACAGATGGTTGGAGATGTAAACAGATGGACCCATGAACACACAGGTGTCTAAATGGAAGCAGGAGAGGAAAGCAGTTTCCATGAGAATTATCTCCAACCATTCCTTTGTTCTCATATTTCTGAAAGGAAATAGAGCTTGAATTTATACAGTGTGCACCAGCATGTCAGGCAAGTGACCCCAAAGGGAAATGGGGTTCAAGAGGGGGAAAAGTAAAGCCATGAGACGAGCAAGGAGATACAATGACAGGAAATCTGCTTGTCATATCCACATTAGAACATTTGTGCTCAGAAGTACAGTACAGTCTCACTTATCCAAGCTAAACGGGCTGGCAGAATGTTGGATAAGCGAATATCTTGGATAATAAAGAGGGATTAAGGAAAAGCCTATTAAACATCAAATTAGATTATGATTTTACAAATTAAGCTCCAAAACATCATGTTTTACAACAAATTTGACAGAAAAAGCAGTTAAATGTGCAGTAATGCTATGTTGTTATTACTGTATTTACGAATTTAGCAGCAAAATATCACAATATATTGAAAACATTGAATACAAAAATGGCTTGGATAATCCAGAAACTTGGATAAGTGAGACTCTGCTGTATTGGCAAAATGCTTATGAGGTGCAGTGCATGTCAGAATGTCATTGTGGAAAAAAAGTTAAAAGAAAACTTTCTGTGGATGTTCTGTACCTTTTGTGGTTCCCTTCAATCCACATTAACCAGACCTTTCTGGACTCCGTGAGACCATTTCCCAGGATTAATGGTTCCATTTGAGG
The DNA here is from genome assembly GCF_035594765.1 of Anolis carolinensis. Lineage (NCBI taxonomy): Eukaryota > Metazoa > Chordata > Lepidosauria > Squamata > Anolidae > Anolis > Anolis carolinensis. The sequence continues at coordinate 59,953,617 of NC_085845.1, forward strand.
ACTCTCCTTGAAGTCCTGAGATTTTTTATCCCACTTTCTAACTCTGAGGCCCTTTCTACACTGCCATACAAAAACCAGATTATCTGCAATGAACGGGATTATATGGCAGTGTAGACTCGTATAATCCAGTTCAAAGCAGATAATGTAGCTAATCAAATCATATACCCCCAAGGAATTCTGTCTGCTCTGGAATATTGATACTTCTGGTTGATGTTTTATTTTATATTTATATAATTTATTTGATAGGCTATGTCTTATTTTAATGTAGTTGTTAAGATACAATCTTGTTTTTATGTGCTGGGTCATTATTCTTTACTATTATATGTGTATTGTTGTTGTATTCAGGCATTTAATGCTTGAATTTTTGTGATCGGAATCCACCCTGAGTCCCTTCAGGGAGATAGGGTGGAATGTAAATAAAGTTATTTATTTATTTATTGTGAGATCACTGAATGTGGTCAACACATGTCTAAAAGCCAATACAACATTCAACAATTTTAATGTATTAATTTACCTTTTGTCACTTTGAGTCACAACAACTTGTAATGAGGACGTATGACCTTCTGACAGATTATTCAGGCATGATTTACAGGCTTAAATGGTAGACAAGACCACTTTGCTTACCTAATATTGGCTCTTAGGAAACAAGAATCTCCAGACAATTACCACCCAGAAACAGTTGAATGAGAAATTATTTGGCTTATACCCCCACCTACTGGTGAAAAATATGATATAATGTAGCTAATTTTTTGGAAATAGTTTGAAACACTGGAAAAATACATTTGTTTTTGTGTGTATATATTAGGTTAAAATACAGTTAAAGTATAATAAATAGAATTAAAATGCATTTTAAAGAATACATATTTTATAATATTTTTAAATGGTCTAAAATCATGGACCACTATTTAGCTATGTAAACACCTTAATTACTAAATATATCTCCTAGCCCAAACTCCCACATCCTGATTTACCAGGCAGGACTCTGTTCTGTGACCAATCTCTGGTCAGAACCTGGATCTCTGACTGTCAGAAGCAGGGTGCTTCCAGACAGAAATTTAATGTGGACAAAAATGTGTTAAAGTAACCTGTTTTCATCCACACTGTTGTCCCCACACCTCCCTGCAAAACCTGGACTTATTTATTTCCAACATTTCTATCCCGCCCTTCTCACCCGAAGGGACTCAGGGTGGCTTACAACAATGGCAGTAATTCAAGATCAAAATTACACAGTACATAAAATCAATTAAAAATGTTAAATACAATATAAATTTTTTTTAAAAAAATTAAACAAATAGTCAGATCCATTCATCCACAAAAACTACATGCTTTAGCCATAAAACAGTCTGTGTCATCTTTGCCATTATTCATTAAAAGCCTGAACACATAACCATGTTTTTAGGGCTCTTCTGAAGCCCAAAAGTGTTGGAGCTTGTCGAATATCTCTGGGGAGGGCGTTCCACAGCCACGGAGCCACCACCGAGAAGGCCTGTCCCTCGTTCCCACAAGCCACAATTGTGACTTTTCTGAACAGTTGTCCCCATGCCACCATGGTAAGTACAGCAATGGCATAGAACCATCCAAAAAAAAACAAACCCAAAATACCCTTAAAATAAGAATAAGCTTACTGGGCCACCATGATGCCTTTCTGGAGGACTCCTGGCATATAGCAATGACATGCCAGAAGTCGGGGGGGGGGGGGAGAGGAGTGATTTGCTCCTCAGTTCTCCAGGTTCAAGGGACCTGAAGAACCAAGATAGGCTGTGGAAACTGACCCCATTAGAAGGCCCAGATCTAATGGGGTATACAAATTAATTCAGTACAAAGCAGGGTTTACACGCTTTGTCCCGAATTAATCCTCTTTTACCGAAGGCGTCATTTGGATGCCTCCAGTAAAAGTCTGACAAGGCCCGTATTTTGGGCCCTGTCTGGAAGGGCCCACAGAATCTATTTGGAGAATAAGCTGTTACTCAATCAACAAAGAAACAGGCTCCTGGCATTTAAAGTGGCTGATGCCCAGTAAATGAGAACTGGAAGATTTCACAGGACCCACATATTCCCTAAACTAGTGGCTATGTAGATCATTATTATGAACCATCACAAAAGCATAACTCTCGGTTAATCATTTATAACTATCTTGGTGAACTCTGGCCATGTTTATCAAATGTCAAGAAACCTTAATGACAAGAATGAATAGTTTCTGATTACTTTCTTTCTGTGGTAAGAAAATTGCGAAAATTACATACTCCTTCATTCAAGAACAAAATTACAGTAGTAAAGAATTACATCCTGGCATTATTGTCAAGTGAATGGCTAACAAAGATATTTGGAAGGTAAGAATATTAATGGCTGTAGGTCATGATGGCTTTATATCACTGTCAAAAGTGTTACAAGCTTGACTTTGAATACCAGCTGATGGAGAAAATAAACAGGAGACAACTACTATATCAGTCATTAAATCTGTGCACTAGCTGCAGTGAGCGAGCCCATATGCTGAACTGAAGGTGCCAATACCATTCTCCACTGCTCAAGACCCAAATGCTCATTTTCCTGTACTAATCTACCATGAACATAACATCAGTTGACATACACAATTTTTGGTGTCAACTGAAAATACTCTTTTGTTTTAGTATGGCCCACACAATTATATATTTATACTCTTGTAGCGAGCAACCACTGAAATTAGACCATGGTTTCTTCCATTCTTTGTCCTTTGAATACCAGGGTGGTTTTAAAGATGATTTCATAAACTTTGAGAAACAAGCATTCTATTTATGGTTCTTTCTACTGTATCTCTTCAGACATTTGTAATCTAGGATTTCAAGTATTTTTAGTTTGCCATTTTAAATATTTGTAATGATATGAGTGGCAAGGTTGTTTGTAAGGTTATAAGAGTTACAGTCCCACAAAGAATCTCTCAAAGCTCTGTTGCGTAGTTTTAAAAGTAATGTTGCATGAAACATCTTGGTAATTATCACTATGGGCAAGTTGGTTTGCTATTGCTAAAAAAAATGAAAGCCTATTCTTAATGAGGTTCATACCTAAAGACACTATTTAGTAAATAATGAGATATGGGTATGAAAGGGCTGTCTCAAATAGGCCAAGGTGCTTCTTTCCTTGATACTAATGCATGTAAAAATCAGTACGATTTTTACATGGCTTCAGGAGGATTTGGGTTACACCAACAGCTGCCACTTCCTTTTCCCAATATATCTAATTATACCTAAATTAATATATTCTTATCTAGTTGTTTTTGAATTATTGAAATTGTCAACAGGGTTGAAGAAATTACATTTCAACTATACTTCAAGGCAATGTGGTATCAGTCTGAAGGGGCATAAGGGTGATCAGGGTTTGCATCTCAATGGGCACAGCCATACATGTGTATACCTGTACATCCATAGGACAGTTCAAAGTAACACCAATCATGCATCACTTGGAAAGCATAGCCAATACACATGACAGTATCTTAAGAAGGGGTGCTCACCTTAGACAACTGCTCTATGTGTTTGGTATCCATGGCTGCAAAGCAACTGAAAAGGATTTGGCTGTCCATTAAAGAATGTTTGGCCATAAGTTTCTTGATGCTATCTAGAAGGAAACATGATCACTATAAACCTGATATTTCATTCCACAACACATATGAACTTGGTCATATAATTACCTTAGCCATTATCTGAGAAACAGTAAATTGAATAATGCATCTTCTTTTATTTTGATTTCTGTTTAACAAACATAACTTATTCCTCACATAACTTAACAACAGTTTGTAGGTAGAAATTGATTTCTTTTTACAAGTCACCTGAATCAGATACATTCAGCATGGATCAGTGATAGCAACTTAGTTTAGGGAAATACCTGTAGGAATATGTGTCATTTACTCTCTTTGTATCCCTTTGTAGGAATCCACGTATCTATTTGCTACTCAGTATGTGTGCAGTCTAGAAAGGTATTAAAATCAGTAGGATTTTTACAAAACTTCAGGAGGATTTCAGTTATATCAGTAAGTAGGTTGCCATTTACATTTCCAAAAAATGAAACCTAAAAATAATATATTCTTACCTAGTTGTTTCTGAATTATTGACTGTCATTAGGGTTGGAGGAACTGCATTACAGTTGACATTCCACTTCGACACATAGGACTACATGAGAGATTCCAGGAATTCATCTGAAATTTCTCAAGTCGCTTCTGACATGGAAAAAAAATCTGAAATTCTGAATCCAGAGATATATTAAGTTCTGCCCAACCACATTTTAATCTTCTCTATCCACCACAATAACCTACTCCCCATGCAACAAAACCATTTAGTCGTTAATGTACAGTAAAGAGCAATTTAAAAAGACACAGATTGAACTTTCACTTTTAAAGTAACTAACTGGATGCCACCCATTCATTTTCTTTGATTTTTAGAATCAAGAATTTTGATTTCAATCTGCCTTGAGTTAATGTTGACTTCAGAGATTTAAGACTTAATTTCTGTTAAAATTTATGGCTGGACAGTGCCCTTTAACTTACTGCTGGGGAAGTGGGGGTAAGGAGAAAGAAAAAATAAGGATTATATTTTTAGAACATGTATTTTATACCTATTTCACATTAATATTGTACAGTTATTTGAAGAAAGAATTACAGCAATTCATCTTGCTGAAGGCTCTAAGGCGGTGGAAACTTTAACACATTACACTGATGGCTCAGTGCAGATATTATCTTGCCAACTGGTAATGTGCTAAGGAGAATACTATTAGATGAGAATGGTTCTGATAATGAAACATGCCATGGGTCTCTTGCTCTCTTTGTACATTTCTAGTTTGCGTAAGTCAAGTGGTGTTAACCAGAAGGTCATGATCTGTTCCTTTGCTTGCAGGAGTTCTTCTCTATTTGCCCAAGTCAGCATTTACAAGGAAATTAGCACAAAACTGGCCAAACTAGAACATATGTTTGAGTTGATGATGCAGAACATCAGCATTATCATTCAGAGGTAGGATAAGGATCCAATCATGCTGGCTGATTTTAGCTCTAGCATAAAAGACTGTATTAACCAAGTTGCAGAGATTTCCAAGTACCTCACCAATCTATAAATCCCAGGATTCTACAGCATGGAGTGTTAACAGCAAAAATGGTATGAAGTTAATATAGTCACACCTTTCCACTTCTGCATAGGAAAACTTTGATGAATGACAAAATAAGACATAGCATTAAAATAATTACATGACTAGATCTTTCATATTTGGCTTGTTTTTGTTAGTGGAGGGTGCCTTTTGTTTGGAATCACAGCATGCAGGGAGATACACCTTATTTGCGTTCATTGTCCCAACCCAGATTCACTCCCTCCTTTTATACTTCAGGAGCCCTCAGTGGCACAGTGGATTAAACCACTGAGCTGCTGAAATTGCTGACCAAAAGGTCAGCAGTTTACATCCGGGGAGCAGAGTGAGCTCCCGCTATTAGCCCCAGCTTCTGCCAACCTAGCAGTTCGAAAACATGCAAATGTGAGTAGATCAATAGCTTCTGCTCTGGCAGGAAGATAACGGCACTCCATGCAGTCATGCCAGCCACATGACCTTGGAGACGTATATGGACAATGCCGGCTCTTTGTCATAAAAATGGAAATGAGAACCAACCTCCAGAGTCGAACACAACTAGACTTAATGTCAGGGGAAAACCTTTACCTTTACCTGTTATACTCCACTGACAATGAAGTTACCATACACTCTATTAATAATTCAAAATGTAGTCACAATAACTTCTCTGCTCTGGGACAGAGTATGAAATAGTTGCCAACATGTGCCCTTTGTTTTTCTACTTTCAATACCCCCAGTTTTAAAATGGTGTACTACCACTAGTTCTTTTAAAAGAATATATATATATATATATATATATATATATATATATATATATATGGTTGATTTGTAGCTAGAGAAGTTTTTTTTAAAAAATTGTTATGGCAATCTTTTTTTATTTAAAGAAATTGATTGTGTTTTAGTTTGATCTTTTGTGCCACTTTCACTTAGCAGTAGTCAATCCAGGCTTGTTACAAATGTAAAATGTATGACTGCCCTGAGATTCTGAGAAGAAGAGCTTTGTCTGAATCACTGCACTGGCTCTGTAACTGTGTTAACAAGGTGTGGAATGGGATGTCCAGACCCTGAATACTACTTCAGACTTTCTTGGCACAGATCCACTCCATTACCGATTCACTCTTTTAAAATTCTGGCTCACAGCACAAGATATGCAGTCAGTCAAGGGGAAAAAGTGTCCTCCAGGGAGTCTTCTGGCAATTTTAAGGAAATCGTTATTCTGTTTTTAAGGCTCTGGACTTGTGTTGCATTTCTTCCTGTGATTTCAAAGAGAACTACTTGTGAGGGAAGGTCTTTGGTTTATTAACTCTGTCCATAGGCCTATCTTCCTTTCAGTTTGACCTATCAGGAAAAGTCAGGAAAGGTCGTTCAAGGTGGCTTTCTTCAGTACCCCGACAGAAACAGAACACAGGCACAGCACGCAAATAAGGTGTATCTCCCTGCATGCTGTGATTCCAAACAAAAGGCACCCTCCACTAACAAATATTCACCTAAATATTCACCTAAAACATAAAAGGAAAGTAGCTTAGAGCAACGTTACTGTGGACCGATGCCAGTCTTTGAGGCATTTGTTGCTCATGGCAAGTTTCCAGGAAGGAAATAAACAACTACAGCCAATATGCACAAATTTGATGCCAATTCTTTGGCAGAAAAAGAAACTTTGCTAGTCCACCACATTAGATAGCTTTGGACACTAAGAAGATTAAGCTGTACTACATGGGCCTAGCCGTTCAACATTTAAGATGAGAATGACATCAAGGAGTTCAATGTGACCCAACTATAATAATGATTATTTCCTTGTCCTCTTTATATTACATAAAGAGACAAAAAAACATCTTTTCTGCAAAATGGTTATTACAACTTCTTATCCTGCTCAGTATTTTCATTTTCAAAACAACTCTATCTTATGGTTATGTTCTGCATCTCCAGAAACCTTGAACTTGAACTTTGAAATCAAATGTAGGACTTTTTTTCGTGTCAGGAGCAACCAGAGTTGCTTTTGGAGGGAGAGAATTGGCTGTCTGCAAGGACGTTGCCCAGGGGACGCCCAGATGTTTGGATGTTTTACCATCCTTGTGGGAGGCTTCTCTCATGTCCCCGCATGGAGCTGGAGCTGATAGAGGGAGCTCATCCGCACTCTCCCCGGGTGGGATTCGAACCTGGCAGCTTTCAGGTCAGCAACCCAACCTTCAAGTCACAAGGCTTTTACCCCCTAGGCCATTGGAGGCTCCAATGTAGGACTTTTGGTTAACCTTTAGTTAGGCTGGGATCCTAGAATAATGGATATGAAAGCAAAGGCTATTGAACTGAAAATGACTAACTTCTAAATGTGTGTGTGTATATTCTATGTGTGTTTCCAAAATTTGTTGTTTATTCACTCAGTCATTTCCGACTCTTCGTGACTTCGTGGACCAGTCCACACCAGAGCTCGCTGTGGGTCGTTGCTGCCCCCAGTTCCTTCAAGGTCAAGCCAGTCACTTCAAGGATGCCGTCCCATTCATCTTGCCCTTGGTCGGACTCTCTTCCTTTTTCCTTCCATTTTCCCCAGCATCATGACCTTTTCCAAGCTTTCCTGTCTTCTCATGATGTGGCCAAAATACTTCATTTTTTCCTCTAATATCCTTCCCTCCAGTGAGCAGCTGGGCATTATTTCCTGGACTATGGACTGGTTGGATCTTCTTGCAGTCCAAAGCACTCTCAGGATTTTCCTCCAGCACCAAAGTTCAAAAACACCTATTTTGCTTCGCTCAGCCTTTCTTGTGGTCCATAAGGAAGGTTTCCAAAATACCTGGGCAAAAACTGTTGCCTACTTGTGATGGACAAATTTAAAACTTTCTATAAAAATGTAGGGTGGTGATGCACGTAGTTTGAAGAAATTATTTCATTGAGAGAAAATTGCAAAGATTTATGGGCCCTGATCCATTCATGACCCAGGCCAACAACAGCTTGAGGATGAGTCAACTGGAGATATAAACATCACATAAAGGTATTAAGCAGGATGAAGCAACAATATATATGGTGAAGGCAACATTATATCATGTCCCTTCGGCTGATCAAAATAATCCTTCATTATAGCTGCTGTTCATTGGGATCCCCACAATGAATTAGGGACCTCTTTTGTGGTGGTGGTTGGGGCGTTGTGGGATGGTTATGTTGTTTTGTGGTGTGTGCTGGGAAAGGCTTTTAGTTTTGTTGTGCAATAGTGCAATTAAAATAAAGATATTATATTCTCTTCACATGGGCTGTTTTGGTTTTTTTTTGTGGCGGGGTGTGTGTGGCAATTTTGCCACAAAGCCTGCTGGCTCCCATCACACCTTGGAGAAATACTTCTGGGGTGGCTCCACGGCAAAACTGGCAAAAAAAACCCTGCCTCTGCTGAACAATTGCCAGTTGCGGAAGACAGGAAGTTTCATGTCTTTCCATAAGGAAAAATGGGTTTAGCCGACTTATGGAGGCTTCCCCCACCCCCACCCCCCATGTGATGAGGTAAGAAGGAAGCTAGAACAGTGCGGGGGCAAAAGTTTCCCATGCACCTTGAGTGGGTGCTGCCAGGATCCCTGCAATTTGCAATGATACTCGGTGATTCTGGCAGCGTATGTGAAGAGGCCATAGATGCTGTCCAAATGTAATGGTTTCCTGGATCGGAGAATGACTGGTTCAGTACCTCATGATAACCAACGAATTGGATGATTTTTAAATATATTTTATCCATTTTAATATCTTTTATCCATATCCTAAACAAAAAAAATTCCTAAGCATTTTAAAACAAAATAATTGTTATGTCTCTAAGTAGACTTTATGCAATCTACTAATGGTACTACAGCTGCTGCTGCTGCTGCTGCTGCTACTACTACTACTATTTATTTGCCTGCATGATAAACTAATAAATTAAATGCCTAGTTATTGTGTTATGCATCCCTTAAGCATATACAATGAATGTGAAAGCTAATTATCATTCCTTGCCAACTCTTCAAGAAAATTCAGGCCTCTATCACAACTCCCTGGCCCCTTCTACACTGCGATATAATCCAGATTATCAAAGCAGGCAATCCACATTTTCTGCTTTGAACTGGATTATATGAGTCTACACTGCCATAGAATCCAGTTCAAAGCAAATAATCTAGATATTATATGGCAGTGTAGAAGGGCCCTCAGAATGCAAGATCTTAGATACGGTGAATCCACAGAGAAGCAAAGTATCCATATGTCTCATTTGGAATTTAATCAAAAGCCCCAATATTTGACAGCAATAACAGAAATTATGCCCCCCAGGAAGAAAATTCAATTGGACCTTAAATCCAATGAAAAGTACAAAGGATTGCAAAACAGAAAAAAATCATCAATGTTGATTAAACAACTATATGAGTTTTATATTGAAAGTTCTTTGGAGTTTAATGGATTTGGTTGTGATCCTGTCTGATCCACATTGTATGCCCCTTGAACAATATTGTGGAAAGGTGAAACATCAGAGAGAAAAACTAGCTGCTCTGGAGATTCTGTGGCTGCGTGACTCCCACCACCAGCAGGAATGAGCAGCAGAGCTTGGAGCGACAGCTCTTCATATCCTTCACCCAGCATGGTAACTTTCCTTGCCAGAAACCTTCACAGTCTCTGATAAGCAGGTTGATCTAGCCATTTTGTACTCCATGCATAATCTTCTAATGAGATACTTCCAGAATCAGGCTAGCTGCATTATTTTTTTCATAAGGAAAGCTCGCAACCCACAAATTAGTCTTGGATCCTTTTTCACAATGTGTGTTCCTGGATTCTTAGATCCCTGAGCATTGTGTATAGGTTCTTTCACACCCCTATTCTGGTCGTTAACAACTTGTGAAGTTAAAATGACATCTTTGTAACAGCTTTGTAATGAGGTTTTCCTTCCAAATATGTCATAAACCTGAACTTCCACAATGAGGTACTGTTAATATGTCCCATCATTATACTGATGATGCCAAGATCAGGCTAAAACAAATACACAAGTGATACTGCAGCAAGACTGATGCACAATAACACAAAATACAAAGAAATTGAACAAAATGACCAAGCCAGTGGGTACATGCAATCTATGCTTTGAAGCTGTTAAATTGTTCCCTATGTTATAAATTAGGCTCCAATACATGAGCTTGTTTCCTCCTTTTTTTCTTTTTCTTTTTCTTTTTTTTGAGGAAATCTGAGTGGAATTTAATCAAAGATACCAAAGCTTCTTTTCTTGGCAAGAAGAGTATTATCTTCAAGTCCAAAAGAAATCTGTCTTTTAAATTTACAGTAAGCCTTTACTCACTGCATTTCCATTTTACAGGCAACAAAATTGCTCACAAGTGATAAAACAATGAAGTTTATTTTTTCTCTCAAAATCCAAAACCTAATAAACTTGTTAATTAAAAGGCAGAAAAAAGCATAAACAGCAAACAAACATCACCAGTAAACAATTTAAACTAAATAAGCCATTGGTGGGCAATCGTGGAAGGAGAGACAGAGGCATATTTTGTCCCAGTACTCCCCTAGAAGGCGGCATGGCAGGCATTATAGGAAAGGTCAGCACAGCATTTCTGTTTTTTTTAAAAAAAAAATTAAAAAACCAATATGTTTCAAAGTCATGTGAGGGTCTAGAGCAGTGGTTCTCAACTTGTGGGTCTCCAGATGTTTCAGTCCTCAACTCCCAGAAATCCCAACAGCTGGCAAACAGGCTGGGATTTCTGGAAGTTGTAGGCCAAATACCTGGGAACCCACAGGTTGAGAACTACTGGTCTAGAAACTATGCCCTAAAATAGAGGCTTAGGAAGCTGGAGATGAGAAGGTTAAGAAATGACATGAAAGCCATGTTTAAGTATTTGATAAGATACCATATTGAAGATGGAACACACTTTCTGCTGCTCCAGACATCATAATAATAATAATAATAATAATAATAATAACAACAACTATTTTTATACTCCACCTCTATCTCCCCAAAGGGGACTTACATGGGGCCAAGCCCGAATAAAAACAATAGCAATATAAAACACAACAATAGACAAGAGACATGCACAATTATAAAAAAATTAAACATTAGCCAATAAAAACAAATGACAAGAACTAATAAAAACATGGATTAAAATGGAAAGGTTGTAAAAGTAGACTGGGTGAGGTGCACCAAATAAATATTGTAAACACGAGGTGACTGATAAAGTGCTGCAAATTCTTGGAAGTGCAAATTGGGATGGGAATAGACCCTGTGTCTATATCAAGTTGGCAAAGGTAAAAAGTGCAAACCGGTATAAGAATGGTCACAGATACAGGATTGTTATGGGGATGAGCAATCTTTATCCAAAGGCCTGAGTGAAGAGCCAGGTTTTCAAGCTCTTCCTGAATGCTACCAGGGTGGGGGCTTGCCTGATTTCCCTGGGGAGCGAGTTCCAGAGCTGGGGGGGGGGGGCACCACGGAGAAGGCATAGATTGAAACTTTTGAAAAAAAGAGATTCCTCCAAAATGCTAGGAAGAATGGATGATAAGAGCTTCAGGAAAGTGGGACTGGGCCAACTTGACCTGATCTGCTGTCCAGAGGGTACTGCCGCCATCTCTCTCTTCCTATGCTGATGAGGAGTTAGATCAGTGGTTCTCAACCTGGGGTCCCCAGGAGTTTTTGGCCTTCAACTCTCAGAAATCCTAACATCTGACTGGGATTTCTGGGAGTTGTAGGCGCAAACACCTGGGGACCCACAAGTTGGGAACCACTGATTAAGAGGCATGCTGGAGCACAAACCTCTCCATTTTGCAACTTTTGTAAGAAATGACTCCTAAAAATGAGAGGTTAGCGTCTTTGGGAATTCCAGACTTGGGGATCATAGGCCACAGTTCTCATCCTGATATAGACCAAACACAAATACGCAGATACATCGCAAGCACACTATTACATTCTCTGGATTTAACCTGACAACTAAAGGAAAAAATCACCTTTCTAATTTTTCTGATGAGTAGAAAATTCTAAAAAAAAAAAAAATAGACCGACTGTGGACCTCAAATGACTGAGATATTCTAGGTCCCCTCTTACAGATACTGGATGATTTGCAGGTTTGAATGTGAAAAGGTCATTCTTCAAATATTCAGGCCGGTCAGATCCTCCTATCTGACTTTTCAATTTGGGATGCCCAAGCAAAGAATATTCAAGGTGCTGCAGATCAGGACAGTGGGAAATACCATTTGCATTGCTCTCCCAGTTGCAAGCTACCATACAGTATTTCATTGCATAATAGACACATTCCCCCACCAATTATTATTGTTATTTTATTTTTATACCCCGCCACCATCTCCCCAAAGGGACTCGGGATGGCTTACATGCGGGACCAAGCCCAGAGCATACAACAAAATTAACCAGCTAAAACACAGTTAAAAACATAATAAATAATATAACATATAACAGTCTAATTAAAACAATTAAAAACAGCAGGGTATAAAAACATTGTAAAAGTGTGTCAAACCAACCTCAGCAACCAGTAACCAGGAATATGGTGGATGTGATCAGACTAGAGAGGGCTGAGTATGGACATGTGCAAAAAAGCAGACTATAGGACCAGGGCTGGGGGTAAAGTGCTGAGTACAGCTTTATCAGTAAATTACGGCTGGATATTCATGAACAGGGACTAACCATTTATGAAAAAAGGGTGTGTGACTATTACATGAGGAAAATAAAGTTTTTCTTGGTTCCGAAATATAATTTTTCAATAAAGATGTTGAAATCAATGTATGGGGCTTCAGTCAGCTACTGGCCAAGTGAAGGCACGTAACTCAAAGGGGATTTAGACAAGTGAAGTTTCACTAGCCCACGCATTTGCTCCCTTTCCAGCTACAGGACTTCAGCTATCTTAGTGAAGTGCTGAAGCCGTGTAGCTGGATTTTTTTTCACCATGTAATAGCCGCACCCACCTTTTTCATCCAATAAGGGGATAAAAAATGTGGCATTTATACAATGAAATTAGTTATATCTGGTACAGTCAAGTGGAGAGACCTCTCAGAGTCCACCTGCAACTGCTTGTTTCAATGTGCCTGTGGTAAAAAAAATCATTACAGACAGTATTTCCTAATACCTTGGAAAACACTTCAATTGGAGAGTTGACAAACTGCAAAGGTGAAATTTGGTGGGTCACATTTTGTCATTAACAACCATATCCCCAGCAGTTCTGAGATTGTAATTCCAAAAAAGGATGTCAGCCCTAGTTTAGGTCTTTGAAAATAAAAACCTTCATTGTTCCTGGAAACAGCCAGTGTAAAAAATCTGATAGCACAGGATGAAATTAGTGAACTACCATCAACAGAAAATGTTTAACTGTTACAAAGTAATAAGAGGTGGAAGCACTCTGAAGCAGACAAGGTGAATAAATTTTAGAAACCTTGATTTGCAAATCTCGTAAGACAAACATTGAAAAAAATTCAAGAGCCGTTTGTGAGATTATATCATAAAGCACAATTATCTTGAGGTGACTCTTTCCCTTCAGAAATGGATTAGCTCTTGAAGCTCACATACAGAGTTAAAAACTATAAGTTGTTCACTGCAGAGCTTTAAAGTACTTTAACAGAGACAGCGAATTCTTAAATGGCTTTAAAGGGACACTTTCAGATGGCAAGGCATCTTGAGACTAAACAAACAAAGGTGCCTTACAGCAATATTGCAATATAAAACCAGGAAGATGCTAGGATAAACCTGGCTTCTTCTTTTCCTTTCAAAACTGAAATCGCCGCGAGTTATTTGCAAGGCATCCAGGGTTGACGCTTTGTATTTTTGAAGTTATGTTCCTGCATTGCTAATGGAGTTCTATGAAGTCTTTATGCATTCTTTGGAGGGGAGAGCTTTACCTCTACAAATCTGTGCCCCTAAATGACCACTTTTACTCTTTTACTCATAGTAATGCATGAATGAATAAATTTTTACAGAACAGTGAGATTCCAGATTAACTTTTCCTCTGACAGTACTGTGGTGAACTTTCCTGCCTGTGGTAGAAGATTCATGTAGATTTCTGGGTAGTGGTGGTGTTGAATTTAATTAAAGGGACTGGCTGCAACTGGAATTGACAGATTTCAAATAATTGCACATCTGTCTTTTAATCTCCTACCTCAAAAGTTTCCATAATATAGCAATGTCATATAATACCAGAAAATAGATGAATAAATATGATTGCTAGGTGGAACCAGGCTATTCCTAATTTGCCCTAAGAACATAAGAAGAGGGCCTATCTACATGGGACATATATCCTGAATCAGACCAGAAGTCACTCCTGGGCATCCAGATTATGCCCAGGAACCTTTAGCCCGTAACCCAGGTTAAACCCATTAGCCTGATTTTACCCCATGTTAACAGAAGTTGGGGAACTTGGGGAAGCTCCAGAGCATCCTTGCACTTTGAGGTGGTGTAAACAACTGGGCCAGTTCTAATTCAAACCAATATTAAAACTGGCCTAGTTCCAGAGAGAGTCTGACTATTGCCAGGTGCTTTTGCAATACTAGCAAAGGTGCCCACATGTCCTTTCCCCAGTCCTTTCTCCAAGTCGTGTGAGTGCCTTTGCTGACATTGGCAAAGGCACCTTGCAATGGCCAGGGCCTCTCCAGAGTCCTGCAGCCATTGTTGCAGTGAAAAACAACAACAACAGTAAAGCTGGCTCTCCAGAGGGTCTGGACCAAATTTGTCCAGGCTGGATGGTTGGGACACCATCCTGTCACCCCAATGCAGGGGTCCCCAAACTAAGGCCCGGGGGCCGGATGTGGCCCTCCAAGGTCATTTACCTGGCCCCCGCCCTCAGTTTTATAATATATTTTATATCATTTTTAATAATGTAATATATTGTATATACATATAATATTCATAATAATATTATAATGTTATACAATATAATACTAATAATAATACCATATAATAATATTAATTATATGTTATATATTACATATAATATTACAGTATAGTGGTATAGTTCAGTATAGTAATATATAATGCTAATATTGTGCTATGCTAATAATATAATATATTGTATGTATATACAGCTGCTCTGAGTCCCCTTCGGGGTGAGAAGGGCGGGATATAAATGTAATAAATAAATGTAGTAAATGAATAAATAAATAATTTTAGACTTAGGCTCGCCCAAAGTCTGAAATGACTTGAAGGCACACAACAACAATCCTAATTAACTTGACTATCTCATTGGCCAGAAACAGGCCTACACTTCTGATAGGTTTATGTTGGTTACAATTGTTTTCATTTTTAAATACTGTATTGTTCTTTCATTGTTGTTCTTTTGTACTACAAATAAGACATGTGCAGTGTGCATAGGAATTTGTTCGGGTTTTTTTCAAAATTAGAATTTGGCCCGTCCACAGTCTGAAGGATTGTGTATCGGCCCTCTGCTTTAAAAGTTTGAGGACCCCTGCCCCAATGGGACAGAAGCAGACAATGTAGAGAATTGCCACGCTGAACCCCATATTTTGTGGCCCATGTAGATGAGTCATGAGAAATACAGTATCCTTTGTCTTTAGCGGCTAAGCAGACATGCACTGAAAGTCCACAGTCATAACATTATTTTGCCTTCTCTCCCATGTTATCCAGCAACTGCTTTTTTAAGTGTGTGAAGTGTGGTTCTTAGCACTCAGATTAATTTCTTGGACCTTTTATTTAGAAAAAATAGAAGACAGTGTTAATTCTGTGGATCAAAGACAAAGTACCCCCCCCCCACACACACACACACACATCAATGTTTGCCCTTGTTTCTTCTGTTCCCATCTTGGAATTCACTTGAAGGTTAAAATATACCAATGGTGCAAGACAACAGCAATGAGCTGAATGCACCTGGAGTGTCCTCATAGATTGAAAATGCTAGCAATATTTTGCTAGGAGCCAATATGATTTGCCAACTAATTCAACTCTGTTGTACTAAAACAACCTTTAGATGTCCATTTAAAATTATGACCATCTGTGTAGAGTTCAACCCCATTGAGATAGGGAGGTAAAATGAGTTTTGAGGTGTTGGGGATATCAAATGTTCCCTGAAGGGGTTGATATTTCTATCATGATTAATTCACACCAGAATTCTATGTATTTGACAAAGGACCTTATCATATTAGCCAGCAAATTGAGGGGCAATGGGGCAAATCTGTCACCCCATGTGTTGTTCCCTCACAGTGACACTTCCTCCATCACACGGGGAAGTGTTGACGAAGCCGCACAGATGCGTGCTGATTCAATTGGAGCGAGCACAACACAGGAAGCCTCCCGTGCTGCAAGAGAAGCATGTACAATGCTCCCATTCCGGTTGTGGGCGGGGACTTCGCAGGATGTCAAGTGGCGTCATGTGATGGGCAATGTGCCCATTTGTCACAGGACTGGCAAGCACCCTAAGATGCTAAAATAGCCCATTGTGATGAGTTCATAAGAAGCTACCTTTTATCTCTCTCAATAAAAAGCAGGCTTTAGTGATTTGTTAAGCTATTTAACATGACCAAAGAACATGATTTAAAATATATATTTTGTGTGAATGGAGCTTTCAGAAATCACTAAAAACAGTTTATTGAAAGTATATTTCTCCAAGGCGGAGACAATCTAGCACAGCAATTAGATCTTCTGAATTGTAGCCTCCTTACCAAGCTGGCTTTTCTGTGAAAGCTTTTATTTTCTTTCACAAAGTATTACTGAAATACAAGAACTGAAATACAGCCTAAAGTGCCAAATAAAATATTGTGAGGATAATTTTAGCACATGTAAGAGATGTGTGAATTTCAGGACATTGCTAGTTTACTTATGGCTTTTTCAAAATGGATTTATTTATTTATAATGTTGTATTAGGCATTGTGGTGCTTATGATGTTTTAATTTAGAAAAGTCCCAACCAGAATAGACCCACTGAAATAATTGCTGGATTCAAATGTATGTGGAAATATCTGAATGCTGAAAGGAAGACACTAAAAGGGGAAATGGGGCCACATGTGAATGTATGACGCACTGTGTTTCCCTACTTATTTTACATTATCTGAAATGAAACAAACTTCTGAATAGCATACAGTTACCACTAATCTTTTTAATTTTACACTAGCTGATTGGGCCTTCATGAATGTCAAACTTGGGTTGAATGCCTCTTCAGGCAGTATAAGCACACAAGAAGAGCTATTCTAGATTCAAGTGAAGGCTGGCCTAATTGAGTTTTTTGTGCTTACAGTGACCAGTCAGATGCATATGGGAAAACCAAAGTAAGCAAAGTGCAATAACAACCCCCTTTTTGTGTTTCCATGAGCCTCTGGTACTGGAAGTATCAAAGGTGTAGTTTATATGTAAAGTGCAAGGATGTTGTTCTCCGCAGTCAAACTTTCATGTGTAGTCACTCATGACAATTATCTGGCTAAGATTCACTTTGTAAACACATCATAATGACCTGTGTAAACTGGATGTGGCTTACCACTCATTTCAAAGGAAATTGTAGGTGGTTAGCCATTTGCTGTAAGCAAACTGCCTGCTACATGGAAGAATGTCCACATGGCTTAATTTGAAGCAAACATTCTGCGTTGCCATGAATTATACATTTGCTTTACCACTTGCAGATGGCAAGTGGAAGCTGATATGATAAATCATCTTGCATTCTATAAGAGGTCCTTGCCTGTTTAAGCTTTAATGAATTCTTGACTTTGCAGCTGGTATCAAAATGTGAACCAGAATTTCTGCCAATAATCCTAGGTATATAACTCATTTTATCATCTTCTGTTCCCATTTAACACTGATATTCTCTTCCTTGTCCACAGCTCACATATTCTCTTTTAAAACTCATCCCATAGAATCAGAGAACTGTACAAATCCCTAGCTAAGGCATCTCACTCACAGATGTCTATGTAATCTTTCTTTTAAAATCTTCAGTAAACGAAGGTCCACCGTTTCTCTGACAATGTATTCCACATCAGTATCTTAGAATATATTCCTAATACTAATCAAAATCTCCTTTCTTGTAATTCAAATCCATTGCTTCAGGTCCTAGACTATGGAGCCGTGTTTATCAAACTGAGCTCCTCCAGGTGTTTTGGTCTTCAGCTCCCAGAAATCACAGCAAGCTTACCAGCTATTAGGAATTATGGGAGCTGAAGTCCAAAATATGTGGAGGAGCACAGTTTGAGAACAACACAAATAAGCTTGCTCCATGTTCCACATGACAGGCTTTCAAATATGAACATGGTTACATAGAAGAAAAGACTAATGACTTTCAGTTTTCTCTTCTACAGGTTAAACAGATACAGTGCCCTCAACAGTTACACATAGGATTTGTTGTTTTTTATCATTTGGCTCACATAAGTCTGGACACTTTCCAACTTTTTATATCCTTCCTAAATCGTGATACTTACAATGGATGCAATAATCTCAGTGCTGTGCAGTGCTCAGAACTGTGAATCCTAGAACTAGAACCAGTCCTGCAGTCCTGCTAGGTGGAACATCAACCAGAAAGGTTCCATATGTGACCCAGTAGAAAGAATCTGAACTGATTTTGAAAACAATAAAATTGCTCAAACTCGGAAGGTGTTTGAGTGAATTTCTGGAGTCAACTTTTGGAGCCTTAGCTTAACACTTCAACCATTCTATCATGTTCTGTCTCATGTTCTCACCTTCCGCATATGGAGATTACTTCTCACCATTGCCCACAACCTGGCACGAGTCACAGCTTCCAAGTTTGAGCAATTTTATTGTTTTCAAAGTCAGTTCAGATTCTTGCTACTGGGTCACATATGGAACCTTTTTGGTTGATGTTCCAGAGCCACAGGGTACCTGGTTCCTGCATTATTAATTCTTGTGACTTCATAGAAAAACAGTAGGCCTGTTGTTTCTGCTTATCACTTTTCTTTTCTTTCGCAACAGGCTGTCTAGTAGTTTTTAAATCCTACCTGACGTTTATATAGAAGATGGTTCCGGATAAGCTTTCACTGTTTCCTTTTTATCCTTTCCATGTTCTTTTGGAAAACATGGGCACATTTACTAGAACTTTATCCCTGGGTATTCTCATCTGATCTTTAAAATTGAACCTAAACTAGAGGAGTCTTCTGAATCCCCATGGTTCAATGCTTGCTAATCTAGCCAGTACAGCAGGATGTTGAAACCAAGCCTCAAGATGAATTTCTTGACAGATGCAGAGGCAAAAAGGGAGGCTGTTTCATTTCAGATTTCAACACAGGGAGCTCTTGACTGCACAGAGTTGTCACCTTGGGAAATGTGATTCTTTGTGCCACTCCCAGAATAATAAGATGAGAAGGGTATCCAAAGGGTATTGGTGCCGACAGGGTGATGTACAAGGGAAGAAAAATCACTAAAACAGAGCACGCTATGTCAGATTTGCTTGTAGTTGTCTCTTTCCTGGGAATAGAAGAGACAGAGACAGAATGCTGACTTCTGCAAAGCTCGTTTTTCTCCAGGGGAATGCACTCCATCTTGTTCTTTGTATTACTCATTGCTAACTCACCAGATCTTCCTACTAATAAAGGTCTTGCACTTCCAAGTATGCTGTATTCATAAAAGATGGAAAGGCCTTGTCAAGAATTTACTTTAACTGACCTCCGAAGACAATTTACTTTTGCCCATATTGGTTTTCTGTCTCTGATGAAAGACTGAGCACAGGAAGACAACAGTATGTGTAGAGTACCTTAATCTCATGCAGAGGTATTCACATTTTCTGTTTACATTCTGATTTTCTCCATTCATTATTTTAATGATAGTAATCATGTCTGCATTTTCAGTAGAGCATGGGTCTTTCTGCAAATGATATTGCTCATACAAATGAAATTAAAGTAATCTGTACTGCATTCCTTTGGCATATTTAGGCAAACTCTCAGAAAGCTTTTTTCCTAGAGAACTGCCCACAACAAGATGCTGACTATAGTATGTTAGCAGCTACTTTGGGAACAAGTAAACAAGGAGTGCTAACATGTATTTTAAGAGTCAGCATGGTGTTGTAGTTTATTGGACTACGGCTCTAGAGAACAGAATTAAAAACTGTCCACATGGAAACAGGCAGTTGCAACAAAAATCTCATCACTGGGCTTCTCTCCAGAGTTGCTACTCAGTATGGAGCACAATCAAACTAAAGCACTCATCAAACAACGTATCTCAGACACAGAGCGCCAATTGAATCTAGCCCTCATCCCAACCTTTATTGTCATTGAAGCCAGCAGCTTTCTCGCCTCCTCTATGGCATACTTAAAAAATCTAGAGATTCCCAATCATGGGAAGGCCTGTCACGCCCTTCCATCAGCTGTCCTTGAGGGCCGATACCAGATGATCCCCTACCCAGAGGGACTCTGCCCCCATGACTTGGGTCAAATAGAAACAACAGAGCATGTGCTCCTCCTGTGCCTGTCCCACAGGGACATTCGATCCAGACTCATCGTGCCTTTGCTATATAATTGCTCAGGCCATTCAGGACAATTTTACACCACCCTTCTGCTCTCAGATATCAACCTAGTTATAACCTAAAATGCTGCCAAGTTTTGTGTAGCAGCACTTAAAATCCACCAGGTGATGACTGGATCCAAAAATTAACAATCTAATTATCAGCTAACTGAAATTTAAATCAGTTCTTCCCACCCCAATCCTCTAGACTTGTGTCCTGAGTTATCCTACCCCTCCATCAATCTCCCTCTGTCTCCATCCCTTTTTAGTCCCTTCCCTTCTCTAAATAGTTTTTGTGCTTTAGCCTTCAACATACATTTGTTTTTTAGCCTTTTAGATTTTAATGTACAACGCTTTTATGAGACTGTACCCCACTCTCCTTATGCTGGTCTATGACCGTAATAAAGATTTTTAAAAAATTTAAAACCCATTTGGTCATAGAAATCCAGTGGGTGACCTTGGGCAAGTCAGATGCTTTCAGCCTCAGTCAAATGAAGGCAAAGGATAGATTGTCCTGAACAAATCTTGTCAAGAGTTCCTCATGATAGGGTTGCCTTAGGGTCTCCATACGTTAGGCACACAGCAACAATAAAATGTATTTCCTGACTAAGATCTAAATACTCAAAATGTTTTGGTCTATTGAGTGTTGCTGCTACAGAATGGGTTTATGATGCCACCTTCCACTATTTATCTTTTATCGTTTAGTAATTTCTATTTCCAACAGTTTTTAAAATATATTTTGACAATAATTTTTATTTTATTTTTATATTTACTTTTTCACATTTTCTTTTTTGTCTCTTTGACACCTTTGTGTTCCAAGTGCTAATTTTATAAACTTCCTATGGTTAATGGACAGTGGCATAATGTTAAATATAGAAGGGCAAGGGTGCATCATGACAGCTCCCTCAGGTAATTCCCTAAGAGTAGCATGCAACAATAAACAACAAATATCATATCTAAGAGCATGAAGATTGCAAAAAAGCAGTGGACATACTGTATTTTTTGTGTCTCTGAATTTAGAGAAAGCTTGAGATCCCTGGTCAGATCTAGTTTTACAGAGTCATATAATATGACCCCTATATCTACGTTACTGATATCCATGGGTTCATTTATCCACAGTGAACAAAATACATCATCTCTAGGCATTTTCTGAATCCTCCAGCATGACTATATGATATTCTTGGGCCAGAAAATCCTCATTTGAATAAAATTTGCTATTATCCATAGTTTTGCATATCCACAAAAGGTCCAGAAGTGTATCCTTCATGGATATAGGGGTTGTCCTGCATATTGAGCCTCTCTTGTAATGCAAATCAGTATAGTCAGTGATTGGACATAACATGGAAAGATTAACATTACTGCCTGATTTTGACTTAAGTAGTCTCATCTAGAGTAGTCCCACTGAATCAATTGCCTGAATGGTGATCAACACATAGGGAAATTTGAATGGTTCAATGGCCCTGCTCTGAATAGATGAACAATTAGATTCAGGCTATTATGTTTGGGGAGGGGACTGAA
This sequence comes from Anolis carolinensis, assembly GCF_035594765.1. Taxonomy (NCBI): domain Eukaryota; kingdom Metazoa; phylum Chordata; class Lepidosauria; order Squamata; family Anolidae; genus Anolis; species Anolis carolinensis. Next base: position 59,975,577 of record NC_085845.1, read on the forward strand.
TCATGAAAGTGAAAGACTTCACATTTTGCTTTTAACAAATGAAGCCCTTACTTACTGAATTTTGTCACGCAATAGCAACTTTTAACCCATTTCTTAGTTCTGATTGCTGAGCAGAAGTTGGACATAAGGAGCTATTTGAAGCCTTTGTTTCATTTTGCATTTAAATGAGCTCTGATTTGTCGCCCTGGAAGGTTTTGCATGGGAAAGGAGTTCTAGTGTGTAGATTATAAGTGTAAAACTGGAGCTCTTGTCCACAAACTGTTGGTGACTTCTTTAAATGTAATAATGAAAAGAATGAAAGATTTTTATGTTGCCACTACCAATTCCATTAATGATTAATGAAAGAAATTTTAAGCAAACAACCCCATGTCCTAGAACAGTGGTTCTCAACCTGGGGTCCCCAAATGTTTTTCGCCTTCAACTTCCAGAAATCCTAACAGCTGGTACCCTGTTTCCCCGAAAATAAGACATCCCCAAAAAATAAGACCTAGCAGTGGTTTTGCTGAATTGCTAAATATAAGGCCTCCCCCGAAAGTAAGACCTAGCAAAGTTTTTGTTTGAAAGCATGCTCGGCGCCCACCAAACAAAACACCAGAGCATGCAGGATTGGTAAATGTACATACAAATTGTACATGGAAATAATGGTAATAACCAGAAATTCTTGACAGGAGTCACAGTTTGTCTGGTTTGGTTATGTTGCTTTGTGATGAAAACTACTGTACAGTATATAATGTTTATTTTTTTGTTCAACAATAAATGTGAATTCTTCTTCATGGAAAAATAAGACATCCCCTGAAAATAAGACCTAGCACATCTTTGGGAGCAAAAAATAATATAAGACACTGTCTTATTTTCGGGGAAACACGGTAAGCTGGTTGAGATTTCTGGGAGTTGTAGGCCAAAAACATCTGGGGACCCCAGGTTGAGAACCACTGTCCCAGAATATTTACAGCAGTGGCTCTCAACCTGTGGATCCCCAGATAGTTTGGCCTTCAACTCCCAAAAAAATTAATAGCTGGCTGGGACCTCTGGGAGTTGTAGGCCCAAACACCTGGGGACCCACAGGTTGAGAATCACTGGTCTATAGCTATGAGAGAACCAGTGTGGTATAGATCCGTGTTCATGTCTTCCAATTTACAAAAAGGCTATAGTTCCCGTTACTGAGGAGCCACCAAGTCACTCCCTCACAGGACATCGCAGGTTACAGCGAGCACATCCCAGTGTTCCTTTTTGACTACATACTACCTCTCCCTTAATACTTTCCTACTCTTTCCTATGACAGAGGAAGAGAGGAACTGATCATCAACTGTACATACTGAAGAGGTTTGGGGAGAATTCACCATGATTTATAGGAGTTGTAGGGACTAGGGTGTATAGTTCATCTGCAATTTCAGAGCACTCTGAACCCCACCAATGATGGACCTGGAACTAATTTGGCACACAGACCCAACATGGCCAAGTGTGCATACTGGTGGGGTTTTGGGGGTGATTGACCTTGCCATCCAGCAGTTATAGTTCACCTGTATTCAGAAAACACTGAACCCAGCAAGTGATGGATCTGGACGAAACTTGACACACAGACCCAACATGGCCAACTGTGAATTCTAGCAGGCTTTGCGGTTGATTGACCTTGACTGTGGCACCTGAGAGTTATACTTCACCTGTATTCAGAGAACACTGAATACAGCAAGTGACAGATCTGGACCAAACTTGGTACATTGACCCAAAATGGCCAACAGTGAATACTGGTGGAGTTTTGGGAGAGTTGACCCCAGGTTTTGGGGGATGGTAGTCAGAGGCGGTTCAACCACCAGGCCAACTAGGAAGTTGCCTGTGGTGCCATCTTGTTGGGGGTGCCATCAAGGCAATTCCTGTCTCCTGCGGCCTGCCTCCGCTGCCACACCTCCCTCCGCAAGGAAGGAGCTGAGGTCTCCGCCTCACCAGGAAGGCCTCGCCAGGAAGGCGTTCGGCGGTTTGGGGAGCATCTGCTCCCCAAAGCCCCGAATGCCTTCCTGGCGAGAACGAATGTCTGGATTTTTCCTGTTTTCAGAGTGTTGTTCTTTATTTATTGTCCTCATTTTAGAGTGTTTTTAATACACTCTATCTGGGTTATCTAAGTCCACACTGCCCTATATCCCTGTTCAATGTTTGGTGCTAAATTCGCAAATATAGTAATTCCTACATAACATTACCATTTATTGAACTGCTTTTTCTGTTGATTTGTTGTAAAACATGAGGTTTTGGTGCTTAATTTGTAAAATCTTGGAAATATTTCAGTATCTCAAAATCCAGATGCTTTTAGAGCTATTCCCATGCCAGGCGTAACAGTGTATATCCTCAGCCATTGTTCCTTTCTTGTTCTCATTTGCTCACTCTTAAAACACATGCTATTAGTAAAGCTCATTTCCATATAGTACCATAGGCAACCCAAATGAGCCTCTGTAAGTGTGGAGAGTGTTGACTTTCATTTCATTTTTATTATGAAATCGAGACTCTTTTTAATTTTTGATTTACTGGGAATGGCAAAACAATCTCTCTTTTGTGAGGGTAATAAAACAAAAAAAGGTTCATTTGTTTGGGTGTCTAGAGTACTGCCTGCCCATCTTCACTCCACCATAATATGAAAAGCTGATGTTGCTTGGGACTATAAAGAGCTCACCCTCATCAGCTTCCAGTTCCTTCATCCTTTGCCAAAAAGTGGATTCCAGTGTGTGTGTTTTTTCCTTGTCAGTTCCATTTTTTAAAAAACTGCTTTCACAGCTTTTACAAGAAAATGTCATTGTCCCTATGGTGCAAAGGAGGAAGAATCTAATTTCATTATAGTTAAGTGCCTGCCTCTCCATTACCTTCCATAAGAGTGTAACAAGGTGTATTATGGAGCGTTAATAAAATAGGAAGGATGAAAGTAGGAGTGCATTTCAGGAAGCCAAATTACTTTGGGCCACCTAGTTGGCGCCTCATTTCACCCTGGCTGCTGCCTTTCCCACAATCTAATTACAGCATTTTCTGAGACTTGTTACCCAACGTTAACTGGCTGGCCTGCTTTTGTGCAGCTGTGACATGAAGCAGCATGAGCTTTGGTCTTCTCCCCTGCTGACACGTAATTGCTTTCGACGGCCATATTCATCTCTAGGGACTTCGAAGTAAATGAAACAAGAACATTTATCTTTTATTTCCATGGGCTTCCACCGCACTCCCAGTACAGACTGGGGCAAGAAAGAGTGTGAGAGTGACCTTTGTAAGGCCCTAGTTGTATTTCTGATCAAAGTGACAATATTCACCCACCTTTTCCTGCACTGTGGCAGATCGCAGGCCATATTGTTAACTGTGTGTCTCATCCACTTAACAAAATGTGAGACCCTTGTCAACTTTAATCAGAATATCTGTGCACCGGTTCAAAAGAGGCTGGACGAAAGGCCAATTGACTCTAGCGGAGAATATCTTCCATACAACTACATTTTATAAGGATCCCTCTGACCAAAAAGGCAAAAAAGTGTGGGCTGCTCTAGCTCTGTATTTTCTTTAGTTGAGTAAGTTTGGAGGGTTGGGCAACGGGCCTTTACATAGTGGGCACCAGTATGGCAGGCAAATGACCCCAAAGAGAAAAAAGTAAAGTCAGCAGAAGGGTGAGTAGAGATAATGCCAAGAAATCTGCTTATGTACACATTAGAATATCCACATCAGCACTTGTGAGGTCCAGTTCAACCAGAGCATCAATAAGAAAAAGGAAAAGTAAACTTCTGGAAGATGTCCCATACATCCATTTTGTGGTTTTGTAAAATTCACCACAACAGTATGTATGTATAATTAAGGGTTGTATGATATTTTTCCCATCGGCTCAGACAGAAAATTATCATACTACTAGTAGAAAATCACACTTTTTAGTGGGATAGAACTAGATTTCTCTAGAAAACCAGCATCGCTTGTAAAATACTGGACTAGATTTTCTTCCTTGATATTTTAACATTCCAAAGTTGTTTCCTTCACCTGTTGTCTGAAGTGATAAAGATCACTGGACTCTAGGGAAGTTTCCTATGTGACAACAGAAGGGCATAGGCTTTCGTAATATTTTGTCACTTGGAGGTTGAGGTGGGGGTGCTAATAGCATTGAACAAGCACAGCTTTGTTATGTGTGGAAGCGGGGATTACCTTTATGATAACTGCAGCCTACATTTGAGAACCACTTCATTCAAAAACTGAATTTGCAAAGTCTACATCTTCATCACTTCGTCCTTGTGATGACAGGTAAGGATAGAAAAACTGTCCTTATTCATTCAATGTGGCTATTTTTAGTTTTGCCTAGGGGGTACCTCACCTATTACAGTTTTCTCCCTCTGTACAACAACTTAGGTTTTGCAAACATCTATTGTCAAAATGATATCAAAATGGCCCAAGAGCTATCAAAGTATCATATTTACTCTATCAGGTCAATAGTGGGCTCACACTTAATAATTCTTGGTTCTGTTTGTTTGGATGTGTAATATGCATCAGGACTATCAGATGTCCTATTTTAAAAAGGCATACCTGTTGATTTTGGAGCTTCCCAGTACCCTAGTTTTAGAGTCCTCCTTAAAAGAAGAAACACCCTATTTATATGTTGATGCAAAACACCTCTTGTCAAATCTCCATTGTGTTTATTTCAAAATTGGTCTTAAATTCTATCACCAGATTTATGGAGGAATTAGAGAAGGACTTGCCTTCAAAAATAGAGAGAAAAGAGGAAGGGGGAATCCTGAAAGCCTTCACCTTTTACCATGTTGTGTTTAATTAATTAATTCATAACTCCTTACTTATGCAGAATTTAGAAATAAGAACTTGGTTCATGGACAAAAGGATCCAGTCTGGAAATGTTAAATTAAGAAAAATATTTGGTGTTAGAATTATGTTTACACCACATTCTTATTGGAGAAGGAGAAGGTGTCTATGTATTGATCTATTTGGGGGTAACCGTTTTGAGTGAAGCGTTTCAGCCTGTTGGATAATTTCTCATGAAATTGTAATGAAGCACAATGAACCAAAGCAAAATAAAATCTCTCAGCTAGGCAGATAGTCATTCGATCTATTCACTTCCACTTTACAGTGGGGGTTAGATATTGCTGTAATTTAATACTAATTCTCCTGTCTGAAGCACAGTTTCATTATTTCTCCCTCATCAGTTCATTTTCTTTATAAAAAAAAAACAGTTGATGGGAATTACAGACCTAGGAGTATCTTTTTCTAAGCTTTGCAATAGAAGCAGGGGCGGTTCAACTGCAAGGCAAATTAGGCACTTGCCGAAGGCGCCATCCTCTATGGGGCACAGTTGAGGCTGGAGGATGTCACCTTCAGCAACCATCGAGGCACCTCCACCCAGGCGTGGCCTTCCTGCCTCCGCGGCCTGGCCTGGCCTCCAACCATGCCACCCTGTTGCCCCTTTAAGGACAGGGAAGTGATCCTGGCCTGCACCTGAGGGCTGTCTCCTCCCCGCCAAAGACACCTTCCCAAGGAGGCTGCACGGCGCATGCACAGTGGTCAGAGAGGGCACCCCGCCCATCTCATCCATCCGCCAGAGGCGGTCCAAACAGCAAGATGGGCGGGGCACTCTCTCTGACCACTGCGCATGCACCATGTGGCCGCTTGGCCCTGCTCCATATCCTCGAAGAATATGGGGCAGGGCCAAGTGGCTGCATGGTGCAAGCAGCTTCCCATCTCACTGTTCCCTCGGCAGGTCCGGCACCAGTTTACGGCTCAGTCCCACCTCCTGCCTCGGAATGGGTTGCCAGAGGCCCCGGCAGGTAAGAGGCCTTCCTGCCTCCACGGCCATGGCCTGTTCTGGCCTTCGCCCTTGAGGCCTGGTCTCCGGGGTGCCTGGCCATGTTCCAGAAGCATTCTCTCCTGACGTTTCACCCACATCTATGGCAGGCATCCTCAGAGGTTCTGAGGTCTGTTGGAAGCTAGGTAAGTGGAGTTTATATATCTGTGGAAATTCCAGGATGGGAGAAAGAGCTCTTGTCTGTTTGAAGCTAGTGTGAATGTTGCAGTTGGCCAGCTTGATTAGCATTTAATGGCCTTGCGGATTCAAAGCCTGGCTGCTTCCTCCCTGGGGGCATCCTTGGTTGGGAGGTGTTAGCTGGCCCTGATTGTTTCCTGTCTGGATTTCCCTTGTTTACTGAGTGTTGTTCTTTATTTAGGCTTTTCCTTAATCTCTCCTTATTATCCAACATTTTCGCTTATCCAACGCTTTTATTTTTCAGTAATTGGTTTGGGGGGGGGCGCCAAAATTCTGTTCACTTACACTTGAAAATTACCTAGGGCCGGCTCTGAGTAGAAGGCGAGGGGAAGGCTGTTCTACAACTATGGTGGATCATCTGGCCTGAAGATTGCTGACCTTCTTTGATTTCGGAAGTGGAATCTTAAGGCTCTCACTGTAAGATGAAAAAAAAACATTTTGAGACTCTCTTGTTAGACAAAATATTAGCTGGTTGCTGGTTTCTCAATTTGAAATATAAAGTCTTCACTGGCTGCTTTAATTTGGCATTTCATTATAATGCTAGCTTGATATTTCACTATGCCCAACAGCAATATACAGAAAGGATGCTAGTAATTGTGTCAAGTCCCTTCTTTTTGCCTCCTCCTGGGTTATGGAAGTCTTTCCTACAATGTAACTAATTGGAATTATAGGACAGAGCTAGACGCAGACATTTCCCCCATGCTTCTGAAGTATGACAGAAACACAGTATGTGGATGCAATATTTTATATCATTTTTAATTCTATCCTTCCTCCAAGCAATACAGCATTGCACACATACTTCTTTCTCTCCTGCTGTTTTATTTTCAAACATTAGCTTACAAACATTAATAGAGCTTCAAGACTGAGTCAGGATCTGAACTTATATCCTGAATCACTCCTTCTCCTTAACACTCTGTGCACCGTGTCATACAGTCTAACTATCTTGCAAGCATCCATGAAGATACACTCTCTCACCTTTATTGAAGGTAGTCACCCAGTGTTGCAGGTAGCATTCCTTCCTTATGGATGCTGGGCAGCTTAGGTGATCTGATGATAGGAAGCAGGTAGAAGCAATGACTTAGGAGTGGATCTTACTGAATATGAAACGCTACTAAAAAGTCGCAGTGTTATTTCTTCATATTGCCTGTTTTCTATGAAGACTTTCATTGTGATAACAATAACAATAATAATAACTTTATTTTTCTATCCCGCCTCCAACTCCCCGCAGGGACTCAGGGCAGCTAACATGGGGCCAAACCCAAAGAACAAATATTGAGCAAGCTAAAATATATAAAAAAACAGCATCTTCAAACAGATAAAAACATTAAAACCAAGGTAATACAATATAATAATAAAAACATAAAAGGACCACAGTTTAGTAACAAAGTAAATAAAATGGGAGGGCAGTCTAGGCAAAAGTGCAAAGATATGTATTGTAATGCCATTTGGGAGTGTAAATGGACAAAGTGCCAAAAATTCTCTAAAAGAATTGGAGTGAGGTAGGAGTCCATGTTACTTCCAACAGAGAGAAGAGTAAAGTGCGATATAGTGATTTTGTTTAAGTGGGATTTTGGTCGTGGGGACTAATTATTCAAAGGCGTATTGGAAGAGACAGGTTTTTAACTCCTTTTTAAAAGCTGACAGGGTGGGTGCTTGCCTAATCTCCCTGGGAAGGGAGTTCCAAATCCGGGGGGCCACTACAGAGAATGCCATCACCCTTGTCCCAACAAGCCAAGCTTGTGATGGAGGTGGAAGCGAGAAAAGGACTTATCCAGATGATCAAAGAGATTGTGCAGGTTCATAGGGGGAAACATGGTCGCAAAGGTAGATGAGTCCCGAACCGTTCAGGGCTTTGTAGGTAAGAACCTGGACCTTGAATTGGGACCGTGAAATGATTGGCATCCAATGGAGCTCCTTAAACGGGGGGGGGGGGGGGGGGGTACCGCTCCCTATAATGTAAACCACTTAAAAGATGTTTGTGTCTGAATATTTCATGCTTTCATTTCCTGTCTCTCTTCCATTCTTCTCTTATAGCCTTATTTTTCCTGACACATCCATTATAATAATAGGCATGAACTACTTAGCCTGTCAAACCTATGTATTTCACTTTTCTGTAGATTCCCAGGAGTATCACATATATTTGAACTGACTCTCGTAGTTAAAATTTTGTCACCCCAAAATATATGTGCATATGTTTAGAGAATGAACCAGGAACCTTCTTAAAAGGATAATACTGTAATTCTAAGGCAAACTGTTTTTCTCTCTATAAACATCTCTAAAACTGGGGTACATCATGGAATCACAGTTGCATACACACATATTGTGCTTTTTCTTTTGACGGTATTGAAATTAGGTGTGTCTTATAACCAATGGCATCTTAAAACCAAAGAAATGCTGTAATTGCTTCTAGCTATTCTTATGCTTCCCCTATATAGAGATGCTTAGTTTCTAAGTTATTCAACAAAGAGTACAAGGTCATATAGAAAGATGTTACTGAGAGAAGTCACTGATCCTCTCCTTTAACCTCACCATGTTTTCATCATGTAAATACACTTGTGGAAAGTGGTTTTACAAATAGTTTAATTGTTTATATGTTTTAGGAGGGCAACATAGACATTATAAAATTGAGAGAGGGGAAACCAAATAGAACAGAGATCTGAAATTTATACCTCCCGTATGGATGATAATGTATAAATAATTACATCTGCCTTCAAGATGCTTATTGACTTATGGCAACTCCGTGAATTTCATAGGGTTTTCTTAGGCAAGGAATACTCAGAGTGGTTTGCCATGTCTTTCTTCTGATTATATAGGCTACAGCACCTGGTTTTCATTGACAGTCTACTATCCGAGTAATAACCAGGGCTGACCTTATTTAACTTCTAAGATAAGGCAGCATTTGATGCCTTTAAGGGTTTTTAGTATAAACTAGCTGTGCCCGGCCACGCATTGCTGTGACTTAGTCTGGTGGTGTTGGTCAGTCTACATTAGGTTGTATTTATGCTGTGACCTCCACCTTCTTTATACTCACATTAGTAGTAGTATTTGAAGTCTGTTACCTTGTTCAATTTTTGTGTTGATTGATAATTGCTTGAGATCCCTATTGTCTTTGGTTTGTTATTAGTTGTAATGTCTGATTCTGCTGAGTGCGGTTTATATTTTTATTGTGGTACAATAGTCTTTCTTTTGTTTTGCCTGTGTAGGTGTTTATTATTATTGTTGTTGTAGTGGTCATGAAGGTTGGATAAGTTGGATGCTACTGTATTGTTTTTTGGAGGCCCAGTGTAGCACTGACTGGCCTCTCAGCCTCAGTGCCTGGCTGTTTCTTGCCTGTGATGGTGTTGATTCTTATTGTTGTTGTTGTCATTGTTATTATTGTAATTGTTTTTTTGGAGGCCAAGTGTGAATGTAGGGATTGGGGAGGTGGATGAGTTGCGTTGTCAAATGTTGTATTTGTTATAGTCACAATGCGTTGTTGTGAGTTTTGTGGGTCCGGATTTTGTGGTGTGGTTATGTTGTTACAACTGAGAGGCAAGGCTTTTGTGTTGTGTTGCCAAGTTTTGTATTTCTGGGGCATTTAGTTGTGTTGTTATAGTCACGATGCACTGTTGTGAGTTTTGTGGGTCCGGATTGTGGTTTTGTGGTGTGGTTGTGTTGTTACAATCGGGAGGGAATGTTTTGTGTTGTGTTGCCAAGTTTCGTATTTCTGGGGCGTTTAGTTGTGTTGTTATAGTCATGATGTGTTGTTGTGAGTTTTGTGGGTCCAGTGTTGTTTTGTGGTGTGGTTGTATTGTTACAACTGGGAGGCAAAGCTTTTGCGTTGTTTTGCCAAGTTTCATCTTCCTGGGGCGTTTAGTTGTGTTGTTATAGTCATGATGCGTTGTTGTGAGTTTTGTGGGTCCAGATTGTGGTTTTGTGTTGTGGTTGTGTTCTTACAACTGGGAGGCAAGGCTTTTGTGTTGTGTTGTCAAATTTTGTATTTCTGGGGCATTTAGTTGTGTTATAGTCACGATGCGTTGTTGTGAGTTTTGTGGGTCCGGATTGTGGTTTTGTGGTGTAGTTGTGTTGTTACAACCGGGAGAAAAGGCTTTTGTGTTGTGTTGTCAAGTTTTGTATTTCTGGGGCATTTAGTTGTGTACCAAGTTTCGTATTTCTGGGGCGTTTAGTTGTGTTGTTATAGTCACGATGCATTGTTGTGAGTTTTGTGGGTCTGGATTGTGGTTTTGTGGTGTGGTTGTGTTGTTACAACTGGGAGGCAAGGCTTTTGCGTTGTGTTGTCAAGTTTTATATTTCTGGGGCGTTTAGTTGTGTGCCAAGTTTCGTATTTCTGGGGCGTTTAGTTGTGTTGTTATAGTCACAATGCGTTGTTGTGAGTTTTGTGGGTCCGGATTGTGGTTTTGTGGTGTGGTTGTGTTGTTACAACCTGGAGGGAACTTTTGCGTTGTGTTGCCAAGTTTCGTATTTCTTGGGCGTATAGTTGTGTTGTTATAGTCACGATGCGTTGTTGTGAGTTTTGTGGGTCCTGTGTGATTTTGTGGTGTGGTTGTGTTGTTACAACTGGGGGGCAAGGCTTTTGCATTGTGTTGCCAAGTTTTGTATTTCTGGGGCGTTTAGTTGTGTTGTTATAGTCACGATGCGTTGTTGTGAGTTTTGTGGGTCCTGTGTGATTTTGTGGTGTGGTTGTGTTGTTACAACTGGGGGGCAAGGCTTTTGCATTGTGTTGCCAAGTTTTGTATTTCTGGGGCGTTTAGTTGTGTTGTTATAGTCACGATGCGTTGTTGTGAGTTTTGTGGGTCCTGTGTGATTTTGTGGTGTGGTTGTGTTGTTACAACTGGGGGGCAAGGCTTTTGCATTGTGTTGCCAAGTTTTGTATTTCTGGGGCGTTTAGTTGTGTTGTTATCGCATGATGCGTTGTTGTGAGTTTTGTGGGTCTGGATTGTGGTTTTGTGGTGTGGTTGTGTTGTTGTAACCTGGAGGCAAGCCTTTTGCATTGTGTTGCCAAATTTCGTATTTCTGGGATGTTTAGTTTTGTTGTTATAGTCACTGCGCAAACAACTTTATCATTTTATATATATAGACTAGCTGTGCCCAGCCACGCGTTGCTGTGGCTTAGTCTGGTGGTGTTGGTCAGTCTACATTAGGTTGTATTTATGCTGTGACCTCCACCTTTCTTTATACTCACATTAGTACAGTAGAGTCTCACTTATCCAAGCTAAACAGGCCAGCAGAAGGTTGGATAAGCGAATATCTTGGATAATAAGGAGGGATTAAGGAGAAGCCTATTAAACATCAAATTAGGTTATGGTTTTACAAATTAAGCACCAAAACATCATGTTAGACAACAAATTTGACAGAAAAAGTAGTTCAGTATGCAGGAATGTTATGTTGTAATTACTGTATTTACAAATTTAGCATCAAAATATCACGATATATTGAAAACATTGACTACAAAAATGGCTTGGATAATGCAGAAGCTTGGATAAGCGAGGCTTGGATAAGGGAGACTCTACTGTAGTAGTATTTGAAGTCTGTTACCTTCTTCAGTTTTTGTGTTGATTGATAATTGCTTGAGATCCCTGTTGTCTTTGGTTTGTTGTTAATTGTAATGTCTGATTCTGCTGAGTGCGGTTTATATTTTTATTGTGGTACAATATTCTTTTTTTTGTTTTGCCTGTGTAGGTGTTTATTATTGTTGTTGTTGTAGTGGTCATGAAGGTTGGATAAGTTAAATGCTACTGTATTGTTTTTTGGAGGCCCACTGTAGCACTGACTGGCTTCTCAGCCTCAGTGCCTGGCTGTTTCTTGCCTGTGATGGTGTTGATTCTTATTGTTGTTGTTGTTGTTGTTGTCATTGTTATTATTGTAATTGTTTTTTTGGAGGCCAAGTGTGAATGTAGGGATTGCGGAGGTGGATGAGTTGTGTTGTCAAATTTTGTATTTTTTATAGTCACAATGCGTTGTTGTGAGTTTTGTGAGTCCGGATTGTGGTTTTGTGGTGTGGTTGTGTTGTTACAACTGAGAGGCAAGGCTTTTGTGTTGTGTTGCCAAATTTTTTATTTGTGGGGCGTTTAGTTGTGTGCCAGGTTTTGTATTTCTGGGGCGTTTAGTTGTGTTGTTATAGTCACGATGTATTGTTGTGAGTTTTGTGGGTCCGGATTGTGGTTTTGTGGTGTGGTTGTGTTGTTACAATCGGGAGGCAAGGCTTTTGCGTTTTGTGTTCAAATTTTGTATTTCTGGGGCGTTTAGTTGTGTTATAGTCACGATGCGTTGTTGGGAGTTTTGTGGGTCCGGATTGTGGTTTTGTGGTGTAGTTGTGTTGTTACAACCGGGAGAAAAGGCTTTTGTGTTGTGTTGTCAAGTTTTGTATTTCTGGGGCGTTTAGTTGTGTGCCAAGTTTCGTATTTCTGGGGCGTTTAGTTGTGTTGTTATAGTCACGATGCATTGTTGTGAGTTTTGTGGATCCGGATTGTGGTTTTGTGGTGTAGTTGTGTTGTTACAACCGGGAGAAAAGGCTTTTGTGTTGTGTTGTCAAGTTTTATATTTCTGGGGCGTTTAGTTGTGTGCCAAGTTTCGTATCTCTAGGACGTTTAGTTGTGTTGTTATAGTCACGATGCATTGTTGTGAGTTTTGTGGGTCCGGATTGTGGTTTTGTGGTGTGGTTGTGTTGTTACAACCAGGAGGCAAGGCTTTTGCATTGTGTTGTTAAGTTTTATATTTCTGGTGCGTTTAGTTGTGTGCCAAGTTTCGTATTTCTGGGGCGTTTAGTTGTGTTGTTATAGTCACGATGCGTTGTTGTGAGTTTTATGGATCCGGATTGTGGTTTTGTGGTGTGGTTGTGTTGTTACAACCTGGAGGGAAGGCTTTTGCGTTGTGTTGCCAAGTTTCGTATTTCTGGGGCGTTTAGTTGTGTTGTTATAGTCACGATGCGTTGTTGTGAGTTTTGTGGGTCCTGTGTGGTTTTGTGGTGTGGTTGTGTTGTTACAACTGGGAGGCAAGGCTTTTGCATTGTGTTGCCAAGTTTTGTATTTCTGGGGCGTTTAGTTGTGTTGTTATCGCATGATGCGTTGTTGTGAGTTTTGTGGGTCTGGATTGTGGTTTTGTGGTGTTGTGTTGTTGTGTTGTTGTAACCTGGAGGCAAGCCTTTTGCATTGTGTTGCCAAATTTCGTATTTCTGGGATGTTTAGTTTTGTTGTTATAGTCACTGCGCAAACAACTTTATCATTTTATATATAGACTAGCTGTGCCCGGCCACGCATTGCTGTGGCTTAGTCTGGTGGTGTTGGTCAGTCTACATTAGGTTGTATTGATGCTGTGACCTCCACCTTTCTTTATACTCACATTAGTAGTAGTATTTGAAGTCTGTTACCTTCTTCAATTTTTGTGTTGATTGATAATTGCTTGAGATCCCTGTTGTCTTTGGTTTGTTGTTAATTGTAATGTCTGATTCTGCTGAGTGCGGTTTATATTTTTATTGTGGTACAATAGTCTTTTTTTTTTTTGCCTGTGTAGGTGTTTATTATTATTGTTGTTGTAGTGATTATGAAGGTTGGATAAGTTAGATGCTACTGTATTGTTTTTTGGAGGCCCAGTTTAGCACTGACTGGCCTCTCATCCTCAGTGCCAGGCTGTTTCTTGCCTGTGATGGTGTTGATTCTTATTGTTGTTGTTGTTGTCATTGTTATTATTGTAATTGTTTTTTTGGAGGCCAAGTGTGAATGTAGGGATTGGGGAGGTGGATGAGTTGTGTTGTCAAATGTTGTATTTGTTATAGTCACAATGCGTTGTTGTGAGTTTTGTGGGTCTGGATTGTGGTTTTGTGGTGTGGTTGTGTTGTTACAACTGAGAAGCAAGGCTTTTGTGTTGTGTTGCAAAGTTTTGTATTTCTGGGTCGTTTAGTTGTGTGCCAAGTTTTGTATTTCTGGGGCGTTTAGTTGTGTTGTTATAGTCACGATGCATTGTTGTGAGTTTTGTGGGTCCGGATTGTGGTTTGGTGGTGTGGTTGTGTTGTTACAATCGGGAGGGAATGCTTTTGTGTTGTGTTGCCAAGTTTCGTATTTCTGGGGCGTTTAGTTGTGTTGTTATAGTCATGATGTGTTGTTGTGAGTTTTGTGGGTCCGGTGTGGTTTTGTGGTGTGGTTGTGTTGTTACAACCGGGAGGCAAGGCTTTTGCATTGTTTTGTCAAGTTTTGTATTTCTGGGGCGTTTAGTTGTGTTGTTATAGTCATGATGCCTTGTTGTGAGTTTTGTGGGTCCGGATTGTGGTTTTGTGTTGTGGTTGTGTTCTTACAACTGGGAGGCAAGGCTTTTGCATTGTGTTGTCAAATTTTGTATTTCTGGGGCGTTTTGTTGTGTTATAGTCACGATGCGTTGTTGTGAGTTTTGTGGGTCCGGATTGTGGTTTTGTTGTGTAGTTGTGTTGTTACAATCGGGAGAAAAGGCTTTTTTGTTGTGTTGTCAAGTTTTGTATTTCTGGGACGTTTAGTTGTGTGCCAAGTTTCGTATTTCTGGGGCGTTTAGTTGTGTTGTTATAGTCACAATGCATTGTTGTGAGTTTTGTGAGTCCGGATTGTGGTTTTGTGGTGTGGTTGTGTTGTTACAACCGGGAGGCAAGGTTTTTGCGTTGTGTTGTCAAGTTTTATATTTCTGGGGCGTTTAGTTGTGTGCCAAGTTTCGTATTTCTGGGACGTTTAGTTGTGTTCTTATAGTTACGATGCGTTGTTGTGAGTTTTGTGGGTCCTTGTGGTTTTGTGGTGTGGTTGTGTTGTTACAACCGGGAGGCAAGGCTTTTGCATTGTTTTGTCAAGTTTTGTATTTCTGGGGCGTTTAGTTGTGTGCCAAGTTTCGTATTTCTGGGACGTTTAGTTGTGTTGTTATAGTCATGATGCATTGTTGTGAGTTTTGTGGGTCCGGATTGTGGTTTTGTGGTGTGGTTGTGTTGTTACAAATGGGAGGCAAGGCTTTTGCATTGTTTTGCCAAGTTTTGTATTTCTGGGGTGTTTAGTTGTGTGCCAAGTTTCGTATTTCTGGGGCGTTTAGTTGTGTTGTTATAGTCACGATGCATTGTTGTGAGTTTTGTGGGTCCGGATTGTGGTTTTGTGGTGTGGTTGTGTTGTTACAACCTGGAGGGAAGGCTTTTGCGTTGTGTTGTCAAGTTTCGTATTTCTGGGGCGTTTAGTTGTGTTGTTATAGTCATGATGCGTTGTTGTGAGTTTTGTGGGTCCTGTGTGGTTTTGTGGTGTGATTGTGTTGTTACAACTGGGAGGCAAGGCTTTTGCATTGTGTTGCCAAGTTTTGTATTTCTGGGGCGTTTAGTTGTGTTGTTATCGCATGATGCGTTGTTGTGAGTTTTGTGGGTCTGGATTGTGGTTTTGTGGTGTGGTTGTGTTGTTGTAACCTGGAGGCAAGCCTTTTGCATTGTGTTGCCAAATTTCGTATTTCTAGGATGTTTAGTTTTGTTGTTATAGTCACTGCGCAAACAACTTTATCATTTTATATATATAGATTAATTGGAAACACAGTACCTCTCACTAAATAAGAGGGATTGTTGACATGGCAGGCATCTTCAAGGCTCTTGCTCTCCTTTCTTATGTTTCAAGTTTAAAATGGATTTGCACTGAACACCAACCCTTCAAATGGAAGACTACAATCAATAAAGAAGGACAGCTTGTTATTCAAATGTATCTGAATCCATCTGATCTAACTCTGAGTGGCTTTCCAGGGTCTTAACCCAGGGACTTTCATTGCAAAAATAAGTGTTGTAGCACTAACATGTGGCATATTCCCAGAATGTAGTTTTTGGAAATACTACAAATACTTTGCAAGGTTCTGCTTTGGATGTATATTCCTAAAACTATAATGTAAAAGCAGTAATTATGGTCTCTTCCTATACCATTCCTTAATATTTTATTTTATTTCCCATTAATTCAAAGGCATTTGTGTTCTCTGTGGTCATAAAAGGTTTGGATTTTGTTTTCATTCAACAATTTTGAAAATAACATGTTTCAAATATTTATTCTATTTCACCATAGAATGTCCATGGGGACATATCCAGTCAATATTTACATCAAATTAAGTCATGCTGATTTCAGCAGAAAATGCACTCTGACAAGTGCATTGGAACGAGTCTTATATTAGCCACATTATTTAAATTACAGGAGCCTCCGGTGGCACAATGAGTTAAATCCTTGTGCCAGCAGGACTGCTGACTGAAAGCTTGGTGATGGTTTGAATCCAGGGAGCAGGGTGAGCACCCATCTGTCAGCTCATGCGAGGACATGAGAGAAGCCTCCCACAGGATGGTAAAACATCTGGGCACCTGAGCAACATCCTTGCAGATGGCCAATTCTACCACACCAGAAGTGACTTGCAGTTTCTCAAGTTTCTTCTGACACGGAAAAAAAAATTACAAAGCAATAAATGTTAATATACCTGGCTATGGTCCCCATCCCCTTGATCAAGGTTGCTGTAAGTGTTATTTATTGCTTATTTAATTGTATAGTTTTATCTGTTTTAATAATATGTTTATTATACTGTTATGTAATGCACTTGTTGTTCTTATGATTGGAAACCGCCCTGAGTCCCTTCTGGGTGATAGGGCAGTATATAAATAAAGTTTATTATTATTATTATTATTATTATTATTATTATTATTATTATTATTAATAATAATAATAATTAAAAATGACCTTTTCTCTTACAAACATCTATAGCCAACTATGTAACATCTTATGGATTTAGCCACCATATAATAAGATAGTAATCCAAAGGCACTTGATATGGTACATTGTTCTTCACCATTAAAACAATCTAGGACGTTGAACACAAATTTTAAAAACCAAGCTTACAAAAGTATTGGTAATAGTTGTGCTAGATACAGCTGTTCTTATTGTATCTTTTTCATCAAAACTTTGTGCAAGATGGAAAATGTCAAGGCATACCTGGGAGTAATATATACGCATATACAGTGCACTACACATATTCCTTATACAAAATGTGCTTTAAGAAAAGCCAGTTTATAGACTTTAACATTTTAGAATGAAGTGTGTTTTTCTTATCCCAAGACTGATATTTCATGCATCTCTCCTCCCCTCTCATTGTGTGTGTGTAGATATATATAGATATATAGATACGCGCACACACACACAAAATGACAGTTTTGAGAGAAGAAAAAATAACTGTCACAAATGATAGTTTTTGCTCTTCTGTACAAATAGTTGACAGCTCCCCTATTTGTAGTAAATGTACTGAACATTTGCAGACTGTTCCTTTCAAATATGAGCATTTCATTCTAAAAGTTTAACACCTATACATAAGTGTATTTTAAAGAACACTTTAAAATATCTACATTACAGATTGCATGAAGAAAGACACAAGGCAAGAGGGCTGGAGGATGAAAGCTATTTAAAGCTAAAGGTGGGCAATACCTTCTTTGAGGAACAGAAAGTAATAATGTAAAGCAATTGCAGCTTCAGTAGCCATGTGTCTTTATTTATTTTCTCTGTGTTGATATTTATTCAAACAGGTTGTCACAACAAGCATATCATTTACATATATGTAGAATTTGTTCTTGTTTTTCTGAAACCCAATATAAATACTTTAAATCTTTTTACATTCATGCTGGTAAAATTTTGACCACAATTCTACTTCAGGAGATGTAGCTACAAAACACAGGAATGATTTTCTTCACCTATCCTGCCATAACCCACTTTTTCTCAGCTGCACCCTCCCCCCCCCCCCCCAAAAAAAAAAACCAATATTGCTGGTTGGTGAAGGAGAGGAGCAGCAGGCTAGAATGCAGCTATTTATCTGTAGCTGGATGTTGCGCAAAAGTTACCAACAAAGACCTCCTTGGGTCCCTACAAATGCTGTCATTCATCTGAGTCTAGCTAGAATACAATACATAGAACTAAAATATAAAATAATACATAGAAGAAAATAAAATTATGGGAATATTGTGGTATGCTGTTTTTCCCCAACTGAATGACCACCCTACCCATATTTACTTGTATCTAATACACCTCCGGTGGCTCAGTGTGTTAAAGTGCTGAGCTGCTGAACTTGCAGACCGAAAGGTCCCAGGTTCAAACCCGGGGAATGGAGTGAGCACCTGCTGTTAGCTCCAGCTTCTGCCAACCTAGCAGTTCGAAAACATGCAAATGTGAGTAGATCAATAGGTACCGCTCTGGCGGGAAGGTAACAGCATTCCATGCAGTCATGCCGGCCACATGACCTTGGAGGTGTCTATGGACAACGCCAGCTCTTTGGCTTAGAAATGGAGATGAGCAACAACCCCCAGAGTTAGACACAACTGGACTTAACGTCAGGGGAAACCTTTACCTTTTTAATACATCATTGAATCTACTGTGCACCTCAATTTTCCAAACCCTGAAACCAAAAAAACGTATTTACTAACACATGTAATGTGTAGCAGCAAAAGGTGTACTCTTTGTAATATGGCCATTACATTTGGTACCTGCTTAGAATTTCTTATTTTAAAACAAAAGGGTTAGAGCACCAAAGCTTTCAGCAATGGAAAAGAAAACCTTGGGGTGCATTTATGCCAAGCATGGGCAAACTTTTTTGAAAGGGGGCTGCATGCCAGGCCAGGCCTGGGTGGAAGACAAGGGCTTGTCAAGTGGTTGTGCAAGGATCTCGCAAGAGCCCTGCCTAGCCCTGTGTCCCTCAGGCACTCCTCTTCATGGGAGGAATCGGCAGGCCACCATGTCCTCCCTCAAAGAGGAGGACTTGATACGTGGCTGCACAAAAGCTTTTGGGGGAGCTCTGCGCAGCCACGTGTGACTGAGAGAACTGGGGCCGGGACTGGGACATGTGGCTGGGATCGGGGCTGAGGCCAAAGCGTGATTCATGAGAGGAATCACCAGGCTGCCATGTCCTCTGGCAAAGAGGACTTGATATGTAGCTTCACAAATCTCTTGGAAGAGCTCTGTGCAGCTGCATGTGACTGAGTGGACTGGGGTCAAACCTGGGACATGTGGCTGGGTTTGGGGCTGGGGCCAAAGCATGATTCACTGATCACGCTTTGCTGCTGAGCCTGGGCAACCTATCGGTTTACAGAAATGCTTGGGCAGAAATATATCCTTTCAAAATGACTGTGCCTGGGTAAAGGAATCTAATAAAATATCAGTCAATTTACTTATTAATAGGAAGGTCTTCCAATACCTGGGAAAGTTAATGAAGATAAATATCTGTTTAGGTTGCATTGATAATGTGAGAGACTCCCAATAGTCACTATTTCTGTGTTCCAGTTTTGCCTGAATATATGTGATGCATTATTTCTTGTGTGCAATCTGTTTATATTTGTATAAACATTGCATTATATTTCCCAGATGAAATATGCATTTCCTACATTTTATGCTAATGAAGCTTTCTCATAATACAAAGAGCTGTCACAATGTTTGGGTCCATCAAAGCAAAGTGCTGATCTTTTCAGGTTGCCATTCCATGATAGCTATTTACTGTTATTATTGTTTTATGGTTTTACCCAGATCTCCTGTTATGGCTGGAGGCTTATTCGCTGTTAACAGAAAGTGGTTTTGGGATCTCGGTGGCTATGATCCAGGTTTAGAAATCTGGGGAGGGGAGCAGTATGAAATTTCCTTCAAGGTAAGCCATCAAAATAATTTTTCATGGTAAATGCTGTTTTTTATATGGAGTAAGGAAAGCATAATAGATTCCCAATTTCTTACACTTACATTAATATAGAATACAATTATAAGTGTTATTCCATTGATTTCTCAGTCCCACCCTAAAGCAGCTGCAAGAAATCCTGGAACCAATTTGAGATCTGGATGGTGATTTAACAAACCACAGGGCACTGATGCGCATTACGGCTTTTTTTGCATGCTTTCATGGAAGTTCATTGTGAAACTAATATGGTTTAAGGCTAGTTTTGGACTGTATTAACTGGTCAGTGTAGATGGAGCCTTAGTCCTTTCATTATTATTGTCTTTTCTGATTAAATTGCCATGTCCTTGTTTCCCGTATGGCACAATTAGGCAACCACAAACTATAGGTTCATGCTGTCCTCTTGGTTGTTTTTATGACCCTTGTCACCAAACAAAATCATCCCCTTATAATGCCCCCTTTAAAACATGCAAATAATGCAAAAAACTGTGTGCCATGTTTATATAGAGATCTAATCCTAGAGGCCTTTGGGAGCACATTTATCCTTTTAAAAAAAATCAGCAAGGTGAGCAAAACTACTTTTAAGTATTTCTTGTCTAAGAGAAGCCGATGAAAACCATAGAGTTGCCATATGTTTACAAACAATTTGAAGGTACATACACACATGAATGAATTGGGAGGGAAATGGCACTGCCTGGAGGCTTCTGGAAGTGTAAAAAACAAAAACAAACTCTGAACTGTGGATACAGCTGTTCTATAGTTGGTGCAGTCTACTGGCCCTCTATTAGAGGTGTAAATAATATTTTTAAAAATAAATCCTGGCAATGTCAAGAAGAATTTGAGATGGGTGAAATTCTTCACAGTTTGAGGCTTTTTCTGTGTGGGAAACACACCTTCATTTCTTCCACAGAAAATGCCTCTTTTCCTTTTTTTTTTCAGTATAAGTCTCAAACTGTGAAGAACATTCAAAAATTGCCAATGTTCCTATGATTCCCTTGCAGGAAAGAAGGATATAGTAAAATTGTTCATTCTTGTCTGAAAGAATGAAATCTGCAATGATTGATATCCTTGCTTGGTGTACAAGAGTACTCGTATTATGCTATCAAATTCTCTCTCTTTGGTGGGTGGAAGGTCTTGACAGAAATATTTTCCCACAGCCTCTTCTCAGTAACTTTTATATATCTACTAGCTTGGGTACCCAGCAGTGCCTGGGTTATTTCAAAAGGGCCTTGTTTGTTTTTGCATGTTAGGTAATATCAGTTTGGTCATATATTACGCTATTTCTTAGAGGAAAAACTCAGTCTTTGCTTTTTTTTAATGAATGCTCCCATTAGAAAATACATAAGGATGTGGGTGAACTGCAACTCCCAAAAGTCTTAAGTCAACGCTCCCAAACACCCCCAGTATTCACAGTGGGTCATCTTGGGCCTGTATGCATAGGTATTTTGCCTTAGTAGGCAAAATAAATGTTGCCCCCCCCGCGCCACGGGAGGCGTGGCCGCACGATGTAAGAGGCATGGCCATGCGACACGGGAGGCATGGCCAGACTTGGCCCTGCCTCCTGTGCCACTCGTCCTGGCCTCGCCTCCCGCGTCGCACGTCCACACATCCCGCATCGCGTCACACATCCATCCATCCCACGTCACATGGCCACGCCTCCTGGCGGGGCAAGGGTGCATGGGCCGCGACGGGAAGGCCCAGCCAGCCTGGCTGGGCCTTTCCACCATGGCCTGGATGGATTTTCCCGCTGCGGCCTGGCTGAGCCTGGCTGCGGTGGGAAGGCCCATCCAGACTGGCTGGGCCAGGCCGCACGGCGTGGGAGGCGGGGCCAGACCTGGCCTCGCCTCCCACACTGCACGCCCTGGCCCTGCCTCCCACACCGCGCACCCTGGCCCCGCCTCCCATGCCGCGCACCCTGGCCTCGCCTCCCACACCGAGCGCCCTGGCCCCACCTGCGCGGGAGGCAGGGCCAGGGCACGTGGGTCACAGCCTGGCAGGGCCTTCTCCTTCGGGCCTGGATGGGCCTTCCCGCCATGGTGGGAAGGTCCAGGCCCAAAGGAGAAGAAGGCAGGGGGTGGCGCCATCCTCCCTGGGGCTCGACTGCACCCCCGGGACCATGGTGCCACAGGCAAATGCCTCCCTCCCTGGGCGGTTGGACCGCCTCTGCCTGTATGCCAAATTTAACCCAGATCCGTCATCTGCTGGGTTAAGTGTTCTCTGGATAGGGGTGAACAATCCAGTGATCACCTCGGAACCGTGCCAGTATTCATAGTTAGGCATGTTGGGTCTGTGTGGCAAGTTTGGTCCAGATCTGCCATTTGCTGGGTTCACTGTTTTCTGAATATAGGTGAACTGTAACTCACAGATGCCAAGTTCAATCACCCCCAAACACCACCAGTAGACAAAGTTTGCCGTGTTGGGTCTGTGTGCCAAGTTTGGTCCAGATCCGTGATTGGTAGGGTTCAGAGGGCTCACAGAATACAGGTGAACTATAACTCCTAGAGATAAAAGTCAGTCATCTCCAAAGTCCACCAATATTCCCAGTTGACCATGTTGAATTTGTATGTCAAGTTTAATCCAGATCCCTAACAGTATGCAAAGTTGACCATGTTGGGTCTGTGTGCCAAGTTAGTTACAGGCCCATCATTGGTGGGGTTCAGAATGTTCTTAGATAACTCCTGTAAATCATGGTGAATTATCCCCAATCCTCTCCAGTATGTTCAGTTGCTGATCAATTCCTCTGTTTTCTGTGTGCCATAGGAATGGGTAGGAAAGGGTTAAGGGAGAGGCAGTGGGCAGGGCCATGCAAATGAAGAGAGAAAGGAACACTGGGATGTGCTCACTGTAATCTGCAATATCCTTGGAGGGAGGGAGTTGGTGGCTCCACAGCACTGGGAACTATAGTCTATTTGAGGAGGTTGGAGGCTGTCTGTGTGAGTGGACACCTGTGCCACATGCACACATACAGATTTTATCTTTTATTATGTGTATAGATATGCATTTTATTTTTGGTTAAGCAGCTTCCTTATGGAATCCTTCTCTTTGTGATACTTTTAAGTCGACATGCAAAAGCATTCATTATTGCACACATTCTAAAAATTCTTCAAGTTCTTCTTGATGAACCTCTCACCTAACCTTCCCTGCAAGAGGATCTCTTTTTACAACAGTCCATTTTTGTTATCTAAATCTCAGGTTCACACATAGCTCCAAGATTTCCGTAGTCTGATTTAATCCTCTATGATGCCTACTCAGTGCATTAATGCTGAATAAATTGAGTCTGTCACTCATTGACATATTGCAAACCTAGTTACTTTCTTTAAGCATCAAAGGGACATAACATGAGTCCTCCTTTACTAATGCATACACATGCCAAAGAAATGCACCGAAGGAATTGCGCAGAAGGTGCCAGGGGACGTCTGTACTCTCAACTGCCAACATGTATTTGAGAGTGTTTTCAATGGAATCACAGTGACCCTGCCTGAACTGAACTGGTGTCATGTAACTTTGAATCAATTCCATATGAAAAGAAAAACATATCTGAGAGACAAAAGAAGGCCACAAGCTAAATGGATGGACAGTTTGTGTAGAGCACATCAGTTTGCACTCTGTATTGTGAACAGTGTTCCCTAAGATAAATGAATCCTGCCTCTTGCAACCTACTATTCTGATGGGAGACCTAAAGATTGTATTATCCCATTTCCTATGTCCCAGTTATTTGTCATTGGAAGGAATATAATTGCATGGCAGTCCATTCCTTTCTGTGTAGAAACCATGGTAACCATACTTGAAGCTCAAATACTCAATTGTCCCATCCTGTTTTGTTCTAGTGACAGATTCTTTGGACAGGGTTGTTTTCAGCCATGTCCCCTCCTTCATCTCATTACTGTCAGTTGACCTAAGGGTCCTTGTCCATTCCCATGAATACATTTTTGAAATTGTTTTCAACAGCATTTTCTATCATTTGCCTAGAAGAAATAACAATTCTCTTTCTCACACACGCACATATACCCAGTCTCTCAGACACAGAGGGAATTCAGCAGAAAAACATAGTTTTCTTTGGAATATAATTGAGGCAAAGTGATGAGGTGTGGAGGTGAGATAGTTATGTATACATAAGAGAAGTTATGAACAGATGTATGGGTGAAGAGAGTAGTCACTAGGATATAGCCTGCAGATTTCTGCTCTTATATAATCTAAGTTGAAATATTTATCAGTGAGTCAGTGTGGTATAGTGGTTTGAGGATTGGACTACAACTTTGGTGATCAGGATTTGATTCCCTACACAACCATGAAAACCCATTGGGTGTCCTTGAACTAATCACACACTCTTAGACCTGGAAAAAGGCATGGTAGATTTAACATAGGGTTCAAAATTACTCAAAGACACACAACAACAGCACAAGACTTAGCACTTTTATTACACTTACTTTATGAGACTGACCACCTCATCACACGAGGTGAATTTAGCATCCTAGCATGCTGCCAGGATGCATCTTCCTCGAAGCCCCATGCCAGCCATCATATAATGTACGACAGCTTCTGGCAGGGCTCCGTGGAGGAAGTGTTCTGGCAGTGTGGCAGGATGCTTCCCTTGGAACATGGAAGGCCAGCGCAGGGGCGAAGCCGTGCAGTGACGCTTCCCCACTTAGGATGGGGAAACGTCAGATGTGGGTGAGGTGGGGTGCCAGGATTACCTTGCTGTCATGCTGATTCACCAGGGAGGGTGGTGAATCACCCTGCAGGACCTCATCCATTTGATTAGGTCCTGAGAGCCCATCTATACAAGCCAAATGAGGTGGAGCAGGAATGAAAGGACTTGATGGCATCCACATGGAGCTGATTCACACTCACATCGGAAAAAACCATATAACACAACCTTGTCCTGTATTAACTAGAATTGGGGAATACCCAGAACTTCCCCAAAGCTCCGTAGCACCCCTACTCTTTGCAACCCTTTGCCATAGTATACCCAGCCATTTCAATTTCCATGGGTTTGGGCATCCCAAGGACATGGGATGGCACTTCCTATCAGTGTTCTGTCACCATTGTAGCACTCTCTCCTTTCCCTCTTCGCCTCTCCAAGTAGCTCTGGAACTTTGGCAAGCATCAACACTAGTGACAAGAGATGACTACGAACAATTTTGTACTCTGTGGTTGCCATTCCAATGGTGACAGGACAATGACAGTAAGGATGGCGCATTGCCAGTGCCAACATTTATCACCAACGCTGGCGTGAAATTGCTCCCAGTGATCGCTTGGCACCAGTGTGGCTATATGGACTCCCTCCCAGTACTGAGGTGGCAGGGTACCTGGCCATGCACACACTCTTCCACCACTTCTGCAGCTTGGAATCCATCTGTGCAGACTCCCCCTGGGTAAGTTGCCCATGTAGATGTGCCCTGAGCAGGAGTGCTTGATACCTTACAGCATCTACTAAGAACTCAGCATGTTTTCATAAGTTCTAGCAACTACCACAAACTCCCTATTGTTAAGAGCCACTAATTAATACTTGTTTCTCCATAGTATCACAAGGTCAGATTGCTCTGGACCATGGTGGGAATTCAAAATCACTTCATAGGTGTCCTTGAGAGTTTCTGCTGCCAAGGGATGAAATTAATATGACAATGTCTAGCTTGTAGCATTCTCTATGCTTATACTTGAAGGTATTTATTCATATATTCATTTTATACTTGTAAGTTGGGAAATATAATTATTTCCAGATAGCAGATGGAAGGCTGTGGGCCAGTGGCTTGTCTGCACACAGCAGGGAAGGATTTAACAAATTGCCATATTACTTGAGAACAAGGCACTACCACCAATAAAACAATTGCACAAGTTTAACATTCTGCTGCATCTCAAGTTTATCAAGACAATTTCTAAACATACAACACAAAAATAGCATATCATTAAAAGATTTAAAATCATAATATATTTGGGGGGAAACAGAATTCAAGCTTTTCCCCGACTTAAATTAACCTTGAGGCAAGGCCATGTTAAGATCAGCCCTGTCTGGTGATCCAAACCTACACCAATCTAAGTGGTCAGTGTAGATGTGCCCTTGGTGACATTAGGCAGGTCACACTATTTCAGTCTTGGGTAAATTGCAAATGTCCCCTAAATAAATTATGTCAAGAAAAGTATGTGATAGGATTACTATAAGTCAAGCTGCCATTTTCTCAGATTAAAAATAGGCTTCTAGACCAGGCTGTGGCCTTCTAGTCCCCCAAGTTCCAACAAAGTCTACCTCATGTGTATGCTTTTATTCTTGCATCACAAAGGCAGCCAGAAGTCATGCATATAGGTTACAGGACTAGCGTCTGTTCCCAATAATCATGAATGTCAGGCAGCAGCCATGCAAATTGGGGTCTTCAAGGATACAGCAACTTTTCTTGTACATGTGCCAAAGTGCACTCTTTCTCCTTATCAGTCCTTCCCCAGCACTTCTATTTAGTTCAAGCCAATTATAAAGGCAATGAAATGTCAGCATATATTTTCATTACCATAATACAAACAAGTGCATAAAAATGCTAATTCTGCATCCCACCAATTTAGGATTTTAAGAAAGCCAAGCACAATTGCTGTACAAATAATAACAAAGTAGTGTATGTGGTTTCAAAGTATGTACAGTGGAAGCAGTTGGCTCAAACAGATATATCATCTTATTGCCACAGGAGGTACACTTTCAATGAAATATTGCCTTTGTTGATGGCAAGCCAATGAAAGCAGCATGCATTAATTCAAAGGAGCATGGAGATAGTGCAAATCAGCACAGAGCAGAGGCCACATCCAAGTGCTTGGTGAAAGCTGATTCATAAGGGAATAATCTCTATTACCATATGTAAGCATTCAAAGCTACAGCAATCCAAAAACAAAGGGTTGT
Organism: Anolis carolinensis; assembly: GCF_035594765.1. Classification (NCBI taxonomy): domain Eukaryota; kingdom Metazoa; phylum Chordata; class Lepidosauria; order Squamata; family Anolidae; genus Anolis; species Anolis carolinensis. Next base: position 60,002,090 of record NC_085845.1, read on the forward strand.
CTAACCCTCGTAGATATTGTAATAATAAAAGCGTTTTGCTAGCACACAGAGAACATGCATTGGAAATAATCAATCAAAAAATAATCTATTTGTTAATTATTAGATAAAATGCTTGGGAACTCAACTTTAAAAAATGATGGCTAACATACCATTGAGCAGTTATGAATGTGTAAGCTGAATGTATGCATCTGTAGCTGTTCATTACTCGTGTTCACAATCATGTTGGTGTCGCTGTGACCCTAAATGTCCCCCCCCACACACACACACACACACACACAAACTATTTTAACAGCCAGCAGTAACAGAGATCTGTTCTGTTGGTGATCTGGGTGCTATAGGCTACCGTTCCTAGATCCCTCCTGCCAGTGATCTGGTACAACAATTAGAATCAGGACTACTGTTGCAAACAAGCTTGCCAGGTGTACCGGATTTTAAGGAACAGTTCCTTATATCAGGAAAATGTTGAGTGTCCTGACGGATCACTGGCCGAGATGTCCTGAGGCCTCAGCCAATGAGTGCCCCAATCCCTTTCGCCAACAGAACAGACCTCCCTCTCTCAAAGCAGATGCTGGCTATTAAGGTGGGTTTGCAGAATCAGGTCAGGAGATGATACATAGTTCCCATTCATAGCTACAACTATGAGGCAGGATGTGGGCAAATATTTTAATAAAAATGCTACATATCCACAATTAGTACCATATTTAGGACAAAAGAGGCCCTATGCTAGTTAAGTTATGAGGCCCCTCACTTGGGCCCTGAAAGTGGAATGTCAGGTAGACCTACACTGCTTGCTTTGTTGCACACTCCCATAGAATATCAACTCTATCATTATGTCTGGAACTGCTCCAGAACTTAACACCTTTAAATTTAGAACTGCACCACATAAGCAAAATCCATCATAAAAAAATTGGCAGGAAAATGCCCCCCCCCCCTCCGGCCAATGGAGCCCTGTGCTTAAGCACACCTATGCACAATGGTCAATCTGGCAATGCCCACAAGCTTTTTTTGAGCAAGAATGACTGTTTCGCATCTCTAATGTTTGTTACTGGCCACATTGAGTAAACTTATTTTTTTAAAATAATAATAATATAAATTATTTATTTATTTATTTACTATATTTATACCCCACTCTTCTCAACCCCGAAGGGGACTCAGAACGGCTTACAAATTATGGCGAAATTCAATGCCGCATTATACAACAAATAATAAATATAACATATCAAACTATAAAACAATTAAAACAAATGCAATAAAACAGATGAAAACATAGTTTTAAAGGAGCAGATATTCCATCAGGGGAGGAATGAGACACAAAACTGGGGTCGCGGTGGCAGCGTTCACTTGAAAGGGCCCAGGTGAATCAAGGACCAAATTAGATCAGAACTGTTGTGATGAAATCTGCTAGTGTTAACCAGACTTTCAGCACTTTTAAAATTGCTGCACATAGAGGCATCCAGTTCTTCCACAGGCCTATAATGGCCACAACTCCATACTTTCTGATGTAAACATCTATTGAATGTCAAAGAGTATGCAGGGAGGATTCGACCATGCACTTGCCCAGATGGTAGCCATCACTTCCCTAGACTTCCGCATAAATATGCTGGTGGAACTAATTAAGTAGGATCTTGGCTGTTTGGTTTAACAAATTAATTCACAAAGTATTTATTTCTATAATATTTTTTTGGAATTTACCTAACAGTGAGACATTAGTGAAGTACAGCTGGCCTCCACATTGGCAGGTTTGAAATTTTCAGATTTGATTATTAACAGATTGTATTAAAATGTTATATCTAGGAATCTCTAGGTCCTATAGGACAATTCTTCTGGAAGACCTAGAAATTCCTAGAGAGGTGTTCTCTAAGGTTAAAATGGGAACATTTTTTTTAATTCATGGTTTTTCACTTTTGTTGGAGTCTTGTTCCCCTAACCCAGTGAATTTGGAGGGCTGATTATAATTTCCTGTTAATATGTTAGTACTACCACTAACATTTCCAAACTTTGGACATCTGGGATAAAAGTGAGCACCCCCCCCCCCACACACACACACACACAAACATGAGCCAACTCTGCCCATGTTCACAGAAAGAGAGATTCTAAGCCTCTTTCACTAAATGCTCTTAAAATCATGCAAGGGATTGTGAACCCTTCACTCAATCACAGGATGAATACTCCCATATACTTGCTATGATTTTTCTTGGTTTTGTGTTTAGTGAAGAATAAATCTTTGGCACAATTACCTAGGAAAATATTTTTTCTAAGCTGCGTTTAAGAAAATATATTTTGTTGTTGTTCATGTTGGCTGTTGATTCATTGCTTTAAATAAGACATTTCAGTTTTACAGCTAGCTCATTTAGACCTTCTGAAATATCTGCTGTGCAATTCAAGTCAGTAACTCCACAGGTCAGAATTACCTCTAGGTCTGTTAGCTTTCATGGGGAGTTGGAGTTATACCTGGTTAATTCTCTGTTTTGATGTTGTGCTCAGTCCAGATGATATTAAAAACATATTTTTAAGAAGCTCAGATCTTTGAAAAGAAAACAGAAAAGAGATGTCTGTAATCATAAGGAATATAATAAACCAACAAAAACAGCTGTCGAACACCCTTCTGGCTAGTCTGAGATTCATTTCAATTATTCCAAAAAGACACCCAAGGTGAGCACTGCAGTATGTTTTCTGTTTTATATCTAGCACATCTGTGCCAAATGTTATTTCCTCTAAATAGTATTCAACACATTATTTCCAGCAGGCTTCTCAATTCTTATCGGGCTTTTCTCCTTCACTTGATATGAGAGAGAATTCCAGTTGAAGTTACCATTATTACTTATTAGTTATAGTTATTCCTATTCTTATGGCAGGTTTGTTCACAATGCTGAGCTTTGGTTCTAATTCTTATTTTAAGATCAGAGATTTGCCAGAATGTCTCAGTGATATAGCAAGTAAGTAAACTTTTATTACGGTCAATGACCAGCTCATATCAAGGGAATCTAGTCCCATGCATCCATATGAAACCCGAGTGGTTATATACTTCAAACTTCAATATTAATAAAAACCATTATAAAATTGAATCATTGACAAAATTTAAAATCTAGGCTAAAGACCACATGCCAGTACTATTAAGACCCATATACTGAATAAGACAATGTCTAAATTACTTGTGGACATGGACCCTAAGTAACTAATCGAATACTTTTATTTTGTGTTGCTATGTAAAAGATTAAAGCACTGCATCCAAAAGCTGTGGCTTGACTTGCGTACATACGAATTAAGATTATCGGTATTTTTAACATGCCTTGCTACAGTTATAACAATAGACACAATAAAATTGGTTAACTTCTTGATCTACACTTGAGAATTTCATTGTACTGAAATTTCAAGAGAATTTGAATAAGCATTCCCAATGAAAACTGCATGGTATTGTATGATATTAGCTATGAAATATCCAAACGGGTATGTATTCTGTCCAGACATCTCAGCCAAAAATACAAGATGAAAAAATAGTAAAATTAAGTGCAGATCATTTTGTAAAAAAAAACCTATATATTTCTTATAGTGTGGGGTGCTTCCTGGTTCTAATGATGTCTAATGTACGTGACAGAATAATTTTCATTTTCCTGACATCATGGTTTATGAAAGAAAGAAGGAAAAGAAGAAGGAAACAGTACAAGGGTTTTTATCAAGTTTGTTAAACTAAGGCCCAAAAAAGTACCGCAATGCAAAAATCAATAGATTTGTTAAGACATATTTTTGAGCTACCCATACTTTAGTTTGTAAAAGGGAAAACTATACACAGCAAGTAACTGGAATTAAAAGAATTATTTACAAGAGAGCAAGTGACTTTGTTAGTTTGGTTATGTTTGAAATCTACTGCAAAAAATGTGACTCAGGAGGAATTCATCATGCCATCCTAACATATGAGGGTTAACTCACCAGGAAGGTTATGGAGACAAAAATGGGAGAGTTCTACACCTGCCCTTCTTGATTCTTTGCAGAAGGGGGGCATAATCTAAATGTGATAAATATCTCCCACTAGTATGGTATGAAGGCACATAATGAAGTTCTGCTAAAGATTTATTTGGCAAGTAGGTGTGAAGTAGTCTAAGGAAATAATCATGTGATAGATGATAGCTAGCTTGTTGTTATTTATTCATTCAGTCGCTTCCGACCCTTCGTGATCTCATGGAACAGCCCACGCCAGAGCTCCCTATCAGCCATCACCACCCCCAGCTCCTTCAAGGTCAAGCCAGTCACTTCAAGGATACCATCCATCCATCTTGCCCATGGTCGGCTCCTCTTCCTTTTTCCTTCCATTTTCCCCAGCATCATTATCTTCTCTAAGCTTTCCTATCTTCTCATTATGTGGCCAAAGTACTTCATCTTTAGCTAGGAGAGAGAGAGGGGGGGGGAGAGAGAGAGAAGGAGGGAGGGAGGGTGAACCTTTGGTCAGTGTGCTAAATTGATAAACAGGAAACAGCACAGGAAACATATCAGATTTAGTCCCATAGATGAATGCCAAATTTATACTTTGTGAATCTTAATTTATGCAAATGGAAGTATCCAATAAACAAGTTGTGGCCTTGATTATCCCAACATCTTGTGTTCGGCTGTTACTTTGAGTGGGTGCGGGAGGTGGGAGGTCGCCATTGCCCATGCAAAGCAATTCATGGAACTCAAGCAATTTTTTTTTATTTAAAACAAGTTGAACATCCCTTTTTGGGGATTCCACAATCTGCTTCTGGCATCTGTGCTGGGGTGTCCTAATTCTGAGCAGTCAATCGGCCTCTTGATTGACTGAAATGTCCTATGATGGACACGGGGCTCCATATGAGATAGATACATGACCAGACAAAGGGGTACTCCTAATATATTGAGACCCCATACTTTGGGAAGTGTTCAAGCCCCATAAGAATCAGAGCCGATTTGGGGTAGTCATGTTGTATCTGGCTCTTTCTGGCTTTTGAAATTCTTAGTGCAAATCTCTGCTACTGTTGTTTTTTAAATTGCTTTCAGAAGACATTTTTGCACACAAACGACCCTCCTCTTCCACAGACACAGTCACTACTGGAAGAATAGGGAATGAATAATTTGGAATTTTCACAGCATTGTTTTCTTGTCAGCTATTGACTTCTTGTGAATACTGCCACACTTTCAATTCTGTTAACATTCACTATCCTCTCTTTACTTTTTTGACTTCTGTCTCAGGTCTGGATGTGTGGAGGTGGTATGTTTGATGTTCCATGTTCAAGAGTTGGACACATCTACAGAAAATATGTTCCTTACAAAGTCCCATCTGGAACTAGCCTAGCAAGAGTAAGTAACTTAGTATTTATTTTATGTAATTCTTCAGTTGTAAGGACTGATGGCATATATCAATTGCTTCGTTCAGAAGTAAAATTTTGTGTAAAGAAAAAAAATCACAATATAGGATTCAAACATAGGAGTCCAACCCTTGCTTTGAATGATCAAAATCTGAGTGCAGGGACACTTTTGTTTCATCCTCTCTCACACAATAATTAATAGAAATCTTCCTGGCCACTGTAGTCATCATGTATCAGCACATCCACTGGTGCTTGAATTGTGGTAAGAAACTACCCCCTTTTCTCCTGGTTTTAATCAAACCAAGCTGCTCCTAAAGCAGTGTTTCTCAACCTGGGGACGGGAACTCCTGAGGGGTCATGAGGGGGTGTCAGAGGGGCGGCCAAAGACCATCAGAAATCACATATTAATTCACAGTGCTTTCCGGAGGTAAGTTAACTACATCTCCCCTAAATCGCTGTAAATTCCTCCCAGGTCCCTCCAGTATTTTCTGTTGGTCATGCGGGTTCTGTGTGGGAAGTTTGTTCCAATTCTATCATTGCTGAGGTTCAAGGGGATATTTGATTGCAGGTGAACTATAAATCCCAGCAACTACAACTCCCAAATGCCAAGGTCTATTTTCCCCAAACTCCACCAGTTTTCACATTTGGGCATATTGAGTATTCGTGCCAGGTTTGGTCCATATCCATCATTGTTTGAGTCCACAGTGCTATCTGGATGTAAGTGAACTACAACTCCAAAACTCAAGGTCAATGCCCACCAAACCCTTTCAGTATTTTCTGTTGGTCATGGGAGTTCTGTGTGCCAAGTTTGGTTCAGTTCCATCATTAATTATAGGTGAACTATAAATCCCAGCAACTGCAACTCCCAAATGGCAAAATCAATCCCCCTCAATCCCACCAGTATTCAAATTTGGGTGTATCAGATATTTGTGCCAAATTTGGTCCAGTGAATGAAAATACATTCTGCATATCAGATATTTACATTACGATTCATAACAGTAGCAAAATGACAGTTATGAAGTAGCAATGGAAATAATGTTATGGTTGGGGATCACCACGACATGAGGAGCTGTATTAAGGGGTCATGGCATTAGAAAGGTTGAGAACCACAGTCCTAAAGCCTTGTAAAAAAAAAGCCTTGTATCTTCCTGGGACAGCTCTCCGGGATGGGCCTTGGGGGTACTGCTTTGCAGTGGCTCCAGTCCTTCCTGGAGAGCCGTTCCCAGTTGGTGAAGCTGGGGGACACCTGCTCGGACCCCTGGCCATTGACCTGTGGGGTCCCGCAAGGTTCCATTCTGTCCCCCATGCTTTTTAACATCTACATGAAACCGCTGGGAGAGGTCATCCGAAGTTTTGAAGTTCAGTGCCATCTCTACGCAGATGACACCCAACTCTACTACTCTTTTCCGCCAAACTCCAAGGAAGCCCCTCGGATACTGGACCAGTGCTTGGCAGCTGTGATGGGCTGGATGAGGGTGAATAAGCTGAAGCTTAATCCTGACAAGACAGAGGTCCTCCAGGTCAGTCGTACGTCTGATCGGGGTATTGGGTGGCACCTTGTGCTTGACAGGGTCGCACTCCCCCTGGAGGTGCAAGTCCGCAGCTTGGTGGTCCTCCTGGACTCAGCACTGACGCTTGATGCTCAGGTGTCGGCAGTGGCCAGGAGGGCCTTTGCACAATTAAAACTTGTGCGCCAGCTGTGACCATACCTCGTGAAGTCTGATCTGGCCATGGTGGTCCACGCCTTAGTTACCTCTAGATTGGACTGTTGCAATGCACTGTACATGGGGCTGCCCTTGAAGATGGCCCAGAAACTTCAACTAGTCCAACGCTCGGCAGCCTTGCTTCTAACTGGAGCCCGATACAGGGAGCGGTCAACTCTCCTGTTTAAGGAGCTCCATTGGCTGCCTTTCACTTTCCGGACCCAATTCAAGGTTCAGGTGATCACCTATAAAGCCCTGAACGGTTTGGGACCTTCCTACCTTTGTGATCGCCTCTCCCCCTATGAACCTGCACGGTCTCTTCGTTTGTCGGTGTGATGCCTCATGGGCCTTGTAGTCCTGCTCCCAGTGCCATCGTGGCCAATGAAGACGAAAACATGGGGTTTTCGCCGGTTCAGCAAGAGCCGGAATCTTTCCAGATGCCTGATGTTGATGTTTTTGCCCAAGAACCCATTAAAACAGACCTTGAGCAGCTCTCACCCCCTTTTGCTAGGAGACAGTCCTATACTGCAGACAGGGGAGTGAAAGAACAGGTTCACAGGAGTTTGAGAATTGCAGCTAAACAAGACACTGATTAGCCATGTTTCCCCTGGGAAAATCTAGGGAGTCTCACATCTGGAGAAAGCTGGGTTTCGTTTCCTGTTCTCTAGGGAAAGAGAACGCTGGACACCTGCTTGGCAGGAAAACGGGGCCCAGATATAGGTGCCTGGCACGGTAGGTTCCGTGCGAAGTCAACAGAGCAGCTTCAGGAGTGATTTTGTGTTTCCAGCCTTGTGTGGACTTCACAAAGTCCGCAAATCCAGTTTCCTTGCCTTGCCTATCCAAGTATTCAAGAATTGCCTTGCCTCGTTCCTAGCCACGGACCTTGTTCCTAGAATCAAGTTTTGCTTCCAGCCTTGTTGTAGATTTACCTTGGACCTTGAAAGACCCTGGACAATTCCCCACACTATTGCTTGGCAATAGTGTGTGTTTCGGTTTATTGGATTTTATCTTTGGACTCTAATATCATTTATTGGACAAAATATTTCTGGACTATATTTGACCTCATTTGATAGGTCTGCTTCTGGACTATATTTTCTACTTGTTTTTATTATTCTTATATATTTCCTTAATAAAGATATTAGATAGTTATTGGCCTCTGTGTTCAGTTCTTGGTGCTCCGTTGCCCTGGCGTGACAGTCGGGGGAGGCCCTCCTCTCGCTTCCACCTCTGTCACAAGCGCGGTTGGTGGGGACGAGGGAGAGGGCCTTCTCAGTGATGGCCCCCCGGCTCTGGAACTCGCTCCCCAGGGAGATCAGGCAAGCCCCCACCCTGATGGCATTTTGGAAGAGCCTAAAAACCTGGCTCTTCACTCAGGCCTTTGGTTAAAGTCCGCCCATCCCCATAATAATTCCTTGATCTCTTTGCGCTGTATATTGTTATTGTTTTTATTTGATATTTCTGTGAGCCATCCTGAGTCCCCTTCGGGGAAGATGGAGGTGGGATATAAATAAACCAAATAAATAATAAAATAAATAAAAGTTGCAGCTAAGGGACTATTACAAAAAGCAGGGAGATCAAGTCTGTCTGCCTTCCAAGCACTGGACTGGGTGTTTTGTTATTGATTTACAATCCTAGTTTTGAAATAAAAGTGTATAACAGTGGAGACTCCACTGGGAAATAGTAATGTTAAATAGAGGCAAAATGGTAAACTGGAAGTTGCAGTACTGGCAGTTAAGGTAGAATGTTGCACTATACATATGTAGGGCCTCAGGAAAGGCAATCCATGCTATCTTAGCCAAAAAATTTAATGTGCTCCAGAAACTCTGTAAGGTTCAAGGGCCATTGGCTTTGAGGGCCACATTATTCCCATCCTGGTCTGCCTCTTTGTAGTGACAGTATTGTACCTGCAAATCTATCTCTTGCTCGAAAAACCTTGGTAGCAGTTGCTATTATTTGCAGAAGGCACAATAAATCAACCTGAACCACTATTTTGTTCTGACGGCCTGTTTGGTTTCAATTCAAGAGGCTAAAATTCAACTGCTTGTCTGCTCAGTATCCCCATGCTCCATTTCCCAAGCCAATTGACAAACAAAAGAGGATGTGTTAACATGAACCAATCTCACAAGGCCGTTTTATCAAATCAATGAAATGCACGCTTAGTAACTGATGCATTTTCAAGCACTCATGTCCAAAGCAGGGGGGTGCAATGATTTGTGTATAGATGTGGGGAAAGGTACCTTTATTATTATTTGGTCTTTAAATGCTGCTGGCTGATGCTTGACTTCGACAGCCATCACTCAACTGCCACACAACCAACAGAATGGCAATGAGTGCATCTCGAGATAGGAGACCTCTTGAAAGAAACACCTTTCTGAAATAATAAAGTGTTTTGTTGATCCCATTCTGACATTCTACTGAATACTTTATTCATGACTGTTTCAGAAAAATTGACTATATTCTCGTTTAGAACCTGCCTAGTGAAGGTGTAGGCAATCTACACAGTGTGGGTCCTTCAATGCTACTTAAGGTCCTGTGGGTTTCTTTTCCTAAAATTGTCAATAATTAGAAAGTACTTCCAGAGTATTTATTGGAGGAGGGGGAAATACCCTAGGTCTGAAGCAGGTCTTGAAAGGGATCTTTCAGTGTTTCACACTCCTAGTCTAACAGTTAAAAGAGTTAGAGTTAAAAGAGCTCAAAGACACAACCATGTTCATCTGGATAATTGAGCAAAGGGATATTGTAGCATCCTTGTGACTAAGAAAAAGAAGTTTGTAGATAAGATTACATAGACCGAGTCTACTTTATTAGGTTCCTGCTTCTTGCATAGACTTAAGTCTATCCTACAAACTTCTTTCTCTCAGTCTCAAAGGGCTACAATATCCCTTTGAGTTCCAAAAAATGTATGCAGACTGTGAGTAAATTCTGTGTCCATAGAATCATACAATCATAGGGTAGGAAGAGACCACAAGAGCCATCCAGTGCAGCCCCCTGCCATGCAGGAACACAAAATCAAACCACCCCCAATAGATGCCCAACTTCATGCCAGTTCATGTATCTAGCAGATTGAGACAGGTGCATGAATTGGCAACATTGGGTTGCGTGTAGATTTGCCAGGTCAAGCTTATCCCAGACACTGAAGACTAGGGATGGACTTTTGTGATGTTACGGGGACCAGGCCCTAGTGATGTCCTCAAACCACAAATTGTCCTAATTTGCAGGGATATCTGAAAGACCACCTGCTCCCATATGAGTCTGCCTGGGGTTTGAGTTCTTCATCGGAAGCCTCATTGCATGTCCCAACACCATATGAAGTAAGATAAACTCTGCAATACTTACTGAACAAAAAAACTATGTTGGTGGGTAGATCTTTCAAGTTTTCCAGTCCACCTTGACCGGAACCTCCAAGAAAGTTAGACTGGTCCTATCACATACGCTTATAGCAGGCAAGATAGTGCTAGCCTCCATGACATTCAATGCTTGAAATGGTTGCTTTAACTTTTAAAACAGGATTCTAGAATTGTTTTTAGTCAGAGGATTTAAATGTATTTTAATATATTTTTTTGTCTATTGTTCTAATTATTTTTATGTTTGTCACCCTTATGGATACTTATGGATTGGGGGAAGTGATACAGAAATACTTAAATAAATCAATAAAATTAAGTATTTCTTCTCTCCAACAAAAAGTGGAAATGGGTTTGTTAATGCAATTGATTTGGAATAGTGTGTGATGCTATGAATGAAGGGTTTTCATAGTTGCCTCTGTAAGTTGAATTGAGATGATTTAGTTGGCATGCTTTCCCACTGGCTAAGCACAAGTTTTACAGCCAAGTTTGTTTCCCAAGTTCCTTGAGTCCTACTATAGAGTTATATTTGTTGACAGCAAGTCCCCTGTGATAAATTAGGGGAAAATGCCCCCTAGTGACATTTTTGTGTATATATACACACAGTTGCTTAAACAGTGTATGCAATCCTATACCCTGCCCTCATTTTCCAGATGTGACATAAACAGTTTGCCATATAAAGAGTTTGTAATCAAGCAATTGACATCTCTTGTAAATGATCTGAGAGGTTGCATTGTGATGGCTCTAGCTATGCTATGTTCTTCAATTTACTAAAAGACGTAAATTATTCTTAAACAGCTGCATGTTCTTTATAACATCTATTGTTCTTGCAGTTGTCATCAAACTGTTCTCCCCATCATTCTTGACCCATGATTAGGAGTGAAGTTGCATTTCCAGCAACACCTGTAAGGCAGCATAGTCTTCAGTTCATATTCAAAGGCTTCCTAATGTTGCAGTTGTATACGAACACACCCAAGAATAAGACCCATTAGATTCAAATGAACTGACTTCTGAACTGAGCTGCATACAATTTGTAGTCAATACTTTGCAGCCACTTCTAATGCAATCAGATTATGCTTGTTTGCAACACTGCTGTTAGTTCCCAGCCCCTCCGCTGCTTCTGTTTTGCCACCCTAACGCCAATGTTTGGACCCCTACTTTCTTACATTGTGTACAGCACACATACTATTGTTCCATGATTGTGTCTATAATGCACTTTTAGTCTTTTCCTATTGCCTTCCACCTTATCAAGCATTATCATCTTTTCCAAGGAGTCATACTATTCATGGTATTTTCAAAATATAATCCTCTCAGTTTTGTTATTTGGGCATCTAGGGAGAATTCAGGCTTTATTTGTTTTCAGACTAATTTATTAGTCTTTTTGGCAGTGCTTGGTGTCTGTAGAATGCTCTTCCAGCAGTACATTTCAAATGAAGTAATTCTGTTCCTGTCAGCTTTCTTAAATATCCACTATGCATGTAAACAGCATGAATACTATAGGTTCATAAATAGCTGTGAAGCAAGGTAGAACATGTGGTGCTAAGAGTGTGTTCAGTTCAGCCAAAACTGCCAGCAAGGCCTCACGGCATTCTCTGCATTGTAATTATCAGAGACAGATGTGTGGGTTAGATGCCATGCATCATCGCTAGCTTTTACCCCATTGGCTTTCTATGCCCTTTCTTTTCAAATCCAATGGCTTAGAAATTTCTCAGAAGAATCCAGTTGTATTGTTTCCCATGAAATAGTAACAAAAGGCAACCTGATGAGAGGCATAAGTCATTTAGAAAGAAGTATTCTCAGGATATCATTTCTTAAAGTGTTCTAATTGCAACCGCACAATGCCTGCTGGCATTAATGTTTTGTTTTCTGTTGTGAAGACAAAGCAGGTGGTAACCTATCTTGCTGTGCCAGCTGAAATGTGCTCCATTTGTTCTGTACCTCGCTTTCTTTGTATTTGGATACGTCTTATTGGTTTTGAGACATCTCGCTTTGTTTGCTTGGAGCAAAGCAAATTAATAATATTTGGGAGAGCTGTTTCTAAATGAACTTAGGAAGCAAATCACAATGGGAGAGACTATTCCAAGCAGAAACATTATCTCATGCCACAGATTATGAAATCTGCATTGTTCATTGTCATACTGCACAATGTGTCTCTCAGTGCTCTGTGACTGATACTCCGTTAAAGAAGTAACATTACCAAGGGTACATTTGGCATTTTTGAAGGGTGATGGTATGAGATATTCCCTGCTGCAATATCCTTACAGCAGATAATTTCACCTGGAATCTGACATGGGAAAAACAGTTCTATGAAGTTTAACTGTTAAGAGGAAAACAAGGTTGAAAACAACAACACTGCTGCAGTTTAGCAGCTTTTTTATCAGAACTTGAGAGTGTTCCTTCAGATTAGACCATCTGGGTAAATTGCACAGTAATGTCTTACCTCAGAGAATGGGTGAAAAGATGCATTGCTGAATAGTATTGAACTTGAACATGTTCCAGCATATTGAGAGCTAGTATGACAGTGCAAGGGCGTGGAGACAGGTCTTGGCTTAGCCCTTGCCTTAATATACCTTGTACAAAAGTAAGAGCCCGGTGTGGTAAAACATGATGGTATGTTTATTTATGTATTTATTTGTTTGAAAAGGTCATTCGGAGTTTGTTCATACTTGCTCACCTTATGATATAACTAATATAGTATACTAAGTAAGGGAGTATACGGGTAACTAAGGTATATTGAGATCTATCATGACAGTGCAAGGGCGTGGAGACAGGTCTTGGCATAACCTTTGCCTTAATACACCTTGTACAAAACTAAGAGCCCAATGTGATAAAACATGATGGTACATTTATTTATGTACCTTACTAAGATTAATTTAACTTATTCCTGAATAAGTACATATAAGATTGCATGCTAAGTATATCACGATTTTTTTCAAAAGCGAAAGTCTCTCTGCTAGATGTTAACCAATAATCTGAAGTTTCTGCCTCACTCCTTTTTCTCTCTGGGTTGCCATATTGCCATTGTTTAAATCTTGGCAGACAGACAAAGGTTTGTAAAAGTTACAAATCTTTGGACTAAAACTGCCAGAAATCTCAAACCAGCATGATTAAAAAAAAACCCAGTCCAAGACACAACTGGGTTGAAGAACAGTGAATGTTCACGTAACTGTATTACAAAACAATAATACCTGTGCTTTTCCATCATTGAAGAGGGCAAAAGGGAGAGAGTCCAAGATTAAGCCTGGTTTTAGTTTTATCTTTAACTGGCTGTAAATGTGCGAACCAAATCTCAAGGTCTTCTGCTTTTAAAGAGTCCCTCTATCTCTGAGGACTTCTCCCACTTCGAAGGAACTGTGGAACATTTTCAAACTGGTATTGAAGAAAGTACTTTCATTGTAAAGATGATTTTATGGGAAATCCTAGAACCAATCTGAGGCCCGGATGCTAATTAAACAAAATACACTGATGTACATTAAGTGCTATCCTTCACTTGCTTTTATAGATGTCTGCATTAAATGGTTATTGTAGATAGGGCCTTAGAACCTCATCAGATGTTCTTCAGTTTTCATGCGCTTAGGAAACAGAGCCCCACAGGAGTCCCACAGATGCCATCACATGGCTTAAGGGCACCTCCAGTGGTATTCCATGGCACTCCATTTCCTAAGCGCATGGAAACAGAGCCTGAAGACCATCTTCAGGAGTTGGCTGTTACCTGACTCCAAGCAGCAGAATGAGGAAGAAAGTGGGGAAAAATTGTGATAAGCACATGGGATGGCTGGCCATCCCAAATGACGAGAGGGAAAGGAGTAAGACGGTTCCATCCGTTTTCCCCCTAGCCATCTGATGAGGTCCTTAGTTACAATGCCATGTTTCATGTGTCTGTATCTCACTTGTCTATTTATTAAAATATTTATGGTATGCCCTATATCAGGCCAGCTTACAAATAGCACTAAAACAAATTAAACAGGTTAACAAGAATAAGTCAATAAAACATATTAAACAATAAGCTAAAGGCAGATTTTTTTTAAAAACTTGCTAAATTATAAATCACTGTCTTGGGTTGAATACTAAAGCCTGAAGGCTTGGCAAGCCACCATATTTTAACTTGGCACCTAATTGACAAGAGTGTTTGTGTCATTTGGGCCCCCAGTGCCACAGTATTCCACAGTTGGGGTGCCATGGCTAAGAAGACCCTCACGACAGGGAAAAAGTCCTCTCACAACAGATCTTAATTCTCAGTCAGGCACAATGGTGATATAGTAGAGACAAACAGACATAGACATTTTCTTTTATTATTATAGGAGGTGCCAATTATGCAGTGGCAGATTGCTGAACAGTTAAACCTGCATGGAACAATAGTGTTGCATTCAAAAATTCAATGTTTCTAACAGGTTTTAAATTAACTTCACATCTAAATACCAGGTAATAGAAAGCAATAAATTAGATGTTCAGTTTTGTTACATTTTCTTATAGAGGCTATAGAGCAAACTGAACCCGTTTATTGTAAATGTATTATTATTAGAAAAACATTCTTTTATATAGTTGTTAAAGAATCAAATGGTAGAGGAAAGACTGAGCATTTCAAGACCTTGTTTAGACAGGGAACGGCTGTGAATAAAGCTTGGAAAGCTGGTTACAGATACAATTTGTACTTTGTAGTCCACCCCAAGTCCCTCTTGGGAGATGGTGGCGAGATATAAATAAAGTTGTTGTTGTTGTTGTTTCTGTTTCTGTTTCTGTTGTTGTTACTACCACTACTACTAATATACTATTCTGCCGTTCTCCCAAAATTGGGACTCAAGGTACAGGCCAAGAAGTGAGAAGGTAAGAGAGTAATATGACAAAGGAGAGAGAAATCATATAAAAGATAAGAGAGAGGGGGAATTGTATGCCCATTTTGTCCAGTATTATGTGCACACAATGGGTGCTTATGGTCCCACCATTAAGACCTAAGTATAACTTCATCCTCCAGTTCAAAATCTCCAGTAACTGGTATTCAGAAACCAGCTGATATTAGAGGTAATATATAGGCATCATAAATAGATAGGGTTTGGATTATAAATTGGACTATATAAACTAACAAAGCAGCCAGAGTGAGGCAGGCAAGGCTGACCCACTGTGAGAGATGGTGGCTCCAATTTCAGTGAGATGGTGAAGCCAGTCTGGGTCTTAGTTTGAACTTGAAATGCTAAACACTATCTTCAAACAGGTGCAATACATTGGAAAGATCCTTTGAAACAAGAGAATGTTAAATGCAGCCCCCAGGCAGCAGGTGAATCCTAGAATTCTAGGGTCCTTTCACACAAGCCCAAAACCCAGGGGTTTTACTGGAGTAGCCTGAGGCATCCAAATGATGCCCCAGACTAATCCAGTTTTTCAAACTACAGAAGCCCACCCTCTCCTTCCTGCCCCCCAAATATGACATCTTCCGTTTTGATCACAGTAGACTGTTACCTTCAAGACTGTAGTTTCAGAAACTTTTCATGGCTACATCAGAGTATTCTCCAGTAGAACATTTCTTTAAATAAACTAGTACCATGTGTTATAACTTTCTGAATCTCCTTGACTGTAATTTCAAGGTGGGGAAAACAAGAAACTGCCTGAATGTATGCTTGTTTAATATATTGTATGTTTAAAACATATTCTCTATTTTCACACATAGTGAGAAACTTGGATTTTCTGCTGTGAGAATAAATGGTAGCGAACCTTGGAACTTACACTATCCTCTGTTCTTTCATGTGCTGCGAAAGAATACTTTATCTGCCATGTTAAATTAAGTACCTTTTCCCATTGCATTCACACCCAAGGAACTATGGTTTAACTATGGTTAATGGGTGGGAAGCAATAGTTTTAAATCTTGGATTGTTTTCAAACCACAGTTTACATGAGCCACAACTCTAAGGAACGGTGATTTGTTTAAAATGCAAGCTATAATCTATCAGTTGTCCCCTTTGGCTTGCAAAAGGAGAGATATCAAATAATATCCGTGCCCCACCTTACTGTGCAGTGTTGTCCTTGTAGCAGGAAAAATAGTTTCTTCCTGTACAAATCTGGCTTTTAGCTCATCTTTAAGTGTTGTTTTACTGTAGTAGTTTATTCATTGTTTTCAAAGTCTTGAATACACAGCCTTTTTTTAGACAGATGGGTGGATGGACAAATCTCATTTGCAGACCAACTCAGTTATGGGAGCATTATAGTTGTTTGATTACTTCTATATTTCCCAACAAATTTAATTAATCCATGGCATTTTTATTGCTAGCAAAAATCTGAAAATGTGGTCATGCAGACGTGAAATGGATTCAAAATGATTTGGCTTCTTTTAGATTAGCTAGAATGCTGCAATTTGCTATATACAGTTCACGAAACCTTGATTAAAGAAAAGCTTTTTGGAGGAACACTTTATATCAAAGAGTCAGAATTCACAGCATGGAGTGTATCCCTATTATGTGTTGTTTTCCATCACAGAGAAAGCAAAGCTTTCTGTTAAGATTGACTCTCTCTGTCTCCTAGCAAATGCAGGTGCTGATTGCCAAAGGCTATCTGAGAAACAAAGGGGAGGTATCAGCATGCCCATGAGGACCCAAAGTTTTGCAGAAGGATTGAGAAATACGAACACTACAGGGGTGAAAACTCCAAAAGAACCACATTAGTATTCACCACGCTCACCAGTCACAGAAAGCTGAATGTCTAAATGGTGATGGTAGTGGAAAATACAGGAAAGTAGGAATAGAGTGGAATGGGAGTACCCTGGAAGACAACTTGGTTGGCTTGAAGCCTGAACTTCCACATTGTAATCATTAATTGACAATAGGATAGAACCCCAACCCCCAAAAAATAACCCGAGCAAAGCAAATCATACCCAAAGCCAACCAAGTTAGGAACATGAGGCAGAATATTCCCAGTAGGAGACAGAACTACAAGAAAATAAGTTCCCAACAATGTGTCCTCTAATATCTACTGCTTGAGAAAGCTACCTATTATAACTGGTCCTGACTAATAGTGTGTTGAGGGAGAGGAAGGACAAATATTTATCTCCAAAGGTTGATTTAGAAAATTGGGTGTCCTTTCCCACTACACAATCAAAACACTTCAATACCACATTGATTGCCATGGTTGCATCCCTGAGGTTTGTAGCTTTGTGAGGCAATAGAGCTTTCAGGCAGAAAATTCTTTGTTCCCCTTCCTAAATTGCATTCCATAGGATTCCATAGCATGTTGCCATGGCAGTTAAAGTAGAATCATAATTCTGAGTGTAAAAGACCCCGTGAGTATATGGAACTCGGAAGGGGAAATGCCCTGGGACCTGAGCTTATTTCTTGTTGCCTCTACAAAATTAATCTCAAAATTTCAAAATGGCTCTGCATTAAAATACTGTTGGGAAACTAAATAAGGCAATTGAGTAAAAAGTGCAAGAGATATTTGCAGCAAGGTTCCACTGAAATAATTAAACAAGTCTTTACTGTATCTAGTTAATTGAATCCCGTTCAGTAATTGCAATGAGCTGTTTTGTTTTGCTTTGCTTTGTTGTTAAAGGAGGAATGAAGCCATCCGTCTGATTTTTATCAGGCCCTTAATAGCATTTAAATGTGAAAGGCTTCCATTTGCTTAATGTACAACCAGCCAAAGCTGGATAAGGGAATGAGGTATTGTAATGGTGTGTATGTATATCAGTAGTAACAACCAGCCTTGAGCTTGAAGAGAGATGACTGACTCTTGCTTTCTGCTGCTCAGAACCTGAAGCGTGTGGCTGAAACGTGGATGGATGAGTTCGCAGAGTACGTTTACCAGAGGCGGCCGGAGTACAGGCATCTCTCCACCGGTGATCTTTCAGCCCAGAAGGAGCTTCGCAAGCACCTTAAGTGCAAGGACTTCAAGTGGTTCATGGCTGCAGTGGCTTGGGATGTCCCCAAATATTTCCCTCCGGTGGAGCCCCTACCTGCTTCCTGGGGAGAGGTGAGGAATATGCGCAAACTCACAGCCATGTTTAACAGCATAGTCCATTTTTACGACCTGAGAGAAGTCTGGTGCAGTATTTTGTTTCCTTCTGAAATGCTGCTGTTGTGACATAGCTTGCACAAATATATCCTAGCCACCATGGACAGGGAGGTCTTGCGTCAGTCATAGCAGTCAGAATTACCAGATATGTACAGCCAGCACTCAACATTAGCTGGGGTTAGGGGCACAGGACCCCAGTGAACTTTTTTTTCATGTCAGGAGTGACTTGAGAAACTGCAAGTCGCTTTTGGTGTAAGAGAATTGGCCGTCTGCAAGGACGTTGCCCAGGGTCTGCCTGGATGTTTTGATGTTTTATCACCCTGTGGGAGCCTTCTCTCATGTCCTTGCATGGGGAGCTAGAGCTGACAGAGGGAGCTAACCCCGCTCCCCAGATTCGAACCACTGACCTTTCAGTCAGCAATCCTGCCAGCATAATGGCAGTGAAAATGAAAAACCACAAATACATAAATTGCTTAGTCCTCTCTCTAAGAATTTCTAGGTTCTCCAGCATGACTATGGTCAACGTCTACTGGAAGCTTAACGTAGAATCACATTAGAGGACCTAGAGATTCCTAGAGGTGTATTGCTATTTCAGTTTTCCTGCATGACTGGAGGAAGCTGACCATAGGATCATACGAGGACTTAGAGTTTCCTAGAAAGAACATTTTGATCAAATCCAAGAATAATCAAATCTGCAAAGTCCAAACCATAAATGTCAAGGGACAAGTGTAGTTGTCCAAATGAGGAACAACTGATAAGGTATAATTATCTATTATTATGAACAATCTGATATTGCACCATATAAACACAGACCAAGCCCTAGTGCTTGTGTGATAGATTACTGGTAACAAAGAGTGACAGCAAGGGGTTAAGAAAAAAAGCTCTGTTTGCTACACAGCTTGCCTTGTATCCTATAACCTAAGGCCCCTTCCACACAGCTGCCTAAAATCTATACTGAACTGGATTATATGGCAGCATGGACTCAGATAATCCAGTTCAAAGCAGATATTGTGAGATTTTCTGCCTTGATATTCTGGGCTATATGGCTGTGTGGAAGGGTCCTAAGGTAATGGTTTAAGGGAAATGATGTTGTACCAATATTGAAGTAAGATTAAGCTCCCAGTCCACTTGGCTTTGATTCTTCAGTGGAATGCTATGTTTCATTTTGTTTATTGTGCAGCAAAATCATTCAAACTCACTTACATCCAACCCTTTCACATATACTTATTTGTTTAAGTCTGGTTTTGTGGCATTCGTACAGAAATTTGAAAGTACTGTTATGTTAAAATGGAAACTTGGCTTCCTAAACAACATCTTCAACATCCCGCTTTTTTATATTTATGTAAAAAAATTGTTTAATACACACATTCCAACTGGACTTTACAATATCTGGCCCTCTTTGGCTAGGTTTCTGATATCTCCTTTGGGTGATTTCCTATCAAGGCTTCAGACAATAACTAGAACGATCGGTATTTGACTCAATGGGGTGGCAATGCCTTTTAAATGAACATTTTTAGTTTGTGAACATGGAATCAGTTTGTACATGTATATCCCTCTGTCTTTTATCCATATGGTCGCTCCTGAATGCCCTAAAAATGGTGCAGAATTTGGTGGCACTTTCAGGAGGCTACGTTCCTGCATTGGGTAGCTACAGAAATCAAAGAATTGCTTTCTGATTATAAGTCCCTACCTCCATCAGACAACTTCAAGAAAGCTCATGATCTGTGGCACATAAAATAGAAACTTGCATCTTCCATGCTATCAGGGGAATTTGGGGAGATGAGGCCAAAAAGGGTTTGTTTTTTTCTGAGCTGTGTTTCCTAGTTACATTTCCATTACATTTTTCTTACAATGAGCTCAATGCAGCACCATGGCTCTCTTCCCTGCACCATCACAAGAACCCTATAAGGTAGGTCAGGCAAAGAGAAAGTAACTGACCCCCAGGTCATTTAATGAGTTTCATGACTCAGTGGAAACCTGAACCTGAATCTCACAAGTCCCTGTCCAACACTCTCATCATGAAACCATAATGCAGTAATTCCCAACTGTTGATCCTCCAGATGTTTTGGACTTCAACTCCCAGAAATTCCAGTTATTTTATCTTCTGTTAGGAATTGTGGTTGCTGAAGTCCAAAACACCTGGAGGACCAAAAGTTGAGAACCACTGCCATAATGGCAGTGCTGTATATGAACTTCAGTTGGGGGGGGAAGGTAGGAAAATTGAGTGAAACAACATTAAGTTCTTAAAAAAACATGTTCTAATACAAATATTTGGGTATGTTTACTAATGTCCCTTTTAATTTACTTCTTTGTTTATTCTTTAAATCTGTTTTGTTTCTAATTGACTAAAGGGAGAAAAACAAACAATATTTTCATGCATATTTTCCCATGCATTTTATCACTCAAATAGTTGTACTGACTTTATGCACTTATAATTGGTTAAAATTAGCAGCTTATTCCCATAATCCCCCATCCACCATGACAGTTGTAGACTTATAGTACTTTTCCCAAGCCCTAAACAGAGTTGAAACTTGAACAATGGAACTACAAAGGTGGAAGTATTTTCATAGACTTTAAAGTTTTGTTTGCACACAACCTATATTTCGTCCAGTGCCTGCATTATTTTTGCCTCTCAATTTTAAATTATTTTGACTCTGCAGATCCATAGATGCTCTAGTAAGAAACTGGAGACAGAAATGAACTATCCATCTGTCCTTCTCTCAAAGATGCTCAGTGGCCGTGCCCCTCAGGGGTCTGCTTCATGCCCAAATGGGTTTTCAGGGAACATTGTCTCAATTTCCACTGGAAACGATATGCATTGCCCAGGCTGTGGCCGCTTAAATCTGGGTAGTAATTCAGTATTTGAGTCATAAATCCACAAACTGTCTATGAATGTTGCCTTTCTTCTTGCAAAATCCTCAGCGGTACAAATGAAAGATTGATTGCCAATTCATGTACTTGCAAAGGCTAAAGTGACTTTTGAAAATGGCCAAATTTACCCCTAAGGCAATTTGCTATTTTCTTCCAGCTGTGCAATGCTGGAAGGATATGTAATCCATCTGGTCCTCTGTTTTGCCTTTTTCAGCACTTGAAGCAAATGCTCTATGGCACATGAATTGTAGGTGGATGTGATCTGAAAGAAACTAAGTTCTTACTAAATAAATTGCATTGATTTTACATATGTCAAAGTAGGAATACAGGCAGTATAAGCCTGTGCTATTGTTTTGCGATTCTATGAAGTAATAATTCAAAATGTAGAAAATCTCTGAATTTATATGCTTTTATTGTTTTAACCTGGATTATTTTAATATTAATGTTGTTTAATACTGTTTTAATTTTTGTTTATTTCTATATTTTAGGTTGTAATAAAATTCTTTTAGTTGTAAATCGCTTTGAGTCTCCATATGGAGAGAAAAAGAAGAATATAAATAAACACAATAATAATAATAATAATAATAATAATAATAATAATAATAATAATAATAATAATAATTTAGGCTAAAAATTAAGTACATCTATGCATGAATGCAGCTGGCCTACATGAAGATGCCATGTGCAGATTGGTATGTAGCCAAAGGCACTTGAAGAATTTAGTTTTGGAAAATAATGACATGGCAAAGAAAGCTCCAACCCACAGTCTGGACATGTTAATTTTTCTACTAAAACTTGCACATCCTCCAGCCAACATGTTCAATGGGAATTCTAATTTTTAAAAATCCCCAAATTCTGATCTGTATTTCTTGACCAGTACATAAATGAATCATATATTATCCTTCAGATTTTGCACCACTCAAAATTTAGGGAGGACCATCTTGTCACAAAAATATATTAAATGCAATAAGAATTCATTGTTTTGAAATAATATATAATCAGAAATATGCATTGCAAGATAAAACACATTCATTAAAATGCATTTAAAAGCACACTGGGGTAGTTTCTTTCTGTCCCATCTGTCTTTCATTGTTTCTTTTAATGTAATGGATAAATAAATGAACCTTAATAGAAGTAACCTAGGCCAGAAATTGTCAGTTCCTATGCAGACTTCTCCATTCTGGGCATCAGAATGGACTTCCTAGACTTCTCTCTTTCTACAAGTGGGTTCTGTCCACGCTGGAGAGTAAAGTCGTGGTGATTAGATAAAAAGGAATATTGAAAAAATAGAAGTCCACATTATATTGGGCCAAATAAAACACTGAGAATACATTATGCTAGCTTTTCAGAGAAGAAATGTAATAATGGTAGGTCACAGAGCTTCATCCTTCTGGAGATCCTAAAGCTAATTTTTGATGGTGGTGAAATGAGGTTTTAATGCAACTAAAGACCATTGCCAGGAGGTGTTTGGGATATCAGAGCAAGGCAGGACAGTTACCAGGAGGTGTTTAGAACATTACAGCCAGGCAAGACAGTCAACGTTTTCTCTACTTTAGGAGCAATGGCAGTTCATTTGAGGCGTAGTCCATAAATCTCTGTCCTGTATGAGGTAGAGCAGAGAATCACTCTTGCTTCCCTAGGTTTATTCCAGGTTAAATTGCATTAGCCTGGTGCATTTGGACACCCCAAGCTAATGTGATTCCTATGCCACATTATGGGGCAGTGTAGATGGGCCCTTTTATTCTCCCCATCAAATTTCACATCTTTCAGAATTGCAGAACCTCCTGTTTTTTCAGGTTCTAGTCCTACTGTTTTTGCTTATTCTCTTCCTGTTTATGGATTCCTCCTTTTTATAAACTGCACAAAGGAATATATGTTTGTGTGTGTGAAAAAGAAAAAGAGAGTTCAGAAGTATTGTTGGGAAACAGTTGACTTAAAATACGTACATCTTACTGCTAGGTATTCAACCTACAGAATGTGGCACCCAAAACATGTACTTCTTTCTTTATATCTCACTTATTACAGCTAAGCCTCTTAAAGCGACTTAGGTACTGCTTTAAATTTAAATGCAGAGAGAGAGCAGCAATGTTCCTTCTTTTGTATTTTGCATCCTTAGAAATTGTTGCCAATTTTCTCCTAATGCCACATAGACCTTTGTTATGTGAAGGTCATTCTGTAAAATTGTAGGGCTTGGAAGCCTTTTATGATGCTGGATTGCACCTCAATGACCCTGACAGAGTCAAGTCATCAACTTTGATTGTCAAGAATCCGGCATTCTTTGAACAGATTATTTAACTGAACAGCATTTCTGACTTGATTTGCCATCTATCCCAAACACCATAGATTGCTTTATTTAAGAAGATTCAACTACATCTAGTGTATGTCATTCTTAAATGCTTCAAAGCTACCATGTGCTATTTTTTTCTCTCTCCTTAATAGCATGTTAGATGAGTTTTAGTAACTCTTATTAGGATGGAAAATGCACATGGATTTGTCACTTTGATTGACCAATTCACCATTGAAATTCATCATATTGAAACTAGGGTTTCATCAGGGCCGGCCGGAGATATTTTTTGATGTAAAGCGGGGGTGCTGAAAAGCGCCCCCGCCACCGGCGCCCTGGCCCCGCCCAGCGTGCCCTGGCCCCGCCTCCCACGCTGCGTGGGAGGCGGGGCCAGGGCGAATAGTGAGGGGGCGGGGCCAGAGTTGGCCCCGCCCCCCGTGCCCTGGCCCCGCCTCCCACGCAGCGTGGGAGGCGGGGCCAGGGCACGCTGGGCGGGGGGGCGGGGCCAGAGCTGGCCCCGCCTCCCACGCTACCCCCGCTCGCCCGTCTGGCCTTTTGTAGCAGGCCAGACTCAGCGGAGGTTTCTCCAGGCCGCGATTGCGGCCTGGAGGAACCTCCGCTGAGTCTGGCCTGCTACAAAAGGCCAGACGGGCGAGCGGGGGTAACGTGGGAGGCGGGTCCAGCTCTGACGCCGCTCCCCCCCCCCCCCCGCCCAGCGTGCCTTGGCCCTGCCTCCCACGCAACGTGGGAGGCGGGGCCAGGGCACGCTGGGCGGGGGGGCGGCGTCAGAGCTGGCCCCGCCTCCCACGTTACCCCCGCTCGCCCGTCTGGCCTTGTGTAGCAGGCCAGACTCAGCGGAGGTTTCTCCAGGCCGCGATTGCGGCCTGGAGGAACCTCCGCTGAGTCTGGCCTGCTACACAAGGCCAGACGGGCGAGCGGGGGTAACGTGGGAGGCGGGGCCAGCTCTGACGCCGCTCCCCCCCCCCGCCCAGCGTGCCTTGGCCCTGCCTCCCACGCAACGTGGGAGGCGGGGCCAGGGCACGCTGGGCGGGGGGGCGGCGTCAGAGCTGGCCCCGCCTCCCACGCTACTCCCGCTCGCCCGTCTGGCCTTTTCTAGCAGGCCAGACGGGCCAGGGCGTACTGGGCGGGAGGCGGGGCACCGTCAGGGCGGTGCCCCGCCTCCCGCCCAGCCTGACGGCGCCCCCCCGGGCCTGCGCCCGAGGCGGCGGCGTCAGCTGCCGCATGAGTGGGGCCGGCCCTGGGTTTCATTTTATTACAGCTAGCCATCTGGGATTTTAGATTCTGGAATTATTAATCATTTTTATATATTATCTATTTTGCAAGGGATTCAAAATAGAGTTAAGTTGCCATCCTAAATTTTTCCCGTTCTTATAATTATCCCCGATTGTTTTCTAAGTCTTAAAAGATTTGAAGCAGGGTCTTCTGGACCCATGCCCAACACCATCTTCACTATTGGTAAGTTCCTTCTATTTTGAAAGTGAAAAATCTAGTAGCATTAGCCATGCATGGACAAATTTATTTTTTTTCCCAGTGATCCATACTATAATACAAAAGATTTTGAAAGAACTCTTCATTTCAATTAAAATGATTTAGTATGGTCAGAGTTTGGAGAAGAACTCCTCTGGCCATTGAGGAAGCTCTACCCACCTCCCAAATAGTTGTAATGTTTCTGAGTTGTGGGAAGAGAACTTCAAAACCCAGACCTTTTGGAGATGCAGCACATTGCACAGTACTTTAGACCTTTTTTGGCTCAAAGACCCACTAAAATCCTAAGAGATCACCCTTATATCTTGTTATATTGAAGATACAATTCACTTGGCTTCTGATTAGACAATTTACATCACTCGTTACTCTCATTACCATTTAATATCAATCTCCCAGGGAGCGGTGGGTTGTCCAATATTTTCCAGAATTTGGTTAGGTTACAATACAGGATAAAAACTGGAATTAAGATGCTTACCCCCATTATCAAATAAAATCAGAGAATAACTAGTTTTAGGAATAGTGTCAGTCTAAAGTGCATTAGTTCATAAATTGAAAGAATTCTTATTTTTCCACCAGCTAAATAGGGATTTGAGAGACACTGCTGGTTCTTTCAGCTTATGAAGTTGTAGAATGGTTCAATTGCCGTGAGAAAAGATGGGGCCTGGAAGGGATGGTGAAGTCCTTGGCACAACGGATGTTGGGGGTAAAGAGGGACCCAGATCAGAGTTTAAATAATCAGGGTAACCACCAGTTTTCTATAAAAGCTTCAGACCAACCCAACACAAATACAGGAAGTAGAGCTCCTTCTCCTTCCCATTCCTTCCCATGGAGTAAGTGGGAAATCCCTTGCAACTCCAAGGATTTCTGGATGAAACAGATGATCTGGATCCATTTCAGCTGGTTTCAGGCCCGGCCATGGAATGGAAACAGCTTTGGTCGCCTTGGTAGATGATACGTAGAGAACTTGACAGGGGGAGTATGTCCCTCTTGGTTCTCTTGGACCTCCCAGCGACCTTCGATACCATCGACCATAGTATCCTTCTGTGTCGCCTGACTGGGATTGGATTTGGAGGCACTGTTTTGCAGTGGCTTTTGTCCTTCCTGAAAGTCATACCCAGATGGTGATGTTGGGGGACGGCGCCACCATCGCAAATGCAGTTGTCGGCGACGAGAGAGAGGGCCTTCTCGGTGGCCGCGTCAACTCTTTGGAATTCCCCAAGGAGGTTAAAACAGCCCCTTCCTGTTCATACAAGCTTTTGATGAAGACACTTAGATGTAATGACAGGAAGGCTAACTCTTACTGAGTCATACTAATGTTTATCATCTGTCTTATTGAGTTGCCTGCAATAACTGTATTGCATAAATGTTTTTAAATATGTTTATTTATTTCTTCCTGTAAATTTGTTTTTATAGGTACTGTAACTGTTTTACATATATATATATATGTGTGTGTGTGTGTGTGTGTGTGTGTGTGTGTGTGTGTATTGTTGTATATTGTCTTTTATATAATGTTGTAAGCTGCTTTGGGTACTGTTTAGGGAGAAAAGCAGATATAAATAAAGATTATTATTATTAATAATAATAATAATAATAATAATAATAATAATAATAATAATAATAATAATATTAAGGTAAGAAGAGATATGAGGAGCCATCTAAGACATCAAGTTGTCCCTGTACCTTCATCTCTGTCTTTTGGTTGTTGAGTTTTAAAAAAAATGCTTTCATTTTTGCCTCTTAAGTGGCTTCAAATCTCTCATTCCATTTTCCATTTCTCCTCTCCTGTCTCAATTATGTCTCAACTCCACTATAAATATTTCTTTCACCACCCTTTTTCACTGCTGCTTATTTCGTGACTCGAGCTTTTCCCATTTTGCATGAAATAATCTTTCTGAAGTGCAGACTAAAAGTCATCTTCAATTGCAAGTCCCTTTCTTATTTTTTTTTCCAGTAAGCATACGTGCGCCTTCCAGTTGAGCTACTTCTCCCTAGATTCCAACTCCTCAGAGCTTTTAGTTAACAGGATATAAGCCATCTACTTACTGGTCAATGTAATTTTCCCTGGTGGAAATAATTCTGTGACAAAATTACCATATATACTCATGTATACATCGAGGACAGGTTTATGGGTAAAATTATAGCTTTTGATTTGACTTGCAATAAGAATTAGGGCACATTGACCCTTGACTAAGTTGACTCAGATTTTTGCATTGATTTTTTGACTGAAATTTCTAGACTTATACATGAGTATATAGGGGAAATTTTCTAAAGTAACATGTTGAATGGAGTTGGTGTTATTTTTTGACAGTTACTTATTAGTTGCTTTTCAATGCTTCTTTGAAAAGCATTTTGAGTGGAATTTTTCGACTTTTTTGCCATTGTCCTTCTAGGTTTCTTCTTCCTAAAGTAATGATAATATTAAAAAGTTGTTTAACATTAAATGGCATTGCTTTTTTAAATGTTCCTTTTTAAACTGCCCTGTGTTGGAGCAAATTTAAGGAAGAAAATTGGTGGGGTCAGTAGCATTATAGCTCATCCCTCTATGCAATGTCCCTAGTTTATATTGAGAGCTTGCACACTTTGTTGTTGCTGTGTGCCTTCAAGTCATTGCTGATGTATAGTGACCCTAAGGTGAACCTAGTACGTGATTTTCTTGGCAAGATTTGTTCAGAGGCAGGTTGCCCTTGCTTTCATATGAGTAAATTGGAGCAAGTTATAACAAGACTCTGCCATCTGTGTCACAAACATTAAAATACTTTTTGCTGCAAGGTTGCAAGTTCATGAGACCTAAAAGCAGTGCGAAGAGTTCAGTATTTAAAACTTATAAACACATTCATCCGTGTTTCTGTCTAATCAAATTGAAACCTTTCACAGTTGCTACCACTGATCTCCTGACAGTTCTATTTTTCTTTCACAGCAAGATCTTTTTCATTTTAATTTAAAGCAAATTTACTTAATTAGGATGGTAGCTAGGGTGTCACATTGCTTTTTTGAAAATACATGAAAGAGCATAAGGTTCGCACTGTGTGATTAGCTGGCTGATGTTGTGGATCATTATTTTTAAATGCATATTACTGATTTATATTTATTACATTTAATTCTGCCCCCTACTTAAAGGGGTAGGAGAAAAGGTTTAAAATAATGAAGGTACTTAAGAACGCAGGCTGAAGTTTTCAGAAATGCTCAAATTGTTTTGAGGAATGTGTATGCCCCTTGCTGCTAAAGAAAAACCAAAGACTGTGAGCTGCCCTAGGGAACTCAATTAGGAAGAAGTAACATCTAGGTAACGTGTCTGGCGTTGCTTGAGCTGATGCTGATAACTTCACTTACCTGGATTCATGGGAGCAAGGGAAGCACTGATAGTCTCGAAAAGACTTAAATTTTGTTTTTTGCACTTGATAATGAACAAAACAAATTTATCTAAAGAGCCACAAAATGTTTGCAGTGTTTAGGTAAAGGTAAAGGTTTTCCCCTGACATTAAGTCTAATCATGTCCAACTCTGGGGGTTGGTGCTCATCTCCATTTCTAAGCCAAAGAGCCAGCATTGTCTGTAGACACCTCCAAGGTCATGTGGCCTGCAGGACTGCATGCAGCGCCGTTACCTTCCTGCCAGAGCAGTACCTATTGATCTACTCACATTTGCATGTTTTCGAACTGCTAGGTTGGCAGGAGCTGGGGCTAACAGTGGGCGCTCATTCTGCTCCCAGGATTTGAACCTGGGACCTTTTGGTCCGCAAGTTCAGCAGCTCAGCATTTTAACACACTGTGCCACCAGGGGACCCGTAGGGTTTACATAACAATAAATATCAAATTTGAGCCAAAAATATTTATATATGTTTTACCACCTCATCACATGGACCACAAGACACGTAGTGGTCCATCTGTATTTCGTATGCAATTGTACCTTTTAGATAGTCCTTCATCAATTATCAAGTTAGGTTCTTCCCATAATATGTGCTTTTTTCTTGCCTCTTTCCCCCATTGCTCTCTGCCTTCCTCCCCATTGCACATGTCTTTTTGGCAGAGAAGGCTTGCGACTAAAGAACAAAAGGATCGGAGGCTGTTACATCTTCAGCCAGGAAATAAAAAGTGCCTCCAGTTCCTTCTTGGGGCCCTTTTACACAGCCATATAACTCAGAATATCAAGGCAGATAATCCACAATATCTGCTTTGAACTGGGTTATCTGACTCCACGCTGCCATATAATCCAGCTCAATGCAGATAATGTGGGATTTTATACAGCTGTGTGGAAGGGGGCTTAGTGTGTTTGGCTTTGATATTAATAATGATAATCTTCACCTGAAGTATAAAAGCCAAAGTAAACACTTTCAAAGATGGCCCATCCAAGGCTTGGCTTTCCCTCACAAGAGACTGCTGCTCTCAGAAGGACCGCCTCTCCACCATGAGCCAAAATGGGATGAGAATGTGATGGTTCCCTTCACACGTGCTTTCCAGCTGGTACTATGGCTGTAGTGCACAGTTGGATCTCTGAACACAATTGCTTCTTTGCCACAATTGCTTTCCAGTTCAATGATGGGGGAGAGAAATGACAACTAGAAGTACAGGTACGTCCTGTGATGGCATCTGTGCCTCACCATTGTTGAACTGGAGCAAAAGTGTCCTATGATCAGGAAAATTGTCCATCTGATTAAGTCCCTAGAGCAGTGGTTCTCAATCGGTGGTTCCCCAGATGTTTTGGCCAACACCCAGAAATCCTAACAGCAGGTAAACTTGCTGGGATTTCTGGGAGTTGTAGGCCAAAAGACCGGGGTACTCACAAGTTGAGAACCACTGCCCTAGAATAATAATACAAGTTGAGAATCCCTTATCCAGAATTCTGAAATCCAAAATACTTCAAAATCTTCTGTTGTTCACATGAGTGGCTGAGATAATGACACCTTTGCTTTCTGATCGTTCAGTATACACAGAATTTGTTTCATGGACAAATTTATTTTAAATGTTCTGTATAAAATTACTTTTGGGCTATGTGAATAAGATATTATGAAACATATATGTTTAGACTTGGATCCCATCTGCAAGTTTTCAAATTATGTACATACAATGTTCCCTCACTACTTCGCGGTTTGCTTTTCGTGGACTCGGTGTTTTGCGGTTTTTTAATAAGCACTAAAATAATATTATAAATCATAAAGAATTATGATTTACAGTGGCGGTGGTCTCAGTCGGGTGTGGGCAGCAGGGTGGAGAAGGAGCCCAAACGGCAGCGGGAGGAGAAGGAGGCAGTGCCATGTTCCCCTGCCTCTTTCTTCTCTTTTTCCCTTCCTTCTTTCCTCCCTCCCTCTTTCTACTTCTTTCCTAAGGAGAAGCCTAGCATCCCTACCTCACAGATATTCACTTATCGCAGGTGGTCCTGAAACATAACCCCCGCGATAAGTGAGGGAACACTGCATATGCAAATTCAATTTTTTTCTAAACTCTGAGAAAATCAGAAATCCCAAACAATTTTAGCCCCAAGCAATTCAGATAAGGGATACTCAATCTGTGATATTAAAAATAGAACTCTGAAGTACAGTATTGGTTTTGGAGGTTCTCAAAGTAATTAATGGATCAGATCCAAAACTTGACTGTAGTCTTTATCTCATTCAATAACTTGTCAAATTTGATTACTCTTTTCAAGCATATGGTTTTGATAGCTTAACAGAGAGAGAAGCAGATGGGTGAACAAATGAAAATGCTTCCTTGGTATAGGGGGAGGGGGAGAGAGACTGAAGCTTGGATGAACAATGTATACTTTGTACCAGAAGCAATACACCAATGCAACCTATCCATTGGTCTTGGGATGGCCATGTATTTTACTCTACAAAGGGCACCCTTTAAAAGTAGAGTTAATTGGCTACCGTAATTTCTCCAGAGCTTTGCCATGCTTCCTGCTATCTTCACTGTCATAATTATTTGTTACACCTAGAAGGCATCAATATGTAAACACACACTAAGCAAGAGATAGTATATAAACACAGTATCTGATATAAGACAAGAGCTGAAAATAGGTCCTCAGTACTGCCAAGTCTATTTTGTAGCTCATTTATTTACGGAAAATTTTATATCCTGCCATATATGCAAATATCTCAATTCAAAGATAAGTATCAAAGTCCCAAATTACTTTGTTTCAAGCCTAGTCATAACTATGTGACCAGTCCAATTTCCTGGGATTTTTTTTAGAGCAGGCATGGACAAACTTCGTCCCTCCAGGTGTTTTGGACTTCAACTCTCACAATTCCTAACAGCCTACTGGCTGTTAGGAATGGTAGAAGTTGAAGTCCAAACACCTGGAGGGGCGAAGTTTGCCCATGCCTGTTAAAGAGTATGTGATTTGCCCAAGGTTATCCACGGGGTTTTCATGGTTTAGTAGGGATTCAAACCCTGTTCCCAAGTCTGAGATCCCATCTACACTGCCATATAATGCACTTTATAGCTACTGTATTGAAGCTGCATTATATGCCTCACTTTTGTTAACAGTGAGATTTTTAAAAAAAAAAATTGTTTCTACTTCTTAACGCTGGCTGACAATCACAGGGCAAAGGGACATACCATTCTACTCAGTTACAGATCCATATTCTATCATCTGTTCTCCAGCCTGCCAACGCAATTTCCCAAGGTGCAGACATATGTATGTTGTGAACATGCTTTTATTTTCTTGCTTTTTCTAAGGTGCTATCACAACTTGTACTGTTTCAACTTTTGTGCTAGGTTTGGAAAGCTGTCAAATGACTTTTTTTTTTGCCTTGGTACAATAGAATTTCAGAATTTTATAGTATGATTTTTATAGTCCGATAGTTCACCATTTCATAAGCCCAAGAACCCCGTGTGCATGTGATTGCAGCATCAACTCAAGACCAGCTGTTTTTGCCACAGGCACCATTTGTAAAAATCTTCTCTTCCAAGAACAGCTTCTGGGCCTCAGATATGACTCCTCTGCCAGTTGTAGGGATAATTAAGCAATTGGTCGCTGCTCGCCTTAAGGCTGATGTTTCTCTTTTCATAAAACAAGGTGTTGTACAATATTTGCTAAGGGCCAGATTCCATGCCTATTTAAAATTTCTCCATGGGGTGATTGTTGTACAGATTGCTATCACATGGCAGGGGTGAAATTGCTTCACTCACTTAACTGCTTTAGCTGCTTCAAATGAAGAACTCTCAATGTTATAAAACAGACTCCATGCCAATGGCAGCTCTGAAAGTCTCAAGTCATATTTATTAGGAATGGCTGAGAAATATATTCCCATGCAAACCTGTCATATTTGCACATCTTGACAATCTTGACAATCTGGGACACACTTAAACCTTGAAATTCTTTCTTACCTGAATTTTTTACAGCAGCATGTTTAAAAAATAAAATATGGCATAAAAAAGATGAAAAAAAATTAAAATAACTTTTGAAAACAGAATGTGTCAGTCCTGTTTCCAGACAGAACTAAATTCCAGAAGGGATGCTGTAAAATTTGAAATTGAAAACAGGTAATTATAAAAATTATCAGACATTTCAGCTTCCACCTTTCTCAGTGTTGTCCACTGGAGAAAGAGATGAAACACTGTCTCATGACAGTTATAAAAATTCGGAGGATAGTGCTGGAAGCAAGCCTGGGATTGGCCTCTAATTTAAGGCTGTATGGCTTAAAGATGTCAAGTCTGAAAATCAGGAAGGTTTCTCTTTTCTCAAATATGATTGGGTCGGGGATGGGGGGAGGTCCCCACTGAAAATTCTGCGCTCTATGTGGAGTTGCCTTTGAAAACTGTTCAGAAGCTTGAAATAGTCCAATGGGCAGAGGCCAGATTGCTTACCAGAGCAGGGTACAGGGAGCATACAAGCCCCCTGTTATGTCAGCTCCGCTGGCTGCCAGTCTACTACTAAGTTTTAGGGCTTTCGCCTATAAAGCCCTAAAATGTTCTGGGCCAACTTACCTGTCTGAACGTATCACCCTCTATGAACCATCTCGGAGTTTAGGATCATCTGGAGAGGCCCTGCTCTCGGTCCCGCCTTCCTCACAGGCGCGATTGGCAAGGACGAGAGACAGGGCCTTCTCGGTTATGGCCCCTCAGCTGTGGAATTCCCTCCCCAGGGATATTAAATTAACCCCCTCCCTCTTAACCATCCATAAGAGAGTAAAAACATGGCTTTGTGACTAAGCTTTTGGAGAACTTGGGCAATTGACATATATGGATTGATGTGCAATGACTTTTGGAATGGCCCGGTTTACACTTGTGGATTACGTGATTAACTGTGAATGTGTTTTTTAAATGTTTTAATTCTTTTAATGTATTTTATAATTCTCTTGAAATACTGACTTGAACTGTACACTGTTTTTAAGGCATTGAATAGTTGCCTATATGTGAGCTGCCTTGAGTCTCCTCCGGGGTTGAGAAAGGCGGGGCAGAAATGTTGTAAATAAATAAATAAAAGCCATGTTGGAAAGATTGTGGTCTGCACAATTAAACTGTTTAGCAATGAATTAGTTAGATAGTGATAGTTGACTTCTGGTTGTGGGTGTATGCTCGGTATATATAAGAGAGAGTTTACATTTGAAATAGGGCATACATTTTGAAAAATGAGCACATTTTGAAAATTGCTTGAAAAATATAGCATATACATACATTGTGTCTAGTGTAGAGTGTTACAGAAATAGAATAGACTATATTTAAGAGTAGAAAAAAACAACATGAGTAAAGTGAAACGGAAGTCAATAGGTTCACCCATGCCTGATATTCACACATATCTGCTTGGCCCTTGGGCAAACATACTGGACAAATGGGGACCATTTTGCATTGCATGGCATGATGAATTCAACACAAATTGGTCCCTCTGCTCCCATCAGAACCATTTGTATCAATGCATCAATAGTCACTAATATCATGACTCACCATGTCTTTATTCCATTTGCTGTCAGGAGAGACTTCAGGACATGGTTTTCAGAATCTAATGCACCTAGATTTGAATCATTCAAGCTTGGTTGACAATGGCATTTGAAGACCAAAGATGATGCTCAAGATTTCAATCTAGATCAATGATGGGGGACTTTAACTCTCCAGATGTTTTCAGTCCCACTTGACATGTGCAATGGCAAGGAGTGATGGAGGTTGTAGTCATAAACATCTGGGCAGCCCAAAGTTTCCTATTGTATAGAGCAGTGGTGCATAAACAGTGGTCCTTCAAGTGTTTTACACATCAGGTCCCAGAATTCCTGACCACTGGACAAGCTGGCTAGGACTTCTGGGAGTTGGAGTCCCAAACACCTGGATGACCAAAGGTTATGAATTGCTGGTTTAAAGCTACCAGATAAGACATACATTGCTGAAGTTTGGCCAGATGACTCTTGGGTCACTTTCAGTTAGATAATTCTATAAAACAGAGTAGAGGGTAAGCAGAACCAAGCAATGTATATGTTGGAAGAGGGAATGGAGGAAGACTGACAAGACTAGCAAAACAATACACACTGTTCCCAAAGAAGTTACACCACCCCATTCAAGACAGAAAGATGCTCTGTGCCAGCTAACCTCTATATTGTAACAGTATTTGTAAGCCTCATTCCCAGTTCTTACAGCCTGACAGCCACATGTATGGTAAGCAGTCATGTATGCTAGCACCGTCAAGGATGCTAAAAAAATCTTACAATTCCTCCTTAATAGCCTCTGCTAGATCGCACCCAGCTCAAGTATTCAAAATCGTTCGGGCTTTGACCAGTCCGGCTCCCTTAGTCCAAAACCTAGCAACCACGGCTCTTACAGCAGAGGCATTCCAGAAGTTTTTCACTGATAAAATCACCGTGCTTCGGCAGGAACTGCCCCCTACAGTTGATACCTTGAGTGAGCTTGAGACTTTGTGGCCGCTTAGTGGGCCTATCTTTGACCGATTTACTCCGCTTGACAAGGAAGATGTCACTAGAATCCTAGCTGTTGCAAAACCAACCACCTGTTCCCTTGATCCGTGTCCCTCCTGGCTGGTGAAGAGCTGCCTGGAAGGTCTACTCCAGGGGTCCCCAAACTAAAGCCCGGGGGCCGGATGCGGCCCTCCAAGGCCATTTACCTGGCCCCCGCCCTCGGTTTTAGACTTAGGCATACACAAAGTCTGAAATGACCTGAAGGCACACAACAATCCTACTTGACTATCTCATTGGCCAGAAGCAGGCCCACACTTCCCACTGAAATCCTGATAAGTTTACAGTATGTTGGTTAAAAAAAAATTATTTTTAAATATTGTATTGTTCTTTCATTTACTAATATTGTAAATGAAATATTGTAAATTAATAATATGGTAATAATATTATATATTATGTACACATATAATATTGATAATAATATTATAATGTAATACGATATAATATTTATTTATTTATTTATTACAGTATTTCTACCCCACCCTTCTCACCCAATAGCGGACTCAGGGCAGCTAATAATAATAATACAATATAATAATATTGTATAATATAATAATATCAATTATATATTAAATATTAAATGTAATATTACTAATAATATTATGATATAATGGTATAGTGCAATATAGTAATATATAATGCTAATATCTTTTGCACTACAAATAAGACATGAGCAGTGTGCATAGGAATTTGTATTTTTTTTTCAAATGATAATTCAGCCCCTCAACAATCTGAGGGCCATGTATCGGCCCTCCACTTAAAAAGTTTGAGGACCCCTGGTCTACTCGATCCGTTGAGTAATAGAATCAATGGCTCTCTTGAACAGGGGGTCTTCCCGGACAACCTAAAAGAGGCAAGGGTTCGTCCCTTGCTAAAGAAGCCTAGCTTGGATCCCATGACCCTTGCTGTCTCCAACCTGTATCATCCTGTCTCCAACCTCCCATTCTTGGGTAAGATGATAGAGCGGGCTGTACTGGGACAATTGCAACAATTTCTGGATGATACAGCCGGCCTGGACCCTTTCCAGTCAGGCTTCCGCCCTGGCCATGGGACGGAGACAGTCCTGGTTGCCATTACAGATGAACTTCGTCGCCAGTCTGACAGCGGCAAATCAGTGCTACTCGTACTTCTCGACCTTACAGCAGCGTTTGACACCGTTGACTATGATCTAATGATTCACCGTCTCGCCATGTCCAGAGTTCGCGGTCAGGCCATGAATTGGTTCAACTCATTTCTGCGAAACCGGAGCCAATGCGTGGAGTATATGGATCAAGTCTCTGACAAGTCTCTGGCAAGTACAGAGAGCACAATAATCCCAAATAAACAGTTCGAGAGGAGGTCACAGGGGCTTACATGTCTTTACACTAATGCTCAGAGCATGGGAAATAAGCAAGACGAACTCCAACTCCTAGCACAGCACCACACATACGATGTCATAGGCATCACTGAAACCTGGTGGGATGACTCCCATCACTGGAATTTAACCATTGAGGGCTATAACCTCTTTCACAGAAATAGAACAAAGGGGAGAGGAGGGGGAGTAGCTTTATATGTCAAAAACAGTTACGTTGCAGAAGAAATGCAAGACTGTAATCCGGGAAACCAGCTTGAAAGCATCTGGATAAGAATCAAGGGAACCGGGACTCAAAAAGATCTTGTCGTGGGTGTCTACTACAGACATCCGAGTCAGGATGAAGGACTTGATGAAGCCTTCTGTCAACAGCTGACCAAACAGGCACAAAGAAGAGATATAGTAGTCATGGGCGATTTCAATTATCCCGATATCTGCTGGAAAACAAACTCAGCCAAGAGTACAAAGTCCAACAAATTCCTCACTTGCCTTGCAGATAATTTTATGGTCCAGAAGGTAGAAGAGGCAACAAGGGGATCAGCAACTCTTGATCTAATCTTAACAAATGTGGAAGACCTGATCAATACAGTTGAAGTGGTTGGATCCTTAGGGGCAAGTGACCATGTGCTCCTGCAGTTTGCAATACAAAGGAATGCTGAAACTAAGACAAGTCAAACACGCTTTCTGGACTTTAAGAGAGCTGACTTCCAAAAAATGAAGGAATTACTGAGCGGCATTCCATGGACGTCGATATTAAAAAACAAGGGAGTTAAGGATGGATGGGAGTTTTTCAAAAGTGAAATACTCACGGCGCAAATGCAAACAGTGCCAACAAAGAAGAAAAATAAGACAAGTGCAAAGAAGCCAGAATGGATGTCCAAAGAACTTCTAACTGAGCTAAAGCTCAAAAGTGACATGCACAAGAAGTGGAAAAGGGGAGAAATCACCAAAGAAGAATTCAAACGTATAGCCAACACCTGTAGGGAAAAGGTTCGCAAGGCTAAAGCGCAAAATGAGCTCAGGCTTGCCAGGGACATAAAAAACAACAAAAAAGGCTTTTTTGCTTACGTTGGTAGAAAAAGGAAGAAAAAGGAGGCGATAGGGCCATTGCAAGGAGAAGATGGGGTGATGGCGACAGGGGACAGGGAAAAGGCAGAACTGCTCAATACCTTCTTTGCCTCGGTCTTCTCAGAAAAAGAAAGCCATCTTCAACCTCAGCAACACAGAATGGACGAAGGATTGGGGGAAATCCAACCCCAAATAGGGAGACACGTTGTCCAGGAACACCTGGCCTCTCTAAACGAATTCAAGTCCCCAGGGCCAGATCAGCTACACCCAAGAGTACTGAAGGAACTAGCGGAAGTTATTTCAGAACCACTGGCAATTATCTTCGAGAGTTCTTGGAGAACGGGAGAAGTCCCAGCAGATTGGAGGAGGGCGAATGTGGTCCCTATCTTCAAGAAGGGAAAAAAGAACGACCCAAACAATTACCGTCCGGTCAGCCTCACATCAATACCAGGCAAAATTCTGGAAAAGATCATTAAGAAAGTGGTCTGCGAACACTTAGAAACAAATGCGGTCATTGCTAATAGTCAACACGGATTTACCAAAAACAAGTCATGCCAGACTAATCTGATCTCTTTTTTCGATAGAGTTACGAGTTGGGTCGATACAGGGAATGCTGTGGATGTAGCGTACCTGGATTTCAGTAAGGCCTTCGACAAAGTCCCCCACGACCTTCTGGCAAACAAAGTAGTAAAATGTGGGCTAGACAAAACTACGGTTAGGTGGATCTGTAATTGGCTAAGCGAACGAACCCAAAGGGTGCTCACCAATGCGTCGTCTTCATCATGGAAAGAAGTGACAAGTGGAGTGCCGCAGAGCTCCGTCCTGGGCCCGGTTCTGTTCAACATCTTTATTAACGACTTAGATGAAGGGTTAGAAGGCACGATCATCAAGTTTGCAGACGACACAAAACTGGGAGGGATAGCTAACACTCCAGAAGACAGGAGCAGAATTCAAAACGATCTTGACAGACTAGAGAGATGGGCCAAAACTAACAAAATGAAGTTCAACAGGGACAAATGCAAGATACTTCACTTCGGCAGAAAAAATGGAAATCAAAGATACAGAATGCGGGACGCCTGGCTTGACAGCAGTGTGTGCGAAAAAGACCTTGGAGTCCTCGTGGACAACAAGTTAAACATGAGCCAACAATGTGATGCGGCTGCTAAAAAAGCCAATGGGATTCTGGCCTGCATCAATAGGGGAATAGCGTCTAGATCCAGGGAAGTTATGCTCCCCCTCTATTCTGCCTTGGTCAGACCACACCTGGAATACTGTGTCCAATTCTGGGCACCACAGTTGAAGGGAGATGTTGACAAACTGGAAAGCGTCCAGAGGAGGGCGACTAAAATGATTAAGGGTCTGGAGAACAAGCCCTATGAGGAGCGGCTTAAAGAGCTGGGCATGTTTAGCCTGCAGAAGAGAAGGCTGAGAGGAGACATGATAGCCATGTACAAATACGTGAAGGGAAGTCATAGGGAAGAGGGAGCAAGCTTGTTTTCTGCTGCCCTGCAGACTAGGACACGGAACAATGGCTTCAAACTACAGGAAAGGAGATTCCACTTGAACATCAGGAAGAACTTCCTCACTGTGAGAGCTGTTCGACAGTGAAACTCTCTCCCCGGGGCCGTGGTGGAGGCTCCTTCCTTGGAGGCTTTTAAGCAGAGGCTGGATGGCCATCTGTTGGGGGTGCTTTGAATGCAATTTCCTGCTTCTTAGCAGGGGGGTGGACTAGATGGCCCATGTGGTCTCTTCCAACTCTACTATTCTATGATTCTATGATTCTATGATTCTATGACAGATCTCCCCTCCTATGTGGGGTACCCCAAGGTGCAATTCTCTCCCCTCTTCTCTTCAACATCCACGTTAGACCCCTTGCTAGTTTGGTTCGGAGTTTCAGCCTAGACTGCTATCAATATGTGGACGACACCCAACTCCTTCTACGCTTGGAGCCTGGAGCAACGTCAATACCAGACAATTTCACCTTATGTCTGGAGGCTCTGTTGAACTGGCTACGTGCTAGTAGACTGAAGGTGAACCCGGCAAAGACCGAGATTCTCTGGCATGGCCGCTCAACTGGTCTGACCCATTTGCTACCCACCTTCGATGGTGCTGCCCTATCTCTTTCGCCTACCATTAAGAGCCTGGGTGTCGTTTTAGATTCGCAGCTGACAATGGAAGCTCAGGTTGCTGCTGCCAGCAAACAGGCCTTTTTCCACCTACGACAAGCGAGGCAACTGGCACCCTATCTATCTGATGAGGCTCTGGCAACAGTCATCCATGCCACGGTCACGTCTAGGCTGGACTATTGCAATGCCCTATATGTTGGCCTTCCGATGTCCACGACCCGAAAGCTCTGTATTGTTCAGAATGCGGCGGCCAGGCTACTCACAAGAACACTCATGAAATGCCACATAACACCAGTGCTGCAGCATCTGCATTGGCTTCCAACTGATTACCGTGGTCTATATAAAATGCTAGTTCTGACCTTTAAAACTCTTTACGGCCAGGGCCCATCGTACCTTAGGGACTGTCTCTCCTTCTTCCATCATCGGAGGTCACAACGACCATCCCAACGAGACTTACTTTATGTACCAGGTCCTAGAGAAGTGCACTTGGAAAGGACCAGACGCAGAACTTTTTCTCTTTCTGCCCCTGGCTTATGGAATGCCTTGCCGCCCTATATGAGAGCCATGCGTGAGTTAGGGCCTTTTACCCTAGCACTCAAGACCTGGGTAAAGACTAGAGCTTTTAATCTATGTTAATTTTATTAATATTTGTATGTGTGTATTTTTATCCTTTACAATTTTATCTTGTAAATCGCCTAGAGCATCATGGATGGAGGGCGATTTATAAGTAATTAAATGATGATGATGATGATGATGATGTAGAAGGGTCACAAGGTAAAAGATACATAACTTCTAATTAGTGCAGATGATTATTTACACATAGACGTTCCCTGTTCTCTCTGGATTTAGCCGCTATTCTCTCAATAGCTGGAAGGAAAAGTGATGACATTGTTGTGAGCTATTTTTCCTATAAATAAAAGCTTGTGCAGTGGATTGTTGAATGGGTATTTAACTGGTTGCTCAGATCGTCAACAGAAGGCTTGAGAACACCAACAACTGCAGAGGTCCACTTGATGGACATTCCAGAGAAGGAGAAGGACTTATACTTAATAATGTACTGCTGGAACTTAGTTGTAAGGCAGTGTGTGCTGCCTTCCTGTAAAAGCTCTGCCAATCTCTCCTCACCTCTCAGCAGCCCTTTTTAAAGCTCTGACAGGTCTAAGTCCAGAACGATCTTCATTACAAATCTTCTAACTGCTCTAAACCTATCCTCATGTTGAGTGCCAGCATTTGAACAAATCTGCAGGTTCTTTTAGTATCAACAGGAATATGTGCAGAGCCTCAGTTTATGAACAAACCTGTCCTGTGGTAAAATCACAAAGGAATAACTGTTGGTTCCTGGAAAGTTTTACAGACAACTGAACTTTGCTCTCCCAGGCGTTACTGCTCTACTTACCCATTGAGTAGATAATGCTTCCTGAAATTCTTTCTAGATGACCTCAGCTTTGGCACTAGTAGAACTAGTGCAAAATGATTTTTAACACACTACCCTTAAAGAAAGCACAGTTTAACATCTAGAATTGTTTATTTTTTATCTTTAAGAAAAATTCATAGCTGGAAAATTGTATTTAATTTTTAATGTATAGCTTAGAATTCTAGAATCCTAGAGTTCAAATCCTTTGGTTGATCCAGGATGGCATCTAGCCACCCCTCATTTTGCACCCAAAACTTACCTGAGAGACCTGCCGACAGTGCAGGCCCGTCCGGAGAGTTTTTCTTTCCCCCCCCACCCCCCCACCCCCACACACACACCTCCTGACACATCATTTCCAAGCATCAAGAGGACTCAGGCCCCTCAGGTAAGCTTTGGGCATGAAATGGGGAGCTGGAAGAGAATGGGTGCATACCATCCCATTCCTTCAGGTTCCAGGAGCCCAAAGTACCAGGATGACAGTGAGGATTGACCCACAGAATTGCAGAATGAGGTCCCAGAAGTCAATCCCCACAGACAGGATTAAAAAAGAAGTCATTTCCAAACTTTGTTAAAACACTTTCTAAAAATAAATAAATGGGCATGTATTGTATAAGTATTCAAGAGATCTAAAGAGCATAAACGTTAAGCCACAACATCTATAGGTCTGCATAACACTTTGCTTCTTTCTTTCAGCAACACCAACATTTCCCAGTCTATATAGTGGTACATAATATTGGTCATTTTTACAGATTCGAAATGTGGCAGCCAATCTCTGCGTGGACAGTAAACATGGAGGCACAGGCACCGAACTCAGGCTCGATATATGCGTGAAGGATGGCTCTGAAAGGACATGGTCACATGAGCAGGTATTTTTGCCATTTTTTTCTGAATATTCTAAACAGTATTCACTAATGAATGCCCAAATATGTACTTTATTTTGTATTGAATTATAAGGAATCCATTCACACTATTCACGCTGGATCTACACTGCCATATAGTCCAGATTATCAAACATGACAATCTAGATTCTCTGCTTTTAACTTGATTATATGAGTCTACACTGCCACGAACCACTTCATCACACCGGGCTTTCTTAACGTCCTAGAACACTTCCCCTCCAGTCCATGCTGCCTTTGACACGACGTCGCTGGACTTCCGACAGAAGCCCCATCCACAACTAGAGTAGAAGTGTCGTAGGAAACTTCCCTCCAAACATGGGAGCCTGCCTGTGTTGTGCTAGCCCCAATAGAGATGGCACAGATCCATGTTGCTTTAGCAATGCTTCCCCTGTGTGATGGGGAAAGTGTTGCCATGACAAAATGATGTGCGGGGCAAGAGAGTCACCCGTCATCCTTGTCAGTTTACCATGGATGCTGGCAAAATGGCATAGGGGGCTCTCTCATGTGATGAAGTCCAAAGTCCAGTTCAAAGCAGAAAATCTGGATTTTGTATGATCGTGTAGATGGGACCTTAGTTAAAGCATTCAGAGTCCATTTTAACTGTCAGGGTTCCAACCTATGAAATCCTGGTCTGAGCTGTTTAGGGAAGAGTATTTAGGATTCTCAGCCAGAGAACTCTGGTGCCTCGTTTTTATGTCTTCAAGTCTTTCTAGTTTACAGTAACCCTTGAGCAGGGTCACTCAGTGATTTTTCATGGCTGAGAAGGGATTCCACCCTTGGTCTCAAGAGTCACTGTCCAACATTCAAACCACTGCACTATCCTGGCTCTCTCATGATTAACCAAACCATTGCAGTCAAAGTGGAACCATGGCACTATAATTCTGAGATGTCAGAAGAGCTCCAAGGAAACAGAAAACAACTATACAACCTTTCAAACTTAGCTACATAAAAGAACTTGGGAATTTATTTTTTTTGAAACACAGCTCCTAACTGTAGAAAAGTTTTGTGAGCTAAAATAAAATTTCTCATTTCCAGTGGTCTTATAGCTACAAGTTGAGCATCCCTTATCCAGAATTCCAAAATACTCCATAATTCGAAAGTATCCATGTGGATAGCTGAGAGAGTGACACCTTTGTTTTCTGATGGTTCAGAGTACACAATTGTATAAATTTACCTTCAGGCTATGTGCAGAAGGTGTATATGAAACATAAATGAATTTCATGTTTATATGTGGGTCTCATCTCCAAACTATCTCATTATGTATGTATATGCAGATACAGATATTCCAAAATCCCAAACACTTCTGGTCCTAACTGTTTCAGATAAGGGGTACTCAAT
Source organism: Anolis carolinensis (assembly GCF_035594765.1). Taxonomy (NCBI): domain Eukaryota; kingdom Metazoa; phylum Chordata; class Lepidosauria; order Squamata; family Anolidae; genus Anolis; species Anolis carolinensis. The sequence continues at coordinate 60,045,192 of NC_085845.1, forward strand.
GTATACCATCACCTGGCTTCATAGATAAGTTAACTCTGGACCTCATCATATTGAGGTTCAAAAAGCACCAATAGTGAGGGATTTCACTAGGCAGCTTGGTGAATCCAGTGGGAAGTGGGGGAAACCATCACCCTGCACCCCGGATCTCCTACATCAGCGCTTTTCCCATCCCACAGGGGAAAGTGTTGTCACCCAGCTTTCCTCAGCGCTAACCCTGTTCTTATCAATTAGAACGTAGTAGTCCTCCTATGTTCTCCGTTCAGCGTCCTAGGATGCTTTCAGGACACTGGGGGGGGTCAGAGCCTTGCGCAAAATAGCCCTGTGTTATATCTATCTCTGTCTGGCTCCATCCTCCCATCCTCCCAGGATCTTGAAAGCATCCGAGGACACTGAAAAGATCAATGTAATGAGGTCCTTTTGTCTAGATGAAAACTCCTCCTTTTGTTGCTCAAAGGTTTGATTTGGGTGTGAATAAACGATTAAATGATTCAGAAAGCCAAGTGTTGCATGAAGCAGCCCTTAATCACCTGCAAGCTAAGATGCTTTTTAGATTTAATTAACGGACTTGCTAAAAGTGTGTTTTACAGTAAAAATATGTTATAAATAAAATAGTAATGTTGAACAGAGGCAAAACAGTGAGCTGCCATAGATGGCTCATCCCCTTTTAATGACAGCCAAACCTGGAAGAAATTAGACATTTGACAAATTCCTTCCTTTTCTGTTTCATACCAATGAAAAAGCACTGATCCCAAGTGGAAAGGGCCTGCTAGGCACAGTCAGGCTTTTGCTGGGTATCATGAAAAGGCAGGAAATCACTCATTATTCACTTGTATATTTTAAATGATGGTGATTATATTTTTATTGCTCAGGATGAAGCAATATGCCATCATGTGTCTCCATTTCATGCAACACCATTTTCTGCTTCATGTACCAAAATCATTTGCCTTGATTTGGACATCTTGCCCTTTGACTTGAACGGATAAAGGGCACAGTTTGCTCTTTTCATTTCAAGCACTAACATGACTTGGCCATTGCAATTATAGGCTGAATTGTGGTACATCTGTCTTGTTACAACCAAATACCAGTCAGTGGGATTTTGATGGGAATTGTAATCCAACACACCTAGAGTGTAGCAGATTGGGGGAAGTTATTCTAAAGGAGTAGCACTGTGAATATATTTCACTAGGACCAGATGAAATATAATGGAGTACTAAACAAGCTTTCCTGTTCTCCGGATATTCTAAATATTCAAAACTGGGAGGATAATGAAAAAAATATTTTATGAGAAATGGTGTATGACCTTCAAAAATACACTTGAACCATCTTTTGCTGTCTACACCTTAATGTGTTTCTGCCAGATATCTCTAACTTGAAAAAAACAGGAAAACACCCAGGATTGTATACTATTTTATGAAACGTTTGTTAATTTGATAAAGGATGCTTCTTACTTTAAAAAAATATTTCTGCTGCTGCTGCTTCTATTTATAATTGCTGTTTCATGGGTTTTCCTGGTGGATCAGTGTGCATAACATTGTCTACCTGTAATCTCTATTTGAAATCTGTATTTCCTCAAAGCACCAGCAGAGAGCAGCACTAGACAAGCAGAGTTCCATTTCAGACTGCAAGCAAGATAGAACAGCTAATGAATGTTTAACTGAGATTTTCAAACTCTAAAGCCACTATAGATATTAGATATAGCTTATCAAAGATTATAGCAAGCTGGGGAATGGAGGGGGGAACTGCTGAATAATCATATCACAATCAAAATTAATACGAATTTGATCATCCAGAAATATATTATTAGCTGGGTTAAAGGAAACAATTAGGCCATACAATTAAAAGGCAATGCAAAATACAACAAGAAATTAGAAAGTAAAACCTGCAAACAGGGGAAGACTAGGGGTGTGCAAAATATTGTTTTGATGTACCGTATTGGGAGGATTTGAGCAATCCATCAGCTGAATCCCCAGAAACGAGGCCGGGGGTGGGGGGGCAGCCAGTGGCCAGAAATAATTGAGCACATGGTGGCTGACCTTCAGCTGTATCTGGTTGCATTAAGGAACACCAGAATATGGTCAAAATAACAAAAGTTACTAATTAAGGAAAATACACACATTAGGAGAAACTGCAGTTGTTTGCTTTTGCCAGAGTGTTCTGGGATGAGCAAAATTCCTCACTTCTTCTCCTTTTCCCTATGTTGAATGAAATTCATGTAAACTACTGTTGCAGCTTGAACTTATTCTGTGGCATTGGAAGTCAGTCAAAATACAGTGGGAGGAAGAGAGAGAAACTAAGACATTTTAAAAGCATTTGGAAAAGTGTAAAAACAGAGAACTATTCAGGACTGTGGCTGTCAGATCAGGACAGTGGAAGGGTATGCAACTGTTTATCAGTAAAGGCAGATAACATGTTTAAAAGCTTGGTGAATCATGTGGTGTTTCCTTACTGAGAAAAGAATGAAGACTTTGTGCTGGAGTACATTTCTAGTAAAAGAGTCCATAAATATGTTGCCCTGAAAAGATGGGCCACATTATGCCATAATAAATTGTCCTTAGTTTATCTGACTCTCAGTTCCAATGGAATTTTTAAATATCAAACCATAGTTATGTTTGAAAACAGACTAAAAAACAAAGAAACTGAGAAATGGAATAGAGCATGGTTCTCCTGGAGCAGAAGTGGGGCATTGTGATTAGCAAAATGGACAAGCTTGAATGTGGCTCCTCCACTTAGCCTCATCCTCGCCATAATGGTCTTGCAGACTGAATGCCACAAGGTGTTTGCCAATGAACCAGGTCCTCAAACTTTTTAAGCAGAGACTTTAGTTTGAAAAAAATACAAACAAATTCCTATGCACACTGCACATGTCTTATTTGTAGTGCAAAAAAGCCCGAAAGAACAATGCAATATTTAAAAATAAGAACAATTTTAATCAACATAAACCTATCAGGATTTCAATGGGAAGTATGGGCCTGCTTCTGGCCAACAAGATTGCCAAGTTAACTAGGATTGTTGTGTGCCTTCAAGTCATTTCAGACTTAGGGCAAACCTAAGTCTAAAACTGAAGGCAGGGGTCAGATAAATGACCTTGGAGGGCCGCACTCTGCCCACAGTATGGGGACCCCTGCACTAGGACACAGATCACTGGCCTGGACCAGAGTGGGAACCACCTGAAATTTCTCAGTCAGAAACGGGATGTAGTATTTATCAAGAACCTCCTGGTCAATGTGCAATCTATCTAAGGGAAAGTGGTGCAGTGGTCAATTGAAAGGGGATAGGCTATGGATGATGCCAGGAAGTGTTTAAAGCAGTTCTATGGAGCTTGGAATAAGCTGGTTGGCTGGCTGGAAGATGCAGAAAACCATTTGGATTCTGACCTAGACATTTCAAACAATCCTGACAACATCAAACTGCAGTTCTCTAAGTACAAGGAGTTCCAAAAGACTCTGGATGGGAAACAGTCACAATCCAAACAGGATGAGCTCTTGAAAGAAAACGCTCAGCTCCCAAATAACAGCCAAAGCCTGGAGCATCTCCTTGGGGAAGTCCATGACAGATAGGACACTGTCTGTGTCAAATCTGTGGAAAAGCAGCACAAACTGAAAGAGGCCTTCTTCTCTAGATAGGCCCTGGTCAACTGACTGTACAAGGTGAAGCTACAATTGGCTGTAGACCAGCCTGTCCATGGTGACTTGGATTTGGTCATGAACTTAATTGATGCCCACAATATCTTCCAGAATGAACTCGACAAATGGACTGGCACTATCCAGATTTTGAAGTACTCTGGGCGGTAGTTCATTAAGAACAACCATGATGATAATACATGGGTGAAAGTGCAGCTCCAGGAGCTGAGCAACCACTGGGACACTGTCTGTAAGATTTCCATCTTGAAGCAAATCTGCCTGGAGCAAGCCTTTAAGCAGGCTTCCGGGGAACTTTGCCAGATGACGCAGAAGCCTTGCAATCACTCATTGATATGCACAAGGATTTCATGAGGACAGTTGAGGAGAAAAAATCAGGAAAGACTGTGGCTGTGGGGATGGGAGAGGTCAATTTATCTGTGTACCACCCCGACTACATCACCACCATACAGCACTGGATCATCATAATCTGGGCTTGGTTTAAAGAAGTCCTTGCATGGGCAAAGCAGCTCCCGCAGTGGCTTGTCAAAGCTGGTGGCCAATGCTCAGCTGCTGGAGCAGCCACTGATGTGTATTCACTGGGCTATGTGCTAATTTAGTGGGACTAAGACTCCATGCTACAGAATATTGACCAGGTCAAAGCCCTCACTGCAGATCCCCAGTTGTTTATGGAAGAAATGACTCAAAAACAGCCGGACGTGAATCATGCCACAAAAAAAGACCACCAGCCACCCAATCAGTTGAGCCAGGAGCCAGGGCAGCAGCCACTAGGATAGCAACACTTTGGACCTCAGAATTGAGACCAGTCCACCTACTCTGACACATCTGAGAGTAGCACCACTGGAGGGCAGGGAGGCCCCTGGCGGGAGTGTTGAAACTACTCTCTCCAAGATACCAACCAAATAGAAAAAGGTGCCTTCTGCCATCACTGCTATGGCTGCCAGCCCCCAAGAAGCCTATGCCAGGAGATAACATGGCTCCTACCAAGCAAAGCCCATAATAAGAGAACCCAGCTATCAAACACTATATGGGGAAATATGTGTATGTGTGTTTAAAGTCATCTAGCTGCCATATTTTATCCTGTTCATTTCTTTTATAATGTCCTTTCCATGTCTTTGTTCTGTGTATTTAAATATATGTATTTTATAGAAATTGTTTTAATATGTATCTATATATATAAAAGAGTGATGGCATCACGGCGACTCACAAAACAACAAAAGTACAGGCCCCCCAACCTCGAAATTTGACAACACAACCCATCATCCACGCCTCAAGGTTGATACAACAAAAAGAAAAGAAAAATAAAGTCCTAATTAGAGGGAGAGCAATAATTTTTTTTATCCAATTGCTACCAGTTTAGAGGGCTAATCTCTGCTCACTTCGTCTCCTAGCAACCAAGGGACAGCCAGGGTTCAGTTAGGGGACAGGCAGATTTAGGCCTTACTTAGGCTTCTTCCACAGATTATCTAATTTTCACTGGATTATATGGCAGTGTAGACTCAAGGCCCTTCCACACAGCTATATAACCCATTTATAATCTTATATTATCTGCTTTGCACTGGATTATCTTGACTCCACACTACCATATCATCCACTTCAGTGTGCATTTTATATAGCTGTGAAGAAGGGGCCTCATATAATCCAGTTCTAAGCAGATAATATAAGATTATCAATATGCAGTAGAGTCTCACTTATCCAACATAAACAGGCCGGCAGGATAAGTGAATATGTTGGATAATAAGAAGGGATTCAGGAAAAGCCAATTAAACATCAAATTAGGTAATCGTTATACAAATTAAGCACCAAAACATCATATTATACAACAAATTTGACAGAAAAAGTAGTTCCATGCACAGTAATGCTATGTAGTAATTACAGTAGAGTCTCACTTATCCAACACTCGCTTATCCAACGTTCTGGATTATCCAACGCATTTTTGTAGTCAATGCTTTCAATATATTGTGATATTTTGGTGCTAAATTCATAAATACAGTAATTTCTACATAGAATTACTGTGTACTGAACTACTTTTTCTGCCAAATTTGTTGTTTAACATGATGTTTTGGTGCTTAATTTGTAAAATCATAACTTAATTTGATGTTTAATAGGCTTATCCTTAATCCCTCCTTATTATCCAACATATTTGCTTATCCAATGTTCGGCCGGCCCGTTTATGTTGGATAAGTGAGACTCTACTGTACTGTATTTACAAATTTACCACTAAAATATCACAATGAATACAAAAACATTGATTATGAAAAGGCAGACTGCGTTGGATAATCCAGAACATTGTATAAGCAAATGTTGGATAAGTGAGATCCTACTTTAATATGAAATAATTATGGGATAGAATAATGCAGAACAATATAATCTCTAAAACCAGGACAGTAAATAAACGGGAATTCCACACAGGAAACAATCAGGGCCAGCTAACACCTCCCAACAAAGTATTCCCATCATCAAAGTCTGGCAAATCCTCTGTTTTCTCAGGGCCACAGACAGTAGAAGCACATAAAATATCGCAAACAACACCACTCTGAAAACAAGGGAATTCCAGACAGGAAACAATCAGGGCCAGCTAACACCTCCCAACAAAAAAAATCACTCAGGGAGGAAAAAGCCAGGCTTTAAAGCTGCAAGGCCATTACATCCTAATCATTTTTCCTAATTGCAGCATTCATACTTGCCTCCAACAGACAAAAAACCAATCAGAAATATTATATATTCACAATCTTTAGGAAATAATATCCCCTGATGGCGCAGCGTGTTAAAGCGCTGAGCTGCTGAACTTCTGGACCGAAAGGCCGCAGGTTTGAATTGGGGGAGTGGAGAGAGCCCCCACTGTTAGCCCCAGCTTCTGCCAACCCAGAGGTTCAAAAACATGCAAATGTGAGTGCATCAATAGGTACTGCTCTGGTGGGAAGGTAACGCCGCTCCATGCAGTCATCCCATATGACCTTGGAGGAGTCTACGGACAACGCCGGCTTTTCGGCTTAGAAATGGAGATGAGCACCAACCCCCAGAGTCAGACATGACTGAACTTAACGTCAGGGGAAAACATTTACCCTTTACCTTAACTACCACCAATTCCTCAATACTTTATTTCCCATGCCACCATACTTCGCCACAGCAACGCGTGGCCGGGCACAGCTAGTATTTTATATAATGTTTTATGATTATGCGTTTTTAGCTATCTTGTGCCCAACCTCAAGCAATGTGAAGAGGCGAGTAAGAAATAAAATTATTGTTGTTGTTATTGTTATTATTAAACTGTGGATCCTGACCCCAAATGGGATCTTCTTAGCTCAGTGTTGGGGTCCCAAAAATTGGCAACAGTAAAAAATTTCTGAATTTATTTATTTATTATTTAAACTTATATGCCGCTACTCCCCTAGGGCTCGGGGCGGCTTACAAGAAAGGCTAAAATCTAACAATTTTAAAAAAACCTTTAAAATATCTTTTAAAAAATCTTAAAAACACTCCCCCAGGGCTCGGAGTGGCTTACAAAAACAGCTAAAATCTAAGCAATTTAAAAACAGCAATAGCGGAGATCAAAAGCCTGCCAAAACAGGTGTGTCTTACATGCCCTGCGGAAGACTGATAAGTCCCGCAGGGCACGAACTTCAGGCGGCAGAGTGTTCCAGAGTGATGGCGCCACTGATGTAAAAGCGCTGCGTCTAGTTGCTGTTAGGCACAAGGTCTTAAAACTGGGAAATTCCAATAGATCTTGGTCCTCCGAACGGAGGGATCTCTGGGGTTGGTAGGGGGTGAGGCGGTCCCTCAGGTACATTGGCCCTAGACCATGTAAGGCCTTAAAGGTAAGCACCATCACTTTGAAAGTGATCCGGTGCTCAATTGGTAACCAGTGCAGCTGTAGTAGGATTGGTGTTATATGACATCTCATCGGGACTCCCGCAAGAAGTCGAGCAGCTGCATTTTGTACCAACTTGAGCTTCCGGATCACTGACAAAGGAAGGCCAATGTAGAGGGCGTTACAGTAGTCCAGTCTTGAGATGACCGTGGCCTGGATCACTGTAGCTAGGTCGTCCCTTGACAGATAAGGGGCCAGCCGTCTAACCTGCCGCAGGTGAAAGAAGGCGGTTCTACTAATGGCGGAGACCTGGGCTTCCATCGTCAGCAGAGGGTCCAAAAGGACTCCCAGACTCTTTACCATTGATGACGGGCATAGCGCCTCGCCATCCAGGGTAGGCAACTGGATATCCCCACTGCCCGGTCGACCCAGCCATAAGATCTCTGTCTGCTGGATTCACCCTCAACCTGCTGAATGTCACCTAATTGCTATTTTTGACATTTGCACAAATCTGTGGACCCTGCAGGAGATGCTTCAGGTCTACTTCATAAAAAGGAAAATCAGCCTGTTTAACAAGTCTTGCAAATGCTGATTTGTTATCAGAAAATGTTTGCTTTTTGTACTTTTTTTTTAGCCAGGTCCATATAAAATGTATTAGGTTGTGTGGGAAAGCCCTGTTCTAGGCAATGTAACCTGCCCTCCATAAAGTAGCCTATGACCCTCAGATGCATTGGAAGGTGCTTTCAATTACATTCACTTGCCAATCCAGTCCATTTCTACAGTATCATTAGGAGGGAGTACTTTGTCCTTTGCCTGAAACAGCAAAATGGCTTAGATGGCTCTTCAAAGTCATCTAACTTAAGAGTTCAAACTACATGAAGTTTGATCCTTTTATTAATATCCTGCGTTTAGGTGTAGGAAGTAGTTCTACAATGGAAAAGAGAAAAACTGGTATTCTCCATTCAACTGAACCTCATCCTACTGAGATGAACTTAAGAATAGGTGTATTATTATTATTTTTGTTGCATCTTGGATACCAGTGCCCCAGCATATTCTGGGGATTCATGCCCTTCTACAGCCAAATGGTGTCCTGACAAGCCCTTTGATGGGATTCATCATGGCTCCAGTCAGTGGGGCATTCTTAAGCTATCTGCCATCCCCAAAGCACAGCTGGCAGCCCTATGTAGATATATATATATTTGTCTTCAGTGGCAAAGAAAAAAGTGTGCAAGAACTGAGCAGGAAAGACTTTAATGCTGTCTTCAGGCTCATATGCTGCTGGTTTTTCCTGCTGCAGACATGATAAACAACCCCAGCAGGTTCTGTGGAGCTGATGTCTCTGCTGCCAATAATAATTTCTTTTTAAAAATGAAACAATAACCCCAGCATTCACAAAGTGAGGTTTGGTTGGCTCAAGATAAAATTAAGCCTGTCTTTCACAGCACGATGGAGCAACAGAAAAAAAGACATGTTATTCAGGCAAACGCTGTACATACAGAGCAGTGCTTTGCCAGAGGAAGCCTTTCTAGAGAAAGAGGAAGAGGGAGTTTTGTTAACATGGTTCTTAAGAGCAATGGAAGCAATTGCTACAGATTGGGTACAAAGGTTGTTTGCTGATACTGCAAATTGAGAGCTAGGAAAATGTGGCTTCCTGCCAAGAGAAGCACTATCTTTAATCCATACAACACATGAGTCATGCCATGCCTGCACATTTGGTGTGCTATACATTAACTATCTGCTGTAAAGTTATAATCGAACTTGACTGACAAGGATGTAATGGGGAATTAAGGAGGACAGGCCATTGCCATGATAGTCCCCAGTCATGGCCCAAAGTTAAATCCAGAAATGTAGGCAGCTGTATTGATCTGTACCAACAAACCAGTCCTAGCTTTCATCCCCATCAGGAATAGGCTTTCGAAGGCAGATAGGTCTTGGTTGCCAATTCAAAACAAAGACACCAGATTCATAAAAATTGAGTTAGAAGGGACTAAAAGAATGATCTGGGAACTCATACAAGGAAATTTCATCATCCGCGGAGCCCCACATCACCCATTAGACGACGAAGGCTCACTTCCGATGGGACTCAGTGGCTCAAAAGCATCCTACAACACTGCGGTAGCAACACCGGAGACTTCCCGTATTCCATTAGGACAGTGGTTCTCAACCTGTGGGTCCCCAGATGGTTTGGACTTCAGCTCCCAGAAATCCTAGCAGCTGGTAAATTGGCTGGGATTTCTGGGCGTTGTAGGCCAAAACACCTGGGGACCCACAGGTTGAGAACCAATGCATTAGGAATAACAGGGCTAGTGCAGGGGGAAGCCACATGGCAACGCAGAGTGCAGGATGCCTGGGTTGCTCCACTGCCTCAACAATTTGCCACAGAGGCTGGAGAATCAGAACATGTGATGAGTCCAACTCCCTACCATGCAGGAATATACAAAAACATGTAATCAAAGCAACATTAGAGTGTGATCAAGCTGGAAAAAAGGTATATTAATATGAAAGAACAGACAAGCTATGACCCGGTGCTCCCCTAAAACCTTCTAATTGCTAAAAGGTGTTGGGGAATCTGAGCTGTTAGGCTTAAAATCAACCCTCAGTTAAGGTAATTCCACCAAAATATAGCAGAGTACCAGGAGTAAACTCCATAGCCAGCAGAAGCTTACGTGTGGTGAGGAGGAATCACTTCTTAATCATTAGGATAGCTTAGGATTACAGAGTCAAACTTTAGGTTCAAAAGACTTATAAAAGTAAAAAAGAAATACATTCTTGATAGAAAAGGCCTGGAGCTAACTATCTTTCTAAATCTCATCTTCTAGAGAAGGTAAAGGTTTAAAAAAAGTCCATGTAGCTATATTTTACCTACAGAGAGGCAAAATGCATCCTCACAGGAAGAAAGAAAAAGAAGAAGTAACATGGTGGAGACCACATAGCCTTCCCAGGGCAGAATTCCCCTCACAGAATTCCATTTCTACATCATCAAAAGGAGTAGGAGACAATGAAAACAAAGACAAGGCCCTTTAGGAAACATGCATAGGGATGTGGAGAAAGGAATCCCTGAGCTTGGCCCTGTCTCTAGTATAGCTACTCATTGAGGACTGGAAACTTGATGACATAAAGACTTGTGTAGTCCAGGGATGAAACCCAACAAAAGGGATACAATCCAGATGAGCAAAAGAGGTTGTTATTTGGAAAGGGGATGATGCTCTTTGATATAAATCAATTCAGCGTCAGCATGCCTCTACCATTTTCCTTTTCATCCTGAGTTTTGGGATGCATCCTAGTCAAAAGTCTGATCAAGTGGAGTGCTGTCATCCCTCCCTCCAAAAAAAACTCCTCTGTGATCACTCAAACGGCCCCAAGAAAGGCTCTAACGAACTGTGATGGAGTCTGTAGCTACAGACAGAGGGTATATTAAGTGAGTTTTATAGCTGCGGTTTGGAGAGGGAAGTGACAAAAGAGAGAAATTAAACTGACAATTCATAGCCTGGAGAGGTCCCAGCTCAATTTAGAGGAGAAGGCTGAGTGAATCTCAGCAATGAGCTGCACCTTCTGAATCAAGGAATATGCAGTTTACACGTGGGCAGCTCAAAAGGAAATAGCAGAGGGGGAGCAATTGCCAGCCTGCATGTGTATGTGCCAATTTATGGTGACCCCATGAATTTTTCATAGGGTTTTCTTAGGCATGGAATGCTTAAGAGGTGGTTCTTCAATTCCTTCCTCTGAAATATAGCCTATAGCACCTGGTATTCATTGGCTGTCTCCTGCTCTTAGCCCATAGTATCCCCCCCTTTTTTATATATATATATATCCTGCAATGTGTTAGAGAATGCTGAATTGCTAAATAGCTGTCATGTTTTTATATTTTTTTTTCATTGTACATGTCTCCACATTCCATTTAAAGAGGGGGAAAGAAATTGTGCAGGTTAGCGTTTTTCAGTGATCCTGAACAAAAGTGAGTTTTGTGTGTGTGTCGTGTCCTTAATTTCCATGCAAGTAGACACTATAAAACACACACCAAGGAGCAGTTTCCTTTAAAAACTCTTAACAATGGCTAGATATAGGTGCTATAATGCTCATGAATGAGTCTTAAGTAAGTTGTGAGTAAAATATATTATTTATTTCAATGGAGCTACACCAGGAAGACACAAGACTGGGTTTAGCCTAACGTGATCACCACCAACACATATATTATTATGAGTATCACAACTACAGTCTGAGTCATCCTTTGGACAGGATCTTGTTGGCAACATACACAGGCATAGCTTGTGCTATGCATATCTATTGAGGTTTTTGGAACAATGCAAAATAGTTGTATCTAGTTGATGGTGCATGGATTTCCATGTATGGAACAGTTACACCAGTGGTTCCCAACCTATGGTCCATGGACCACCAGTGGTCCCCAAGAACTACAATATGGTCCACAGCCTCACCATTACTACAGCATTGCAACGAGAGCGACTGGTCTTGGAAAACCCTTGTATAGTGCTGAGTCAATAGGATGTCAGGAAGGGAGAGGCTGACTACCCACGAAAGGCATGACAACAAGCCTCCTGACAGCTGCTTCTCCTCCTACCCCCCCCCCAAGTGGAGCCATTCCATGTGGCACATGGAAGCAGGGCACCTTGGTATCTTTGTTTTTAGGCCTATTCCTGGGGTTATTTGGGGTGCTGATTCAGAAAATTGCATTGAATAGATCACATCAGCTCAAAATTATTAAATGTGGGCAAACAGATGGTAACTATTGGTTGGCATATGTTCTATATCACAAACTAGAGCTGATGTGGTCTATCCAATGCAATTTTCTGAATCAGCACCCCAAATAACCAAACTGAATCTAAAGTTGATCAAAAACTGATTCATAACCCTTTTGATACTAATGTTGGTTCCTAGTCAAGTGATCCCTGGTCAAGAAAAGGTTGGGAACCACTGTGTTACACATATGTCTGCACTTTCACATCAAGGGAGCAACATTCAAATATGCATTCTGCATAGAATTGCATGCCATTATGCATGACAACCCTGCACTTTGCCCTCATACCAGTGGATATTACACTATTCTAATCTTGCCCAGCCAAGCATCAAAATGGAGACGGTCTTTCTGCTTGTTGGAGCTGGATTATCTGCTCTGGGTTTCAGTCCAGACTGTAAAGGAGCAGTTCTGAACCCTTCTCCTGCCATAAATTCAATATTTTGGACAGCTCCATTAAAGTATAGACTAAAATCTGCAGCGGATTAACCACTTTCTGGCATAAAAACCACTAACTGTCACTGCTGTCTGGTTTCTTTATTCCTGCTAAGAGCCAACCCTTCCATTAAACAGAGAGGAGCATCTGATTCAAGCAGAAGGGGCTGGTGGGTGTGGAGCAAAAGAGGTGCTGGAAGACAGTACTCTTTGGGCTTATCTGGGCATTTCAGCCTGGTGTAAGCCTCAGATCCAGAGCCACTGTTTATAAGGCTGAGGAATTCAGCCACTCCTCTGGGAGAGGTACACATTACCTCCTCCATGTTGTTGTCACCACTGCTCTTCCTAAGTAGTCACAGAGTTTCATGAGAGCTCCTGACCATCATGGAAGCCTCTGCTGACATCAGAACAGGATGCCCATGTAACTAGCATGGAGAAGGGAGTAGATTTACCTACCTGACTTTGGATATGGATTACACAGGTAGAGAAGAATGTCACTTAGTCAATCTCACCTCTCACTTCAGTGAGAAAAGCCTATTTTGTATATTTTATTAAATGTATTGAATACATGAGCACATAAGTAAAGGTAAAGGTTTCCCCTGGTGTTAAGTCTAGTCATATCTGACTCTGGGGGTTGGTGCTCATCTCCATTTCTAAGCCGAAGAGCCGGCATTGTCCGTAGACACCTCCAAGGTCATGTGGCCGGCATGACTGCATGGAGCGCCGTTACCTTCCCGCCGGAGCAGTATCTATTGATCTACTCACATTGGCATGTTTTCGAACTGCTAGGTTGGCAGGAGCTGGAGCTAACACGCCGCTCACGCCACTCCCGGGGTTTGAACCTGGGACCTTTCGGTCTCCAGCTCAGTGCTTTAATGCACTTCACCACCGGGGCAACCACATGAGCACATACATAACTGATAATATAGGAAACAGCTACCAACACCACACAACAAAGCAAGACACAAACAAGAAAAATCAGAAAAAAGAGATAAATATTGCTAACACAAACCCAACCTCCTTCCACCTTGATACAGAAAATACTAGAAAGCAAATCCACCTGTATGCACCCTTAACCCATCTCTACCTCTACAGCTATATATATATTTATATCTATTTCTCTCTCAACTTAAAAAGTTGACTTCTCATTTGTCCAAAAACTAATATATAGTTTTTCCCCCCTTTAGTTGTTTTTTTCATACCTTGTTAGAAATTACAACCTTCTTTAAGCCTCCTCTAGTAATTTGTCTGTAATCCTGTTGTTTACTTATTGTCTGTATATTCTGGTATATTCTTTCTTTCCTTGCTCTATGTTTTTCCCGAGAATCCTCAAAGGAAACAGGTCTTGGTAGTAGGTGACTCCCTCCTTAGAGGAACGGAAGCCATCATTTCCAGACCGGATGGGATGGCTCGAGAAACATGCTGCCTCCCAGGGGCAAAAATACACCATATCACTCAGAGGCTCAGCAGGCTCCTAAAGCCCCATCACCCTCCCCACCTTATGTTGATTCATGTAGGTACCAATGACACCGCTAGGCATACTTTTCAAAAGATCACAAATGATTTTCGAGCTCTGGGAACAAAGCTAAAACTGTATAATGTACATGTGATCTTTTCATCCCTCCTCCCTGTTGTAGGACACGGCTCTACAAGGGCCGGAAAAATAGTACAGGTCAATAACTGGCTCAGAAAATGGTGTCAAGAGGAGCATTTTGGCTTCCTTGACCATGGTCTACTCTTCCAAGAGGATGGACTACTGGCAAGCGATGGGGTGCATCTCACACAAGTAGGAAAACATCTTTTTGCACACAGACTCACAAACCTCATCAGGCGCACTTTAAACTAGATCCACTGGGGGAGGGGAACAACAGCCTGGCGAACACTATATTACCCACGACCACAGGGAACCGCCGAAAGGCTAAACGGAGGGCTGCACAAACACAGCAAGGACCAAGTACAGAGAGCACAATAATCCCAAATAAACAGTTCGAGGGGAGGTCACAGGGGCTTACATGTCTTTACACTAATGCTCAGAGCATGGGAAATAAGCAAGACAAACTCCAACTCCTAGCACAGCACCACACATACGATGTCATAGGCATCGCTGAAACCTGGTGGGATGACTCCCATCACTGGAATTTAACCATTGAGGGCTATAACCTCTTTCACAGAAATAAAACAAAGGGGAGAGGAGGGGGAGTAGCTTTATATGTCAAAAACAGTTATGTTGCAGAAGAAATGCAAGACTGTAATCCGGGAAACCAGCTTGAAAGCATCTGGATAAGAATCAAGGGAACCGGGACTCAAAAAGATCTTGTCGTGGGTGTCTACTACAGACCTCCGAGTCAGGATGAAGGACTTGATGAAGCCTTCTGTCAACAGCTGACCAAACAGGCACAAAGAAGAGATATAGTAGTCATGGGCGATTTCAATTATCCCGATATCTGCTGGAAAACAAACTCAGCCAAGAGTACAAAGTCCAACAAATTCCTCACTTGCCTTGCAGATAATTTTATGGTCCAGAAGGTAGAAGAGGCAACAAGGGGATCAGCAACTCTTGATCTAATCTTAACAAATGTGGAAGACCTGATCAACACAGTTGAAGTGGTTGGATCCTTAGGGGCAAGTGACCATGTGCTCCTGCAGTTTGCAATACAAAGGAATGCTGAAACTAAGACAAGTCAAACACGCATTCTGGACTTTAAGAGAGCTGACTTCCAAAAAATGAAGGAATTACTGAGCGGCATTCCATGGACGCCGATATTAAAAAACAAGGGAGTTAAGGATGGATGGGAGTTTTTCAAAAGTGAAATACTCAAGGCGCAAATGCAAACAGTGCCAACAAAGAAGAAAAATAAGACAAGTGCAAAGAAGCCAGAATGGATGTCCAAAGAACTTCTAACTGAGCTAAAGCTCAAAAGTGACATGCACAAGAAGTGGAAAAGGGGAGAAATCACCAAAGAAGAATTCAAACGTATAGCCAACACCTGTAGGGAAAAGGTTCGCAAGGCTAAAGCGCAAAATGAGCTCAGGCTTGCCAGGGACATAAAAAACAACAAAAAAGGCTTTTTTGCTTACGTTGGTAGAAAAAGGAAGAAAAAGGAGGCGATAGGGCCATTGCAAGGAGAAGATGGGGTGATGGCGACAGGGGACAGGGAAAAGGCAGAACTACTTAATGCCTTCTTTGCCTCGGTCTTCTCAGAAAAAGAAAGCCATCTTCAACCTCAGCAACATGGAATGGACGAAGGATTGGGGGAAATCCAATCCCAAATAGGGAAACAAGTTGTCCAGGAACACTTGGCCTCTCTAAACGAATTCAAGTCCCCAGGGCCAGATCAGCTACACCCAAGAGTACTGAAGGAACTAGCGGAAGTTATTTCAGAACCACTGGCAATTATCTTCGAGAGTTCTTGGAGAACGGGAGAAGTCCCAGCAGATTGGAGGAGGGCGAATGTGGTCCCTATCTTCAAGAAGGGAAAAAAGAACGACCCAAACAATTACCGTCCGGTCAGCCTCACATCAATACCAGGCAAAATTCTGGAAAAGATCATTAAGGAAGTGGTCTGCAAACACTTAGAAACAAATGCGGTCATTGCTAATAGTCAACACGGATTTACCAAAAACAAGTCATGCCAGACTAATCTGATCTCTTTTTTCGATAGAGTTACGAGTTGGGTCGATACAGGGAATGCTGTGGATGTAGCGTACCTGGATTTCAGTAAGGCCCTCGACAAAGTCCCCCACGACCTTCTGGCAAACAAACTAGTAAAATGTGGGCTAGACAAAACTACGGCTAGGTGGATCTGTAATTGGCTAAGCGAACGAACCCAAAGGGTGCTCACCAATGCGTCGTCTTCATCGTGGAAAGAAGTGACAAGTGGAGTGCCGCAGGGCTCCGTCCTGGGCCCGGTTCTGTTCAACATCTTTATTAACGACTTAGACGAAGGGTTAGAAGGCACGATCATCAAGTTTGCAGACGACACAAAACTGGGAGGGATAGCTAACACTCCAGAAGACAGGAGCAGAATTCAAAACAATCTTGACAGATTAAAGAGATGGGCCAAAACTAACAAAATGAAGTTCAACAGGGACAAATGCAAGATACTTCACTTCGGCAGAAAAAATGGAAATCAAAGATACAGAATGGGGGACGCCTGGCTTGACAGCAGTGTGTGCGAAAAAGACCTTGGAGTCCTCGTGGACAACAAGTTAAACATGAGCCAACAATGTGATGCGGCTGCAAAAAAAGCCAATGGGATTCTGGCCTGCATCAATAGGGGAATAGCGTCTAGATCCAGGGAAGTTATGCTCCCCCTCTATTCTGCCTTGGTCAGACCACACCTGGAATACTGTGTCCAATTTTGGGCACCACAGTTGAAGGGAGATGTTGACAAGCTGGAAAGCGTCCAGAGGAGGGCGACTAAAATGATTAAGGGTCTGGAGAACAAGCCCTATGAGGAGCGGCTTAAAGAGCTGGGCATGTTTAGCCTGCAGAAGAGAAGGCTGAGAGGAGACATGATAGCCATGTACAAATATGTGAAGGGAAGTCATAGGGAAGAGGGAGCAAGCTTGTTTTCTGCTGCCCTGCAGACTAGGACACGGAACAATGGCTTCAAACTACAGGAAAGGAGATTCCACCTGAACATCAGGAAGAACTTCCTCACTGTGAGAGCTGTTCGACAGTGGAACTCTCTCCCCGGGGCCGTGGTGGAGGCTCCTTCCTTGGAGGCTTTTAAGCAGAGGCTGGATGGCCATCTGTCGGGGATGCTTTGAATGCGATTTCCTGCTTCTTAGCAGGGGGTTGGACTAGATGGCCCATGTGGTCTCTTCCAACTCTACTATTCTATGAAGTGTGGGAGGCGCTGCAGACCACATAATCCACTCTGAGACAAGCACAGAGCACAGGCTTCTTTAGACTTTGGGACTGTTCAGATTGCAGACTTGCAAACACTTGCTTGCTGTTTATTGTGAGAGAGATGTTATGACCGGATGGCACAGAAACTATCTCAAACATATTTATAACTGACTGATACATTGTGTGTGCCTGTGTATGCTGAACACATGAAGGTCATGAGTAAATTAAGTATGTTATTTTTACCAAAGTCTACTTTTTTGTCTCTTGAGTGCATACTATAAAACATGTTGTTTCATGGGAGAATAGATATATATTTTGAGCACTGAAAAATGCTTCTGAAGAACTGCTATTTTTATGCACTGGCATATTCTCTGTTTTCTTAACAGATCAGAGAAAACAGGTTGTTCAGACTAACAACTAAAGCCAATTGCCTTGTATATTTACATTTGGTTGTATACCACTTGAGAAGATTCTACTCAAACGGGTTTTTGGCTCTTCTCTAACAGGTTATGAATGCCATTTTCTAAAATATTATGATCTCTAAAGGTTCATGCCTTTCTAAAACCTTACATTCTTATTTGCATTTATTCTTAATTTCTGCACTTCCATATTTTAAAAAGAAAGATAAAATCACAAACATGTTTCTTATTGTCCCATATTTCTTAAATTTAGCCAAAGTCAATTTTGCTTGAAAATCTGCTGACATCATCTCCTCTTCTCTTAGTATCAAATAAAATGTAAGCAGCTCTTATTCTTGTGCAAACTGTTCATTAGGATTTTCTTTCAATAGCTGAGTTACCTCAATCTCTGCAGTTTCTGCTAACCTGCTAATCCATTTATCCTCTGATGAGAGAAAAATCTCTCGAGCCAGCCCTCCTTGGGATATAATGTCTAGCACTGGCTATCAGAGTGTGACAAAGTTGGAGGGTTTGGGGATTACAGCTCACAAAACCACACAGTCAGTATAGCCAGTGACCATGTCAGCTTGGTGTTTCTGTGAGTTGTTGTCCAAATAAGATTTTTTCCCCCAAGCTCTGATGACTATCGCATCATTCTTCACATTTACTTCATACACATTTTCATTACAATCTGAAGTAATAGTTCTGGTCTTGTAACCCTTGTTGTCACATTCCAGAATGAAATGAGGACCTGATAAATGGGTTTATCAGACCAACAACAGCCCTTTTTACCTGCATGCTTTCCTTGCTCCTTTCCTTGACTCCTTCCCTGTGCAGCGGTTGAAGAGAAGATAATCATATTTTGTTACTCTCAATTCCCTTTGACATCCAGGACACTGCATTTAAAGTGTACTTATAAAACAGGATATATTCTAGGAAGTGGAACGTGAGGGAAATAATATGCAGGCACAGGGTTCATTTTCAGTTTGAACAGTGTTGTTGTTCAGGTGGCAAACCTTTGTCTGTACTATTTGAGACTCCAGGTGCAGCCTTATGGTTGGGAATGAATCTACACTCCTTGCTTATAGTAGTTTCGTGTCATTTTTCATTTACTTTATTTGGTGAAGAGCAACACTCGAAAATGTATCCATTTATTTTATTTTATTTTATTTTATTTTTATTTAAATTTCTACCCCACCCTTGGAGATACCAAGTCACCTTGTCTGTCTCCTGAGAAATCTGTATAAAGACCAAGTGGCCACAGTAAGAACAGATCACGGAACAACAGACTGGTTCAAGATTGGGAAAGGAGTACGGCAGGGCTGCATACTTTCACCCTATTTATTCAATTTGTACACAAAACACATCGTGCGACGTGCGGGGCTTGACGATTCCAAGGCCGGAGTTAAAGTTGCTGGAAGAAACATTAACAACCTTAGGTATGCAGATGATACCACTCTGATGGCCGAAAGTGAGGAAGAGCTGAGGAGCCTTATCACCAAGGTGATAGAAGAAAGTGCAAAAGCTGGGTTGCAGTTAAACATCAAGAAAACCAAGATCATGGCAACTACACCTATTGATAACTGGAAAATAGAAGGAGAAAACGTGGAGGCAGTGACAGACTTTATATTTCTAGGTCCGAATATCACTGCAGATGCAGACTGTAGCCAGGAAATCTGAAGACGTTTGCTTCTTTGGAGGAGAGCAATAGCCAACCTTGATAAAATAGTGAAGGGCAGAGACATCACACTGACAACAAAGGTCTGCATAGTCAAAGCAATGGTATTCCCCATAGTAACCTATATTTAGATTGCTTCTCTATAGCAGTGGTTCTCAATCTGTAGGCCGTGAGAACGAAAATTTGGTCTGCAAACCTCCTTCCTCTTTATTTGTTTATTTTATTAATTTTATTTCCACTCCTTTCCTCAGAGCTGACAATTGCATTGGATAGACCACATCAGTTCTAGATTATTCAATATGGTTTTCTGTGGCAACTACTGGATAGCATCTATTCTGTATCTGAAACTAGAGCTGATGTGGTTTATTCAATAGAATTTTCTGAATCAGCACCCCAAATAAAGTTGACCAGAAACCAATTCATAACCCTTTTGGTACTAATGTTGGAGAGTGGGCCCTGGTCAAAGTGTGCTCTGGTCAAAAAAAAGTTGGGAACCACTACTCTATAGCAAAAAAGTGATGAGTTGAGTGCTGCAGGGTTCCGTCCTGGTTCTGTTCAACATCTTTATTAACAGCTTAGATGAAGGGTTAGAAGATACGATCATCAAGTTTGCAGATGACACCAAACTGGGAGGGATAGCTAACACTCCAGAAGACAGGAGCAGAATTCAAAACGATCTTAACAGACTAGAGAGATGGACCGAAACTAACAAAATGAAGTTCAACAGGGACAAATGCAAGATACTTCACTTCGGCAGAAAAAATGGAATGCAAAAATACAGAATGGGGGACGCCTGGCTTGACAGCAGTATGTGTGAAAAAGATTTTGGAGTCCTCGTGGACAACAAGTTAAACATGAGCCAACAATGTGATACGGCTGCTAAAAAAAACCAACGGGATTCTGGCCTGCATAAATAGGGATATAGCATCTAGATCCAGGGAAGTCATGCTCCCCCTCTATTCTGCCTTGGTCAGACCACACCTGGAATACTGTGTCCAATTCTGGGCACCGCAATTGAAGGGAGATGTTGACAAGCTGGAAAGCGTCCAGAGGAGGGCAACTAAAATGATCAAGGGTCTGGAGAACAAGCCCTATGACGAGTGGCTTAAAGAACTGGGCATGTTTAGCCTGCAGAAGAGAAGGCTGAGATGAGACATGATGGCCATGTATAAATTTGTGAAGGGAAGTCATAGGGAGGAGGGAGCAAGCATGTTTTCTGCTGCCCTGCAGACTAGGACGCGGAACAATGGCTTCAAACTACAGGAAAGGAGATTCCACCTGAACATCAGGAAGAACTTCCTTACTGTGAGAGCTGTTCAGCAGTGGACCTCTCTGCCCCGGAGTGTGGTGGAGGCTCCTTCTTTGGAGGCTTTCAAGCGGAGGCTGGACGGCCATCTGTCGGGGGTGCTTTGAATGTGATTTCCTGCTTCTTGGCAGGGGGTTGGACTGGATGGCCCATGAGATCTCTTCCAACTCTACTATTCTATGATTCTATAATTTTATGAAAAAAAAGTAAATATAAGAATCTCTTTCCTGCTGAAAATAAGCATGGTTGCAAGTCTATATCACAGTCTATGTTCCAGGATTTTACACACATTTAGCTACATAGCAGAGATGCTACAGAATCTTCCTAGTGAATTATGAAGATGTCTACCAGGGCACCAGCAATATGTGCATTGGCTCTTTCTAGCCAAATGACCTAATGTACATCACACTCTACTAATGCACATCAGCATTTGTCTAGACACCAAGAGCATATAGATCCAGCTGTGCAATGCACACCTCAGTGACTCCTCTACATACTAATGTTACAACATGCTGAATATGGATATAGTAAAACTGCTCAGTTTTATTTCATGCAGATATAAGTCTACTTATGTTTGCAATAAATGCTGAATTCCCATACTGAATTCCAGCCCATATCCTTTAGATTAAGTATGCATTCATGAACAATGACATTTGTTTTATTTTAATATGGAGAATATGTTCTGTACAGTATAACACCCGTATCTGTGGAGATACATTCCTGAACCTTAGCATAGAAAGGGGAAGCCACAGATAATAGTGAACCATATTGAAATAAACAACTTATGATTGAAGTTACTATAAAATTATCCTGGAAGACCCAGAAGATTCCTAGGAATTTACTAGGTCCTCCAGGGTGATGTTATAGACCTCATCATAAAGATCCATGGATTCACCCTGCATTGGAGCAAATTAATTGGCTCCCAGCAGAGAGACATGGAGAACCTGTTGCTCCACGCCCCGCATCGTTCATCTTACGGTGCCACCCATCCCATGGGCAGGAAGCGTTGACACCCAGCGTCCCCCCATTTCTGGGAAAGTAACACAGGGATGCTCCTGTGTTGCTGCCGTGGTGGTGTGTGCCACTTCATCTCCCTTTTCAGCACGGAGCCCAGCTGAAAGTGTCTGTGGGTCATGGAAAAGGCTCCATGCTGAAAATGGAGGGGACGCAGCATATGACAGGCAAATCGGCCTGTGTGATGAGGTAGTCAGGTAATTTCTATCAGAAGCATATCATAGAATTGCCTGGAAGACCTGGACAATTCCTATAGATGACATATTTTGTCACATATGAGTAGGTGAAACCATATATATTGTCCCACATGTATGGGGTTCATCCTATATTGTGGATAGTTGAGCAAGTATTTTTGCCATGCTCGGAAGTAGCTTAGGCCTGACATAGATTTATTTATCAAATTGTTCTGGTAAGCACTCGTTTTCTACCACTTTCAGTGCCCTTATAATTTCCCTCATTTCACCCATTATGATGACAGCTTTTTTATTAGTTCTGCGGTGTGGTATGTTATTTCTAATTTCTTGGAATAAGAATTTCCATCGTGTATTTTATAAAAATGTTTGGGGTCTCTTTTCAGTTATTTGGAGCCTTTGCCCAAACCTGACCAATATTTCTTCTAGGTATTCTAATCTTCTGTTAATTGTTACACTGAAGCCCAACGATTTTGGTTCAATGGTTCATTGGAATTTACTTAAAGGTGAAGCCAGATGGAATGATTTTCTATTGTTGTGAGTCTTGTCTAAAGGCCATGTTATATTGCTGTTTTGCTTAACTGTTTTCTTTAGCTCTTCACTTTTGGTTGGAGGGAAGACATTCGGCCAGGAGAACCTCTTCACACCAGAAAATTCTGCTTTGATGCTGTGTCGCATAGTAGCCCTGTCACACTTTATGACTGCCATGGTATGAAGGGCAATCAGCACTGGAGCTATAGGAAGGTTGGTATTATTTGTAGTTGTCTAATTATATTTAATTATAACTTTTTTGGTGACTCACTGAAGAGACGTATGTGTTAGTTCTGTCAAAATGTGTTCATTTTTACATCATATGGCTGAGTTGAAACACACAGAGACAGACCCAGTCTGAAACGTGACCCTGCACAGACCTCTCTTTTTTCAGCACAATGTATTGCCATCTTGGAGGGTTGCCGTTATTTGGGTCAGAGTTTAATTTAATGTGAATTTCATTCAGCACCAATTGAGGAACCTATCTTCGGAAGGATGCTTTTGTTGTTCTGGTACTTCAAGACACGTGAGTCCTTTAACAAAGCCAGCCCTGAGAAAAATATATTTTCATTCCATGTGACAGGCATAAAAACAGCTCACAGGGAACTGATAATTCTAATATAATATTTCTGTATTTTAAGGATTGCAATTGGCAGATATGCAAAATGTTGCCAAGATTAGCCTTGTGTCTAATGAAACCAAACAGTTTATAATTTAAGGGTCACTGGGCCAAGATGCCAACTGCATTTCAAGCCATTTTATGTAGCGCTAAAAATGGGTGAGCTGTGACGGAATCTGTGCATGACCTTTACTTGTTCACATTTGCTAGTTACTATAACAATGCTTTGGAAAGGTATGATTGATTGCAAGTGCAGTGGGCACAAGCAAGAGCCCTTGATTAACCTTCCCATTGCAAGCTTCAATGGAGCCGGAGTAAATATACCTTACGTCTTTGAAATGCTGAAGCTCCATATTTATGTATCCATCACCATAACAGAGCAGACATTTCTTGACAGCCACTATTTTCCCCATGACTGAATGGCTGTAATCCTATGGACATTTGCTTTGTGGGTAAGCCCCATTTCTATTATTGGTGGCAAGAATAGTCCTAGCATGGGGAAGGAAATACACTGTGGAAGTCCCTATATACTCTTGAATAAGCCTAGAAATTTAAATAAAAAAATCAACCCAAAAAGCCAGGGTTAGTTTATCCATGGATCAATTATCCTTTTCTTAAAAAGGGAACTATCCCTTCACTAAGTAGAGTGGCAAAATGCAAGAACTCAGTCCATCCTGGTAAAACCTAAAAGAAACAGTGGCCCCCACCACTCAACTCTCTCTACCATAGCATTAATTTGGGCCTTTTTGAAACTTGGAAGAGGAAATGTTAACATCAGTGCCTTCTCCTCCATGGAATAACCCTTGACTTATTAAGGGTCATAACAAAATCCATAATTTTGGCCTCAAACCCTACCCTCAATTTATACATGAAAACGACTTATACGTGAGTATACAGTATATGGTAGATCTTCTCCTATGGTAAAGGAGAATTTGGTACCTTGCATTACATGAAAAATTAACAGTTGTCTGTAAAACTTTTAGAGGCAAAACTAGGACAGACCTATTGATTGGGACATTCATTGTTTTTGTAAACCATGATTTTGATGTCCCAACTTCACTCAGTTCTAGCATAAATACTGGAAAGATTTGTTATAGCAGCCTTGGTACTTTTTATTTTGGAAATTTAAAATTAAAATTTAAAAGAGTCAAGGGAGGGAAGAAATTATGGAAAATTGATTCGGGTTGGAATAAACCTTCTCTTGTCTTATAATCTTGTATTTATGTTTGTATTTTATTTATTTCGTTTGTTTAATGCAATCTAATACAAAATACCGAGGAGAGCAAATGTTATTGATATGCTATGAAACATATTTTGAGATATACTCCCACCTCCCACCCATCTATACCAGTATTTATCACTTCCCTATGCATAACCTCCAGGGACAGTTCCAATTAATCCTCTGTCATGCCACTGTTTGAGCTTTTTTTGAAATTTTTCCAATTTCTCTCTCCTACTATTACTATCCTCCTTTGCCCTTCAGGCAATTTTTGAGTTCAATATGCAAAAACAGTTTACACTAAGGGAGGAGAAGAGAAGAGGAAGCAGAATGTTGCCTTTCTTCAGCAACATTCAGAAAACAGCAGCCTCTCCAAGCTTGTGCGTTCTTGTTTATCAATAAGTTTTCTCTCTTAACCACACTTTGATGTTGCTTGGCCACAAATTTCCAAGTTTTCATTTGTGAAATGTTGCAGGGCATGCTAGTGCCCTTTGCCATCCTCACTGATGCCCAGATACTGTTTTGTTGCAGAATACAGAAAGCCTGTGCCACCCTTCCTAAACTCTCACCCAGATTCATGATAGCAGTGTCAACCATGGTTTGTTTTACTCCTCTGAGATGTGGCTTTCAGCCTGCATTAAATTCTTTTAATACCTAGCTTCTGTACCAGCAGTGGGACTGGACAGTGCTTGAAGCAAAGAGACCTCACAGTGCCATCTTAATAAGGCTTTTCTAGAGGTTCTTCCCTGCCAGCAGGACTTTCTAATTTGAGATGATTCACCAAAGCATTCCGCAGCACAGAGAAGGATTCGTGTCAGATCTACACAGTTCAGATGGTTTGACAGTCATTCTTTCCTTCTTTCCAGGGAACTGTGAACACTAGATAGATGTATAATTGGGGTGGGAGGGAAGAAGCCAAGGCCCCTCCTGAAGAGAGTTCCTCAGCTCCTCTATCTACTAATTACAAATTTGGAAGAATTCTTGGGGGGGAGCAGGTAAAAAGATAAAAAAAGGAAAACAGCTATTCTGTTGGTTGGAAGAAACGCAATAAGCAATTTGGTGGGATAAAAGGAATCTGTCCACCTGGGGAGCCTGGAGAAAGGTATAGATTCAGCTTAGAATGAGAAATGCATCAGAGAGAAGAAAAATAGCAGGAGGGAAATCTGTTGGGATTTCTGTTATCTGAAACTGGATGGGAAAACCTTGAGGCTTTTATCAGACTTTCAACCTTATTCTATTCTCATTTCCCCCGTTTCCTTACCATCTTCGTACACATTCACACAGAGGCTATCCCATGACACTCAGCCACATCCAATGGCTGTGCATGGAAATCCATTTCACTAGCGTGCAAAGATGGACATTTTCAAGAGTCAGGTGTTTCCCAACTCCTGATTGAAGACAGCAGCAGGAAGCGGAGGATCAAAAAGTCATAGAATTCTATGATCCTCCACCTCCCACTGTTGTCTTCAATCAAGAGGAAAGTCAGAAGAGGAAAGGGAAACATTGTGGGATAGCTGGACATCCCCAAAGACAGACCTTGCAGGGATAGGTCAGGTCCCTATTCTTTAGGATGCTTTCCCCCGCTTTCCTCCACTTCCCTCCTACCCATGGGATAAAGTCCTATGTGCATTCATTAATATATTCTGTGAGTGTTTAGCTCATTAATGTAATGATGATAATGATAATGATAATCATTTTATTCTTGTATCCTGCCCCATCTCCCCGAAGGGACTCAGGGCAGTTCACATGGGGACCAAGCCCAATAAGACACAATAAAATACATCAACTTGGGTACATTTAACTTATGTAAAAGCAAAACATCCAATAAAATCAATTAAAAGCAGCTCAACAAGGCTTTACTATCTACATTGCAACCAGATGTAGATCAGATGTCCCTGGTGAATTCATCCAAGTTCAGCTGCCAGGTTAGTAAGTCAACTAGAAAAGGTGCCTAGATCCTCAACACACACACACACATACATACATAAATACATACATACATACTGGTAGAGTTCCTCTGTAACCAGTGGAGAGAGATCCAGTGATGCTGAATAAGGTATTGATTTGGTACTGCTCCAATCACACAGTTTTGCTCAGACACTAAAGTCAATGTATTTCTTTGCTTATCCAAGCTGTTGGCAAGAAGCTTGATGAGTTGAAAAACTTCATTGGTACCCAACGTACCAGCTGTGTGTAAGATGGAGAGAGGAGTGAAAACACAATTCTCGTGCTGTCCTCTGATTTTTGGCTCATCACATTTTTAATTTAGAATTCACACTGGGAGATCAGAGTGAAATGACAACCATGCAGTGGCATCCGCCAATAAATAAAGCTTCCTTCTGTCTGCCAATATATTTTTTTCTGTTTGTGAAGCTGCGACAGCACATGAAAGTTTTCATTCCAAGTTCAAAAAAATCTGTATTTCTAACTAAGAAATTCTTCAAAAATTGTTTTTGCAAAGGAAGTGCTGACAGAAGGAGAGCTATGTAACCCTAATCGGATAACAATCAATCCTCCATGATGAAATCATTAGGCAAACAATTACAGCTAACAATAAATTGTTCAGACACAAATCCATATCCATTGTAAAAACAGTGTCTAAATTAGATTCTTTGCTTTTAGTCTAAACTTCCTGTTCATCTCACACACACACACACCTCTCAGCCCATTTATAAAACATGTCCATGGCTTTTGTTGCTGTGGGTGAGTCATAAGAAGGCTTCAGTTAGATCGAGAGCTCTGGTACACTATGAGGGATACCATGGAAGACTGAAGCTGCAAAGCAGTGGCTTCTCAAGACCAAGTAATACAAGTGCAAATAAACTGAGATATGAGTTGGAAATGTGTGTAAGATGTGTATTTCACCAATATTTACACACAACACACTTCAGCTGTGAGCATACAGAAAGACCAGAAGCTGTAGGATGCTGTCCCTCACCTCTAGGTTTACATGTGAATAGCAGTGAATGTCTAAGATGGGGTGTAGATAGCTAACCTTAGAAAGGTAAAGATAAAGATTTCCCCTGACGTTAAGTCCAGTCATGTCTGACTTTGGGGGTTGGTGCTCATCTCCTTTTCTAAGCCGAAGAGCCAGCATTGTCCATAGACACCTCCAAGGTCATGTGGCCAGCATGACTGCATGGAACGCTGGAACAGTACCTATTGATCTACTCACATTGGCATGTTTTCGAAGTGCTAGGTTGGCAGAAGCTGGAGCAACAGTGGGCGCTCACTCCGCTCCCGGGGTTTGAACCTGGGACCTTTTGGTCTGCAAGTTCAGCAGCTCAGTGCTTTAACACACTTCGCCACTGGGGCTCCTTAGAAAACAGATTGGCTATCTGTAGCAATTTGCCATTGTAAAAGATTCTATATTGCTCAAATAAGCCATAAGGTTGTAAACTGTGGATCCACATACCTAGATTTTATTGACTGAGACATTTATCCATTTCATTTTAACCCTGTCTTGCCTTTAAAAGGCTTATAAATGTGCTTCTTTCATCCAGTCATGAACTCTGATTGACCAATTTCCCAGCTGTACACAAATACATGTTCAGCTGCAGTCCAAAAAGCTCTGATGACTAAAAAAAAAAATCACCATTCCCATAAATTGATCCTTCTTATTTGGTCTTGTGATTAATCAACTGTAATGTGCCTATTCAATCCAAATTTGGGTTTCCAGTTTGGGATTGTCCCAGGCCATGAGATATTTGACCCCAAACCTAAGGCATAATAGGTGATGCCATTAAACATCGTGCATTAAGTCCCAACCACAATTGCTTACAGCTTGTTATTCAAACAAACCCACGAAGCAAGAACACATTTTCCTGATTAGAAATCTAATCAGAAATCTGTCTTCCTTCTTGCCAGGTCAAAACTGGTGTGTGGGGAATGTAATTCCCTCTCACATAGGGCCCTTCCGACAGGGCCCAAAATGCCTTCGGACTTTTACATGAGGCATCCAAACAATGCCTCAGGTAAAAGAGGATTAATTTGTGACAAAGCAGGAAAACCCTGCTTTGTCCCAAATTAATTATATACCCCATTAGACCCATGTCTTCCTGAAAGGCCCGGGTCTAATGGGGCATGAGCTCTGTGGGGACAGACTCCCGGGTAGTCCCAGGGGTCAGTCCTCACAAGCATCTCGCTTCTTCAGGCTTCCAAACGCCAGGAAGTGAGGAGGGTGCCCAAAAATTGCTTCCCCCCCCCCACACACACACACACCTTCTGGTGTGTTATTTCTATGTGTCAGAAGGCCTGCCGGAGAGGCCTCATGGCTGCTCAGAAAGTTTTCTCTTTATTTTAAGGGCTTTTGGGAGGCTCAGTGGCCCCGTGCCCTCCTGGAAGTTACTGGGAGGTCGTGGGGACTTAAACCTGCTTCAAAGTAGGTTTAACCCACTCCAAAAAAGGTTTAAGCCATGTCTGGAAGTGCTCTTAGACAGAGTAAGGAATATTTTCTACTTGCCAGGAGCTGAATGCACCAGACCTGGAGAATTTGTGTCCTCAGTTTGCATCTAGAGATGACTCACAAAAACTGGAAACTCAGGGCTAGACCCTAATACACTAAGACCTCCTGCAGCCTATGTATCCTGTAGATAACTGCTCTTCCAAATCCCACACTATGACTTCTCTTGCTGAGAGTAACTGCACATTGGTGGAACAACGGAGTACTAGGTGGAAGTCATAACCATACAACACAGTGAAGAGAAGACAGGGGATGCTGCTCACAGACATTTGCTTACACAGTCAATTGACGTCACATCTTAGGAAAGTCACACTTTTGGGCTACAACTCAAAGAATCCCCCCCCCTGCCTCAATCAGCATGACACCTGACTGGGAATGGTAGTCTAAAACATAGCTTCCCCAAGCCCTAGATGATTTTTTTTAACAAATCGTTGTATCTCTCTTGCTTTTCCTGTATCGCCTCCTCCTCTCCCCTTTCACTCTTCTTATTTGAAAAGACAGTCCTGCTTTATGAAACACCAAAGGGTTCCTTTATTTTCCTCATGCCCAGCAAATCCTATGAAGGTTTCAAAGCATGAAAAGCAGAACTGTCAGTTCTCCCTTTTCTCGAAGCTGTCAGATGCCGACCCCTCTGTCAGATCACCAGGTCGATGCAAGAATGATCCAAGTCCAATGACAGTAAGGCATACATCAAGAACTAGTAGATAAAAATAAGAGTGTAGTAGACCTAAATACCCAAAAGACACCAGATCCTGTCAGATCTTGGAAGCTAAGAAGCATCAACCCTGGTTAATGTTTAAATGGGAGACCACCAACAAACACTAGGTGCTATTGGCTATATTTCAGATGACGAAACTGGCAAAACTACCTCTGAGCATTTGTTGCCTAAGAAAACTCTTATTAAATCAATGGGGTCACCATAAGTTCACACAAGCAACTTGAAGGCACATGCACACATAAAGCTATAGATGTCATGCAGGATAAATCATTCAAAGAGCTAAAGCTAGAACAAAGTAATAGTAGAACCACAGCATGTATTTAAGGAAGGAGGCAGGACAAGGGAAAAAAGCAAAAGTGTTTTAGTTGTGTATTCCTGAATGGCAGGAGATTGGGTTAGATGACCCTTCCTGCTCTAAAATCCCATGATTCCAAAATAGAGACAAGCAAGACAGATTTATCATAAAAGGGATTTGACTGGATGACCCCTGGGGTCTTCCACTGAAATGCTGTTAAGTTTATGTAGGCCAAAAAGATTACCCATGCCTGATATATATATATATATATATATATAAAGGTAAAAGTTTTCCCCTGACGTTATACATTATATATAATACTAGCTGTGCCCGGCCACACATTGCTTGTTGAGGTAGTGGTGGTATTGAATGTCTGTTGTAAGGTTGTCTTTATGTTTAGTATGCATTTGGTTGTTTGTGTACTGTGAAAGTGGTGTATGATAATCTTCTTCTTCTTCTTCTTATTATTATTATTATTATTATTATTATTATTATTATTATTATTGAGAGGCTGGCTGGCCATCTGTTGGGAGTGCTTGGATTGTATCGTCCAATGGCAGAGTTGGGTTGGACTGGATGGCCTTTAGGGGTCTCTCCTAACTGTCTGATTCTATGATTCGATTTGTATTATTATTGTGCAGATCTTGGATGGCCATCTGTCAGGAGTGCTTGGTTTGTGTCGTCCTGCATGGTAGAAGGAAGTTGAACTGGATGATCCTTAGGGGTGTCTCCTAACCTTATGATTGTATGATATTATTATTATTATTATTATTATTATTATTATTATTATTATTATTATTATTATTGAGAGGCTGGCTGGCCATCTGTTGGGCATGCTTGGATTGTGTATCTATATATAAAAAAGGATTAAAAAAATTGGCCTAGGACAAAACAACAAAACTACACATCCCAGAAATACTAAAGTTGGTGCTCATCTCCATTTCTAAGCCAAAGAGCCAGCGTTGTCCATAGACACTTCCAAGGTCACGTGGCTGACATGACTGCATGGAGCGCCGTTACCTTCCTGCCAGAGCGGAACCTATTGATCTACTCACATTTGTATGTTTTTGAACTGCTAGGTTGGCAGAAGCTAGAGCTAACAGTGGGCGTTCACTCCGCTCCCCGGATTCGAACCTGCAATCTTTCGGTCTGCAAATTCAGTAGCTCAGCGCTTTAACACACTGCGCCACCGGGGGCTCCATACACATTATAGATAATAAATAACATAATATATAAACATTTCTTGGGACACCACAAGAAACTTTTGCTTCACAAAGGACTCAGTGGCTGAAAATTTTTGAGATTCCCCTGCTCTGGTGTGATGAGGTCCTTGGTCTACAATACTATAGTAGCAAATGTTGAAGTTCAGACATTGATCATGATAGTCCCACAAGTATGGCCTGAAGAAGAGTTCTAAGTTGTCAGCAGTTATGTTGGTGTGTATCCACAAATCAGTCCTAAATCAGTCAACACAGCCCATCTCCAGTTTCAGCTCAGCATCCACTGCTAGCAAAAGGTAAAAGCAAGTCGAAATTATCCCTTTCATCAATGATCACTCATGGTGTTTGTTTGTAGAAATGTCAGTCAGTTGTTTTGTGAAGGGAAACAGTCCCCTGTCACTGCCAATGGCTGCTACCTACTAAGCGGGGACTGGGATACTTTCATGACCACTATGTATTTCCCAAAGCATCTATTACATAGGGATCATGGCTATGAACTATAGTTGCACATTTGTAATTGCCTTAATGAAATTGTTGTTACTATCAGGGACTATAATTCCCACTGCTCACCAGCCAGTATGACCTTGGCCCATATTGTTTGGAGGATCCTGGGAGTTAGCGCCCAAAAAAAATAATCTCCCAAGCTGTGTGTAGATAACCCGGAGGTTGCAAGCAGGTAACATGCATACAAGGTTCTAACAGTGAACAAATATTCTAGGTGCATATTACTTCTATTGTAAACCCAAGGGAATGGGTTGTAATGATGCACTCTTGAAAGCCACCCTTAATTCTTGTTAAAGAAAAATATAATTCCCACTTTGGAAAATAATTTATGTTGCCATCTACAGTTCAGAGCCACATACTAACTTTATGTTGATTTCAGCCTGATACTTCCTTTGGCGTTGCTTTTTTATTTGCCATGTAACTCACACTGTGCAGTGCTATGATAAAGATTAAGCATCCAAGCAATCTTTTTTTCCAGCACTAGGCCCACGAATATATCACATCAAAGGGAGCTCAGGAAATGTGTGAGTTATATCCAACTTTTTATACCTGAGACACAGAAAACTAATCATGCTTTAAGTCCTCTTGAAATTAAGTTATTTGGGGGCTCATTGATTTCAACTTACAGGAGCAGTGACTGAATATTTATATATTTTATATAATAAATAAAATTCCTTCTCAAGTGACAAGCTCTTATTGCCTACATTTGTCAGCCTTGGAGACATTTCTGCCAAATATATGGATCATTTGAGGATCACGGTATTCATATGATATTTGAATAAATTTGTAATAGCCTACCGATCTCCTCTACTAAACATCCTACAGTCTCTGTAAGTGACTAAAAATGTACCATCAGAATGAGATACTTTGCAAAATGTAGTTCTGTGGAATTGATGAGGCCTCAAGTAGTAGATAGTGGTGGATAACGGTAGCAGTTTTGTTCCTACTGAACTTTTTGAAGATTCAGTTTTGTTCCTCTCCTTCCCAAGCTAGAGTGCTACATGAGAATTGGTGAAGGACACTATCCCAATGTAGTAAATGTAATCCGATACTTCAGCAGGCATCTATGTACTGGGTCATTATTTTAACTAATATAAGCCGTTATGAGTCCCCTTCGTGGGAGATAAAGCGGGGTATACATATGATGGGGCCCCTGGTGGTGGCACAGTGTGTTAAAGCGCTGAGCTGCTGAACTTGCAGACCAAAAGGTCCCAGGTTCAAATCCCAGGAGCGGAATGAGCGTCCGCTGTTAGCCCCAGCTCCTGCCAACCTAGCAGTTCAAAAACATGCAAATGTGAGTAGATCAATAGGTACCGCACCAGTGGGAAGGTAACGGCGCTCCATGCAGTCATGCCGGCCACATGACCTTGGAGGTGTCTGGACAACGCCAGCTCTTCGGCTTAGAAATGGAGATGAGCACCAACCCCCAGAGTCGGTCACGACTGGACTTAACGTCAGGGGAAAACCTTTACCTTTACTATACATATGATGATGATGATGATGATGATGATGATGTAATTCTCTTGATTTAGTTTACAGCACCAGACTTGTGCATTCATGTTGAAATCTATGCATCTTCCAGTCAAAACTGTGTTCTCAGCAGTGACAGCTCTGAAAAGCTACTAAGTGACTAAGACAGATCTAAATTCAATCTAGATTCATTCCCCTCAGTACTCCCAATGTTTTCAAAGTTTACCAAGCCAAATACTATTAGGAAGTGGGTTGTTGTGGGTTTTCCAGGCGGTATGGCCATGTTCCAGAAGCATTCTCTCCTGATGTTTCGCCCACATCTATGACAGGCATCTTCAGAGGTTGAGGGGTCTGTTAGAAAGTAAGTGAGGTCTATATATCTGTGGAGTGTCCAGGGTGGGGAAAAGAATTCTTGTCTGCTTGAAGTACTTGTGAATGTTTCAATTTGCCACCTTGATTAGCATTTTAACGGCCCGCAGTTTCAAGGCCTGGCTGATAGCTGCCTGGGGAAATCCTTTGTTGGGAGGTGTTAGCTGGCCCTGATTGATTCATGCCTGGAATTCCCCTGATTTTTTAGTCTTGCTTTTTATTTACTGTTCTGATTTTAGAGTTTTTTTTAATACTGGTAGCCAGATTTTGTTCATTTTCATGGTTTCCTCCTTTCTGTTGAAATTGTCCACATGCTTGTGGATTTCCATGGCTTCTCTGTGTAGTCTGACATGGTGGTTGTTGGAGTGGTCTAGCATTTCTGTGTTCTCAAATAATATGCTGTGTCCAGGTTGGTCCATCAGGTTCTCTGCTATGCCTGACTCTGGTTGAAAGAGTCTGCAGTGCCTTTCATGATCCTTGATTCGTGTTTGGGCAATGCTGTGTTTAGTGGTCCCTATGTAGACTTGTCCACAGCTGCATGGTATACAGTAGACTCCTGCAGAGGTGAGAGGATCCCTCTTGTCCTTTGCTGAATGTAGCATTTGTTGGATTTTCCTTTTGGGTCTGTAGATTGTTTGTGTTTTGTGTTTCTTCATCGGCTTCCCTATACCATCAGTGGTTCCCTTGAGAGGAGAATGCTTCTGGAACATGACCATACAGCCCGGAAAACTCACAACAACCCAGTGATTCCGGCCATGAAGACCTTTGACAACACTATTAGGAAGACTATGAAGGAGATAGTTTGGGGGGGGAAATAACTATGTAATGCTCATCAATTTTAAATGTGCCTCCAAGCTGTCAACCAACCTATAGTGACCCCATGAATTTCATAGGGTTTTCTCAGACAACGATTGCTAAGAAGTTGTTTTGTCAGTTCCATCTTCTGAAGTATAGCCTACAGTACCTGATATTCCTTGATGGTCTGTTAGTGAAGTACCAACCAGACCTGATTTAAGCGTTTAGCATCAAATAAGCTATTTATTTAATAAAATAGCTAGCTATTTAGGTCCTTTTAAATATACCTTAACACATTCCTTTTTAGTAAATCTAGTTATTTTTTAGAATTTGCAGAAATACCCCCTTAAGAGAGATGGGTAATTTATGCCTATACTTCTTTATAATTGCATTTTAATTACACAGGTTGTTTAGTTGTTGGTCTTGTTCTTGTTAACAATTAATGTCATTATATCCTTGTTACTATTCCACCCTCAGAGATGCCTCATAGCTACTGTAATGTCTGGAATACCACTGGTATCTTAAACATATCTAAATTATTGCATAGTTTTGCCAAATGCCATTATTTTAGGGTTGGAGACTCAGATTTATATATGCAATGCCATTGTGAAGTAAGCAGTGCATTCAGTTCTGCCTTCCGTTCTCAGTCAGCTGTGCATTCGGCTATGCAGTGTTGCCATTCAACACAAGAGCTATTTATCATAATCAATGCATAACTGTGAAAGTTTCTGCAACACAACTCCAATGTCAGATCACTAACAATATGTTATTTTCAGTCCCTGGAACTGATCCAAGAATAGTCACTGAGAAAGCAGCCTGGGGTTGTAACTCATGAATCTGGGAGTTCGTACAGTTTCCCATCTACAAAATATAACGGAGTGATCCTTGACAAATTGTTTATTTCCAGAATAATTTCTTTTTTTAGATAATATAATTTTTATGGTGCAATGCTTTGGATGCACAGTTGTGAAAGAGACTTGGAACCTCATTCCACGGAAGGGGAGAAAGTGTGTCATCCTGTAGTGTTCAGTATGCAAGCCATCTTGAAAAGAGATGGGAGGCAAAACATCCCCATCACATGTGATGTGTTCCTTCCTGATTTCAAAAACTGAATGCACTTTCGACCTCATCAGACATGCAGTGCGTGTCTCCTCTCAATCCGTGAGATGTTTTCCCAACAAGTTGGAAATTGCAGACGTGAAGATGGGCCACACTCCACACTTTTCATGTTAGTATGAAAACATGTACATGTCACTCTGAGCCCTTGGTGGCACAGCAGATTAAACCGCTGAGCTGCTGAAATTGCTGAACGAAAGGTCAGCAGTTCGAATCCAGGGATCAGGGTGAACTCTCGCTGTTAGCCCCAGCTTCAGCCAACCTAGCAGTTTGAAAACATGCGGGAAAGTAACAGTGCTCCATGCAGTCATGCCGGCCACATGACCTTGGAGGCATTTATGGACAACGCTGGCTCTTCAGCTTAGAAATGGAGATGAGCACCCACCCCCAGAGTCGGACATGACTAGACTTAATGTCAGGGGAAAACCTTTACCTTTACCTTAATGAAAACCAAATGGAGTACAATGGATGAGGACAGATTGCACATCCCACAGGAAAGAAACTGCTTCTGATGCACCCAGAAAAGCTAATTTCAACAATCTTCAAAAACAACGGAAACCAGATAGTTGTCTGGCGGAAACCCATGGATTTCTTAGAAAACAGAATGTTTGTCATGTGATGAGACATACACAGTCCCATGGGGAAAATGCTTAAAAACACACATTCAAAGACTGTCTCATGATGTTCAATAGCTCAAAAATTCCACTCAGCGAACTTTGTGCCACTCCTAGGAGAATAATAAATGGAGAACATACCTGGAATCAAGCAGAGCCCCCCAGACTGTTTTTGTAGCCCTTGGCTTCACTCTCCCAACTCCCCAAACTACCACTTTTCAAGCAAATGTCTCTTCCTAGGAGCCAGTAAGAGTGGCAATTCAACTTCTGAATAGGTTGCAAGGTACTCTACCGCAAAGCACACACTTTTTAACATTAAGCTGTTATAGGCTATATTTCAGAGGAAGGAACTGGCAAAACCACCTCTGAACATTCTTTGTCTCAGAAAACACTATTCATGGGGTTGTCATAAGTCAGCAGGTAATTTGAAGACACACACAAAACACCACAGCATCCGAGACAGGAAATTGTCTCCCAAACCACCCACATTTGCTAAACCCTGGCCAAAATTAAAACAATCTAGACACAGTAGGTTGTTTAGTTGTAATCCCATCAGGCACTGCGTTCGCATATCTTCCTTTCTTGGAATAAACAGGTAGCATGGAGCAACACGTGGTGAATCACATCTTTAGCTTCCTTATGAAGATTCTCACTATGAGTTTCTAATTGTGTGTTTTATCATGTGAACATTTGATCTTCTTGAGACTATACCAAGACTACCACTCATTTCACAGAAATGACTGCAGCTGTAAGGTGACCATAGACTCATAGAGTTGGAAGGGACCTCATGGGCCATCCAGTCCAACCCCCTGCCAAGAAGCCGGAAATCGCATTCAAGGCAGCCCATTCATTTCTCCTACATTTACACTCCCATGCAGCTACTGTACATAACGTTCTACACATATTTTAGGAACTAAGGGCTACACAATGCCTGATAATTCACAATGGAATTTGTTAATGGACTCCACTGAGAAGGATTGTGTTTGAGGAAGTCTTTGTGAAATTTGATGCTAAAATCTGTTAGTCAAACAAATCTAATGATGCATGGATAAAACAAACCTTGCATTTGGTTACACTGATTATATTAAAAAAAACTTCTGATTTCAACCAAGTTATTTTGAAATAAATTAATGAAGTTCCGTTTCTTCCATTTGACTTTTCCTGGGCACTAGACTTGTGCAGTCTGGGTAAACTGCAATTCGTTTTGGTGTCCCAGATTTCAGTGGAGGATCCTGATCCATTTCTAGGGAAGCTCCCAAATTCGGGAGGACAGAAATCCATTTTCAATCAGGAAAGCTGAAATATTTGTTTTCTATCCAGCCCATTATGGGGAGGGGGGACTCCCCAGGCTCTTCTTCCTGTCATTTTAGGCATTGTGTGTCCTTATATCCTTCATAAAGACCTGGATTAAAAGCATCAGAGTTAAGATACCACTCTTTCTGCAATCCTTTCCCTTCTGTCTGTAGGGGAGACCAGGTTTAATGCTTAGTTAAAGCTGTTTCTACTCTATAGGAGACAGGCACTGTAGGTGCGCATGGCGCTCTCTCCCAGCTTCACGTAGCTTTCCAAGGGATTTTAAGGAGGCTTGAATTCCCACTTCCCAGGGAAGGAAGAGCGATTGGCATGGAGCTATTCTACTCTGGGCTTCCTTTAAAAAGCCCCCTTTTCTCTTGATTTGCAGGCCCTGGAATGATGCCTTCCCTGCCCCCGCCCCCTCACGCTTTTCCTTGGCTGCCTCCCTCCCACACACCACTTGTAACCAAAGGCAGCCGGTTTTCGACAGCCATTGTTGTGTTGCGGCCAGGAAAAAAAACATAGAGGCTGAGTCCTTGCTGTTATGGCCAACAGAACAAGCCGGACCAAACGGATTAGTAGAAGGGAACCAACCACTATAAATTCATGCACAAGCCTTGGCACTTGAACACCTCTTGTTCTCTGCCAAGGAAATCTAGGGACAGTATTTTAATCAGGTCAAATCAAGCAGTTGTGCATTTTTTGAAGAACATGCAGCTAATTTCACTCAGCTAACAATATTACTATGCACATGGTGGGAGAAGCCAACAAATATTAGGGTTCCAGGATATATACAATTTATTTTACTTTTGGCCTAGGATAAAATGCATCTCCCAGTATTCCTCACTACTGAATAGGGGTTTCAGTTTAAGAACATCTGCAGAGCTGCACTGTTCCTACCATTAGACTAAGATGACAGAAATTATCATAAAAAGGGTGAACCATGGAGTGACATGACAAAGGCAGAAATCATCTTTAGGTAATTCCACCCTTTTGTTTATAGAGAAGTCCTTGCTCAGTTAAAGCTTTCCTCGCAAACTGTGCTAGCCTACGGTGCTCAGATACACAATGTTGTTGTTGTTGTTGTTGTTGTTGTTGTTGTTGTTGTTCTTGTTGTTCTTGTTGTTGTTGTGTGTCTTCAAGTTATTTCTGACTTATGGCAGCCCTGAGGTGACCCCATCACTGGCTTTTATTGACAAGATTTGTTTGATGTCTGTGTGTGTGTGTGTGTGGGTGGGTGGGGGGGGGGGTTGCTATCTCCTGAAGCTGACAGAATGGGATTTGTCCAAGATTATCCAATAGGTTTTCATGGCCTCATTTCCCATGTTCTTTGTCCAGCACCCAAACCTCTAAAAATGCTGGTCTCTATACAACAGTACATATCCTTTTGAAACCAATGCTGCGGTTCATGTTAAAGTACATTTATTTCCACGAGCTAGGCTCAAGCAATTTAGGTTCAGCAAAGATTGAAGTGTGAGGAACATAAGTGACAGAGAAAATTCATGAATGTTAATCCATGAATTAATTTGTTATTATTAACTGGGTGTTAATGGAATTATAATATTAACTGATAGCATTACTTCTTAATAACACATTCACTACAAATACATTAGTAATACACTAGTTCATTAAAAACAATTAACAAAATACACCCCCCCCCCCCCCCCCCGAAAATAATGAATTTAAGCAACATTACTCAAGTCACCGGCATTTAACATTTTGATGATGTAAAGTCATTTATTGGGTTTGTGTTAGTGAGACACAGAAGTGTAACCTCCTATTACAGTTGTGTATGAGTGTTTGGGTTATTATGGAAAAAGAATGACCACCACCCCTGACTCCTGAGAATTCTGTGTACATCCAACAGCTATACAAGATGTCAAATTTGAAGTTGTAAATGGAAGTGGAAGGAAAGCCCAAGTGGAAGTGGACCAGCAGAATTAATTGGGGGTTTTTTTCTCTTTAATTTTTGTGGATATAAACCATATGCATTAATCAGTGGCATTAAGGCATCAGCTATGAAGCGTATTTGCACAGTTGTGGGAGTGGGATAGAAAGTACAGTAGAGTCTCACTTATCCAACATAAATGGGCCAGCAAAACGTTGGATAAGCGAATATGTTGGATAATAAGGAGTTATTAAGGAAAAGCCTATTAAACATCAAACTAGGTTATGATTTTACAAATTAAGCACCAAAACATCATGTTATACAACAAATTTGACAGAAAAAGTAGTTCAATATGCAGTAATGCTAAGTAGTAATTACTTTATTTACGAATTTAGCACCAAAATATCACGATGTATTGAAAACATTGACTACAAAAATGTGTTGGATAATCCAGAACGTTGGATAGGTGAGTGTTGGATAAGTGAGACTCTACTGTAATAGCATCCAAAAGATGAAAATCATGACGCAAACCCTAACGTTTCAAATAGCTGTGTAAGGTGATACAGGTCTTTCAGATCTTTACTGTAGTGTTGATATATGAATGCAATACATCTGCTTACCAAAAGACAGTTTCTAAGAGTTCAAAGCTCTCTCCGAGAAGCTTCATTTTGTTATATGCACAGGAGCATGGACTCTTGTATTAAATATGTAGTCCACCATACAGCCATTGTTTTCATTTATACCTTAGTTAATGGATTGGAATTTTTGAATATAATTCAATCCTGCAGTTTCTTTCTCTCAGGTTCCTTTGTAATTTCCTTTTTCAAGGAATGGCATGTTACTTTCTTTTTGTAGACAGAGCATATGATTTTAGAAGGGCACCCTTTCCCATATAAAGGACTGACAGGTAGGTTTGGTGAATGGTAATGAGATAAGGTTCCTTTCCCTTCTTTGAGGCCATTGCTTTAAATATAGCTAAGGTCAATAGCCAATGAAAGTACAGTATGTGTGAAAAAGATCTTGGAGTCCTCGTGGACAACAAATTAAACATGAGTCAACAATGAGATGCGGGGGCTAAAAAAGCCAATGGGATTTTGGCCTGCACAAATAGGAGTATAGTGTCTAGATCCAGCGAAGTCATGCTTCCCCTCTATTCTGCCTTGGTCAGGCCACACCTGGAATCACACTGTGTCCAATTCTGGGCACCGCAATTGAAGGGAGATGTTGACAAGCTGGAATGTGTCCAGAGGAGGGCAACTAAAATGATCAAGGGCCTGGAGAACACGTCCTATGAGCAGTGGCTAAAAGAGCTGGTCATGTTTAGCCTGCAGAAGAGAAGACTGAGAGGAGACATGATGGCCATGTATAAATATGTGAGGGGAAGTCATAGGGAGGAGGGAGCAAGATTGTTTTCTGCTGCCCTGGAGACTAGGACGCGGAACAATGGCTTCAAACTACAGAAAATGATATTCCACCTGAACATTAGGAAGAACTTCCTAACTATGAGAGCTGTTCAGCAGTGGAACTCTCTGCTCCGGAGTGTGGTGGAGATTCCTTCCTTGGAGGCTTTCAAGCAGAGGCAGAGGTGGCCCTAGGTAATTTCACCTTGTAGGCGAACCTAGTAGCTGTGCCCCCCCCCGAAATTGCCCCCCCCAAGGCCCTGCACATATCTTCGGCAGCAGCGGGGACCATCAGCTCCCTCCTCGCCGAATGCGGAAGGCCTCAACTGACCTCGCGAGAGCAAGGAGGGAACTGATGGTCCCCGCTGCTGCCGCTGTTGCAGGGGCGCCTCAACGGCGCCCCCAGGGACAATGTGCCACAAGCGAGCGCTTCCATTGGCCTCTATGTTGGGCCGGCTCTGAGCAGAGGCTGGATGGACATCTATGGGGTGCTTTGAATGTGGCTTTCCTGCTTCTTGGTAGGGGGTTGAACTGGATGGCCCACAAGGTCTCTTCCAAATCTATGATTCTATGACTCTCAGAGCCCCACAGTCTGCACTTGGAATATGCATACAGCTAGAGATTCTGGATGTTGTATACAGTAGTTCAAAAGGTGATTGTTGCAGGCTCTGGGCCAAATTGTCATTTTCATTAGCTTTCCAAATGAAAGATGTCTTACTGTGCTGAAAGAATTCAAAGTCAACAGAAAGCTGTTGTACTTTCTTGGTCTTCTGAAGCACTTCATTCTTGGCCTTGAAGGCATGTAATGGCAAATGGGATGCTAATATGAGAAGTGACTGAATATATTGTAGTTCTATTGCAAAGTGAAAACAGATATTATCTGAGAGTGTTTCCACGTTACCACATTGTTTGTTTCTTTTTTTTCCTTCTTCTGGACCATACGATGTTTGAAGTTCAAAACAATCTGCATAATTTTCCATGCATACTAGTTTTCTTGAAATTTTGCTAACAGTCCCTCAGACCACATTTGGAAACTCGGAGCGCCTGTTAAAAGCAGCCTTATATTATATCAGAACAGTGGTTCATCAGGTGCAGTGTCATATATCGCTAACTATATATGTAACATATATGGTGAATGTGTAATCCTTCAGACATTGTTGGGCTGCAATTCCCATCATCCCTTGCCAGCACAGACAATGGCGAGGGAGGCTAGGTGTTGCATTCCAACAAAGTCTGTGTGACTACAAATCACCTATCATAATCCATACTGACTAGTAGCAGTTCTCAAAGCTTTAGAAGAGACACATTTTTGTTACTGTCTAGAAACATCAGCATTTAATCTGAGAATTTTGTATATGAAGTATGTGTGATGTTCCCTTTCTCTACTGGTTTGTTTAATTATTTAAACAATCATTTGCCACAAATATTGTGAAAAAGGAATATAACCTACCCAACCCAGAAAAATCAATAATGCTTCTAAATGGATTGCTCCTGGCAAACAATTCAAAATGTATTGTACACCTATAACAGTTTTGCTCATTGGAATGCTGTTGCTATCACTTTTTTTTACTAAGGAAGGCTAGGAGCCGCGATGACGCAATGAGTTAAACCCTTGTGCCAGCTGAACTACTGACCTGAAGGTTGGGTTGCTGACCTGAAGGTTGGTGGTTCGAATCCGCAAGACAGGGTGAGCTCTCTTCTGTCAGCTCTAGCTTGCAGGGACATGAGAGAAGCCTCCTGGATGTCCCCTGGGCAACGTCTCTCCAGTTTTCTTACACCAGAAATGACTTGTAGTATGTTCTCAAGTTGCTTCTGACATGATAAAAAAGCTAAGGAAGGAAGAAGAATCTTTCTGGAAACACAAAAAGGATAACATCTGGACCTCCTGCACATTTCTATGAAGGAGACATTTCAAACCCTGAAAAATTTACCATTTATGGCTACATTTTCCCAAAATGTTATAGCCATACAGCATTTGGCCGCTTCCCACATGGTACAACACAGCCGGGGGTTTATGGGAGCTGTAGTCCAAAAGATACTGAAGTAGTATTATTAAACAATAAATGCCTTGTCAGAAACACCAAGAGAGGCGATGCCCTAATGCAGTGGTTCTCAACCTTCCTAATGACGCGACCCCTAAATACAGTTCCTCATGTTGTGGTGACCCCCAGCCATAAAATTACTTTTGTTTCTACTTCACAACTGTAATTTTGTCACTGTTATGAATTGTAATGTAAATATCTGATATGCAGGATATATTTTCATTCACTGGACCAAATTTGGCACAAATACCGGATATGCCCAAATTTGAATACTGGTGGGGTTGTGGGAGGGAATGATTTTGTCATTTGGGAGTTGTAGTTGCTCGAATTTATAGTTCACCTACAATCAAAGAGCATTCTGAACTCCATCAATGATGGAACTGACCCAAATTTAGCACAAAGAACTTCCATGACCAACAGAAAATACTGGAAGGGTTTGATGGGCATTGACCTATATCCAGAGAGCACTGTGGACTCAAACAATGATGGATATGGACCAAATTTGGCACAATGTATCCAAATTTGAACACTGATAGAGTTTGGGGAAAATAAATCTTGACATTTGGGAGTTGTAGTTGCTGGGATTTAAAGTTCACCTACAGTCAAAAAGTCCCTTGAACCCCACCAACAATAAAATTGGGTCAAACTTCCCACACAGAACCCCCATGACCAACAGAAAATATTGGCCTTTTGCAACTCCTCTGACACCCCCTTCGCGACCCCCACCCAGGGGTCCCGACCCCCAGGTTGAGAAATGCTGCCCTAATGGTAATGCTGGCTGAATGAGATCTTCACTCCTTGCCTTTTATGTCACTGTCTGTATTCTTCAGTGTTATTAGATTTGCTTATTCCAGACAGCCACTGGATATCCAATGGGAGCAGTCCCACTCTTCACATCGTTTTAAGTTTTTCAGTGCTGGACAGAAGCTTAATGATGAGTGACTTGGGTTGTGTTACTCTGTGCTGTGGAACACACTGTCATTTTAATCCATGGGCATTTGCCTCTTAATGCTTTTTTGTTCTCATTCCCACAGGACAAAACTTTGTTCCATCCGGTGAGCAGCAGCTGCATCGATTGCAACCCGGCAGAGAAGAAGATTTTCATGAACAGATGTGATCCTTTATCTGAAACTCA
The DNA here is from genome assembly GCF_035594765.1 of Anolis carolinensis. Lineage (NCBI taxonomy): Eukaryota > Metazoa > Chordata > Lepidosauria > Squamata > Anolidae > Anolis > Anolis carolinensis. The sequence goes on from NC_085845.1 coordinate 60,088,958, forward strand.
ACAGTGGATTTTTGAGCATATTAATATGACTGTTTTAGAAAAAATTAACAGCAAGAAAAACAGCTCTTAGGGAGAAGAAAATCGACTGTTCTGTACAGATTGCAACCAACATTTTGGCCAGCTTCTGGGTCAAAAAAGAGTCAGAATTTTCCTAAAGCCAGGAAATCTGTTCTGAAGATTAAGTAAATGCCAAGGAAGAAGCCAAATGGGCTGTCATTGCGGATGGACCATATCTGAAGAACTTGGCTAAGAACCTCGCCAGCTGCTGCTGAGGCCTTCAAGCTGACAATTTCCCTTGCTGGTCAAGGGAAAATTTTATTTAAAAAAGTAAAAAAAGAAATGTTTCCAAACACTCTGTGTTAATAAAGTTAAACAAAGTTTTAGAGTTTCTCAGGTCAAACCCTGCTATAGTGAGTAGCTGCTATGAATAGTTGCTGTTACTTATGGGGGATATATGGAGTGCATGAGCGCTATTGGAATCATCGTCCGCCACAGGTATAGAACTAGCAACATTTATGGGATGCCGTTGCAATCCCAGAATTGTGAAGAAGAGGTATGTTCTAGTGCCATTTCATTCCCTTCATGGAAGTTAGGTTCAGGACAGTTCTTTGAATAAGAGGTCACAACAGATCATGTTAAGAAACCTCCCTACTACATTCCTGTCACTGATCAAATGGGAATGGTTGGGGTGGGGGGGACGTAAGAGTTATTTTAGAGTTACATTTTGAATGAAGCATGAAAATGACTATAAGGCATCACACTAGCATTTTTCTTCTGCAGTTGAAGAAACAATAATTTCCATCAAAGTGATTAAATAAAATGTCCATTCCATGTTGAAGCACTACCGAACAACCATCTATAGTCATTCATATCTATCCAACCATCCTTGGAGGAATGAGCCAAACAAATGACTCAATGGCGACATCCTTATTCATCAGTAACAAGGGAATATGTTACTTATAAAAGCAGCACAATGCAAGATTTGCAGAAAGGATTTCCTCTCGGAAGTCTACGTTTCTTTCCTGGCACCTTTTATTAAAAGACTTATAAGTAGATTTAGATCAATACATTCAGCAAAAAAAGAGATATAATGAGTCTGACAAGATGGGCTTATGGCCAACAAAGGAAGGGTCTAGTGCTCTGACTTAAAGGATGCGGGCACTATCAACATTAACAAGGAGCTGCAGGGATTATAACAAAAGGCAAAATATGCAACAACAGTTCAGGAGTTTCTACGACATTAGCTGGGCATTCTGTAGAGTAGAAACTGAAATTGTAAGCCCCTGCTGAAAGTTTCAATCGCATTATAAAGGCCAAAAAAAGGGTTAGCATATAACTGTCTTCAACTTTTCTGTATTCGGGGTTGTGCACACCCTAACTGCACATTACCAGTCTTTTCCAATGTTTGTTTAAAGGTGATTCTTTCCCCAAACCAGTCTATTTTCCAGAACCAAGTTTTGTAGTCAGCAGAATCCCATGGTACATTTTTTGCTGGACCTATATCATAGTAAGCTGTTGGTGAGGAAGCATGATGCTTAAATACTCTCTGATATCAGTGCAAAGTTAGACCAGGAGATAGAAGAAATGAAACCTAAGCTTTTGGGTTGATGCTCATTTTTTTCCCTATTCAGGGAATATTTTATGTTTGTACAAATTCATATCTACAATCTTAATAATGAAGAATTATTATATCAGATCATTTCTGGTTGTGTTGTCTGACACTGTCTTCAAAACATGGGTGAGTTTGTTGTGCAGACAAGCATTTAGATCTGCAAACTGAATTGATACAGAACAGTTACGCCATGTGATATTTGTTTTCTGTGACTGCATGTTTTGTTTAAGCATGTTAATGAAGATTTGGATATATACTTGTAGATGTGGTAGGAAATAGAAAGTATGGATCATAACACAGTAAAATACATATCTGAAACTGGCTTTGCAGTCAGGTGAAATGCAAAGGTGGACGAGCGCAATGGTACCATTATCAAACCAGTTTTGAGTAGTTCCAGTTCAAGATGGAATCTTACTGTCATGGTAGTTCTTAAATCAGAATAGCCTTCATAATTTAAATGCTGGTATAGAATTATTTGAAGATCTCTTTTTCTGCCTTGGCAGAGATGAATAAGCAGTCAACTATTCTAAAATTAAATCCATACATCAATCAATTGTACTTGAATTCCAAAGTTGAGCAAACCAAGGGATCATATATTGCATTTGACTGATACGTGAAATGCCATTTTCACTTTTCAATATGTCATGTAACAAATTAATTCTGAACATCTGTTTATACTTCTTACTTTTTTAATGTAGTTGGATAAAATTAGTTTTATATTTGTTTCTTGGCCATGTACTGTAGGGATGACTGTACCTACCTATAGAGCAGTAGTGTTATTGTTCTATAACCCGATCAAATTTTGCATGCAGTGTAGGATATGAATTCCCAGGTTGCAAAGATTGGTATAAGACAGAGCTATATGTGCCAAGTGGCCTGCCTTAAACTAGTGTGCTGCCCTCAGTGATGCTCAAAATCATTGTCCAATCATCAGTGTTGAAGTAAAATTCAACTGTTGATCCAGTGAACTTCTGTACATAGAACTGTATTGTGATGGGTGTCATTTTGTCCTAAGCCTCAGACAGCAAAAATATCTTGGATCAGTTCTGATCATCACTCAACAGAACATTGCAGGATGGTCACGTGATAGCGATGACATCCAGGCATGTGTTCTAGAATATAAACATCTTCTGTGTTCTTCTCTGAGTTGGATGCACTATTTCACCATGAAAATGTTTGATTTCAAATCACCAATGAGATGAGTCAGGCTGCTGTTCAATACAAATGATACTTACAGCAAGTCCAATGGCAGCTAAGTAGTTTTACTGGGTGCAAAATGGATAAACCAAACCTGCGACTTGCATAGCAGTGGCATTGAATTGAGATTTTGTGCAGAATTTTAAAATGGTAAGCCTTCTTGGTGGTGGCTCCCCCGTCTCTGGAACACCCTCCCCAGGGAAATTAGGCAATAGTACCAGTTTTTAAGAGCTGGTACTCTTGTAGAAGCATCTTAGAAAGATACTCTTCTTTAAACAAGGTTTTTAACAGGAATACTAACAGCACTTTTAGAGGTCTGGGATATGAATCACAGCATCTCCAGCAGTGGTTCTCAACCTGCGGGTCCCCAGATGTTTTGGTCTTCAACTCCCAGGAATCCTAACAGCTTGTAAACTGACTGGGATTTCTGGGTGTTGTAGGCCAAAACACTTGGTGACCCACAAATTGAGAACCACTGATCAACAGTCTACTATGAAGGGAATGAGTAGATCTTCAAATTGCATACTACATAAAGAGCTGGTAGCAGGGAAATGTTGAAGGGTATAATTATTGAGAAAAGTCAAAATATTAAGATTATGTCATTCTAATGCTTAGTAAATTGCTAGATAACAATCAGAGTAAGAAACTAAATGTGTATTAGCCTTCAAAATTCTTTGACATTTCCTTTAAACCAGATGTGGCAGCACAGGTTGAAAGACAGAGCCACAGCTGTTTCTAAAGATCCCTTATGTCAATGTCAATAGAAGCATTCTGCCAAAATGTACTGGTAAATAAATAAAATAAATAAATAACTTTATATATATTCCAACCTATCTCCCTGAAGGGATTTCAGGGCAAATTCCAATCACAAAAAGGCAAGCATTCAATGCCTGAATACAACAACCAATGCAAACATAATAGCAAACAATAATAACCCAACATATAAAATCAAAATTATAACTTAACTAAAAATTTTTTTTAAAAAACACATATACATATAAACATAAAATAAAACATCAAGCAGAAATATCAATATCCCAGAGCCCATAGATGTCATCAAAAAAGGACATCTTTCATCCTTATTTCTACTGGCACCATCAACAAAATACACCTTTCTTCCTCATTTCTTCTTCTGGAAGACAGTCTTTTCAGGGCACTCTTGAAGTTGCTGGCACCACAGAGAATTGTTCTATGCACATTGAGAGCTGAATTTCAATGACAGCTGCTTTTGAAGTAGCAGGAACCTTAGATCAGTAGTTCTCAATCTGTGGGTCCCCAGATGTTTTGGCCTTCAATTCCCAGAAAACCTAACAGCTGGTAAACTGGCAGGGATTTCTGGGAGTTGTAGGCCAAAACACCTGGGGATCCGCAGGTTGAGAACCACTGCCTTAGGAGAAGTGTAGCTCCTGGTGATTAGGGGTTAGGAATAAATGCCATCTCTAGCTCACTCCCAGAAGGCATCCAACACTGCTAAAAAATAAATTGAGGATTTTACTTCTGTTGTTTGCTGAGCAGACCCACATTGTCCAATGTCCTGTCCCCTCCTCAACAGTTCTCAAACCCCAGAAGGGATTCTTCTTGCTGCTTACTGATGGGATGGAAAGAAAGGTGGAGGCAATTCAAATGCTAAAAGAATTTCAGCTGATTTCAGCTCAGGAGAAGACACCTGAGAGTGCACTCACAAATGGAGTGCAACCTTCTTTTCCTTCCTCTCTTAGCCCAGAGCAGCAGTATCATCTAAATCAGTGTGGCCCAACCTTTAGTTACCTGAGGGCCAATCAAACTTTAGTATAGGAATGTGAGGCTCCAATATGGCCGTTATATGACCGTTTCTTGAAAACGTAAAGTGGTAAGAAGGGTAAACAAATTTTTTCCAAATATTAGCTTAAAACATTTTTCCAGTAAGAAGGACAAGGGCCAACAAAAATGAATTGGTGTGTCACATGCGTCCTGTAGGCCATGGGTTGGACCACACTGATCTAAATAATCAACACCCCATCCAACCTGTAGACTACAATAGTTATAGTGTTTGGGGGGTGGGATCAATTTCAAAAGACTGCTGAATAACTCACTCACCTTGTCTAGAAAGAGACATGTGCATACATAAGGATGTCACTAAGAAGAAGCCACTTGCTGGCAGATACCCACCACTGCTTTAAACTTGCATTTTCCTTTTTGCACATGCCAGCCACAGTCCAATGCAGTGTTTGTCATGCTTAGGATTACTGAGGTCAAGGGACTTTAGCAAGCCTAATGTGATATACAGTACCTTCTGTTATGAGAATTGTTTAAAATATCTAATGAGCTTTTTAAATCTGTAATGTTTTCTAAAATATTATGTTTCTCATTTTATTGGTTTTTTATGTGGACTGAGGTGGATCAATAATTTTTTTCTTATCAGTGCCTCATACTTGTCCCAAGATACCATCCAGGTTGAAAGACTAAAACTATGCCTTTACTGAACTCAGAGCCACTTAAGAAACTGAGGTTTCCTTTCACTGTCTTGCAATAAAATGCTTCCAAGTTAAACAATATTAGCAGCTCTTTAATCTGTGCCAATGACTGACGCAGCAAGGTAGTAATCTTGCTACACAGGTCATGGCATTGTAACAAGCATCCCATTCTTATCTCATCAGAAAAGCTGGCATGTGTTTCAAGACAATCCTTTTAGGACAACTTATTGAGTGTCATGCTTGGATGAACAGTTCGTATGCTGGTGTGCAATGTACAAATGGAATGATCTAAGTCTCTGCAATGAGAGTTTATGTTGAAGAATTGTTATTAGTGTTTTAAAAATAGCTTCTCTTCAAATAGATAGATACTGATAAGATTTCCATTGATTTCTTTGACAAGCTGACACTTTAACAATAGTTGTATATGAGTTCAGCAAAATGAATATGGGTGTAACTTCTCTATTAGACAGTGGACAGGTATCCCTTTGTAATAAACACCAACTGGCTTGTGCTATACTTAACGGGAAGGTATACCACCAGCAAGTGAAGGTCAATAAATAAGAAAAAGTATACATACCTGTTTAGCAGCAGTAGCCAGCTTAGTGAGGTTGTTTTTGGGATAGACAAGATGATAAAATTTCACATGACAGTATTTGAAATTCTTCCCTTGTCCACTTAGCTGAAAATATGCACATCTATAGTATATATTCATATGGAAATAAATAGAAAATTCATTTTAACGACAGTCAGGATGGGAACTGAACTACAAGTATTTTGTTTGCTATGGTTGCATGCTATCATTATACGGTTCTTGGACATGGATGCCAATGTAGACCTAGCTAGGGAAAATAGCAAAGTAAATCTTGCTTGGGGAACAGATGCCTAAGTATGCTTTTCACATCTGTTTCTAGAAAGAGCACAACACTTAGATCATATATGAAAGCTTTTACCCCCTTCGAAAAAGGATTGTAAATATTCCAAATGGGCCTCCTCCTGGCCTCAGGCTCAAACATTGAATCACATCTTATAATAGCACAGTCTGGTCACAGTGTGGTAAAAAAAAAAGCAGCTTTAAGATGTTACGTACTTTGGCTTAACCCAGTGGAAAAACGGAGTGCAAAAAATGTTAGGTAGCTTAAAGATGCTGCTGATAGAAATTATAAATACTGACATCGGTTTGCCAAGAACGTGATAATTACTGATATATAAAGTATCTAGTGTGTACTATGCATTATTTCTGTAGAAATCTTGCTGGAAAGAATATTGTGGTTGATCCAAATGTGCCCTTCTGGAAAAAGAATAGAATCTAATTAGTATAGTGTTGTTGTTATTGTTGTAAGCCTTTGAATCATTTCTGACTTAAGGGAACCTTATCAGAGGGTTTACTTGGCATGATTTATTCCTTTGCTTTTTCCTTCCTCTGAGGTGTAGGGAGTCTGTTTTGCCCAAGGTTATGCCGTTGAACAAATGGAATTTACAAAGATATAGATGTACCATTAATTCAACCGGTTCACTCTATTTGGGACTAAAAACCAGATTTAGGCTAGTGTGTTCCACTCATGGAAAGTCTGTCATTAAATCTTTGTTATAGGGTCGCATGAGAAAAGTAAACTAAAATCCAAAGACTTGTGCTGAAACGTGGTTGACCTGAAGAAGCATAAGACCTGCTATAGAACAGAATCTGCTTATTAAATCAGTATACTATTGATATGAAAATTCAAACAAAAGCCAATGAAAATATAGAACAATACTAGCTCTGTTTTTCCCACACTCATGATGTACCCAAGTATTACTCATAACTGTAATCCTAAGATCATTAAGTGTTTCCAAATCACACTGATATATATCCATAAGATGGGCCAAAACTAACTAAATGAAGTTCAGCAGGGACAAATGCAAGATACCCCACGTAGGCAGAAAAAAATTAAATGCAAAGATACAGAATGGGGGATGCCTGGCTTGACAGCAGTACGTGTGAAATAGATCTTGGAGTCCTCGTGGACAAGTTAAACATGAGCCAACAATGTGGTGCGGCAGCTAAAAAAGCCAATGGGGTTTTGGGCTGCATAAATAGGAGTCTAGTGTCTAGATCCAGGGACGTCATGCTTCCCCTCTATTCTGCCTTGGTTAGACTACACCTGGAACACTGTGTCCCATTAAAGGCAGTGTTCTTATTTCTTAGTGGATGTATATAGAATTGTGATATTATGTACATAGATTGGGAAAGAAAAAGAACTGCACAAGTCACAAACAAAATATTTGGTTCCCTTCAGGGGATTTTCTCTTGAACCTAAATTGCTTTAACCCAAATTGCTTTTGATTTTCCATTGAATTTTAAAAGAGGTTTTTCATGCAGCACAGAATTCTGCTGTTCAAAAAACTCCTGCATATGATTTGTTGGGTCTAGGCCATGAAATCTGTTTTTCTAGATTACTGAATTCTTTGTGAGAGAAATTGTAAACGGAGCATTTAACAAGAACAGCAAAGCATATGGGACCAGAAACAAACCAAAGACATCTCGGGTGCTTCCAACCTTCCATATTTGTTAGTCAAATGTCTGGAGGAAGTAAGATCTCCAGGTACTGGGGGCTTCCATCTTCTCTTTGTTAATAGTGCAAGTTAGAAGAGTATTTTCAAATATTTGACAACATTTCTATCTGTGGGTATGGTAAGTCAGAAGTTCCCCTTTCTTCTTGGTCTTTTTTGGTGTCCATTGGATCATTCAGGTGTCGGACCCTAAAGCAGAGATGAGGAATGAATAATCCATCAGAAATGTTTGGACTACAATTCCCTGCAATGCTTTCCAGCAAAGTCAATGATGAAGAACGATGGGAGTTGTAGACTAATAATATCTGGAGAACCACATATCATATTCCCTAGCACTGCTCTGAAAGCAAGAAATGACTGTAATGTAGCCTAATACAAATCTAAAGATTTGGTGAAAAGAGTAATAGGCAGCATTTCAAAGGAGCAATAGTAATAAGAGTGTGGCTTCAAATCAAAATTATTCTTTTACAGTTTTTTATAGCTGTGCTAATAAATTGTTTGGATCTCAAAGTTCTAATCTGTAAGATAGATAAAAATTGTTAGACTAAGGTAACTTATGGAACGAACTCCATTGCCCCAGTCATATTTATCACCAAACTCTGTTTAAGTGTTACTTGAATGGACCAAGGGTTTGTGATCTTCCCCCCTCTCCTAGCATGGACTGAGGAAGGAGACTGGAAGCTTTTATTTCTGGTGTTACTTTACATTCTTTTTCATTATGGCTAAACACAAGCCTGTGATAAAAAAAGTTTTCTCAATATTGTATCTGGGTTCAATGTACATATTTGGGGTACAGTGTTTGCTTACTTATCGCGGGGGTTAGGTTCCAGGACCACCTGCAATAAGTGAAAATCCACAAAGTAGGAATGCTATATTTATTTTAATATTTATACATTATTTTAGTATTTATACACTATTTTAAGTCTTTATCAACCAATCGTGTGTTGATAAATCACCTCCTTCTCCTGTTACCACTTGGGCTCCTTTTCTTTCCCTTCGGCTTCTCCTTCCTCCCTTCCTTAGGCTGTAAATTGAAATTTTTTATGATTTATAATATTCTTTTAGAGTTTATTGAAAAACCGAGAAACAGCGAATCCACGAAAAGTGAACCGCAAAGTAGTGAGGAAACACTGGACTAAAATTGGAAAAAAAAAGCTGTATCTCACACGCTCTTTGACAAATGTCATTACAAATTTCAGTGCTAATTTCATACAATCACATCTAACAATATAAAAATGTCAAAGCAAGTTGTGAAAAAAGTACATGATGGAGCAAATTTGAGGTCTTTTTTGGATTTAGAACACCAACTTTGTTTAAACTGGCATACCTTTTTTTGAACGTTTTAATGACTCCAATTTTTCAGGCTAAAGTTATGATTTATTCAACAAGCCAACATGTGTTTATTAAGTTCAGATGCAATCTAACCTTGATTCTCCATTCAGTCCAGTAGATCTGTCTCAAGATTCAGATAGGAATTTAGGAATTCAACAAAAAGATTTAGTTAGGTAGTTTACCCCTACTGTTATACAATGAACCCCAGTGCATCTCTCAAAATGGAAATGGTATTGCTGCCATTTGAAACCTGAGTTCAAGGCAGAAAGTGCTTCCCAGTGTGACAGATCATTTGTGTTGAAAAGGCTTTGTGTTGGGATGGTTCTAATGATAGCCCCTTCTACACTGCCATATAAAATCCAGACTCATATAATCCAGTTCAAAGCAGATAATGGTTCAAAGCAGGACTGATGACTTGAAGGTTGGGTTGCTGACCTGAAGGTTACTGGTTCAAATCCAACCCAGGGAGAGCACGGATGAGCTCCCTCTATCAGCTCCAGCTCCATTCGGATACATGAGAGAAGTCTCCCAAGTATGGTAAAAACATCAAAAACATCAGGGGGTCCTCTGGGCAACATCCTTGCAGATGGTCAAATCTCTCACACCAAAAGTGAATTGCACTTTCTCAAATCGCTCCTGACATGGAAAAAAAAAAAACCCTGTTTTGATCATCCAGATTATATGGCAGTGTAAAAGAGGCCTGTGTGGTTTGGGAAGTGAGGATTCATATAGCTGAAATCACTGGAATCATGTAGGAAGCTACTGAATGTGAAAAGCTTTCTGCTTGAAGGTATCACAGGGTTTTGTTATTTTCACAAGTGGCAAATTTGTTTGAACAGGACAGAGGAGAATCTGCGGAAGAAGTGATTAGGGTGCAGTTAGTGTCATAGAAAAGGAGGCCATAAATGAACTAGCCCAGGAGTCCAAACTTGTAAAAGTTACTTTTGGGTGATTAATTCACCAGAATGCCCCAGCCGCAAAAAAAGTTATCTGTATACTCATGTATAAATCTCGAATCATATACAATCATAAAACCAACCCCAAAGAATTGGGTTGACTCATCCACAAATCAATATGAGTTGGAGGGAACCATTCTTTTCTTTGAGTAGAATGGGGAAAGACAAGAACTTAGTCCATCCTAGGAGAACCTAAAAGAAGTTCTGACTCCCTCTACTCTCTCAGCTGTGGTACCACTTCTGCCTTTTTTAATGCCTTGGTGAAATTGCAGTGCCAATTAAGGGAGGTGGTATTGGTGCTTTCCCTTCTCCGTGGAGTGACCCTCAACTTACAGGTGGGCCAGTTCAAAATCTATAATTTTGGCCCAAACCCTGCCCTTGACTTATATATGAGATCAATACATGAATTTATATGGCAACTTTCTCAAATTCTGCCAAGGCTGTAAGTGATGTGCCTGGGAAAGAGCTGCTCATCCACTCTAGCATGCCTAGTGTTCTTAAAAGTAAAATGTGTGTTCTTGTTTTTTTTTAAATTATTTTAAAGAAATCTGATTTTTCTTCTCCCCCAGTGAGTGGAAATACGATATATTTTTGAATCTCTGGTTTCTCAAATGGGTTTGATAAAAATAAATATTCAGTTTTATTAAATATAATCATTTTTCTGAAAAAATACAATTCAAAAATAAATTCTATTCTACTAGACGCAGAGCAAGTGTCAACAGAAACTGGGTCTTGGGATGTTTCCTTCTATTCTATTATGTCTGTACCAATGATAGCTAGAAGTTAACAGAGGCAAGAGAATTAAGAGGGATGTTTCTATTTGCTCTTGAAAAATAAAAACATGTACACCCAGCTTCAATCATCTCTGATCTAGACTGAAATGTTTATTAAATGTGGGTGGGTTGTGATTATAACTTGCTAAATGACATGAGAGGAGAAGGTGCCAAAGTGGTAGGAGCTTATGAATCAGAGAGGATATAAAAAGAGTAAATTCCCTTGAATTTAACTACTTGAAGCTTGAATATGTTATAGAAAGTTTCAGTGATTAGGCCATTAATAGAGAAATTCGAGGAGCCCTTGACTTCCAACACATTCCTTTTAGAAAGGAAAAAATATATACTGTCACCATCACTATAATGCAATTTTCTTACTATGGCATGAGAAATTAAGCCCAGGTTGATATCTCATTTTGTTCTCCATACGAATTGTAGGACACAGGTGAAAATTTTTGTTAACATGCAGGGCTTTTTTGGTCTAACAGTTCCTAAATTCCAGTAACTAGGAAGTCCTAGAGCTCACATAAGATGAAGGATATAAAATCTTTTCTATGCCATGATTTTAAATGGTGGAGTAAAATATTATTAGACATCTGTTTTAATAACCCATTCCACATGGGCAAGCATCCATATGCATGTAAGGGCTCACCACCACTAAGAACTTCCATGCTTTAGCATGCCAATGTAAGCTGTCATCCTTTTTAGATTGATGGTTGCTGGGTAGCATATAAAAATTTCAGATGTTGGATCATGACTCATGTATTGCTTTTAGTCTCTGCACAGTGCTGCTCATAGTACAACACCATTTGAACTCACCCAAACATACACCAAACATGCTCAATTTCTAATCATAAGTGGAATATATATGGCCATATGTGATTTACAGAAGATGTACAGGTTTTGCTCCTAATATACTAGGGGTTGAAAGCTGCTGATGTTCATGAGTCAGTGATATGACATGAAATGAGTAATGTGGGAAGTATTCCCTTCTGAAAAAAATAGTGGCTCTTGTGTCAGATAAGGGTAGCCTTAGCTAAAAGCCTGCCATAACAACTACACAGTCCACACTTGTCTCCATCAGCTGTGACAATGCACGGGTAAACCCAAGGAATGGATTCCAAATGTATATCCTGTCTCCCCAAAATAGTAATTGTACGTATGTATCAGGAGTATCAAAGGTCAAAGCCCAGGTGAGGCAGTGAAACAAAATATTATACTAGAAATCTAATGCTGGAAAATTTCATTTATAGACCTGTAACTGGAGACTACATCAGACGGGGTACTTTTCGGTGGCATACACTTGATCTTCTATAGTTTTTCGATGGATCCCGCCAGCTCCCATCCCACAATGTAAAACTACCTTCAGCAGGGCTCTCTCACAATACTATAGATGATCCGCCATATGCCACCATCATGGCAACACAGGAGGCTTCTCATGTTGTATTGGACTCAAGGGGGGGGGAGCTGTGTGGTGGACACTTTACCCCCATGAGATGAGGTAGAGGGAAGCCGGGCAACGCAAGGCATGGGGCGACAGGTTCTCCAAGCACAGGTTCTTCTGGGCACAGCCATATTCTTCATGATGCATGGCAGTTCCAGCAGCCCATATGATGAGGCTGTAAATCTCTGAGTAACACCTAAGAAAAAAGTAAACAGGATCTGTTACCAACGTGCCTGGGTCACGGAAATAAATCTTGTCAAAAAATGTGATCAGAACATTTTAAAGCTGATGTACATGTATTTAAGTCAATGTAGTACTGAAAGAGGTAAGATGTGTATATCTGTAGCAGACTTTATATATACACATGGTTCTATGTCAAATCCATGAAGAACTGGCCCTCAAGAAAGATCTTGAGGGCTAGTTCTTCAGAAGACCTATGACTCTTTGTCAGTTTCAGTAAGCGTCTCCCCAGTACAAGACACATCAATTGTCTAGTACAGAGATTCTTAAACTGTGCTCCTCCAGATGTTTTGGACTTCAGGTCCCACAATTCCTAATAGCTGGTAAGCTGTCTGGGATTTCTGGGAGCTGAAGTCCAAAACACCTGGAGGAGCACAGTTTGAGAAACACTGGTCTAGTGAAAGAAGCTTTATGTGTAAAGAGCAAGGGGAAAGCACAATTGTGTGTATGTGTATGTCCTACTGAGTTCAAGGAAACTGACCCTTTGGTAAGATTGTATGAGATTGCAGTTTAATAGTACAATTCTATGTATGGAAAAGTTATGCTTTTGGATAACAATTCCAAGAGCACCCCAGCAAGCATACCCAAAAGTAACTGTTCCAAACCCTGGCTTCCTGGTATTCAATGGAACTTATTCCAAGAAAGTGTGCATGGGATTGTAATCACAGTTAGTTTCTAACCAAATTTCTTTATTGGTTTCCCCAGATTATTGTCCCAGTTGCTCTTTAGGAAAACAAATTGGCCCATTTTTTGAAAATCAGAATCAATCATGTAAACTTTTATTACAATAATCTATTCTGTACCATTTTGTGATACGTGAAATGTTATTTTTCGAAGCTATGTGTGTGCTAAAAGGCATATGAATATTTTATGTCCTGTTACAGAGGTCCTGTAATGCAAAACATGAAAACGAGCCCAACTGTGGGTGGCTGGTGAGCAGGCTTAGATGCAGTGCAAATAATGGATGTAGAAACTCTGATCAGTGGTGAAAACATGCCTCAAAATAACATTTTAATGACAAGCTTAAGGGGTTAGCCAAAAGCACATGCCTGTATTGAATTCTACTAAACATCCTGAAATATGGAATAAAAATTCTGTCCCTGGTTTTCTTGTTTTTTCTTTGAATGTACTAAGATGGGAGGGATGGATAAATGTTTAAAATAGTTTACAAAATTTCATTTGAATTAATAAATACCTCTCCAAAATCAGACTACTTATTCATTTCTGTGTGTGTGTGTGTGTGTTATTTCCAGAATAGTAATGACAGTTTTTGTCTAGCCATAAGTTAGTCACTAAGTATATTCAGATCTCTCCATAACAAAGTTCCATCCTAAGGAAAAGAAAAATTACCTTTCAGAATACGGATTTGTTTATTTAAGCAGTTATTAATACTGGTTTTACTAATTTAGTAATGTCTTATATGGCTCAAGGTAAAAAAAAAACAGCAGCACAGTAGCATTTTCCTACCAGAAACACAATGGGAAAGTGTCCCCAAACTATTTCACATAAGATCTACTTACTTACTTAAGTAAGTAAGTAAGTAAGTAAGACATCAGAATGTGACCAACTATATTGACTATATTTCAGCAATCTGGTTTCTGATAAAATTTCCTTCTTTCTTCCATGACCTTCTTAGATGATTGTGCTAGGCCTTCAGATGTTCTAGTATTATGTTCTCACTTCTGTCTTCTCAGATGTATCTACTCAGCAGCGCACTTATCATTCTTCTTGTTGGGAAGCCCAAATGAACAAGATCACTCCCTCTGCCTGACAAATGTCACTGCCTGATCAAAAGCCTATTGCTGGGCTAAGAATTCCCTTGGAGGCATTTTATGATTCGACACCCAACCATACAGTCAGCTCAGCATGTCCAGGACTTGATATATATGGGAAAAATAAAATAACTGTGAAAATCAATGTTACTGTAAAAGGGTGACTTTCTTCTGTGATTGCTATGGATATTTTCATTATCACTTTTCCTGTTCCATATATCATTTGTCTTTTGTGTGCTCTTGGGAGTCATAAACCACTTTGTAACCTCCAAATGTTTGACCTTTCTGCAGAAAAGCTGTACCATGCTGGGGGCTGAAATTCCCTGTGGGTGTCAAAATGAATGTCTCAAAAAATTACAGACACATACAACTGATGATCCATATAATAGAAAACATGCATGCAGACTAATGGATATCACATCAACTTATTGCAAAAGAATAAAGCTTGTTAATTTGCTCCCCCTGCACATAGAGTTATCAGGCATTCACTGCTTTATTTCTTACACAAATTCACACAGTAGGATAAACCTACTGTTAGTCTTATCTACACTAGATCCACTACAATGAAGGGCTCTTGGTCATTATAACCAAGCTAAGTTCCATTGATTTGGATTCATCCATTAGTGAGAGTCAACATGGTCTAGAGGAGTGGGGTAGCATGACTAACATTACATTAGTGCTGAACTTTGACTCTGGAGACCATGCTTTGAATTCCTACTTGGCCATAAAAACCCATTGGATTACCTTGGGCAAGTCACATTCTCTCAGCCTCAGAAGAAGTCAAAGACAAACCACTCTCTGCACAAATCTTGCCAAAACAAATCCCATGACACCTAAGTGCTGTCATAGGTCAAAACTGACTCGAAGGCACACAACAACAATGCATGATCAACATTGGATTTAGTTCATTTGTTTGTATCCCGATCTTTAGTTAATTAGTTACAACCTGAAAATCTCTCCAAAAAGATATTAGTGGTAAATAAACATATCAGGGCAACATAATAACACATCTGTAAAACAAAAAGCACAATGAACTCCATATCCAAATCTGCAGGGGGAAAAGGACGAACCAAACAATTACCGTCCGGTCAGCCTCACATCGATACCATGCCTATCCAATATTTTTTTCCTCAGAGTGAGTAGGAGATTGACATATCCATTGGTTGTGCCATTCTTCAACTCAGAATAGAAAGCTAACATAGGTGCTAGTTCCCAAACTAACTACTGCGCTATGCTTGTGATCAGCAATGGAAAAGAAAGTTGATGAGCTCACATTTCACTATAAAAATAGCCATTGTGCATCTCCCAAGACTGGGAACATGACAAAGTACATCTTTACCTCGGAATTATTTATTTACTTACTTTATTTTTATCCCACCTCTCGATACAGGGATTTGTGTATGACACATTTCTGAGTCTTCTGATGCAGTCTGGTAAAGAAGAAATACTTACCTAAAATGTGTGCATTTTGAAGACATGCTTCATTGTTTTTTAATCAATGGCAAAAATATATAATTAGGGAAATATGTATAAAAATATACACAGAGGGGAAGTCATGAACCTCAATAATGTAATGGGGATAGGACAAGAATTCCGGTGAGATTCCAACAAAATGTGTGGAAAACACAAGTAGGTTGTCAAAACCCAACTGTAACAGACTAGCAATTTAACACAACTGGTACAACAGCGAACTAGTGAAACAAGCATCAAGGGAAGCCAATGCTGTATACAGAAATACCTTCTTGGCCCAGAGCTACCTTCTTCCTCCTCCATTCTATTTTGTTCTGGAGCAGGAGAACTGTCCAGTAACTGGGACCAGTCCTACCATTAGGTGTTGGTCTTGTGTGCATTCATTTCCAACTTATAGCAACTTTAAGGTGAATCTATCATAGAGTCTTCTGAGTGTTTGTGACTTGCTCATGGTCACCCCGAGGGCTTCCATGGCCAAGTGGGGAATCAAACCCTGATCTCCAGAACTGTAGTCCCAACACTCAAACAAGTACACCACATGGCTCTAGTGCAGTGGTTCTCAACCTGTAGGTCCCCAGGTGTGTTTTGGCCTACAACTCCAGTTTACCAGCTGTTGGGATTTCTGGGAGTTGAAGGCCAAAACATCTGGGAACCTACAAGATGAGAACCACTGCTCTAGTGTTTGATAGAGCTAAGCAAGTGTATCAAGCAGCCTCCTCTTATTGCTGGACTTCCTAACTTTTCTCTTCTCTCACACAACCTATTCTGGGTTCCCTAATTTATCCTGATGCCTTACTTGTATTGAGGTAAGATTGTCTTGCAAACCAACTAGCTTTCAGGCATAAAGAAGGAATGTGTACTATCTTGTTCTTCTCCCCAGGCAGCAAAATCTTCAATCAATCCTCCCAGTAACATTTTTCATTTTTGACTTTAGCTACAGATTTGAGAGGCAAATTTGCCATTGTTTTAGTCAGGGCTTGTTTACAGCTGCATTTCCTCTCCTGAAGCCTCAATTAAGCAAGCATTGGTTATCTATACCTTTAAAAATGGTAGGCAGCTAGAAGCTCCCATTAAAATAACACATTGATGTTTTTTCCAGGCAGCTTGTAATCCAACGCTGACTAAAAATATCAGCAAGTCATGAAGGATAACTATCAAGTTGACAGCCATTGTAATCACTCCAATTACTCAATTGTCTGAGCCTAATTCGTTATACACAGTTCAGTGGTTCTTGCCTTGGTGAATACTGAACTAGTTGAAACAAAGACAAATTCCAAAACAAACCAGCACAAAAATATACACTGGATCCCAGAGGAAACTCATGGACTCTGAGCATTTGGCTTTCCTTCACAAATGGCAGTGCAGTTCATAATAAGTTCCATTAAAAAACAGTTCTCCATCAATTTTAAGATAAATAACAGAGTCTTAAGCAGACTATATTAAGTTTATGAAAGACACTTTTTGTCCTGTGCTATTTGGAATTCATAGCCTGCAGAAATTTATCAGGCAATAGGCAAAGCATTTCTAGGTAGAAAACTCTCGTCTAATTAATTACCTGAGTAAGGAAAGCAACTTTCTAGAGAAGGTCTCAGGAAACCTTATCAAAGTCAGATTTGGAAAGGAAAGGGAGGCAAATTTGAAACCTAGCACATTCTCAGGTGAATAGTCTGATAATATATTCTAAAGCTCATGTTTTAATTATATTAATAAATAAAATATTATTTCATTCCACTTCTTCTCCAAGGAGCTCTAGATGGTGGACATGGTTCCCCCTCCCTTCTACACATATTGCTGTTTTCAAACCAACCCTGAAACAGAGGCACTGGTTCAAGTTTCATTATTTTACAGAGCTTCAGCTTTGGGTCTTCCTAGTGCAAATCATACTAGTGTAGTATAATTCTATGGAAGATAGTTCCACTAAATTCAGGAGACTTAAAATGGCAATTCTATACTCTTATTGATATAACTCACTGGCTCTTACTTGGGCTTCTTTACATAATACTGCAATGTGGAATCTAGAGATCTGCCGATCTTAGTAGCTCCTTCAGGTTTTGCTCAGTGAATTGTCCTAAGACATAAATAAATAGTCATACTTAGATTACACTCAACTGGATGAATGAGAATTAAAATACTTGCTTGTTTGTATATCCCCTCTTTCTGCTGGCACGGGACCCAAGACAATTTATATCAAATTAAAAAGCATCTTGATAAGGTAAGTTGTATAGATTTCAATTAGTCTTATCTAACTCTGTGTTTCCCCTAGCAACAAAAGGAACACACAAAAGATATTGCTGGATAATGAGACTCATAAGAATCGGCTACTGGGTCAAGAATACTACCCAAAAGAAAGGAAATAGCATGCCCTTACCTCTAGACAACACTGTCATCAATACATTGGGACCAATGGGGATGGAAAGAATATTCAAAAATATTTATCTCAAAATTGATTTCTGGAGTGCAAGGAAACTCTGGCAAAATAAGCAAAGGAACAAGACAAGGATGCCCGTTGTCCCCACTGTTATTCATTTTCTCATTGGAGATCTTATTAAACAATATTAGAGAAGACCCCAACTTAAAAGGTGTAAAAATAAGAAGGTATAATTATAAATTAAGGGCCTTTGCGGATGATCTCATCTGTGTAATAGAAGACCCAATAAATACAATTCACCTTTGGCTCTCCAAAATAAGAGAATTCGGAGATAATTCGGGCTTAAGGATAAATATGGACAAGACCGCATTACTATCAAAAAACATGATGGAAAAAAGACAAAAGGAGCTAATGAGAATCTCTGGAATTCAGATCAGGAAAAAAATAAAATATCTAGGAATAACATTAATGGCAAAAAATTCACAATTATTAGAAAATAACTATGATCACAAATGGAAAGAAATACAAAAGGATTTAGAAAGATGGAAGTATGCAAAACTATCGTTATTAGGAAGGATTTCAGCAATAAAAATGACTATCTTGCCCAAACTACTATTTTTATTCCAAAACATACCGATTATCAGAAACACCCAAAAATTTAAAAACTGGAATAAAGAAATAAGCAAATTCATTTGGATGGGGGAAAAACCGAGAATTAAAAGAATTTACCTAATAGATGAAAAGAAGAGAGGAGGTCTGGGTCTTCCAGACCTCCAACTTTACCATGATGCAAGTGGCCTAAATTGGGTGAAAGATTGGTCCACATTGGGAAACGCAAAAATTTTAGCATTAGAAGGAATAGACTTAAGGGCGGGATGGCATGCATACCTGTGGTATGATCGAAAATTAACAGAAAAAAATTTTGGCAACCATTTTATTAGATCATCGCTGATAAAAATATGGGAAAAGTACAAAAGGAAACTATATTTGAAAACCCCAAAATGGATTTCCCCATTAGAAGCAGGCCAGAGGAGAGAAACGGGAGGGGATATCTGGTCGAGATATAAGGATATATTAACTAAGGAAAGCGGGACATACAACATGAAAAGCCAAGAAGAGATTAACCAGAAATTCAGTAATGTAGGATGGTACCAATATAGACAACTAAAAGAATACTATAATAAAGACAAAAAATTGGGCTTCGAAGAAACAGAAGGATTTTGGGACAGAGTGATGAAATTAGAAAGAAAACAAATATCTAAAATATACGCAAAATTAATTGAATGGGAGACAGAAACGGTACCAGTAAAAGATAGTATGGTCGAATGGGCCAAAAACCTGGGCAAAAAAATTTATTTAGAAGAGTGGGAAAAGGCCTGGAACTCCCGATTAAAAATAACATATGCAACAGAATTGAAAGAAAATTGGATTAAAATGTTTTACCGTTGGTATTTGACCCCCCCAAAAAATATCAAAATATTATAAAAAAACTTCAAACAAATGTTGGAAATGTGAAGATCAATTAGGAACATTCTTCCATTGTTGGTGGACTTGCAAAAAAGCAAAGAAATACTGGAAAGAGATCCACCAGGCAATACAAAAGATGTTGCAAATTAAAATAGACTTAGACCCAAAATATTTTCTCCTGGGAATGCTTAACATTGAAAATAATAAAAATAAAGAAATGCTTTTCAATTACCTCACTACAGCGGCCAGAATTATATATGCCAAATATTGGAAAAAGAAAGAAATTCCGGAACTAGATTGTTGGTTAATTAAGATCATGGAAATAATGAATATGGACAAACTAACATACTTACTAAAAAGCAATTACAGTATTCCAAAAAAGCAAACAAATTGGGAACCGGTGAAAAAGTATTTGTTAGAAATGCAGATGAAGGTACTAATATAACTTGTATTACTCAAATAATTTATATAAAAGACTCGTATATTAATAGAAAGAATCACGAAGATGTGGTCACCAAACAGAAAGAAAGAAGGAAAAAGAAAGGGAAAAGAGGTATTATACAAATTTCTTAAAGTAGCTGTGTAAGAGATGGAAGTCACTCCGTTGAATTTTATTACAACACTTGTTCTTGTTTTGTGTTTTTGTTTATATGTTCTACTATATGCTCCTACTATATACATATGTATATTTTTTTCTCTTTTTTATTTTTTTCTCTCTCTTTTCTTCTTCTCCTCTCTTCCCTCCTTTATTGCATTTCCTTCCCCTTCGTCCTTAAAACTTATTGTTCACACACTGTCACTGTAACTCTTTTATTTGCAAAATCAATAAAAACTCATTTTAAAAAAAGAAACTCTGGCAAGGACAATAAGGTGAGAGTATTTCATTTGGGACTTAATTTAGATGCCTTTAAGTCTATGGTGACTCTAAGGCAGTGGTTCTCAACCTGGTGTCCCCAGGTGTTTTTGGCCTAAAACTCCCAGAAATCCCAGCCAGTTTACCAGTTGTTAGGATTTCTGGGAGTTGAAGGTCAAAAACATCTGGAGACCCCAGGTTGAGAACCACTGCTCTAAGGTGACCCTATCATGGGATTTTATTGGAAAATTGGTTCAGAAGGCATTTGCCATTGCTCTTCTCAAGTATGACTTGCCCAAAGATCGCCCTGTGGGTTTTCATGGTTAAATTAAGTTTGTTTACCATATTAGCTTTTTGGTTCAGAAAGGTTGTTTTCTGCACAGAAAATGCAGCTTCCTGTGCAACAAACAAATGTTTTTTGAACAGTAAGTCTTGAGCAGCAAATAGTCTTTGCTAGGCAGTTTTTATAACTTTCTCATAGCAAAGGGGGAAACAGTAAAGTCATATCTCATAAACTGACATTTACAAAAATGCACATCCCAAGGGACCAATGCAAGTTGAATGAGTTGGAGAAGCAGCAACAGACCTAAATGTGGGTTGGACTTGCTGGTTTTGTTGGACTTGGCAGAGTGCTGGGAATTATAAAGAAACAACCTGGGAGTAGAATTCCTACCCTCTTCTTAACTGAATTAGTTTTATCAGGTTTTTTGAATTCATGTTAGAACAGTAAATATATACTTTAATCTTGATACTTTTTTCTTACACCGGAACTCACAGTTGTAACATTTCTATTATCAGTTAATGCTAGCTCAATTATTATTGTAATCATTGTGCTTAGTGGTAGGTAGAATAGCACACTCTGCAAAACATGCCAATTATTGGGCATTGTTACATAATGCACTATACATATAGGATGTGCAACTGCAATGGTAAATACTGGACGTACAACCGCAATAGGCAATGCAAATCTGTGTCTGCTGGTATCGGCAGAATACATCCATTATGAAATAGTAACATTTTGACCCCACAGCTGTCCCTAAAAGAATTCTAGCCACTGCCAAGCCATAGCTCAGCTGGCTATGCTGGCTGCAGGACTCTATGCACTCTAGGTTTGTCTAAGGGCCATGTACACAACACCTAAAACGCCGAAATTACTGGGTTAAAAGGAGGGGTGGCTACATGGGCCGGGCTGTGGCGCAGGCTGTTGAGCAACCAGCTGCAGCCAGCTGCAATGAATCACTCTGACCAGAAGGTCATGAGTTCGAGGCCAACTTGGAGCCCCGTGTTTGTCTTGTCTTTGTTCTATGTTAAGGCATTGAATGTTTGCCTTATATGTGTAATGTGATCCGCCCTGAGTCCCCATCGGGGTGAGAAGGGCAGAATATAAATACTGTAAATAAATAAATAAATGATGCTAATGGTAAATCCGCACTGATTCTCTGTAACAGACAAAAACACGGGGTAAAAGGGACCCCTTTTATTCCAATTCTGGCCAAAAAAAAATGTGCATATTCACATCACTGTATAACCCTGCACTCGCTTTTAAAAAGCCTGAAACAGCTGATCAGCTGATTGAGCTGTGAAATGGACACACAGCTAACTTAAAGGAAGCATGAATTGAGAGCAATTAGAACTCTCTGAAACACTTTATTTTAAACTTTATAATATTAAACAGAACTTGAATTAAAAAATAGGGGAAGAGAGAACTCCAGCAGAAGTTTTTAAAAAAACACTCCATTATGTGCTGAACCTCATATGTGCACATGCAAATCTGCTTATATTTATATTAATATGTGAGCATATATGGTCTAGCACATACATTTTTGTGCTATCTGGAAGTGCCCTAACTTATGGGTGTTGAGGGTCAGCATTTAACAGTGATAATGTCAAGTTTTTAAAGTTCAATTTATAAAAATAATATCAACAAAACATTCAGAGAAAGGTTGAGAGTAAATCTGTAATAGCTGGCTTAATGTGAATAAAAAGGAAAAGTGCCTAAATAGTTAATCAAAAGACCAATGGGTTAAAAAACATGGAAGCCATCATAAAAATTATTAAATGTCGGGGCATCTTTGTGATCAGAGCATTATCAAAGCTACTCATCTGCTTTTTCAATATATTCCCATGATTACCACTGATTGGGGCTGAAATTGGAAAAGATTCATTCCTCAGAATGAAGTTTATTGAGTCTCTTGATGATTGCCCCAGTGATTGCCAGGCAGAGGGAGTTATATTGGTAGGAATGGCAAGCGACAGTTCAAAAAGCGAGGCAGCTGCTATCTTAGATAAAGTTAATTCTGGTCTGAATGCCAAGCCAGTAGTTTCAGTCATAGCTGGTTTGACTGCTTCTCCAAGCAGGATAATGAGTCATGCTGGGACAATCATGGTTGTTGGAAAAGGTCAGGCTAAAGAGAAAATAACAGTTCTTTAAAGTGCTGGAGTAGCCATCAGGATGACTCTTACTCACCTGGAAAGTGTCAGGTACAATGAGTTACAGCAGAGGAAAACACTTCCAAATAACAAGAACAGGCAACCCAGCCCCAAAATATGGCAATACAGCAATTACTCTTGAAATTAATATCACAACAGTACTTTTTGAGGCACCAAATCCTATCTGATCTTGGAAGCTGAGCAGGAGCTGTCCTGGTTAGTACCTGGATGGGAGATTGCCAATGAATGCTAAATGCTGTGGGCTACATTTCTGTTGAAGTATCTGGCAAAACCACCTCAAAGTATTCCTTGCCTAAGAAATCCCTATGAAATTCATGGTATTGCCATAAGTCATCAGGTATCTTGAAGGCATATAAACACACACACACACACACACACATACACATGCACACACCTTTTTATTGCAAAAGTAACAAATTACCACTTGCCTGAATATCACTGGTAAATTCATATATAATATCACCAATATGTTTTGGCTGAGAATACTGTCTTATCTATTCAGTGTCCTGTTTCTGAATAATAAGAATGTGGTAAGATGTCAAATGATGGCATTAGAAGTGACACAAAAATTTGGTTCAAGATTTAAATGTCAAATAGGCATACTGTTAGGTCAGTCATATTTTTCTATCCTATCCAGTCCAGGCCCCAAAATACATTTGTTACCTTTCAAAATGAGGCATGCCTATAAGAAGCGTGGAATGAGCCAAATCAAACATTTCATGGTTTTTTTCCTAATCTGAGAAGTCTTGTATTCTCTATCATTGCTGTGCCACCCTCCCCAATTCTAACATTAGGCAGATAGAGGCAGTTGTTTCAAATGGTAAGAGATGGCCACAAGATGTTGGAGCAAACAGCTATGTTCCATGTCCCACACATAAGCTTATATACTGTCTCCGGACGGAGTAGATGTTCTCCCATCATATCATCAAACAAAGTGTCAGCTGCCAGAGTAATTGCTGTTGGTATGCCATATAGGAGATCACTTCATCTTGCTCTTCACCACAACAACAAAATGTCAAAAAAACAAGGAGATAGAAAGAAGCCCTGTATTCCAGGAGTGTGAGGCAATAGTAATGGAGAGAAGAAATGATAGAGAGGCACCACCTCTCCTTTGCTTCTCATCTCCATTGTTGCCACATCATACTTCTTGTTTCTTAGTTATTTCCACCTCCAGTGGGGGTGGGGGGAGAGAGAGAGTCCAGATCCCAGATTTGGAGTCTTGGTTTTCCAGCTGCTTTGAGTTGGGGAGCCAGAACCGGCCAGCAAGGAAACCACTCTCCAAGCAAATGGAGAACCTCAAAACTTACCTTCCCCACAGCCCAAATCAACAGCAACAAACCACATAGCTCTAGCTTTTTCAGCGGCAGTCTTCAATCCTCTCCCTTCCCCCCACCGCCCAAAAAACAACAACACTAAGGTGATGGCAGGCAGCCTGGAGAGTAACAGCAACAACTGGAAGGCAATAGAACAGCAGCATCAGATGTAGGGTTGAAGAGGCTTTTCAAGGTTTGCCCAGGACAACTGGCTTCACTCCCACTCTCTCTGAGTGCTTCCAGACAAGCCAGAAATCTGAGCCAAAGCAGGTTTTTAAAACCCACTTTGGCACTGAATTGAGTCCTCACTAACACCAAAAAAAAAAAAAAGGCTTTTCCTGGGGGTGGTATCTACATGCCACCCCAATAACAATTGGGATGGCATGCAGCCACCCCGAAGCCCTCCAAAATAACCCCTAAAAATAAAGAACACTTACCTGGCTGCCATTGCTCCTCGCCTCCCCCTCTCCGGTCTCCTGGCAGAACAACATAATGACAGCCAGATAATCTTTCTTTACAGTTTTTGGGATTATTTGGGGGCTTGGAGAGAGAGTGAGTGCCATCCCACATATTTGGGCTGTAGGAGCCCAAAAGGTGCAAGATGACAATGGGGACTCACCCCCAGGTAGTCCCAGGACTACCCAGTAGTGAGTCCTCACAGGCTCAAAACCCCTTTAGATCTGGGCCTTTCAGGATCTAACAGGGTATCTAATTAATTTGAAACAAACCAGGGAAAACCTAGTTTGTTCTGAATTAATTCGTTTTACCAGAGATGTTGTAAAACCGAGAGTGGTCCCGGTTTTGGACCTGCCTGGATGGACCCTCAAAATTGGTGAAATACAATATTTTGAAAGACAGCTAGGGCCACAATTCTCTCTGGAGTTTCAGACAATCGCTGGGATAGAAGTGGCCATTTGAAAATGTTTATAAACAATTATAATCATTGTGAATGTCCTATATAATGGCATGTTATATCCTTTGGGGGGAAATGAACTGTTTATTATACAGCTTAAACAGCTTAAACAAAAAACACTTTCAGTGTCTTTAGTAGAAGGAAAGATAATACTTGTTGTCACCACCTGCAAAACTTGATAGAAGATTCTAAAGGTAACGGCTGCAAAGGCAGCCTCTATTCACAGAACTACCAAACACACCTTTGCTTACTGAGCTCTTATCACGGAAGTACCAACAGGAACTAGAGCTCACTCCCTTTTTCTGGGCACTTTATGTTGCAACAGGTAACTATTAGATATAGGCAGGCAATAAACTATTCAAGTGCTGAAGAAAGAATTATAGGCTGTATATAAGCCTCCCAGGATTTGGAGAAATGTCCAGGACAAGGATAGAAATCTCCCCCTTGTGTTGACATTCAATCCTATCTTAGGGACCGACCACCAATATGAATTGCTGCTGCTTCAGCAATTCACAAATCATTACAAGATACAGACATGCTTTACAATAGCCTGGGGCTGGGGTTGGATATTGGCAGAATTAGAACCAGGAAAGGCCATATACATTGGATTTGAGGGTTGCATCAGTAAACCATGTGAAATTTACAGATCATGATTCATTTAGATGGATTTAAAGGGTGGGTTAAACAAATTATTGGTCATGCACACCCTCCATGCTTTGGTGCAGTGTACCAACAGAGAACAAAAGGTTTTTGTCTTCAAGATCTACTTGTAAGCTTCCTGCATGGATGGCTCAAATGTTTTTTCAGGCAGATCTAACAAATAGGACACCCTTCATCCCCAACCTTTGCACTAGTCTACAGACAGAACATGGCTTGACAGACAGAATATGGCATAGGTAAACATACTCCACTCTACCTGAGGTCAGCAATGTGCAGAAAAGTAGCTGAAGAGACTCAAGAAAATGTCGCAGAAGTTGCTGCCATCATCCCATTGCTCAGTCTAAATATGCCCTAGGGCCCTTCCACACAGCCTTATAACCCAGAATATCAAGGCAGAAAATCCCACGATATCTGCTTTGAACTGAATTTTCTGAGTCCACACTGCCAAATATTACAGTTAAAAGCAAAAAATGTGGAATTTTATTCAACTGTGTGGAAGGCACACAACAACACCACCAACAACAGCCAATTAAAGCAAAATGTCTTGTGTCAGACTCAATATTCCAGCAGGTACAAAGAAATCTGACAGATGAGAAAAGAGCAACCAAAATGATCAAGAACCTTGGATGATTCCTCTGTGAGGAAAGGTTACATAATGTACTAGGACTGTTCAGGTAAAGAAAAGGGAAAGGCAAGCAAGCAAAATTATTATAGAGAGAGATAATATTACTCATAATATGAAGAAAGGGGACAAAGAAAATATATTCTCTGTCTCTTGAAACACGGGTTCTAACATCTAGTCTGTATGAGAGACTCAGGCCTCTTCCACACAGTTGTATAAAATTCACATTGACCTGGATTATGTGACAATGTGGACTCAAATCACCCAGTTCAGCAGATACTGTGGATTAACATTACATCTGACCTAGACATATGAAGTCTCTTCCACACAGCTGTATAAAATCCACATTGAACAGTGTGCACTCACATAACCCAGTTCATTATCTGCCTTGATATTCTGGGTTATAAGGCTCGGTTGAAAGGCTCTCAGAAGAAAGTGAAGCTGTAACTTGTCACAGAGGTAGTAATTAAAACACTGTCCTGTTTTGTCTTTCAATAACAACCTTAAAACAATGTGGTAAGTAAATGAAAACTGCTTTACTTCAGCAAAACATAAAGAACAGCACACTCAGTGGTATAATGCAAAAGAAAGCAAGGAAGTCTTAGGACAAACACAATTCTTAAGTCTCTGATAAATTCCCAAATCAAGTAGCAGTCTTACTTCAGACAAAGAAACTGCAATAAATTCTTAGGAGCAGATGTAGACTCAAAGCAATCCCAGATGCAGACTCAAAGCAGGCACAAGGGGAGCAAAGGCATTAGAGTCAGATTGTTACCAGCAAGACCTGGCTGCACCTGCTTCTGCTTTATAGTCCTGAGTTCCCTCACAGCTGCTAGGGCAGTTCCCAATTACTCAGCTGCATTTCTGGCAGCTATTCTAGCTGAACAATGTCTCTGCTCTGTTTCCTTTCGCCTCTCCTGGAATGAGGGTACTTACAAAGTCTCCTCCTCAGATTCCAACTCACCCTCAGATTCAGGAACCTTGAGCTATGGTGGAATTGCATTCAGGATCTACTTGTGGGCTTCCTAGAGAAATCTGGGTCACTACCATGTGAACAGATTGTGGACTCCGGATGATTTCATATTGATTCTACAAGGGTGTCCTTACGTGGTGGATTCTCCTTTTTTGCAGATCTTTAGAGGACATTGGATTGGATGGCCAGTGTTTGGGAATGCTGTAGTTGTTTATTTCTGCATGACAAGGCATTGGAATAGATGGCCCTTGCAGTCCCTTCTAGTTCTCTGATTCTGGCACCCTATGATTCTATGTTCTCATGTGGTTTAGATGCTGAGAATACAGCAATGAAATGGTGTTGACTCCTAATTAAAACAGAGTAAACAGAGTTGTGCCAGGATCCCATCAAAAAGAGCAACAGTGTGTCTCAGTTTTAAAAAAAAATCTTAAGAGGCATTTTAGAAATATCACCAAGTTGCCATTGTTGCTTGAGAAGAAAAGATCACAAGGACAGCAAATTCAGAGATGAAAGCTAGTATGAAAAGGACAATAATAGGATAAGGCCACAACAGTTCCTCACCAGTGTTTTAATTTCTGTCTCTTTCATTCCAGTGTCCTTTGTGTCCTTTGGATGAAGCACATTTTCAGGACATCATCAAAAAGGTGACTGTGTTGCCGCTGTTGTTCCATGATTATCTTCTCTTTTCTTGTCACAGTCTTTAATCATGAAATGGCTGATGAACCAGCAGTCAGTTCAGGGAGGAGACATTCCACTTGCACAGCTTGTGGGCACATTGAATTGAAAATGTGTGCCAGGTAGCATTTTCAAGAGCAATTCTTGTAGTTCCTGGCCTGATAAGAGATAATGTGCACAAAACCCTGAATATGTAAAAGGTATTTTGCTAATGCAATAGCAGCAATAATGAGAAGTCCAAATTGTATTTTTTTTAACTGAGGTAGAGCGATAACTGTCTTACACACCCCACTTAAGTCAATGTCAGTTGCAAAGTCAATTGTCAAATAAACTCCAGTATCTTAAGATTCAGATGCTACTGCATAAGACAAAGAAACTTTGATGATATGCGATGCTGGCTATGCATACTCAATCTGGATGTTAATTCTAATATCCAGATCTGATCCAGCAAGCATCGGATTCCACATGTACTATCTTATCTACAGCAATCCAGTAAAACCTGTCTTGATACAGCACTGCCTACCACAATATAGAAATGCTTTCTATACTTTAGATCAACAATCTTTACACAACTTCATAAGGTAAATTTATGTTATTTCCCCATATTACAGAGATGAAAGGGCCAGCTTCTGGAAAGAGAATGAGAGTGTGGCATGCAGGCCCAGAAAGCGCCCGTGCCTGCCAGGGCCTACAGCCAACCGAGCCCCTCTTACTCTAGAGTAAGGGGCACTCAGCTGCAGGCCCTGGCAGGCATTGGCGCTCCTGTATGCCACACATGCACTCTCCTTGGGAAGAAAGTCTGTGTTGCACGCAGGCAGGCCCAGAGCACCCACACCTGCCAGGGCCTGCAGCTGAGCACCTCTTACTCTAGAGTAAGAGGGGCTCGGTTGACTGTAGGCTCTGGCAGGTGCTGGCACTCCTGCACACCACACACACACTCTTATTGGAAAGAGAGTGCTTCTTACTCTATGATGAAGAAAAGCAGATTAGGAGCCAGGAGCCAGGAGCCACTCCTGCTTGCTTTCGTGTTGAGCTGATTACCGTAGTGGGAGGAGCTTTCCTGTCTCATGCTCCCAAAGAAACAAAAGACACGAAGAAAATGAAGGAAACTGAAGAAACAAATTCCGCTCAAACCATCATAGTCAAGTCAGCTGCATCCTCAAAAAGCCTTTGGTTATATTTTATACATAGTTGGAATTTTTAAAATTTTATATAGAAATTTAAACTGGCCAGCAATATGAGCTAATTAAAATTAATTAAGTTAACCAAAAGAGGACAATTTAATTAAATTTAGCTGCTTAACACAATGGACTTAAATTCAAATTAAACCATTAATTTAATTGCAGAATTACACTATCCGTTATTAATTTGTCAAAATGAGAGACTGTCCTGAAGAGTCAACACATTTTGCATTTCCCGGGCCGCTTATCGGAAGTCTAATCCTCTTAAAAGATCCGCCTCTACCTTTGTTTTGTTTTTTCTTTTTCTTCGTCCTCGCCCCTCATGGTTGGGGAATTACAATATTTAGGTCACTAAGGTCAACCCATTGCAAATCAAATGGGTATAGGAATGTTTGTTTTATTTTTTTAATGAAAAGTGATTTTATATATATGTTGACAATTAAGTTTTAAACCAAGATATGATGAGGGCAGCCTGGAAGTGAAGTGTTTTCTTTACTCTCAGATGGCCTTTTTTCAAAGCATTGACCACCAGACACAGACACCTCATGTGTTCCAGGAAACTGATTTTGAAGTTCTTATCTCTGGTACTATTGATGGGATCCATATGGGAAGCAGAATGCTTAAAAACCACAGTGAGATGATATTATAACTACCAGAGAAAAGGAAAGCGGGGGGGGGGGGGGGGGTAGGTCTAGTGGGATGGATGAGAAATTGGCTTTTCAAAGATTCATGCAGGTTAGAATAAAATCAATGAATGTTTACCTCTGTTGTGTTAACGGTTTTGGCACAAACTTTAATGCAAACTTAAATGTCAACTTAACACCAGCTTTAAAAAGCTTTATCCCCCTTTTTAACAGAAATCTAAATGATTTACGTGTTGTCAAAGGCTTTAATGGCTGGAATCACTGGGCTGCTGTGAGTTTTCTGGGCTGTATGGTTATGTCAGACTACACAGAGAAGCCAGTGAGATCCACAAACATGTGGACAATTTCAATAGAAAGGATGA
This sequence comes from Anolis carolinensis, assembly GCF_035594765.1. NCBI lineage: Eukaryota > Metazoa > Chordata > Lepidosauria > Squamata > Anolidae > Anolis > Anolis carolinensis. The sequence continues at coordinate 60,119,236 of NC_085845.1, forward strand.
AACCATGAAAATGAACAAAATCTGGCTACTGGTATTTTAAAAATTCCAGAATCAGGACAGTAAATAAAGATCAACACTAAAAAAAAAACCAGGAGAATTCCAAACAAGAAACAGACAGGGCAAGCTAACATCTCCCAAGAAAGCATTCTCCCAGGCACAAAGCAGCCAGGCTTTGAAGCTGCAAGGCCATTCAATGCTAATCAAGGTGGCCAATTGCAACATTCACACTTGCCTGAGACAGACAAGACTTCTTTCTCCCACCCTGGACATCATTTCACAGATATATAAACCCCACTTGCCTAGTTTCCAACAGACCTCACAACCTCTGAGGATGCCTGCCATAGATGTGGGTGAAGCGTCAGAAGAGAATGCTTCTAGAACATGGCCATACTGTGAGCCCAGAAAATTCACAGCAACCCAATAAATGATTTAATTTTTTAGTTTATTAATTATTAGAAAAATACTTTAAATCTATTCTATTAATTTTCCTTTGTCTCAAACTTGCACATAGGCTATTAAAATGGATAATTTTTTAGTCAGCTGTATACAAATTGTTACCACTATTTTAAGGATTTCATTGCACATAGATTGCACACCAATGTGATACCGTTTGTCAGTCTGCCACCTTCTTGCAATGAAACTATCACCCATTTGGAAGTGCAACTTTGCACAGTATTGGCCTCACAAAGGCACCTGTCACCATTACAGTAAGTTTTCGCTATCCTGTGTTTTGGGATCAGCACAAGATAGCAGCAAGCACGCCGTAATGTATTTTAAATTACCGAGACCAACTATGTAGCTGAAGCCAATATTGAAATCGGGTGGAAGTATATAAGAATAGCATTAAATATAGCCTTAAGGAGGCTTCGACCAACAAGACATTTTAAAAAAATTATTCATTATCTGTTTATTTCATAAACTGTATTACGAAGGAGATCTCACTTTTGGGTCCAAGTCTCTCCCAATACTCTATTTTGAAAAAGATTACAACTTTTTGGTCTGATAGCATCTTACATTCGAAATAAACCTCTCTCTTATGCCTAACTGAGAAGTAAATTTAGAATGTAAGAGGCTGTCTTTTTTCTGTTATGCCTAACAGAGAGGCATGTCTTAGGTAAAGGTAAAGGTTTTCCCCTGACATTAAGTCCAGTCGTGTCCGACTCTGGGGGTTGGTGCTCATCTCCATTTCTAAGCCAAAGAGCCGCCATTGTCCGTAGACACCTCCAAGGTCATGTGGCCAGCATGACTGCATGGAGCACTGTTACCTTCCCACTGGAGCAGTACTTATTGATCTACTCACATTTGCATGTTTTCGAACTGCTAGGTTGGCAGAAGCTGGGGCTAACAGCAGGTGCTCACTCCATTCCCCAGATTCAAACCTGCGACCTTATGGTCCGCAAGTTCAGCAGCTCAGCGCTTTAACATGCTGTGCCACCAGGGGCCCTTGAGCCATGTCTTATAAAATAACAAATCTTCAGAGATACATGTACAGGAGAGCAATTCTGAGAAATTTGGGCTGCAAAAGCATTAGAAATGCAAATTATAAATGGTTTCCTTGTATGAGATTTTTTTTCATATCCTCACTTTTAAAACAGAAGCTGAAAGATCACAACCATTTGGGCCTCCTATTTTCAAATGAGTAGAAACGTAATCCATCTCCAAGCACAAGTCTATCAACATATCACAGACTTCCAGGTGGCTCCTCAAGTCCTGCTGTTGTCCATGTTAACAAAGCATCAGTGTCAATGAACCATTTCTATTTGGATGACAAATGAGATCACGTCACACTGTGCTGTGTTCGCTGAGGATGGATGTTTTAAAGCAAACAGATGAGAAATGAAGCTCTGTTGCTTGTCAATCAATTTTTAACAATGTGAAAGTGTGTACTACTCGTCTTAAGCCAGATGTCATCCAGAATCCATAATGCTGGGTCACTACTGCTGTCTGTCAACCTGTACACAAGAAGCAAGTCGAAGAGTTTCCACCAAAGGATAAATGAAAAGAAAATCTGGCAGCACTGTAGTGTTGGCACGTACATTCGTCGAGACTTCTAAATGACAACTGTGGCTCAAACTTGAAAGTTGTATAACAGGAACAAGAAATCATTTTTCTGTACAGAACTGCAAGTAGGTTACCTGGAAGCAACTACATGCCAACAGGTTGGCAACTACGAGCCCTCTTCCACCTCTTCTTTCATCTTTCTCTGCCATCCCCTGTTGTTATATTTCACTTTTCACTTGCATTCCTTTTATTGCCTCCATCTCTTTTACTAGGGATCCTTTCACACTGCACAATGATAGCACTATGATTCCACTTTAACTAGCATGATTCCACACTATGGAATCCTAGGAACGATATACTTGCATTGAAGGTATATCCCATCTTTCTCTCAAGATGGTATTCAAGGTGGCATTATATCAATTTTTAAAATAAGGTAAAGGTAAAGATTTGCCAGCCAGATCTCAAGATAGCACCTAGCTGTTGCTGGGCACCTTTACTGACATCAGAAAAGATGCTCACATGGCCAAGGAGAAGGAAAGAGGAGTGTGCTTCTTTTTCTCTCTGGTAATGTAAACATCTTTGTTGATGTCTCCATAGCTTTTTGGCCAGCTACCATGGCAAGACAGAGAGCATGTCACTGATCCATCCCTTTTTGTTTGAGCCACAGAGCACATAGAAAAGGGGTGGTAGCACTGGATTGTATGGACAGTGGTCTGGTTCAGATCAGAACCGGTCCAGTTGTTCACACTTGCTCCAAAGTTTGGAACTTCTTCATCGTTTTTCAAAGCTCCAGATAATTCCCTGACTTTTCATAATGCAGGGTAAAACCATGTTAACCAGTTTTACCTACATTATGAACAAAAAGTCACTGGATGTCATCTGGATATCGAAATTTGACTTATGGTTGAACTTGGCATTTGGTGCCGGAGTAGACAATCCTGAGGTCTAGATTCAACTCAGTGTCTAATGGAACAGGAAAGCATTACTCTTCCAATCAGCACACCATACTACTAGCCTTGAAAAAGTTTTAATTATTTTTCCTTCCTTTTAGAGACCATAACCTTTTGGGAAACCAGAATCTCTATAACCTTTGGGAGAATAATGGTATTCACAACCATTTGACAATCATAGTAAATGTAAAGGTTTTCCCCTGACATTAAGTCTAGTCGTGTCTGACTCTGGGCGTTGGTGCTCGTCTCCCTTTCTAAGCCAAAGAGCCGGTGTTGTCCGTAGACACCTCCAAGATCATGTGGCCAGCATGATTGCATGGAGCACCGTTACCTTCCCGCAGAAGCGGTACCTATTGATCTAGTCACATTTCCATGTTTTCAAACTGCTAGTTTGGCAGAGGTTGGGGCTAACAGCAGGAGCTCACTCAGCTCCCCAGATCTTTCAGTCAGCAAGTTCAGCAGTTCAGCGGTTTAACCCACTGCGCCATTGGGGGCTCCTTCAAAAATAAGCTAATTCATTAATCTAAATTTTTTAATTTTAAAAAATTAAATACTTCTATTTCAACATTTGAAGCATAATAGGATATCTTAACTCACCTTCTATTCCCAGATCTATATCCCCAACCCTTCCATTACTTACAAAGCATTTTTAAAAAGGACTAACAATTCTGTTACTATAATTAATAGAGTAACAGAATTAATCTACAAAAGTTTTTTAAAAGAATTAACAATTTCATTTTCAAAATATTAATTCCCCCTCTCAATTTGCAGTTTTGGTAATTCACAGATTTGATTAAAATGTTCCGTCTATCACCTCCAGTTTGATTTATGGCCAACATCCTCTAGTCATTTTGAAGGACCTAGAGATTTCTAGAGAAAATGCCTCTCTCCAAATCCTTCTGTGATCATTTTCCAGTAGATATCGATCATAGAGTCATGCTGGAAGACATCAAAATTCCTGCAGTAGTTCTCAACCTGTGGGTCCCCAAGTGTTTTGGCCTGCAACTCCCAGAAATCCCAGCCTGTTTACCAGCTGAATGGGGCCCCTGGTAGCGTACCAGGTTAAAGCGCTGAGCTGCTGAACTTGCTGACCAAAAGGTCAGCAGTTTGAATCTGAGAGTGGAGTGAGCTCTTGCTGTTAGCTCCAGCTTCTGCCAACTTAGCAGTTCAAAAACATGCAAATGTGAGTAGATCAATAGGTCTACTCTCCACTCCACTCCAGCGGGATGGTAACGGCTCTTCAGGCATTCATGCCAGCCACATGACCTTGGGGGTGTCTAAGGACAACTCAGGCTCTAAAAAATGTAGATGAGCACCAACCGCCAGAGTCAGACACAACTAGATTTAATGTCATGGGAAAATCTTTACCTTTACTTACCTGCTGCTAGGATTTCTGGGAGCTGGAAGTCAAAACATCTGGGGACCCACAGGTCGAGAAGCACTGCAATAGAGCTATTCTTTCGAGGGGGGGAAGGGGAAGATAGTATTTTCTTTGTTTTTGATTTTTTGCTTTCACCGGTGATCCTATGCCCCTAAACTTAGAGCCTGTGGAAGCTGACTGTATTAAAAGTGGTAAAATTAATAAAACATGTAAAGCATAATTTCCAGAGTGTCCTATAAAATAGTCAAAAAGATATTCCTTTCTCCTCTTTATGTGGGATTGGTACTTCTTATTTTACTCCCAAGGGCAAATGTTCCTCTGCCTTGAAGGGCTTGGGTTAGCATCTGCTTTCTGCAAATGCTATTGCCTCTAAATGGACGATGACATTCAACATGGAGAAATAGCAAACTGTCAGGCCAAAATATTTCAATTCCCTAAAGGAGTTCACTATTTTCTGTGGAGACAATGCCGTAGTTTCAATCGGCATCCTTTTTCTTTGGAAATCTACTGCTCTTGATGTAAATCCATACGGCAGTAAACTACACCAGAGTTAATAAAGACCACTCAAGTGCTGGATCACCAGCTGGAAGAATTAAACAACGACAGAATAATGATCTTGGGTGTTACCAACCAACTGGTCTGTCAGGCTGAAACAAATATGCCCACAATAATTCAGAGAGAGAGAAAAATGAGCAAACTGTACAGAAAATCTACAATATGACTTTTCCTAACGAAAAAAGTACGTACACGGCTAAAATATGAAGCATAAAATGTACTGATTCCTCCATCCTACCCTAATTTTTTTCCAGGCCAGTAGTCCATAAGAAAAATGCAGGCCTTTCCTAGACAGAAGTGCTGCTTGTGTAAAGATACCCTGCGTGACGGGGCAGCGGGTTGAATGTCAGATCTACCACCACTGAAATTTACAATCTATTTCTGTTACTTTCTTGACATAGAGATCTTTTAGACAGCAGAGCTAGCAATCTCTTTTGCCTACATAAATGGATAGACAGATAGGTAGCAAGACAAGACCCTTTTAAAATTGTGATCCAGATAAATGATATAGATAGATGATAGATAGATAGATGATAGATAGATAGATAGATAGATAGATAGATAGATAGATAGATAGATAGATAGATAGATGCCATTTACACCAGACAGGCTTGAGGAGCTTCAGCCCCCCCCCCCCCCCCCGAAATTCTCAGGGTGGTCCGCGAGAAGGCCTTACAATTATTATTTAAACTGTTATGTTTATTCATATCATGATCTGATCACCATGCTCAATATATCCCATATGCATGGGGGTATTGGGATAACGATACAAAAGGTTTGCTAGGGTAGATCCTCTCTCACCCAAACTCAGCCCCCCCCCCCAAAAGAAAAACACCAAAATCCCAGCCCCTCACTAATTAAAATCCTGGCTACGGGCCTGACACCAGAGGATGCAACTTTGGGGATCCTGTAATTTTCATGCATTGAACATGCAGCCCAGCACCAGCATGATCCAACATACTTCAAGTGACATTCCATTACTTTTGTTCTCCAATTTTGACTCATATTTGGGAGATGTTGGGGTAGAAGACATAGAATCACATTTGTGCAGTTTGAGGTGCTTTGGACCATTAAAAATAGGATTATGGGGTTTCGGGAAGCACAAAGGTGAAGATTAAGAGTCATGTGCACAGATAGTATTTTCCTCACTTCAACCAATTTTCGCTGATCTGCAGCAGCTCTTCACAATTCAGAAAACTTTTTGTTGTAGTTGCGCCAAGGGGCAGTTCTGGTACTACTGGTAAAATTGCTAGTAGGAGGAAAAGGGATAATGTTGAGCAGGTGTTTGATGAGGAACAGCAAGTAAAGCGGATTCGGGAAATACTTATGGCTCCTACTGATGAGGAGACATTTGAAGGCTTCTCTAGTGAGGAGGACTCAATGGAGGAAGATGATGTGTTAACAGAAAGTAGAGGAACTAAGAGGTCAACTCGAGAGCAAGAGTCAGATGAGGAAAGGGAAAGAAAGAAGATTCGTGATATACTTACTGCTCCCATGGAAGATGAAACGTTTGAAGGTTTTTCTGGGGATGATGGGTCTGAGAATGTAAGTTAAAAGTGGAATTGAAAGTGAAGGTCCCTTGCAGAAGGCAAGGTGTCGTTTTTGGGACATTGCTTTGTCGCTGCCGGTTTTCCTTGGGTCCTGGCTGTATAGCTTCGTGTTCTGAATCCGGATTGATTCCTGACTTGGCGTTTCTGGCTTGGCGTTCCTGGCTCCTGAATCCAGTTTGGCTCCTGATGACAGCATTCGTTCCTGCTTTGGCATCCCTGGCTTGGCGTTTCTGGTTTGGCTCCTGACGACAGTGTTCGTTCCTGCTTTGGCGTTCCTGGCTTGGCGTTCCTGGCTCCTGAATCCAGTTTGGCTCCTGATGACAGCATTTTGCTCCTGGCTTGGTGATTCCAACTTGGCGTTTCTGGTTTGGCGTTTCTGGCTTCCACTGGCTCCTGAATCCGGTCTGCTTCCTGACGACGAGAGTGTTTGCTCCTGGCTTGGCGTTTTTGGCACCTTTTGGCTTTTGAACTTGTCTTGGCTTTTGACAACGGTATCGTTTGCACTCATTATTTAAGAGCATTTGGCACTTCTCTGACTCTCTGTGCCACAGCATAGCGTGGCGCTTGTTTCAGTGAACATTTTGGTTACATTTGAACCGGATTATCAAACTAGATAATCCAGGTTATCTTTCTGTTCCTGTTTTGTGCCTTTTCTTGAAGCAAAGATGTTTACTTTTGGTGGAAACACTGAAGTTAAGTGTTTCTGAGTTCAATTTATCATTTAATAAACATTTGCTAACTTTACTTATTGTGTGTGGCTCTTTAAGAGGAGTCTGTATCGTGACACTTTTCTAGAAAAAAATTAAATATCAGAGATAGAATCTGGCACATTATTTATTTAGTTATTTATTTACCACATTTATATCCCGCCCTCCTCACCCCGAAGGGGACTCAGAGCGGCCTTACAGTAGGCAACAATTCGATGCCGCACACATACAAATAAACAAGTATATTAAAATCCAAACAGTTTAAAACATCAAACATTAAAACCAATGATGAAAACCACACAGTCCAAAATCATAATCCAGAGCCATTCCATTCATCATTACACTATTTCGTATTCACTTATTGCACTGACCAAAGACTTGGTCCTATAGCTATGTTTTTTTTTCCTGAAGGTCAGGAGGGATCGAGTTGATCTAATTTCACTGGGGAGGGAGTCACAAAGATAAGGAGCCACCACTGAAAAAGCCCTGTCTCTCGTCCCCACCAACCACATCTGTGAAGGAGCTGGGAACGAGAGCATAGCCTCCCCAGATGATCTGAGCCTCTGAGGTGGCTCATAGAAAGAGATACGTTCGGACAAGTAAGCTGGGCCAGAACCGTTTTGGGCTTTATAGGCTAAAGCCAGCACTTTGAATTGTGCTTGGTAGCAGACTGCAGCCAGTGGAGCTGACGTAACGGGTGGGGTGGGGGGTTGTATGCTCTCTGTATGCTGCTCTGGTGAGCAGTCTATGGACTTAACAGGTGGATGGACAGACAGGGATAGATAACTGTCCCAAGACACTCTGCTGCGAGAGGCAGAACACAAAATGGCATACATGCATATATGTACACAACCGCAAGTCAAAGCACATAGTACCCAAAGTAAAGCAACTTATTTCGGAAGATCAGGCAGAAGCCATATGCTCCTCTTCCCACCCTCAACAGTAAAATCACAACGTGTGTATGCATGACTTTAATTTGCCAGTTGCTTCATAGTGACCCCTTTTTAAGGCAAAAGAATAGCCAGAGGTGGTTTTGTGAGTTCCTTCCTCTGAAATCTAGCCATCATCACCCTGTCTTCATTGACAATGGCAACATCAATATTTTGGATGAGGGATATTCAACCTGTATTCCACATTCAATCTCTCGCCTGTAATATAGCTATGAACAATCAGTAGTAACACTAGGCATCCTAAATTACACCGGATGAAAAGTCTTTATACTCTAAAAGGAAAATTGTGTCTGTGATTGTGTCTGAAAGACCACAATCTCGACCACACATTTTCCCAACAAACATTATTATGTCAAAAACGGTTCTGTTGTGTCTCTGCTTAATGAGAAGCAATTGCAAAGTAACAGATTTCTGGGGGAAAGTTTTTAACTGGAGCAAATCTTCAAAGCAATGGATGGGAGAAGCACATGAAAACGGTATTATTTGAAAAGCTGCTTAGCCTTCCAAAGTCAACACACCAAAGAACAGCCAGAAACATGATTTCAAAGAGCGACAGGCACTTTTAACAATTAGTTAATTTTTGTAAAGAGGAAAGAAGGATTTGTAAGGATTTGAAGGGAAAGAATTACAGAAGGTTTATACGTTAAGGAGGAGATAATTGAAAGAGACTGAAAGTCTATCATAGGAAATGGCTGGGGATTCAGCAATCTGATATCCTAGTTGCAATCCTGTGCTAATTTCCAGTGGAATTGAAGCAGCATTGGCTGTAGGGGGTTAGGATTTTGTACAAACATCTGCTGCCAGCAGAGCTCTCTTCAGCCAGCTGATCTCAGAGATCTGTTGAGAAAGCGATCTGCCAGCAGAACTTTTCTGCTGGCTACAAGGTTTCCTTTCCAGATCTCAAGACATGGCTCTTCTTTTCCAGTCCTCAAGGCAAGGAGGAAGAATCTCAGCACAAGAGTAGTACAGTAGAGTCCCGCTTATCCAACGTAAACGGGCCGGCAGAATGTTGGATAAGCGAATATGTTGGATAATAAGGAGAGATTAAGAAAATGCCTATTAAATATCAAATTAGGTTATGATTTTACAAATTAAGCACCAAAACATCATGTTATACAACAAATTTGACAGAAAAAGTAGTTCATTACACATTAATGCTATGTAGTAATTACTGTATTTACAAATTTAGCACCAAAATGTCATGATATATTGAAAACATTGACTACAAAAATGCGTTGGATAATCCAGAACGTTGGATAAGTGAGTGTTGGATAAGTGAGACTCTACTGTACATTGAAAGTGTGTGTATGTGTATTCTGTGTTTGTTAGATTTTAAAGTTGTATGACATGCTTTATACAACTGTGATCAATGCTTATTGTGCCATTTCCAGGGACTACCTCGTATAATATCATCATTGTATCATCCCCTGGTCCCACACTCCTTGTGACATTGCAAGGGGTCACCCCCAGGACTTAAGTTTGAGCCCCAAAGTTTCAGGGTCTGCGACAGCCCTTACTTGGCACCCCTAAGTGATTCAGATACCTAGGATTAAAAAAGATCCCCTAAAAAAAGTCAACTGTTCTCCAGATCCAGGGTACAGCCATAACGCTACCACAAGTTCAGATAGTTCTGCTAGCTACGAGTAAGGACTACCTAATAACATGGCGGAGCCCCCAGTGGTGCAGAAGATTAAACCACTGAGCTGCTGAACTTGCTGACCAAAAGGTCGGTGTTCAAATCCGGGAAGCGTGGTGAGCTCCCGTTGTTAGCCCCAGCTTCTGCCAACCTAGCAGTTTGAAAACATGCAAATGTGAGTAGATCAATAGATACCACTCCAGTGGGAAGGTAATGGTGCTCCATTAGTCATGTGGGCCACATGACCTTGGAGGTGTCAACAGACAACACCAGCTCTTCAGCTTAGAAATGGAGATGAGCACCAACCCCCAGAGTCGGACACGACTGGACTTAATGCCAGGGGAAAACCTTTACCTTTACCTAATACCATGGAACTTACAATGTGTAAATAGCTACTGGCTTGCACTTCGGGTTAGTCTGAAAGAAGCAATAAAGCATATAAAAGAATGGATGTTTCACTGATTACTATAGCCAAGGTGATATGGTGCTTAGAGTATTGGACAAGGACCAAGAAGACCCAGAATCAAATCCCTATTCAGCCATGGGACTTACCTTGGGCCAGCTAGTAACATTCAGTCTATTATAAGGAAAAGCCTACAACATAGGGGGAATTAGGTACTCCATCTTGAATTCACCTTCAAAAATATGGTTATAATGTATTAAATAGAAATCTATAATGCAGTTTGAAGATGCGACTGCTTCTAGGAACATACGCTACCAAGCTTAGGAAGGGGAGACATGTTTGAAGTTTCTACAATTATGCAGTGTTTGGCAAATGTTGATAGGAAAAACTTTTCCCTGCTCCTCTAATTGTAGAACACTATCTTCATAATAAAATTGAGAGTTTAGAGGTTCAACACCAATAAAATAAAATACTGGTACTTCTTCGCACACAGCTAAAGGGCAGTCTAGTCCTGTACATCAAAGCATTTGACTGAAATGTGAAATTCAATGCCCAAAGATCACCACTGTCCACCAACTTAAATCGCTTTGAAAAAAGATAATACATATTAATCAAGGATAAAGTTATTAATGCCTAGTAGGCTACTAGTTATGATGTCTGTATATTATGAGCAGTTAAGCATGTAAATGAGAGTGTTGCAGAAGACCCAAGCACAGCAACATGAAGGCAGTCAGGAGTCACACAGACATCACTTCGGCATATTTTGAACACCTTGAATGTGTTTCTGTGTAAAATCCAGTTGGTGCCACAAATGAAGTAACCAGGTTATGCTCACAGATTGCAATATGCAGTCAGATGTCAAGATTTAGCAAGATGAAATCCTGAATGTATCTATAAGTTGATAATGTCAGAAAAAGGATATTTTCTATTGAATGGCTTCATTAACAAACAAAACTGCAGGATTTGGGTTTTAGAAAATCTCTGGGAATTCACCAAAGGGAACTTGAGTGTACTGTCCGGTGTGAGGTGATGTTGGAAGAAGTAATTGGACTTTTTTTTCCCTGAAGACCATGTTAAGAAGCCCGACAATGTTACAGAAGATGAATATCAATGTTACAGGCATCCGAAAATGTCTTCCTCCCATCAAGATAAACATGGCGTGTGGTTATAACAGGACAGAGTGACAGCTCACACAGCAAGGGCCACAATCCAAGTGCTCAGGCACATTATTGAGGGAAGAATAATTTCCCAAGGCTGCGGGACAACCTGGACATCACTTTCTCCTTATTTCTTCCTATGGGGCTATCTCAAAGAAAAAGTTTATGTTAACAAACTCAGGCATTGCAACAGCTGAAGAACAATATTCAGGCCGAAAGGAGAGAACTGGAACCAGAAGCACTAAGAGATGTCATGGAAGACATCTTAAGAAGGGCATGTTTGTGCAAAGCAGAAAATGGACGCAATTTATGAGATTTTTTGCACGTAATGTAAATGTTTTTCCTATACATACTGTATATGATGCTATGGTATGGTAAATTAAAACAAAAAATAAAGGACTTATCAAATATGGAAATTCCTTTATACCACCCTATACCGCTTTCATAGAATGCAAGTTTCAAGTTTTATTCAATGCTTAGACCATAAGTATTTCACATATATGGAAAAATAAATACATGAAAATCAGATTATTAAATACAATACAAAATACACAATTAAAATCTTATATAAATCATTAAAATGTTACATATATCAATGGCGAAATATGCCCTTAAAATACTACATAAGGTCCTGCATGGACTAGAACTTGCATAATTAAAAAACAGGTAAAACCAAGTAAATACAACATTATTAAAACTTAAGCAGGGAACACCTTGGATATAAACAGCCACTATTAGTTAAATATATCTCCACACAGTTGACTGCAATATCAAAAATTAGTCTTGCCCAGATTTTCTGGGCAAAGCCACCTTGTGGCAGGTGCTGCCAAAGCCACCTTGTGAGTAACCACAGGGTTAGTGTCAGCCAAAAGGTGGAAAATCTTTTCTGACACAGTATTGGTTTGAAGGAGATAAAGAATAGGCCCCAGGATTTTAGTTCTTGGCTCAGAATACAGAGGGCAGGAAAACAAATAGTGAGGCAAATCCTCAATTTCCAGGGCCCTGCACACACTAAACAAAGAGCCAGAGGGGTGCCAGTGTATCTACCATAAATCATCGCTATGGACATACTTTGAAAACAGTACTTTGAAGTACTGTTAAGGCTTGCCTAAGTTTTGGACATGTGAGCCTTGCCAAGTAGATAGCTCTATCATGGTCAAGTTTGTACAGTCTGAACCAGTGGGAACATTTGAAGTTATTAATAGTCTGCCTATCCTGGTGAACACTGTGATTAAAAATATATTCATGAAGCTTCTCCCTTGAGTTCAAGATAGAGACCTTATCAGACAGAGTGGGATGAAATTCAAGCAGCTTCTGACATCTTGTATTCCAGACTTTGCATTTTGCTAGCTGTTCAAAACATCCCTTGAGGAGAACCCTAACTGAGGAATCTTTTACACTTCTCCAATAATTAAATAGGGTGAAGTGAACACGTGATCTAATGGAAGGGAGACCAACCTCTGCCCGGACCAAGACTGCCGGGGTGCCTGGTGGGAGTCTCAATAGTTTCTTAAGAAATGTATTCTGGAAGGCTTCCAGTTTCACTGTCTGAGACTCATCCTATCCTCAGACAGAGCACCATACAAAATCTGGCTATAACTTTACTCTGGAATATTTTAAAGGCAAGGACAACAAGATGACCCTCCGTATTTTTCATAGAATGGAACTGTCACTTTTCTTGAGCTGAACAAAGCAGACAAAATGCAATGATATTAAACCCATTAAGTAATGGGATTTACATAAGTGTTAATACATTCAACTCCTCTTCAGTCACTAAGTCCAGTTTAGGAGAAGTCAGATAGGGAATTTACTCATATATTTCTGCACATTTAGGTTACTATTTAATTAAGAGCATATTTATCCCACTTATTAACCAAAAATATTCTCAAGAGTGGCTTCCAAAAATCAATAGTAAGAGAATCCTTTCCTTTAAGCTTACAGGACACACCTATTCTTAATGTTTTGACCTTCTACAAGGAAAATAATCCACGGTTGGAAATGCCATTATGAGGATACACTTGGAGGAGGCCTAAGAGCACTTTAGGAGAAGTCATGGAACAGCCCTGCTTCTCTTTTAATTCTACCATTCTGGAGCCTGATGAAATAGCGGCCACTAACTGAAGCTACATGGCAGCTGGAGGGAATCCAACTGAACATAAAAATGATTTAACTGTTTTTACAAAATACATAGAACTTACACATTCGGCAAAAATGTACAGCTGCTAGAAAGAAATGGCTGCTTGCCACATTTGCCTCTACCAACGCAATTTGAGAATACCATAAGAGTCTCCATAAGCTGAACTTGACTTGAGGCACTTAACAACTAACAACAGTTCTTCCTTGTGGTACTATTGATTGAATTTAAAATGTGTGTTCTTGGTTCTGATTTTGAATTCAACCAGCAAAAAGATTTTGACTTACAACTGGAAAATAGTCCAATTTGATCATCAATCAAGTTGGACTATTTTCCAGTTGTAAGTCAAAATCTTTTTGCTGGTTGAATTCAAAATCAGAACCAAGAACACACATTTTAAATTCAATTAATAGTACCACAAGGAAGAACTGTTGTTAGTTGTTAGGTGCCTCAAGTCAAGTTCAGCTTATGGAGACTCTATTCTAGAGCTTTCTTCATACAGTTTATTCAGTTTATTATTGCATTTCTCCAAGGGTGAAAGAGTACAACTTGCCCAACGTCAGCTAGTTGGTCTCCATGACTGATAGGGGCTGTGAGCCTTGGTCTTTCAGAATCCTAATATAAAACTCAAACTATAATATTCTCCCAGGTCCCTAAAACTATTGAATCAGTGAGATTTACACAAGTATTCATTTGCCATTCATTAATTGATTCAATGGGTCTACCTTAGCTGAGAGTAGCAATTGGATTTAGGGCCTCTTAATTAGGTATAAAGAAGCATTTTTAAATATTAATTTTCTGCAGCAAGGTTGTTCTTGTTTTTTCTTTTACATAGTGCTTCTGGCACTTGACACTTCAAGAAATGCAGCTGTGAAATCTGGATAGTTCTAATCGCATCTCCTGTCTCTAAACAACACATCATTGGGGGAGAAACACAAGTAGCCTGTAAAACAATCTGCATCCAATTTACATTTCTAATATTTTACCATTCCAAAAGCTAACGGCTGAAGCTATTTAAAGAGCTCATTCTGACAACTGACTTGTTTAACATGCAACAAAAACCTTTGATTAAAATAACTCCTGAGATTTCCCTGACATATTTCAAAGCACGAGGTGATACGGAAAAATAAAAATCTTACATGGCACAAAAATGTTTGGGTAGTTGTTATTTTGATAGGCAATAGATAGACAACTGATAGATTAAAATAGACTTTTTAAAAAAGTTTCTTTTTCTTATTACAGGAAAATATGGTGCACTGTAAAATACTCTCACAAAGCAGTGATCAAAGAAATGTCATGAAGCAATAAAATTGTCTGAAGGAAAGGATTAACTAATGTCTCCGTCTTTTCTGCACAATGTTCTGAGAGCCCTGATAACCCTGGTGACAAAACCTATAGTTCTCATGCACAGTTGACAGTTAAAGCAAACTGGCTAATGATAAAACCATTGGTTATTAACTACCAAGCTTAGAAGCACAAATGTGATCTCAACAGTCCATGGCACGAGGACAGACATCCTTAATATTTGACTTCTCAGCACTTCTTCAAGATTTGGAACAGTCCAAAGATGGCAGCTAGTTGAGAATATTTTTTATGTATACACTTATAATTATGTATATCCTGCCCTCTTCTAAAAAGCTTGAAGCACTGTACAAGGCTCTCACAGCCCCTTTTTGTCTTCACAACAACAACCCCGTGAGATAGATCAAGGCTGAGAGAAACAACTGGTCCAATGTCACTCAGTAGAGGTTGAATTGAATTTGAACCTGGAATCTCATTCTTGTCTGACATTTGGTGGCATTGATTTTACTGGAAATTGATTTAAAAGTTTAGTCTATCACAATACTTGTCCATGGCCCAGATATTACACTCTCTTCCCTCTCTACTACTTATAAAACTTGAGTTGTGTCAGGACACAAATCTCAATCATTCTACTTCTATGTGTTCTACCAGAGCATTCACATATCTAGCTCCATGAAATTATTCCATGGTGCATCTGTTCCCATAGTCATTTGTGTGTCTTTTCTGTACCTTCAGAAAAATCAGTTGCAGATATAAATAATGCACACACAAACACGTATGTATTGAATTATTTCTAACTCATCCTTTATCTCACTGAATGTTGGCATGTTTTAATGCAATTTCCAAACAGGTTAACATAGAGGCATGAACATAAAGGCAGAGTTTAGTGAGGAAAGCTAAGGTGTGTCACAAAGACCCCAGAACCTGGGCAAATATACAAATCTGCTATAGTTGAGTTCAGTACAGGTATCAGTTGGATCCCTAATGGGAAGGGGGATCTTTCATAACTCATTTGTCACAATCAAGAAGGATCTCTTTCTAGTCTCCAAATAATTATATTCCCAGCAAATATATTGGGAATCATATGCTCAGGCAGGTATGTACAATGGCCCCATGACTAAAGTCCCACAATATTTAGAGTTGTAAATATCATCACTAACAACTCGAATTCAGACTGGAGTTCAAGGAACCTCACTCTAGTTTCCCTGTTGAGCCATTTACATCTCATTATTATACTGCTCTGATTCCACTTTAACATCATCCTATGGAATTCTGGGTAGTATCTTGGTGAGACACTAGAAGTCTCTTACTGAAATTCTAAATACCCCCCTTCCTAAAATGCAAATCCCAGGATTCTATGGGATGTTGCCATTTCATTTAAAAAGGAGTGTTGCACTACAATTGTGCTGTGTGAATAGGCCCGGTGGTGCTTCACGGAGCAATCTAGTTACCACATTCTGCATCTGTACCTCCTGTGTAATTTTCAAAGGCAGGCCCGCATATAACATCTTAGGATAATCCAGAAACAATATTTCATAATGCATACTTTCCTGTGGCTGGGTTATCTCTAGCAAGGAACAGTTCTGTTTCTTCTTCAAAGAGAAGAAAGGCACATAGATTTCTGAGCTACTTCCACATTTTTAACAAATTCTAGCCTTTCCTGCTTGGAATTGCATATACAAGTCTTTACTCTGCTTTAATGAAGGCAATGTGGGCTTATTCCTGTTGCTTCCCAAGAAGATAACACAAACACATTCCCTGGTCTAGAATTAGATTGATTTTTCAGTACTAAGCTTTTGTTTATCAATGCAAAAATGGCAGTTCTCACTGATGTGTAACTGACAGTATAATTTGATTGCCTACCTAAACTGAATACAATGGGGCTGGTAAAAAATTATAAAATCAAAGCTATCCAAGCATTTAGTCTATATAACAAATTGGGAAGAAGTGGGGCTATGTTATTTTGTGTATTGTGGGGTGTGTGCATGCATGTGTACACAAGATAGCATTCTCACTAATTAGGTGCATTAAAACTGTTGGAAATAGCAACTTCCCAAGCCCTTCACTATTCATTTGTTAATTTATATATATTTGCTAACCTGTATTTTATGTGTATGTGTATGTTGATTTGCCAGTTTGACTGTACCTCTTTGATGTGGGAGGGGTTATATACATGTGATTTTAATGAGCATGTTCAGACTCATGACTCCATTTTGTATTCAGTGTCTGCTTAACACCTCAGTGGAGGTGGATGTGTTTCTGCTTTATACCTCAGTGGAGGTGGATATATGTTTGCATCAGACCTCAGTGGAGTTGGATGCATGTTGCTGTTTGGACTTTAGTAGAAAAGTATGACTTGTGGATTTCAGTGAGTACAACTATACCTAAAGACTAAAGTCGGGGGTGCTTTGAATGAGATTTCCTGCTTCCTGGCAGGGAGTTGGACTGGATGGCCTATGAGGTCTCTTCCAACTCTACTATTCTATGATTCTATGACCCTGTGTACTCAACACAGAGAGAACTACATCCTATCTATAACTGAATTTAAATAAGAAATGTGCCTGTACGGTGAATTAATACAAGATATTTGTGAGTAAACAAGGTATGTTATTTTACAAAGAAGACTGATTTTTTAATATATCTCTGAGTGCATATTTTAAACTAAGAGGTTTCAAGGGAGTGTATAGATTTTGGGCAATTACAATTGCAATGGCAATTTCAACTTCAAAGAAACAATGATCCTGTGCTAACCAAATACAATTTTCTAGTGTCATGTCTTTGTCCTTGGCAGTTCAAAGACATGGTTCTTCAGTTTAACAGCTGAGTTATCTGTGTGCCATTACATGAATGCTTATGAATATTACTTGTTCAGAGGGTTGACTTTTAACAAGGTCATGCTTTTCTTGACTCGTGGTTTTTAAAAGGTGGTCTCCACATGTTCACGGAGATTCACATTTGTCAAATGGATATGACATCTTTTTTTTTCTTTTTCAATAAGGTAATGATTTCCATTTATTTCTAAAGGAATATGTGCCAGAGACTGGGTGCAGTTATTTCCAATAAAGACTGCAAAGCTATGTATACCTTCCTAGAAGTAAGACCCAAAGTATTCCATGACACATAAGAAAATGTGGGAAATGCATGCAACTTCAGATGGACCACAAAAGCAAGTCTCCCTCTTCAAGAATTGTCACCAGCTACAGCACTCCACTTTCTGAAACCAAAACTGACCTAAACTTCTGTTTTTCAAAGGTACCTGCTGAGTGCACATCTTGTTTTAAAAGTGAATTATGCTTGTGGCAGACGTACATTAATTTAAGGAGGAAACTATCGGGGGGGGGGGGTCCCAGAGGCACAAAAAGGGGCAGGAGATGCAATGCAGCCTTTAGGAGATCACCTTGAAAGTCAACAGGACAGGTGAAACTACTCAGAGTTTTAGCTTGAATTGAAAGTAGCTATCTATGGTGCTGAACCTATCCACCAGACTCCTTTAAAGTTTGAACCAAAACATGGTTTCACTACCCTTACTGTTATCAGCATTACCAGCCTCTGCTTCAGGCTACATATTGTCACACCATTCCTTTATACTGCATTATTCAGTTTGAAATTCGCTCCAGCAAGTCTTATGAGGATAGCTGATTGTTGATGCTGTCTATTGCATTTGCATTTTAAGAGCATCATTTACATGACTTTTTGATCTGCACTAATGGTGGCATTACTGACTCCTGTACCTTGCCCTTTGCTTTGTGATTGGTTCATTTAATTTTTTAAAAATGGTATAATAGCACCACAAAGGCAGGGGAAAAAACAGAATTCAGAAAATAGAGTTGATGGAACATTAAAAATACTAGAAAAGACATTTTTCCCCACCCGAGTATCAGAAGTGAACTGTGACTTCTCTGTTAGAGATTTCCATGGGAAATCGTGAGGCAGGGATAACACAGCCACATCCATACCATTCCCACTATTGGATCATCCACAGAAGAAGATCTACAGTTTTTGTCCTGCAGATCTTCAATGGGCTTTAAAGACCTCAGAGTCAGTGAAAGTGAAACTCTTTGTTTTTAATACTAATGGTATTTAATACTGTTTTAATATTTGTATATTTTAAATTGTAATGCTTTTAATGTTAACCTCTTTGAATCTCCTTATGGAGAGAGAAAGCAGGATATAAATAAATATACTACTACTGATACTACTACTACTACTACTACTACTACTAATAATAATAATAATAATAATGTGCTATGAGACATACACGACC
The DNA here is from genome assembly GCF_035594765.1 of Anolis carolinensis. Lineage (NCBI taxonomy): Eukaryota > Metazoa > Chordata > Lepidosauria > Squamata > Anolidae > Anolis > Anolis carolinensis. The sequence continues at coordinate 60,138,226 of NC_085845.1, forward strand.
AAACTGTTTACTGAATTGCTGCAAGAATGAGGGTCATTAACTGTCCTGTTTTGCTCCAGAAACAGCCTTACAATATGAGCTAAGGTAACCAAAAAGCTTTACTTCAGCAAAATAACAACAACAACAACAACAACAACAACAACAATGCAAACAACAGTAAAGGAAACATGGTAAAGTTCAAAGTTCAAAAGCAACGCAAGGTCTTACAGCAGATGTGAAACAAAACTCTTTGGCACAAGACTTCACAGCAAACAGGAGCAAGAGTCTTTGGCAAAAAGGCTTACAGTATACAGAAACAAGAGTCTGTGGCAAGAAGTCTTTTGTAAAGCCAATGCTGTAGCTGTCGCATGGAGACCAGAACACAAACACACCAAGTAGGTCGGTTGCTGCTTGTACTGACTACTGGCTTTGCTGCTAATTTATAGCCCTGAGCTACCAGCACAGATGTTCCTAGGGCAAGGTCTAATTGCTCAGAATTTTAAATATTATTCTAGCTGACCTTCTCCTTTCTTCTTTTGCCTTTCACTGTTAAAAAAAATGTAGGGACCGATAGTATGTCTTTCTCATCTTCTCCTTCCTCAACACTTGGCCCCAAATCCCCAAGTGCTACCTCTTCAGCCTCCTGTTCTACCTCCTCCTCAGAAGCAGAAGAGTAGTCCACAACATTAATGGATTATTTCCAATGCAAATGCAAACACATTTTCAATGACCCTGCAATGCAATAATAACTGAAGAACAATGACACTGAGCCATAAGGCTGAGCTAAAAATAGGACTAATGCATTACTATAACAGTAAAACAGCATGGCATGATAATGCCCTTAAAGTAGATATGCATAGGATTGTGAAATAAAACTTTACTCTTATATTGTACAGAGCTCCCTAGGAAAAATTCTGATTATGACAACACTGACAGCAGGAATACAAAGTAATGAGTTCCACCTAGTTGCTTTTTACAGATCCCAAACTGTCCACAACTTTATCAATGTTGTCCCCAAAACACACAGACACATATTTCTTCTGATACCATGGTGTGGCATTACTACATACTGTTGACACAAATTGAGTCAATTTGCCCATTATAAAAAAGCAAGGGTATAATTTCTTCTGCATGAGCATTTATGTTAGATATGATGTGATATTTATTACAATGTGGTGTTATTATATTCTTTTCATTCTTTGCAACCACCTTTGCCTTAGCATTAAGCTTAGAAAGATATAAATAACTCAAAAACATTTCTGACTGCTGTTCTGGACACATTACAACTTCCCTCCCTATAATGAGAAGGCATTGTCCAACTTTGCTCCGGTATTAATCTAAGCAGAGTTTTAAAGTACTATGTTACATGTAATGTAGTACTAGTTACCTATAATGCAACGTAACCTCTAATTTCTCAGTCATGGCATTGTACTTTTTCGTGTCAGGAGCGACTTGAGAAACTGCAAGTCGCTTTTAATGTGAGAGAATTTGCCGTCTGCAAGGACGTTGCCCAGGGGACGCTTGGATGTTTTGATGTTTTACCATCCGTGTGGAAGGCTTCTCTCATTTCCCCGCATGGGGAGCTGTAGCTGATAGAGGGAGCTCATCCGCACTCTCCTCAGATTCAAACTGCCAATCTTCAGGTCAGCAACCCCACCTTCAAGTTAGCAGTCCTGCCAGCACAAGGGTTTTAGCCCATTGCGCCACGGGTAGCAATGTACTGATGTTGTGTTTCAAAAGTAAAGCAATGAGTGGGAGTGACATTATTTTATTGGTGTAAGAAGTAACATTTTCCAGCTACTTTTAAAAAATATACTGTATAATTAAAAGCCATTCTGACAGTGATCTTTCAACATTTGTGGCATTGCCTTTCAGCCCTAAACAGTTGGGGGTTTTCCCAAATGAAAGAACAACATAAAGTTACAGAAATACAATGAGCCATGCAATAAATAATGCAACGAGTCACTCTTCAAATACTACAATGAGCAATGACAACAAATTACTTCCTACAAAGGATAATTAGTAACAAGAATGGTCTTTTAAAAAAATAAACTTTCTAGCTGTCATCTGGAATAAAAGTCAGAATTATCCAAAAACTGCTTCATATCCACACTGAGTCTAGGGTAATTTGGGACACACATTCTGCTACAAGATGTTATCACTTCACTTTAGTTGAGTGGACAGTCCCCTGCCCATATATATATGTGTGTGTGTGTGTGTGTGTGTGTGTGTGGTAAAGGTAAAGGTTTTCCCCTGATGTTAAGTCCAGTCGTGACTGACTCTGGAGGTTGGTGCTCATCTCCATTTCTAAGCCGAAGAACCGGTGTTGTCCGTAGACACCTCCAAGGTCATGTGGCCGGCATGACTGCATGGAGCGCCGTTACCTTCCCACCGGAGCAGTACCTATTGATCTACTCACATTTGCATGTTTTCGAACTGCTAGGTTCGCAGGAGCTGGGGCTAACAGCGGGCGCTCATTCCGCTCCCAGGATTTGAACCTGGCACCTTCTGGTCCACAAGTTCAGCAGCTCAGCGCTTTAACACACTGTGCCACCAGGGGCCTCTATATATATATCTTTCATCCAGCTTGCGGCAGGGAAGGTTGGAAATAGACATACGGGAACAGGCTGGGAAAGTCCAGGACGTTACTGAAACTGAATGTGAGGGCAGAGGTCTAAAACCTGTCTCCATTCTGTCCTTCCTGCACTTTGGAGTTCATTAAATCACAATCCATACATTTCATTCTGTGCTCAATAACATTTTCTTTCAAAGCAATTCCTATTTACAAAGAATTATAAATAAAAGACCTGGGTACATTATCTGGAGAGGTTTATGATAGCCTCCATCTTCTCTGAAAAGCAAGTTTTAGCTGTACCATTTTTGGTCTTCAGATTCTAGTTCAAAGGGAGCCTTGATTTAGTAAAGTGCTTGCCCATTTGCCATAAGGTGTTTTCATCAAGGAGACTGCCAAGGAATGGATTTCAGAGAAATAAATACGACCCTGAATTGCGTTTAAAAGGTGAACAGGGAGCTTTTATATGGCTTTACTTAGATAGAAGAAATAAGAGAGATGGAAGAAACTAAGAAAGAAGTTTTAAACAATGCTCAATAAGACCAAGTGACATTGCTTCATACTCAGAACTTTATCACACCAGCCTGTTGCCTCACAGCAATTGCATTGCTTAAGCAAATGGAAAAATTACAATATTGAAACTATCATTATTACACTTGTCCGCAATCACACTATGGTGCTACTGTGGTGATGCACTATCACGTAATCATTTTTCCACACAGCCTCACTCTCGCTGGCTTCCTACCTGTGGGTACCCTAAAATAAAAATAAAAAAGTAAATAACCTAGATAGTAAAATTGACTGAGTTTGTAAATTTACCATTTGCTAACTAAGTCAGACATAAGGCCAAAGAAAGTTTCATACTCTTTTCGTATTTTTAAGGAAACCATTTCACACCGGTATTTGTTGATTAAGAGCCTTACAGGTAATCAATCTACAACATTGGGTCCAAATATTTTGATACTCTTACAAAGCAAAAAAAATTATGCTTCCCAACACACAGGATTCTGTTCTCAAAATCAATAGCCTTCTGTATCAGCCAGATTATTCTTTCACCTGAAATCTCACAAGTATTTATCTCTGTCTCCTGCAGTAAAAATATAAACGCAATAAATTAGACAACTTTTGTGACATCCAAGATCTGTTGCCTGGGGCAGTTGCTTCACTGTGCCTAATGGAAGGGCTCCAGCCCTCTCAGTCTATTCAGATCCACAAGCAATACATTTCAGTATCCCATTTAGGGAACAGAACAACTTGGCACTGGGATGCCATTTGTTCTTTGTAACCCAGGCATGAAGGGATGGTGTTGTAGAAATTAGCTATGGCATCAGTGCCTTTGTAAGAGGCAAGCAATACGAAGTGTTATGCACCACAGGAAAGCAGAGCTCAGTGCAATATAATGCATACTTGTGCATAATGAAGAGTTCATCTGTTGTCCTTTCTTAGAGATGATTATGACACTACACTTACAATGAAGAATGTATGCCATAGCTCCCACCATTGCCCCGCACTAGACATCAGTGGGATGTACTATGAAGTAAATAGATTGGTGACTTGGTGCCAGTATCAGAAATTAAGTGCTTTCACAGAAGGAAATATCATTGATTGATGTCAGCTTTTTAGGAACAACAAAATGGATTCCAACACTGAAGTACAAAGCACGTTTATTTGAAAGTATGCTCCTTTCCACATCAACCAAACTTTCCTCCAATTTTATTTAGCATGCCAGTATAAAGCAGGAAAAGGTCATGTTGACAGAACTTAGAACATAGCCTGAGTATATGTTTGGCTGGAATCTCATAAATGGAATGTTCTGTCTAGATGGAAAAAATGATTACAAATTATTGTGATGACAGGAAAACAGGGGTGTGTATTACTGACTCATACAAAAATATGGCACATAAGTTAAAAAATATGAACATAGTTATTTTATTTTGTGTCCAAAGCATTGCATAAATAAGTATAAAACTGATAAAATAGAGGGAGCACAAGCAACTAAATAATTTTAGACCAAAAACGGGCAACAGCAACTGCATTGTCTGTAGCTTTCAACAATTCTTCCTCTGTGGATGAGGCAGGGCATTGTGGGCAAGCATACAGATGTGGAATTGTTTTTTCTGCTCCACAGTCTTACAAGGTGGAAGATTCTTCTAGGTAGTGTCATTTTGCCAGTTTGTCTTTTGATCTGCCCACTACTTCTGAGCCTGTTCAGGGACTTCCAAGTTGCTCATTTTTGGTTTGACCCTGGAGGCAGACGCTCGTGGGGGACCAGCCATTTGGGATTTCCTGATTTAGCTGCCCAGAGGGATACTCTTGCTGTTGCTGGAGGAACATTTAGAAGAGTGGTGGTTCTCATGAAGCTTTTCCTTGATTTGAATCTACTGAGAGGAGGCTGATAGTCATGCAGTGGGTGGCTTTCAGTGTTCAACCTTATTTCTTCCCAGTTAGCAGCAACTTTCTGTCAGACATTAAGGTGGGCAATGCCTGCTACCTTATAGAGCTTATCAATGGGTGTAGATCTGAGATACCCTGTGACTATTCTGCATATTTCGTTCAGTGCTATATTCACCTGCTTCACATGGACAGACTTGTGCCAAACAGGGCTGGCATACTCAGCGGTTGAGTAAAACAAGGCCAGGGCTGATATTCTTATTAATTTTGGGTCTGCACCCCATGCACTGCCAGTATGTTTCCGCAGAATATTATTGTATACAGCTACTTAGTGCTTGGTGTTCATACAGTGTTTCCTAAATATTCAATCTAAGGTGACACCAAGATATTTAGACTGAAAAGTTACGAGTTGGGTCGATACAGGGAATGCTGTGGATGTAGCCTACCTGGATTTCAGTAAGGCCTTCGACAAAGTCCCCCACGACCTTCTGGCAAATAAACTAGTAAAATGTGGGCTAGACAAAACTACGGTTAGGTAGATCTGCAATTGGCTAAGCGAACGAACCCAAAGGGTGCTCACCAATGCGTCATCTTCATCATGGAAAGAAGTGACAAGTGGAGTGCCGCAGGGCTCCGTCCTGGGCCCGGTTCTGTTCAACATCTTTATTAACGACTTAGACGAAGGGTTAGAAGGCACGATCATCAAGTTTGCAGACAACACAAAACTGGGAGGGATAGCTAACACTCCAGAAAACAGGAGCAGAATTCTAAACGATCTTGACAGACTAGAGAGATGGGCCGAAACTAACAAAATGAAGTTCAACAGGGACAAATGCAAGATACTTCACTTTGGCAGAAAAAATGGAAATCAAAGATACAGAATGGGGGATGCCTGGCTTGACAGCAGTGTGTGCGAAAAAGACCTTGGAGTCCTCGTGGACAACAAGTTAAACTTGAGCCAACAATGTGATGCAGCAGCTAAAAAAGCCAATGGGATTCTGGCCTGCATCAATAGGGGAATAGCGTCTAGATCCAGGGAAGTCATGCTCCCCCTCTATTCTGCCTTGGTCAGACCACACCTGGAATACTGTGTCCAATTCTGGGCACCACAGTTGAAGGGAGATGTTGACAAGCTGGAAAGCGTCCAGAGGAGGGCGACTAAAATGATTAATGATCTGGAGAACAAGCCCTATGAGGAGCGGCTTAAAGAGCTTGGCATGTTTAGCCTGCAGAAGAGAAGGCTGAGAGGAGACATGATAGCCATATACAAATACGTGAAGGGAAGTCATAGGGAGGAGGGAGCAAGCTTGTTTTCTGCTGCCCTGCAGACTAGGACGCGGAACAATGGCTTCAAACTACAGGAAAGGAGATTCCACCTGAACATTAGGAAGAACTTCCTCACTGTGAGGGCTGTTCGACAGTGGAACTCTCTCCCCCGGGCTGTGGTGGAGGCTCCTTCCTTGGAGACTTTTAAGCAGAGGCTGGATGGCCATCTGTCGGGGGTGCTTTGAATGCGATTTCCTGCTTCTTGGCAGGGGGTTGGACTGGATTGCCCATGAGGTCTCTTCCAACTCTACTATTCTATGATTCTATGATTCTATGAAAACATCCATGAACATAGTAAAAGAGGGAGATGTGGTCATGGCATTTAAAAGCATGCAGCTTCGATTGGTAAATCCTACTGCCATTCACCTGAGATTTATTTTCAAAGAAACACTCATACAAATGTGCAAATACAGGGCTAACATCAATGGCCTTCAGATGAAGGTTATATTCTTGATGTCTGTCTAAAATGAGTTACCAAATGCCACAGAATACTATTCAAGGACCAAAATACTGTTTCTTAAAAGGATGATATTAAGAGTCAGTGCTGAATTAGACACCAAAAGATGACAGGGGGTGAAGTGAGGACTGAAAAACTTAAAAAATTCAGAACATTTCTTTCTCTCCTTATCTTACTGCTACCATCCCATATGTTCTATCAACAGTACAATACTATGAAGAAAAGCACATCAAATGATTGACAGGCTGCTGTCTACAAAAATGCAAGAGTGAAAAAATACATATTGCTATTCATATACAGTAAAAACAGGGTGAGCTAGACATGATGTAGCAAGAGGCTAATAAAGAAAGAGAGAAAACATGCACCATAAAAGCATTTAGCAGGCTAGACTTTGTGACAAAAGTGCTAGCATAGATAAAAAAAATCCCATGATATCTGCAGAATTGACAGAGAGAGGGGGGAAAGAGATGCAGTGAGCAAGCGTCAAGAGATATCATGAAGCAAGTGAAGTATCATAATGGCTAATTTTGGCAGGCACAGGAAATCAAAAAATAGCTACAGTACAAAATCAGAGCATGTCTCTGTGGTAGTTTTTAATGGGAACTGGAAGTGTACTAAGCATTCACCTGAGACTCACAGTCTACATATTTCATTGCAGGATCCAGGACATGATCAACTGAGGCCACATGCTGTAAGAGCGGCTTCAGGAAAGCTTTCATCACATCTCATTCTCTGAATTTCAGAAGGCCTTCACATGATGTCGTGCTCCATTTGTGAACCTCGTTTGGATTTTTTTCTGCAGTGTTTCCTATTCTTCAGCATTAACAGTACAAGTTGTTCCATCTCAGTCTTTATTCTCTCTCTTTGTATAAAGGATAATGGATTGCCTCCAGGTTTTGGTACTTGAAATAGACTGAAAAAAGCAGGCTTTCCCACATCTTACTTCACCTTGCAACTCCTTTAGCCTGCTGAAAATGCCACCTCGAAGACAGGGGGACTGTACCAAAATATAGATAACTATAGTATTGGAAGGAGATCCCTGAAAATTAGATAAAGACTCTAGCTGGAAGCCCACAAATCCCATCTCGCACAATGAGAAAGAATGTCATGGGAACAGGGAAGTCTTTTTGTGCCAGCACGGTATCATGCATATTCTGGATGAAACCCAGAATATCCACTTAGGTTAATCTTTTTTCTTTCTAGTTTATGTCAACTTCCTTCAACTTGCTTTTATTTCTTGTGCAATCACACACCAAAAAATATTCCACATTTTCAGCATCTACTGCCACCATTCAATGCTCTTATAACAGTTGTAGTTGTTGTTTATTTGTTCAGTCGCTTCCAACTCTTTGTGACCTCATGGACCAGCCCACGCCAGAGTCCCCTGTCGGCTGTCGCCACCCCCAGCTCCTTCAGAGTCAAGCCAGTCACTTCAAGGATATCATCTATCCATCTTGCCCTTGGTCAGCCCCTCTTCCTTTTTCCTTCCATTTTCCCCAGCATCATTCTCTTCTCCAAGCTTTCCCGTCTTCTCATTATGTGACCAAAGTACTTGTCCTACCCCAGCCACCTTTGGCTTCTGAACCTGATCCAGAAATGAACTATGACCAGGAGGAAGCTTATTCTGACTTTTTACCTAGTCCACAGAGCTCTTTCCAATTACAGCTGCTGGCTGTTGATAGCTTGGATGATTCCTTAATTGGGAAAGAAAGTGAAAATATTACTTCCATGGTGGAACCAGATATTCTTAGTTCCCCAGAGAATGTGTCCTTCAACAGAAGGGAGTTTCTGCATCGCCAGAGATCTGAGAAACAAGAACTCTGCCGGAGTAACCGCTTGGCATCTCGAGGAGATAATGGATAGAAGGTTTTCCCTTGGGAACCTTTAGGGAGTTTGGTTTTCCTTGTTTGTGATCAGATCTGAGTTCCATAAAAGTGCTTTGCACCGTGGACAATTCGCGGTGTCAACGTTGCTATTTCCTGAGAAAGGTTCACCGACTTCAGCTCCTGTTTCTTCCAAGCCAAGTTTCCAGATCCTGGTCACCAAGCCGAGCCGCAACTCCCGAGTAGACCCGGATTAAGCCTACTCCCTTGCCTAGCTTCTGAACCAAGTTTTGCCTCCGTTTCATCATGTTCCTGCCTGGATATCAAAGACTTCCTAGTGACTTTGGATCTTGCTATTTCAGTCTTGCTTCTTTTTTTTCCCCCGCTCAAGAACTTTCCAACAGTTTTGAGCGTGTTTTCATTTCTGGACTTTGAACATTAATATTGGACATTTTCCTTCAATTCTTTGGACTAATTCATACCTTTTCATAAAGGACTATTATCTGCTCAACCTTTCCACCTATTAATTCCTGGATTTATAATTGTTTTAATAAAGATATTATATGTTTATTGGTCTCTGTCTGGTTTTCAGTGCTCACGCTGCCCTGGGGCGCAACAGTACTTCATCTTTGCCTCTAATATTCTTCCCTCCAGTGAGCAGCTGGCCATTATTTCCTGGAGTTATGGACTGGTTGGATCTTCTTGTGGTCCAAGGCACTCTCAGAATTTTCATCCAACACCACAGTTCAACAGTATAGATAGAAAAATGATAAACTTGCAAGTTGTGTCCAAGTCGAGAAGACCTGCTTGATAGATTGTGGAAGAGTCAAAAACATGGATAGGCAATAAAATCAGGTTGGTTTACTGAATTAGTCAACTGTTGATTTCTATAACAATGTCTGGCTGGAATTAGTCTACTGATGATTTCTATAACTATGTCTAATTGACCGTAGAATTAGCTCGACATCACTTTAACTGCCATGGCTCCATGTTATGGAATCCTTGGGATTTTTAGTTTGGTGAAGCATCAGTATTATTTGGCAGAGAAAGCCAAAGACCTCATAAAGCTACAACTCCCATGATACCATAGTATTGTGCCATGGCAGTCAAAAACGTGTCAAACTGCTTTAATTCTACAGTGCATATACACTTTAAAACATATGAAAATATAGAGTGGAGGAAGTGAAAAGTACAAACTACTGCTACAAAGTTAAAACCAAATCAAACATATTCTGAGGGTAGATCAAAATTTTAGACCGAAAAATGCATCCTTACATGAGCTTCTTCCCAGTTTTTCCTGCCCTGCTATCCTTCCAAATTGGGAGGACAAGTAATGCAGAAAAGAATCCCATCGTTTTCTCTGATCAGTGATTTCAGGATAGCAGCACATAAAGTAATTTCCACTAGGTCAGGGGCTTCGGGAAGAGAAGGGGCTTTATGAAAGGGCATCTTCTAAGCCACAGACTGGACTGGAACTATCTATAGGTCAGAGTAGACCTATAAGCTGGTTATGACCCTCCTGGACACAGAAAAAAGTGGTCTTGTTCAGTAATCTGTTCCAAACACATAAAGCATTCAATCTATTTCTGCAGAAGACGCTAAGAGATGCTCACTCTTCCTGGCATAGGAGAGTTGTACCACAGCTTGGAAAAGTTGGGAAAGTTACTTAAGATGACAAATTCCAGAGTACCCCAGTCAAAATAGCTACTGAAAGTAACATTTCCAAGCTCTAGAGCACTTCTTTCAACCAAAGTCAATGGAACTTCCAAAGAGTGCAGATGCCCTGTGTGTACGATGGGCTGCCCACCAAACCTTGGATGAGGAAGTGCACCTGTCAATCATTTATGACACATTCCCCCTTTACTTTTTTTTTCTTGTCTTTCTTTTCCGAAAGGAAAGCTGGAAAAATTATGATTCATTAGTTGTTCATATTTAGTTGCTATGGTGCCAAATGCAAGGCTAAACCCCGGAGAGTCTACATGTACATAACAGCCTAGGGCAATGTGCACAAAAGGGAACACAACCTAATTGATGCACACTAAGGGAAGCCTCTCTTATTAAAAGATCATTTCTATCATACACTTCCTCTACAAGGAAATCTTTTTGTGCATCACTACTTTTCCTCGATGTAAAATGAGGACAGAAACATTTTACCATCCACTCCTGAGACTGAAATTCATTAATACTTGCAGAACGATTTGAGCTCCACAAACGGAAGGTGGTATTGAAGTGCAAATTATAATATTATCTTAACAAAAAGATGCCATCATTAGAATCAATGGAAGTCAAAATGAAACTAGAGGAAATTTTCCATTCATTTATTTGCATACTGGAATGAACATAATCCCCATGTCAAAACAGGAGAAACAATAATAAACAATGAAGGGGAAAACACACTAATTGGGAGAAAAGAAGAATACCAAATTCAGCAACTTAAAAAAAACAGACGTCTGTATCTTTTCATCTTAATCATGTTATTTAAAATGAATAAAATCCAAGGAAGGCAATTATGCCAGTGTCATGATGTTGTATTTGCTAGGAACATTTGACAAGAAAAGAAAAGAATTGTGTTATTTTAGTTCCAGAATTGGATCGATATCGGAGATGGATCTTGTCTTAAACATTCTGGCTATTACACCATAAGTCTGGCTTTTGACAAACCTGCCAACAACTCATTCTGTGGCAAAATGTTAACTACTGTCATGTTTACACTAAAAAGCACTAAGTAATCTCGTGATACCTATAGTTTCACATGATACCTATAATTTCACATTCACTTTTGTCCCCAGACTGCAGCAGTTCCAATTTTTTGTTAACTCATTCTTGCCAAGCTAGCTCCTTTAAATTCACTTGTCTGTGTAGAACTAACTAAAGCTTTGAGTGTAAGAGACATGCTATTCTTAAGTCTATAAATCTTATGGCTTATGATGCCCACAAGCAAAACAATGCATGAAAGCCTCTTGAGTCTAATTTAATTGAACCAAACAACTGACAATACTGGCAGAATAGCAAAGCAAATTAAATTGATTGAAACTTAAGCAAGAGGGCGAATTTAAGAAATTCCTAGGTTGGATCATGAAAAAAATTGAGAAGAAGATAGAGAAGAAGAAAAATAATGTTTTTGCAGATCTCCTACTCCAGCTCCCCATCCCACCCCCCACCCCATATATTGCTATGGTTCTTTGGTTTGGGAAAGGGAATAACATGGCTTAATGTGAGAAGACAGTTTTAGTTGTTGCTTTTCCAGGCCCAAACCCCTCAAGCTGCTAATTAGAATACAAAACAAACATGCGGCCATGTTGAGTCAGACCAGAAAGACTTTCCAAACAAAGATCATATGCAAAAGGAGGTATAGAGAAATCCGTGTCACACAGCAGAGACTAAGCAAAAATATAGGACCTGCCGACACATGCCAAAAAAACCAAAGCTCACCACAAATAGAAAAATGATTATCTTCATGATACATAGCTAGGTTAGGTAAAGGTTTTCCCCTGACAATAAGTCCAGTCGTGTCCGACTCTGGGGGTTGGAGTTCATCTTCATTTCTTAGCCGAAGAGCTGGCATTGTCTGTAGGCATCTCCAAGGTCATGTGGCCGGCATGACTGCATGGAGTGCCATTACCTTCCCGCCAGAGTGGTACCCATTGATCTACTCACATTTGCATGTTTTCAAACTTCTAGGTTGGCAGAAGCTGCGGCTAACAGCGGGAACTCACCCCACTCCCCATTTGGTCAGCAAGTTCAGCAGCTCAGCAGTTGAATCCGCTGCGCCATCAGGGGCTCCAAACATAGCTACTTCCAGAGAAAACCTCTGGGTTTTTAACTTTAAACCATCTTTGCTCCACTTCAGACAAAGTTGAGAAACAGCCCAGAGTTACATTGGTTGAGGTGCTCACATGATCATCCAGTATTTCCTCTTCTTCCCGGTCACTCCGGCACCTCTGCCAATTGTGACTCAGGAACAAGAGCCAGATCCACCCCACCTCATTTCCACAACAAATACATTTTTATCCCAAGTGAACGTCACGTAGGCACAACATGCAGGCACACAATGAAATAAATTCTCATCTGCTTTATTATTCTCTTCATCACTTCCAGAGCGTCTAACAGGTATTGTAGTCAGAGTAAACTTGAGAAAGTGGATATAGACAGATTTCTATCTGAGAGCCTTATCACACACAGCAGGGAAATGACAATTGCCTCTAGATAATAGCACTTTCTGTTCGAGCTTACTGCATAATGTCATTGTTCTACTGTTGTTTCCATCCCATGGGAGACTGTTGTTCTTTTAACTAATACAAAAAAATCAACTTCTGCCACACTATGATTTCCTGAGCAAAAGTTCAATTGCATTGTTACACCGAATCTGAATGTTCAGTCGCCATATCCTTTGGATAGGAGACCCTTTCCAGAGTTTCAAAATAGTACAATGGCATGGCATCTTAACCTCTCTCTCTCTCTCTCTCTCTCTCTCTCTCTCTCTCTCTCTCTCTCTCTCTCTCTCTCTCTCTCTCTCTCTCTCTCTCTCACACACACACACACACACACACATGCTGTTGTAGTTTCAAGAGAAGCACAAAAGAGAGAATAGGAGTTCTTGGCTTTGACTTTCCACTTCTCTTCTTTCATGTAGAGATAATATCTGAGCTTCCAAACCACCATGACTGCAAGACATGGGAAAGAAGGAGGGGAAGTGTGGGAGACACCTCCAAGGAAGGCCCCCAATTGACTTTTGGTTGGTAAAGTGCTCAAGTGGAAGGACACCCATTTGTGTTCTCTCTTTGGTGCTTAATGTGCACAAAAAGATCCCACCAGTCCATCCTCCAGGAAATAATGCCCAACTGCTCACTGGAGGGAAGGATATTAGAGGCATCATGAGAAGACAGGAAAGCTTGGAAAAGATCATGAGGCTGGGGAAAATGGGAGGAAAAAGGAAGAGGGGCCGATCAAGGGTAAGATGGATGGATGGTATCCTTGAAGTGATTGGCTTGACCTTGAAGAAGCTGGGGGTGGCAACGGCTGACAGGGAGCTCTGGCATGGGCTGGTCCATGAGGTCACAAAGAGTTGGAAGCAACTGAACAAATAAACAACAAAAGACAAATCTGCACACCAGGAATAGCATAATACTCATTTTTAACAACTGTCCTTGAATAGGGGCCTTGCAAAATATAGGGATATCCATGTTGAGTTTTGACTAGTGATGCTCAAGCTTGCAGGAGAAAAGGAAGAATAAGGAATGCCCTTAAACAGCATGAGACCACAAACCCAAATACCTACTTTTTCTTAAAGAAACTAGCCAACAAAGCAGTCCTAGCAATTTTCACCTCCACCAGGAGTGATGGATTAACCAAGTCTGCTTTGCTCAAGGAAGAGAATATACAAAAACACAAAGCATGCTACAACCTTTTCTTCCAAATGATCTGCAAAGAGAACAAAGCTTGCATTGACAGCATGCTCTATGACGGCACTGTTGAATTGTTCTTATGGTTTAGTAAATGTTCTTTCTCTTGTTAATGCTAATTTGAAGTGTGAGCAGTGGGTTCTTGTCCTTCTGTGTTTGAGACTGTCATCCCTGTTCATGCCAACAACCTTCTACATATTTAAAATGTGTGAGCATATCCTTGTTTCTTAATATTATTTTCTCTGTGTGGTTAAATGTGCCCACTCAGCCTGTGTTCATAGGGTTTGCCTTGTAAAATACTTCAATATCTTTGCAACTATCCTGAGATGCCCAGAACTAAAAATAGGAAGCTAAATGAGGTCACACCAGCACTGAGTAGTTCTGTACAATATTTTTTGGAGTTCTGGAAACAATATTCCTGTAGAATCCATCTCAAATGTGCCATAGTGTCACATTTACACTAAAGTCTAGTTCAGTGCTGGCTAAACAGAGAAGCCTGAATCCCTGCTACAGATACCACCTCTAAATCCTCTGCAGGAAAGTAGCATGAATGACTTAAGAGATCAGTAATAGGATGCTTTACCCCTCTGTTACAGTAGGTCAACAGTTCAGCAACAGTGTTGACTACTAATTACAAGACCATCTGACAACACAAAAGCACACGATTAGGACCAAGGTATCTTTCCAGATGGGAGTCTTGTAGCACTTACAGTCAAAAAGAGACTATTAAATCTTTTATTTTTGCTTTACAAATATTATTTCTGGGGAAAAAATTCAAGGAAAAAAGAACAGAAATGTTGTAAATGTAAGATAACAATATTTAAGCTCCCCCCGCCCCCCAAAAGCACACCAATTGTATTATAAAAATCCCATCTAAAAATGCACTGGATCTGGCAGGTTTTCACAGTTCTGTCAACAGAAAAAGCATGTGGTTTATTTGTTTTTGCACCAAGCTACCTTTACATTTATACACATAAATCAATTCAGCATAGTTGGACATTATTTGTGCCAAACCTATCCTGAACAGGTTTCTGTTCAATACCTCATATGATCCCTTGAGTCAATAAGTTTGCTAGCACCAGTTAGGCAAATATAACCAGATTTTAAAATGGCACGAGTTGATACAGAGATGTGAAAAAGCAACAGGGTGTATTGTTAGCTGATTTAAGCTGGATTGGTTTAGCTCCCAAATAACATGCTCTGAATGGAGTAGACATAAGGCCTTCCTGGTTTGCAAGGGCTGAAAGAGGAAACAATTTCTTATGACTTAGTTTAAATAAAGGTATTGTTCTTAAGTCTCTGTATTTTGATCTGGACTCAAAATTAATACATTTATTCTTTTGCTTTCCCATATACACAACCAGCAAGCAGAGATGTCATTAATGATTGTAAATGAATTTGGGGGGGAAAGAATAATTTGTCATGCAAGATAGCTTGGAATAGTCATTTACAGTCTTTTAATAATCCTGTTAAATTTTATGGGATAGTCAGAGATGATTGAAGACAAATGTGCCATGAATTGTAATTATGGGCTCATCTACATGGGCTCTGTTGCCAACACTTGTCATGAAGTTGCTCTTGGCTATCTTCATAATATTCAGGGACATCCAGTTCTCATTGCAGGAAAATCCAATTTGATCCCGCATTAAGGAAAACTTGGGGAATACACCAAAGTTTTGGAACAATTTCTTCCTATAGAGATGTTTAATGTATTGTTGAAGGCTTACATGGTTCGAATCACTGCATCTGTGGCTGGAATCATGCCAGCCACATATGCAGGTGAAATGTCAGAAGAGAATGCTGCTAGAACACGGCCACACAGCATGGAAACCACACAACATTTCACACTGAGGTTTTTCTAGAGCAGTTTGGGCACAGTGGACCAGTTCCAATGGGCCGCTGCCACCACACCCTTTTCTCCACACTCATGAGCACAGGAAAAAGGGAATGGATTGGTTGTGTGGATGCATCTGCTCATGTCAGTTCAGAGTGCTGTAGCCATCTAGTAACTTTAATCACAAAAGGGACAGTAAGATGGTCCACTGGACAGATGTGGTCTAGTCCCAGCTGAACTCTGACCCACCACAATTTGGCTGCCTCTGGGGGCAGCGCGAAGCATTACTGCTCTGGATTGCCCATGGATTAAGCTGCCTGTGTAGATAAACACTAAGAGTTTGAACATCTAGCAAAGACTAGACAAAGATTCCAGTGCTACAGCCACTAGTCCCAGAGCAGTGACAGTAAGAATAATGGTATTGTCATCCGGACAGAGGCCACAAGGGGATGCTAGAGAGCGAAGGATAGTTCATTTTATGGGGTAGAAGGATGAAAAAAAAAATCCTGTTTTTCCCCCCACCCATGTCCCCGTCATGGAAACAACCCTAGTTTATGAAATGGGAAGTGAGGAGGGAAATCAGCGTAAATGGGGGAAATGGTTTTCCTTCTTCAGCTCTTTCTCTCTCTAGCTCCCCCTTGTAGCCTCCGTAGAGATGATGGACCAATATCTAATAATGTAATCATACTTTTTATATTTATTTTTTATTAATATAAGAGTTCACCATAACTTTCTAACAACAGCACACTAAGTATTACAGACCATACATACACACGAAACCCTATCCCACACAAAATAAAATCTCTTCCCCACACCTGTGAACCCTTCACCATGACTTCCAACACTGAAGCACTATGAAGCCTTTAAACTAATTTATCTATTCTTGTTCATAGCCTAATCCTAAATTCCTAATGGTGCTTCTCTATGTCACTGACTTTCCACTCAGATATTCCATAGCCAATTTCCACTTTTCCAAAAAGTCCTCATTACTTTTGTTCCTCCTATTATTAGTTTGTTTGGCCGTTAGCATATATTCCCGCATTCTTTCCCTCCAGTCCTTTTTAGTTAAAATTTTTCCCCTTTCCAGTCTTTTGGCTATGGTTAATCTTGCCACAGGAAAACTATATTGGTATATTTCTTGGTCCTTTTTATTATTATTTTTCTCTATGTAAACCTAATAGACATAACCCCAGGCTTTTAAAAATCTTATTATGTAGCATTTTCTTTGTCTCCTTAGTTACCTTATCCCAAAATGCCTGTATGGTCTCACAGGTTCATCACATATGGAAGGAGATCCCTTTCTGTTTCCTGCACCTCCAGCAAATACCTTGTTGTGATTTATCTATTTTTGCCAGTGTTGCTGGGGTTATATAGCAGCTATAAAACATTTTATATGGATTCTCCCTAACTGATCCAGATGGCATAAATTTGAATCCTTTATTCCATAGGTATTCCCAGTTATCCAATTCTATTGGTCTACCTAGGTCCTTGGCCCAGGATATCATTACTGTCTTGACTCTGTTGTCCTCCATGTTGTAGTTTAATGTGTCTTTGTATAATCTAGAGATTAACCCTTTGTTTCCCTTTTCCCATATTCTTTCCAATTCTGAATAATGTAATAATACTTTTGAAGGGGTTGTAATTGCCTTTCTCTGAGGCTGAGAGTGTGCAACCTACGGTAAGGTCATTGAATGGAAAACCCATTGGGTGATCTTGGGAAAGTCGGTCTCTCAGTCCCAAAGGAAGGCCATGGCAGACTCCCCCTAAAACAAAACTTGCCGAGAAAAATCGATGATAGAATCTTAAAAGTCACCGTAAGTTGGAATGACTTGAAGGCACATGACAATGAAAAAATCAAATAACATTTCTAATTAAACATGTAATTCCCCATATTGTACCCAGTGTAAGGTTGTTCTGCTATTTCATGGACATTATGAGAACAAAATATTATGGCAGCTTCCAGTCACTCACTGGGACAACCCAGGCTGATTGGGGTGCTTCAGTCTGCTGTTGCCACTGGAGTAGCTTGCTGGAATGGGAAGAACTGGTCCACATTGGTCCTCTCAAATCTAGAACCAAGCCTGGGATATGGTGTTCTTATGCTATCTTATGAAGCTCTAATCTCTGCCTGTAAGTGCAGGTAAGGAGTAAGTGTAAGGAGGTAGATCATTTATGTATGTAGAAACAGAATTCAGCAAGTCCTTTCTGGAATTAGCCTCTCAGCAACAGATGCAGAAGCATCTTTGAACTGAGCAGGTGCTATTTTATTTCTAGTTTTCAAAGAAGCAGCCATGCTAGTCTCCTTCAGCATAAAAGGGAAAAAGGGAGGGGGGCAGCAAAAATGAAGGAATGTAACAACATCCTTAAGAGAGTTTTTTTTAAAAAAAATAGAGTGGGTTTTGTGTATATAAACCTACTTCTTCAGTTAAAATACAGTGGTATACAGGTCTCTGGATATAAAGCATATTTACATAGTTGCTGAAGAGGAATGAAATGTAATAAGATCTAGAAAGACGCAAATGATTATCCTTGCCCTACATTTCAAAGGGCTGGTTAAGGTGATAGGAGTTTTTCAGATCTTTACAGTAATCACTTTGTAATAATGCGAGAAAGCAATAGAACTACTTACCAAAAGTAAACACCCTTCACTTAAAAGGTTCTTTTTGGTACATGTGAAGTAGTGTGATCTCTTTTATTAATACATGAGTGTCTTTTTATATATACAGTAGAGTCTCCCTTATCCAACATAAACAGGCCGGCAGAACGTTGGATAAATGAGAATGTTGGATAATAAGGAGGGATTAAGGAAAAGCCTATTAAAAATCAAAATACATTATGATTTTACAAATTAGGCACCAAAACATCATATTTTAGAACAAATCAACAGAAAAAGCAGTTAAATACATGGTAACGTTATGTAGTAATTACTGTATTTATGAATTTAGCACCAAAACATCACAATGTATTGAAAACATTTAGTACAAAAACATTAACTACTAAAAAAAATTGACTACTGTACAAATAAAGATAGAATTGCATAAAATAAACTTACAGTAATAACATTGTTGGAAGTTAAATCCATAAAAAGTTCAAGCCTGTGAAGATTTTAAAACCTCTTTGACCTTTGCCTGCCTAGAGAAACAGCTGTGGATCCAGGTGGGAGGCAGACTGCGTTGGATAATAAAGAATGTTGGATGAGCGAAGGTTGGATAGGCGAGACTCTACTGTATAAAGAAATTGAATTCAATACAGTTTTCTGTCTAATACACCATTACAATTCCCTTGTTCAATCCCAGGGAGGTTGAAATGTCCTATAACTAGTTCTTGGCATTGATACACTGGATGTTCAATTCATGTTGAGCAGAGACTGTCCAATGTAGACTGTATAGGGCATTGTTTAGCATAGGATAGCATATATCATATTGGAAGAAGAATAAATTAATGCATCTTCCAGAATGGATATGAGGACAGAGTTGGCATCTGGGTTTGTGGCAGGGTCTTGTCCCTGTTTTTAACATCTATAGTATGTATCCTGTAGTATACATAATACTGGCATTGTGTAAGATTTGGAGGCTGTCCATTGCCTAATAAAGGCATGTCTTCCAGATCTTGTGAAAGGGCTTTGTTATTTTCCAAAACTGATTGTAGCTTGTTGATGATGTGTTTGAGTGGTCTCAGCTGGGGACTGCAGGTGACCACTAGGGATGCTCAATCTTCTTCTGTTGTTCTCTCCTGCAATCGATTGTTCCTGGGAACTAATCTTGCTTTGTTGATTTATTTCTTCACCTCCTTAGGTGGATATTATAGTCTGAGAAACGCCTGCTGCAAATCCAGAAAGAGGATTCTGCCAATGATAGGGATTGGGGGGGGGGGGGGTGAGTTTCAGGAATTAACAGGGAACAATAGGAAACTTAGTGGGAAAGTACCATTATATCAGACTTATGCTGAGAAGCGTTTTAAAACTTTACATTACTTATATTTCATTGAAAAAGCACAATTCGTTATACTTACATTAATTCAAATGTAGCATTTAATATTATTTACAGGAGTGACTTCAGAAACCTCAAGTCGCTTCTGGTGTGAGAGAATTGGCCGTCTGCAAGGATATTGCCCAGGGGATGCCCAGATGTTCTGATGTTTTACTATCCTTTTGGGAGGTATGTCCCCACATGGAACTGGAGCTGATGGAGGGAGCTCATTCACGCTCTCCCTGGGTTGGATTTGAACCTGCAACCTTCAGGTCAGCAACCCAACCTTGAAGTCAGCAGTCCTGCCGGTACAAGGATTTAACTCACTGCACCACTGGCGGCTCCTTACATCATAGTAAGACTTCGGTATCCAAACTGGGGTTTGGTTCCAGGGCCCTCATGGATACCAAAAGAACTTGGTTTCAAATTATCTTCTGACATATGCTTGGCAAGTGGAATCATGAATTGTTGGTGTTCACAGTGCATTTTCCCAAGATATTCAATTCTATATCCTTTTTGTTTTTTCCTGCTTCATCATTGTTTTCTTACATGACAGTTCTGTGGCCACTGAGCATGCTGTGTAAAATTAATCCCCATTCCCACATTCCTTCCTAAAGTTTTGTTTACACATCTGGCTATCTCCAGGTACTGTACTCCCCAATTTGCCACTATATTTATTTTTTAAGCAGCCAGTACCTACATGAAGATGGGCATACAGAGAATTATGAAAATATCCAGTTGTTGTTGTTGTTGATTCATTCAGTCGCTTCCAACTTTTCGTGACCTCATGGACCAGCCCACACCAGAGCTCCCTGTCAGCTGTCACCACTCCCAGCTCCTTCAAGGTCAAGCCAGTCACTTCAAGGATATCATCCATCCATCTTGCCCTTGGTTGGCCTCTCTTCCTTTTTCCTTCCATTTTCACCAGCATCATTATCTTTTCCAAGCTTTCCTGTCTTCTAATTTTGTGGCCAAAGTACTTCATCTTTGCCTCTACTTCGGTGTTCCTCTTGTCCACAGTCGTAGATCTGGTGGCCATCTGTTGTGAAGTGGCCCATTCCAGTCCATTTCAGTTCACTGACCCCCAGAATGTCTATCTTTATTCTTTACATCTTAACAATAACCACGTCCAATTTGATCTTACATTCCAGGTTCTTATAGTGTGTTCATCTTTAGAACATCAGCTTCATCTTTCACCTCCAGCACCATCGTCATCACATCTCAGGCTTGTTGAACTTATCCTCTGTTCCTCCCCAGTAACATTTTGAGCATCTTCCGACTTGAGAGTCCCATCTTCCTGTGGTATGTTGACATATCTCTGGTTGTACTGATCCATTTCGTTTTCATGGCAAGTCTACTGGGGTGGGTTTCCATTACCTTCCCCAGGGATAGTATTTGTCTAACCTCTCTGCCATGACCTTCCCGTCTTGGCTGTCCCTTCACGGTTTTGCTCATGGCATCATTGAGGTGCCCAAGCTCCAGCACTGCAACAAAGTAATGATCCTTTGCAGGATAGGGTGTTATGTGATTTCAAAAACTAGGGAACTCCCTTCCAGAAAACACCAGGGAATGCACCTAGAGCCAAGTGGCAAAAACATAAACAATGTGGGTGAAGAAAAATGTTGACTGTGGTTTATGAACCCCCAAGAAATACAATCCATTTAAGAAGCAAGATGAATGCTTATCACAAATCCTATCAGTAAAAAATGCAGGCGGCAAAAATTGCCACTTGCCAGTGGCATGCTGATAAATTTGGTGGCATGAGCTACAAACATAGAAGCTCTTCAAATGTGGGCATTCCCTTGGAACAATGAAAAACCCCTTCTTTCTGTGATCCATTTTGCCTAGTTTTTCCAGCATTTCAGCATTTGTCATTCAGGTTTGTTTCCTGATGGAGAGATGCTGCTGCAGCAAACAAGGAACTAGCACGTAAGGAAGAATGGATTTTAGTTTAGCTTTTCACTAAATGCTTGAATTCCCAGCTATGTGATTTCCATATAGCAAAAACACTTGCCACATCATCCCTAATGTATTCAGTAGATTAACAATGTTTGCGTATCTGTTATCCCCACATCAGAAAACCAACACTAAAAAGCCATGCCAGCAACAAGCTCTGGGCTAAAACCCAAAGAAAATTATGATCTCTAATTTACCAGCATCTTCATGCTCAGCAAATGCTATGACGATAACTTTGTTGTTTTTATTTTGTCAAGGTGGCTTCAATTTATGACAACTCTATGAAGTAGAGACCTTCAAGAGCTCTAGTCATCAGCAATTCCGCTTAAGTCAAATGAACTCTGGGCCTTGTCTTCCTTTATTGAATTGATCTATCTTTAATGTGGTTGTTTTCTACTGCCTTTCACTGTATTGAGCATGATTTCCAGTATATCATGTCATTACATGATGTGTCCAAGCTTTGACAGCCTTGGTTTAGTCATTTTGATGTTCAATGAGAGCTAATGTTGATTTGTTCTGAGATCCATTTACTAGTCTTTTTAGCAACCAATTGTATCTGAAAGCTGCCCTCCAGCACCACAGGTAATATGCAATAACAGAGAATAGAACAGAAATGCTTTCCTAGGGAAAAAAATTTTTAGCATGTAATATAACTCTGAAGTATAAAACACTAGAACCAAGGGTATAATACTGCACAAAACTCACTGGGGTTTTTATTAATACATTAACATTTCAAAGGCAATGCCATACTGAGATACATATACCACTGATATGGATTACCAAGCACTATTACATAGTATGAGGAAACTATAGTAAAAATAATTTGGGTCATGTGAGTTCATTTTGAAGGAACCTCCAATGGTGCAGCGGGTTAAACCACTGAGCTGCTGAATTTGCTGACTGAAAGGTCAGCGGTTTGAATCCAAGGAGTGGGGTGAGCTCCTGCTGTTAGCTCCAGCTTATGCCAACCTAGCAGTTCGAAAATGTGAGTAGATCAATAGGTACTACTCTGGTGGGAAGGTAACGGCACTCCATGCAGTCATGCCGGCCACGTGACCTTAGAGGTGTCTACAGACAAAGCCGGCTCTTCAGCTTAGAAATGGATATGAGCACCAACCCCCAGAGTCGGACACGACTAGACTTAATGTCAAGGGAAAACCTTTACCTTTTACTGTAGTGCAATATATGACAGTGTATATTTAATAGAATCGGTCATGACTAGACTTAATATCAGGGGAAAACCTTTATCTTTACTATATTTAATTAGGAGCAAGTCCAAGGGTGTTTATTAGGGTTCATCTCTAAAACATGCACTTAAAACTACGCCTTAGTGAAATGTTGTCCTCAGATCAAACCTGCAAAGTTGTACATTTTTGATCTCTATGTCTAAATCAAAAATGGGAAATATTTGAATTATTATTATTATTATTATTCATTCAGAAAGAGAGTTAAAACCTGGCTTTGGGAGCAAGCCTTTGAGAAGTAGATGTGCAATAAGTTTACTTGAAATCGTGCAATTGACTCTGCATCAGCCTTAGACCTTGCTTTTTGGATTCTGTGTCTTAACATTGGCTTGTATTTAAATATGTTTTTATGTATGCTTATTTTAATTTTGATGTAACTTTCTCATGTTTTATGCTGTAGGCACTATGCAGTGTCATTTGTAAGCTGCCTTGAGTCCCCCCAGGGGTTGAGAAAGGCGGGATATAAATATAAATAAATAATAATTTGAACTTTTAGATATTTTGGATTTTATCTTCTAGAACCTCAACCACCCCTGCAAAAGTAAGGGATTGTGGGAACTGTAGTCCAAAATGTCCAGAAAGCTATTTGCCATTACTGTTCGAATAGATACATATCAAGAAATGCTTTCTGCCTCTTTACATGCTCAATGAACTCCTATAAAGCTATCTCAAGATGTTTACACTCTGCAGAACTTTGCAGTCACTGGAGCTTACAATGGAGGGATGTGTAGCAATCTGTGCTGACAAAAGAAATGCCACACATTGCAGGCACAGCTCTACCAGATGTTCAAGCAAATTAAGATTTGCTTTCCAGGTGTGTCAAGCTGAACATGTTATCAATATTGAATATGTGTTAAATTTATTTTCATGGAACATGTTGTTCTGCATACAATGCTTTCTCTATTTTTAAAATAAAGTATTACCTAAGAAGAAATGTTCATGAATGTAAAATACAGTAGATTTCTGCAAGGAGCACAGATTTAAAAGGCAGCATATAATCTATCCCTATAATGAGCTAAATATATGACTCTAAAGAGGCAGAAAGAACAGCACAGTTTAATAATAAGCCGGCATAGTTACATATCTGAAAATAGATATATTTGCAATACTGCCTACCAGTCACTGTGTTAAAAGTACTGAAAGTAAAACCAGGTTAATTTGGAATAGACAAAAAATTATTTAATAATTAGACCGGTAGTTTAATTTTGTTGTGAACAGAGCTTGCTTAGATCTCTAGTGACTGACTCACCACAGTGGGAGTTGTAGTTTACCCTACAGCCAGAGAGCACACTGAACCTCACCAATTATGCATTCAGAGCAAACTTGCCCAACATAACAAACATTAAGTATGAATGGAGTTTCTCGGGGTTAACCTGGCATGTTGTCAGTTGTAGTTAATCCACAACCTTATGCATTTTGTACAATTAAAAAATTGCTTACTGACGGGTCTATGGACCATAATAAAACTGTATCCTTGTAGTAACCTGGGTAATGCCAGGTACCCAAATAAAAGGAGATGGGAGGAATAGGTAGAACACCTGATCCATCATAGAAGGAAATGGAAGGATTGTATTAAATGAAGGATGCCACGGCACAGAACAATCAGCACAAACGCGAATCAGTCCTATAATCCAATAAAATTGTGACCCTGGAACCAGGTGGGAGGAGTGTAAGATCTATTGAGGAGTTAATTCAGACCAAGTCAATCACAGGATATCCAGCAAGATGGCATTCGAGTGGTTGTCACCTGGTCCAGAAATTGTTTGGCAAGTCAGTAATCTGGATAAGCAAAGCCAGCAAGAAATAAAACAGACTCGTAAATCGTAGTCAGTCCAAGGTCAGGGAAACACAACTGCCTGAAAAGTACTGCTACTTGTCAAAAAGGAGGGTTGAAAGCAACAAAGCTGTCAGCAAGAAGCTGGGAGATTTACAGGCAGGTAATTAGACACCAAGTCCCTAAGTATGCCACCATCTTTTATTTAACAACCTCTGGGGAGAGCAATCTCTCTTGGTCAATGGGTTTTCGCTGTCTGGTGCCTCCTTCTGGGGAACAGGCCTCCCCTCTACCTCAACTTGCAGATCTCTGGATTCGGAAAGATCATGGTTATCAGGAGATGCAAGTTCCTGGTTATCTGTGTATTCATATCTGTCTGAATTGTCCAACTCTTATGGGTGAAGCAGTGCACTCCTGATACAATAAATTGACTGCTCCATTAGTCACATTTACCTGAACATAATCACTAGGATGCTGCCAATGTATGCATATATCATGGCATAGGCCCCACTTCTTAGGGGTGATCCCTCGTTGTCCTAGTATGATGGCCCTCCAAGTGTAGTGTGATGACGGTGGGTACATAGGAGACTGTGGAGTCTATTCTTTACCTGCATGTTCTTCCAAAGTGAGGGCATCCGTTTCCAGGCAGAAGGTGGTCCCAGTCAGGGTTGGCTTGATGCACCTTCCTCTTGGCACGTTTCTCTCTTTCACCCTCCATTCATGCCTCTTTGAATTCCATAGCACTGCCGGTCACAGCTGACCTCCAGTTAGAGTGCTTAAGGGCCAGGGCATCCCAATTCTCAGTGTCTGTGCCACAGCTTTTGAGATTAGCTTTAAGACCATCTTTAAATCTCTTTTCCTGTCCATCAACATTCCGTTTTCCGTTCTTAAGTTAGGAGTATAGTAACTGCTTTGGGAGATGATGATCAGGCATTTGAATAATGTGGCCAGTCCAGCGGAGTTGATGGCGTAGGAGCATCACTTCAATGCTGGTGGTCTTTGCTTCATCCAGCGCGCTGACATTTGTCCGCCTGTCTTCCCAAGAGATTTGCAGGATTTTTCTGAGGCAATGCTGGTGGAATTGTTCCAGGAGTTGAGTGTGACATCTGTAGACTGTCCAAGCATATAACAGGGTTGGGAGGACAATGGTTTTATAAACAAGCACCATGGTGTCCCTACAGATGTCCTGATCCTCAAACACTCTGCTTCATTCAGAAGAATGCCGCACTCACAGAGCTCAGTATTTCAGTGTCAATGTTGACTTTTGTGGAGAGGTGGCTGCCAAGGTAGCGGAAATTATTAACATTTTCTAATGTTACACCATTAAGCTGTATTTCTGGCATTGCAGAGGGATTGGTTGGTGCCTGCTGGAAGAGCACTTTGGTTTTCTCGATGTTCAGTGAGAGGCCGAGCCTCTCATCTGCTTCTACAAAGGTGTTTAGAGTGGCTTGTAGGTCTTCTTCTGAATGCGCAGACAACGTTATCATCAGCATATTGGAATTCTATAGCAGATGTTGTGACCTTAGTTTTGGCTTTTAATCTGCTGAGGTTAAATAGCTTGCCATCTATCCGACAGATGATTTACACACCGGTGGGAAGATTCCCATCAACAAGATAATGTATCATAGTGATGAAGATGGAAAATAAGGTTGGGGCAATAACACATCCCTGTTTGAGTCCACCTTAAATGGATCACTTTTCATAGGCCCCACACCTATGGTTTAACAAAAACCAGCTCTGCAATTAAGTTGAGGAATTAGCCAACATAGGCAACAGATATCAATTGATATGTGATGACCACTTCAGTATTATCTAAGCTAGCCTGCTACCTTCAGCTGTAGTGGAGGATCACATTGAGATAAGATATATCTGTCCAGCTTTTCTGCAAATAATCTTGTCCTTCACCTGAGAAACAAATGTTTTGGGCCTGCCTATGGCCTCATGACACATATAATGTAAAGCTAATACAATCTTTCGTGTTACTAAAGACCCAGCTCCTTGTAATAAATATATATAAACCCAAAATAATTTGATTGCCAGTGGAATAAACCCTTCTAAATGGCTCATGGCTATCAGACTGAGAACTTCTTCCGGAAGCAACTACCATAGCTATGTACACACAATCAGAAAGAGAGGGTTAGAGGCAGGTGGTCATCTGTCACAATAACAGTAAACTGTGCTATTTGTGACTGCTTCTTATGGATCCCCAGGGTGACATTTGTATTTCTGATCCCAGTGCTTGAAATCTGGCCTGCTGACACTAAAAACACTGAGACCAGGTGAGGTTTCTTCCACCTGCCATCAATAACACATATTTCTTGGCTTGGATTTATCCACATAGTAGAAAGATAGGCAACACAGAAGGGCCCTTAATTCCCATGACAGAGTCTATTATAATCTGATGGCTTCCAGACTAGCACTGGTAGTAAAATCCAATGGTTCTTTGGCTACTTGTGATTCTATACAGTCTGACATGAGGAACTGCTATGGTTTTCCTACAACTGTTCTAAGAACTGGCACCATATTTGTGCCTGTTTCTATCTTTTTTGGAAACTCACCACAAACCAACAGCCTGCAAACTAAGGCATTTCACGGACCACCAGTTTTGAGTTGCTTCTTTCAGAGTGTTCAAAAGTTTCTTTGGGGTGATTGCGTTTTTTGCTATAGCAACTCTATCTCTGTGGCACCACAGGAAGTTGAGCAGGCTGTGGAAAAAGAAGGAATGACTGTTAATAACATTTATCTTTCTTTGAAGCAGCGTCCCTTGATTACCCTACTCCACCCACTTCACTAGAAACAGCCATTGGTTTTCTATACAAATTGGACATCACTTATCCAAAATGATTGGGCTCTGAACTAATTTTCATAATAGTCTAATGTTTTGAATGTTATTTACAAAGTGCATTTTCTTATTTTAAAACATACAACAAAAAATGGGGGTTCGAAACAGATTGATAGCATTTCAATGGGAAATTAGCTTTGAGAAAGGAGCGATCTGAGATAAGAGCAGTCATGGAACAAATTAAACTCTTAACTCAAGGTATCACGCTACGTACATATTATCTTGGAGATGCCACCGAAGTCTAGACACAAAATTCATTTATGTCTCATAAGTATTTTATACACATTACTTGATGGTAATTTTATAATCAGTATTTTAATACTTTTGTGCATGAAATATAGTTCACATACATCGCACCATCAGAAACTGTTATTATCTCTGCAGCTCCTGTGGACAATTTTTGAGTAGTCTACATACTCAAGTGTAAATCTAGAAATGTAAGCCAACCCCCCCCCCCCCCAAAAAAAAAAAAGCCTGGGTTGACTTATCCATGGGTCAATGTGAGTACTATATCCTAACCTTTATAAATAAAGTAACAATCCCTTTCTCTGAGTACTGTGGCAAAATCCAAAACCCTAGTTTGTCCTGGGGGAACCCAAAATAAGCATTGGACTCCTCTAATCTTTCAGTGGTGGTGACAGGGCACATTTCTGCCCAGCATTTCTGTAAATCAGTAGGTTGCTTAGTATCAAAGCTTGATCAGTGAATGCTCAAGACATGATTAGATGCTTCCAGGGTGTGTGACCCCATCATGAGACTTGGAGATACCCAAAAGACAATTGTGTTACCAAATGAGAATGGAAAGTCTGTACACATGCCAACTATATAACCCATTGTAACTAAAAAGACTCTGGACATCTGAGGCCCCTTCCACACAGCCATATAACCCAGAATATCAGTGCAGAAAATCCTACAATATCTGCTTTGAACTGGAATACATGGCAGTGTGGGCTCAGATAATCCAGTTCAAAGTAGATATTGTGGGATTTTCTGACTTGTTATTATGGGTTATATGGCTATGTGGAAGGGCCCTAAGACTGAAAGAGTTATCCTACTCTAGAGCCTAGCTGAAAATAAAATTCTGCTTTTTTCCACTCCAGAAGACTTGGCGTCATCTTTGAACCACTCAAACCACTACATTTTAACCACTTATCTCTTTTTTTCTGAATACCTGGATGGAGAAATGGCGGTAGTGGCTGGCCTTGAGGTGGCATTGGTGAAATGACTTATCATATCAGTATCCATAATTTTGGTCCCTAAAACCTGCCCTTACATGAAATTGACTTTCATGTGAGTTTACATGGTAACATTTCTGACTGGGAGAGAGCTACCAATCTACTCTGGCAATGTGATGAGATCCAAAAGATAGATGTCCATAACTTTGGCTCCAAGAAGTTTGTTCAAGAAGTTGACTTATACATGAGTACAGTAGAGTCTCACTTATCCAAGCTAAACAGGCCGGCAGAAGCTTGGATAAGTGAATATCTTGGATAATAAGGAGAGATTAAGGAAAAGCCTATTAAACATCAAATTAGGTTTTGATTTTACAAATTAAGCGCCAAAACATGTTATACAACAAATTTGACAGAAAAAGTAGTTCAATAGGCAGTAATGTTATGTTGTAATTACTCTATTTACGAATTTAGCACCAAAATATCATGATATATTGAAAACATTGACTACAAAAATGGTTTGGATAATCCAGAAGCTTGGATAAGCGAGGCTTGGATAAGTGAGACTCTACTGTATTTCCCCTGTATCAGAATTCTTGAAAATGGATCTAATTAACCCAAGCTAATGTCATCCAAGGGAGGATTACCTGTGAAGGAATCCCACTGGAGCATTGCAGTACACCAAAGTAATTTACCAAAACTTTACCAAAGTAAAGTTACCCTGGACTGTGCTCTGACTTACAAGAAGCACTGATTGACTAACAAGCAAAAAGTGGGCACTAGAAATAATATCATATGAAAGCTGATTGGCACAATCTGGGGATCACAACCAGACACCATGAGGATATCTGCCCTTACGCTTTGCTACTCTGCTACTGAATATGCATGCCCAGTGTGGAATACCTCTCACCCTGTTAAAACAATAGATTTGGCTCTTAATGAGACATGCCAAAGTTTGCCCATGCCTGGTTTACATAACTTTCCTTGACTGGGAGACCTACAATCTACTCTGGCATGTGATCAGATCCAATAGATAACTCTGGCTGCAAAACCTGCTCTCAATTTGTACAAGTGGTTGACTTTGTTGTTGTTTATTCGTTCAGTTGCTTCCAACTCGTGACCTGATGCACCAGCCCACACCAGAACTCCCTGTTGGCCGTGGCCACCCCCAGCTCCTTCAAGGTTAAGCCAGTCACTTCAAGGATACCATCCATCCATCTTGCCCTTGGTCAGCCCCTCTTCCTTTTTTCTTCCATTTTCCCCAGCATCAATATCTTCTCTGAGATTTCCTGTCTTCTCATTATGTGGCCAAAGTAGAGTTCCAGTTATTTGATATAAACGGACGGGCCGAATGTCAGATAACCAAAACTGTTGGATAATAGGGAGGTCCTATTATCCCTCCCAGCAAGCACCCAGCTTGAAGAGGCCCGCTGCTGCCTAGAAAAACAGATGTTTTTCTAGGCAGCAATGCATAGGGGGCCTCTCCATGCTGGATGCTTGGCCGAGAGGGAGAAGACTTTTCCCTCACGGCAAGCACCCGGCTTGGAGAGGCCTGCTGCACGTTGCTGCCTAGCAAAACAGAAATGCGCAGCAGGCCTCTCCAAGCACTGGGCATCTCCTGGGGTGGGGGGGGGGGGGGTGAGACACCGGCACATCGGATAATACGGTGTGTCAGATAAGCGGAAGTGGGATAACCGGAACTCTACTGTACTTCATCTTTGCCTCTAATATGCTTCCCTCTAGTAAGCAGTCAGGCTTTATTTCCTGGAGTATGGACTGGTTGGACCTTCGTTGCCTGTGTGATGTCTCTACTCTTCACTATTTTATCGAGGTTGGTCATTGCTCTCCTCCCAAGAAGTAAATGTCTTCTGATTTCCTAGCTGCAGTCTGTGTCTGTAGTAATCTTTGCGCCTAGAAATACAGTCTGTCACTGCCTCCACGTTTTCTCCCTCTATTGGCCAGTTATCAATCAGTCTGGCTGGTATAATCTTGGTTTTTTATGCTTAACTATAACCCAACTTTTGCATTTTCTTCTTTCACCTTGATAATAACACTTCTCAGCTCCTCCTCGCTTTCAGCCATCAAAGTGGTATCATCTGCATATCTGAGGTTGTTAATGTTTCTTCCAGCAATTTTAACTCCAGCCTTGGATTCATCAAGCCCTGCATGTTGAATGATGTGTTCTGCATACAAGTTGAATAGGTAGAGAGTATACAGCCCTGCCATACTCCTTTCCCAATCTTGAACCAGTCTGTTGTTCCGTGGTCAGTTCTGACAGTAGCTACTTGGTCGTTATACAGATTCCTCAGGAGACAGACAAGGTGACTTGGTATCTCCATACCACCAAGAACTTGCCACAATTTATTATGATCCACACAGTCAAAGGCTTTAGAATAGTGAATAAAACAGAAATAGATGTTTTTCTGAAACTCCCTGCCTTTGTCCATTATCCAGCAGATATTGGCAATTTGGTCTCTCATTCCTCTGCTTTTTCAAAACCCAGCTTGTACATCTGACAACTCTCGCTCCATGTATACTTTGCAGGATCTTGAGCATTACTTTACTGGCATGTGAAATAAATGCCACTGTAGGAAAGCTTGAGCATTCTTTAGCATTTCTTTTTTAGTATGGGGATATAAAATGATTTTTTCCAATCTGATGGCTATTCTTGTGTTTTACATATTTGCTGGCATATGGCATGCATCAACATGACAGTATCATCTTTCAAGATTTTAAACAACTCAGCTGGGATCCCATCATCTCCTGCTGCCTTGTTATTAGTAATGCTTCTTAATGCCCATTCAACTTCACTTCTCAGGATGTCTGGTTCTAATTCACTCTCTACACTATCAAAGCTATCCTCTATATTATTATCCTTCCTATACAGATCTGTATAGTCTCACCACCTTCTCTCGTCTCTTTTTTTGGTAGATCCTCCACTGAATGCCTAGTTTCTTTTTTTAAAAAAATTTACCCCCAAAGGGAATTTTTATTAATCATTATTATTTTATAATACATAATCATAATCTCGCCACCTTTGCTTGATTCCTTCAGCTTTTGTTAAGTCCCTGTCATCATTGTTTTTGATCATGACCATTTTTTTTCCTGAAATTTACGTCCAATGTTTCTAATTTTCTGGAAGAGGTCTCTTGTCATTCTTATTCTATTGTCTTCTTCCACTTCCATGCATTGCTTGTTTAAAAATAGTTCCTTATCTCTTCTGGCTAACCTCTGGAATTGTGCATTTAATTGGGCACAACTCTGCCTATCGCTGTTTCCTTTCGCCTTCCTTCTTTCTTGGGCTACTTCCAGTGCCTCAGCAGACAACCATCTTGCCTTCTTGGTTTCTTCTTTGGGATGTACTTTGTTGCCGCCTCCTGAACAATGTTGTGCACTTTTGTCCACCATTGTTATGGCACTCTATTTATTAAATCTAGTCCCTGAAATCTATTCTTCACCTCCACTGCATATTCACTTGGAATATTTGTGAGATCATATCTAACTGGTCTGTGTATTTTCCCCAATCTCTTTAGTCAACCTAGCAGTTCGAAAACATGCAAATGTGAGTAGATCAGGCGGGAAGGTAACAGCGCTCCATGTAGTCATGCTGACCACATGACCTTGGAGGGGTCTATGGACAACGCTGGCTCTTCGGCTTAGAAATGGAGATGCGCACCCACCCCCAGAGGGACAGACTAAACTTAATGTCAGGGGAAAACCTTTACCTTTGACCCTAATCTCATCCAAGCTATGCTTAAAGCTCTAATGCACTGCCTGCCTGATTCTAACTGGCACTATCTTGACCACATTTTTGTCTCAGGTACGATTTCCTTCCAGCCAAGACATGGCCGGTCAGAAAACCCTTCTGATCCTTTTTCCCACCTCGTCCAAGCTATCGAAGCAGCAGCAGCCACTCTTTTATTATTTGCACAGCTGGGGCGAGGTTGACTTTTTGCAAATCCACCTCCGGATGAAGACGTGTCAAAAGGTGTGTGGGAGGGATAGGGGGAAAGGAAGAGAAAAAAAAGATAGGGAAGATTTTTTTTAAAAAGAGGCAGCTTAAGCCTGGTCTTTTGCAAGGCACCTTTGGCAGGGCTGTAAATCAGCCACGTGGAGACTTTTGTGTGTGTGTGTGTGTGTGTGCTGTGCTCCTGGCGGCGACTTCCTGCTTCGTTGGAGCAATAAGAAAGGAGAGAGAGAGAGAAAAGAGGAAAGAAAGCTGAGGGGAAATCATATATTATTTTTGAAAGGGAAGGGGAAAAAAGTTTGCATTTTTGGTTTCAATTTTCAGGCAGAGCAAGGAGCAGCTAAGGAAGGCAGAGAGGAGGGGAGGAGGAAGAGGAGGAGAAGAAGCAGAAGTGAAGCTGCTGCTGTGGAGGGAGGGAGGGAGAGAGAGAGAGAGAGAGAGAGAGAGAGAGAGCGGGGCTTGGCGCCAGAGAGAGAGAGAGAGAGAGAGAGAGGAGGAGGAGGCTGGAAGAGGAGGGAAGGCAGTAGCCCCAGCAGCAGCAGCAGCAGGGAGGG
Source organism: Anolis carolinensis (assembly GCF_035594765.1). Classification (NCBI taxonomy): domain Eukaryota; kingdom Metazoa; phylum Chordata; class Lepidosauria; order Squamata; family Anolidae; genus Anolis; species Anolis carolinensis. The sequence goes on from NC_085845.1 coordinate 60,171,487, forward strand.
AGAGAGGGAGGGGAAAGCAGCCGCCGCTGCTGCTTCTGCTGCCGCCTCGGGTCTCCTTCCTCGGCCGCTGCGCAGGAGGAGAAGCCTTGGCGAGGGAAGCAGGCAGGAGGAGGAGGAGGAAGATGCGGCTGAAGCTGGGCTTCCTCCTGCGCGCCGTGCTGCTCCTGGGCTCCTTCCTGGGGCTGCTCCTGCTCTGGTCCTCGCTCTCGCCCCGCGCCGAGGAGCCCAGCCCCCGGGTGAGTCAAGGAGGGGAAGGTGGCGTGTGCGCCTTTCTGCACGCAGCGCGCCTCGCTCGCCCGCCCGGCGTCTCCCCTTTCTCTCTGTGTGTCTCTCTCTTGTGTCTCCCTCCCCGGGCTCCTCGCTCCTCTTCCAAAAGGGGGCGCCTCTCCGCGGTGGCTCTTCCTCCTGCGGCCGCGGCCTGTGGCGCTGAGAAGGCCCAGGAAGCGGCTTCGGAGGCTCCGGCTGCCTGCCTCCCTGCCTTCCCCGCCGGCTTCCTTCCGTGACTCTGACCCCATTGGGCCGAGCTGGGACCATGTTTTTCGCCCCTCCCCTTATCCGCTATAGAGAATCCTAGAGTTACAAGAGACCCAGTCCCAGGGCCAACCCCATTCTGCCATGCAAGAATCATTACACAATCAAAGCCCTCCCGACAGATGGCCATGCAGCGCCTCAGCTTCAAAACCTTCACCTTCCCAGGAATCCCACTGCCCACCTTCATCCCACTGTCCAGATTCCATGGCAGTTACAAGTGGTGTCAAACTCCATTCTGCCATTCAGGAACATATCACAATCAAAGCCTTCCCAACAGATAGCCACGCAGCGCCTCAGCTTCAAAGCTTCTCAGGAATCCTTTTACTGCCCTGGCTCAGTGCTATGCGAGTTGTAGTTTGACCAAACTACAGCTCCCCAGATTCCATCGCATTGAGCCAGGGCAGTTGCAAAGTGGTGCCAAACTGCATTCATTTTACCCCATTCTGCCATGCAGGAACATAACACAATCAAAGCCCACCCGACAGATGACCATGCAGCCCCTCAACTTCAAAACCCCCACCCTCTTCGCAGAAGTCATATTCGACTGCTCACTTTCACAGCCCCAGATCAAAAAGAGCACCAGGTTCATAACACATGCAGGATCAGAACTCAATCAAAGCCCTCCTGACAGATGACCATGCAGCCCCTCAGCTTCAAAACCCCCACCCTCTTCCCAAGAGTCATATTCCACTGCCCACTTTCACTGCCCCGGATTGAAAAGAACACCAAGTTCATAACACATGTAGGATCATAACTCAATCAAAGCCCTCCCGACAGATGGTCATGCAGCCCCTCAGCTTCAAAACCTTCCCCCTCCCAGGAACCCTATCCCGCTGCCCATCTTCCGGGCCCAGATTCCATCATATGGAGCCATGGCAGTTACAAGTGGTGTCAAACCTCATTCCGCCATGCAGGAACATAACACAATCAAAGCCCCCCCCCCCCCCCCAGATGGCCATGCAGTCCCTCAGCTTCAAAACCTCCACCCTCTTCCTAGGAATCATTTTCCACTGCCCACTTTCACTGCCCTGGCTCGATGCTATGCAAGTTGTCATTCAACCAGACTACAACTCCCAGATTCCATTGCTCCAAGGAATCATATTCCAATGAAAGGCGGAATGGGGTTTGACTCCACTTGTAACTGCCATGGCTCAGTGCGATGGAATCTGGGAGTTCTAGTTTGGTTGGTCTTTCACTACTCTGACTCAATGCTATGTGAGTTGACCAAACTACAACTCCAGATTCCATAGCATTGAGTTGTGGCAGTTACAAGTGGTGTCAAGCCCCATTCTGCCGTGCAGGAACATAACACAATCAAAGCCTTCCTGACAGATTTCCCCCAAGCAGGAAGCAGCCAGACTTTGAAGCTGCAAGGCTATTCAGTGTTGATGAAGCTGGCCAGTTGTAATATTCACACTTACCTCAGGCCTCTTCCACACAGCTGTATAAAATCCCACATTATCTGCTTTAAACTGGGATATATGACAGTGTGGACTTAGATGAGCCAGTTCTGAGCAGATATTGTGGGGTTTTCACTGTAGCTCGGTTTTACTGGCAAACCAGAGGTTAAGCCAGGCATGGGCAAATACCTGATTTGCAGTACTTTCACCCACCTCCAGATACTACTGCTAAACCCATCAGCTGTGCATCTGCACCAACTTCTAATGGGTCCATTCATAACATCCATAAACAAGCAATGCATTTTTCAAATAACCTGGGCATTGCTGGGTACCCAAGCTAATAGACTGTTAGGAGTTGTGAGAGTTGAAGTCCCAAACACCTGGAGGACCAAAGTTTGCCTGGCTTAAGCCATTCCGTACATACATTATAATAATGAAATGGGGACACAATATTAAAAAGTTTTTGTGTGTATATATGATTTATTGTTTATTTTGCAGACTTGGAGATTTCTCCTTACATTTGCACAACACACATACACACGTTGCAGTAACGTGTTGCAGTAACGTGTCACAGCATTGTTTGGAAAGCTTTGCTTTCTGTTGTCTTTTCAAGGCATCTTTTTATTGATTCCCCCTTGCAGTGCCTGTTGGGATTGTTCCTGAGGGGGCAGTGTCTTCATATAAGGCAGGGAGGGTTTTTGGAGATGCACATTTAGCATCTCTGATCCCCTGATCCTTCACAATTGACCACACAAGTGTCTGAGATTTTGAAGTTCCTCACGGTTCCATGAACGCAAGCTTTGTTTTATGCACAAAATTGTTTTAAAATATTGTGTGTCAGATTACCTTCAGGCTATGTATATAAGGTGTACATGAAACATAAATGAACTTTGTTTTTAGACATGAGTCCCTACTCCAAGATAATATTGTGCAAAGATCTAACTAAATGAGTAATCCAAAATCCAACACTTTCCTCTTTTTCAAACATTTTGGATATTTTGGATGTGTATATTCTCTTCCCAGAAAGGGAAGTTTTAGTTATCTGTGAGGCCCATATACACAAGTTGAATATCCCTTTTTGTAATGATTTGGACCAGAAGTGTTATGGGTTTGGATTTTTTTGGGTTTTGGCATATCTATATCTACAGTAGAGTCTCACTTATCCAAGCCTCACTTATCCAAGTTTCTGGATTATCCAAGCCATTTTTGTAGTCAATGTTTTCAATATATCGTGATATTTTGGTGCTAAATTCATAAATACAGTAATTACAACATAACATTATTGCGTATTGAACTACTTTTTCTGTCAAATTTGTTGTATAACATGATGTTTTGATGCTTAATTGGTAAAATCATAGCCTAATTTGATGTTTAATAGGCTTTTTCTTAATCCCTCCTTATTACCCAAGATATTCGCTTATCCAAGCTTCTGCCAGCCCGTTTAGCTTGGATAAGTGAGACTCTACTGTACCTATATATGCGTAATGAGATATGTTGGTGATGGGATCCAAGTCTAAATACTACATTTGTTTATGTTGTATGCACCTTATACACATAGCCTGAAAGTAGTTTTATACAATATTCTTAATAATGTTGTGCATGAAATAAAGTTTGCATTCACTGATTTATAAGAAAGCAAATATGTCCCTATAACAGCCACCAATGTGGACAATTTTGTAATTTTTTGTGTATTTTTGGAATTCCAGGTAAGTGATGCTCGAACTGTGTTGATACAAAATATTTGGCTAGCCTAGGTCTGCATTTCTCACAAATACACGTTAGAAGTTCACTTTATCAGTCGAGTGTTATACTTTTAACTACTATGATGTGAAGTTTAATTTAAATGTAACACTAAGCAAGAAAATAAGAAAATAAATTATCTGGGGATTTGTACTGATGTCTTTTTCAAACCAGGGCACCTTGCCATAGCATACCGAATATTTGCTGCTCAGCAGGTGTTCCAGGCATTGTATACTTTCAGTCCAGTGTTGCACTTTTCTTCAGAAATTAGCCTGACTCCATTCAGTAGAACCTATTTGCACAAAGACAAAAAGTGTACCTAGGAATGCAGCTTAGGGCCTGCTTTAAAGAGAATTTAGGGAGTGTACCAAAGAGCTGCCCCAAGTCCCTCTTTCTTAATGTCACGTTTAATTTGGGCATGATTAAAACAGGTTTATAATTAATAACCTGCGGTATGAATTCTGTGATGATAACAGATCTTTGTTAGACTTGCTATTGCTTCTTTTTAGGCTGTACTTCTGCACAAATATAAATTCAACAGATAACACTTCTTACTAAGCAAGAAAGCTTTGGTATTACTTCTTTGTGTTGGATTGTTGTTAAAGGAACAAGGATGTGGTCATCAAAATAGGTAGCTAATAACGTAAAGCCAGGAAATGTTATAATTCCCCTTATGCCATAAGTCAATGATATAGCTGAAAAAACAGGGTTCCTCACTGTTGAATAAATAGGGTTGAAAACTGTTGAATCAGAAGGTACACACCTCTTGCATTTCCTTATGTGGATATCTGGTCATTATCTGGATTTGGCCTTCTTCACACTTGTTCCTAGACAGCAATGTGTGTGTTTTGTTTTTAAACTTAATGGTAAAGCTCTGGATCAAGCACATGCAGTCAATGTAATTAACGGAGCATTTAACTGTTAATGATATACACCCTTAACATGCCTCCGATTAGCCTCAGGGTTGTTTTTGGTAAAAGATCCAACACCTCTAGAAGTCTATGGATATGGTTTTTTTATATTTATATCTATCTATCTATCTATCTATCTATCTCTAACCAGCATCCATTTCTTTTGTCTGGAGTTTTTTTTTCCAATTGACCCCTTGCTAATGAAATAAATTCTGCAGAAATTGAATGGGATTTAAAGAGTGCTTTAAATCTTGGTTTTAAATTAGTCTAATTTCTCAAGGACTCAAACTAGAGGGGAAATGCACAAGATGTTCATTCCTGAGGAGCATGTAAAATGGTGTTCTAAGCCAAAATATACTCAAGGAAATTGAATAAATTATGCAAGCTTAATAAATAAGCACATTACCTGTGAGAAGGGAGGCACTCCTTCCAGATTAACTACAACTTTCTCTGCCAGATGAGCTAGAATGCTTTGACTCTCTTTTGTGAAGCATTTCATTTTTAGTAAACGGGATGTTCTTGAAATACCAGGAGTGTCAAGTTTCTTTCCATCAACTGAATATTTCAGCTGCCCTGGACAGTCAAAACAGTAATATTAGAAGTGCAAATTTTAATTATCATGAGGCAATTTATTTTAATTTTGCACAAAAAAATTAGCTTGATAATGGTGAGATTTGAACAAAAAATCTTATAATAATAATTTTGTTTGTCATTTGGTTTGTTGCCACTACAAGCATATTGGGTGCATTTTTAGGCTTTCAGCAATAATAATAATAATAACAACAACAACAACTTTATGTTTGTATTCTGTCTCCATCTCCCTGAAAGGACTCGGGGCGGCTCACATGGGGACAAGCCCAACAACAACATAATTAGATCTGTGATGACTGCAATGAAGTCTTTTTTAAATATCTAAGATTTTCAAATCTTGCTATTCCAATAACTTTATATTTTTCTAGGCCACATTGATATGAACCATGGCTTACAGGTCCTTCATTTATGGTTCTTTCTTGTAGAAAGGTTAAAAGAAGGAGCATTAAATACCGGATATTTTACTACTGGCTTTTACATGCTTACCTATTCATGTGAATGTTTCTAGATGTGAACTGTTTTGATCCTTCCTAAATGGATTGTGTCCCCTAGAAGACACCATCAGATAAAAAATGTGAGGAGTCAGTTAAGACATCTTTACATGATGTTGGAGAGAAAGGAAAGTATCCCTGTGTGTATAGCTGGAGTACATGTATATTGGTGTTTCAAGTAGGAGACTGTATAGTCTGCCAGGCAGCTGGCTCTAGGTTTTCTGACAATCTCTCCCATCAGTTGGTACCCGATCCTTTTTCCTGGAGAGGCCAGAGATTGAACATAAGATCTTCCGTGCACAAACCATGTGCTCCTCCACGAGTTATAACTTCTGTCTTAGAACTGAAGACATATTCACTATTGTTGAAGCTTGTTTTGTGGTAAGGAGAGAGTGCTGAAATTTTGGAAACAAATAAGGATTTGACTTGAGGTTTGCACTTTGTTTAAGCATAGTAGCAGATTAGATTAATCATGGTTAAAATCTCAAGCAATCCAGAATATTATAAAACTATACCATGATTTTTCGGGGAGAAAACTTTAACGTCTTTGGAGAAATGTTAATTATTGTTGATTTTAACTGCAATCCCAAATGATAATGTTTAGCTAAGCAAAGTCTTGAGCTGTAGGCTGTTGATGAATATCATCATTCACTAGTACCACACTTTTCCTAAAATAATTATTTAACAGTGCACTGACTACTTTTGAGGCAGGATGCCATGGAATTAGTTTACAAAATCATTCAGTGATAAAATAACATCTTGCCAACATGTTGTATGTATCATACGGGCAGAGAACAACTATATACTTGGGGGAAAATATCTGCTGATATGATATGAGAAATGGGAAGCCAGAGTAAATCTGAAGCAGGGCCATATATCACAGGTTTTTGACACCTGTATGCCTTGTGAAATCCAGGATAGCTGAGAGTCTTGATTGCAGAATTTCCTCTAAAATTTGTATTGTTGGCGACTTGTGAAAACAGCATTCTGACAGACCAGGCTAAGGAAACAAATTGAACAACTATGTGAACTTTTATGGAGAATAGCTGTAGTTTAGAAAGTATATTAAACTCAGACGATCTAAGGTAAACTATTTCATTTTTCTGACTGGTTGTTGTTGGGGCTGCTTTCAGAAAGTAAGGTCTTTTTTGCAGGGATGTTGTGATGACAAGCAAGCAAATTAACATTAAGTAATAACATGAATACTTAATAGCGCCCCCCCCCCCCCGTGGCACAGCAGATTAAACCGCTGAGCTGCTGAACTTCCTGACCGAAAAGCTGGTGGTTTGAATCTGGGGGGTGGAGTGAGCTCCCGCTGTTAGCCCCAGCTTCTGCCAACCTAGCAGTTTGAAAACATGCAAAATGTAAGTAGATCAATAGGTACCGCTTCTGCAGGAAGGTAATGGTGTTCCATGCAGTCATGCTGGCCACATGACCTAGAAGGTTTCTATAGACAACGCCGGCTCTTTAGCTTAGAAATGGAGATAAGCACCAACCCCCAGCGTTGGACATGAGTTGACTTAACATCAGGGAAAACCTTTACCTTTACTATTAACATGAAGTATTTTGAGCATTAAGGAACATGCTATTATCAATAATTATGTGAGGGCTGTTGCAACAGAGAGGGCCTTGGCAGAAGCATGTTTGGTGCATAAATTTATGCACCAAACATGCTTGAATGATCTATGTATATGTGGAGCAGTGATTTGTTCATATAAATGCATAACTTTTCCACTTAACATATGATGTCCTCCATATGTATGGTATTACAGTAGCCACCATCCTTAGGTAGCACAGCCAGTAGTAGCCGCCTTAGCTAAAGATTTCCAACCTGCTGTATTTAGAAAACATTGGAGAAGGGCTGATCTATACCAATGGTATTTGGTGGATTAAAGTCTACAGTGCAGAAAGCGTTTTTGAAGCTTGGTATGACTGATGAGGCTGGCTTCCTGCAGAAAAGATGTTTAACTGAATTGATGTTATTTTTTTCCCTTTAATGGTGTGTTTTTGAATTGTATTGTATTTTCAATGTTTTCATTTATTTTATGTGTTTGTACCATTTTACTGTTCTATTTAGAAAGGGATATAAGTAAAGAAATAGTGCTCAGGGCAAGACTAAACTAAGGATTTATCGGATTCCTTTTCCTACTGGGAATGTTTGTGTGGAAGTGATACGGAGGTCCCTTTGCCTCCCTGCTGATTTCTTGGACTGATCCCCATTGGCTTTCAAGGAATTGAAATAGGGCAAAAGGTCAACATACCTCCCTTGCACTGGCGGTTTTTGAAAAGTAAAAGAATGTGAAGAGTTCCAAGCACAAAATAGCCACTTGGCATCTTGTTTTGCCTTCATGTGTTTGGCTGCGGCCAGCAAGAATTACTTCCCAGGGATCAGTGTGTCTTCCTGGGGAACAGTATACCATGAAATTAGTTTACAAGTTGATTTGATTTTTCCTTTCCGCTGTTGATTTGCCACCAAATACCTATCATAGATAACAGTGAGCAGGCAACTAATCAGAATATTTTATTTACAAGTCTGGGATAAGGTGCGTTGGAGGTGTGAGAGACTGTGCATATATACAATTTGTTGTAAAGGTGAAAAATAAGGTTTTTGTACTTTCATGAGCTTTTTCTGCTCTGTAATTACATGCAATATTTGAGATGTTCTCTGCAAAAGTGATATGTCAGCTAAAAAAGGAGCTGTGAGGGTGGTAAACATTGAGGATAACATCGATGATGAAGCCCAGAAAATGGTTGCAAAGTAGGTCTTTTCAACTTCAGCATCAAAGCTGGAATGCCAGGCAAAATCAAGAGGCTTACTGACGCGTTGTCTCCTTGAATGCACACTTCTAGCTTCATTCAAGCAGCAAAAAGCCATCTTCAGGTCATTTGTAAAAAGCCTCGTGACAACTATTCTCAACTGAGAAGATATTTTAAACCACCTGTAATGACAGGTTTGATATGGGGAACAACTCCTATGTGTCTTTCCCCACAAGATAACCTTGTCACCTCAATAATTGCCTAGCCAAATCGGAAAACGGCATTTTCTTGTTAGAGAAGGTATAGCATGGAATTATTGACTCTAAATTTACACATTTAATTATGTACATAAACACAAGTTTGGGTATTCCAAAATTTATTTTAAAAATCTAAAATATTTTCCCTCCCAAACATTTCAGATAATTTACATTTTTTATAATGTACAGTTTGTCAAGTTTCCAGTATGAAATAATTGTAGGTGTCCAGAAATCCTAGTTCTTTGCATGGTATAAGATGAGACTTGAATTTTGTATCATCTGCCTTTGAAAGTTTCAAAATCATATCTTTGATGGAGTGGGAAATATTCCAGTCATGTGTTTATCTGAACTCTCCAAAATGTGATGTCACATGGGAATTGAAGATTGATGTTCTTAGAAGTCAGTCCCCAAAGTACACAGTGGGGACTTAGTTCTGCATAAATATGAACAGGTTCAAGCTGCATGTTCCCTCTCCTCAGATTTGTATAGGACTACTTCTGGGAATTTCATTATTTACAACTGGATATTTCCTAACATATTAAACATTAAGAAAGTAATTTTGGATGGTATCATCTTGAGTTGAATTTTAGATTTCTTTTTATCAGCTGCTACATGTGACTTAATGAAAGAAGTCATACTTAATTTTACAAATCCTTTAGCGACTTTTGCGTACTTTAATTTAGAGTTCAATTTCTGCTATGAGTAGCTATAAAGCCTTTCATTGTCTTCATAGATATAAAAATGTGAGTTTATATAGCACTGTTGAAAAAAAAAACAACCCATCAGACAACCTGTGGGTTTTTTTAACCTATCAAATGTATTGGGGGCATATTTACTAGCATGTTCCAGTATATTTCTTCTTTAAAGAAAACAGTTTGCTGCTCCACAATTAACAATGCTTCTGTGGACTATCACTTTGTTTAATAATGAACTTGGCAAGTGAATATCAGCAGGTTTGTAATCAAAGCCACTGAAAAGTACAAGTGAGATGTTGGCATGCTTAAAGTTTACTAGGTAAATGGGAAGAAAAGCACAAGGGATGAGATATCGGGAGAGCAGTGCTCAGTAGAAAGTTGAGAAAGCCTATATATTCATGTATATGTCTAGAATTTTTAGTAAAAAAAAAAAAACAACCCAGAAAACCTGGGTCAATTTATTTCCGAGTCATTTTTTTATTGTGTCAGAAGCAACTTGAGAACATACTGCAAGTCGCTTCTGGTTTGAGAGAATTGTCCGTCTACAGAGACATTGCCCAGGGGACGTTGGAATGTGTTAGCTGAGAGGCTTCTCTCATGTCCCCGCAATCTAGAGTTGACAGATGGGGGCTCACCCTGTCTTGTGGATTCAAACTGGCAACCTTCAGATCAACAACCCAACCTTCAGGTCAGCAGTTCAGCTGACACAAGGGTTTAACCCATTGCGCCACCGCTGCTCGTAATGTGAGTCAGTGTGAGTACTGTATCTTAACCCTTATCAAAAAAGGAGCCATCCGCTTCTCTGAATAGAATGGAAAAAAGGCGGAAGTTTACTCTATCCTAGGAGAACCTAAAAGATGCCCTTACTTACTTTACTTTCTCTGTTATGGGACCACTTCTGGCCCTTTTTGAATGCCTGGGTGGTAAAATGGCAATAATGGTTAGGGGCAGCTGGTCCCCTAGCATTTTCCATTGCCCATGGAATGACCCTCGACTCACCCATGAGTCATATCAATATCCATAATTTTGGCCTACAGACCTACCTTTGACTTATACATGAGTATGTACAGTAAGTTTTAAATCGAGATAAAGGAAGGGAAAGTAATGATATATACCACTGGTGTTACCTGCATTTTTTATTTCATTTGGAAAATTCAGCAATCATATAACAACAACAACAACAACACTTTATTCATATTCTGCCCTTCTCTCCGAAGGGACTCAGCCGATTACAGCATATAAACAGATACAGACAAACATTCAGTGCCTTGTTACAATGAGACACAAATACACAGGCAAAGGCAAAGGCTTCTCCTTTCATTTCCAGCTCTGGAGGCGGTGCTCATCTCTGGCTCTGGGGAGGTGCTTTTCTCTGTTTCCAAGCTGAGGAGTCTGCGTTGTCCGTAGACCCCTCCTGGTTTTGTGACTAGCAAGACTGCTTGGAGTGTTTTTTTGTTTTTTCCCGCTGAAGCAGTACCTATTTATCTACTCACATTTGCATGTTTTTGAACTACTAGGTTGGTAGGAGCTAGGGCCAACAGCGGGAGCTCACCCCATCCCGTGTATTCGAAATGCCAATCTTCAGGTCAGCAATTCAGCAGCACAAGGGTTTAATCCATTGCTCCACGGCGACCCCATCAATTAATCCATGGCGCCACCCACCCTTCAATTAATCCAGAAATTAATTTAATGAGCCAGTTTGAAATAAATTTACTTACTGTCAAACAAGGGCTGCTTTATTGAAGCAAAGTTTGCAAAAATAGTGGCAATGTCAACAACACGGACAAGGTAAGTTATCCAAGTTTAGAGCGAGCTGGAGAAGAGGATCAAGGCAGCGCTGATTGCAAAACGAGAGTGCAGCTGGTAGAGGAAATACTCGAACTCAATTGTCAATACTGCTGTCAATGCCAAAAAACAGAAACCTAGATGTCATTTGTGGAAAATACAATCAGCAGTGTCGCTTCCTGGTACTACAGCAGAGGCCACAACTGGCTAATTGACACATCGTTAAACTAGAACTCTGAACAGAAACATTTCACACTGCAACCATTTTTTAAAACAGACTGATTGTGTCATACTTGTTTAGATGTTTTAAAAAGCAGTTCAATTACTATTTTGAGTGTTAACACCTTTCACTGATTAAATAAACTAAAGTTCTATATTTTTGCATCTTTATTATTATTGTAATTAAAAAACTTAGAACTTTGAATAATGCTCGCATCATACTTGACCCACAAATGCATCACCCATTTGCACATTTGACTGTTGATCTAATGCACAGTGATAAAACTAGGCTGAGAAGGTAAGGGGAATGGACAAAGACAGTGCATTCTGAGTAGTTAATAACATATGGAAAGATAAGGTGTTCTTCAGTAATAATATTTAGGATTAACATGAAGTACTACTTTTCATGAAGTAGAAGGAATTAGGCTTTTTAAAAAAAATTATTAAGGATTTGCAGTAAAATAGATAAAATATTTGACAAAAAAGGGAGGATAAGAAAGTGGGGAGTGGTAAGAGGGGGAGAAAAAAAAATTGGGAGGAAGGGAAAAGGGATAATGGGTGGGGAAGTTGGTTGACTTCCAGTCTCTTTCATCGGAGTGTTGAGTTTTTATTTAAAGTTTCCTCTTCTTTATTCCGTACCGCCCCCTTGTTTTGTTTAGTTAATTCTCTTTCATGTTTCTTCATAGTTAGATTAATATATTGATTCTTTCTTGTTTCATGTATTCTTTTACTGGTGTCCAGTCTTCTGTATTTTTTGGGATTCCCTGATTATTTTTAAGTTGTTGTGTTAGGGTGTCCGTATTCATGATATCCAATGGAATTTCTTTTGATTTTTTGCATACGCTATTCTTACTGCTGATACCAAATAAGAGAATAATATAACTTTACTTATCTCCAAACCAAGATCTGTCATTCCTAGAAGGAAGTATTCTGGCTTCATTTGTATTTTTAACTTTAGTATTTTTTAAATTTTTTCATGAATAATTGTTCGCTGTTTTGCATGACCACCACATGCAAATTAGGCTTAATCTACGGTAGCACTTCCCTAAATTCTGCAGTATTTTGTTTCCTAGTGAATGTTCATCACAACTCTGTGAGATAGGATAATATTGCTGTGATGTTGTGACCAGTCATACCAACCAAAGAGAGACTTCCCTGAGACCATCCAGTGTGTCTGTGGCTGAAATCACATTTGACTTAGGTCAAACTTAATTGCATTGGTAAAACAGTGCCTTGTATCTAATTTGCAGAATCTTTGGTTTGAGTCATTTCTTTTCTAAAAGTTGATGTCTGCACTGTCTATCTAGACTGACATCATTAATGTGCCAGAACAGGCTCGGCTGGTTCTACCTTAGTGGGATCCTTGAAACCTTATTTTGAACTTGGTGAAAAGAAAGAGACCGGCCTGTCATTTTGCATTAAGAGAAGTTATATCTTAATCCACTGAGGCTGTGACTCACCAGCGATCAGCAAGAATACTCTAATGCTTTACCCTCATACTATCGTGGCCTTGCATGCTGAGCTATTGTGCAAGGCATGAGTCGCATGCATCATGTGTTCACCTGAGATCAGTACTCCTTATATACATTAAATTATTGATATGATAAGTTTTATTTATCATAGGCTTTCTTTGGCTCAGTGCAATTTATGAGTGTGAAGTCTCACTCTATCTATACACATAATAAAAGTGAAAATATATATGTGTGCACCATGAACATGTACAAGAGCCTTGCCAATGTCCTCCACAAACATGGTAATGCCCATCACCCAAATGAAGGCTTTAACACGGGGACAATTTCATTCTAGATTTTATATATTTCCTCCACCACAGACATCCCAGTGTTTCTTAGGCCCTTTCCACACAGCTGAAAATAATCCCCATTATCTGCTTTGAACTGGGATGTATGGCATTGTGGACTCAGAAAACCCAGTTCAAAGCAGATATTGTGGGATTTTTTTGCCTTGACATTCTGGATTATATGGCATTGTGGAAGGGCCCTTACTCTCTCCATTGGTGTGGAATTTGCATGACCCGGCCCACTGCCTCTCCCTTAACCCTTTCCTATTCTTTTCTATGGCACAGAGCAAACAAGGAATTGATCAGTAACTGAACATACTAGAGAGGTTTGGGGAGAATTCACCATGATTTATAGGAGTTGTGGGTCCTGGGATGTATAGTTCACCTGCAATCCAAGAGCACTCTGAACTCCACCAATGATGGACCTGAAACTAACTTGGCACACAGAACTCCCATGACCAACAAAAAATACTGGAGGTCTTTGGAGGGATTTATAGGAGTTTTATTTCACCTACATCCAAAGCACACTATGAACCCAAACAATGATGGATCTGGATTAAACTTGACATGCATACCGATATGCCCAAATTGAATACTGGTGGGTTTTGAGGTGAGTTGGCCTGGACATACTGGGATATATAGTTCACCTGCAATCGATGAGCACTCTGAACTCCAGCAAAGATGGAGTTGGACCAAACTTGGCACACAGAGCCTCCATGACCAGCAAAACAGTACTGGAGGTCTGGGGAAAATTCACCTTGATTTGGAGGAGTTGTAGTTCACCTACATCCAGAGAGCACTGTGAACCCAAACACCGATGGATCTGGACCAAACTGAGCAAACATACCTGATATGATAAAATTGGATTACTGGGGGGGGGGGGTAACTGACCCTTTCTGGGAGTTGCAGTTCACCATAACCAGAGAAACTGTGAACTCCATCGATGATTAATCTTGTCCACACTTGGCAGAACCCCTATGACTAACTCAACCTACTAGAGGAGTTTGAGGGAACTGACTGACCATAGTAGGAGTTGTAATTTCCCCTACAGCCAGAGAGCACACGAAACCCCACTGATGATCTAGAACAAACTTGCCCAACATAACAAACTTTAAGTACTGATGGAGTTTTTCGGGGTTAACCTGGCATAATATGAGTTGTAGTTCACCCATAACCGTATGAATTTTGTACAGTTGAAAATTAGAGTTTTTCAAATAACCCGGACAACACCAGGTACCTAAAATAGTTTAAAATATAGGTAACATTCTTTTAAATGACATTGGTAGCATCTGAGAAGGAGGAATAATTCTTTTCACGTGATGCTAAGAAAGGTTAGAGAATCCACAGGCACCTGGCTGTTCTTTTGAGGTTGCTGCCAAGTGTCCATTTATTACACAAAATACTTTTAAAATGTCAGAGTTTAGAATGATGAAATTCTCCAGAGAAAGCTTTTTGCTTGCTTTAGTAAGGTTTGTTTAGAAGGCTGTGTTTCTCATTCAGTAAAGATGTCTGATTCAACTTAAAAATGAGTTTAGATATCTATAGAAATATCCTTTAAAGAACAGTTGAACGTCAGATAAGGCAGGAAGTATTATTCAATCTCCCTGCAATGAAAGTTATGAAGAGAAAAATGTGATTTTTTTTAAAATGTGGGCATTAGTCTTTCAGTACAGGTGCTGAACACCTTCCGTAGTGCCTCCTTATGTTTCAGCCATGTCTGACTTTGTACGTACTGCAATTTGATGTTGTATATGACCTTGGGCTCTTAATACCAGACATAAGAGGATTCAATTCTGTTCTGGAAATCCAGGCCTTTTGTGTAAATGAGAGGTGCTTAACAATATTTTTGTTAGAGCCAAACAATTTGGTTCACTGTATAAAAGCAAAACTGTGAGGATTTGAGGCTGCAATCTTAAATGAATTTACTAGAGAATAAGCTATGATGAACACAGACTTAATTCTGGCTAGGATTTTGTAATTAGCAGTCTTTTATATGCAATTAGAGTAATGTGCATCTGCAGGGAATACCTTCAGAAGCTTCAAGAAGAGAAGGTGGATGCTAAAAAACAGTGGTTCTCAACCTTTTTTTGACCAGGGCCACTTGACTGGGGCCCACTTTGACCAGGGACAATTTTCCAACATTAGTACCAAAAGGGTTACGAATCAGTTTTTGGTCAACTTTAGATTTGGTTTGGTTATTTGGGGTGCTGATTCAGAAAATTCCATTGGATAGACCACATCAGCTCTAGTTTCTGATACAGAACATATGCCATCCAGCAATCACCATCTGCTCACCCGCAGAAAACCATATTTAATAATCTAGAACTGATGTGATCTATCCAATGCAATGGTCAGCTTTGCAGAAAGGAGCAGAAATTAATTCAACAAATAAATAAATTGGAAGGAGGTTTGCGGACTGGATTTTTGTTCTCATGCCCCACTGCTGGGCTGTGGCCCATAGATTAAGAACCACTGTGATAGTGGAAATGTAATAATTGTAGGAAATGTTGACTTTACTCTTACTATCTATTCTGAAATCTTTCTTTGAAGTATAATATTAACTTTTAGTATAAATCATAAATACCTTTTCTGTATGCAGCCGCATGGCAGTGATAGGTGTGCAACAAGTTATGGCTTGATTGTCCCTTTTACACAAGTTTTTTCCTTCTCTCCTTTCCTCGCCCAACATCCAAATCATGCTGTGGCAGAAAGTTCTCTCTGTGACGTGGATCAATTGATTTGAAGTCCATGAAAGTTACTCTTAAACATCACCGTGACTTTAGTGAAGGCAAATGTGATATAATCCCCTCTAGGTTTTCAGGGCTACAGCTCTCAAATACTCAATTTTACTCAATACTCAATAGCCAATTTTAAAGAGGTGTATGTTCCTTCAAGCCACCTATTTATTTCATATGGTTTTCTTGGACAAGGAATACTCAAGAGGTGGCTTTGCCAGTTCCTTGTATGTGTTGATGGTTATCAGTACAATGCAGACTAACTCCAGTTCTGCTTAGCTTTCAAGATCAGATTGGATCTAGTTCAGTGGTTCTCAACCTGTGGGTCCCCAGATGTTTTGGCCTTCAACTCCCAGAAATCCTAACAGCTGGTAAACTGGCTGGGATTTCTGGGAGTTGTAGGCCAAAACACCTGGAGACCCACAGGTTGAGAACCACTGCTTTGGAGTTTTTAGTTATGTTTTGAGATGTGTACTTCAACACACATGGGGGAAGAAAATTAACTACCCTTCCTTTAGAAGGTCTACTCAACCTGTGGCCCTCCAGGTGTTTTGGACTTTATATCCCAGAATTCCTGACTATTGGACAAGCTAGCTAGGGCTTCTGGGAGTTGGAGTCCCAAATACCTAGAGGGCCACAGGTTGGGCAAGCCTGCCTTAGAGCAAAGTTGGGTAACTGTAGCCCTCCTGATGATGTTGCACAGTAGTCCCATCTTCACTTCTCAATGGTTATGTTGACTGGATCTGCTGGAGACACAGTCCAACAACATCTTTAGGTTCAGAGTTATCCATTCCTACTTTAGAGGCCTATCTTGTTACATATGTGGAATCTTATTTGTGGATTAATCAAATAATGTTAATATATCATGGGATGGATTAATAGTTAAAATAATAGTACTTGTCATTCTTTTTAGTAATCGTGTCCCAAATCATATCTTCAACTGCTACGTATTTCTTACTTTGAATAGCTATGCTCTGGATTGTAATGTAATTTCATTTGAGTGGCCCTGCCTCTGGATGTGTGAATATTGACACAGGACAACATGAGATTAAGAGTGAGCAATATAGTCCTTTATAGAGCATACTAGGCCAATTTGCATAGACATTACCTCTCAAATATCACTTTGATTTTACATGTGATACTATATCAGAACAACATACCCCAAAGCTCACATGTTTCTAGTGTGCAAGGACTCATTTGCATGGAATAACAGTCATACAGCATATTCCCATGTATTATTTTCAAATTGTGCATAAATTAACTGAGTGAAGCATACATACACACAGCAGCACATTGCTATAAAAACAAATATTTGTCTTGGCAAGCCTTACTTTTTCCTGGGTTTTGTCTATTGTGCTTTCCAGCTTGGGGCTCTAAACATATGTTGACTGGACCATGCTGAATGAAAGCATCTGTGGAGGAATTCCGGTAAGGAAAAGCTGCTTCCTAGGGAAAGCAGAAATGCTGCTTTTATTGATTCTGCCCTTAGTGAATAGCAGAGAAGGTTTGCCATTGGAAAGAATATATTTTAGGTCATAAGGTATATTTCTGAATACTGCCATTCTTCCTTTGCTGTCATCAAGGGCTACAGAGCAAAGATGGAGTGCAAGTGGATATTCAGTTGTTGTTGGATTGTAACTCCCACAATCTTCCACCATTATTATTCTTGATGGGAATTGCCGTTCAACAAACAGCAACATGGTGGGTCGTGTTCCACCCAGTTTGTC
Source organism: Anolis carolinensis (assembly GCF_035594765.1). NCBI lineage: Eukaryota > Metazoa > Chordata > Lepidosauria > Squamata > Anolidae > Anolis > Anolis carolinensis. Next base: position 60,189,124 of record NC_085845.1, read on the forward strand.
CTGTAGATTATTATTTATTTACTACCTAATCATGAAATGCAGATTAAAAACATATTGATTAAGAACGTAACAATCACAAACACTCCCACAACAAAATATATAACCATAACACAGACAGTTAGAAATCCTTAAAACACACATAGCAAACATGTCGAATATCTTTGTTGTTCTTAGCTACTGTCAAGTTGACTTCAGCTTGTAGCAACCCAATGAATGAAATACCTCCAAGTCACCCTTATCATTAACAGCCCTACTCAATTCTTGCAGACTGAGAGTTGTGGCTTCCTTGAGTCTACCAATCTGTAATGCTGTCTTCCTCTTTTCCTACTGTCTTCTACTAAGCAGCATGGCCATTTCTAAAGAGTCTAGTCATCTTGACTTTTAGGGAGAGTTCAGGGTTAATTTGCTCTGGGATCCATTTACTTCTTTAGCTTGCATAGAACTCTTCTCCAGCATAACATTTCAAATGAGTTGATTTTCTTTCTATCAGCTTTCTTCATTATCCATCTTACACAACTATACATAAAAATGGGAAACGATGATATGGACAACGCTAACTTGATATATCTTCACACATCAGGGTCTTGTGTAGTTCTTCCACAGATACCCTTTCAAATCCTAATTGTATCCTAATTTATTGACTGCATTCCCCATTCTGATTAATGATAAACCCCAGATACTGAAAATCTTGAAATATTTCAATGTCTTCATTGTCTGCTTTAAAGTTACGTAAGACATCTGTGGTCATTGTTTTTTTTGTTTTTGTTTTTTTTTCCTTAATGCTCAACCGAAAACCTTCCTTTGCAATTTCTTCCTTGAGTTTCTTCAGTAATCCTTCCAAATCTTTGCTATTTTCTGCTAGTTGTATTGTGTCATCTGCATATTTTAAATTGTTGGTGTTATTTCACCAATTTAATCCTGTTTTACACATGATATGTTCAGCATATAGGTTAAACCAACAGGGTGATAAATTGCAGCTTGGCCTGGCTCCCACATCAGTCTGAAACCATTTCAGTATCTTGTCCTTATACTAGCTTATTGTCCTGAATACAGGTTACCCGTTAGGATAGTCAAATGTTGTGGCCATTTCTTTAAGAGCAATCTATAGTTTTTCATGATCTATACAATCAAAACCTTTGCTATAATCTATAAAGCAGAAGTGGATTTTGTTTTGAAATTCTTTTGCACGCTCCATTATCCAATATATATTTGCGTTATGATCCTTAGTGCTTCTTCCTTTCGCAAACCAGTATGGATATCTGGCATTTCTAACTCCACATGTGATAAAAGTCTTTTTGAGCACCACTTTGCTTCAATGGGAAATTAATTCAGTGGTCCTGTGGTTATGGCAATTGCTAGTGTTCTCTTTCTTGGTGTATGGAATGTATATTGAAATAGGCAATATACCTACTGAAAAAAATCATCTGCCTGTGCTATGGAAAACAGAAAACTTGTAAGCATCAGTGTGTGAGACTTGAAATGGAAGGTGCTTTTGTATTTCAATCAGCTATGTGTCTGTTGACAGCAGGGCTGAGAAAAGAGTATCTTCAAAGGGATAGATCTTCAAACTGAGTCACATGGAAAATAATATGGCCCCAAGTTGTATAGATCTTTGTACGTCATGACCTACCAATTTAACAGACCAGTAGCCGGTGAAGCTGTGCTAACAAGATAATCACATACTCCCTGTAATTGGTCTCAGTCAGTAATCTGGCCATAGCATTCTAGATCAGATAGATTTTTAAAAGACTTCTCAAATGCAGCTTTATATGGAATATACAGCAGTGATTCAAACAGGGAATAATTTTAGCATGCATGATATTATTATGGTACAGCATGAATGTAAGAAAAAGGACTTGTGATGTGAGTACTTGGTATATGCTGGGATTTGACTCAAGGATAACTGGTGGATACCAACATTTGTGAATGCTGACATCTCATTATACACAGGAGTGTAGTTAAATATTGCTCCTTATATAAAATGGCAAAATCAAGGAAATGTTTATTGAATATTTTCAATCCATTGATGACTGAATCCATGAATGCAGAATCCATGAACACGGAGAACTGAATGTGGTCTAGTTTTGAAGTTCTTGTGTATATTTAAAGAAAACAGTACACAAAATGCAATGGTGAAAATAATCTGGAGAAATGCATTTGCCTGAGAAAATTCTGTATAAAGGTTTGTGCTAAATTAGAAGAAATCTCTTTGAAAATATGTGCAGATGGAGACTTTCTATTTAAAAAATCTAAAACTGAACTGACAGCAATTGTTAAGAATGAACGTAAGACCGAGAAACTGAGAAACTATTTGTGTATTCTGAATTGAAACAGAATGTATGTGAGAAGGAAGACTTTGTTAGCCTTGTCTCCTTCCATCTCCATTTCTTTCTACCTTTACATATGGAGGATGATAGTCTAAAGAGGAAGGTTTTTGCTATCTGTGGACTGCCGTCAACATGATTTGGAACCCTTATTTGTCCTTTAACTTGTTTAAGAATAGCAAATTCTTAGCCACTCATTTATCTGTTACAATGCATAAATCGGAGGTACAATAAAGTGAAGTCTTTTTCGTGAGAAAATACTGTGTGTTCCCTCTGCAGATCTACAGACCGTGACCGAGAACTAGGAGTAGAGTTCTCAGTGTATTCTATCCTCCCGCTTTAGCTTTTCATGGGGTCACATAAAATAGAGTAATGAAGTCTATATCTATTTTAGTTTCCACTACTGCTCATAGTGTGGCATTTAATAATTCCTTTTCCCCTAGTCCTACTGAGCCATCAAGTGTGGAGCTTTCAGAACATTTTTTTAGTTAAGTGAAAGATAAGTAGCAGTGTGATGTAGTATTTGTACTTTTCTCCCATAAACATGGGTGATGATCCATAGATAGGTATTTTTCAGAGTAATTAATCCTCATGCTAACTTTTCTTTTCTCATTGTTTAGCATCAAGTTGCTTGCAAACACTAAAACACCAACTGCTTCTGTCCCTGGAGAAGGTGACATATGTCTTACATTAATATGTAATATGCTCTGTGTAGGGCATTTTTTGCAGAGTTCTCATATATAGTACCACTTTAGTCAGATTGTTAGTTGGGGCTGGCTACAGAGAGCATTCAACTCTTTTGATACAAATACCCCACTGGCTACCATTCTGTTTTTGGGCACAATTTCAAGCGTTGGCTATGACCTTTAAAATCATATATATGGTTAATGTTTGACAGACTATATATTTCTATACAAACCTGTTCAGACCTCTGAAATAGTCAAGAGATACCCTTCTTTCAGTCCTATCACTTTCACATGCATGCCTGGTGAAACTCCCTTTCTAGGCAGGCTACATTGGCCTCTTTGCTGTTCTTCTGTCAGTGGGCAATATTGAACTGTTGCATTTTTTAGCTGCATTGCATTTGCTTCAGTGCATCATAACTCCCAGTTAAGACATATAGATAACAACAACAGCATTATCCTCCAATAGTGATGAATTAAATCATGAAAATCCAGAGTAGGATATAATAATAATAATAATAATAATAATAATAACAACAACAACAACAACAACTTTATTTTTATACCCCGCCCCATCTCCCCGAAGGGACTCGGGGCGGCTTACATGGCGCCTTACCCGATTCAACAATATAATAACAATAACAAAACAATAACACAATTATCCCAACAATAAAAACATCAGTTTGCTTTTGCATGGTTAAGATAATTTTAGTTTAGAGTGTGTCCTTCCATGGGATGGAAAACCTTTAGCAAGGAGCATGTAAGATAAGAATGCGGACAGGCTAAATGTTAAAGGATTTTATCATTTGTTTTACGCTTATTTTGAAATTATTTGGATAAGGTCCCAGGACCTTGCCAAACCATCCTTACTAAAGTTGTGTGGTTCAGAGTCTCACTCTGGTCACTGTGTGATAGGAAACTCCTAATAACTCTATTGGGATGGGTAACAGATGTCTGTCTATCAGCTTTACCCAACTTGGCTAGGAGCCTTTTAATTCTGACCATATCTACTGGTCTCGGTTACTGGTATCAGTTGCTGTAATGTTTTTAATGGTGGTTTACATGTTTATATGTGGTTATGGGTGTTGTATTTTAATTTTAGTTCCACTGGATTTGGTCACCATGTAAGCCGCCCCGAGTTCCTTCAGGGAGATGAGGTGAGATATAAGAATAAGGTTGTTATTACAATACAGTATCATTATTAGGAGTAATAGACTGTAAAAGCTATTATCCTAAACATCTGAAAAACCAAATGCACCCTGCCTGTACCTTGCCCTGAAACATAACATACATAACATCATTTTAAATCAGTGTAACTATTATTAAACATAAACACATGAAGAAAACAAACGGGTTGGAGAGGGTCTTGTAGACCATGTGAAACTAGTAATAGAATCAATGGGTTGGAGAGGGTCTTATAGACCATCTACCATAGGCATGGGCAAACATAGGACCTAAAAGTGTTTTGGACTTCAACTCCCACAATTCCTAACAGTCTACCAGCTATTAGGAATTGTGGGAGTTGAAGTCCAAAACACCTGGAGGGCCAAAGTTTGCAAATGTCTGATCTAGCACAATGCCTTGGTTAGTGCAGGAAACCAAAGCAGGAATATCCACAACAGATGGCTGTCTAGTCTCGGCTTAAGGATTCATTAACCCCCGAAGTAAGAAAGTGTATTTTTAAAACATAATTGTTTGGATGACTACTATAAATACATCCCTGAAATACAATTTGGGCACTTTGCATTATTCATAAAGAGCTATTCTCTGTTGTTATCTCATGCCCTACTGTTCTTTTTCATCCCCTTTTCAAGGTTATTTGTAGAAATCAGGCTTGTACTGTGACTGGAACTGTAAACAATGCCTAGCATGTATGCGTAGTCTTTATATCACATCACATTTCAGGTGCTTGATGCTATTGCTAACTCACCATCCTTTTCAGCTATCGAGAAAAGAACGTTGGCAGTTGCCTGTGATATTTAAAATGAGTGGCTTGCAATTTTACGCCTAAGGTGTCAGTATACCACTCTGCTGTAAAATCCACATGAATTAATTCATTGAAGGATAAGCCTTTTTGGACGTGTTCAACTTGGAAATTTGGCACAACTTGCTTCAGTCTTGTGATGACAAATGGATTGTTATGGGTGGCATTCCTTAAAGATGTGTTCTATTGAAACATCACATGGAACAAAATACTACTGGCAGAAAAGCTTAAGATGCAGGTTCTAGCAGCTGTCTTGGGAACTGGGCTGGAAAAATACAACAAAGGTAATGTCAGGACTATCTTTTGGATGGATGAAAGACAAAATCATAGGCTTTTCAGGGCAAGAGACAGGCAGGCAATGGATGATTTGAGTAATAAATCTTCCTTCCAGGCAGATATGAAATAGCGGTAATGATATGTTTGTCATTGGGCCTATCAAGGCTTTATCAAGGCTTCAAAAACTACAAAATCCTGATGAAGTAGTAAGCAGTAGGAGCTGGCCCCATTTTGGTGAATGGGACAAAACAGAGGTAACCCCAGATTATGTTTCAATTCCAGGGAGCCACATAAACTAGAGCAAGGGTCCTCAAACTTTTTAAGTGGAGGGCCAATTCACGGTCCTTCAGACTGTTGGGGGGGGGGGGGGGCAGACTATGAAGAAATAGTCCAAAATTAGGATTGTTGTTGTATGTCTTCAAGTCGTTTCAGACATAGGTCAACCCTAAGTCTAAAGTTTAGGACAGGGGCCAGGTAAATGACCTTTGAGGGCCACATCCAGCCCACGGGCCTTGGTTTGGGGACCCCTGCATTAGATTATGTGCACACAGACCCCCAAAATATTAAAATCTGTATCTTCCTGGAGAATCATATTGTTAGCACATGTGTGTATGTATGTCTGAGTACACAGACACTGTTGACAAATGAATTTCTAACAGCAGCAGCAAAAACTACTGACTCATTATAGATACTATAACTACCAATGTGTGTTGGCATAAAGGACTCTGTTCTTCAGCATAAGCGTTTTTTATTAAGTGATATGTTTCACAGGAGAGGGCATTGTTCAGCATCTGAAAATCGTGTCCATCTGTTACAAAACAGATAAACTTCCCCCCTTAACTGGCCTTTTTCAAACTGTCAGGAGCATTATCCTTTGTTTAGTTTCCCACTGAAAACGTGTTCTATCTTGCTAGACTGAGTTCATTAGGCACTTCTCAGCCACTGTGATGTCCAAAATGTATATGAATCAGTTGCAGGAAAACCAGATGAGAAAATTCCAGCAACTGCCCACCGGACTGGTGAATTGTAATTTATCAGGTCCTCTGAGAGTGAGTGTATAGTTCAGTGAAATATTAAAATATTTCTGTCTTGAGTCCCGGTCCAGATTGCTAAAGGGATTGCAATGAAGTTAATGTGGCTAACTTACCCAAAATAAAAATAAATTTAGGATGATTTAATTTATTCATAGAAATTGAAATCTGAGAATGGAAGGAAGAGTAATTTGGGCTTTCAAGTATGAAAAAGATGCCCGTATTTATGTTTCATGGTATATATGAAAATTTGTCTTCCCCATATGAGTAGGTTCCCTTGTAAGCTTGGGTTGTGGATCTTTCCATTTTTAGTTTTTAAAAGAAAAGGAAAATAAACTATGTGGTTATTCAGAGGGAGGTTTTTTATTTTTTAAGGATCAATATTCTTAGTCTGTGTCCTTGTTTACAAGAAGAAAATGTACCGTATCAAAAGGGAAGGAGGGTGGCAACTAAGAAATAATTTAACAGCCCTTCTGCTAGGAAAAAACGTTATTGGTAGATATGACAGTTGGATACCATTATGGGTTTTTTTTCCTCCCAGGTTTCCTCTCAAACTTCCCTCACTCCAAGATGGAGTAGTGGAGTAGTGAATATGTTTTTGAAGCTCTTTAGGACTGTCCCTTTTGCAACGGTTTTACAAGAAACTACAGCTGCAGTTCACAGCATATAGAGGAGACATCAAAGGTAGAAAGGGGTGTGTGGAGAACAGTATGAGCAGAAAAGCAAAAGATGAGAGGAAAGAGGATGTTGTGATCTTTAAGCACAGTCGCCTCTTTCAAAGTAAGTCCTATTCCACATTGTCAGGCTTTCCTTCTGAGTAAACACATCTAAGTTATGGTGAAGCTTTCCTCTTTCCCTATGAATGCAGACAGCAGCCTCCTTTCTATTGTCAATAAAGGCAGTCCCTGTTACAAAGAAGATAGGTTTGTAGGTTTGTTCTGAAGTTGGATTTTTATGTAAGTTGGAACAGTTAGAGTTTTTAAGTGTACCTCCAGGCAAATATATATATAATAGCTATGAATAGCAAAGGTTAACACCTCTGTGACGTTTGTTTTGATGTCTGTGCCCCTGTTCACAAGATTTCACCTCACTTTCTATCCCTGTGATAATTGGATTTTGAAAAATGTGGTTGTTGCAGAAACAAGTATGGGTGCTAAAGCTTTAGTTGAAACACCTTTTCCCCATGATAACTCTTTCAGAAGTGAATTTCCCTTCCCAGGAGTAAATTTCTCCCATTTCCTGTTGTCTCACCCCTATTGTTAATACGCTAGAGTCTCACTTATCCAACATAAACGGGCTGGCAGAATGTTGGATAAGCGAAAATGTTGGATAATAAGGAGGGATTAAGGAAAAGCCTATTAAACATCAAATTACAGTATGATTTTACAAATTTAGAACCAAAACATCATGTTTTACAACAAATTGATAGAAAAGGCAGTTCAATACACGGTAGCGTTATGTAGTAATTACTGTATTTATGACTTTAGCACCAAAACATTGCAATATATTGAAAATATATTGACTACTAAAAGGCAGACTGCGTTAGATAATATAGAACTTTGGATAAGCGAACGCTAGATAAGTGAAACTCTACTGTATATAAATTAATATTAAATCTTTATTTTTACCCTGCCACCATCTCTCTGAAGGGACTTGGGGCGGCATACAGAAACACTCCAAGTGCTACATATAGACAACAATACACAAGTATAAATACAATCAAAGTACAATCAACAGCGCATAAAAATCTCACTAATAAAATAGTAAAAGTATAAAATAGTAAAATTCCTAAAACACAGTAGAACTCACTTAAATGTGAATCATTTGTAAGTTAGATGTTTGTAACTCAGGAACTGTCTGTACACCTTTTGAAATTTCCTCCTGTTGTTGGTAGCTGAGCAGGGCAAAGAAAGCTTTTTGTTGGAGGTGCCACATATTTTCTGGTAATATCATTAGTACCACAAGTCTTTGGGGTCAGAAATCCCCCTCCCAAACTTAATTTTCTTGCCCATTCATTGTGTGTCAGCTGGTGGCTTCCTTGTCAGTGATCAGTATATCCACTTTGACTTTTAGTCTGAACTTCAGAGATGCCGTGAAAAGTACTGAACCCGATCTACTGCCTTGGGTAGCATCTTCAATGTTTGTTTTTTTCCGTGTCAGGAGCGACATGAGAAACTGGAAGTTGCTTCTGGTGTGAGAATTGGCTGTCTGCAAGGATGTTGCCCAGGGGGCACCCGGATGTTTGATGTTTTACCATCCTTGTGGGAGGCCTCTCTCAAGTTCCCGCATGGGGAGCTGGATCTGACAGACGGAGCTCACCCGCTGTCCCCAGATTTGAACCGCCGACCTGTCAATCTAGCAGTCCTGCTGGCACAGGAGTTTGATCCATTATGCCACTGGGGGCTTTAGATGGAAAGCTGGAACAAATTCATTGAAGTGACTATCTGCCACTGCTATGAGAATTACATGGTTTTAATAATTGGTTTTAAGATTGAGATGTTTTTAACTTTTTGGTTTTAATGTATATGTTTGTTTTATTGTATGTATGTATATGTGGCATCGAATTGTGTCTTTCTGTAAGCTGCTCTGACTATCTCCTGGGTGAGAAAGGCAGGGTATAAATACAGTAAACAAACAAACAGAAATACAGTAAACAAACAAACAAATAAAATTAGTTGGTGAAGACTCAATATTTTAATATTGAGAGGGCAGTGCCCTCTTTGTACATATCAGGCATAAAACACCCCTGGAAAAGAATAATGATTTAGGCAGAAATCTTGGAATATATTCACAAGGGAGCAAGCCTCATTGAACACAGCAGGACTTACTTTGAGTAAATGTCCATAGGATTCTATTGTTAGACACCTCTGAAAGATCAATAGGTATATTCTATTAGAGAACTCATTACTTGCAAGCGATGTGAGAGTTTACAGTTGGCTTGCCAGCAAAGAGGTCTCCCAGGGTTTGTGTAAAAACACATACACAGCTTGTAAACAACAAAGGAAATTTTGAACATTTAACCACCACTCGTACCACAAGCAAACAGAAATGTGCAGGTTTTATAAACAGAAACTGTAACTTAATTGGTGAAGGTGATGTTTGAGGCAAAAGGAGTGCAGAAGAAATGAATGTACATTTCTTTTAAAAGATTGTAAAAAACATTAATACTGTTTTGTCCATACATTTTTATGAAAATGGTTAATGCAATTTTGTGAAGCAGCTGTAGTCAGCTTTTTAAAAATTTCTGTCCTTAGTAATATGTCAAACAAAAAAAAAATCCATGTCCGATAATGATAAGTAGAACTTACAAGCAACTTCAGCTGAAAATGCAGCATATCAAATTAGGCATCACATCCCCTATTCTTTTATGCATAATGTAAATACAGCAATCTGCTTAAAGCACTACCGTATATACTCGAGTATAAGCCGACTCGAATGTAAGCCGAGGCACCTAATTTTACCCCAAAACCTGGGAAAACTTATTGACTCAAGTATAAGACGAGGGTGGGAAATGCAGTAGCTATGGGTCAAATTCAAAAATAAAAATAGATATTAATAAAATTGTATTATTTGAGGCATCAGTAGGTTAAATGTTTTTGAATATTTATATAAAACTGTAATTTAAGATAATAAGACTTTAATAAAATAAGACTGTCCAACTCTGAATACCTATATACTCAAGTATAAGCCGACCTGAATAGAAGCCAGCCAGGACCCTCACTCAAGTATAAGCTGAGTGGAGCTTTTTCAGCCCTAAAAAAGGGCTGAAAAACTAAGCTTATACTCGAGTATATACAGTATTTGTCTTCCCAATCCACACTAACTTCCCTGTTTCTTGCCCAGTGGCACGGCATGGTCAAGTAGAGCAAAGCTACACTTGCAGAGGCATACCACATCAGTTCAGGAACTTAGAGGTGAAAATTTACAACTTGGCAACTGTTCAATACATCGTGTTTTTATTTCAGGATGTTATACTGCAGCTATTTCACATTTGCTAATGTCTAATGATTTATTACTGCTATAATAATTTCCATGCCCTCCAGTTTGCCACTGGATAGGCATGAATTCTTTGGCAGCTGAGAGAAATACATATACTCCCCTGACAACTTCTTCCAAATCGCCATTGATCCTGGTAGTTCATGAATCCAGGCAGTGAAGGGATTGTTGTCTCTTGTCTCATTCATTCATAACACTATGTAACACAATTTTTGTTCCTGGGTTATAAATGTCATTTCCTAATTGGTTCTATCATAAAAACATGGGAAGGGTTTATTAAACTGCAACAATTTTGTGGCACCACAAAAATGGAAGTTTCTGGAGCATAACAAAGTAAGTACCTCACAATAAAACAGGAATAACTATGTTGCTGAAGGCTTTCATGGCTGGAATCACTAGGTTGCTGTGAGCTTTCTGGGCTGTAAGGCCATGTTCCAGAAGCATTCTCTCCTGATGTTTCACCCACATCTATGGCAGGCATCCTCAGAGGTTGTGAGGTTTTAAGGAATAATACTTTCAAACCAGGAACAGTATTTTTTTCAAGTTTTGTTACATAGTGTAATTTGTTTGGTACATTTGGATTGGTTCTGTAAACAACCAGCTTCATCTTTGATGGTTGCTTTGGATACTATGGATGGGTCGTAGTTTTTTCGCATGGTCGAAGATGAATGAATTTCACCTTCTCCATTTTGACGCAAAAGCTGTTCAAGCTGTAGGTTATAGGTTATTTAGCTATATACAGTAGAGTCTCACTTATCCAACAGAAACGGGCTGGCAGAACATTGGATAAGCGAAAATGTTGGATAATAAGGAGGGATTAATGAAAAGCCTATTAAACATCAAATCACGTTATGATTTTACAAATTAAGCACCAAAACATCATGTTTTACAACAAACTGACAGAAAAAGTAGTTCAATATACAGTAAAATTATGTAGCAATTACTGTATTTATGAAATTAGCACCAAAACATCGCAATGTATTGTAAACATTGACTACAAAAACGTTGACTACTAAAAATTGAGTACAAATAAAGATAGAATTGCATAAAATGAACTTATAGTAACAACACTGTCAGAAGTTAAATCCATAAAAAGTTCAGTCTTTGCTGCCTAAAGAGCTGTGTATCTGGGCAGGAGGCAGGCTGCACTGGATAATCCAGAACATTGGATAAGCGAAGGTTGGATAAGCGAGACTACTGTAGCTATAGGTGTGGGTAGTTGAAATAAACATTGGATAGATCTCTGTAGGTTTTCAAATATTTCACATGACTCTCATAGCTTTGTAGTTCTTGTCCTTTCTCAGTAGTTTAAAGGGAGTCAAGTTATCCTGATGTGCAACTATCATAGCAATGAAAGGATGTAGTAGCAGTCATCCAAACTGAGTTTACACCTCTTATTATCTAGTCTACTGTTTTTTTTGTTTCTCCCTGCTCTAACATGAGCTGTGATCATTTCACTTGCAGAATTATAATACTAGTACGTTTATATGTTTTGAAATAACTACTGTGAATTTTGTCACAGTAGTCATTGAATGTAGGATGTGCACTCGCATCCTACCATCTATCTCTTCTTGTGCAGAATTCAGTATGCAGATTTCTTTCCACTTGTCTTGGATGACCTTGAAAAAAGCTGCCTTGGTGGTTGCTGAAAGTATTTAATCTTTCAGCATCATCATGTCCCTTAGGCATCCTGTTGGACTAATAAGTTGATGAGTTCCGACTTGTTTGATGGCATGGATAGATATTTTTTTAACTGAATAGGCTGGTTCAGTATTTTTCAACACTGCAGAAGCATCTTTCGACTTCTTGTCTTTTTAAAGATTTTTAGGTTCTGCCAACAGTTTCCAAAGTTTTCCATTTCCATTTGCAACTAGTCAAGGAAAGGTTTCCCAGAAGGTGAGCCAAAGCATTTCACATACACAATTGTCACCTTTGAGCAACAAGTATCATTCACCCAATGGGGATTTAGTCAGCTTAATTTACCAAACTTAGGTGTTGTTTTTCTGTGATTCTTTTCAGACATCTTGTCATAGACTAAGTACATCATGGAAACTAAACATGCTATTTCTTCGGTTTCAAGAGCTCTAAAAGAAACCTTGCTCGCACCTCTGTGTGCTGTTAAAGTCTCTGAGAAGTCAAATCTGACTGGTCGCTCCTTTTATGATAATATATTATTTGTAACAGATATGTACATTATGTTTCCTTTTTTCTAATCTAGAAAGCTTTCCTTTCTTCATACATTGTCTTAAAACTGTTCATGCTATCATGTTTTTGGTTCAGTTTGATAAAAGACTTCATTTTTGGACACGGAGGTATACAGGCAGAGGTTTTTCTTTATTTACAGCTGTTTACCCAATCCATACACAAAAATGTCTCTGTTATTTTTCTTTTTATTCTATCCAACAACTATATAACAATTTGCTGGGATTTGAGGGTTCTAAAGGAATTAATCGCAGGTGCAAGGAATAATTTAAAGCTCAGCTGATGGATATGGGTCATCCTGTTAGGAATCTTAAAACCACCATTTCAGTATATTTTTCTTGTTGGAGGATTCTTATCATTCAGCTGCCATCATGGAAACATAAATATTGGTACCCAGTCCAGGACATCTTAGATTGTTAGGGTCCACTGCATATTAGTCTCCAGTGCTCTAGAGATTATCTGATTCATTCTGACATTAATTCATTCACACTTAGATATCTGAAGACTCAAGGACAGAACAGGTGTCCCTGAGTCTGCGCCATGGATTCTTTTTTTCTTATAGGCCAACTTTTTTATATCAAAAGATTATTTCAGTTGTACTGACAGAATAGGTAATTTGCATCATTATTGGTCTGTGTGGCTTATTACATGTAGGTAAAACTTACAGATCTGTCCAAACACGTATAGCTCACTGTTCAAAATTAAGAAAACATATTGTGAATCCTTCTTAGGATTGTTCATGTGGACTTAATGAGCTTGTATTTTTAGTGATTGATAGGTAAAGGTTTTCCCCTGACATTAAGTCCAGTCGTGTCCGACTCTGGGGGTTGGTGCTCATTTCTAAGCTGAAGAGCCGGCGTTGTCCATAGACACCTCCAAGGTCATGTGGCTGGCATGATTGCATGGAGTGCTGATATATTTCCGCCGGAGCGGTACCTATTGATCTACTCCCATTTGCATGTTTTCAAACTACCCTGTTTCCCCGAAAATAAGACAGTGTCTTATATTAATTTTTGCTCCCAAAGATGTGCTAGGTCTTATTTTCAGGGGATGTCTTATTTTTTCATGAAGAAGAATTCACATTTATTGTTGAACAAAAAAAAATGAACATCACAAGCCAACATAACCAGACAAACTGTGAATCCTATCAAGAATGTCTTGTTACTGCTACTATTTCTATTAAAATCACATAAAGAGCAATTAGAGTGCATCAATAATATAAACATAATAAGATAAACAGATTAAGAAAAATAACTACAGTTCATGAGGTATCATATCAAGACATCTATTGCACTCCAGTCCATAACATGATATTCCTGTCATTCCTGATTAATTTTCAAGATTAGAATACCCTTCCATAAAAGAGGGAAAAGGCAGCTCAGATTGTGATGTGCATTACAAGTGACAGGTGATCTTCCAGTGTACAAAAATATTGATGTACTTGCCAAATTTCAGAACCAGAAAATGTGATTCACATGAAGAAAAATGTAATTAATTGTTTTATTTTAGAAGAGGGATCTGTAACTGCCAGAGATCCAAGGAATGGATATCCCCATACTGGATCTTAGAAGCTTACATTCCCTTCCCATGTCATCTGTCTTTATCCCAAAATGTTTTTTTTTACTCAAAGGGCTCCTTGTGGCATCTAAGTGGAGTGAAGAACAATTTCAGGGTTTTTGTTTGTTTAGTTTTAAAGCCAAGAGCATCTGGGATCTGCACTGACAGCCTCAAAGGCCCAGTTGGATGGAACAGAAAGAGGATGGAGGGCCACAGGAAACAGCTTGTGGGGTTTGCACATTGCCCATCTCACACATACACTTAGCATTCAGGTGGATGGTCAGAGCACTCTTTTAAGGTCAATGGAAAGTGGGTTTTGCACTACAAGTCCCATCAGGCCTTAGCTATGGAATGGTGGGAGTTGCAGGCCAGCAATGTCTACAGCAGAATGCATGCAAAGAATGGCGTCCTCTGGGTCAAGATGAGCTACATATGGAGCGAATGCTTTTTCTTTCTTCCTAAAGCCATGACGCCTCCTTCCTCATTTGTCTCCCTTCCAAAAAGTAGAAATACAGTAGAGTCTCACTTATCCAACATAAATGGGCTGGCAGAATGTTGGATAAGTGAATATGTTGGATAATAAGGAGGGATTAAGGAAAAGCCTATTAAACATCAAATTAGGTTATGATTTTACAAATTAAGCGCCAAAACATCATGTTATACAATGAATTTGACAGAAAAAGTAGTTCAATATGGAGTAATGCTATGTAGTAATTACTGTATTTATGAATTTAGCCCCAAAATATCATGATGTATTGAAAACATTGACTACAAAAATGCATTGGATAATCCAGAATGTTGGATAAGCGAGTGTTGGATAAGTGAGACTCTACTGTAATAATAATAGACCTTTCTTGAAAAATGTCCCTGGTTCTCATACACTACCTGGCACACACCCAGGGAGGAAGAAGGTAGGAAAGGTAGCCACGTGGAAAGTGAGGAAGCTGGAAAGTGAGAAGGCAGGAAGAGTGCGTGCCTCTCCCTTCTTCCATAGCGGCAGCTGCGGAAGGGAAAGGGAAAGGCAGGAGAAAAGGATCTCATTCGCACAGCTCTTCTATCGCTTTTTCTTTCCTCTTCTTCAGCAAATGTCGACCAAAGGGGGAAGGGACAAGAGCAAGCAGCCCCTTCTCCTTTGCATTCACACAGCACTGGCCAGGAAGGCTAAGGAGAAGCTTTTTCTCCCACCTTTTCCTTCCCCCTCTTCAGCAAGTGCCGACCAAAGGGGGAAGCAACGGAAGGGAGAGGGGAAAGCGTGAGCAGCACTTTCTTATTTGCACAGCACCAGCTGAGGAAGGAGAAGGGAGCCGCGGCAGCGGCACCAGCGGCTCCCTCCCCTTACTTTTGGGGGAGGTCTTATATTCGGCAAGTCTCCCAAACCTGTACTAGGTCTTATTTTATGGGGATGTCTTATTTTCGGGGAAACACGGTAGTAGGTTGGCAGAAGCTGGAGCTAACAGCGGTTGCTCACTCCGCTCCCCGGATTGGAACTGCCAACCTTTTGGTCTGCAAGTTCAGCAGCTAAGCGCTTTAGCACGCTGCACCAACACTTCGAGTCAATACAGTAGCTGTATAGATCCTCAAACTAAAGATTGTGGCTCCCAAAGGATTAAATATGTCTTTGGATCTGACTTGTTTGCTGTAAGGTCTCACACCTGAAAATAGTTTTAAGATCTATCTAAGCTTTACAGTTTGAGTCCTTCCTAGTGTGTGAATTTACCGCTGAGAGCTAGTTACCAGCATGTGTGTGTGTGTGTGTGTGTGTGATTGACTATATGGTTTTTCCCAATTGATTTTTTTAAAGGTTACAAGCCTTTTCAGATTCTATCCATTTGTAAGCATTCGTGCTCTCCTTTTTATTGTGTCTTTTACTGAATTGTATTTAATACTCCAGGTTTTTTAGCCCGTCTCTGAGTTAGTCTGTAGCAGCCTTAGCTAATGCTAAGAAAGACCGTTGGATAGAGCTGCTTGAGAACCTTGACATGTCCAAGAGTAGCCGAAAAGCCTGGCAACTGCTGAGACGCCTGGATAGTTATCCTGTGGTCAACCATGGACACGCAAACGTGACACCAGACCAGATAGCTCACCAGCTAATTCAGAATGGGAAAACCAACTGCAGCAAAATAAAGATGAAAATCAACAGGGTGCCAGAACTTGAAACCCACCAGTTGTCTTCTCCTCTAAACCTGAAAGAACTCAGAGAAGCCATCAAGCGATGTAAGACTGGTAAAGCACCTGGCCTAGATGACCTGATGATGGAGCAAATCAAACACTTGGGCCCCAAAGCTGAAAACTGGCTTTTGAAATTTTACAATCAATGCTTGGCACACAAACAGATTCCCAGAGCATGGAGGAAAACTAAGATCATTGCCATTTTAAAACCTGGTGAAGATGCCTCCAATGCCAGGAACTACCGACCAATCTCCCTCTTATGTCATCTATATAAAGTCTATGAGAGGATGCTATTAAATCGACTAGGACCTGTTATCGAACTTAAGCTTATTGCACAATAAGCAGGTTTCAGACCAGGGAAAAACTGTACAGGTCAAATTCTTCATCTGACTGAGCATATCGAGGAAGGCTATGAGAAAGGCTGCATTACGGGAACAGTTTTTGTGGACCTTACGGCAGCCTATGACACGGTGCAACATAGAAAAATGCTGCATAAAGTCTACCATATCACCCGGGACTTTGACTTTACAAAAACTGTCCAGACCCTCCTGGAAAACCGCAGCTTCTATGTGGAGTTTCAGGGCAGGAAAAGTAGATGGAGGAGGCAAAAGAATGGTTTACCCCAAGGAAGCGTTCTTGCACCGACCTTATTTAATATCTTCACCAATGACCAGCCACAACCACCACTCACAAAGAGCTTTATATATGCTGATGACCTTGGCCTTACAACACAAGCAAAAGATTTTGAAACAGTTGAAAACCAGCTCACTAATGCCTTGAAAGATCTCTCCAGCTACTACAAAGAGAACCACCTGAAGCCTAACCCTGCCAAGACATAAGTGTGTGCTTTCCACCTACGTAACCGTGAAGCCAACAGGAAACTGAAAGTTACTTGGGAAGGCCAAGAGCTCGAACACTGTTTCCATCCTAAATATCTTGGTGTCACCTTAGATCGAACATTAACATATAGGAAACACTGCATGAACACCAAGCACAAAGTAGCTGCACGCAACAACATCCTGCGGAAACTGACTGGCAGCTCATGGGGTGCAGACTCACAAGTAATAAGAACATCAGCCCTGGCCTTGTCTTTCTCAACTGCTGAGTACGCCTGTCCTGTCTGGCAAAAGTCTGCCCATGCGAAGCAGGTGGACATAGCACTGAATGAAACATGCAGAATCATCACAGGATGCCTTAAACCTACACCTGTTGATAAACTCTACAAGTTAGCTGGCATTGCCCCTCCTGATGTGCGACGGGAAGTTGCTGCTAACGGTGAGAGAAATAAGGTCGAACATTGTGAAAGCCACCCACTGCATGACTATCAGCCTCCTCCCACCAGACTCAAATCAAGGAAGGGCTTCATGAGAACCACCACTCCTCTTGATGTTCCTCCAGCAGCAGCAAGGGTGTCCCTCTGGGCAGCTAAACCTGGCAATTCTAACTGGATGCCCCCCCCCCCCATGAGGGTCTTTCTCCAGGGGCAAACCAAGAATGGGCAACTTGGAAGTCCCTGAACAGACTCAGAAGTGGAGTGGGCAGATCTAAAGACAACTTGGCAAGGTGGCACTACCTGGAGGAATCCTCCACCTTGTGTGACTGTGGAGCAGAACAAACAACTCCACCTATGTATGCTTGCCCACAATGTCCTGCCTCATGCACGGAGGAGGAGTTGTTTAAAGCTACGGACAATGCGGTTGCTTTTGCCCGTTTTTGGTCTAAAACTATTTAGTTGCTTGTAATTTCCTTTTTTCCCCCATCATTTTAAAATGTATTTGTTATGCAATGCTTTTGACACGAAATAAATAAATAAGTCTGTAGCATTTCTGTCTGAGCCCCCTTGTTCATTCTGGCTTGTGGTAGCCTGAGTTTGTCCTGTAATTTGCGGGTGTCTGCCATTATGCCCTATACAGGCAGTCCCCAAATTATGAACAAGATAGGTTCAGTAGGCTTGTTCTTAAGTTGAATTTTTATGTAAGTGGGATCAGGTGCATTTTATGTGTAACTCTAGCCAGTATGTGTGTGTATAGCTTTTGATAGAATAGGGAAGGGTTAACACTCCTGTGATTTTGCAGTCTGTGCCCCTGTTCGGACTGTGATCATTGGATTTTGAAAAATGTGGCTTGTTGTGAAAGCTTCAGTGGAAACACCTTTTCCTCATGAAAACTCTTTCAGGGGTGAATTTCCCTTCCTAGGGCCCCATTTGTAACTATGAGTCGTTTGTAAGTCAGATGTTTTTAACTGCCTGTATTTGCAAACATTTTTGAACAGATTTTTATGTTTGTCAACTTATTTTTTTTCTACTTGTTTGTATGTGTTACTGCATTTTTGAATACTCACAAGAAAAAAATCATCAAAATAGCATCAACATTGAAGATTTTCCAAAACAGCATCATATCTTTTAAAATCCTGTTCATTCCACCTACATCCTTGTTAAATCTGCAACTGGTTATTCCAGCCTTGATCATAGTACTGTTTGTTCCTGTTAGTGTAACGTTTTGCAGCATTTTGTTACACATTGAATATATTTTGGCATTGTCTGCATGCTTCATTTTTATATCAGCATATAATTGAATATTCCTTCACTGTTTTCTATGGCACTGCATTTAGATTTTGCAGTTACACAGTTTACTTCGTAAATTTGTTGTATATCTGTGCCTTTTGTTGACTGGGTGTTCATTGAACAGCCTGTAATAGTATGGAAATAGCAAGCATGCTTTAGTCTGTCATAAGCAGGGGAAGGAAAATGTATTAAGGCAAGTATCCAGGATTATCTTGTATCATTGTTTTTTTTTATGACCACCTGGTTTCTGCTCGATCTTCATGGTCAGTAGCAACATAAGATGCTTTAAAAATTTTATTAACTGTATTATATTCATAAACATGTAACTTATAATATAGGAACCATCTAACAAAACCACAAAGCACAGCAAGACATAAGTTGGAAAAAAAATAAAAAGTGTGCTATCTAACACAAACCTCACTTGTACTACTTTACAAAAACCACCACTTCTAAGCAAATCCTGATCTATACTGACCCTTAATCTGTTGGAAATGGCAACCTCTCAAGCCTCTCACTGTTTATTTGTTAATGTATATATTAGCTAACCTGTATTCTATGTGTATGTTGATTTGCCAGTGTGTACCTCTTTGCTGTGGGAGGGGTTATAGATATATGATTGTACTGAGCATTTGCAGACTCAGGACTCCATTTGTATTCAGTCTATCTCAGTGGAGATAGATGCATGTATATGTTTGGACTTCAGTAGAGAAGCATGTATGTGTTTGGTCTTCAATGAAAGCAGGTATATATGTCCAGACCTCAGTGAAGGTGGATGCATGTTGCTGTTTAGAGACTTCAATAGAGAAGTATGTTTATGGATTTCAGTGAGTACAACTATACTTAAAGACTATGGACTATTGATTAAGAATTATACCCTGTGTACTCAATACAGGGAGAAACCTACATCCTATCTGTAACTGAACTTCAATGCCTGTGTGGTGAATTAATGCAAGAAGTTTATGAGTAAACAAGATACGTTATTTTTTAAAGAAGATTTTGTTTTTATCTCTGAGTGCATATTTTAACTAAGAGGTTTAAAGGGAGCGTACATCTTTTGGGCAACTACAACTGCAGAGATAATCTTTAAAACTGCTAACCAAATATATTTTTGTAGTGGCATGTCTTTACCCTTGGCAGTTTAAAGACATAGTTCTTCAGTTTAACAGCGAAGTTACCTATGTTCCATTACAGTAATGCTTGTTCAAAGACTTGACTTCTAACAAGGTCCTGCTTTCCTTGACTAGTGGTTTTCAAAAGGTGGTCTCCACATGTTCACTGAGATTCACATTTGCCAAATGCCCAGAGACTGGGTGTAATTATTTTCCAATAGGTTATGCAATATAATCTACCTTCAACTCTGTCTATATATATCTATATCTATTCCCCACCTTAAAAAGTTGGCTTCCCATTTGTCAGCAAAAGAGCATGTAATTTTGCCCTTTAATTATTCCTTTCATACCTTATACTGCTATTTTAAATTCATAATTTCTACACTTTCTAATTTAAACAAGGAAAAGCACTTTCCTTAAAATCTCATCTCTTTCTTAAATTTAATCAAAAGTCAATTATTCTTCAGAAACCTGCTGACATAACCTCCTCTTCTCTTAGTATGAAATAGAATGTAAAATGGATTCCATTCTTCTGTAAACTCTTCATTAGAGGTTTCTTTCAATTGCTGAGTTAACTTGTCAATCTTCACAGTTTCTACTAACTTGTGAATCCATTCATCATCAGACAAGATCATCAATATTTACCAATATTTAGCATAGAGTCCCTTTGCTGCTATCACTATGGGATTCTTCCACAAAGGGCAAAACACTGTTTGGTTCTACTTCTGCAATATAAGTTACTGAGGATGCCTGCCTCTTACCAACCTTGTAATTTGGTGATATAAGCGTTTGCCGTGGAAATGGTTGGCTCACACCCCTTTCAGGATTTACGATGTCGTAAGCTAGGCTTAAAACCGTATAAACTTTACTGATCAAATTTGTGATTATGGCACTAATGCCATGAATATAAATGTTCCCTAAAACACACCATAAAAGCCAGGCAACTGCATCAACCAAAGCAGTTTGTGGTATGGAAAAGCGAGTAGTTGCAACAGGACTCCACAGAAGTCATGCTGCTGCTTGTTTCCATTGCCTTTGACAAAAACGGCACCATCATTGACTTTGTGTGATGTCCCTTTATCGCTGTGTCCTCCAATTAATCTGTCCTGGGACAAGGTAAATAAATATATATACACATTGGAAGATGATGCACTAGCACAACAAATGGATAGTTCTTTTCAATAAAATTAAATTTACCTATTTCCTATATAGTGTATAACCTTCATATGTGCAGGATTAGTTCCTGTGCTTTCATTTATATCTACATTTGACGAGATATGGCATTTTCTCCATCCACTGGCACAACTGTGGTATTTTTGAGCTGGAAGTCTTTCATTTCAATAGGTTTGCTGTTATCCATGAAGTCCGGGAACTTATCTCCTGCAGATACAGCAATCATACTATAGTGGATATAATCATATAAGCAGTGGATATTTTCAAATATGTCTGTAGCATCCTAAAATTAATTTCTTAATGTATTGTTTAATTTGGTGGTTCCCAACCTTTTTGTTGACCAGGAACTACTTTGACCAGGGACCACTCTCCAACATTAGTAACAAAAGGGTTATAAATCAGTTTTTGGTCAACTTTAGATTTGGCTTGGTTATTTGGGATGCTGATTCAGAAAATTGCATTGGATAGACCACACAAGTTGTAGTTTCTTCTAATACAGAACATATACCATCCAGTAGTCGCCATCTGCTCACCCACAGAAAACCAGAACAGGTGTGATCTATCCAATTTTCTGAATCAACACCCCCAAATAACCCCAAGAACAGGCCTAAAAACGAAGACACCAAGCCCCACCCCCCCACCCCCCGCTTCCAGGCCCAACATGGAACGGCTCTGCTCAGGGGGAGAGAAGAGGAGGAGAAGCAGTAATCAGGAGACTTGATGTTGCTTTTTTCGTGGGTAGTCAGCCTCTCCACTCCCAACATCCCTACTGCTCAGCTCTATAAGAGGGTTTTGCGAGACCAGTAGGTTTTGTTGCAACAGTGTAGTAACGGTGAGGCCGCAAACTGTATTTTAATTCTTGGGGATCACTGGTAGTCCATGGACCACAGGGTGGGAACCACTGGTTTATTTGGAAAGGTGAAAGCATAAACTGCGTATACCGTGTTTCCCCAAAAATAAGACAGTGTCTTATATTAATTTTTGCTCCCAAAGATGCTCTAGGTCTTATTTTCAGGGGATGTCTTATTTTTCCATGAAGAAGAATTCACATTTATTGTTGAACACAAAAATAAACATTTATTATATACTGTCATCACAAACCAGCATAACCAGACAAACTGAATCCTATCAAGAATTTCTTGTTACAGTACTACCAATATTTCCATGTACAACACTTCATGGTACATACATTTACCAATCCTGCATACTCTCGTGTTCTGTCTGGCGGGCATGCTTCCAAAAAAAAACTTTGCTAGGTCTTACTTTAGGGGGAGGCCTTATATTTAGCAATTCAGCAAAACCTCTACTAGGTCTTATTTTCTGCTGATGTCTTATTTTAGGGGAAACAGGGTAGCTAATAACAGCTGTAAGCTTTCCATTGGATGCATTAAACCATATAAAAATAAGGAGAAATTGGCTTTTTCCGTGATATATGACTTGTGTCTTAAAAGGTGTAATGAAAATTACCTTTTTTATGCAGTTTTAAATTTTAAAATTTGACACTTTGTTCGTTCACAAGACTGGAATCAGAAAAGTTAGAATATGGCTTTAACCATCTTGATGACATGCAAAACCGTAAGCCATCAATCAGAGTTGAGCTACGAAGTGAACATACAATTTCCAAAAAACTCATAATGAAGTTTTGGAATCTTACATGTTGGTGACTTGTAAACCTTTACCTCTTGGACTGCCAACCCACTTGCACTTTAATTGTTCAATAGCCTCCTGGGTTTCTAATATAACTCCAGTGTAACCGATAATCTGCCAGTCGTATAATCAACGTATCAGTAAAATCATCTTTATAATCTGACTCAAATTTCCCATGCTTGTGCTTATGCAGCTAGTTTAGACCACACCAAAAGAAGGCTTTGGTAAATTTGGTACTAATGTATATTGCAGGGACCTATTTGTAAACAAATAATGCTCAAGGCAATCTGATAATAATTTCTTCTACGTAGTGATGTTTCCTATCATGTTATGTGTCCCATATACACAAAACTTTTCAGATACATACATACTTCTTTTGTTATATCATTCTGTATTGGATTGTAGAGATTTTGCTTACTTTAATTACTAAGATGTGTGCTCTGTTTCTCTGTGAAACAGCAGCTACTCTTATGAAGAAACTAAACCACTGAGATTTATAATCATTTTTTGTTTTCCCCAGTTTGCTTCTCAACACTCAGAGCTCTGAGAAGCACTTTGCTTAGCCAAGATAAGAGTTCAAATGTACTACATGATGACAATTTTTCTTTCAATAATATGCAAGAGTTCAGAGCTTTTATGTTTGGGTTTCTCACTTGAGCAGTCATGGCAATCATCATATGCCTACAAATCCAAGCAGTCAAGTGTGATTTATGATTTATTGTTCTTGCTGACAAGCATATGAATGTTAATGTAAAATTATCCCAGTAAATATTTTTGCTCAACATGATACTGGATTCTGTGAGTAAGACTTGAAAGGTTTTACTCATACAGTTTTTTTGTTTAAAAAAGATGAACTTTCAGATCAAAAATACAAAAGACTTTTTATGATCAGTGTCGTGTGTAGATTGTCTTTTTATTTCTAAACTATTCCATCTCTGATCTGTTCATCAGCGAATATGATTTCCAATGAAATCTTGAGAACAACAGTCAAGTAGTGTATGTGAGGAAAAATACTGATCATGCCATCTTTTATGTGAGCTTGTCTACACAGCTTGATTTTGTCATTTTGCATTTAAGACGTCATTTTATTCTTACTTGAATTAATGTTAGCCAACTTAAATTATATATTTAAAATGTAGTCCTCATTTCTCGTGAAATAAACTCAAAGCATCTGACATATAAAATATAACATTCTTAAGAACTGCATCCACTAAAGACTTAATGCTACTACTTGTGTTACCTCTGTAGCTTTTGTACTCTGGGCTGATTCTTTTCTGAGTCGATTGATAGTGATCATATTGTTATACAGACACTCCCCAAGTTACAAACATCCAAGGTGCAGGTGAGGCAACAGGAAGTGAGAGAAATCTCCTAGGAAGGGGATTTCACTCCTGGAAGAGTTATCATGGGGAAAAGGTGCATCCACAAAAGCTTTATCTCCAATCTTTGTTTCCACAACAAGTCAAATTTTTCAAAATTCAATTATCACAGGGACAGACAGTGAGATGAAATCTTTTGAAGAGGGGCATAAACAACAAAACAAAACCCCACAGTGGTTTTAACCCTTCCCTGTGCTATCCAAATATATATTGGAGGTATGCAAAATGCCAAAAATCCACTTTGTATTTATGACCCCCCCCCCCAGGTTTTGTTTCTAAAGTGTTTTGTAAAATTTTGTTTCTACTCGTAATACGAAGTTCCAAAAATGTTATTTTTTATTTGCCCGTTTCTGCCAATGGAGCCACTTCCCGGGCTGGCCAATTGTACTAGACTAGAATTCCTCTTCTCACTTGACCCCAAAATGTATGTTTGTCTGTTGTTTGTATTAATATTGGCTCTACATCAACTAAACAGCAGCAGCAACCCCTGGCTACTTGGGATTGTAGAAAATAAAGCACACACTGCACTTTGCAGAATTGAATTATACTTTTAAAACCAACAGAAAGGAAAGCAAGAAGGCTAGATTAGAATTAAAATAGAATTAAAATAGACTAGAAAATAAAGAAAGCAGTTTGTACAGAAAGATCTAGCTCCTAGCTTCTGCGATACCCTTGATCTCGCAGCTCTTTCCCAGCTCACTCACACAATGGCAAGTGATGCATTTTTAAAAAATGCCAGGAGTGCCTCCTCCCTTCCCGTCTTCTTCAGTCCTGATAGGCTGAGGACAGCATGTCACATACTAGTTTGGCTGCACCCAGAAAAGATTTTTTGCACTGAAAAAGAAGCTGACTCACTGTGACTTACGAAAAGTAACGAACTTCTTATGAAAAATCCGTAAATGGCTGTTTTAATTAGTTTGTGTTGGGCGGGGGCGCTGCCCTGGCTTCGTAAAGTAGATCCTACATATGGATTTTTTGAAACACTTACAACCAGCATCCAAATTTTTGCCCAGCCCTAATATTTATTTGGCTGGAGTTACACCTAAAAATGTAACTGTTCCGACTTACATACAAATTTAACTGAAGAACAAGCCTACAGAACCTTTCTTGTTTATAACTTGGGCACTGCCTGTATTACAGTTTGAGCTGTCAGATTTGTGGTGAGGAAGATATAACTCTCCAAATTATATTGGACTTCTATCATCCCAAGCCAGTAAATTTGCAGGATTTTTTTTACATGTCAGGAGCAACTTGAGAAACTGCAAGTTGCTTCTGGTGTAAGAGAATTGGCCATCTGCAAGGACATTGCCCAGGGGACGCCCAGATGTTTGATGTTTTACCATCCTTGTGGGAAGCTTCTCTCATGTCCCCGCATGGGGAGCTGGAGCTGATAGAGCGAGCTCATCAGCGCTCTCCCCAGATTCGAACCCACAACCTTCAGGTCAGCAGTCCTGCTGGCACAAGGGTTTAACCCATTGCGCCACCATTGGCTCAGTTTGCAGGATGATTCAAATAATTATATACCTGTCTCAAATCCTTGTTTGACCCAACTATCTCATATACTTTAAGCATTGTCGAAATAGTATGTATATATAATAAAAATGTGACCAGTTTACATGCCTGCAGTACATCCATACCATATCAGCTGTATGTTTCTTGTGTTTGATTTTGTTTGTTTGTTTGATTTGGTGTTTTTCACTGGGCAACATAGCTTAAGAACTGGGCACCAATAGTGTTCACAAATATGTGGTATCGAGAGGGAAAGGCTGGCTTATGTGCATGTTGAGTATTTTCATCTATTTGCACATGAGAATTTATAGAGATCATTCTGGCAATTCAGATTAATAGCTTCGGGACTGTTTCCCTTCTAGAATTGTGATTCCGTATCCTCATGTGACATCGCTGTAAGTTTTTTGTAAACAGTAGAGATATCTCCCTTACTGATGCTGAATTAGCCTCTCTTGAACCAAAGCTGCAGTTTCATTTAATCAGTTGTTTATCAGGTTGTGCCTTGTGTGTTGTTTTTCATTTTCAGGGGATGTTCTGGCTTGTTTAGAAGTGTGATATTTCTGTAGCCTTGCAACAAGAAGGAAATTAGATTTTCCATTGTTGTCTACAGAGGTTCAGAATAATTACTTAGACTTTGTTTCATTATAGAACCATCAGCTTATGTTTTAAAGTAGCACAGACTTTTTTCAGGAATGTAATTAGGAGCTCTAGCATGTTGACCATAATGAACAATGTGTTTTCAAACTATAGTTTAAAAAATTAAACTGACAATTTTAAACTTTAACCACATCTTTTTTAAAGAAAGCTGTCTTGGAACATGTGTAAAGACAAAGTGAGGGTATACATTAAATTATTTTATTTGTTCTTGGATCCTGTATAAATGGTCTTGTTTTAATCGTATGAAATGTTGTTAAACTTTGAGGAAGGGGGATAGATTATATTAATAATTTTAATGGATTCTGCAGTCTGTGCATTTTATAAGAACTATTTTCTGGAATTATTCTTTAAGCGATATATTTTAGGACTTCTTAAGGCATCTGATGTAGTGGACTGTAGGTTACCATATTTGTGTCCTCACCAAAATTGTCACTTTTTTATTTCCTTGCTATCAACTAGTGGTTCCCAGCCTGTGGTCCGTAACCCACCAGTGATCCCCAAGAACTGAAATATGGTCCGTGGTCTTACTGTTACTACACCGTTGCAACAAGACTGACTAGTCTTGTGAAACCATCTTACAGTGCCGAGGCAATGGGGATGTCAAGAGGCTGACTACCCACAAAAGGCACAACATCAAGCCTCCTGACTGCTGCTTTTCCTCTTCCTCCCTCCTCCTGAACACAGTCATTACATGTGACACCAGGAAGCGAGGGCGCGCCTTGGTGTCTTCATTTTTAGGCCTATTCCTGGAGTTGTTTGGGGTGCTGATTCAGAAAATTACATTGGATAGATTATATCAGCTCTAGATTATTAAATATGGTTTTCTGTGGGCGAGCAGATGGAGACTACTGGATGGCATATGTTCTGTATCAGAAACTAAAGCTGATGTGGTCTATCCAATGCAATTTTCTGAATCAGCACCCCAAATAACCAAACTGAATGTAAAGCTGACCAACAATTGATTTGTAACCTTTTTGGTACTAATGTTGGAGAGTGGTCCCTGGTTTTTTTAAAAAAAGGTTGGGAACCACTGCTATAAAACAACAACTAATGGCTCATGGACTGGCATAGGTCCACAGACTACCACTTTGAGTAACACTGCAGTGAAAAGTCATTTGTATTGCATGCAAGGGCGATTCACCCGTTAGGCCAACTAGGCAGCTGCCAAAGGTGCCATGCTCTGGGGGGTGCAGTTGAGGCGCCTCCAAGTTGAGCAGCTTCTTGGTTTTTTTTTCTTTTTTCCCCTCCGCTGGGAGGGGACACGCCCTCTCATGCATGCGTGCATGCATGCGCATGCACCCCCACCTCCTCCTCCCAGACTCGCTGCCAGAGGCAGGCATGCAAGGAGGGAGGCGTGCCCCGAGGGACAACAAGAGAGGCCTTCAC
This sequence comes from Anolis carolinensis, assembly GCF_035594765.1. Classification (NCBI taxonomy): domain Eukaryota; kingdom Metazoa; phylum Chordata; class Lepidosauria; order Squamata; family Anolidae; genus Anolis; species Anolis carolinensis. The sequence continues at coordinate 60,216,769 of NC_085845.1, forward strand.
CGGCATGGACAGTGGCAAGGTAGGGATGCCGCTGGCGCGAGGAGGGGGCGGGGGCGGCTGGGAGTGGGCAGTGCCAGGCCCCTAGGCCCTCGTGCCGCGGTGTCCCTACCTTGTCTGTGCCGGTGAAGGTCTCTCTTGTTGTCCCTTGGGGCGCGCCTCCCTCCTCGCCTGCCTGCCTCCGGCAGCGAGTCTGGGAGGAGGAGGCGGGGGTGCGTGCGCATGCATGCACACATGCGCGCACATGGAAGTGCATGCCCACTCTCAGCCGGCCCCTCCTCCTCCTCGCGCCGCGGCTTCCCTACCTTGCCATTGGCTGCACCAGGCTCCATAGGAGGAGGGGGGGCAGGCGGGGGGGGGCAGGGCCGGCGGGGGGGGGCAAAATTCTGTTCGCCTACACATGAAAATTACCTAGGGCCGGCCCTGATTGTAAGTGTATACTTCATCACTACCTAACAGAGTTATTTTAGTCACATGATCTTTGTCCAAACAATGTACTTTGTTTCATTATGAAGAGAACAAGGTGCCAATGCAAAGAAATGAGAAGGGAAACAGTAGAGTCCTTTACAGAGGTTTCCATTTAGTTGTTTAAATATTAACTCCAGGTACTTTTACCTGCAAAGAGCATCCAACACTGCAAAATCTAACAAGATGCCCCACAGACAAGTGCTGTCTCTGTACAACCCTAGTTTTTAATGCATGTAATTGAAAATTCTTTAATACTTTTTTTTAAAGTGCTGTCTCTGTTATTGCACTTTCATAATGGCATGCCTTTCCCTTAGAAGTGCATATGTGTGTTTGTGTGTGTATCTCTGTGAAACATTTGAATTACTGTTGGAATGAGAAACTGAAGCTGGGTCTTCAACTCTGCAGATAATTTTGTTCTATGGTTTTATTTGTCCCTCTTGTGTAGGATGACAGGGAAGCCAGAAATCTCAAGCCAAACAATGGAGACCATGGCCTCGTTCCTGGAAATGACAAATTTAAACCTGTGTTACCTTGGCCTCATGTTGAAGGTGTGGAGGTAGACTTGGAGGCAATTCGAAGAAGGAATAAAGCCAAAAATGAAGGGAATCCTCTTGCTGGCGGCAGTAATGATCAACAAAACATCATGGAGCGACAGTATCTTACATTTAAGCCACAGACTCTTGTCTACCGTGATCCTGTATTACGTCCTGGAATTCTTGGTAATTTTGAACCCAAAGAACCTGAACCTCATGGAGTTGTCAATGGCCCTGGTGAGGAAGCCAAGCCATATGTTTTAGGAGCAGAGTATAAAGAATCTGTTCAAGCCAGCATTAAAGAGTTTGGGTTTAACATGGTAGCAAGTGATATGATCTCGCTAGATCGAAGCATTAATGACATACGTCAAGAAGAGTAAGTATCTGAAATGCCTATTTTTACGGTCCTTTTAACATGATGGGTTTCTTTGATTTTTGTGCTTAAAATGACTCAGGTGGGGTTGTTATGATAAGACTATTTCCTTGTTGACTTATGCATAAGGTTTTATCTGGTCTTTAATGTTGTATGCTTTCTTTGCTATGATTCATTTCTGTAACAAACAAAACCTTGTGATCATTTATGTCTCCATTTTTCCAGATTTTATTGTAATAATTACTTCCCTTTAGTATCATATTCAAGTAGTCATCCATTCAATTATCATCCAACATCCACTTTTAACTCGAAGAAATATGTTGATATAATTGGTATTTCTTGATGCGCAATCATATAAAGCTCCAAGAAAAATACTGGTATTCCCAGGAGAATGTTACTGACAGTGGTATTTAAAATTCATGTGACTTGCAGTATTATATTCACAGTGATTGTTAGTGCTTATTTCTCTCAATACAAAAGCAAAGGCATAAGCTATCCCCAGTCTGGTTCTTCCATTGTTTTAGAAGAGTTGTAAGCACGTACTTAACCCTTTTAATGAAATCAGTGGAGAAAGCATGGCTTGAGTATGGCACACTTTCACACATTTAATATGTTGTTAAATATTATAAATAGTATACCAAGCATGAAAACAGTGAGCAATAAATAATTTATTTAAAGTCACATTTGATTTGAAATCAATCAATCAATTTATTAATGCTCCAACCAATGGTCATATACATTTACAGAAACAACATCAAACATCTATACAAAACACTGTAAAATCCAACAGTTAAAGGTAAGGTGCAAGCAGAATAAAACAATGCAAAATATACATTGTGGGTGTTTTGAAATTACAGTATTTTTCTCTATTAGATGCGATACGAGTTGGCCTGCCATGGAAAAGTTTATGTAACTCTTTCTATGTAACTTGCTGTTTGAAATATAACCTTTTTTCTCTCCCATGAGGCATAGTGCCAGGATCTAACTGTACTATCGGGACAGTCATACCTTTGGCTACTATAACTCAACTGTTTGTCTGAGGAATATTTTCCACAATGTGATCTGTGAACAAAATCAGGCAGTTGCTACCCTTCGGGTTATTTTTCTTCTGTGAATTTACTGTCTGCTGCAGAGTGTTTTTTTACGCTGAATTCACTCTGAAAGAATAGTACAATGGTTCCTTTTAAGACTTAAGCAAAACATTTCCTTCGCAGTTTTGTGGCAACTGCCAAATGTAACTCTGCTGGGAAGTAGTTTTTTGTTCAGTGCATTTTTTCCCCAAGTACAAACTATCAGGTTTTCTTCTGTCTCTTGCCATTAATAATTTAAGAATTCTGGGCTCTGGGCTTCTCTTCCAAATAACTGGATAAAGTAAAAGATATGTAGGCTGGTACTCAGAGGTCTCTTTCTATAGATGGAGTGGCTCTATCCATATTGAGGCGGCTTTAAATCCTGAATTCCCCTTTTTCTTCTTTCTTACTACTGTAATCCCCTATAAGGGAAAGGGAAAGGTTTTCCCAACATTAAGTCTAGTCGTGTCCAATTCTGAGGGTTGGTTCTCATCTCCATTTTTAAGCCGAAGAGTCGGTGTTGTCTGTAGACACCTCCAAAGTCATGTGGCCAGCTTGACTGCATGGAGCTCTGTTACCTTCCCACCAAAACAGTACCTATTGATCTACTCACATTTGCATGTTTTCGAACTGCTAGGTTGGCAGAAACTAGAGCTTGCAGTGGGAGCTCACCCTGCTCCCCACATTTGAACCACCAACCTTATACATTCTATAATCCCCTATACCTTCTGAAAATCAGCTCTGGAAGCGAGGTTGGTGGGGACAAGGGAGAGGGCCTTCTTGATAGTGGCCCTCCGGCTCTGGAATGCTCTCCCCAAGGAAATAAGACAAGTGCCCACTTTGTTAACTTTCAAGAAAGAGCTAAAATGTTGGCTATTTAAGCAAGCCTTTGAGAATGGCTGGACTGCATTGGAAACCATCAGACAGGAATGGCTGGTTAAATTGTGATATATACTTAGACTGTTTTTATCGGACTATTAGTTTAAATTGCTCTGTCGTTGTGAATTTTAACTTCTAGATTGTTTTTACAGGACAAATAGTTTTTAAACTGCTATTTATTAATACTTATGGTATTTTAAATTGCACTAAATGATAATTGGTTATTGTTAGCCCCGGTGGAGCAGTGGGTTAAACCGCTAAGCTGCTGAACTTGCGGATTGAAAGGTCAGCACTTTAAATCGAGGGAGTGAGTTCCCACTGTTAGCCCCAACTTCTGCCAACCTAGCAGTTTGGAAACATGCAAATGTGAGTAGAACAATAGGTACTGCTTCAGCGAGAAGGTAACAATGGTCCATGCAGTCATGCCAGCCACATGACCTTGGAGGTGTCTACGGACGATGCCAGCTCTTTGGCTTAGAAATGGAGATGAGCACCAACCCCCAGAATCAGACACAACTAGACTTAATGTCAGGGGAAAACCTTTACCTTAGACACTCAGTCGATAGGTGATGTAGAAACCGGAGTCTTTTAAACTACACAATTGAAGTGCTATGATTCCACTTACTGCCACGGCTGTATTGTGTAAAATCATGGGATATGTAGTTTTGGGAGGTACTAGTGTGCTCTGATTGACAATTCTGAATACTTCTCCCAAACTGCAAAATCCAGAATTCTGTAGCCTGGAATAATGATGGCCATTGAAATGGAATCACACGGCTGTAATTTGAGCATGAAAAAACCCCAATTGGACACAGAATTGTACATATTCCTGTCATCAGGGAAGATTGAATCCAGCTCTTTCAATGTATTCTTTTTATCTCCTTCTCTATCTCTTCTCTTGTCTTTTAGGTTGTAAACCTGAGGGCAGGGATTTTCTTAAGCACTGATTTTTGAAAGCCTCTTTAAGAGCATGTCTTGATTGAACCCTCGGTTTAAGAAGAAAACCCCTTCAAATCAAAATAAATTGTTCTGACTAGTCTGTTATTGCCTGCTCTAACTGGGAGTAACTATTCAAGGTGTCGGGCAGAAATCTTTTGTAGTCCTGCAGTCAAAGTTGTTTTGAAACAGAAGATGTTAGAATTGAACCTAATCCCAGGGGAATAGCTGTTGTACTTACTGTACCAAAAGCAGCAGTGCATTTGGCCTTACTTTGTCAAATTGATTAAGCTTTCTGTGGATTAGAGTCCAGTTCATCAGATGAATTGCAATCTTGAAATTGATGGACGGATATCCAAATGGTGCAGGTGGGTAGAGATTCAAAAATTCAGAGAACAGTGACCACTCAATAGAAACAAAATAATTGGCTAACTATTAACAGAACAGTGTTGATGGTCAAACAAATGGCAATTTTATCAAGGAATTCTCCAGTCCAATTTAGAATGGCTGGTTTAATCTTTAAGAGCAGAATGTCCTGTGAAGTGGGAAAATCACCTTCTTATTTCTACTAGTTGCATGCCTATTCTTTTAAATGAAGGCTGGATTATTTTGTCATGTTGAGTAGATAGTTGGCTTGTGCATTTCGGCTATCAATCAGTTTCTGCCTGCTGGATACTAGTAGACCCCCATATCAATTTTTGTGCGCCTCCTGAAAACAGGCGCACAGCCGGATGGAGTTTTCAGACCGCAGCCGACAAATATGGCTAGATCTGGGCAATTGGGGGGGGGGGCCTCCCCAGGCTCCCCAGGCTGGGCTTCCTTTAAAAAGCCCTTTTTTCTCTTGATTTGCACTGCATGCTGTGCTTGCCCTTTTCCCCCTCATGCCTTTCTGCTTTGAGTTTAATGCTTCCTTAAAGCTGTTTCTACTTTCTACTCTAGAGGAGAGGTAACTAAATACACTGGAGCCAGGGCAACTGTGATGCCGAATAGGGGAGGAGGAGCCATGATTGGCTGCCACATGGTCCCGTTATGGACGGGAAAATGTGACTTCTGAGCCCTTGACGTTACGGCCACCCGGTAGAGCCGAAGAAGCCGGTTTGGCCAAAGTAAAACGGCTAAAATGGATCCGTGCACAAGTCTAGTAGATAGCATTACTGGCAGATAATAGTAGAAATCACAGTGCCCTTTCGTTGTGCCTGAACCTATATGTAAAGCAAATGTGTTATGACAAAACATTGTCCTGCTTCCATCATTAAAATAATTACTGCTCCCAGGATGGGTACTTCAGTGATGCAGAGGATAAAGTTCAGGTGTCTGGTGTAATCACTTTTGGCAGTGTGTGTAAAATTGCCATCTTCTGTCTTGCTTGTGTCACATAAGGTTTGATTGGTTTAGAAGAAACCTCATAGATCAGTGGCAGAGTTCATAATTTGTGTGCAGAGTCTCAGATGCAATTCTGAACAGATTTGGGAAAAGTTCAGATTCAGCTGCTGGAGAGCTAGCACCTTCCAGTGTAGGTTATACTAAGTTATATAGATCAAATTCCTATGTTTCTCTGGGTGTTTATAAACATGTCACGAACAACTCAAAACTGCTTGGTTGGGTGCACTTTTTAGGGAAGTGTAACTGCTGGCAAAGAGCAGAGACTGTACTGTTTTGCTAATAGCATTTTTAAAATGCTTGCTAAACTAGACCTGACTACAATGTATTCTGTTCTTGGTATGGGGAAGAGAGTAAAAGGAAGCTTTATTTCAGTATCACTTAATGTGATCTATGTAACAAACTAGGAGAAGTGTGTTAGTTCATGTGTCACACGTGAAAAGATAAGGAGAGGGTAAAACAGTTCAGGTGCCAGATGGAGACAGGAATATCTGATAACGTGTTTCTCCAACAGCTATAGTTAGAGCTAAAGTGCTGCAGAGTAAGAGCCAATGCTCGGTGGAATAGCAGTGCGAAATATTTTGCACAAGGTGGCAGTATGAATCAAGCTTTCAAGAGAATTCCATTGTGAAATGAAACTTATATTAAAAATACTTCCTTGTTTATATCAAGAAACACAGTGGTGGAACTTCAGTTATTCTTAATTGATAATGGATAGAAGACATATCATAACCTGCCTCATAACATTAGTTACCTTGTTGATTCCAGTGTGAAATTCATGTCTTGAGGAAATAAGTAATAATGAACAACATCAGCTTGCTCAGAGGTTGTAGATAAATTTTACTCCAGAGTATATCTAATGTCTATTACAGGTATAAGGATAAACCTGTAATGGATAAAGTATACTATAAATCTTTCCAAACACATTAGTGTGTTGACTGTAATTTTTTTATCATGTCAGAGGCAACTTAAGAACATACTGCAAGTCACTTGTGGTGTGAGAGAATTGGTCGTCTACAGAGATGTTGCCCAGGGCACACCCAGATGTATCACCATCCTGCTGGGTGGCTTCTCTCATGTCCCAAGCTAGAGCTGACAGACGGGAACTCGCCCCATCTCGTGGAATCAAACCTTGAGGTCATCAACCCAATCTTTAGGTCAGTAGACCAGCTGGCACAAGGGTTTAACCCACTGTGCCACCGTAGCTCTCTATGTGTAGGTGTGTCACAGAATGCAACGAGAAACCTCTGAGTCTATGTGAAATAAGCAATAAGCAATAAAACATGAGTGAAAGATTTTCTTGAGCTACATTGTGTCCCCATACATGTCAGTATCACACTTTATGTATGTGTCCATCTTTCTTATAAAGAATTGGTTTCGCTTTCAGCTTGCTAGGAGGACTCAATTACTGTGTCACAAAGTGATGCATGTCTAAAAAGTGGTATGCTATGTGTGTGTAGGTAGATATAATGAAATGAAATGCTTAGTTAGTTTTTTTGTAATTGAGACATCCACTGGATGTCACTGTTCTCCTAAGTACTAGCTTTTCAGGTTTATCTAGTTAGATTTCAGTTGCTTGGGAACCAGTTGTGGGTGGGCAAGTCATAGCAATGTTTTTTGTTTTTTATATATGTGTGTGTGTGTGTGTATGTGTTTGTTTATAAGTTGGTTAAGTTAGATATCCTCCCCGAATCATGACTTGAGGGAGAAATAAGTCAGGGAGTGCTACCCTCCGGCAGTGACGAGAAATCGTGCTAGATGCCTGTGGTTTCTTCAACTTATTGTTGTGAACTCTAAACCTGGCCACATAATGAATTTAGACTTTCACAGCATGTTTATTGTTACTATAGCTACAAGCCCTTTTGAAGGCTAGGCACATAATGTACATATGAGTTTCTACCTAACTACAGGCAGTCCCGGAGTTACAAACATCTGACTCAGTTAAATCAGGGATAAAGCAACAGGAAGTGGGAGAAATCTACCCCCAGGAAGGAAAATTCACTCTTGAAAGAGTTATCATGGGGATAGTAAGGTAAAGGTTTTCCCCTTGACATTAAGTCTAGTCATGTCCGACTCTGGGGATTGGTGCTTATCTCCATTTCTAAGCCGAAGGGCTGGCACTGTCCATAGACACCTCCAAGGTCATGTGGCCAGCATGACTGCATGGAGCACCATTACCTTCCCACCGGAGCAGTACCTATTGATCTACTCACATTTGCATGTTTTTGAACTGCTACCCTGTTTCCTCTAAAATAAGATATCCTCAGAAAATAAGACCTAGTAGAGGTTTTGCTGAATTGCTAAATATACTTACTTACTTAGGCGATCTCTCGTAGGTCGAGGATGATGGTCTTCCAGTCATGGGGTCTTGAAGGTGGATTCTTAGGTGGCTGAAGAGACCTATTCTTGATCTGCATGTTCTCCCACAGTGAGGACATCAGTTTCCAGGTTGAAGGCGGTCCCGGTCAGGGTTGGCTTGACGGGCCTTCCTCTTGACATGTTTCTCCCTTAAGCCCTCCATTCATGCCTCTTCAAACTCTGCAGCACTGCTGGTCACAGCTGACCTTCGCAGTTCTCAGTGTCTATGCCACAGTTTTTAAGGTTGGCTTTAAGCCCATCTTTAAATCTCTTTTCCTGCCCACCAACATTCCGTTTCCTGTTCTTGAGTTCGGAGTAGAGTAGCTGCTTTGGGAGACGGTGATCGGACATTCGGACAACGTGGCCAGTCCAGCGGATGGCGTAGGAGCATTGCTTCAATGCTGGTGGTCTTTGCTTCTTCCAGCACACTGACATTTGTCCGCCTGTCTTCCCAAGAGATTTGCAGGATTTTTCTGAGGAGGAGTTGAGTGTGATGTCTGTAGACTGTCCACATTTCGCAGGCGTAGAGCAGGGTTGGGAGGACAGTGGCTTTGTAAACAAGCACCTTGGTATCTCTACGGATGTCCCGGTCATCAAACACTGTCTGCTTCATGTGGAAAAATTCTGCACTCGCAGAGCTCAGGCGGTGTTGTATTTCAGTGTCAATGTTGACTTTTGTGGAGAGGTGGCTGCCAAGGTAGCGGAAATGGTTAACATTTTCTAATGTTACACCATTAGGCTGTATTCCTGGCATTGCAGAGGGATTAGCTGGTGCCTGTTGGAAGAGCACTTTGGTTTTCTCGATGTTCAGTGAGAGGCCGAGCTTCTCGTATGCTTCTGCAAAGGTGTTTAGAGTGGCTTGTAGGTTTTCTTCTGAGTGTGCACAGACTACGTTGTCATCGGCATATTGGAGTTCTATAATAGATGTTGTGGTGACCTTGGTTTTGGCTTTCAGTCTGCTGAGGTTAAACACCTAGCAAAGTTTTTGTTTGGAAGCATGCCCGCTGAACAGAACACTAGAGCATGCAGGATCAGTAAATGTACGTACCATAAAGTGTTGTACATGGAAATATTGGTAGTAACAAGAAATTCTTGATAGGATTCACAGTTTGTCTGGTTATGCTGGTTTATGATGACAACTACTGTACAGTATATAATAAATGTTCATTTTTTTTGTTCAACAATAAATGTGAATTCTTCATGGAAAAATAAGACATCCCCTGAAAATAAGACCTAGAGCATCTTTGGGAGCAAAAATTAATATAAGACACTGTCTTATTTTCAGGGAAACATGGTAGGTTAGCAGAAGCTAGGGCTAACAGTGCGAGCTCCCCTTCCTGCCCGAATTCGAACCGCTGACCTTTCGATCAGCAAGCTCAACAGCTCAGTGGTTTAACCTGCTGCACCACTGGGATAATGTGTCTCAGCTGAAGCTTTATCCTTGTTTCTACAACAAACCATTTTTTTTTTCGAAATCCAGTTATCACAGGAACAGAAAATGAGGTGTATAACTCAAAGTGCTGATTTTATCCTTCAAAACCATAAATGTCCCAGGAATATGGTATTGTGCCAGTCTCTATTATCCCTGCTGCCTTTCACATGCGTTGGACTAGAAGTCCCATCAGTCCCAGATAACATTGCTAGTAGGCATCCAGCAATGTGGAGATTTTAGATTGTTTATTTTTAAAGGCTTTATTAAATTCATTTATCTTTTCAAGCAACTATTCCAGTAGTTCATTACCATTATCATTCCAATTTAAAAGTTTATCTTTCCTCAGAAATAATTCAGATATTTTCTTTTTGAAGATAAAAAAAATCAATGTTGCAGCATGGGGTACAGTACAAACCAGTACTTAAACCCTATGACATATCTGCATTACTATTTTATGAAACTACATTTCTATAACTATAAAAATGATACCACAATCTAATGTGGTTATACCTTTGCTATTAGAAGAAGAAGGAGCAAATTGCAAGTAATTTATTATCTGGAATGAATTACAGCTGAACTACGTGTGGGCATGATGGGAGTTGGAGTCCAGAACACCTGGAGATTAATGGGTGGTGACAAAGTCTCCATTCATTAAGACATACTTCATTGCTAAGGAGATATCCTAATAATGGTTCTGTGCTTTTAGAAAGTGCCCTGCCTAGATTTGCTTGGCTGGTTGCGAGACTCTTTAGCACCAAATAAGGACTTTTTTTCTTTTATGCTTCTTAGTGGATCACAAAATAATAAAATGAATGACTGTTACAAAAGAGAGACAAATACTAATTCAAAAGAAAGATACAATGCTGATGAGAAAGTACGTTTTTCGGTTGTCTGATTTTTCTATGATAGCCCTATTTTGAAATATCTAACGTAAAAATACATAGAGATTGCAGAAAAGAAAGTTCTGCTGATATTGCTGGATGACTAAGGGCCCTTTCCAGACAGGCCCTGTATCTCAGGATCTGATCCCAGGTTTTCTATTTATCCCAGATTATCTGGCAGTGCGAACTCATATAATCCAGTTTAAAGCAGAAAACCTAGAATCGGATCCTGGGATAAAGGAACTGCTCTCTCTTATGTGTTCTGCTCTCTCTTATGGCTTTTCAAAAATAGAACTCAAATGTAGAGGAACTCTGTTGCTTAAGCTTGGTTTTCATTCCTTACTCCCAGTCATTGCTGTTCAGTCATTTTTATCAGTATAGGCACCATAATGCATTTTATGTGGCGGTGCCCTTTAACGATGACTCAGAGGCTTCAATTAGGATAGCTTTAAGTGTTTTGTTTACATTTGTCTAGCATTGAAAGCACTGCTTTAGTTCAGGGATTCTTAAACTTTCCCACTTGTGGCTGCTTTTGACCTGATATATTTTTTACATAACCCCAGGTATATAACTAGATAAAATAGGTATAAAATCAATTGCAATAGGTATAAAAACAATTGCTGATCACAAACCAGCTTTTGTAAGGCTTGCTAAACAGACTGATTTTCCTTTTTATGAAGTACACCTAAAACATCTTTTGCAAAGTCTACTGTAAGCACTGCAAAACAGATTTATGTAAATGTCTAAAACGGCCTCTAGGTGACACTCAGAAAACTTTTACTGTTGCCAAATTTTTCACGACTCCAACATTATTTATTTATTTATTTATTTATTGCAAGTATTTATATCCCGCCTTTCTCACCCTTTCTCAGGGCAGCCTTACAATTAGCAATCATTAGATACTGTACAACAAAGTACATAGCATATAAAAAACAATTACAGTTAAAACAAATAACATTAATTAAAATATCCATATAAATATACATTCAGAAGCGCATTCCAAGTCATAATCCAGGTCTCTCTGTTATTCGTCATAAATTCAGTTTTTCAGTTTAGTCTGAAAAGGAACTTATGGTAATAAGCACCCAGATTCCTTTATGCAACTGAAATATTTACCCAAATTTCTACAGTGTATCTCATTCTCTCACCCTCCCTCCCTTTCTCTTTATTTTTGCAACCCAAAACAAGTTTGCTAAACAGTGGCTCCTACTCTCAGGTTCTCAAACATTGTTGACTTCAAAGAATCCATGACTTTTGACCATACTGGCTTAGGATTCCAGGACCTGGGGACAAAAACCACTTAAAATTAGTCTAATACCTATTTTTCCCCCTGTGGAAACCTGCATTTCAATACAGGTGTACTGAATATATTGAAATGTAACACAATTATTTCTTTCAGGTGCAAGTACTGGCACTACGATGAGAATCTACTCACTTCCAGTGTTGTCATTGTCTTCCATAATGAAGGATGGTCTACTCTCATGAGGACGGTTCACAGTGTTATTAAACGAACTCCAAGGAAGTATCTGGCAGAAATTGTTTTGATAGATGATTTTAGTAATAAAGGTAAATGCATTTAATATCAGTACTGTGCTAACATTTTCCAGGAAAGTTGAACCAACAAGAAAAATATTCTGCTGATGTGCAGTTGTTTATACTCTTTACTATATGCCAGCTTGCAGTTTTAAGAGTATTAGTCCATTAATCTTTGATGGAGGAGTTTGTAGAATGCTTTTTATTATATATTGGATAATTATGGGTTTGCATAAATTTGTTTTGGGTTTTTTGAACGCATAGGTGAATTAATGCAGTTTGCTCAAGCCGCAGAGATAGTTTGAACTTTGCACATTTCCTGTGTAATTTTTTTCCTGGTAAGATGCTCAAGTAATCACCCTCCTAAAAGAAGTATAAATGCTTTCAAATTTGGCAGATGCCTATCTTTTAGTTCTTTTAAATTGGGATGGGAATTATGTGGCTCACAAGCTGTATGTGACCCTCATTGTTTTCACTGTGGCTCCCTTGATCTCTTCAACCATCTTCCTATGTCGACATCATCATCATCACCCCAGAAGGGAAATTCATGCACATAGAATTCTCCAGAGAAAAACATTATTTTACAGTAACCTTGGATCTCTCTTGAGAGTACATACTCAAAATAGCCTTTTCCAATCCATTTGGGTCAGTTCCACTTTTGAGTCAGTGGAGAAGATACAGTTGATGAGAGTTGATAGGATTTGAAAATGAGTCAAGAGTATCCCACAAGCTTTCCTTATCTATTGCTCCTGCTTTAGAAGAAGGTTTTAAAGCCAAACTAATTTCTCAGATCTTGAATGAAGGATGATACTGTTCAGAAGTAATAGAAGGATTTGACTCAACAGTTTTATATCTGTACATTTTGGAATGTTAGTGATGTCCCCCTTTAAAAAGCATGCATAGTTGTTATCACGTTACAATGGTAAAATTTCAGTGGACTTCATCAGATAGCCTTGAATTATTATTGCTATCCATATGCAGATACTTCTCCTTATAGTATAGTGAAATTTCCCAACACTACAACTAAAGGTGTAATCCATACTTTATTTCATAGTTCAGGACTATATAGTTGTCTTGTGCATTTGTATAGAATTAACTGCCTGTTTCTATTTGTACAATTTGTATGGCCCTATTTCCATCGGTTATGGAAACAGATGCCAATGCAAATGGGCTTTTCCATCCAAGGTCTGAAAAAAACAAAGCGCCAGGGCCTGCCAACCAGGGCCTACATCTGAGCGGGCCTGGCACTTGTCCATAGGCCCTGCAAGTCGGGCCTACAAACATCAAGCGATCAACGGCTCATAGGCCCAACTCAAAGGCCTACAGCTGAGCGCTCAACACTCATAGGCCTGGCAGGCAGGGCCTACAGTTGAACGCCAAGCACTCAATTCTCATATGCCTTGCGAGCTGGGCCTACGAGCTTCGAGCGCCCAACGCATGGCTGTAGGCCCTGCCAGACAGGACCCACAGCCAAGCGCCAAAAATCAGATGACCAAACAGCTACCTCCCCCCCCCCCCCCCCAATTTCATTGCTTTTTCGTTCCAGAGGGGGTTGTAACGTCCCGTGCCATCCAAATGGATGGCACGGTACAAAACCAGGAAAGAAACAGATGAAACAGGATTCAGGCCCAACTCTACGATACAGTCAGTGGATGAGCATGTGCAAATGGTGCCCTTGAATTAGAATATCGAGTAGGACTTGCCTTCCTGTTGGATATCGAGATGAGACATTAGCTTTCATTATGAGTGTTGCTAACAGAGTTGTAGACCTTTGGTCCTCTGAGTGTTTTGTATTTCAGCTTCCAGAATACCTGAGCATTGGACTAGCTAGCCAGGACTTCTGGGAGCTGAAGACCAAAATACCTGGGGGGAAAATAAATAATTCCAAAAGTGCTAGTTATATGCAAAATTGTATGTGAATCTAGGAAAGTAATAGCACCCAAAATGAGCAGATACATAAGGAGCAACATAAGTCAGAGATGTTACATAGAAACTATATGGAACAGATATGCCAGCTATTGCCCCTTATACAGACACACATTGCATTTTAAGAGCATGCTACTATCCTGTTTATCTCCACTGCTTTTCTGTTCAGAACAGAATATAACAGAGGTGTATGTGAGCATCTCAGATTCTTCATCCAGTTTGTGCACAGTTAGCCAATGACATAATGCTGAGAAATTGCTAATCCCTAGCAGTCTTTCCTTGCCACATTTGCTTGTGATAGTCATAAATATTGATGAAGAGCCATAGGTGTTTTCTTGGAGACATTTCTGCATCTTCTTTGCATCTACACCTGCCTTCCAGTTGAGACATTATTAAGATTTATTGTGGGGCCTGAACATTACATCTCCTGCACCATTGCTTGAACTTTGTTGCCTTATAAGTGTTCACATTTTATTATATGAGTTAAAAATCTTGATTTTACTTTTATTTTATTTTATATTTTGGCATGTCAAAGAGCAGTGATTTGTCCCATTCCTGCAGTCCGTCCAGGCTTTCTTACAGCAGAAAAGTGAACAGAGAAAAGATGGGGCACTTGATACATCAGGACACTCTCCGCATGGTTTCAGCACATGAGTAAATTGCTGGAAAAGTACTTCAAAGCTTGTGCCTTTGTATTGCCAAGAGGGTCAGATGCAATTAGGAGACCTGTGTCTTTTTTTATAGAGTCAAACAGCCTTTTCTTGAGTCTGGCCTTTCCACCACTATAAAGGCACATGTCTTTTCTACTTCCCTGTGTACTTTTTAATAATCTAAGTAATGTTGATAGCAATTCGGAATTGAGCTTACCATCAACAAATATACCCATTAGTGATGATTTAATATTCTTATCTTCTGGGAATCTAGATATTTAATTAAGTACATGCAGTTTGTTTTCAGTTTTTTAAAAAAAATAGTTTGTGTTGTAAGCTCCAAGCTAAATATTTTATAACATATATGGAAACTTCTTTTTTATTATTTGATAGCACACTTAAAAGAGAGACTAGAGGAGTATATTAAGCAGTGGAATGGCCTTGTAAAGATTTTTCGAAATGAAAGGAGAGAAGGTTTAATTCAAGCTAGAAGCATTGGAGCCCAGAAGGCTAAACTTGGACAGGTAGAACACTGTTTGCTAAATAAAACCCTCCTTTCTCTACAATCTACATTTTGCTTTTAACAACCTTTTAACCACTTTATTATTTTAACTGTAGTTCTTAATTGCAATATTGCATATAGTGTTTTAAAGATAGTTGTTAAAGCGATGTCAACTTAAAATACAAAAACACACAAGTAAATCAGTATGTATTTTGTGCAAGGAAATCTCAACTGAGTTGAAATCTCCTTTCCTCTTTATTTTAAAGGTTTTAATTTACCTTGATGCCCACTGTGAGGTGGCAGTAAACTGGTATGCACCACTAATAGCTCCTATCTCTAAAGACAGGTAATAAATTCTGCTTATTTCCATATTTCAGAAAGTATTTAAAATAGCCTTATATTTTCTTGCTCACTCAGGACAAGTAACAGTGGTTTCTGGGTGAGTAACTTTCTAGCTCTTTCTCCAAATGCCCAAATAGTTGTCTGCTGGTTGGTTGATATAATCTTGTTTTTATATGCAAGGCTATTCTGGGGTGTGTGGGAGTGATAATTGCATCAATAATTCCGGATTTGCCAAGATTGGGTATTTGTAATACTACAATTTCTAGTGTTTTAGCAAACAGATAAACTAGAAAGGAAGCAGTCTTGGAATAATATACATTTGGGATCCTATAATATGGCATTAATGTGATACAGGTTTCCATTTGGTCAAACCCCAATATACAAGGGATATCTGGAAAGTAAGCTTACAAGATTTGTTTAAAATTCAAAGAATGAATGTACAGTAGAGTCGCACTTATCCAACATTTGCTTATCCAATGTTCTAGATTATCCAATGCAGTCTGCCTTTTAGTACTCATTGTTTTTATAGTCAATGCTTTCAATACATTGTGCTATTTTGGTGCTAAATTCGTAAATACAGTAATGACTACATAGAATTACTGCGTATTGAACTACTTTTTCTGTCAGATTTGTTGTATAACATGATGTTTTGGTGCTTAATTTGTAAAATCATAACCTTATTTGATGTTTAATAGGCTTTTCCTTAATCCCTTATTATCCAACATATTTGCTTATCCAACATTCTGCTGGCCCATTTATGTTGGATAAGTGAGACTCTACTGTATTTTAATAAAACTTACATGGATTATAGCATAGGTATTACATTATTTTTCCACATAATCACCATGCAGTTCAGTACATGTTGTCATCTGTGGGATGAGTTTTTTGATGCCTCTGTCTAGAAGTCTCCTGCCGCCTTTTTCAGCCAGTTCTCTTTGAGTAAATTTCAGACCCCGTCTACAGGAGTTGGTGGTGGTGGAAGAGGAGGAGGAAGCAGCAGCAACAGAGCCGGAGATGGGAGCAGAGGCGAGGCCAAGGCTGCCTCTTGGCTGGAGGGGCTCCCCAAGCTGCTGAGCCATGGCTGAGCGCACCCGGCCCAACATGCTGCTGCTGGAGCGAGGAGGAGGAAAGCGACAGGGAGGAAGAGGAACATGCTGCCACCTCCTCCTCTTTCCTCCTCCTCCAGCATGTTCATCTTCTTCCTCTCCATCACCTTCCTCTTCTTCCATCTCGCGCTGGTGGCAGCATGTTGGGCCAGGTGCGCTTGGCCATGGCGCAGCTTGTTGGGTTCGGCAGCTCGGGGAGCCCCTCCAGGCAAATGGCATCCTCGGCTCTACCACCGCCTTGGCCCCTTCCTCCTCGTCACCCTCTTCCACTGCTGCCAGCTCCTGCAGATGAGATCTGGCAGTTCCTCGAAGTGAACTGGCTGAAAAAGGCGGCAGGAGACTTCTAGACACAGGCATCAAAAAACTCGCCCCACGAATGACAACATGCATTGAACTGCATGGTGATTATGTGGAAAAATAATGTAATACCTATGCTATAATCCATGTAAGTTTTATTAAAATATATTCATTCTTCTTATTTTTTAAAAAAAATCTTGTAACCTTACTTTCCGGTTATCCCTTGTAGTTAAAATGGTGTGAAATCATAGACACCTATCTCTTCAAAACTGTGTTCTAAAAGTGCAAACCATAAACGTGGTTGAATTAGAAAGCATGATGTTGGAACTGACTCTTTTTTTTCCCTTTTCATCTTTCTGTGCCCTGTAAATAATAAAAATAATAGTATGGTAAAAGAGCTTATTTGGCTTTCTACCTTCCAGCAGAAAAACACCAAGCCAGTTTTCAAATGCATATATTAAGTATATCCAAAGATAGTTCATTTACTGTCTAGCTTTAAATCGGACCTATTTTTATATGTACATGTTTTAGCCAACCTAGTCTCACAAAATGGCAGTCCCTTTGAGTACAGCAGTGTTTTCCTAACAAAAAACATATTGCTTCTATCGTTCCCCTTGAAAATATGTCTCCTAAAACTATGAATGAAGAGGTAGACTAGTGTACCGATGTTCTGCTTTTAGTGTGATTGTATTCTTATATTACTTTAAATTCATCCTGCTCATTCATAACCTCCTCCCCACTTCCTTCTAAAAGAATAGCAATGTTTTGTATGCTTGCTCTAATTACATTGGAATAAAGTTTAAACGGTAGGCAATTATATTGGATTAGACAGCTTAACCTTGTCTCTTCCCCTTCCATAAATGTTTCAGAACTACATGCACTGTGCCTCTAATAGATTACATTGATGGGAATGACTATTCCATTGAACCACAGCAAGGTGGGGATGAAGATGGTTTTGCCAGAGGGGCCTGGGATTGGAGCTTGCTGTGGAAGCGTATTCCATTAAGCCACAAGGAAAAGGCAAACAGAAACTATAAAACTGAGCCATATCGGTAAAGAACGCTGTTTCATTCTATTGATCTTTGTAGCTCATGCTTATCTAAATCCTGTCATTTTCCCCCTTTCTTTTCCATGAACCATGATTCGTTTAAATGTGCCATGTACCTGCTCTCATCCTCACTGCCACCACCCATAATCCTGCAGAACCACATGCACTGTTCCGCTTATAGATGTCATAGATGGCAACACTTATAACATTGTCCCCCAAGGGGGGGGTGACGACGATGGGTATGCTAGAGGAGCATGGGATTGGAGTATGCTGTGGAAGAGGGTGCCCTTGACCAAACGTGAGAAGGAAATGAGAAAGACAAAAACTGAGCCGTATCGGTAATCACTAAACCACTTACACGTTTCTCCTTTTCCTAAGGGATGTGCTAAACTATTAAATATACTTGCATGAACTCTTCAGATCTTTAAAACAATGCTAACCAAAGCAGCTACTCTGTCAGGAGCATCCCTCTTTTCACTAACTCACAGTCAGGCTCTTCTAATGGTAGTCTTACTAACTCCCTTTGCACTACTCTGTAATGTACTTTGCATACTCAGTTCTCTAAGCAAAATACAGGATAGTTCTTAATTGGATTGTTTCACAAAAACATGTGATCTGCCATTGGACCTTCGGGCTTTTTAGAAATGGCTTAGCATGCTTGTTATGAATAGCACACTGTTAGGAATAGCAAACGTTTCTCTTGTTCGAGTGCATGCATACTGCTCATGGTTTTTTTTTTTCTTTCACTGTGTCAGGAGCGACTTGAGAAACTTCAAGTCGCTTCTGGTATGAGAGAATTGGCCGTCTGCAAGGACGTTGCCTAGGGGATGCCCGGATGTTTTACCATCCTGTGTGAGGCTTCTCTCATGTCCCCGCATGGGAAGTTGGAGCTGACAGACAGGAGCTCACTCTGTAGTCCTGCATCACAAGGGTTTAAGCCATTGCACCACCAGAAGCTCCTACTACACATATTAACCAGAGATGGTCAGGCTGGCCCTTTGTGAAAACACAGCTACTATTGGCATATGTGGTTTTATATAGCCACGAATCTACACATTTAAAGACCCAATGTATTGAATGGGACAAGACAAAAGCCAAGAGGTTCCTGTGATTTCTATCTTTCCTTAAAATCACTCTGAACCCGTAAGGTCAAGGTAGTGTCCCTGTTTGGGCTACTGGAAAGACCTAGTTAATAGAAGTGTAATATTTGAGTCAGAGAGTTGGCCAGAGCTCCATCTAATCCAGGCATGGGCAAACTAAGGCCCAGGGGCCGAATGTGGCTCCCTGGGCGCTTACCTCAGGCCCTCATTTTCCCTGCCCACTTGGCATATGGATGTGGTGGCCCGCCACATCCTTATGCAGAAAAGATGGGGGAGGAAGGCATGAAGCATCTGAGAGCCTATGGAATGCACTCAGCCGCCGCGTGTCTCGCCCTCCTCCCAGCATAGGGACAGTGTGAGAGGCCCTGTCCTTATTCCGGGAGGACGGCTCGAGGAAAGCACATAGCATTTGAGAGTCCTCTGGATCACTCTCAGACATCACCTGTCTCGCCCTCCTCCTGGCATATGGCCAAGAGGACAGCCCGAAGATCGGGGGAGGATTATTGGGGAGGTGCAATTGCCTCATGTCCCGATTTGGGAGGAAAGCAGAATAGAAATTAATAATAATAACAACAATAATAATGTCTTGTTTTCTTTCCAGCATAAGGATGGGGTGAGCAGCCCTGACCTTATGCCAGGAGGACAACCTGAGGATGACCTGCCCCCTCCTGACCTTGCCCTCTCTCAGGCCCTCCCAGGCCTGTCCCACCCAGGGTGTGCTTGGCCACCTGTCTTCCGGCCCAACCGGGTCTGCAATGCGGCCTCAAAGAAAAAAAAAATGCCCATGCCTGATCTAACCTGATATGAAATCATGCATCAGGAAAAAAAATGCTGCTTTTTTATGCATGCTAAAGTAAGCTAACAAATAAAAGTGTCATTTATGGATATTTCCAGGAAGGAAACGTAAGGTTAATGAGTCTGCATACTTCATTTAGTTTGGTAAAACGACTCAAAAATTCCTTTGATTCTGTAGTCCTGCCTTCATCAAATAATGACCAAACTTGATTTTCGCCCTAAATAAACCAATCACTTAAAATTTAAACATACATTTGCCTAGAAAGACTGAGTTTTTCCCTAATATTGCTACTCTCCTTCCTTAAACTCATGAGGCTGTGGTTCTGCTTTAATTCCGCTCAGATTTACTAATTTTGCAACTAGATTTACTCTCATTTCAAAGTTCCTTTCCTTGCTAGTAAAGTAAACTATATTTTCTTCCTCTTTGGTTACCTCCGTGCTATTTTTAAAAATAAGGCTGCTTTTTATTTTGCTCTCACTGTATGATGTCTTAGCTATATTTCCAAAAGAAATTCTGAAGCTTTATTTTTCAAATTTATGGTGGTTCTTTCACATATTCCAGTATTCAAATAAGTTATTGAAATAGAAATAGATTGAAGGCGGAAACTTGGGCATTTGAGCATTCTAGTTAATTTAGCCATAGACTGCCATTTTTGTTTTTGCAATAAATAGTTTATATAGTAGGTATGGTTTTGCCACAACTGTGCAGAATCGAGACATGTTCTGTGACTTCTGCAATTGAAAGCAAAACTGGTGGAAGTTCAGCACTTGATTCCACTGTTCCCCCTTTGAACTGCAGCCTCTGGAGTTACTTTTGCTTTAAATAACCATTGGGGGAGAAAATTATATAAACTATTGGTTACATCTTAATTGAAATCTGGCTTTCCCAAACTCTTAATCGTTACAGTTTGCAAACAGAATTTGAAGCACTTGCTTCAGACTTCTTAACCACCATAAAAGCTTTATAATTTCTATGTGCCTGAGAATTACCAGCTGCTTCTTCAAGTTTAAAAGCTTTCCCTTGTGGCATACAAATTAGTCTTGATTCGCTCTGTCTCCTAGATCGCCTGCGATGGCTGGTGGATTATTTGCCATTGAGCGTGACTTCTTTTTTGAACTGGGCCTCTATGATCCAGGTCTACAGATTTGGGGTGGTGAAAACTTTGAAATATCTTACAAGGTAAACAACAAAGCCAAACAAGTCGGTAATTACCATTCTCTCCATGTAAATACATAAGTGCTTTTCAGCTCAGTTCTTAAGCTCCTAGATTGGTCCAGGATCTTCAGTGTCATCCTTTTTTTAGTTATTTGGCTGCTAGTTTGTGCTGGGCATATAGCTGTCTCGCATGATATTCTTGCTCTCTATTGCACTGTAAGAAATACGTCAAATCTTAGATATGTGATCTTTCTATAAACTGTTCCAGAATACTATCAGTACCCATTCGACTTAGCAAAATGTTTTTAATCGTTAGGAGTGAATGTCTTTTAATAAGAAATATCTGATACTCATAGACTGCATCTCATCTCACTGTAGCTCAAGAGATTCAGTTAATCCCATTCTAATAAATTTATAAATTACAGTTAAAATTCCTCAGATGGTTAATTTTTTTTTGTGTCAGGAGAGACTTGAGAAACTGCAAGTCGCTTCTGGTGTAAGAGAATTGGCCGTCTGCAAGGACGTTGCCCAGGGGACGCTTGGATGTTTTGATGTTTTTATCATCCTTGTGGGAGGCTTCTCTCATGTCCCCGCATGGAGCTGAAGCTGATACAGGGAGCTCATCCGCGCTCTCACCAGGTGGGATTCGAACCTGGCAGCTTTCAGAACAGCAACCCAACCTTCAAGTCACAAGGCTTTAATCCACTACGCCATTGGGGGCTCCAATTGTTAAAATGAACAACTATTTAATATTTCTAAAAAGAAGGGTGCTCTCAGTGGCTCAAAGGGTTAAACTGCTGAGCTGCTGAACTTGCTGACTGAAAGGTTGGTGGTTCAAATTCAGGGAGCTGAGTAACCTCCAGCTGTTAGCCCCAGCTTCTGTCAGCCTAGCAGTTCGAAAGCATTCAAATGTGAGTAGATGAATAGGTACTGCTTTGGCAGGAAGGTAATGCTGCTCCATGCAGTCATGCCGGCCACATAACCTAGGGGGTGTCTACAGACAACGCCGGCTCTTCGACTTAGAAATGGAGATGAGCAGCAACCCCCAGAGTCGGACACGGCTAGACTTAAACGTCAGGGGAAACCTTTACTTTTACCTAGGTAAAAGTAATGCATGTGTATATAGATGTGTGTGAGAGAGAGCGCTTGTATTTAGGCTGCCCTGGGATTGATCACAGGCTTGTCCATCACAGGATTTTATGCTAGAATGCCAAGAAATGTGACACAGTGGATTTACAACTAAACTTAATGTCAAGGGGAAACCTTTACCTTTACTTACTAAAAAGAAGGATAAGATTTTTTTACTTGATCTTGTAGAGCTTTGATTTTATTATAAGAATATGACGTTGCGTGAATTTCTAATATTACCTTACAGACATGACTTCAGAAATTGGCTGAAACCCATTTCTGAAATGATTTACTCTTGTCTGTTCTTTAACATTAGGTGCGAATTATAATTATTGGACAGTTGAAATATAAAGGACACGAGGCATTTTACTGTAGGACAGCATTTTGGATTTGACATCCTGACAGTGACCCTGGAAGTCTTGAAGTGTAATTACAGCTTACCCTGACATGTAATGTGTCCTGTCTGAAGGAGCGATTTTCTGACATTGTAAATGAAATTGTGATTACCATGCTTTTACCTGTTCATTATAATTGAGGTCTTATTTCAACTTTTAGATTTGGCAGTGCGGAGGAAAGCTGTTGTTTACCCCCTGTTCTCGCGTTGGGCACATTTATCGTCTCCAGGGATGGCAAGGGAATCCACCTCCAGCATATGTTGGGTCATCTCCTACGCTAAAGGTGAATCTTGTGTCTTTAAAAGACTTTGAGCATTTAATTGATAAATTACACATTATATGCTATTTCCGATACAAATATGTATGTGTCTGCAGCAGAGCACGAAAGTAACACATTTCAAGGAATAGCAAGTTAGTTTGAAGAGATAATGGGGGATTATAATACAATATATTGTATATACAGTGTTCCCTCACTTATCGCGGGGGTTACGTTCCAGGACCACCCTCAATAAGTGAAAATCCGTGAAGTAGGGTAGGGACACTATATTTTTTCTATGGGAGGAGAGCAAACCACAGACCACTTACTACATTGCAGTCTGTAATTATTTTAGCAGTTACAATACAGTGTTCCCTCACTACTTTGCGGTTCACTTTTCGCGGATTTGCTATTTCACGGTTTTTCAATAAACTCTAAAAGACTATTATAAATCATAAAAATTACAATTTACAGTCTAAGGAAGGGCAGAAAGAGAAGCCAAAGGGGGAGAAAACAAGCCCAATCAGCAACAGGAGGAGGAGGAGGCAATTTATCTACACTCGATTGGTTGATAAAGACTTAAAATAGTGTATAACTACTAAAATAATGTATAAATATTAAAATAAATACAGCGTCCCTATTTCGCGGATTTTCACTTATTGCGGGTGGTCCTGGAACCTAACCCCAGCAATAAGTGAGGGAACACTGTATACAGTACACCTGCAGAGAAGAAGAATGGAAGCTAAATAACCCTTTTTTTATTTCCAACCCTTCCCTACCCTCCCCCCAATCCCTTTATTTCTTCCTTTCCCGCCCCTTCCAAAACCCTTTGCAACCTCAAAAACCCACAAAACAGTGAAACTACCACGATAAATGGTTACATTAATAGTTATTGAAAACCCACAAAACAGCGAGGGAGCAAAAAGTGAACTGCGAAGTAGCAAGGGAACACTGTACATATAATATTGATAATAATATTATAATGTACTACACTATAATACAAATAATAATACAATATATTAATTATTATATATTATATAATACATGTAATATTACTAATAATATTACAGTATAGTGGTATAGTACAATATAGTAATATATAATGCTAATATTGTGCTATGTTAATAATATAATATATTGTATGTGCATATAACTTGTAAGCCGCTCTGAGTCCCCTTCGGGGTGAGAAAGGCGGGATATAAATATAGTAAATAAATAATAAACAAATTACAGTTGTTATTTTGTAAGATTAGTGGCACCATAAATCCAACATTAGTCTCCGTGGTTTATTTTTAAATGATTGATAACAGTTAAAATGTAATGCATTAATAACACAGCCTGACCAATAAAAGGTTTTTTTCTTGGTGTCTTTGTTTTTAGGCCTTTTCTGGGGTTATTTGGGATGCTGATTCAAAAAATTGCATCAGATAGAACGCATCAGCTCTAGTTTCTTAGATATGGCTATCATGATTTTTATGGGCGAGCAGTTGGTAACTAATATATGGCATATGTTCTGTATCTCATTTTTCCTGAGGGTATTTTATTTTTGAAAACACGTATTTTTAATAATATCTTGTTGAATTAAAGATAATGCATTATAAATATTGACAATTTTCCTTTAAAAAATGCCAACCTAAAGTGGATGTTTGAGGACACTAGCATAAAGTTCAAATAAGGTGTTTATTTTCCTTGTTTATAACATGCATTCATTAAGACTGTGCCATTCCCCCACTTCCCAACAGAATTATGTCCGAGTTGTGGAGGTCTGGTGGGATGAATACAAAGATTACTTCTATGCTAGCAGGCCTGAAACAAAAGCCCTAGCCTACGGCGATATCACTGACCTGAAGAAGTTTCGGGAAGATCACAGATGCAAAAGTTTCAAGTGGTTTATGGAGGAAATAGCTTACGATATCACGTCTCATTATCCTTTGCCACCCAAAAATGTGGAATGGGGAGAGGTAGGAGTAATTTTTTGGCAGGTCTATGGGCATGTGTCTATATGTATATGTGTCTATCTATCTATCTAAAGTCAAAGTTTGTATGTTTGTTTGTGCCAGAAAGGCTATTGCTAAGTCAGTGGTTTTCAATCCGTGAGACCCCAGGTGTTTTGGCCTACATCTTCCAGAAATCCCAGCCAGTTTATCAGATGTTAGGGGTGAGCTCCTGCTGTTAGCCCCAGCTTCTGCCAACGTAGCAGTTTGAAAACATGGAAATGTGAGTAGATCTATAGGTACCGCTCTGGCGGGAAGGTAATGGCGCTCCATGCAGTCATGCCGGCCACATGACCTTGGAGGTGTCTACGGACAATGCTGACACTTCGGGTTAGAAATGGAGATGAGCACCAACCCCCAGAGTCGGACATGGCTAGACTTAACGTCAGGGGAAACCTTTACTTTTACCTAGGTAAAAGTAATGCATGTGCATATAGATGTGTGTGTGAGAGAGCGCTTGTATTTAGGCTGCCCTGGGATTGATCACAGGCTTGTCCATCACAGGATTTTATGCTAGAATGCCAAGAAATGCGACACAGTGGATTTATGCTGGGAAAGAATCACTAGACCAAAGTCAATATTTGTTAAGCTTAGGATGTATCCAGAGAGATTAAAAAGATGAGACAGTTCCTGTTCTTTCCAACTTTATGTTGGCTATCCATCCATACATGTTTTGTTTATGCCAGAATATTTTTCTGTCAGTATGATCGTTCGGGTTGTTTTATTTTAACCCTATATAAATTTGGAAAGAGCAGTAACAAAAGCGGGGACTTTCCGACCTGTCTGGATGCGCCTTTAGTCTGCATTCCTACTTCTGAGACTTCCAGGCCTTTTGAACACAACCATCAACACTTCAAAAACAGCAGCCTGAAACACTGCAAGTTTTCATACTGGAGTTGGCAAACCATCTAGCATTATATCTATGTGTAATTAATGTACTTAGAATTTCAGATCTACCAGGATCTTGCCAGTAGCAAAAAAAGTGCTATCGTTTCCTGCATTAGCCTCACATAGGTTTGGAACTAATTGCTTGGATTACAATCAAATGCTAGTTTTGACTGGTGCTCAGTTGTGCGAATAGACACACATCCACATATGCACAGCAGAAAGCTATAAGAATGCGAGTTCCCACATGTCCCTTGGTTGTGTGTTTTGAGTCTATTCTTCCTAAACCTGAAGCAGAAAGCACATCACATGAACTAATGAACTTCTACAGAGCTCACTATGCAAACTGCTTGTTTAGGAAAGCTTTTGAAGACAGAAAACATTGCTGCCATTTCCATTGCTCATATTACTGGCTGCACATAAAAGGATGTGGTGTTGCAAATCTCTTTTATTTTTCCAGCTCACCAGCTTGGAAGTTGTTGAAATAGTTGTCCTGCCTGTCATCGTAGACTTGCAGTCCTACAGGCCTTAGAATCTGTGTGGTATTCAGTACTGTGTATGGCATCATTATTCATGGCAAGACCCCCTGAATAGATTAATATACTGAGTTGCATTAAATCAAAACAGAGGGAAACGGACCAACACACAGCGCTGTAAGAAGGATGACAGCTGGGGCAAAGAATGTGTTTAGGAAAAGGATGAACCATACATACAGTAATTAAAAGGAAACAAGGCTTTCATGGCCGGAATCACTGGGTTGCTGTGAGTTTTCCGGGCTGTATGGCCGTGTTCCAGAAGCATTCCTTCATGATATTTCACTCACATATATGGCAGGCATCCTCAGAAGTTGTGAGGTCTGTTGGAAGCTAGGCAAGTGGGGTTTATATATCTGTGGAATGTCCAAAGTGGAAGAAAAAACTATTGTCTGTTTCAGACAAGTGTGAATGTTGCAATTGGCCAACTTGATTAGCATCAAATAGCTTTGCAGCTTCAAAGCCTGGCTGCTTCCTGTCTGAGGGAATCCTTTGTTGAAAGGTGCTAACTGGTCCTGATTGTTTCTTGTCCAGAATTCCCCTGTCTTCTGGGTGTTGTTCTTCATTTACTGTCCTGATTTTAGAGTTTTTTAATACTGACAGTCAGATTTTGTTCATTTTCATGATTTCCTCCTTTCTGTTAAAATTGTCCTCATGCTTATGGATTTCAG
Organism: Anolis carolinensis; assembly: GCF_035594765.1. Classification (NCBI taxonomy): domain Eukaryota; kingdom Metazoa; phylum Chordata; class Lepidosauria; order Squamata; family Anolidae; genus Anolis; species Anolis carolinensis. Next base: position 60,243,393 of record NC_085845.1, read on the forward strand.
TGGCTTCTCTGTGTAGTCTGACATGATAGTTGTTAGAGTGCTCCTACTCATCCGCAAACCCAATCAACGATTGGGCCCCACAGTTTACAGAAAACCTACACACACAGATAGATATCTATATAAAAACGCCAACCATCACCCAAGTAAAAAAGAAGCACAATTAAAGCCCTGGGAGACCATGCAAAAAGAGTCTGCAAACCTCACTTCCTCCAAGATGAGAACCACCTAAACTGGGCTCTGCAAGCCAATGGATACTCCACCACAGACATGAGAAGAGCTGCAAGTCCAAGAACAAGCCACGCGAGATCCACCCTTAAGGAAAGTGTTCTTACCCTACATCAAGGGAAGAAACACAACATACAGACTATCTACAGACCCACTAAGAAAATCCAACAAATGCTACATTCAGCAAAGGACAAGAGGATCCTCTCATTTCTGTAGGAGTCTACCGTATACCATGCAGCTGTGGACAAGTCTCCATAAGGACCACCAAACGCAGCATTGCCCAAACACCAATCAAGGACATATGAAAGGCACTGCAGACTAATTCAAACAGAGAAGTCCGCCATAGCCGAGCACTTGATGAACCAACCTGGAAACACAATATTTGAGAACACAGAAATGCTGGACCACTCTTAACAGCCACCATGTCAGACCACACAGAGCAGCCATTGAAATCCACAAACATATCGACAAGTTCAACAGAAAGGAGGAAACCATGAAAACGAACAAAATCTGGCTACCAGTATTTTTTTAAAAAACTCTGAAATCAAGACAGTAAATAAAGAACAACACTCAGAAGACAGGGGAATTCTGGACAAGAAACAACCAGGGCCAGTTAGCACCTCTCAACAAAGGATTCCCCCAGACAGGAAGCAGCCAGGCTTTGAACAGCAAGGCTATTCAATGCTAATCAAGCCGGCTAATTGCAACATTCACACTTGCCTCAGAAAAACAAGAGTTATTTCTCCCACCTTGGACATTCCACAGATATATAAACCCCACTAGCCTAGTTTCCAACAGACCTCACAACCTCTGAGGATGCCTGCCATGGATGTGGGAGAAATGTCAGGAGAGAATGCTTCTGGAACATGGCCATACAGCCGAGAAAACTCACAGCAACCCAAAATCAAGGATTTTTTTTTAATTTTGTTCCAACGTTTTCAAGCTGTGGATAGTCAAATCCATGGATATAGAATCCATGGATACAGTGAGCTGATGTATCTGCACTTCTGTATGTTAATAATTGTACTGGCAATGCCTTACAAAGACAGAAATTGCCATTTGTATAATCCCAACCAATGCTTAATATACATTTCTCAGGATCCTGAAGATATACCTTCTTATTTCTGGGGATGCTGTACTTGTTATTTTTCCGACTGTGGTCGCTATGGTGTAACTAAGGAAGAAGCAAGCCAACCAAAGTCTGCAGTTAATATACTCAGTCCTGATGGAATGAAATTTGAATGACACAGTGATAGGAATGAGATTAGGAGCTGTTCTTGATGTTGACAGTGGAAGAGATCAATAAGAGTTTAAAAAGCATACACAGCATTAAATGCTGATGTGTTTGGTTAAGGAATTGGAACCAGAAGTGAATATAGTGAGGACAATATGCTCAAGTGCATATATAACTAGCAGCAAAACAAAAATATTGAAATATTGAGATTTTGAAACACAGTAGAGGCTGCAAAATATGTTGTGCAATCCACTGGTACATAAAATTGGGAACAAACATTTACCAAATGTACACAATGAATCACATTAAAGAGAAGTAAGCCAAAAGAGTGGTCCTTTTTAATGTGGGTGTGCTTTTTCAATGAATGTACAAAAAGCCTGGAAGGAGATGACTCACTTGGAATAATGAATTCATTTCTTTTGCTTTCTAGATACAGGATAGTACTTTAGACTGTGCTGTAAATACTTTCTATATAAAAAATGTCTCAATGAAATCCATCCTGTTGCAGCATGTCTAAAATAATCTCTCTTTCAACCTTACATGATTTTGCGTTTCTCTCTTTCCTGGCTCTCCCATGTGGCTTGATATGCACAGATGCTTGATTTGTGAGTTATGATAGTCTGTAGCAAAGATTATTAGGCCTGTTTCACATCGTTGTGAAAAGTGGATTTTAGTATACAAATATTAATCTATTTAATATTTCCTTATCTTTTAAATTAATATGCAAGTGATCTGTGAACACAGGGCTGTTTTCTCTCTGTGTGAGTCTTGTATACTTCTACTAAACATTCCTTGAGATTACAATGTGGGTGACCATGATGTGCTTTTAATATAGCTGGAAGTTGGATTTTTGTCTTGCATCTTTGAATAATCCTTGACATTTGGTATATCTCTGTATGGGTCCAGTTTAGGGACCTGTTCATTGATTCAGAAACCTGAATATGTCATTTTCTCAGAATACCGTACTTCCTCCTTTTTGATTATGTATTCTGAACTATGTAGCTACAATATAAACTATAAATGTGTTTCAGATCAGAGGCTTTGAAACTTCGTACTGCATAGACAGTATGGGCCATACCAATGGGGGCTTTGTGGAACTCGGTCCATGCCACAGAATGGGAGGAAATCAAGTAAGTAATCCCAAAGTAAGGTGTTTTGAATTAGAACCAATGCCAAAATAATATTTCCCTGGAATTTTTGTAATATTGGAAAGAATGTTAAATTGGTTGAACCACAATCTCTCTCAGAGCATTGGGAGCTGAGGTTTTCCAACCTTTCACACTAATTCTGTAATTTTATAATTTCAGTCTTATTTCTAAACATGAGTTGTCTTGAAATGTTTCTAGAAATGAAATACTCTATATTCTTAAGTATAAATCAATCTCAGGGATAAGTCAAGGGCAGGTTTTGGAGCTGCGGTGGTGCAATAGGTTAAACCCTTGTGCTGCTTAACTGCTGACCTGAAAGTTTGAATCCGTGAGGTGGGGTGAGCTCCTATCCGTCAGCTCCTGCTAACCTAGCAATTCGAAAACATGCAAATGTGAGTAGATAAATAGTTACCACTTCAGTGGGATAAGGCAAAGAGAGGCTCCAAGCAATCTTGCCAGCCACACAATCAGGAAATGACAACGCAGGCTCCTTGGCTTGAAAATGGAGAAAAAACCCAGAATCAGAAATGAGCACTGCCTCCAGAAGCCAGAAATGAAAGGAGAAGCCTCTGCCTTTGTTTGTGTTTGTGTGTCTCATTGTATATGGTTGTAAGGCATTGAATGTTTGCCTGTGTATGTAAATGCTGTAATCTGCTCTTGAGTCCCCTAGGGAAGAAAGGCGGAATATGAATAAAGTTTGTTGTTGTTGTTGTTGTTGTTGTTATTAGGCCCAGAATTACAGAAATTGCTCTGACTCATGGACAAGTCAAGGGCAAAATCTTGTGTTCCAAAATGTAAAGGACGAAGGAAAACAATGCTAACTTATAATGGTTCATGTTCACCCTAAGGCTGGGTTGGATGAGAAAGGAACTAAATTGTGGCTGTGCAATGTGTAGGAGGCTTGCTTTGGAATGTTCACATGCGCCTATGGCATGTGAGCAAAAAGGCCCAGCTTAGGGGAGAAGGAATGAAGGAGCCAGGGTTGGCGAAAAGGCCATAGAGACCACCTCGGCTCTCTGCAAGTAAGGGACTTAAAAAGTACTGTCCAAAAAGGGACTTCTGCACATGGAATTCAACAACTCTGCTTCCCAGAGCATCCCTTTTGCGGAAATCCCTATCACCTTTTGGGTAGTGCTTCTTGATCCTCCATTTTTGGTGCCCTCTATATGTTTGAATTTCATCTCCAATCAGTTCTGGTCAGTGTGGCCTAGAGGTGGGATATACATAGGATGGATGGACGGACAGACAAAATGGTCAAGGGTACGGGGAACATATGGCGGCCACTTTAATAGAATGTAATTACTAATGAACTTTTAATGTGTGGTCCTATCAATATTTTATCATATTGGCTATCCTCGTGTTTCAGCATGGACTTTGGTTATTACTGAAATGTTCTGCCTTTGTGTTTTAATACTTTTGGCGTACACCTTCTCCAAATCTAATAACATGAGCAGTTCAACATTAAATAGCTGTCAAAGAATGCTACTTAAAATTCTTAAAGCAAAAAGCCAATAGACTCAAAATAATGTGGCAGCAAGAAATGTTTTCATGCATAGACATTGCTAGTTTTGCCATTGTTGATATAAAATACCATGTTTCCTGTGTTTGATTTTTTTTTTTTTTTTTGCATTTAGCTGTTCAGAATCAATGAAGCTAACCAACTGATGCAATATGACCAGTGCTTGACTAAAGGACCTGATGGAACCAAAGTTGTGATTACACACTGCAATCTCAATGAATACAAAGAGTGGCAGTACTTCAAGGTAACTCACAAGTGTCCAGTAGTTCAGATTAGAAATCCGGGCAAACCTTGATGTTGACTCCAACATGTAACATCAAGACAGGGTTGAATTTTAACATATGTTAAAAAGCAATGGTTCTTAATCTTTTTGGGTCACTTTCTCCATGAAAGCTCCCTCCAAAGAAACACGTACACAAAATTTAAGATGCAGCTTATTTTATTGAATTGGAAATTGATTACGTTTATATAGATGAGTGTGGAATTAAAAAGTTACAGTTAATATTTTGAAATATTATTTTTAAGCACCATAACTTGAAAAATCTGAAATAACAGAAAGGAAATTTAAAGGTGGAAATCATTTCACCACCCAGTTTGTGGACTTTGCTCATTCATACGGGAATCATATCACTTTTCTCTTCCAAAAGGACCTGAGTTCAAATAGAAGTGTGCCTTCTTTGCTCCTTTGTGTTTTGCAGTATTCAGCTTCTTTTGAATTTTTTTGTGATTGGAGTCAGGATGAATGAGTGCAATTGAGTGCAATTTTCTGAATTAGCGCCCCAAATTACCCCGGGAACAGCCTAAAAACCAAGACACCAAAGAATTTTCTTTGTTGGACTGTGTAATAGAGTTTGCTGTTAAGATGTAATTATGGGGGGTTTTTGTTTCTTTTTTCCAGAATTTACATAGATTTACTCACATCCCTTCAGGAAAATGTTTGGACCGTTCCGAGGTTCTGCACCAAGTATTTCTTTCAGAGTGTGACTCCAATAAAGCAACACAAAGCTGGGAAATGAACAATATCCTCAGTGTGTAGACAAAATAACCTACTGAGAAAATCAATTTGTCTAAGGACTGAAGATAGCCTGAACACTGCTGCAAAACTTTGTACAGCTGAAGCCTGGAACCTCCTGATCGGGATGAAGGACATAGGTGGACTGTGATAGATTTATCATCTGCAGTTAATGTTTACAAAAACTGCTCTTACCTTAAAACTTTAATAGATGTTTACATCTCTTCTTTGTTTGTTTGTTTTAGGATGTTCTTTTATTTAAAAAATTAGTTGATAGTATAATGTGCTTTTGACTTTGTTTCTGTTTTATTGAAACAAAGCTAAAAGCTCCGGCTTGGATCCAAACCAGTGTGAGGTTGCTTCCACTTGTACAAGAGGGTATTTTCTGCTCCCGGTTTTGGTGGCAGCCCCGCCGCCCGCCCCCCAAAGCCCCTCCGACGGAGCTTTTGGGCCGACTGTTTCAGTGGAGTAAAGGGCTGGGAATTGGCAACTTTCCGCCTGTGTGTAAGTGCCTTCCACTTGTGCACAAGCAGGGGGATTGGATCCAAGCCTTTGTTGCTGTTTTTTGGGATTACACTCAGGGGTCTGCAGGCAGTTCTTTTTTCTTCAATGCTCACACTTGAAAAAAAGGTTAGAGTAACCAGACTTTGCTATATAACATGAACTTATCAACCTGTTGTACGTTGTTTTGATTTTTACATCTTACCAAGCACTGCCACAGGTTTTTTAGCCAAGGTGGCCTTCTTTTCAGTCATGCTGCTTTTTTGGAAGGTGAATTTTTCAACGTATTCAGTGCCTCCTTAATTTTTCCTTCTTAGTTCACTTGAAAAGTGTTTGTCATAATATGAGTCTGTCGAGGTGTCTCCTTTGGATCATAATGATTTAGTAACACCCTCGTTATGTTAGGAAAAAATTGCCAACATAACTATTGTACTCCTTATTCCATATCAATAAATAACTAAGAGGCACATGTGACACCAGGAATGCTTTGTAAGGGCCAACATAGCAGTGGGATCTTTAAAAAGAAGGATCTAGTTCGTATACTGGGTAGCACTTAAATCCATGAACCACTTGTGAAATATAGCATTAAAGTGGCTAAAGTTTGGGAGTTTTTTTTGCATTATCAAACAACCTGAAATTTAGCACTGATACATTCAGTGGAAGTGAGGACTGTATATTATCACTCAACAGCAAAAAGCTTCCCTGCTGTATCATGCCTTACCAAACCTGGACATGTTGAAGCTCAGTGTCTATATCTGCACAATGCAGAGAGTAAAAGTGATCCAGTTTACTTTTTATTGAGAAAAATAATTTGGTTGAAAATGAAATAACTTTCAAAACTTAAAAAAATCATTTTACCATCCCTCAGCATTCAATGATTTATTGCCAATTAGATAGATTTGTGTATAGATTAGAAAGGAGCTGAAGGGTAAAATATTTAAATGTTTATTCTGTGCATAATTGACTTCAGATGCCCTCCTTTCTTCCAGATAATTAAGGGGATATTTGAACCTTAGAATTTTTCTTGATACTTTCATTTTTTGTTATCCCAGTTATAGAACTGTGCCATAACATGAAGAGAAAATCAACTTATTAAAACTATTCAAAAACTGTAACTAGAAAACTTTTTGTTTAATTTTATGCTATTGGGTACACCGACTCAAGTTGGATTTAAAATAAGCATTAGTTCAAAATTAAATTTTAGGTAATCAGAATGAAATTGCAAATGTACCTTAGTTTCAGTGTTGAACTCTTTGATCATTTTATCAGCTTGTAAAACGGGGTAACAGAAGAATCACATTTTGTTCCATAGAAGACCAGATATCTTGTCTGACACCATCTTTTTTAAGCCTCCTTTCAAAGTTGTGAATAATTCAGAATAGAAGAGGAAAAACTGGAAAAAAGGATACTAAAGGTATAGGGCACATTTATTGTTTTTGTGTACAAAACTGATTTACTTTTATGTGTGACAGATATTAATTTAATCACATTACTATGCATAGATGAAAGAGATTGCACATAGATTGTGCTGGTGTGTATGCGTGAAGCGGATGTTGCGTGCAATTCCATTAAAATCCAATACTGTGTGTGAATATGGATCTGTAATTTTACACTTCAAATCTTACAAGAGAACAGAAGCTGTTACTCCTAATGACTTTTCCTACTGTAACCTGCTTTTGAAAAAGTAGATCCCATATCCTTGCTTTGTAAGTTGATCACTATGCATTTCTACACATTTTATAAATTTGATTTATGCAGATTTTGATACACTGTATGTTTCTGTAAAGATTGTAAAAAAAATCCTCAAAGGTTTTACGAGGGATAAATCGGGAATCTTATGTATATCTTAATTCTGGATTGCTTGTTTTTTTAGGTGAGGCAAATAAATTTTAAAAAGTGGGTTTATTATATTTTTGCACTGAAAGCTGTGTTTTTCTTGGTAGTGTACATCTTTATACATATACGATTTCTAAAAGGATTCTATTTTACTTTTTTCATGCCCATGTTAAGTATTGGGAGAGTATTCTGTAGTTCAGATGTAGAGAAAATGCCGGGCGTGGATGATCCTACAGAATACCCCACATCGTTTTTTTCAATTGGATGGGTGAAAAAGGTCCACACACATATACACCATTGTGTGCTTCTACCTTGCTAACAAATTCCAAGCTACAAAAAATGTTCAATTTCTGATCTATTAAGGCTTAGAAGAGAAGGCATGATACTGAAGCTAAGCCAGCCTTTGTAAATCCTTGCATGCTGTTACTGGTTAAAAGAAACCAGTAACAAATAAACTCCCACATGTTAGTCTTATCAATACAGGACAATTACAGTAGTTTGGCACAACTTCAAACGCTATGAGAAAAGCCTGTAAGATCACTGGAGCTTGTGGTTTAATAAGGTTTTAATTCACTGAAGAGCTCTAATGTGTATCACACCGAGCTACAAACCCTAGGATTCCATGGGATTGAGAAATGGCTTTTAAAGTTGTATCAAACGAATCTAATAATGCAGTGTGAATAGTCAGTGCTCATCCACAGCTTGGAGAGAACTGATATTCCAAAGGCATATAAAAGTCTCAACTTTTAGCTTTAGTATGTTCGGGTACAAGATCAAACTTATGTCAAAAGCGAATTGAAGTCGCTTCTGGTGTGAGAGAATTGGCTGTCTTACAGAGATGTTGCCCAGGGGACGCCTGGATGTGATGCCATCCTGTTAGGAAGCTTCTCTCATGTCCCTGCATGGAAAGCTAGGGCTGACAGATGGGAGCTCACCCCATCTCAGATTCAAACCAGCAGCCTTTAGGTCAGCAGTTCAACAGTTTAACCAATACGCTACCACGGCCCATAACATAGAAATAAGTGTTTCTGACACTGCTACCCAAATAGTGCACCAAGGCTTCCTGTCACAGAAAAAGTTCTTTGAGAGGGTTATTTCCAACGCCATCCTTTTTTAATATATAAAGTCTCAAGATCCTGTTGGAAACAGGATTAGCCTTGGTTACTGCTTCAAAGGGAGACCCCCCAACGGGAACAAAGGTAAAAGGTAAAGGTTTCCCGACGCTGGGGGGTTGGTGCTCATCTCCATTTCTAAGCCGAAGAGCCGCTGTTGTCCGTAGACACCTCCAAAGTCATGTGGCCAGCATGACTGCATGGAGCGCCGTTACCTTCCCACCGGAGCGGTACCTATTGATCTCACATTTGCATGTTTTCAAACGGCTAGGTTGGCAGGAGCTGGGGCTAACATAGGGCGCTCATTCCACTCCCGGGATTTAACCTGGCACCTTTTGGTCCGCAAGTTCAGCAGCTCAGCACTTTAACACACTGTACTAAAACCACCTGAGTATTCCTTGCCTAAGAAAACCCTTGCCTAAAGGCATATATAAACACAAAACATGAAAATCCCATCCGCCACAAGTATTTAAGTACAACCTGTCCTGCAATTATTTCCTCTAAAAATTTATATTAACCCATTCCTTCTAAGTGATTGTGGTGACAGGCTAATAGGAAGAACATTTAGGACAACTGAATTATTGTGGTTCAATTATCTAATTTTTATTTAAAACTTTTTAGCATATCTCATCCATTTGTTGGCATTTAGGATGTGCACTCTTCTGAAATTTAAAGTAGGAAAGTATTGAAAGAGACTTTCAACACAGAATCAGATACACTTCTCCACCTGTTTCCTAAAACTGAACCAAGGGAACATTTTATGCAAAAACTGAATTATTCAACAAACCTTTACTAAATGAGGCAACAAAACGATAAAACCATTAATGGCATTGTATACCCCACCTGAAACAGTAAGAGTGCAAACATGCTATCACACATATTCCTGAGATGAATCACTGTTCAAACAGTGCATTAGATATATCAATTTTCTCTTAGACTTGCCAGTTTACAAGGAAATTTGTTTTTTGTAGTTATACCTCTTAAAGATGCCATTTTGTGAATAGGCAACTATGCCCCCGCCATTTTGCAACAGTGCAGTTGGATTGGACCTTTCATTTGATCGGCTCCATTTGCAGGTTTTACTTTGGAGAATTTATTTGCTGTACTGCCAACAGTTTGCCTTCACTCCTCCACCTTCCTATAAAAGTTTCATCCAAACTTAAAATTTCATCCTCCCATTGCTTCCTTCCCCTTTCCATCAAAACCTTATCGAGTTCAAATCCCCAAGTTTCCCTGCTCTACTCTGCTGTCCATTATCTCACAAGCTGCAGCCTGAAATTAAAGCTCACCCTTGGGGATCTACCTTTTTAAGAAGGGCTTTAAATTCAGGCCAATGCCTCCAAGGAATGACCAGCCAGGCTTTTGATAGGAAAGGAACTTTTATATTTGGGGAGGGTTCTAGTTACTTGGGAGTTATTTTGCTTTCACATTGGTTCTGCATCCCTTGAATGTAAAGCACCGATTGTATTGTCAATAGTTTTTGAAGTAAATTATTTTTGGTAGCAAAAACACCAGCATCAAGAGATTCACAGGACTGCTGTATCATCCAGCAGCTTTTGCCATAATCTACAGCGTTTTCTTTACTCATTCCCCAATTTCCTTGGGATAGTATTAGCTTCTACATAAATGCATTTCTCCCAGTATTTAATTGTCATAAAAATCATAAAACCTTTTTCTTTCCTGCCCCATTAAGTTAGAGCAGGATAGCTCTCTACATGGTGGGACTCCCTTATAATAAAGGTAGTTAACTTGTGAATATTTTGGTCATTCACCTTTAGTTTTGGAAACTCACTACAGATTTCCCGCCTTCATCACTCAATTAGCCCCTAAATTTATTTATTTTTGGGGGGGGGGGGGGGCACAAGAACAAGTTGAATCCAGTAGGAGACACAGAAATGTGTTGCTATTTCCAACAGGCATTATGTAAGTATGTACAATTCTTGAAGGAATTATTCCACTTGTTAGTTTGCCCTATACAATCATTTCCTTGAAAACCTGAGTTTTATCTTCAGTTATAACAGATACTGCAGGGACACTACTGTAAAAGCCATATTAGGATAATTTAAAATACTTGGAAGTTACAAATATGAACCAGGGAAGATCTAAAAAAACCGAGGTCAACAGAGTAGTAATCCCCAAACTAAATGGGAATCACTTTTACGTTTGGACCCGAGTATCATCAATGGATAAAAAGTATGCATAGTCGTGGCGCAAACTTACCTCAGATGGCTTTGGCACTTAATACTAACACTAAAATGGCAATAAAAACAAAATCGCACACAAACAAGAGCATGGTCAATGTTTAGTCTTTAAAAATAGAAGTAAAAACTCTGCATAACTCCAATGGTACTGGTGCTGATCCAGTTATGTCAGGTTTTCTACATGGCAACACTGTGGAGACTAGGGGAAGTGCCCAGGAAGAATCACAAGGTTGCTCAAACAAAGGCAGCTTACAAAGGACGTACTCAACATTCTTTAAAGCATTTGTAGTATTGAAAGGCTTAATACAGTCAACCACAAAATTGCCTGAGTAAGAAAGTACACACTACCTGGGTAATAATGTGGCTATGCTACATCATGGCCTAACTCTAACATCTAGCTTTCCAAGGCAAACTAAACATCTTCCCATTCACCCCAGCAAAGTTCAGTGTTGTATTGCAATAAATCAATGACTTTCTAAACAGATGCCACCTCAAGAAAATGTTTCTCCCAGACTTGCACAAGATGCTTCATTAGGAAAGCCCCAATTCCTTATAAATTGTTATTAAGAAACAAACAGAGATATTGAAGAACACTCAAAATTATGTATATGAAAATTGAAAAAGTAGATTGCAGCAAATCTCTTAAGATGTGGCAATATAATCTTTCAAATTATTAACAACTTTAACGATGCAGGTTTGGTTTATACTAGAATACTCAACTTGGCTGTTTCAGTCCTGAGTAAATTAACTGCAGTGTAACAAGATTAATGTACATCATTTTATTACAAAATTGTTAAAAAAAAGTAATACAATGCAATAGTATGCAAGACAAGGTTGACTATTTAACTACCAATGCTTTACTTCGCTCCAAATCAAGCAGTCACTGAATTTCCAAAGAACCATTAAATATGCCAGAACATTTGCCAATATCAGCTTTGAAATCTAACAGTAGTGGCCATTTGCTACTACTTACATTAGAATACAGATCTCCCTACAGATAATCATATTACCTATACACAATTCTGTACAGTTTTTTTTAACTGAAGCTAACAATGAGCTGCACTCGACTTCACATTCTTAGCAAAATCATGGACTTTTGAGCACAAATCTTTACTCTTCATCCTCCTCCTCCTCTTCTTCCTCCTCCTCCTCGTCCTCTTCCTCCTCATCATCATCATCCTCCTCAGGTTCTGCTTTCTTCTTAGAGCCTGTTGGCCTACCAGGACCCTTCTTCCCTGCATCACTCTTATCCTTGGCACGATACGCTGCAATATCCTGCAGGAGCAACAAAAACATGTGGACTTACAAGCTTAATTTTAACCATCTTTACAAATAGCAAACTGATATCCCCAAACTTGCTGTACAAAATCTTCTGCATTATAAGCCTTTTTTCTCCCTGCACCATGTGGTTATTAACTCGTGCTTTCCTTCTCCAGGTACTGTAGAACATAAAAGCTGGGAACTCAACTGCAGTAGCACTTCATTATAAGAGCTTTGCTTCGTCCATAACACATTTTTACTCTTTTTTTTCCTCCAAGAAATGTCAGCAGTCTCTAGGTGTCTCGTAATAAAGACAAATCCGTAATTATTTTTCTGGGACATGGTTGTATCGAAATGAACAACGGATCTGCCATCTATCATAACATGCAAGACAAAGGATGAGCTCTTAAATGCTATAAAGCAAACTAACACAGGTTGAGTTTTGTTGTCCATAATTGTTTAGAATACCTGTATTTGAATACAGATACCAAATGAAAAATCTTGGGAAATGGGAAATACAAAATTCATTTGTTTCATATACACCTCATACACAGGGCCTGAAGACAAATTTAATAATCGTGTACATGAAACAAAGTACGCATACACAGAAGAATCAGAAACCAAAGGTGTCACTACCTCAGCCACACACAGAGACAACTTTGGATATTATATTTCAGAATTCCAGATAACTGTAACTGAAAAACAAGGATTGCTTTTATGTTACCTTGTCATATTTCTCCTTCAGTTTTAATGCCTTCTGCTCAAAGGGTAGTTTATCTTTCGCTGTCTGCAAAGACCACATTTCACCTAATTTTTTTGCTGTATCCCCAATAGACAAGCCTGGATGATCACTTTTTATCTTTGGACGATGTTCAGAACAAAACAAGAAGAAAGCAGATCTAGAAAGAAGAAAAAAGGTGTCATAGCCAATGTCAACCTCCAGGACACACAAGCACTAACAAATGTTTTCACTGATTGGGATAATAAAATGTTCAGAATAAGTGGTCCAGTGAAAAATTACAAAAAAATTGCTAAACACAATTGAAGATAATGGACTTACGGTGGTCTTTTGGGAGCATTTGGGTCCTTTCTCTTCTTCACTCCTTTGGGAGGAATATAGTTCTTCATCTCTCTATCATATCGAGCTTTGTCACCTTTTGCCATGTCTTCAAACTTGCCCTTTTCCTTTGCAGACATTGTCTATGGAAAGGGGAAAATGAGAAATCTCACATTTAAAGTGGACAGCAAACCATTAAGTATTTTGAGTTTCTGAAGGGCAATTTTCCCTCTAGGTTATATTGCAAACCAGCCTTGTTATACAAGATGCAACTAGAATTGGGGAGTCCAGTCACCTTCAATTAATCCTTCTATCCCACTAATGTACTTATTAAAAATAGTACTTTGTTAGTTGTTGGTGTTGATTTTAGGGCCCCTGAACCAGATGGTGACTAAAACAGCAGCAACTTCCTCCTAACAGTAACCGCAATGACTTGAATGTCAAGGAACTGTTTCACAACTGTTTACCATCAAACTCAAAGAATACTGACTAGCTATTAGATCAGGTTCAGACAACATAATCCTTTGCTACATATATCTAAGATTATTTTTGTCCCAAACTTCCTTAGAATTAAGTCTTTTGTGAAGGAGTATCGGCAAAACACTCCAAATACAGCTTTTTTTTAGGCTGTTGGAGGATGAAGTAAATACCTTATGTGATTGAAAATTGGTAATGTAATATGCTTGGGGGATTAGACAAGAGTAATGAAAATTTGCATCAACATTTTTTGTAGTAAGTTATTTCCATATATTTTACTTGTGGAAGCACTAAGTTGCAAATTCCCAATTGGAGGATCACCCAATTTCTAACACAATGGACTGCTTTGCTTTGCCAGTCTTGAGAGAAATGACCTGTCGCAAGACCAGTTCTCAAAACAAATCCTTATATTTAGCTTTCATTCACAGCAAATTATACATGCTCATTCAGAAGTTCCCAAATAATCTAATGTAGGACTGAAACTCTCAAAAAATATTTTGTAGCAGCTAAAAAAAGAGAAAGGAATTGTAACATACTTTCTCACTCATATAATGCAGTTTTAACTGCATTATAGGAGTCCATACTCTGAGCCATTCAAAATTGCATTATATGGCAGTGTAGATAGGGGCCTTGGTTACTTTCAAAGGTGCTCCAAGACCCCTTTGGACACAAATGTTCCCCAAGCAATACTTGAGGAAGCTGCCCAAACCAATGTGCAACAAGTATCCAGATTCAACTATCCTTGGCATAATATAGCACCACATAATAGTTGTATATTTTATATTACACATGTTACTGTTAATATTGCAGTAAAGTGGTACAGTAGAATATGGTAATGTATTTTTTATCTGTTTCATGAGCAATTTGAGAAACTCCAAGTCGATTCTGGTGTGAGAACTGGCTGTCTGCAAGGACATTGCCCAGGGGACGCCCAAATGGTTAACGTTTCACCATCCTGTGGGAGGTTTCTCTCATGTCCCTCAAAGTAATACATAATACTAACATTGTGCTATGCTAATAATGTAACATATTTTATATATACTTGATTATTTGATTATTCATATTATGTTTCTATTTTGATGTTAATTTATCTTTTATCAATAAGTTTATGGTTATTGTTTTGTATTATCTGGCATTACTTTTCAGATGTTTGTATTTGCATAGGGCATTGAATATTTGCTGTTTGGAATTGTGGGAGTTGAAGTCCAAAACACCAGGAGGGCCAAAGTTTGCCCATGCCTGCAGTACTGTAATAATATATACTAATAACACAATATATAATATTGTAACATTGTAATACTAAGATATTAACATAATTACTAATATATAGAAATACTGTGTTATTGTATATTTGAAGCTGTAGTGTTTTCTTGTGAGCCGCTTTCAGTCTCAGTATGGAGTGATAAAGCAAGATATAAATAAATCAGTCTCCAATGAATAGCATGGGGGGTTTCATTCCATACTGTGACCAAACTTTTAAAATTGTATCTCCTTCCCTCCCTTTTTGATAAAATATATAATACTAAAACAGTATAAGTTGTAATGATTTTTTATTGTGAGCCACTTTTGAGCCTCTGCATGGGATAGAAATCAATTTCCCAACGAATTGGGGGGGGGGGGGGTTGCATTCCAGAACTGTGAATAAACTTTTAAAATTGTATGTCCTCCCCTCCCTTTTGATACACTGTTTCATTATTGTATATTTTAAGACTTTTTAAAGTGTGAGCGGCTTTTGAGTCTCCACATGGAGTGATAAAAGTGCGATAGAAATAGTAGACTCGCTTATCCAACCTACTGTATTATCCAACACAGTTTGCCTTTTAGTAGTCAATGTTTTCAATATATTTTGATGTTTTGATACTAAATTCATACAGTAATTACTACATAATGTCACCATGTATTGAACTGCTTTTTCTGTCAATTTGTTGTAAAACATGTTTCAGTGCCTAATTTGTAAAATCGTAACATAGCTTGGTGTTTAATAGGTTTTTCCTTAATCCCTCCTTATTGTCCAACATTTTCGCTTATTCGACGTTCTGCTGGCCCGTTTAGGTTGGATAAGTGAAGCTCTACTGTAAATCAATCTTCCAACGAATAGTAGAGAGGGTTGCATTCCAGAACTGTTTGTTTAGTCGTTCAGTCGCTTCCAACTCTTCGCGACCTCATGGACCAGCCCACGCCATAGCTCCCTGTCGGCCGTGGCCAGAACTGTTTTAAATTTTATCTCTCCTTCCCTCCCCCCCCCCCTTTTTTTCCGCCTTTTAAAAAATAAGAGCGTAAAAGGTAAAAAGAAATGAGCTTCGGACTTTCTCTCAAAAGGCGGCAATAAAGGCTTGGAAAAACACTGCCCTTCCCTTCCCGCCTTTTAAGCCCTCGGGCGGAGACTTGCAGAAACTGGAAGGAAAGCAAGGAGAGAGCGAGCGCGCGAGGATTGGAAAGGGGGCGGGCTTTCGGGAGGGCGCGAGGCGAGGCTTTCAGAGGAGCGCGAGGGGAGGGGGCGGGGCTTGCGGGGAAAGCGCGAGGCGGAGGGCGGGGCTTGCGGGGAGGAAAGCGCGAGGCGAGGGCCGTTGGGGCCTTCTCTTTTTTTCTCTCTTTACCCGCCATCGCTCGGAGCACTTCTTGGAGAACTCGGCGAAGTTGACCGAGGAGTCTGGGTGCTTCTTCTTGTGCTCTTCGCGGCACGTCTGGACGAAATAAGCGTACGAGGACATCTTGCCCCGAGGCTTGTTGGGGTCGCCTTTGCCCATGGCGCCGGAGCCCAACGGTCCCTCAAGTGAGGGCTGTAAAAAACAAAATGGGGAAGGGGAGAAATTAAAAATGGGGGAGGGGAAATATTTCCCGCCCGAATTATTTCCCTACAGCCGCCTGCTTCTCTTCTGACTCCGAATTCATTTTAGTCGCCCTCCACGAATAAAAACACAAATAAACCGCCACCCCTCAGCGTAACAGCCCTCGCAGCCGCGCTTTACGGCCTCCACTTGCCTTGGTCGCAGTGACGGGAGTAAACCAAGAGCCGTTCGCGAGGACCTCCGCCTGCCTTCTCCTCAGCCCAACGAGTCGCTCCCAACGCACTCAGCAGCCTCTTGTTTTCCACAGCCCTACGCGCCACAGCAACTTGACCCTCCAAGCTTTCTACTCCAAGACCCGCCTCTACAGCCCTGAGGTTGGCTGCCGGCTGGATTTGAACCTCTCCAAGCCACGCCCGCTTCCTTTCCCGAGTCTCCGATTGGTGCATCGCTTTCCTGACGTCACCGATACCGCTAGCTAAGCTAGGTCGAGAAAGGGGCGGGGTGAAGGATACAGGGGTGGGCTGGTTTGCGCTTCATACCCGTTGAAACCGGTTAGGGAGTGAGCGAGGGGAGAGTGCGATTCAGAGCCCGCCTCCGATTGAAAAAAAATAGCCCCCAAAAGGCGCCTGCTATTGGCCGAGGGGAAAATCCCGAGCTGCTATTGGCCAGTGGCAGGCGAACTAGCGTGGTTTAAAAATACAAAGGGGGAGGGGGGAGGAGGTGAGGGAGAAAAACAAGAAAGAGTTCTGAAGGAGGAGAGTTTAAAAAAAAAGATGCGGGAGGCGACACTTGGTTGCGTTTGGGGGCAGAAGGTGGCGAAGGAAAGCGGGGGGGGGGGGGCTTTCCTGCGTCTTCCTCACTTTGGTTGTAAAATGGAGGAGCTCTGCAGGCTCAAGTTGTTGTATAACTTTCTTCCCCAGTCCTTTTAAAAGAGCAAGCCTCTTGTTGTTCTTCACGGATTTTGTAATACACACACATAGGCATAAGACTGCCTTGGAAACCGTACTTAGGAGTGTGTATACACACAGGCAGGGTTTGCAAGGTAACCTTATGCCTGTGTGTACAATGTGTGTACATATACACACACCATGGGAATTGGGGCAGTTTGGTAAGACGCCAGCACTCTTGAGCAGAGACGGCTAAAGCCCTTACAAAGCACTGAGAATTCAAAGTGGTGTCAAACTGCGTTAATTCCTTTGTGTAGTCGCTCCTCGAGTCTCAAAACGCTTCCCCGTGTTTCCTCAAAAGGAAGCCCCATACAATGACGCCTCACAAAGAAGGAGCCTTGAAGCTTTCAAAGCTATTCTTGTATTATTATTTAGCCTTGGGCCTTTGGGGGAGGAGTTTTCTCTCGACTTCCTTCCTCCTTCGTGAGGTTGGAAAACAACCGACGAAACGCTTGGCTGCCATCGGGAAAGTGCTTTTCCGCCCACCACGAAGGCTGTGGAAGGCACTAGGGCCGAGGGACACTCAGCCTCAGAGGCAGGCCACGGCAGCCTTCGCGTCGCCATAAAGGCACACCAACAACAACAGCAGCTCATATTGAGCCTCTGCCTCTTCTTAGCGGGAGGCTGCGTTGCGCGGGATTTTCCTCAGGGCCCTGGCCACCTGTTGCTGCCTCTCTGGCTGTTTTTCCCCCCTCCTTCGTTTCTCCAGCTGTCGCCTGCGTTCAAAAGCTTGTTCCTGAAAGCTGGCTCCATTATTGATTCCCCAACAAGCTTCCTCTTTCCTGACTTTGGCCGCCAAAGTCCTCCAAGTGAAGAAAGTGGAAGGGAGAAGAAGCATCCCACAGAACTGGTTCCCAAGGAGAAGAAATAGATAAGAATGCAAATATTAGTCTTGCTAGCCTTCTAATGGAGGGGCTAGCTCAGATATGGGCAGGCTTCAGCCCTCCATGTGTTTTGGACTCCCAACTCCCACCATTCCTAACAGCCTCAGGCCACTTCCTTTTCCCCCTCAGCCCCTTAAACTGGAATACTCAAGTCCCTACTGCCAGATAATCTGGGATCAGATCCTGGGATAGTGTGGAAGGGCCCAAAGACTTCTGTTCCACTTCTCCATCGCACCAATCGTTTAGTCACCAATGCACCAAGCTTCTGAGGAGCACCTTTACCCCCAGCTTCTCTGTACAGTACTTACAGAGAGTGTACCTTATACAGTCTGAGTGTAGGCTACCCAGAGAAATCTGTTAAACCATTTGGTTTGAAATCTTAGATGCCTCTTCTTCACAGGAAATACATATCCTGGCAATGGATCATGTGGATTTTGCACTAACAGCTTTCACTTACAGTCATCAGAAACAGTCTTGTTCATATAAAGTCCAATAACAGCTTATTCTCTTAGCTCTTGTTCCATAGTTTCTTTGGCAGGTCTTCCACTATGGTCGCTTCCACTATGTTGGCTGTTGCTTCTATTGCAATGTAAATTGTAGAAAGTTGGTAATGATCATGTGAATAATCAAAATTTGGTTGAAATAGTGTGTGTAGTTCTGGGGTGGCTCACATTTTTGCTTCTCATATACTTGGCAAGTAAACCAGGTTTTGTTTTTGTTTATCTGAAATTTTTCGGAGGTGGTTTGAACCCCTAAACCACCTCCTTGGCTACGGGCTTGTCCATACACCTCTCCCAGCTGCTGTGAAAATACAGCAAGGCCTGCTAATGGAGGGCTAGCTAGGCCAACTATATTTGTACGTATTGGTTATCCTTGTTTCTAGCTTTCATGGGAAAGATTGGAAGAGACCCCCAAGGGCCGTCAAGACCAAACAAGGCATTTATTTGTACCAGTTGGGGTTCACTAGAGGCAAATAGTCTGCCACAAAACAATTCTGACAACCACGAACAATGGTAGCAAGCCACTTATACCTATGGCAATTAAGATTTAAGCATTATCACCAGAGATCAAAAGGAACATAAGATGTGCAGCTGTGGTATTATTTGTGGGAGTACCACCTGTGGGAGAAAAGCGGGATATAAATTAACAACAACAACAACAATATATGTTATCACAGGCAGGAGGGGAACATCAACTTCCTCATTGGTTCATGTATATGTCCAACCATGGCTCTCTCTCAAAAAAGATAAAATTACAGCTGTCCTGGCTGTCTCCCTTTCAGGGGCTTGCTATCAGAGAGCTTTTGCATTTCCAAATTTCATAGCTGCAGTGCCACTGAACAAAAGTCTACGTTTTGCAAAGTGCTGAAGAATTATGTCCATTATAAAAATGATATAAAATAATACAAATATTGCCCTTACATTTCAAATTCTCCAAAGACGACTCTACCACAGTCCGAGGCAGCGTAATCCACTATCGAACTGTATTTTACCATCAGGAAGTTCTTCCTGATGATTTCTGTGGAATTTCTTTTCCTGCCATTTGAATCCCATTGTTCCATTGTGTCCTAGTCTCCGGAGCAGCAGGAAATAAACCAGCCTCCTTTCCAATGTGGCATCCTTTCTGATATTTAGACATTTAGTCTCATCTCAGCCTTTCTTCTCCAAACTATAAGCTGGCTGCTCATCGTTGGCTTCCTTTGGTCATCCCTCTCTGAGCTTAGAGCAGCATTGATCTAGGAGGCAATGACAACACAACATTTACATACATTTGCAGTTTTTACTTGTACAGATTACATTATTCATATCGTCAAGGAGCCTCTGAATGTATGGTCAGCTTCTTTCAGTTATACAGGAAGACAAGGAATTCTTAGGTCCTCTTCAATACTATTCTATGGACAATTTCTAGTGGAAGTTGACCATCAAGTAATACTGGAAGACAGGAATTCCTAGAGAGATGGTTTTTCACTTTCATGGTGGCCCTGTGCCCCTAACCCCTGTGATTTTAAAATGGTGCATTTCAAATGAAGGTTGTGGTCGCAATACACGACTAGTAAATTGTGGGGACTCTGGAGACACAAGTTGGAATCTTTGCCCAGCCATAGAAACTCACTGGGTGATCAGTGGGCAAGTCACATTCTCTCAACCACAGGGAAAGGTAAAGGCAAACCTCTCTGAACAAATCTTGCCAAGAAACTTCCATCATAGTATTGCCATAAATAAAAAGTGACTTGAACACAGGAAGGACAAGCAGTCTGGCCAGTTGATGACCTAAGACATTTCTGTAACTGATTCACAGCAGCATAAATTGTGTATTTACTGTAACACAAACAGATATCACTCCTGGAATCGTGTGCTGTGCTTATTGGGGGATGTCAGGGTTCTTTAGATTTTGGGATATGGATTTATAGTTTAATTGTTAATACACAAATAGCTCGTATTGTGCCGGTTAGGTTGTTTTTAATTGTGCTTAAATTTGATTAATAAGCACAGGATACCATGATATGTGTCAATTCACATAATGGAAAATTAAATTCATGATTAGTACAGAAAATCCTGTAATACCAATGTGAATTACATTTTCTAATAACTGAATTAACATCTCTTAAGGAAGAATGTGTAGGATTGTAGCTGTAGAAGTTTGCAGCAAATGAAAATAGCAGAATAAAACAAGTCCCATTAGATCAGACCCCAGACCCATAATCTAGTCTAGTTGTCTGCTCCCAGTAGTTGCCAGCCAAATGTTCCTAGAAAGCATGAATGGAACAACTTTGTCTCCTTAACTTCAAGAAATTCCTATTCATATGGATTCTGCCTTAATCCTAACAGTTCCATTTAGTTTTTGTGGCTAATGTTTGTCAAAAGGCCACTAAATTTGTCTAATTCCATTTTAAAGCCATCTAAGGATGCATCTACAGAATGAATTTACTTTGACACCACTTTAACTGCCGTGGCGCAGTACTATGGAATCCTGGGTTTTGTTGTTTGGTTAGAGACCAGCAGAGAAGGCTCAGTAAATACCTTGTAAAACTACAAATCCCAGTATTCCATAGCATTAAACCATGGCAGTTAAAGTGGTGCCATACTTCATTGATTCGACAGTGTAGGTGAACCCTTAGTCTATGGCCATAATCTTATTGTTTGGCTGCAAATTCCATATATCAATTGAGAGTTATTGTCATCAGTTTAATTATTAGCAGAATTATCAAGACCTAGCTACACTTAACATTTTATATCAGTTTAGCATTTTATTGCTCTTTTCCTGACCACATTAATGGTCTTGTTTGTTAGATAAACATGCTTCTGTTTCCCCCCATTTTGATGTTGTGTGCATGCATTTTGAAAACACATACACACTTCGCAAAAGACAGTGAAACTCACTGCAACCCAATGAAAGGATGTTTTACCACTTTAGCCAAAGTCTGTACTGGTGAACAAAGTGCTACCTGCCATTCAAGAGTTTGTACAAGCATATTAAAATAATTATGAATGCATAATACTAAATTAACACAACAGTTTTTGTTAAAACATTTGTTAGTTAACATGAACAACCTCTGCATAAAGGAAATGTACAGTACTGTGTACCTAAGAGTAAGCCCAAGTGACTGCAGTGTGATTTCTGAATAAACTTATATTAAATGGCTTCAAATAACCTTGCCTGAGTAGACCCACTGAATCAATGCAATCTAAGTGTTGATTTACCAAGCTCTCTTTAATTAGTAAGTCTATTTGAGTGGAGACTTGCAATGGTATTTAAGCTTTTGTGTTTACTGTATCAATTTGTAATTTGGTTCCAGCTGAAGAGGGTTTTCCTTAGCGTTAAAGAAATTCTAATAATATTTTTTTAAAAAACAGGTACATGCAGCATATCTGCGCTGATAATGGGATCATATTTTGTTTTCTCTAATAACAAAGAAGACTTAAGATTTCCTGTGCCCATGTTCTTCTCTGCTAAATATCAAAAGCAGTATGTAATAGAGCTTTTCACTGGGAGTTCCAGTCATTTTACAGGTTATATAGAAACTAGCTGTGCCCGGCCACGCGTTGCTGTGGCGAAATAAAGTGGTATGGGAAATAAAGTATTGAATTGGTGGTAGTTAAAGTAAAGGGTAAAGGTTTTCTCCTGACATTAAGTCCAGTTGTGTCCGACTGCACACTGAAGTGGATTATATGGCAGTGTGGAGTCAGGATAATCCAGTTCAAAGCAGATAATATAAGATTATAAATGGGTTATATAGCTTTGTGGAAGGGCCTTGAGTCTACTCTGCCATATAATCCAGTTCAAAGCAGATAATCTGTATTTTATAGGCAGTGGGGAATAGGCCTAAGCGAGGCCTAACTCTGCCTGTCCCCTGGGCTGAGTGGGTTGCTAGGAGACCAAGTGGGCAGAGCTTAGCCTTTTAACTGGCAGCAATTGGATGAAAACAATTATTCATCTCCCTCTAATTAGGACTTTCTTTTTCTTTTCTTTTTGTTGTATGAACGTAGAGGCATGGATGAGGGGTTGTGCTGCCAAGTTTAGTGTTTCTGGGATGTGTAGTTTTGTTGTTTTGTCCTAGGGTTTACCTTTTATTCTTGGTATGGATATTAAGCCCAACTGTTTCTGAATGGAAAGGGTTTCATTCTTCTTTCATAATACTTCTTTCCCTGCATAGTTGGAAGTCATAACTGAAAACCTGAAATAAAAGAAAAAGACATTAAACTATTCAGGAAGTAAATCTATATTTTGTAATACAAACTGCTAACATGTACCTTTAAGAGTAATAGAAGACTCAAGGTATGTGGAATGTTTAATTACTACTTAAGTTTTCTTTGTTGTTACATAATGTTCCTGTGGGAAAAAAAAACCTAGATCAACCAAAGATCTCTAACCACAGGCAGGTTGATAATGAAAGACACACATTTCCATGTATTTTAATCCCAAGATGTTTATAGCATTAAAAAAATAAACACCGGGATCTTGAATTGGATGGAAATGATAGCAAAACAAAAAGAAAATTACAATTTCAAAGTTGTTTAATGTTCCAGTAAAATCTGTGATAGCTGGACTGAGCACCAAAGCTTCCAAGTTGTCTTTTTTTACACAGCTCATTACAGAGAAATAGAAATAAAAATAACGTTTCTGATCTCAGACATTTGTTGTACAGGTTCATACAAAACTGGGAAGACGGAAGGAAAGGATAAAAATGAATACAAGTAAATACAGTTACACATACTTAAGTTTCATTTCAGTTGGAAAGGGAGGAGCAAGCCCTTAAAGATTTTATCATGCGCATCTGAATTTTATCTTGGTTCTAAACATGGCCATTTGGAAAATTGTGGTTTCCAGCAATGAAATCCGCTTCCAAATTAGTTTATTTTTGAAGGCTTATTTCTGAAATTGTCAGAACTCTCTCTCCTCACACACACACACATGTTGTGTTTGGGATATATAGACAGTTTGGCTGTATAAACAATTTGAAATCGTTGGGAGTTCTAGGCTTCAAAATACTAACATTAATCAGCACACTTGATCTATAGGAACAAGATGTCTTATATTGCTCAAAAACCATTGGAACTATTATGATATTAAACCACACGCATCCAATTAATAACTGTAATCTCCAGAAAGCATGTTCTCCAGAGCCATTTCTGACATGACCATATCACAGGATTTTCTTGGCAAGATTTATCCAGAAGTTTGCCATTCCTTTTCTTTGAAGCTGAGAGAGAGTGACTTGCCTAATGTCACCCAGTGGTTTTCATGGCTGAGTGTGTATTTGAACCCTATACTGGATCCTTAGTTCTTTTCAGGACCAGTACGAATTGTGGTTTGATATTATAGAATCACAGAATAAGAGTTGGAGGAGACCAGGAAAAACAATCAAAGCACCCCCGACAGATGGACATTCAGCTTTTGTTTAAAAGCCTCAAAGAAAGGAGCTTCCACCATACTGTGAGACAGTGAATTTCACTGTTTAATAGCTCTCTCATTCAGGAAGTTCTTCCTTATGTTCAGGTAGAATCTCCTTTCGCATAGTAATTCCTGTATTTTCAAGGGAACATCTCTGGTTCTGAAAGGCATTCAGGAGTAATTATGTTCCTCATAATTGCTTTATACCTTGAACTTGAACCACTTAACAGTACAGATGGGACTTTCGCTTTCTAAACCACTCTTGGCAAAAATTCATTGATCCAGACATTGTTGTCTTGTGGAACCGTTTAATCTTGTTTGGCTTGGAGGAAAGGTGTGCTGACTTGCCTGCCTATCTATTTCCATTCAAACATCAAAGCAGGGAGGATTCACACACAGCCAGGCCTGGAGTAGTGACAGAGGAAAGTTCAAGGGCAAGAGCGGGAAGACTGTTAGAAGAAAAATCAGCTCACGAATAGGCTGTATGTCACATTCAAATTAAAACAAGGAGGCAGGTGTTATTAATTAAAATATTTACCCCCACTTTTTAGCTCCTGGAGCATTATTAGCATGATAATCCCCCACCTCAGACTTGGGATCTGAATTTAAGATAAACTAGAAGTAAAGTAGGAGCCGCCCCCCGCCCCCCGGGTGGCACAGCAGATGAAGCTGCTGAACTTGCTGACCAAAAGGTTGACGGTTCAAATTCGGTGAGCGGGGTGAGCTCCCGCTGTTAGCCCCAGCTTCTGCCAACCTAGTAGTTTGAAAACATGCAAATGTAAGTAGATCAATAGGTACCACTCTGGCGGGAAGGTAACAGTGCTCCATGCAGTCATGTCAGCCACATGACCTTGGAGTTGTCCACGGACAATGCCGGCTCTTCATCTTAGAAATGGAAATGAGCACCACCCCCCAGAGTCGGACATGACTAGACTTAATGTCAGGGGGAAACATTTATCTTTACTGGGAGTAACGTTAGGGAGAATATAAGTTTTTTTTAAGCATTTATATTTTGTCTTAATATATTAGTTTATAACCCATTCTTCTGACTGGGAATAGCTGCAGACCTTTCCAAGGGTGTATCTACACTGCAGAATTAATACAGTTTGAAAACTCTTTAATTGCTGTGGTTCAATGCTATGAAATCCTTGGGATGGTAGTTTAGTGAGGCACAGACACTCTTTGGTAAAAAAAAAAAAAAAAGGCTAAAGCTCTCTTTTAGGAATCTCTCAGGTTGGGTTATCCCATGATCTTTTGGGCTTAAAGAGCTGGCTAGCAACTTCCGACTGCTCTCCTGTTCTAGGGGGACCTGGGGGGGGAGATGTCTGGGGAGATGACTGGGGTCAGGGGGCAGCCATTGAGGTGGTGTGGGGAGGGGGAAGGCGCGGTCGAAACCATCAGCCCAGGGAGAAGCGCAGGGTCCTTGTGACCCTGAGGAAAGATAGGTCAGGTAGCCTCCATGACAGACTCCCCGGGTTCAAGGTCTTGCTGTTAAATGCCAGGTCTGTAAATGGTAAAACAGCGATAATACAGGATTTGATCCTGGGGAAAAAGGCAGACCTGGCCTGCATTACAGAAACCTGGCTGGATGAGCTGGGGGGAGTTAATCTTACCCAGCTCTGTCCACCAGGCTATGGAGTGCACCAGCAAGCCAGACCTGGGGGGTGGGGAGGTGGTAGTCTATCAGGAATCCATCCTCCTGACCAGATGCCCCGTTCCTCAATCAACCGGGTTTGAGTGTGTCCACCTGAGGGTGGGGAGCTGGGACAGTTTGGGGATTCTGTTTGTGTACCGTCCACCCCGAGACACAGCAGTCTCCCTGCCTGACCTTGCTGAGGTGGTGTCTGGCCTGGTGTTGGTCTCTCAGCGACTTGTTGTCCTGGGAGATTTCAACATCCACGCGGATGCCACCTTATCTGGCGCAGCTCAGGACTTCATGGTTGCCATGACGACCATGGGACTGTCCCAAGTGATATCTGGTCCCATTCATCAGGCTGGACACACTTTAGACCTAGTATTTGTGACGAATGGGGGAGATGTTGGTGTGGAAGATCAAAACATCCTTCCATTGTCATGGACCGACCATCATCTGGTCAGTGTTAGACTTACCGTCACCCAAAACCTCCGCAGGGGTGGCGGACCGATTAAGATGGTCCACCCCAGGAGACTTATGGATCCAGATGGATTCCTGATGTCTCTTGGGGAACTTCCTGTCATGTTGGCTGACGATCCTGTTGAGACCCTGGTTGATCTCTATAACACCGAGATGGCCAGGGCTCTTGACTCGATCGCCCCCGAACGTCCCCTCGCGCTCCGCAGAGCCAGGTCGGCTCCTTGGTTCACCGAGGAGCTGGCTTTGATGAAGCGGGTGAGGCGGGGACTAGAGTGCAAGTGGCGGAAGACTCGGAGCATCACCGACCAAACACAGGCTAGAGCCTCCATTAAGGCCTACTCTGTGGCGTTGCAGGCAGCCAGAAAAACTTTCTCGACTGCCCGCATCGCATCTGCAACAAATAGACCAGCAGAGTTGTTCCGGGTTGTCCGGGAGCTCCTTCAACCTCATGAGGTGGAGGAGCCCCTTGACAACTCGGTCACTTGATGCAGCGAGTTCGCGCATCATTTTGCAGATAAAGTTGCTCGATTACGCTCCGACTTGGACGCCAGCTTTGATACAGTGCCTGATGAGGTACCTAGAGCATCTGTCGATTCCATCTTGATGGATTCGTTTCAACCTGTTCGGCCTGATGACGTGGACAAGATCCTTGGAGCAATGAGACCAACCTTGTCCTACCTGGCTTATAAAGCTTGCCGGGAGGGGGGGGGGGGGTGGTCGATTGGTTTTTGAGGATTATCAATGCCTCATTGGAACAAGGGCAATTTCCATCTAGCCTGAAACAGGCAACTATTAGACCAATTCTAAAAAAGGCATCCCTTGATTCCTCTATTCTATCAAACTATCAACCAATTTCAAACCTCCCATTCTTAGGCAAGGTTCTTGAGTGAGTGGTGGCCTCTCAACTCCAGGGATTCTTGGATGACACCGATTATCTTGACCCATTGCAGTCTGGTTTCAGGCCTGGTCATGGCACTGAGACGGCTTTGGTCGCCTTGGTGGATGACCTCCGTAGAGAGCTGGACAGGGGGAGTGTGTCCCTGTTGGTTCTCTTAGACATCTCAGCGGCTTTCGATACCATCGACCATGGTATCCTTCTGGGACGGCTCTCCGGGATGGGCCTTGGGGGTACTGCTCTCCAGTGGCTCCAGTCCTTCCTGGAGGGCCGATCCCAGATGGTGAAGCTGGGGGGACACTTGCTCGGACCCCTGGCCTTTGACCTGTGGGGTTCCGCAAGGTTCCATTCTGTCCCCCATGCTTTTTAATATCTACATGAAACCACTGGGCGAGGTCATCCGGGGTTTTGGAGTTCGGTGCCATCTCTACGCAGATGACACTCAACTCTACTACTCTTTTCCACCTACCTCCAAGGAAGCCCCTCGGATCCTAGACCAGTGCCTGGCCGCTGTAATGGGTTGGATGAGGGCCAACAAGCTGAAACTTAATCCTGACAAGACAGAGGTCCTCCAGGTCAGTCGTGCGACTGATCGGGGTATAGGGTGGCTACCTGTCCGCAGTCTGGGGGTCCGCAGTCTGGGGGTCCTCCTGAACTCATCGTTGTCACTTGATGCTCAGGTGTCGGCGGTGGCTGGGAGGGCCTTTGCACAGCTAAAGCTAGTGCGCCAACTGCGACCGTACCTCGAGAAGTCTGACTTGACCATGGTGGTCCATGCTCTGGTTACCTCAAGGATGGATTACTGTAATGCACTCTACGTGGGGCTGCCCTTGAAGACGGTCCGGAAACTGCAGTTGGTACAACGGTCGGCAGCTAGGTTACTAACTGGAGCTGCTTACAGGGAGCGGTCAACCCCCCTGTTCAAGCAGCTCCACTGGCTGCCGATAATATTCCGGGCCCAATTCAAGGTACAGGTTATTACCTATAAAGCTCTAAACGGTTCGGGACCTGCCTATCTTCGTGACCGTGTCGTCCCCTATGAACCCACCCGATCGCTGAGATCCTCCGGGGAGGCCCTCCTCTCACTTCCACCCTCCTCACAACTGCGTTTGGTAGGGACGAGAGAGAGGGCCTTCTCGGCCGTGGCTCCCCGACTCTGGAACTCCCTCCCCAGGGAGATTAGGTTGGCTCCCTCTCTACCTTCCTTCAGGAAGCAACTGAAGACTTGGATGTTTTGGCAGGCCTTCGGAGATAGTCATTAATTAATCAGCCCCAGTGGGTTTTTAATAATTTATCCTGTTTTTATTACGGTCTTACCATTTATGTGTTTTAAATGAAATTTTTATCTTGTATTGTTGTTTATATTGATATATTGTATTATTGTTTTATCTTTTTATATTGTGATTGTATTGTGTTGCTTATATTTTGTTCTTAAGTTGTTTGGGCCACTGCCCCATGTAAGCCGCCCCGAGTCCCCGTGGGGAGATGGTGGTGGGATATAAATAAAGTTTTATTTATTTATTTATTATCTTGAAAAACTACAACTTCCATGAGAAAGATCTCTCTTGTATCTTTTTCAAATGTACCCAGGAAGATGCTGGGGTTAAGAGAGACCCATCTCCAAGGGTCTTGATATTTATGTTCTTTCAGATAGTCTAAACCTAAGTATTATTTTTTTTACTGAGAGTGGGTCAAATGAACCCTAAAAATTCAAAACTGTACAATTTACATAATCAACACCCTTAAACAAGGGTGCCTTGGCCTGAGTTTGTCTTCTGTTTCCTTTACAGGACAACAAACTGCTTAAGAAAGTTCAAAACAAGAAGTAAAAAAAATCCAAAATAGAGAATATAATTTTGAAATGCCTAGTGTGTGGCTTTTCTGGCCTTAGATATTATTTTTCCCACATCTAGAGAAAGTCTATTTTTAACACAGAAATTGCATGCACTTGACATTTGCTAAGTATTTGTGTCCCCGTTCCCTTTTTTCTTCCAAGCATGTTGCTTTCGCCCGGACGCTTTTCAATGTCTCCAAGCAACTGTCTCTGTAAACAATGTTTCTTCTAGGCTGGATAGTGCATAGAAAACGTCTTTCAGTTAAAGCATTGCTTTAAATAATAGGAAGGGCACCTTCTGAATGACAGTTTTATCACTTTTCATGTGAAATGCAACAAAAGTGTTAGATCTCAAACTGGCTAACAACTGAGTCCCAATCACAGACTTATAGAAATCGTACATTAAAAATCCATTTTCTAAAGAGAGGCTTCCTGCGTTCTTTGCTGTCATATTTTTACTTGCTGGGAGATAAAGGCAGCTACTGAAAGAAAACATTGCATAAATTTTCAGCTCCTTCTGACCCATCAAGACATAGCGAGCATCTCTACACTGTAGAATTAATGAAGCTTGTCACCACTTTAACCGACGTGACTTCCAAAAATATGGCATTTCTATACATTTTCTAGGTGCTCCATCACAACTCTATAGTATTATTGGGCCAGTTCTTAATTTCAATAGACTTCACTATTATCCACAGTGTTGCATATCCACACAAATTCCAGGAATGTATTCCCTGTGGATACAGGGATCATACTATAATACAGTTCTATCTGCACAATCTCCCCTGACAGTAGGACAGAGACAATGCATGTTGTTAGACTGCCAGGTCCATATGGGAGCAGACCAATTTTTTTAAAATGGTTTTAAGCTGTTTGAGACCAATACTTAGTACATAAAATCCAGAGACAAATGATAAACCTGAGAGCCCTTCCACACAGCCATATAACCCAGAATATCAAGGCAGAAAATCCCACAATATCTGCTTTGAATTGGGTTACCGTGTATATATTCCAGTTCAAAGCAGATAATGTGGAATTTTATTCAGACTGTGTGGAAGGGGCCTGAGGCCCCTTCTACGCTGCACTATATCCCAGGATCCAATCCCACATTATCTGTGTTAAACCGGATTATATTAGTCTCCACTGCTAAATAATCTGGGATAAGAAGATAATCTGGAATCAGATCCTGGGGTATAGGGGCAGTGTGGAAAGGGCCTTAGTTGATGGATCAAGATCAGAGTTAAATGGAAAGAGTGTTGATTAGCATGTACAGGGGTGGGAATATTTTGAATGAGCAAAAGAGAAGAGAAAATACACTCCCATATTCATTTGTAAGTTACTTTTTTTCAAAAATTGAGGTGCAAATTAAGAACTAAAAGTCTTTTCTCTATACATAGCAATGATTATCTGGCAGGTAAGCTTCAAGAATAGTCACAGTAGTATATGATGTGATTCCTAATGTCTCCAGCTGATGATAATCATAAGTAGAAGGCCACTGAAAATAGAAGTTAGGCTGCTGGCATTAATAGTATTTGAAAGAAAATATAGCTGGAGGGAATTTTAAGTACAGCATCATATATAAAAGATGTGAACATTAACTATACTGTAGGACTGACAGACATAACTGCATTAGCACAAATGCAAAAATGGTCAGTTTTCCAATTAACTTTGAGGTAATGCACACTTGTTATAAACAGGAAGTGGTTCTATACATATTAAAGTCTGTGATTGTTAAACTTAAAGTGATACACCTCATGTTCTGGTTTTCTCTTTGACTGTATTGAAAGCAAATAAATTACTCATGTGTAAATTTCCTGCTTTTAACTGTATTTTTGTTGGGCGCCAAGACTATTAAATTGCACACATTTTCTCTTGAATAAGCTTGTTTACTTCCAAGTAAACATGCAGAGTGTCAAACTGCAAATATTACAGTGCGTTACTGAATAGGGTGATTCATTTAAGGCCAACCAAATGAGTCCAATATGCAAGCTTTCAAGAGTACTAGCCAGGACAGATGCTGCAAAAAGATGAGAAGAGGGAGTAATATTGTTACAACATGAACGTGTACATTACTCCTTGATCTAGGTTCAGTAGTTCCATTCAGTCATTCTATTAACAAATGGAATTTATATTAATGTTAGTTTACAATTCAGCAACTGATTCAAAAGTATACTTTAGCTAGGAATTGTATTTGGGGGGTGTTTATAGTACTAAAACAGTGCTGATTATGCTATCAGGTGTAGGGAATCAGTAATTTCCTCTCAATTTGGCTATAGTTCTTTTCCC
The DNA here is from genome assembly GCF_035594765.1 of Anolis carolinensis. NCBI lineage: Eukaryota > Metazoa > Chordata > Lepidosauria > Squamata > Anolidae > Anolis > Anolis carolinensis. Next base: position 60,274,615 of record NC_085845.1, read on the forward strand.
TTTCCTGTAAATTCCTAAGTATTAGCAGCTGATGGATAATGAACTACACTGGTTAAACGATCATTACTTCGGGATCATTACTTCGGGGACTACTGACATAAAGCATTCCAGGGCCCAGAAGCCTTCATTATACAGCTTCTGTTAAAGGCATAGAAGCAATGCCAGAAAGACTAATTGCTACCAGAGAAGGTAGAACCTCTGTTCAAGACCGAAAATATCGCAAGGAGATGAGACTATTATGAGCATAATTTGTTATTGCATGCCCCCTTCTCTTTTTTGTTCTGAAACATTTGTGAAGCGCCAAAGTAGTTACAATACATTTTCCAGGGCTTTCTCCTCCCTCTGAATATTCTTCAAATTACAATAAATGTTAGTTTTTAAAAATAAAATATATTTAATTATGCACATATATATTTAAAATGTACCACCAGTCTATGATTTGTGTTGTTGTTTTAATGGGAGCCCTGGTGGCGAAGTGCATTAAAGCGCCGAGCTGCTGAACTTGCAGACCGAAAGGTCCCAGGTTCAAATCCTGGGAGCGGCTTGAGTGTCTGCTGTTAGCTCCAGCTCCTGCCAACCTAGCAGTTTGAAAACATGCAAATGTGAGTAGATCAATAGGTACCGCTCCGGCGGGAAGGTAACGGCGCTCCATGCAGTCATGCCGGCCACATGACCTTGGAGGTGTCTACATTCTTCAGCTTAGAAATGGAGATGAGCACCAACCCCCAGAGTCGGTCACGACTGGACTTAACGTCAGGGGAAAACCTTTACCTTTTAATGGGCTAAACTTGCCATAAGTAAATAAAGGTCTTTCCACACAGCCATATGACCCAAAATATCAAGGCAGAAAATCCCACAATATGTGCTTTGTTATGAGTCCACACTGCCAGTTCAAAGCAGAAAATGTGGGATTTTATTCAGCTGTGTCAGAAGCAACTTCTGGTGTGAGAGAAGTGGCTATCTACAGAGACGTTGCCTAGGGGACACCCAAATATGTTACTGGGAGGCTCCTTTCTTGTCCCCGCAAGCTAGAACTGACAGATTGGAGCTCACCCCATCTCGTGGATTCGAAATGACAATCTTCAGGTCAGCAACTCAACCTTGTGGGTAAAATGTCAGGAGCGAAAGCTTCTGGAACATGGTCATACAGCCTGGAAAACTCACAGCAACAGACTTCTTCCATCTTTCTCAAGGAGCTTCTTGGTTCCTGCTGTTTCCTTGGGCTAATGAAGAAATCTCAAGGTTTCCAGGAATATATATGTATTTAATTCTTGAACTCTTGACAGGACAGAGGAAAGGCGCGTTTTAGGGCTGTCACTCCCAGGCCCTTAGGTAGGTAAAGGTTTTCCCCTGACATTAAGTTTAGTCGTATCCAACAAGACTCAGCCAGCTGGGCCAATGGAGAGTATGGGAATTGTCTGCCAAACTTTGAAAAGGACAAAAGGATCCTCAACCCTTTGCTGAGTTTCCAATGAGAAGTCTACTCAGAGAAGAAATGGGATTTCACCTTAGGGCCCTTCCAGACAGGCCCTGTATCCCAGGATCTGATCCCAGGTTTTGTTTATCCTAGATTATCTGGCAGTGCCGACTCGTATAATAATCCAGTTTAAAGCACAAAACAGAAGAACTCCCACACACAAGACTTGACTTTGTTCCCTGTTCCCCAAACGCTGCAGGCAGAACTTCCAAAGAGAAAAGATCCTTTTCTGGACTGTCACTCCCAACCAGTCCAAAGAAAAGCTTAGGATTGCTAAGGAATGCTGTGGACTATACTGCAGAGCAAGGGGCTGGAAAAAAACCCCTTTGGGGGGGATTCCTCATTGAGAAAACCTTCACAAATAGCTGCCTGCAAATGGCAGGCTTTTGCACAGCAATGGGAAAGTAGCCTTTTCCAACTTCAAAATCCAGAAACGGCTGCATGAAGAGGAGGAGGGTCTGAAGCCACACGTCACAAGGCATGACTTTGATGGCACCCGAGCGAAGCTTTCAAATCAGTGAGAGAAAGGGGAAACGAGTCACGTGTCCTTCGCAAGCCTCTCCCACTCCCGGGCCAGTAAAAAAAAAAAAAAAAAGGCCGGCCTGCTTTGTAAACACACCCTCCTCACAGTGGCGGTAGGCGGCAAGCGGCGGAGTTCCTTTTATTTTCCTAGTCGCAAAGCGGTGCATTCTGGGGTCGGTAGTTCGAAGGAGTTGAATCCTTTCAGGCACAGAGGAGACAGGGACTACATTTCCCATGAGCGCATAGCGGGAATTCGAAAGGGGAGGGGGAAAGAGGAGGAGGAGGAGAAGAAAAACAGAGCCAGCTCTACCGGGGCAGAGTGTGTGGTGACTGCGATGGGGAGAGCGCTGGAAAGTGAGGCAGGAGTTGCCCGCCTGTTGGGGTGGTTTTGAACCCAAGGCGGCGGGCCTGGCCTTGGAGGAGCCTGACAAAAGGAGGACGGAGCAGGACAACACAAACGCCTTTCCCCTCATTGAATGACTTTACTGTCGAAGCACAGCGCGGCGATGAATGGCTTCGGGCCCGACGACGTGGCCCGAGGAGGGGGAGGGCCAGGAGAAGCCCCGCTCCCCGCCCTGGTGGCTAATGCCGGGGAAGCCCTCCCTCCTCCTCCGCCTCCTCCTCCTCCGTTGCCCCTTCCACCGCCGCCGCCTCCTCCGCCCGGGCTGGGCATGGCCTCCTCCTCGGTGGCCTCCTCCTCTCCATCAGCCTCCTCGGGGGCCATTCCGGCCGCCGCCTCAGGCCCCGGGGCGGGCCAGGTATGCTGCCTGCGGGAGGAAGGCGAGCGGTGCGGGCGGGCGGCGGGCAACGCCAGCTTCAGCAAGCGCATCCAGAAGAGCATCTCCCAGAAGAAGGTCAAGATCGAGCTGGACAAGAGCGTGAGTCTGGTCTCTCCAAAGGGAAAGGGCAAAGGGGGGGGGGGGGGGGTGCGCGCGCGCGGCTCCAAAGTGAGTGTTGTGTTGTGCGCGCGTGCCCGCTCTCCTTGCGGCGCCTTCGTTCCCCTTGCTCTCCTTCCTTCCACTTTGGCTCTTTCTCCTTGAAGTTTGCATTGCCAGTCGCCTGCCTTGTTCCCTTTCCCACTTCGATTGGCCTCGTTTTCCTTACGTCCGCGTTGTTGTTGTTGTGTTGCAACCTGCCTTGCTTGCTTTGTGCCCGCTTAGACGTTTTGCCATGTTTTCGTTCCACTTCGCGTTGTTTTCCCCCCTTGCTTCGCCTTTAACCGCACCTGGACTGGATTATATGACGGTTCAGTTCCCTCCAGACAGGCTCTTCCAGCTAGCACCTCCCAACAAAGGATTCTGGCAGCTGCTTACTGCGTGGGGGAATCCCTTGTTGGGAGTTGTTAGCTGGCCCTGATTGATTCATGTCTGGATCAAGGAACATGAAAGGCACTGCAGACTAACTCAACCAGAGAAGTCATTCATAGTAAAGCACTTGATGAACCAACCTGGACACAGCATATTATCTGAGAACACAGAAATGCTGGACCAACAGCCACTATGTCAGACTACACAGAGAAGCCATTGAAACTCTAAAATCAGGGCAGTAAATAAAGAACAATACTCAGAAAACGGGAATCCAGACATGAAACAATCAGGGCCAACTAGCACCTCCCAACAGAGGATTCCCCCAAGCAGGAATCAGCCAGGTCTTAAAGCTGCAAGGCCGTTCAGTGTTAATCAAGGTGATTAATTTCAACATTCACACTTGCCTCCAACAAACAATAGTTCTTTCTCCCACTCTGGACCTTCCACAGATATATAAAGTCGCCTTGCCTAGTTTCCAACAGACCTGACAACCTCAGAGGATACCTGCCATAGATGTGGGCGAAATGTTACAGCCAGAAAATTCACAGCAACGCAATGATTCCTGTCAGATAATCTGGGATAAAGAGCCTAGAATCAGTTTCTTGTCTGGAAGAGCCCTCTGTCTCCCTTCTACACTGCCATATAAAATCCAGATTATCTGAACTGGATTATATGAGTCCATGCTGACATATGATCCAGTTCAAAGCAGATCATCTGGATTTTATATGGCAGCGTAGAAAGGGGGCCTTACTCTCCAAGTTTTCATTGCCTTCTTGCACTTATTGCCTTTCTCTGCTTACTTTAGTCCTATTTGCACTGCTCAATAACATAGGTGGAAACTGCATTTAATCCCACCTGCATTGCCCAATAACCCAATTGGAAACTGCATTTATGTACAGTCAGTGTAGACTTCTAGAACACAGCATTATATGAGTCAACACTGACTCTATTAATGCAGTTTCCAGCTACACTATTTGGCAGCGTAGATGGGGCCATTGTCTCCTTCTCTGTGCAGTATATACACTGCCTTGCATTCTTCCTTCCATTGCCTTGTTTCTCCTTGAAGTTTATGTTGCCTCCTTCTCCTTGCAGTTTGCTGCCTGCCTTTGCGGCTCTTTTCTCCTTGCAGAAAAAGTGTGCAGAGACGGCTTGTTCCCTTTCTCTCTGTTCCTTGCTTCCCGCCCTCCTCCTTCATGTCTGCACTCTTTTTTCTGCTCTGATCACAGGGATGGAAGAGAAATGCAGACAGTAACACAACAAAAGCCATCCCACCACAATGGAGGAAGGAGAGAGAGAGAGAGACATTTCCCTTTTTCCAGACCTGATGTGTTTTTGATCCCTTTCTTTATTGCAGTGACTTTTGCCTGTCCCTTTCCCTCCACAGTCTCCTTCCATTTCATTCTCAGTGCATTCCTTGTTGGGGAAACTGAGATGCATCAAAGAAGTGGGGAGTTTGGGAGATAGGATCCCCCAAAGCTTGGGGTCAGTATCATTCCGCATCTCCATGGATCGGCTAGAAGGAGGGCTTTCTTTTTCTTGGACTGTTTTGTCTGACGCTGCAAAAAAAAAAAACCTGTTCTTTGTGATCTTCTCTCCCTCCCTGGTGGCCTTGCTACTTTGATGTTATTTCGCGTTTCTTGCCCTCATAGGCTGCCTCCACCTTTTATAATTGAGGCACCCTGATGCCTTGATTTTTACCTGCCCTGGCTCAATGTAATGGAGTTGTAATTTTGCAAGGTCTGCAGCCTTCTCTGCCAAAGGATTCTCGCCATAGATTCCACAAAGCATGAAAGTGGTGTCAAAACTATATTCATTCTACGGTGTTGTTTTGTTTGAAAACCAGATTGAGGGTCTCCTCATTTCCTTCTGCAGACTGTGTTATACATACATCACACACATATATTTGGTTTTCATGGCATGCTTCTGTTTTCCTGCTCCGCCTCGTGCTACTGCTGTTGCTGCAGTGTTTGCACGTCCCACCCGCATCGTCTCTTTTCTCCCCCCTTTTGGCAGCCATCAAGCCCTTCCATCACTTCATTTAAGCCCTGCCACTAAAAGCCAGGCCTCCCCGGCTTCCACTGGTGGTTCTTCACATTTTTATACATATATAAAGCAGAGAAACACTCCGAAATGCAACAGACACGTTCCCAGAGTCAGGGCACGTGAACCTGCGGAGTGCCCGCCTGCTTGGCTTATGCTTATGCATAGCCTTTATGCGGAAGGAAAGGCTGGTGTTTCAATACTTTGTGCTTGCAACGCCGGAACAAAACAAGTCTTGTGCTTGCCTGGCTTTGGAAGCGTGCACGGAGGGTTCATTTGGAGAGGTTTTGGGATCATTGGCCCACATTTGCACACCGGTGGGATTAGGTTCATTAGGCTGTGTCAATATTGTTGATTTAATGCAGTTTGACACCCCTGTTACTCCCCTAGCTCGATGCTATGGGATCCTGGGACTTTAGGTTGGTGCGGCACCAGCACTCTTTGGGAGAGAAGGTTATAGTACTTTGTAAAACTACAATTCCCAGGATTCCATAGCCTTGAATCTTGGCCGGTCAAGTGGTGTCAATTAATGCAGTCTCAGACCTTTATTGCTGTACAGAAATCCTGGAACTAGTTTGAGGTCTGGATGGTGATGACACAAACCACAGAACACTGATGCACATTATGGGCTTTCTTTCGCATGCTTTCATGGGAGTTTGTTGTCTGTCCACGGCAGTCTGTCCATAGCTCTGTGCAATGGAAGCATGGGAGGTGTAGTTTTACAAGGTCTGTATATTTCTCTGCCAGTAGGCTGTTTGGAATTGTGGGAGTTGTAGTCCAAAACACCCAGAGGGGCGAAGTTTGCCCATGCCTGTTCTACAGTGTAGATATACCCTTAGTAATGCTTGCTCTCTCAGCATTCTACATTATATGGTGGTAGATTTAGGGCACATCTTTTGCATCCCATTTCCTGCATTTTTACTCTTACGTTTGGCAGAGTCCAGTTCAATCTTGTCCTTTAGCAAATGGGTTTTGGATTAGAGTCTTGACGCACTGCTCTAAATACATGTTCTCCAGTAATCCCTGTTGGATGCAGTAGAAACAAGCAGAGATCGTTAGGTTTCTCCTCTTAATGTGTTCTGCCTGGAACTTGCTTATTCCTTTTCTAGTTACAATGCCACTTTTGTATATGCATGTATTAAATTACCTCCACATCCATGAATCCTTGTCAGAAGGGAACTGCTGCTCACAGCGTCATCTTAGTGGGTCATTAGATACTGGATTTTTAATCCAAACAGACGTAATAGTCTGAGAAGTGGGAAATGCTGCCTTTGACCTTTAGCATGTTAAATCATATTATAGAAGTGGCAAAGTTACTGAGCTTTGAGATAATTGAAGCCTTGGGTGAGGGGAAGGCTTGATTTATATTACTCCAGTATTTTGCTATCTGCCTCGCATGTTTACCTTGGGATCAGATAACCACTTCCTGAATAATGGTGGCTGCATTGCCTAACCATTCAACAGATATTCTCTTGACAAGTTGGGATGTAATCAAATGTGTTTGTGACTAATGTCAGTCGGTTTTCTTGATGTCTGTACATTGTTGATTATCTTTTGTAATAGCATGTAAATCATAACACCCAAACATGTTGCAGTGTTGCTCATTGTCAACCTGTTTTAAACCCCTAGGCAAGGCATCTTTATATTTGTGATTTCCACAAAAACTTGATTCAGAGTGTCAGGAACAGAAGAAAGAGAAAAGGTAGCGACGATGATGGTGATTCACCGGTACAAGACATTGACACTCCAGAGGTAAGTTGATCATTCATCTCTGCATAAACATACTTCTTATACAGTAATTGAGTGAAAATATTTTATACAAATCTAGATAAAGGGGACATTAATTATTATTGGATCTCACATAGGACTGTGATGCCTAAATCTCATTGTTAGTCTTAACTAGAGTAGGCTTATAAATCAATGGGATTTGCCTATATGTTAATTCACTATTCTACAATTGAATGAATCTGGAGCAACCAACAGGATGCCAACCCATGTTTGTTATGTCAGGGAGTTTACATGATTTCAATTATAGTTAAGCTTTGTTTGTTTGGCTTAGATGTATAGCAGTCATATCAAAGAGAGACCTTCCGAGACCTCATGTTATTATTAACAGCTCTGTTCAGGTCTTGCAAATTCAGAGCAGTCACTTCCTTTATTGAGCCAGATTATCTGTCTTACGGCCTTCCTCTTTTCTCATAGACTTTGACTTTATCAGTCTTTTTTCCCCTTATGAATAATGGGTTTTCATGATGCATCCAAGTTCAAATATTTTAGTTTCTAGTGGGTGATCAGGTTTGGTTTGCTCTTGAATCCATTTATTTGACTTTAGGTATGATATTAATAGGAGTACTTTGAAATATGAAGGTGTAATGAACTTTGCTTATGGGAATAAGCGATTTCCATTATATGAGAGATTCACAGTAATAGGAAGCATTTGCTGAAGAATTGTATATACGCAGTCCCTGAGTTATAAACATCCGACTTACAAATGACTTATAGTTCCAAACAAGGTTGAGACAACAGGAAATGAGAAAAATCTACTCCTCTGAAGGGAAATTCACTCCTGTAAGAGTTATCATGGGGAAAAGATGTCTCCATTGAAGTTTTATCACCAATTCTTGTTTCCACAACAAGCCAAAATTTTCAAAATTCAATTATCACAGGGACATAAAGTGAGGTAAAATCTTCTGAACCTGGGCACAGACAGCAAAACAAAACCACAGGGAAATTAACCCATCCTAGTGTGATCCATGCTAATATTTACTTCGGATGGAGTTATACTTTTTTTAAAATTACCTGTTCTGACTTACATGCAAATTCAACTTGAGAACACGCATGCCCAGTGTGGAATTCATCTCACCACAGTAAAACAGTGGATGTGGCTCTTAATGAGACATGCCTCATTATCACAGGATGTCTACGCCCTATACCACTGGAGAAATTATACTGTTTAGCCAGCATTGCATCACCTGGCATCCACCGGGAAGTAGCAGCCAGCAATGAAAAGACCAAGGCAGTGACATCTCCAGCCCATCTCATGTTCGAATATCAGACAGCAAACCAATCCCTTAAATTTAGAAATAGTTTTCTAAGACCTACAGAGATACTTTCAGGAACACTTCAGCAAGCGAGAGTCCAAAAGTGGCAGGCTAAAACCCGGAACCTCAAGCCATGGCTGATACTGAATGAGAGACTCCCTCCTGGGCACACAGAAGACTGGGCAACTTGGAAGGTGCTGAAGAGACTGCGCTCTGTCACCACAAGATGCAGAGCCAGCCTTAAGAAATGGGATCACAAAGTGGAATCCACAACATGCGAGTGTGGAGAAGAGCAAATCACACAGATCACCTATTATAATGCAGTCTGAGCCCTGCCACATGCACCTCTCATAGCAACACCAAAGGCACCCCAAGTGGCCAGCTACTGGTCAAAGGACATTTAGTATAATGGTAAATTTTTAACTTTGTGTTTTCAAATACATTACAACTGTACCCTCGGTTCGCTTCTGATACAATAAGTAAATAACTTGAGAACAAATCTACAAAACCTATCATATTCGTAACTTGGGAAGTGCTGGTACTTGGGATTGTTAAAATGTTTCTGTACAGACTTTTACAGCTCTTCATATAGTGTCTTCTTCCACTACCATTCAAATGATATGACTCATTTAGATATGAAACATAGACTGACTATTGGTTCATCTGTGCCTGTATTGTATATTCTGATAGTCCTTCACAAAGGTTTGAAGCAGGCTTTTCACAGCTTTTGTCAGTTGAAGGATTTCAGCTAAAGTTTGTGGGGCTGAAACTAGAACTATATCTATGTAAAACATACAATGGTGCTGTAATAAAAACTCATCGCAATATGACAAGAGGGGAAATCACAGAAAGTTTCAGATAACATCTGCCTAATACAGTAATATGTAGGCTGTGTTTAAAACTGTTATTTTCTTTCCAGGTTGATCTGTTTCAGTTGCAAGTAAACACACTAAGAAGATACAAAAGGCACTTCAAGTTACAGACGAGACCAGGACTTAACAAAGCACAGCTTGTTGAAGTATGTGTTTTTCTATTACGTTTCTTTCAGTAAAAGAAAAAGTGCTATACTGTATTCTGTAACCTCCTTATAGTGCAGATGATTATAATTTGGAGTGCAAAAATGCTAGGCAGAAAGAAGCCTTCAGAGAATATGCCCAGATTCGGGGAATGAACAAAAGAAAGACAGATGATAGGCAATGTCATTGCAGATGAGGAACACAGACAAGTAATGCTACCTTCACATAATGGGGCTTGATCTGTGTTTAACCATCCAGGAGAAAGTTTTGGAGAGATAGTGGAAAATGAATGAAAAATGTCAGCTTGGTTTATTGAAATCATGGAAAATCAAATCCAGTGTTAGGAATTAAGACTTTAGGAAGTGGCAGGTATCAAAATACTGGTGTCAACATTTGCAATCTATTTATCTGGGTATCCTACCTTAGATCCATGGTTCTCAACCTGTGGGTCCCCAGGTGTTTTGGCCTACAACTCCCAGAAATTCCAGCCAGTTTACCAGCTGTTAGGATTCCTGGGAGTAGAAGGCCAAAACATCTGGGGACCCACAGGTTGAGAACCACTGCCTTAGATAGTATAAGTTACAATAAATCCAGGTAGATGAGATAGAGATAAGGAAATTTACATGGCGATAATGAGGAAAGTGCATTAAAATTGGGGGTTTCCCATCTAAATTTTATTTTTCAGTTATTCCAGTGAAATTGGGAAGCTTTAAGATACGGGAAATTATATCCCCCACGTAATAGAGAAAAGGGTGATCATCAGGTGCTGTGCAAGGTCTGTTTTTGAGTGACAGCAAATGTAAGGGAACTATTTGCTATTTTCGAAGTCAGTCCCATCTAGCACCCCAACAAAAAAAGATTGCCATTTTACATTTAGTTTTAAAAACTCTTGGGGTAATCCTTTTTTTTACTTGTGTCAACTTAATGGTAAAACTTTACCAACAAATTATAATTAAGGAAGTATACATAATTCCAAATATATTCTTTTGAGTGTAGATGTGTCTGCCTTCAAGTCGTTGACCCACTGAATTTCTTAGGGTTTTCATAGGAGAGGAATGCTCAGAGAGGTGGTTTGTCAATCCATTCATCCAAAATATAGTTTACAAAGCCTGGTATTTCTTGGCAGTCTCCCATCCTAGTATTAACCACAGCCAACCCTACTTAGCTTCAAAGATCAAATGCTGTGAACTAAAAAATTGGAGTGAGAAGGGGCTCGCCTCTTATTTTTTGTAGTTTTTTATATAACCACATTTTCCAGATTTTTTGTTCTTTAACAAACTTCATGAAGGAATAATTGTAGATATACAAAACATGTAAAGTCACTTGTATGGTGAGTGTTCATGCATATACATATTTTACAAACGTCTCTTTCTTGGCAGGAAAATGTTTCCCCATTTCTTAGAGACTGGAGAACATCCTGTATTCTTAGGAGCCAAGGCTAAAGTACAAGTGCTAAGCAGCTTTTTCCTTCCTTTCTCTCTCTGCATAATAACAATTGATGTTCATGAAAACTCAACTTTTCTTGCAGATAATTGGATGTCATTTTCGGACTATTCCAGTGAATGAAAAGGACACCCTAACCTATTTCATCTATTCTGTGAAGAATGACAAGAACAAATCTGATCTAAAATTGGATAGTGGTGTTCACTAAATAAGCAAACCGGAGACTTGCAAACTTAAAGACTGTTTCGGAATGGCTGGACTGTAGCTGGTATTCATATGGAGAATTCTGATGTTATTTTCTTGGGGGAAATACTGATCAAAATGAGATTTCCATGGTAAAAATATTTTAAATAAATACTGTTGATGTTCCTGCGCCTGCATGTGTGTAATGTCTGGCACATACTTGTGAGGCTGTGAAAGTTTAGCCTCTTTTTCAGTTTATGAAAATCAGTGGAAATATCTCTTGTTTCTTCTCAGGTTTGGTAAATCTGTGGAGGTGGAGAGATAGGTGGCATCACAGACATCTTATGTAATTGAACTAACTAGTACTTGAAAATAGGAGTGACTTTCAAGAGCCTTCTCCACGGCAGAGATCTTAATATAAATCCTTCGTGCCCTTGTTGGTTCCTTTGACCTATTATGCTGTGACATAGATAAGAGAGCTTTCCTAGAGACTGGCTTGATGCCTGAATTGACAAACAGTTCCTGATGATAGGTTGGCAAACCGAACTGCAAATAGTTCATCTGTCTACCAAAGCTACTTCACCAAAGCTACTTCACCAAAGCGGGGGGGGGGGGGGGGGGGGGGGAGGGGGAGTTGTATAAGTTTCAAGCAAACAGAAAATGAAACCAAATAGCCACGTCTTGCCTATTTATATAAGCTAGTATTTGAGTTCTGAATCCCTTAGTGTAGCCACAGCTTGGTATAATTTGAATAAGCCTTAATATTAACTTATGAGGTTCTCTTTTTCCCCCTGATAACAACTACAGTGGCTTGTGGCTGCCACAGTTATATCTAGGCTCATAATTTATTGTATGGTACCTCTGGTACTGGAATAAAGATGCTGATTCTGTACTATTCCTACATCAGTATCTTTGAAAGTTCTGTGTAGCTATTGAGGTGTTCCCACTAGGAAAATAAGCTGCCCTAAGTACTTACCCTTTTGTTCTTTGTTAGTAAAAGAAAAAGAAACATTCCTGTTCCCCTGATGATGCCAAAATGACTTTGCTTGCAGTTTACAACTAGCTATCATGAGGTCCTGTGACTTTTTTTTAGCACTCCAAGTAGACTACCAGCAGCGAAGATCCAACATCATGGTACACATTCACCAACTACCAGTTATAGTTGGACTGAAGCTTGATATACTGTAGATAGTAATTAAAAGGGTTTGGCATTCTAGGACTTCATAGAAAGGAATGCATCTAGAGGTGGGGCTACATTAACGTAACAGCATTGTATATGCTGTGTTACACTTCTTATTTCTTGGCTTGAGATCTTAGTATGGAGGATGCCCATGTCTTGTCTTTAATGCCATCATCTCACCAAGTAGATTTGTACACTCGCTGGTTTCTCAAAATGATGCTTTCCAATCTTCTGTATTTACATTTATGTTGAAATTTTGTCATTCTAGTGTAGATAAGATACAGCTAGTAACTGGTAAATGCCATGCTTTGAATAATAGCTGAGAGTTAGTTTTGAATTTGAAAGTAAATATTGGACAGTCCTATGTATGTTTGTTTGGATACACATTCCACTTCCAAATGGTCTTATTCTAAGGGACATAAACATAGGATTATATCCTTAGGATGGTGCCTAAGGTTGCTTCAAGTTGCTTCTTACTGTGATTTTGCCAGTTCCTCCCTCAGCAATATAACTGACAGTGCCTGGTATTCATTATTGGTCTTCATCCAAATATTAAAATTGGATCTTGACCCTGCTTAGCTTCCAAGATCAGAACAGATATACTGCTCCTAAGGTATTTAGGCTTTGGATTATACTCATTTACTTTAGGAGTAAGACTCACTAAATTCAGTGGCACTTCCTTTCTTAGTTGATAGGTATGCTTAGTTGAGGTTTTGCATTGTTGTCTTCTTAACAGAAGATTGAGAATAGAAATAACTCATAATTTATTTATTTTATTTTTTTTCCGTGTCAGGAGAGACTTAAGAAACTTCAAGTCTCTTCTGATATACCATGTGCCGGACTCTTCATATTGCTGGATTACAACTCACACCAATCCTTCCAGCAAAAGCCACTGATGAGATGTTCTGGGTGTTGCAGTCCAACATTTTGAGAGATGTTTGATCCCAGTCCCTTCCATACACACTGAACTTGTCAGTAGAACCTACTGAATTCCATGAAATTTGCTTTGGGATAAATATGCATAGAATTATAATTGATTGTTGAAGGCAACTGCTCTTAACTGCATATACCAGGAAATGAATACAACTCTGGTGGGATACTGTGTGACTTGTAGATCACCTTGGACTCACCAAATTCTGGTCCTATTTAAGAAGGTGCTCCTGTCCAGAAAACCCAACTATAGGTAATCCTTTAAATACAACCTGTTTTTTTATTGTGAATTGTATAAACCTCAACAAATGTTTCTGTAATAATTCCTTGATTCATTTACAAAAGCAAGATAACAAAAAAGATTTAGAAGGACGTTCTTTATGTGTAAATCTTAGAGACTAAATGGTGACTTGCACTGAAGACCTTTACAAAGAGGTACTGCTAACAACAACACAAGGAGGAAACATTGATATGATAATGTAGAAAGCAACTTTTTAGTTGACAGAAACATCAGCTGAATTTAAGGCAATATAGATGGGAAATTTTAAAGAACCTCCAGCTACAGTGAAAATAAAAGAGCTTTATATGGTTCCTTTTACCACGTGATACAATTTCTCAGTAATATTCACACTAGCATTCTAGTATAAGTTGGCATTGATTCCATGTTAACATGAAATACGTGCTAGTCTGAACTTGTAGTATTATGATACAGTGGTACAGAGCAGCAAGACTCTATTTTATTGACAGAAACATTCTTTCTAGATGTAATACTGCTCTGTTCATCACTAGGGAGTCCTTGCTAAGCAAGAGAGACAAATTGAAAAAATAGCTAAGGGCCCTTCCAGACAGGCCCTGTATCCCAGGATCTGATTCTAGGTTTTGTGCTTTAAGCTGGATCACATGAGTCTGTACTGCTAGATAATCTGAGATAAACAAAACTTGGGATCAGATCCTGGGATATAGGGCCTGTCTGGAAGGGCCCTAAGGTGAAATCCCATTTCTTTGAGTAGACTTCTCATTGGAAACTCAGGGTTGGGGATCCTTTGTCCTTTGGCAGACAATTCCCATACTCCCCATTGGCCCTGCTGGCTGAGTCTTGTTAGACTTGAGACCCAAAGATTTCCTTTCCATATTGCAAGTGATATGCCTTCTGCATCAGCTGCAGGCAGTTCATACCTTTTGCTTAAATTGGGGTGGTTTTCTAATGTTTCTGTTTCACATTTTGTGGTAGGTAAAACTACCCCCAGTGCTCTGATAGTGCAGCAGGTTAAACCGCTTAGCTGCTGAACTTGCTGACCAAAAGGTCGGTGTTCGAATCTGGGGAGTGGGGTGAGCTCCCGCTGTTAGCCCTAGTTTCTGTCAACCTCGCAGTTTGAAAATATGCAAATGTGAGTAGATCAATAGGTACCACTCCAGCAGGAAGGTAAAGGCACTCCATGCAGTAATGCTGGCCACATGACCTAGGAGGCGTCTACAGACAACGCTGGCACTTCAGCTTAGAAATTGAGATGAGCACCAACCCCCAGAGTCGGACATGACTAGACTTAATGTCAGGGGGAAACCTTTACCTTTACTAAACCTTATTTCTTGATCTTATCATAGCAAGAAGAGTAATCATTTGTTCTACACATGCTTTTTTAGTACTATATATGAAAACTGTTAATGCATTTCTGTCCATTTCCACCCCAAGTTCCTTCGGACTGAAAATGCCAATTTCTTCAGCTTGCCTTCACATGAGAATTACTAAACCCATTGTAGATTAAAAATTAAGGCTGGTGTTAGTGAGCTGTGAACCGCTTAAGAGCGTTATAAGTACTGCAGCCCAGTTCAACAGATGTAATAAGCGGACTACATGTCTCCTTAGAAAGAGGTACTGCTGCATTAATTCCCAAGTAGGTGTGGATAGAATTGTATCCCTAAGATTAGTTGAAGATAATTGGATTGTCCATTTTGTATTCAATATACTTGCATGTCAGTAATTTGCCCTTAGTCATATTGGATAATCAGCACAAGTGAAATTAAATATGTAAGCAGTGAAGAAAGGACAAATTATTTCACATCTCTTTTGTGTGTTATCATGCAAGAAGAAAATATATAGCAACAAGTAACTTGAGAGATCTAATGGTCAGGAATTGTGGTCATAATTGTAAAACCACCTAGAAGACATTAGGCTTTTTAAAAACAGTCCTGTTTATACTATCTGATGGCGTGGACTAATAGGATTATTTCCCCAAGTGTGTTAGGAAATGTCACCATATTTGTGTCTATTGACTACAACTGTTTCTTTGTTGGAATTCCAATGCAGGCCAGAAGCCAATAGCTCGTTGGCTGGCACCACCACTTTGAATAGTGCTGACTTAATAGTGCCTTCAAAAAGGAATCATGTAAGTTATCCCTCTTAATGCTCATTTTACATTTGTTTTCAGTTCTTTTAGGTTTCATAGTTTCAAAAATCAGTGGAAGAATGTTTTAAATTTACTGTTGGCTGATGCATGTTTGCATTTTTATTGGCAAATTTTCACCGTCATATAGAAAGATTTGTGCGTATAGGTCCTTCTAGAGTTGAATAGAATTTCTTCTCTTTTTGTTCCATAGTAGGAAAGGGAATTTCTGACAAGCCAAAAGAATGCACATGTTGTGTTTACGAACTCAGATACTTCTGTGAGTATCTTAGCTTGTAGTGTATGTTTAGACTGTCTGGAAGAAGGCATTCTACAAGAAGTCATGAGAGTTGAAAGGGCCGACTGTGTGCTAGGTTGCCAATGTATGTAGCTGAGTATTGATGCCTGTTTTCATAGAAAATAAAAAAAATAACATGCAAAATTTTCCCTTCTGAAGTTAAGAATGACACTTGACTTTCATCCTCCCAACATCTCAAAATCTTCCTCTACTTCATTTTTCCTTCAGGATATTACAAGCCTATAATTAGCCACCCTAACATGTATTTACTCAAAACTGCCTCATTGTAATAAAACTATGCCACCCAGAACAATGCATCTCTTAACTGCCTGATGTGGTGCACTAGCAAGTTATTTTTCTCGCTGAGTCAGGGACTGGTGACATATTTCTGCCCATTGGTTACAACAGTTTGTTTCTTTCCTAGAAACTCACGGCAGCCGTGCCATTAAAAGGCTTACTGATTGGAACTGGTCCATGAACTTTGAGTATCCTAAATACTCATGTGTAAGTAGATTTTTTAAGTAAAATAATCAACCCCACAAAACTAAGTTGATGTATCCACAGGTCAGTTTGAGTACTGTAACATTAACCACACCATTCCCTGAGTAGAGTGGTGAAAGGCAAGAGTATAGTCCATCCCAGGAGAACCAAAAAGAAGCACCAATCTTCTTTACTTTCCGATGTTGCATCATTTCTGGCCTTTTTGAATAACTAGGAAGGCAAATGGTGGCTGTGACCAGCGATGGCTGGACCCCTGATGCGAAATTGGTGCTTTTTGTCTCTGCGGAATGGCCCTTGATTTATCCTTGAGTCATATTAAAATCCATAATTTTGGCCCCAAAACCTGACCTTGACATATACATGAACATATATGGTAGTACTGGTCTGCAATTTTACATCAGTGCACAGTTAGGCATGCTGAAGTCCATTGATTCCAGTGGATTTAGGTATGTCTAACTAAATTGGGTTGTTGTGTGTTTTCCGGGCTGTATGGCCATGTTCCAGAAGTATTTTCTCCTGACGTTTTGCCCACATTTATGGCAGGCATCCTCAGAGGTTGTGAGGTATATACTTCACAACCTCTGAGGATGCCTGCCATAGATGTGGGTGAAACATCAGGAGAAAATACTTCTGGAACATGGCCATACAGCCCGGAAAACACACAATAACCCTGTGATTCCAGCTATGAAAGCCTTCAACAACACATCTAACTAAATTCATGCTAATAAGTCAGCATGACTTATCTTGGTATCTCAGGATTTTTAAAATTAGCTTAGGAAGACATGAACTCCACCAAGAGGAAGTTATTCCAATTTTTAGATATTCCCAGTTCTACCTGTCATCACAGCTCAGCCCATTCAATAGTGTCTTCCTCTACCATTGGAGGAGGAATATAAGGCAGCCTTGGGATAAACAGGCAGGGGAATTGTAGTTTCACGTATTGAAATCTGAATCCAAGCCATAGTAATTCAGTTTATTGGCTAAGAATTAAAGCTTTTGTGTTAACAATTATATCTTGCTTTAACAGTTAAACATGGATTCTGGTGGTGGGTTACAGGTGGCTAAGCAACATCAGTAAAGCAATTATATAGCTAAAACCAGTGTTGATACATTGAACGCATCTCCACTGTAGAGTCAATGTAGTTTGACACCACTTTAATTGCCATGGCGAAATGTTATGGAATCATGAAAATTGTAGTTTTACAAAGAGTGTTGGTGCCCCACTGAAACAGGTTGCACATGATTCCATAGTGCCGAGCCATAGTGCCGAGCAGCAAAAGTTATGTCAAATACTACATTGTGAATACATCCATTGAAATCAGTGTGCCATAAGCTAGTTGTGATTAACAAGCACAATTATTTTAGCTGTATCAATAACACCAAGCGTATTTACTTTGGCATAAACATAGTTAGTATTGATCTGTTAGTCCTGGTTAGAGAAAACTATGGCAGTTGCATAGAAATAATGTCCATATGAAACTTCTCTTTCACAAGAAGTATTCCATGATATAAAAAGTATAGAGTTTGATCCAGTCTTCGGCATCTGAGTCTGATATTTATCTTCCTTTCTCAAATCTGATGTATTCTTCAGGGGCTGTTACAAGGAATCACAAATGAAATCTTTGGTCCAAAAAAGATATCCCTGAAAGAAATTGGCAGAATTGAAATTCAGAACGGCTGTATAGAAGATGGCATCTTACAATTGAAAAAATATAGTATTATTGGCCATAGTGACTGACAATAACGATTAAGAAAAAAAGATTAAATAAAATGAAATGCATGATACTGAAGAGTACTTTCCAGTTTTATTCATATAATATTAAGTAGGATCTAGCCCAGGCATGGGCAAACTTTGGCCTTCCGGGTGTTTTGAACTTCAACTCCCACAATTCCTAACAGCCTACCAGCTGTTAGGAATTATGGGAGTTGTAGTCCAAAACATCCAGAGGGACGAAGTTTGCCCATGCCTGGTCTAGACACTTGTTTTTTCATTTTCAGCCTTCCTCTGTTATTCCACTGCATTGCTTATCAGCAAAGATAATAATAATTTCAAAAGGGAAAGACTTAATTTGTGTAAACAAGTGTGGTACATCCCCTTAATTCACAGGGGGGTACATTCCTGGCCTTTGTGTAGATACATAAAACCATAATTCAGAGTAAATCCTATTGAAATGAAGGACTTCAACTTGTTGTCCATGAGGACTTCAAGATCCCTTTCACACGTACTGCTGTCAAGCCAGGCATCCCCCATTCTGTATATTTGCATTTCATTTTTTCTGCCTAAGTGGAGTATCTTGCATTTGTCCCTGTTGAACTTTGTTTTGTTAGTTCTGGCCCATCTCTAGTTCATTAAGATCTTTTGAATTCTGCTCCTGTCTTCTGGAGTGTTGGCTATCCCTCCCAATTTGGTGTCCTCTGCAGACTTGATGATCATGCCTTTTAGCCCTTCACCTAAGTCATTAATAAAGATGTTGAACAGAACTGGCCCCAGGACGGAACCCTGCAGCACTCCACTCGTCACTTCTTTCCACGATGAAGAGGAAACATTGGTGAGCACCCTTTGGTTTTCTTTACTTAACCAATTACAGATCCACCTAACCGTAGTTTTGCCCACATTTGACTAGTTTGTTTGCCAGAAGGTCACAGGGAACCTTATCGAAGACCTTACTGAAATCCAGATATGCTACATCCACGGTGTTCCCTACATCTACCCAGCTGGTAACTCTGGAAAAAAGAGATCAGAAGGGTAGCAGCTATCTGTCTGGAAACACCCTTTCTGCAAAGGCAATGAAGACAGAATAGAAAAATCTCCTTACTTTGGACAGCAGAGTAGTTCATTAAAGTTGCAGTAACAGACCATCTCGCAGCCTTTCCCTTCCCAAAAGTGATCTTGAAGATGACCATCAATTGGCCGGAGACTGGCTACTCCTGCTGGGATGTTGTGACAGTTGTGATCTTTTAATATTTTCCTGTAACAGGAAAGCCGGACTGAAGGTGTCGCATTAGTCCCAAGTACCAGGCTCAGAAAGAGAAGAGGAGAGAGCATCTTCATCTTTGTAATCATTGCAATATTTTAGCAATAGGGCTGGCATGGAAAGAGAAATTAGTTAAGTGACTACATGAAATCCATCTACATACTTTTTGAATCTATTTCTTTATCACTTATTTTGCTCAATGTCTCTTTGTGTCGTTTGCTCCATGAAAGAGGCGTATTATAAGTGCAAGAAATAGCAATTCCAAAATTGGATTAAATGATGTTACACTAGATTAAAATCAGAGTCTAGTGAGGTTAGGTCAACGGGTTAAATTGAGGAAACAATTGCAGCAAGCTGCAACCAGGAAAAGGTTCTGCAGCTGGAATGAAAAAAACAATGGAACTGGAAGATGTGTTTCTTGTTAAGCTATAAATCACTTCTTGAGCACTGTCCAAATACTGGTTCTGCTACAAATTTTCACATTTGTTAAAGGCAAAAAGTAGGTAACAAAACCTCAATGGCTCCCCATTAGAGCTCCAGAAGCCATTCGGGGGGAAATTAGACTGCATGAAATCTTATGAACCTGCCACCTTTCCCCTAGTTCCATCTTTCTTGGGTTTCTGTCATTTTTGGCCCCCGTTCCTTCCAATAATGAATCTGGATCAAATCTGGTTTACCAATCCTATTGTCTCCTTGAAGAACAACGGACGATTTAAGGTATCGTTCTTCCTGAAATAGAGTGGCTAATGGCACTCCAAAATAGATTATTTTGGAACAAGAGGCAAGAAAAACTAATCTGCATTAACTGATATGCCTATCCCCAGCAGGGATACTCCTGCAACATCAAATGGTATCATTGCTAACTGACTTGGCCATATTGCCTTGAGGTGATTTGGGTTGAAGTCCACTTTATTTTGAGGGTGCTGGTTAGAATAAAACTTCACTAGTTATTTTTAGAAGCTATCCACCAAGAAATACTCGTTTCTCATTTATGCAGAAAATAACTCTTAAAATTTTCAGTGAAAGAGCAGAGCTGAACATAGTAAAAGCACACTCTGCACAATAATCTGGATTCAGGCTCTTTTTCAAACTACATGATTATAGTCCTTTAATCCCACTTTAACCTCCACAGTTGCATCCTATAGAATCATGGGGGTTGTGGTTTGGTGGGACACTAAAGCTCTGTGACTAAGAAGTCTAAATATTCTTCCCTGAACTACAAATACCACAATTCTATCGGATGGATAAAGTATAATCAAAGTATCAGATGCGACCTGAGAACATACTGCAAGTTGCTTCTGGTGTGAGAGAATTGGCTATCTACAGAGACATTGCCCAAAGGATGACCGGATGTGTTACTATCCTGCTGGGATGCTTTTCTCATGTCCCCACAAGCTTGAGCTGACAGACAGGAGCTCATCCTGTCTCGAAGATTCAAACAGGCAACCTTCGGGTCAGCAACCCAACCTTTAGGTCTGCAGTCTTGCTGGCACAAGGGGCTAACGCATTGCACCACCACGGCAATCAAAGTGCTATTATTGTGATGTGAAACAGACCTCAGTCTGGATCACTGCAACTTAAGTTAGCCATGTGGGTTTACAAGTATCAACGTAGATATTGAAATCTTATATGAGACAAATAGATCTTAGGCTGCATCTATTACTACAGTCTGATCCCATACTACTCCTGTGCCATAGCTCTTTAATCTGGAATCATAGGAGTTGTAGCTTCACAAGATCTTTAGCCTTCTTTGACAAAGAATGGTGGTGCATCACCATACCATTGAGCCATGACAATTAAAGTGGTGCCAAACTTCATTATTGTAATTCTACAATGTAGGATAAATACACTCTTAGTTCCTTTTCAGGGAGTTGCGGTGGCACATTAGGCTAAACCCTTGTGTCGGCTGAACTGCTGACCTGAAGGTTGGGTTGCTGACCTGAAGGTTGGCGGTTCGAATCTATGAGACGGAGTGAGCTCCCATCTTCAGCTCTAGTTTGCGGGGACATGAGAGAAGCTTCCCAGCAGGATGGTAACACATCTGGGCATCTCCTGGGCAATGTCTCTGTAGACGGCCAATTCCCTCACACCAGAAGCGACTTGCAGGATGCTCTCAAGCTGCTTCTGACATGATTTTAAAAAGTTCATTTTCAAGACTATAGCATCCCAAAATATTTTGGTATGATGGCACATCGTTGTTGGGAGACCACATTCTTTATTGTGATTTTTTGAAGGGGGACTAAGGCAAAAAAAAAAAAAAAGAGGAATGACAACTGATTAGTATGATTCTCACACATTGAATCTGTGAGGCTTACTCCATTAAGCCTGTGGGACTAGATGTTTCTATTTTGAAGTACAATTCATATCCTCAGTTTTCACTTAGATGTGTCAGGCAAACCAATTGACATGCTCTTCTAGCACTATCTCCTATAGGTAAAGGTAAAGTTTTTCCCCACCATTAAGTCTAGTCATGTCTGACTCTGGGGGTTGGTGCTCATCTCCATTTCTAAGCCAAAGAGCTGGCGTTGTCTGTAAATGCCTCCAAGGTCATGTGGCCACCAAGACAGCAAGGAGCACTGTTACCTTCCCGCCGGAGTGGTACCTATTGAGCTACTCACATTTGCATGTTTTCTAACTGCTAGGTTGGCAGAAGCTGGGGCTAACAGAGGGAGTTCACACTGCCCCCTGGATTGGAACCACCGACCTTTCGGTCAGCAAGTTCAGCAGCTCAATGGTTTAACCCATTGCACCACCGGGGACTCTGATAACTTTCACCAAATTAGATTTCAGCTTTGTAAACAATGTAGGAGTACTGAAAGGATTTTGAGGGCTGCTTGATATTTCTCAAGTCAACAAATGTCACATTTTCAGATTCCTTAAAAGTAATTGGAATATCTTGCACTGCGTGTTTTATTACGGGTTTTTATTTCTAGTGCAGTGTAGAGGTCTCACCACAATTCTGACACTTCTATGATTAAATCAGGTGGGCAGCACAGCCCCATATGGGTATATATAATGGAGTATATCTCATTATGGAACCCCTAGTGGTGCAGCGTATTAAACCGCTGAGCTGTTGAACTTGCTGACCGAAAGGTCGGTGGTTCCAATCCAGGGGGCAGTGTGAACTCCCTCTGTTAGCCCCAGCTTCTGCCAACCTAGCAGTTAGAAAACATGCAAATGTGAGTAGCTCAATAGGTACCGCTCCGGCGGGAAGGTAACAGCACTCCATGCAGTCATGCTGGCCATGTGACTTTGGAGGCGTCTATGGACAATGCTTGCTCTTTGGATTAGAAATAGAGATGAGCACCAACCCTCAGAGTCAGACACAACTAGACTTAATGTCAGGGGAAAACCTTTACCTTTACCTATATCTCATTATACTTGTTAGAGTCGGATACAACTTGACTCAATGTCGGGAAAGCCTTTATCTTTACGTATATATCTTTATATGTATTTGGATCTGTAATGCTGTTCTGATGAATATGTTCAGCAATAAATAAATTCACAGAAATCAAATATCTGAAAACAAAATGTATCAGCTCCCCTTTAGTTCCACCAAGACAAGCCAGTACATTATGTGTAATGGCAAGGACAGAGGCTAATCCACTAAGGACGGGATTGTATGAATTGACTCTTTGTGAAGGCTGTGAATACTTCGATTCTTTACAGGAGCTAGGATTTAAAAGAAAAATTAAACCCTGTTGAATTTCTTCAAAGAAACTAGAATATATACATGCATTCACACACACATGTTCTTTAATTCCTTTTCGTCATGCCCATCCTTTGTTCTATAATTTTCAGTGCAGCTTTGTAGAGTAGCAGCCGACACTTACTCTATTTCTTCTCTTTTTTAAAAATGGAGGAAAATTATTATTTCTCTTTGCTCTTTTATCAAAGTTGTCGAGCAAATTATTTTTTGCTTATCTTTCTCTTTCCCCTGTGAAGCATAAGACACCACCAGGAACTCTGAGTGATTTCTGCTGGCCTCATCTAGCACCTGGCTTCGGTTTTTGCGCTCATATCTAGTTGGGAGAGAACGAATTAATTAAAATAGCTTTCTGGGGCAGGGCAGAAAAGAGACGTACCTTATTTTCTTGCTTCTCCTTTCTCACTTCCTTGGCAGTTGTGTCTCTTCAAATGCTCAAGCGAGCAGAGATTTGGGATAAAGAGAGATGCGGGAAGGGAGGGCTAAGAGGCTGTCATGGAGAAATGCTCTTTTGTTTGCCTTGACTCTCAGAGGCAGACTGTCTCCTCTGTCTCGCCAGGGGCTAGGGAGAGGAACTGCAAGAAAATACCTTTTCATTTGACATACTGAAGTGACTAGAGTGAAATGAAGAATTCCTTTCCCAGCGGAAAGAAAACAGCCTCTAAATTTCAAGCAAAATCAAGAGGAAAACCATGTTGCAACGTGCTTAGGTAAAGGTTTTCCCCTGACATTAAGTCTAGTTGTGTCCGACTCTGGGGGTTGGTGCTCATCTCCATTTCTAAGCTGAAAAGCTGACATCCGTAGACACCTCCAGGGTCATGTGACCGGCATGACTGCATGGAGTGCTGTTATCTTCTCACCGGAGCAGTACCTATTGATCTCACATTTGCATGTTTTCGAACTGTGGTTAAATGCTGAGCTGCTGAATGTGCTGACTGAAAAGTCAGCGATTCGAATCCAGGGAGCGGGGTGAGCTCCCACTGTTAGCCCCAACCTAGCAGTTCAAAAACATGCAAATGTAAGTAGATCAATAGGTACCGCTCTGGTGGGAAGGTAATGACACTCCATGCAGTCATGCCCGCCACATGACCTTGGAGATTAGTTACGCAACATGATAACTAATGAATAAATCTTTGTATACATGGGTGGTGAAGAGAGGGCATTGGGAGTCCACTTGAACAGATAGGTTAGGGTTGTGAGTTTCAGTTTTAGAAAGTTTACACTGGGAGAGGGAATTTGTAGGTCTCCAGATGTCCCGCTGCAGACCCAAGCATTGTTCACCATTAATCTTAGGATTCAAGAAGCTTTGGACCAACAGCACTTGGAAAGTTCAACATAACAAAAATGTTCCTCTAAATCAGTGGTTTCCAACCTTTGGTCCTCCAGGTATTTTGGACTTCAGCTTCCACAATTTCTAACAGTTGGTAAGCTGACTGGGATTTCTGGGAGCTGAAGTACAAAAACACCTGGAGGACCAAAGGTTGGGAACCACTGCTCTAAATGACATGGCGTACTGTCGGTATAGCCACGAAAATGGTTATTTCAAGGCACAAGTTGCGCATCTCTTAGCTGGAATTCTGAAAATTGTCCAGAATTGTCCATGTAGGTAGCTAAAATAGTGACATCTTTACTTTTTTGGTGGTTCAATATACACAAACCTTGCTTTAGAATTATTAAAAATATTGTGCATAAAATCATCGCCAGACTATGTGTATACGGTGCATATGAACAAATGAATTTTATGTTGACCATTTCCAAGATAGCTAATGTACAGACAGTTCCCGAGTTACAAACATCTGATTTACAAATGAATCATACTTAAGAATAAAGGTGAGAACCCAAGAATTGAGAGAAATCTACTCCTCGGAAGGGAAATTCATTCTTGAAAGAGTGATCATAGGGAAAAAGTGTCTCAGAGTAGCGGCCTGTAATGAAAGGACCAAAGCATTGACATCTCTGGCCCATGCTCTGTTCGGAAATCAGCCAGCATGCCAATGTTGTAAATCAAGAAACAGCTTCCTAAGGTCCACAGAAACACCACAGCAAGTGAGAGTCCAAAAGTGGCAGGCTAAAACCGGAACCTCAATCCATGGCTGATACCAGATGAGAAACTCCCTCCCGGGTACACAAAAGACTGGGCAACTTGGAAGGCACTGAACAGACTTTGCTCCGGGACTAAGAGATGCAGAGCCATTCTTAAGACATGGGGCCATAAAGTGGAGTCCATGACATGTGAGTGTGGAGAAGAGCAAACCACAGATCACTTACTACAATGCAGTCTGAGCCCTGCCACATGCACAATGGAGGACCTTCCCACGGTGACACCAGAGGCCAAGTTTTTAACTTTGTTTGTGTTTTTAAATACATTATAACTGTATCCTCAATTAGCTTCTGACACAATAAATAAATAACTCAAGCTTTATCACCAATCCTTGTTTCCACAACAAGCTAATTTTTTCAAAATCCATTTATTACAGCAACAGAAAGTGAAGTGAAATCTGAACAGGAGCACAGGCAGCAAGACAAACACCACAGGAATGTTAACTCTTCCCTATGTTATCCAAAGCTTAGATTGATAGATGATAGATAGAGCTGGCATTACACTAAAAACATACCTTTCCGATTTACATACAAATTCAACTTCAGAACAAACATCCAGAACCTATATTGTTCGCAACTTGGGGACTGCCTGTATATGCAAATATTTCAAAATATGGAACATTTCTAGTCCCAAGTGTTCTGGATAAGGCATACTGGACCTGTGGCGTATTCTGAGAACTTTGTCAGGTCCGGAATTAAACTGGCAGCCTTAGAAATAGTCAGAAAACTGGAACAGGTTTTGGTCTGCAGCCACCACCCATCATTACAAGTTTGGAGATTTTGCGAATATCCAGCATCTCTTGAGTATGTGCTTGTGAGCTCATATAAGGATGCTGTTATATGTTACGCTGTTGTAATAGCCAACAGTTTAATGAACCCGGGGCACACTGCTGGGAAAGGCTAGGGTTTATTTGGTTAAGATTAGCAATGCTGCCCACTGTGTCCTCAAATTCTTACATAGTAGCTGGGGATTTGGGGGAGAATGCATTTTCCCAACGTCAGTACACTGTTCTAAGGTGACATAAGGTGGAAGTATAATGCCAGTTAAGAGTTTGGATTTGGATGAGCAAACCAGACTCATTGGTTTTCCCTATGAGCTGCTCCTGGTGAAGATGATTTCGTTGATGTGCACTGAGACAGCTGCCTTGTTATCATCGCTTCCATTATGAGTGTGTGTATGTATATCTATAAATCCCTTCAGGTCACCTATTGAGTTATGATTATCCCATGAATGTCATAGGGTTTTGTTAGGCAAGGAATACTAAGATGTGATTTTATCTGTATCTTCCTTTGAAATATAACCCATAGAATCTGGTATTAACTGGCCATTTCCCATTCAAGTACTAACCATAGCTAACTGCTTAACTTCCAAGATCAAACAAGCTCTGCTGTATTAGTTCCACTTCAAAATTTTCCATCATACTTACAGTGTGCAGCATTTTTTTCCTGTCCATGGCTATGGTACACAACCATTACAGAGACAGTAAACACTGGGAGAACCTACAGAACAGCAATTTTAATAAAAAAAAAAACATCTACATGATATGTAATAATGAAAAACTTCAGGAAGAACTGCCTGAGACTAATATTTCCAGTGAAAAGAAATTATAATGGGAATATTGACACCTCCATCCTGGCACTGTCATAATAAAGAAATGTCATCAAGTTATGAGGATTTGGGGGTATTTTTTGACTGAAGCAAAAGGTTGTTTTTTCATAAACTTGTGCACACTGTAAAATTATTATGAAATGCAGACTAAACCAAAGACTTATAGATTTCAGTATACTGGACTTCCACCTATTTCAAATTTAGTGATGTTAAAGTCTTGACTTAGGTCCCTTCCACACAGCTGAATAAAATTCCACATTATCTGCTTTGAACTGGAATATATGGCAGTGTGGACTCAGATAACCCAGTTCAAAGCAGATATTTTGGGATTTTCTGCCTTGATATTCTGAGTTATATGGCTGTGTGGAAGGACCCACAGAGTCTATGGTAGGGCTATTTTGCAATTCTAGAATATTTGTCCGTAGCCTCTTTATGTCACCATTACTTAATCAGAAAAATGTGTGAAAGCTCTCATATCATGGTCATAGGAGGTATGGATCTCATACTACTGGTCTTTTCATTTTTGTGTAATGGCCCAAATTTTTCAAGAGAGTGGTTGCTTTGCAAATGGGATTGATTGGAAATTCTAGCATATTCTTCAGATAACACATAAAATTTCCACTTGTCTGGAACTTCTTGAAGATCAAATTCTAATGCCCAGTTAGCCATTTGTATTTGATGGTTTGTACATTTTGAAAAAAGGTGGGTGGAAACTGAGGTGGATTACAGATAGTTAAAAGGTCTTGTTCAGGGTGTGTGGATTCTTTAGAGACACAGTAGTCAATGCAAACTATACTGGAAATAATATAATAACTTTACCTACAATTCTGAGTCAAATCTGGATTTCCTCGAATCTCAATCCATCTTTCTGGAGATTCCCAACTTTTGCACAGGTTTTTTTTTCATTCTGAAATGTTGACATACAGTAGAGTCTCGCTTATCCAATGTAAACGGGCCGGCAGAACGTTGGATAAGCGAATATGTTGGATAATAAGGAGAGATTAAGGAAAAGCCTATTAAACATCAAATTAGGTTATTATTTTACAAATTAAGCACCAAAACATCACATTATACAACAAGCTTGCTCCCTCCTCCCTATGACTTCCCCTCACATATTTATACATGGCCCTCATGTCTCCTCTCACCATTCTCTTCTGCAGGCTAAACATGCCAAGTTCTTTAGGCCGCTCCTCATAGGGCTTGTTCTCCGGACCCTTTATCATTTTAGTCACCCTCTGGACACCTTCCAGCATGTCAACATCTCCCTTAAATTGCAGTGCCCAGAATTGGACACAGTGTGATTCCAGGTGTGGTCTGGCCAAGGCAGAATAGAGGGTTAGCATGATTTCCCTGTATCTAGACACTAGACTCCTATTTATACAGGGCAAAATCCAATTGGCATTTTTAGCTGTTGCATCACATTGTTGGCTCATGTTTAACTTGTTTCCCACGAAGACTCCAAGATCTTTTTCACAGGTACTGCTGTCTAGCCAGGCGTCCCCCATTCTGTATCTTTGCATTTCATTTTTTTCTGCCTAAGTGGAGTATCTTGCATTTGTCCCTGTTGAACTTCATTTTGTTAATTTCAGCACATATCTCTAATCTGTTAAGATCGTTTTGAATTCTGCTCCTGTCTCCTGTCTATCCCTCCAAATTTGGTGTCATCTGCAAACTTGATGATCATGCCTTCTAACCCTTCATCTAAATCATTAATAAAGATGTTGAACAGAATCGGGCCCAAGGAGGAGCCCTTCCCCCTGTTTTCCTGTAATTCCCCCCACCCATGTCTCTCATCATTGAAACAACCATCGTTTTTTTTGATATGGTGGGGGTGGGGGGGGGAACCATCAAAAAATGGGGAAAATGTTTTCCTCCTTCACCTCCCCTCCCCCATAAAATGGACTATCCTTCTCTGTCTAGGTCCCCTTTTGGATTCTGCCCGGATAATGGAACAGTACCATTTATTGTTATAGAATTAAATAACAATTACAAATAAGCTGACTTGCTATCTGAAAAATACACAATGTTAAAAGTTTCAAGGTAAAAGGGTAAAGGTTTTCCCCTGATGTTAAGTCCAGTCGTGACCGACTCTGGGGGTTGGTGCTCATCTCCATTTCCAAGCCAAAGAGCCGGCGTTGTCCGCAGACATCTCCAAGGTCATGTGGCCAGCATGACTGCATGGAGCGCCGTTTCAAACTACATAATAAATATTCATTGGATGTGAGATAACTATAAAGAAGACACAGTTATGTACTTCATGTATGCAAAGTTTAAAACAGATATTTTAAACAACCCTGTATGTTCTTCATTACTTACATTTTTAATGGTGCTACATTTCTTGAATATATCAACAGACCCTGTAGACGTATAGAAAAGTATTATTTCCTTACAATCAGTGTCAAAACATGATTTATGGAATTTACAATGCCAAGATCCCTATAAACTCACAGATGAGATTGGAGAACAGTTTCAGAATGGTACGTTTGTTAGATGGCCTGAGCATGGGACTAAAAAGGTAAGACATAGACGTGCCTGAAGAATAATACCCAGCATTGTCAACAATATTGTAAAACATCCTGGAGTGCTGTTACGTCATGTGCTAAACAACTTTGGAGTTGTAAAAATCCCTAAGGCGAGTCCTGATTTGTACTCATCTTTGACTATGTGTTAGTCTCATTGTGGCGCAGTTAGAAAACTGTTAATGTAAGGTTGTCTGGCTCCACCTCGTGGTACGAGAGAACATAGATTTGGGGGCCGTTGTTTTTCCACACAAGCCCCATGACTAATTATATTGCTGTGTAAAATTCAGCCGAGCTAGAACAGACAAAATATTTGTGCCAACAGAAACAGAAGAATGCCATTTGCTACTGGGGTTTATTAACACATTTTAAAAACAATAATTTTATTAAGCCTAGCTGCAAAGAAGGCATTGCCAACTAGATTTTGAAACTACCACTAAGCAGCCAGCACCGGCCTGCCATGAAGCAGGCTGCAGCATTCCACTTCAGGCAGCACTTTGAAGCTGGCAGGGAAAGACTTCAAGCTTGTGTACTACTGCAAACGCTCTTTAAATGTTGGCCCTCAATACCCAGCTAGAGATCTGTGCTCCCTTTCGGACTCCAAAATGTCTTAGTCTAAAACTTTCCTATCTAAGAAAAAGAATGTGTGATTGCTTTGATGCTTTGAACTGCGTTTCCTACCAAAGCATTGTTAGTCATTAAGGCTGATGGAAGTTGTAGTCCAGCATGTGGAAGTACACTACTTTTCCCTCTCAGATTACTGTAAAGTCTTTGGGCAAGTTATTGTTTTGTAGACACAGTATTTCACTTTTTATCTCAGCTGCAATTGATTGTTTCACAATTGCACACAATGTTTATGTTAAGTACTTGAAAATATTTGTGCCTTCTATATATTTCTATCAACTTATTGTTTACTCTTAGCAAAAAACCCCCCACCAAAAACAGAAGTCCAAACTTTTCCATTAAGCTTCAAGATAGGGGAAAAACCTTCTACATGCTACATGGTTTCATTGACCATTTAAGGGTCATTTTGTCATAGGGATCTTGCCGATTTCCCCTTGTCCATCACTTTGTTAGAGGAGGCAGCCTTTTAAAGAATTGCATCCAATTTTGATGCATTGTTTATCAACTACTTATCACAAATCATCAACATAGGCTAGAAAGGTGTGCTAGAATTCACGCCTTGTTTTAATCATGTGGCCACATGAAGAAGGCTCTGAGCTTTGCCTGATCGTTATTGTTAGTTTCGCCTAGAGTCTGAAGCCTCACACGTGATCTCTCACAGCTCTTCCCAGGAGTGGGGCTCCCTCACCCTTTACAAGCTTTTCTATGGAAAGGAGGGGTTCCTTCCTCTGAAATATTGCCTCCTCCTGCACCTGGGACTCTTGTGTAGTCTCCCATCCAAGTTCAAACCAGGACAGACTCAGCCTAGCATCCAAGATCAGGATGAGGAAAATACCTAAGGTGATGGAAGAAGCAGAGAATCTTCAAAGAGGGAGGCACTGATCGGTGGGAAAAAAAGATATAGATGACCTCTCATCAGTTTCTGTCTATCTTTTTGGAAGGGTGGTGATTTTTGTTTTCTTAAAAGTACATTTTAATCCATTATTTGTTTTTTATAAAAAGTATATTTTTCTTATTTAAAAACACGTAACAAAATTGATGTGGTTTTTAGGGGGCCGGAACGGATTAATAGCATTTCAATGGGAAATTTTGCTTTGAGATAAGAGTGATTTGATTGAAGAGAGCTTGTTCACAAAACGAAATAAACTCTTAAGTCAAGGTATCATTGTACAGTGTTTTTGGGTGAAGGGAAGTAGTTATGAGAGTCAATGAAGTGGTATTACAGCAGGGCCCTTTTAACACACTAAAAGGCCAGGGATAGCATGTTACTTTGACACTCATTTCCTGGGATCAATATGATATAGATAAAGGTAAAGGTTTTCCCCTGACATTAAGTCAAGGGTTGGTGCTCATCTCGATTTCTAAGCGGAAGAGCCAGTGTTGTCCATAGACACCTCCAAGGTCATATGGCCAGCATGACTGCACAGAGCACTGTTACTCTCCCACCAAAGCAGTACTTATTGATCTACTCACATTTGCATGTTTTCGGGCTGCTAGGTTGGCAGAAGCTGGAGCTTACAACGGGAGCTCACTCTGCTCCCTGGATTTGAACCGCCGATCTTTTGGTCAGCAAGTTCAGCAGCTCAGCGGTTTAATCCACTGCACCTCTGGGGGCTCCAATATGATGTAGTGTTAAGAAAAGACCCAGTTTCAAAGCCATAAAATTAACTGGAGGACTGTGGGTCAATTACAATCTTTTAGTCAATTCTAGCTCTTGGAGTTGTTGTTAGGTGTAAAAGAGAGATAAGAACAACCATATGTGCTTCCTTGATATTTTTGAAAAAAAGTTGAGACACAACTGTAATTAAACATTTCTGGTCTCTAAGAGATGCATTAGCTAGCTAGTACACATGTATTAGATCCTCAGTAAGTAGAGGATGGACTGCAAATCTCATTTCTTAGCACCTGGACAAAATTATATTGCATCCTACTTAAGCTGAAGCAAATATGATTTTCGAAAGCTGTAGTGTTGGAAAAGAAGATGTAATGGTCCTTGTGGAAGAGACTATAATGGCCTCTCCAGTCCAGATACAGGTTATGTAGGAATACACAGTCAAAACACTCCCGACATATGGTTTCATTGACCATTAATGAGCACGAAGAAATAAAAGTCCATTTACATTATCTGTAGGTACATTACCTTTTTGACAAGCATATCCAGCTTGAAGAAAATAGCTGAATGCATTTACTGCTGATCCCCATACTACGTATCTTACATTTTGGGTATAGTCATGTTGTAGCAGTGGGGTATGTGTGTAGTATATAAGGAGAGGGTTTGGAACGCTGCTTATTTAGCCATTATGTGTTTGGAAGAGAACTCCAATCTATGCAACAGCCATAAAAGTAAATTTCAATGATGCAAACCATTAGCAGGTTGCCAGCCAATAGCATCAGCAGAGAAAATGTAATATCATACTTTAGTTGACAACAATGTTGTTGTTGTTTATTCATTCAGTCGCTTCTGACTCTTCATGATGTCATGGACCAGCCCACGCAGTCTCAGAATTTTCCTTCAACACCAGAGTTCAAAAGTGTCTATCTTCCTTTGCTCGGCCTTCCTCAAGGTCCAGCTCTCGCATCCATAGGTTACTACAGGGAATACCATTGCTTTAACTATGCGGATCTTCATTGTAACAATGTACACAAGGGTAATTTTACTTTTTGATCCCTTCTAAAGTGGTCTTTGGAAAGTTCAGGATGGTACTTTCCAGCTATGTACAAATCTTCCACTACAATCGCTGACTGCAGGTGTTTGGATTTATAATCCACAGATATCTAAAAATGCCAGGTTGGCAAAAGCTGTATTAAAGCATAACCCAATAACATGTACAATTACGTTTTGCCATTATCTCTTTTTCCAACTTCACCCCACTCTGACAACTTGTCTGCTGCTCAACAAAGACCACAAATTAAGCTAGAACAGCAGAAAATATGAGGAAAATTCCTATCCAAGTACTTTTATACTGCCCTTTAAAATGTTTAAAGGTAACTAGAAAAGTCTTGTTTACATCAACTTGGTAAAGTTGTTCCAGCTTGTTTTATTAGTTTGAACATTTTATTTCACTATCATCACTACCCGCAAATTATTGTTTATCTGTATTACTTCGATCAAGCTCTGAACAGGATAAAACGAGACTACAGCTTAGATTAACCACGTAGGACACTTTTAAATGTTGTACAGTTATAGAGTTATGCTTCCACTTTAAATGACATGGCTCCATCTTATGAAATTTGGGTCACTGATGAATTTCATAAGATACTGGAATTATAGAGGAATTGCTGTTCCAGGAGGGAGGGGGAAATGGGGGGGGGGAAGGGTATGGGTAATGGGAGATACACATCTAAGAAATGTATAAAGGGACATATAAGGCATATAAGTTATTTTTGGAATAATGTATATCGAGATAAGACTTGTATGGCAAAGGTTTTTTTAAAATTAAATATATGTATCAATAAAAAGGGGGAAAGTGGAATTATATTGCTATAATTGAATAGTATGAACGGGCCCTAAAATAAGGGACAGATTTGTGCTAAATCTGTGTTGTTGTCATTCAGTTTCGCAACCAGCAGAGGTCACAAATGAACTCTTCAAATACCACTATCATTGACCTCAAATTA
The DNA here is from genome assembly GCF_035594765.1 of Anolis carolinensis. Classification (NCBI taxonomy): domain Eukaryota; kingdom Metazoa; phylum Chordata; class Lepidosauria; order Squamata; family Anolidae; genus Anolis; species Anolis carolinensis. The sequence goes on from NC_085845.1 coordinate 60,308,085, forward strand.
AAAGTATTCGCTTGAAAGAACCATTGATTTTAATGCCATAGTAACCAGACCTGGAAATTACCGCAGTATAGCCCCTTATAATCATGTATTCTTTTCTTGGGTTGCTGTGAGTTTTCCAGGCTGTATGGTCATGTTCCAGAAGCATTCTCTCCTGACTTTTCACCCACATCTATAGCAGGCATCCTCCGAGGTTGTGAAGTCTGTTGGAAACTAGGCAAGTGGGGTTTATATATCTGTGGAAAAAAGTCCAGGGTGGGAGAAAGAACTCTTGTCTACTTGAGGCAAGTGTGAATGTTGCAATTGATCGCCTCAATGAGCATTGAAAAGCCTTGCAGGTTCAAAGCCTGGCTGCTTCCTGCCTGGGAGAATCCTTTGTTGGGAGGTGTTAGCTGGCCCTGGTTGTTTCTTGTTTGGAATTCCCCTGGTTGTTTTTAGTGTTGTTCTTTATTTACTGTCCTAATTTAAGAGGTTTTTTTAATACTGGTAACCAGATTTTGTTCATTTCATGGTTCTCTCCTTTCTGCTGAAATTGTCAACGTATTTGCTTTTCTTCCATTTGGAGAAAAAGGATTTATCTGTACCACTAGTGTTTAATTCTGTGTAGCCCTCATTTTCTATACAGGAAGGTGCGCTACATGACATTACAGGTGATAAGGATTCCTCACTCTCCCCCCTCCCGTTCGATTTATTAGAGAGTGGTTACCTAACAGCCTTCAAAACGGTTATCAACACCACATCAGTACATAGTTTATGCCCTTTATTTATTTCAAGAGTAAAAAATTATGGAGGACAACATAGAATCATAGAGTTGGAAGAGACCTCACGGGCCATCCAGTCCAACCCCCTGCCAAGAAGCAGCAAAATCACATTCAAAGCACCCCCCGACAGATGACCATCCAGCCTCTACTAAAAAGCCTCCAAAAAAGGAGCCTCCACCACACTCTGGGGCAGAGAGTTCCACTGCTAAACAGCTCTCACAGTGAGGAAGTTCTTCCTAATGTTCAGGTAGAATCTCCTTTCCTGTACTTTGAAGCCATTGTTCTGCATCCTAGTCTCCAGGACAGCAGAAAACAAGCTTGCTCCCTCCTCCCTTTGAGTTCCCCTCACATATTTATACATGGCCCTCATGTCTCCTCTCACCCTTCTCTTCTGCAGGCTAAACATGTCCAGCTCTTTAAGCCGCTCCTCATAGGGCTTGTTCTCCAGACCCTTAATCATTTTAGTCACCCTCCTCTGGACACATTCCAGCATGTCAACATCTCCCTTAAGTTGTGGTGCCCAGAACTGGACAAGACAGAATAAAGGGGTAGTACGACTTCCCTGGATCTAGACACTATACTATTTATGCAGGCCAAAATCCCATTGGTGATTTTTGCTGCCACATCTCATTGTTGGCTCATCCTTACTTGGTGTCCAACTACAGTAACATAGCCGGGTGCTTCTCCACCACCATCATTGCTCAACTCTCCATGGGCCATGTAGCAGGTAAGAAATGACTTTTGAGGACAGTTTGGTTATTACACAAAGTCAATACTGAAGTCCACCATCTGTGACACCTCCCCCCGCACACAAATGATGTCTAAGTTGGACTTATGCCTATATAAGTAACTAATATGATGCAAGTTGGTAATCAAAGGAGCAGTCTACAAGTATTTGGGGAGATGATTCCAAGCAAATTGGGTAAAAAAGGAAACCAGACTAAGGAGCTACAAAGCTATATAGTTTCAAGAGGCACAGAATCATTACAAGAGTATAACTGATCACTGAAATAAATTTCATGGAAGATGATGGAATGGGTTTGTGTGTGTGTGTGTGTGTGTGTGAAGTGCTATGTTGCAGAAGCTGGTATTAGCCCTTCTTCTACCCACCCACCCCTTTTAGCCATGGATTTCATACACCACAACATTATGGCTAGTGTTAGAATAAAAAGAAAATCTGACTGCACATGCCATTGACAACTTCCCTGGCACAAATTTAACTGAAGATTTGGCTACCAATATGTGAATTACGTTTCATTGGGAATAGTAAAGCAGATGACATAATCCCAAAGGCATCAGACAATTAAGGGTTTTGGCATTAATAAGGCAGCAGTAAAAGGAGCTACAGTCATCCCTCCACATGGCTGCATGGTGGCACCCCCCGTTTCCATGTTAATGTCACTCTGTGCTTTTTCAGGCTCAACGTGGCCACTGTATAATAAGCTGCAGTTGGTTCCAAACTCAGAACTGGATGTATTAAAAGCTACTAAAACATGATGTGCCTTTCAGACTGTCTGTGTCACAACCACCTCCCTCCCCTTTTTCCTGGAACCTGTCCCTGATGCAGAGCAAGCTATTGTGACAGCTTGTAACTTTTTAAACAACTAACTGTGGGTCACATAAAAGAGATAATTTCACTTGCTTGACATCTCCCTGAAGACAGATTATTAAAGACAGATTAAGAGGCTGCTGCTAGCATTTGTTTTAGTACCAGTGTTGTCTATTCTCTCGGAGCTGGATTCTGTTGCAGGGCATTTCTGCCAAGCTTTAATTAGCAGCTGATTTCCAAGGCATCTTAAAATTTAATCAGATTATATATAGCTCCTATTGAATTTAGGGGATATAGATGTCTGCTTCCTTGACAGTTCTGTTGGATCTCTGCCTGCTTCTATTTATAGAGAATACTTATGTGGACCTGCGTTTTTTTCCTTTGGTTGTATTCTTTTCAGCTAATACAGTAGAGCACCCTGGAGCTATTTCTCGTACTCAGATCTGCTAAATTATTCTCTGTTCTGGCATTGCAAAGAGTTTAGAAAAGTAATTTTTTGAAATTTTGGCTACCTGGGGGATTGTGGGAGTTGTAGTCCAAAATTAGCTTTCTTAAACTGTGAGCTGATCTCTTGTGTTAATATCTGCTTATCCTATCCCCAAACTCTACATGCCTGTCTACAGCTAATAGCAGATGTCTAAGGCTAAATCTACATCTTACTTTTCTATCCTGTTTGGAACTATGATATTCCTATGGTTTTGAAGTGAAATGACTTCTTTTCAATACTTCAGGCTTTAATATGACTTTTTCCTTTTTTTTTCGTGTCAGGAGCAACCGGAGTTGCTTCTGGAGTGAGAGAATTGGCTGTCTACAAGGACGTTGTCCAGGGGACGCCCAGATGTTTTGATGTTTTACCATCCTTGTGGGAGGTTTCTCTCATGTCCCCACATGGAGCTGGAGCTGATAGAGGGAGCTCATCCGCGCTCTCCCTGGGTGGGATTCGAACCTGGCAGCCTTCAGGTCAGCAACCCAACCTTTAAGTCACAAGGCTTTTATCCCCTAGGCCACTGGAGGCTCCACTTTTTCCTTTAAAAGCCCTGTTTATTCTGCATTTTATTTGGGGGGGGGGACAGCTGTTTTATGAATATGTCCTGCACCTCAAATCAGGATCAGGGTAGAATTGTGGAGTGAGAAGATTGGAGGCTAGGGCTATATAATCAGGAATATATCAGACCCCATTAAACCCAGGCTTATCAGGGCAAAAACTGAAATGCTAGTATTGCCCAATTTACAATGGCTGCTTCCTACTGTGAAGATCAGTTGGAACATTGAGGGGAGAGGATCATAGATGCCGATCTCTGGTGCCTGGACAGGAGAAAGGGAAAGCCTGGGTAGCAACAAAGCTCTAGGACTACATGGCCACAATTATGATTCTATATGTGTGAGAGAAAGAGTGATAAATTAGCAAGTTAGATCTATATCCCCATGATGTCTGTCTGATCTCGTACTGCTGCTGCCATCCTGCCTGATTTTCCCAGATCAGCTAGGATCTGTTGCCTTTAGAACAGTAGTTTCCAACCTGTGGTCCATGGACCACCAGTGGTTCCCAAGAACTAAAATATGGTCCACGGCCTCACTGTTACTATACAGTTGCACTGAGAGTGACTGGTCTCACAAAGCCCTCTTATAGTGCGGAGTCAATGGGGATGTCAGGAGAGGAGAGCTGACTACCTATGAAAGGCACGACAACAAGGCTCCTGATTGCTGCTTCTCCTCCTCCTCTCTCCCCCTGAGCAGAGCCGTTCCATGTGGCACCTGGAAGCAGGGGCGTCTTGGTGTCTTTGTTTTTAGGCCTGTTCCTGGAGTTATTTGGAGTGCTGATTCAGAAAATTGCATTGGATAGACCACATCAGATCTAGATTACTAAATATGGTTTTCTGTGTGGCATATGTTCTGTATCACAAACTAGAGCTGATGTGGTCTATCCAATGCAGATTTCTGAATCAGCACCCCAATTAACTAAACCTAATCTAAAGTTGACCAAAAACTGATTTGTAACCCTTTTGGTACTGATGTTGGAGAGTGGTCCCTGGTGAAAGTGGTCCCTGGTCAAAGTGGTCCCTGGTCAAGTGGTCCCTGGTCAAGTGGTCCCTGGTCAAAAAAAGGTTGGGAACCATTGCTTTAGAATATAGAGCAGGGCTGCACAACTTGGTAGTATTAACTTGGTACGAAATTAAATAGGCTTAACCTTTTGGGGCCGGAGTTAGGATAGGTTTTAGCACCTCAATTTCCAAGTAATTGTATGATTAATCATTAATTAGTATTGCTGTCATGGTGTGCCTTCAAGTTGTTTCCAACTTAGGGCAACCCTAAAGCAACCCTATCACTGGGCTCCAGATCTAGGATCTGCCTTCTCTCTCTCTCTCTCTCTGTGCTGGTATCACAGGCCCTTCAACAGGCTTCCCTCTTTTTCCTTCTCTTTCTGTCGGCATAGCAGCAATGTAATTGGAGACGAAAGGAGGAAGCCCTGTGTGCCAGTAGCAATGGACAGTTGCTGTCCCCTTCTGCTCCTGGTATACAGGCCTTCCTCCTTTTTTTCCAGAGTGAGAAACTAGATGCAGATCCAGAGGCCAGGAGCTCCAGTTGGTTTCCCCCTCTCTCTTATGCTTTCTGGAGGCACAGTCGCAAAAGAATGGGGAGATGGAAGGAAACCCTGTGTGTTAGAAGCAGAGAGTGGCAGCAGCACTTTGCCTATGCTGTTTTGTCCCTCTGTAGTCTGCACCAATTCCATGTATGGGCTGCATTTGGCCCTGAGGCCACATGTTGTGCCTGCTGATGTAGAGGATGCAGAGATGCCACAGTACCTCTCATTGCTTTGGAGCAATGAACACTTTGGATGCATTTACATGAGGCATGGGCAAACTTCAGCCCTCCAGGTGTTTTGGACTTCAACCCCCCACAATTCCTAACAGCTGGTAAACTGGCTGAGTTTTCTGGGAGTTGAACACCTCACGGGCTGAAGTTTGCCCATATCTGATCTACACTGTAGAATGAATGGAATTTGACACCACTTTAACTGCCGTGGCTTAATGCTATGGAATCTTGAGAGTTGTAGTTTTATGAAGTCTTTAGCCTTCTCTGCCGGAGAGTCCTGGTGCTTCACCAAAGTACAAATCCCATTATTTCGTACCATTGACTGATCGTAATTAAAATAACATCAAACTGCATTCATTCTACAGTATAGATGCATCTCTAGTTTTTTCCATGTTATTTCTAGCCTGATGGTTCTTCAAAAATGAGATAGTGTTTCATAGAGAAATGAAAACACAAATCACATCAGTGGTGCATCAGTGATATCAGCTGATCAGTTGCACTTAGTAATGACCCAGTTTATAGCAGTAAATATACAAGAGATAAGAAGTGTAAGAGTCATGTAAATAATTTCATAGGAGTCTCTGCAGAGGAAGGAAAGAATTAGGTCAGGGTGAGTACACAAAACAACAGATGCAGAAAAGAACAGGCAAATGAAATGGTTAGAACACAAGACAGGGTCATATAACAGAGCAGAGATCTATCGGGTCATCAGTTGGAGCAAAGGTAGCCAGAAGGGAAGCGAGTGGAGTGTGCCAAGGTCAGATTGCTAGGATATCAATCAAGCAGGAAGCCAGGGAAGATTGAGAGCATCGTACAGCATGGTCAAAAGTAAGATGAGAATAGTAGTCCACAACTACACCTATAATTGTGGCTCGAATAGCTCCCCTGTAGCATAGCAGTGGTTTGTATTTGGGAAACAAGTTCAATACCATTTTATACAACAATGGTTCCCAACCTTTGGACTTCAGCTCCCACAGTTTCTAATAGCTGGTAAGCTGGCTGAGATTTCTGGGAGTTGAAGTCACTTGAGGCCCAAAGGTTGAGAACCACTGTTATACAATTATAGCATTATGATTCCACTTTAACTGTTGTGACTATGTCCCATAGGATCTTAGGATTGATAGTTTGGGAAGACACTAGAGCTTCTGACAGAAAATTTTAAGTATCCCTTTCTAAACTGCCAATCCCAGGATCCTACAGGATTTTACCATGAAAATTGGTGGAATCAAAGTTGAATAATTATATAGCATTTTTTCCCATGTCTGGAGCAACTTGAGAAACCGCAAGTCTCTTCTGGTGTGAGAGAATTGGCCATCTGCAAGGACGTTGCCCAAGGGACGCCCAGATGTTTGATGTTTTACCATACTGTGGGAGGTTTCTCTCATGTTCCTGCATGGGGAGCTGGAGCTGACAGACAAGAACTCACCCTGCTCCCCAAATTTGAACCGCCGACCTTTCGGTCAGCAGTCCTACCAGCACAAGGGTTTAACACAATGCGCCACTGGGGGCTCCATTATTATATAGCATGTAACTGGATGATGTATATCTTATTTCTTTTCTATTTCATTCAACAGAATACTGATCACTGTACTCTTGACTGTCTTTCGGTCTCTTCACTGTACAGGTTAACACAGAACTAGAATGGGAGTAGACATTCCTCCTAGAAATTATAATTCATTTTTTGGGGCATTCTTGCCCAAAATGATAGAATGAGAATGAAGATTTTAATTTCAGAATGTTCTAAAATAATTAGAGAGGTATCTACTCTCTGTTTTGTCAGATCATTGTGTGTGCGCGCTGGGAAGATAGGGATGGTGGTGAAATCCCTCCCCACTGGAAAGAAATGGACTGGCAAGCCACATCCCCACTCCTCCCATCTTCTTCTCCACCGTTCCCCCTTTCATGATTGAGAGGCCTAATGGAACCGGGCTTGATTTTGAACTTCATTTTGTTGTGATAGGTGCTCTAATGGGGGAATGCATTTGATCAAGAACACCTCTCATTTACGAGTGGGTATATTTTTCCTGACCAACCCCTTCATAGCTAGAGGATCTATTAAAAAGGAAGCCAAGGAGGCCTTTGACCATAAGTCCTTTCACAGCATGTTTGTCCTACTGTGATTGCCATTGTTGATTCCGGTTGGCCATAAATCATCTTTCAGTTCATTATTCACTTTTTTTCTGGACTGAACTCTCCATACCACCCACTCTGTGTCGGGTTGGGCCCCACTTGCTTTTACCTATTGTTCTGTACTGTTCTTAAGCCAGCTCTGTTAACAGCAGAACTCTACCGCCAGCAGGGAGGGTGAGGAAATGGCTCCCTTAAGAGCCATTTATCATGGCTATAAATGTACTACATTTTACTAGGAGGCCATCAAAGGTCACTAACAAGTGGAAACAAACCAATCATTCCCTGGATTCTGGACTGCTGCATCACGTTCAATGTATAGACATGCACGCACACACAAAGGTTTGTGCTCAACAGAGAACAGGATCCTGCAGAAGAAAGCTGGGTATTTTAACTACCTGGTTTGTTCCTTTAATACATTTGTATTTCTTCTTTGCTAAGAAACTTGGTAGCTTGAATTCTGACTTTATAAAATATTCATGGAGTTACTATATTTTCTTCTGTGCTTTCTGGCCATGATTTTTTTTGTTGCCTTTGCGTCCTTTCAAGTCAACTCCAACGTACAGGTTTTCTTGGCAACATTTATTCAAAGGACATTTATCACTGCCTTCCTCTAAGGCTGAGAGAGTGTGACTTGCCCATTAAGAGGTTTCTATTGCTGACCAAGAGTTTGAACCCTTGTCTCTAGAATCATACTTAGAGTCCTGCACTAGACACCCACCGTATACGTTGTACTTGCAGTCAGGTTTTAAAGTAATTGCTGCGTTTTATGTGTTTTATGCTGTTGTATTTTATTTGGTTTTAATTCATGTACTGTGTTTTGTTGGGCTCGTCCCCGTGTGAGCCGCCCCGAGTCCCTTCGGGGAGATGGTGGCGGGATATAACAATAAAGTTATTATTATTATTATTATTATTATTATTATTATTATTATTATTATTATTATTATTCTCCAACACTCAAACTACTACACCACACTGGTTCTGTTATAGGTTTTATTATTTATCAAATTATTAAAACTTTATCCTCTTTTCCTCCAAAGGAGTGCAAAGCTTTTTCTCACTTTATCCTTGCAAGAATTCTGTGAAGTATGTTAGACAGAGAGTGGATGGAAGAGAGGAAGAGAAGTAGGGAGGGAGTGTGACAGGCCCAACATTACATAGCGACTTGTATGGTTTAATGGGGACTAAAACTACAATAATTCAAATCCAAATCCAGCCTCTTAACTTCTGAACTTATCTCGGGAAGCAGGCCCGTAGCCAGAAAAAGAATTCGGGAGGTGTTGAAACTTTTTTTCCGAGATGACTTTTGAAGTCAGTGTCTCCTGATCTGGCATGAGATCACAACAAGGCCCTGACATTGCCACCATTGTAAGCTCAACACAAATAGCCCACTTATATACAAATTAGAAAATAAGTTCAGCAAATCATTTGACTGTTAAACTTATTATACTGTTAAAATTCACAGTAATCACAAACAATATTGTTATTGTATGGGTTTTGTACAATCACTCTGAAATAATATCGATGCCGTGTGTTCTTATGCCGAGTTGAACATGAATCATCCAACCACAATCGGATTCGGCCTTACTCCAGGCCTTCTTCTGATGGTCTGAAATTGTTATATACATTAACATTTGCTACAAATATATCCATTGAACATCTTATACTAAAACTGGGTGCAGTTATTTTCAATAGGTTATAGAATTTCCAATAAGTTATGGAATTTCCAATAGGGTCCAGTTTCTCCAATAGGACTCAGTTTCTCTAAGATTTGTATGTACTTGAGATATGCATTAGACATTTCAAAAACTAAATAAGCTGAGAGTTTTAGTCCTGCAAGTATAGTGACCCAGTGCATGTAAACCGTTTACATAAAATATTTTTATGGTTATATCGAATGATGGATCTTTTGAAATAAAAAATAAATAAATTTCTTCTGAAACTCAGCTGGAATGGGCAATCAATTTGGTGCCACTCTCTCTTTTGGTGTCACCCAATGTCATCTGCACTCCCCACAGCCCACTAGTGATGTCACTGCTTGTCCTCCAGAAGAAACAAACAACAAGGATAGAAGCTGGTGCATCAGTACAAGGGTAGATGGACAGCTCCTTAGTCAATCAGTATCTGAAGAAACAATGGGAGAGGGACCTGCATCTGAAAACCTACAACTGCCATTGTGGACCCAGGATAAGGCATTTTCTCCTTGGTTCACTATGGTTAAGGAATTATAGTACAGTATATGATGCTGGAGATTAGGGTCAAGTCCCCACTTGGTCAGGGAAACCCGTTGCATGACTTTGGGTGAGTCACACACTCTCACTTCTAAAAAACCCACAACAGGCTTTGATTTATTATAAATCAGAAATAACTTGAAGGCACACAACAAGGCCACTTCTAGGATGCTGGCCAATATTAGCAAAGACTGAACTTGGAGTTTGAAATGAGAATGTTTTACTGGAGTTAAATGCATATTTGGGGGCGACTGAGAGACAAAGAGAATGAGAATATACAAAGAAATCTGTAATGTCTAGCTGAGAGAAAGAATACTGTAGTTCCTCAATTCTAAGACACTTTTTTCCTTTATAAACATCTCTAAAAATGGGGTGCATCTTAGAATTGCAAATGTATCTTATGTACTGTATTTTTGTTGGTGGTGGCAGTACTGAAATTATGGTGTGTTGTACAATTGATGGCATCTTAGAATCAATGAAATATGGTAATAATAAATAGAGTTTCAGGAGGAAGTGAAGTCAGGCCTAGAATACTAGTCTATAATAAGGAAGCAACACCGTAGAGCAGTGGTTTTCAACCTGTGGCTCCCCAGATGTTTTGGCCTTCAACTCCCAGAAATCCTAACAGCTGGTAAACTGGCTAGAATTCCTGGGAGTTGTAGGCTAAAAACACCTGGGGACCCACAGGTTGAGAACCATTGTCGTAGAGGAAATAAAGTTTGAATAAAGCTGTATGTATACTCTAATTATATTGCTCTTTATTGTCCCCTGTTTGCACACCTTCATTTGTACAAGCATGAGCATCCTTCCCTTCCATCAAACAAACACAGCACGTGAAACAGTTTTTTAAAATTAAATTGTTTCTAGAACTCTAGTTTAAAAGTAGCAGACACATTCCATCTTTTTTGAGGAAAAAATACTTTATCCTCTGTGCTGAGAGTAATGGTTCTGCAGGCAGTTGTGCCACATTTTATTCATATTTCATCATTTCTGTACAGAGGAGCAACTAGTGCCTCTATTTACTAAAAGGCTTTTCACATCAATTTGTTCAGCAGCTGTATCTGGTTTTTTCCCCCCGTATCAGGAGCGACTTGAGAAACTGCAAGTCGCTTCTGGTGTAAGAGGATTGGCTGTCCGCTCTGATATTTTGATGTTTTTACCATCCTTGTGGGAGGCTTCTCTCATGTCCCTGCATAGAGACATGTCCCCGGGTAGGATTCAAACTGGCAATCTTCAGGTCAGTAACCCAAGCTTCAAGTCATCGGTCCTGCTGGCACAAGGGTTTAACCCACTGCGCCACTAGGGGCTCCTATCTGTTTGATAAGTTGTAACCTTTGGTCTTTTTTGCCAGCTCCTCCATTCATGTAATATTGGACAAGCCCAGACCATAATTGAAGTCTCAAAAGTTTAGAACATGAGTTCAGGATATATAGTGAATTAGCAGCAGATATGTAATCCATGTTCAAAGACATGATAGCGACACCTCAGAACGTAATGCTGTAAAGTTAGAACACATTTGGTGGAAAGAAGGGGATCCATGTGATAAATGATGGTTCATCCCTTGAGAATTTTTTTAAAGGGCTTGATATAATGCTACTTGAGAGAGCTGCTATAAAAAAGAAATATATAACATCTATCTTCACCCTATTGTTCGCCCAGATATGGGACTCAGCATGAGTGAGACCTTCATGCTAGGTGGATGGAGAAGACAAAGGACTGGCCTCCAAGTTCCTGGGCCACCTGAGCCTGGGGAATTCAAGATGGCAGTCAGAACAGTTGCAGCCAGTTCAGGTTAGGAACCAGCCCAATTGTCCTAACTGTCTATAAGACGGCAGAGTCTCTGAATCCTGGGACAGGATCTGGGCTTTCTCCTGACTTTTGATAATTATGGGCAAAGCTGCATTAGGGTTGCTTTGCACCTCATTACCATGGATCAGCTCCAATTGGTGTGTAGCTAGTAGCCACCACAGAGCTGATCCATTTCTACACTGACCTAAATGGTCAGTCTAGATGTGCCCCAAGTCTTCTTCTGATTTGTTAACTGCAGTTTCCACTCTGATTAATGATAGAACCAAGGAATGGAAAAGCTTGACTGAGTTCTGTGTCTTAATAATAATAATAGTAATAATAATAATAACTTTATTTTTGTACCCGACCTTCCTCTCCCTGAAGGAACTTGGGGCAGTTTACATGGGGACAAGCCTGATCAACATAATTAAAATAACACACTGAGATACATAAAACAATATCATAAAACAGAATAAAAACAACATTATAACAGAGTATAAGGCAGCCATTAACCCAACAACTAATGAACCTGAGATACTAATCAATTTATGGGCGTGGGTGTGCGGACTGGTGCAAATCAATTTTGAGGATAGAACTGATAGATAAGGTGTGTAAGTCGGAAGGCAATTAGGAATGGAGGGCAATGTAACATGGAGCATAGTATCTTTGGGTAGAGAACAGTAGTAAAGTGCCAGGCTGAGATTTTATGTCCTAATTGGGGCCAAGTTATTCAGGGGATTGTCTAGTCAAAAGCACAGCAGAACTTCCTCATCTTTAGATCTTTACGGAAGATGGACAGGGTGGGTGCTAGCCTAATCTCCCTGGGGAAGGAATTCCAGAGCCGGGGGCACCACCGAGAAGGCCCTCTCTCCCATCCCCACCAGCCGTGCCTGCAACAAGGATGGGAGCGAGAGAAGAGTCTCCTCAGAAGGTCTTAGAGATCACGCAGGTTCATAGGGTAAGATGCGGTCACAAAGATAGGCAGGTCCCGAACCATTCAAGGCTTTATAGGTGATAACCTGCACTTTGAATTGGGACCGGAAACTTATCGGCAGCCAGTGGAGCTGTTTGAACAGGAGGGTTTTAGACCACTTCATTGTCTAAAACCTAAAAGCTTACAAATCCCTGGTGTGGCTGCATGTTATTACAACTCCTTTTCATAAGAACAATTAAGGATGCAGTCTTGTATCAATCACCACTAGTTGCTGGGAGCAAGCCCCACTGAACTCAACTAGGTTGAATATAGATTGCATCAATATAGTACAACTTCTAATAGTGCAGGATCAGATACAAATGGCTTAGTATGAAATATATAAAGATGTTGAAAGGCTGTGAGTATTTCGTGGGGTTTTAAAGTCAGCTTCATCTTGGCAACTGGCAACAGAGAGGAAGGGCATTAAAGCAAGACTACGATCAGTAAAGCTTTAGAAAACATACAAAATGCTTGATGAAAACATTTTTTTAAAACTCACAAAGACCTTTCCATTTCAATATTATAGCAGGGTTTACATACGATTTATTTTATTTGCATTTATAAATGCATAGAAATGCCATTCATGTCCTAGACACATTAATTCTCTCCCCCCAACACTCCTGCAACTGTCTTAATTGGAATAAAGTATGTTGCTCCTGATTTATGAACTTCAGGAGTGCCAGGCATCATTTTAAATGTACACAGCTGCTCAGCACTAGTTTAACTTGGCAGATAGTATTAAACCATTGAATTGTGTCATTTATTTGTGTATGCATACAATGCATTCCTTGTGCAGGTTCTTCAGCAATGTGTGCACTGTAGTTTCAGAAATGTGGTCTAAAACAAGCTCAGAAGCATGACTCATGGCCTGGGTGATTGTTTCCAAAAGGAATGTTGAAGATGAAGAACCAGATGCCTTGATGAAGTCCCTGAACTCAAGTTATCAATATGGGGAACTGGAATAGTCCAGAAAAGACCTCAAACAGCTTTCTTGAATTGATGTCCTTCAAATGTGTTGGAATGCAACTCCCATCATCCTTGGGCCACTTGTAACATATTGATGATGGGAGTCATAATAGCCAAGATTCAATAGACACACCATATCTTGGGAAAGGCTCATCTAAATGACAAAAAAATGATACAAATTTGGAATCAGCCTCAGTTATGTTAACCTGATATCTGCACTGATTGGAGAAGCTGTGTGCAGAAAACTTAGCGTCATATATATACACACTAACTTGGGGACCCAGCAGTGCCTGGGTCATTTGAGAATGGTATTATTTGTTTTTCAATGTTATGTATTGTGTTTGGGTGAACTACAATTCCCAAAATCGTGGCTCAATCCTCTCCAAACCCTACCAGTATGAAAAGTTGGCCATTTTGGGCCTGTGTACCATGCGTGGTCCAGATCTGTTGTTGGCTGGTCATGGCCTGGCTACAGTGCTCTCTGGATGGGGGTGAATGACTACAACTCCCAGAGACACTGACTGAACATTGCCTGGTGTGAATACTGACAGATGTCCCAAAACATCTGTCAATATTCACAGCAGGCAATGTTCAGTCAGTGTGCCAAGTTTGGTCCAGATCCGTCATTGGCTGGGTTCAGTGGTGTTTGGATGGAGGTGAACTACAACTCCCAAAATAAAGGTCCCTTCCCGCAAACACCTGCAGTATGTTCAGTTGGTCATGAGGCTTCTCTGTGCGAAATGTGGCCCCGGTACATTGTCGGTGGGGGTCACTGTTTCTCTGGATGCAGGTAAACTATAACTCCTTTCCCCCAAACTTGTCCAATATGTTGTATTGGTTATGGGGACTCTGTGTGTCAAGTTTGGTCCTGGTCCATCCTCGATGGAGTTCAAAGTGCTCATTCATTACAGGTAAACTATAAATCCCAGTACATACTACTCTGAAATGTCCAGGCCAATTCCCCTCCAAACTCACCAGTATTCAAATCATGGTAAGTTTGGTCCAGACCCACCATTGTTTGGGTTCATAGCATTCTGGGTGTAGGTGAACTACAACTCCTCTAAATTCTCCAGTAGGAGTCACAGTGCTCTGACTTGATGCGGGGTGAACTACAACTTCCACCATGTGGCGTCAATTCCCCAAACTCCTCCAGTAAGTTTAGTTGCAGCTCAGTTCTGCTGTGTTTGTTATGCAGACAGATTAGAAAGGAAAGGGCAGTAAGGCGGGGGTATGCAAATTCCACTGCAATGGAGAACGCTGGGATGCCTGCCTGTGGTGGAAGGGTAGTAGGCGGGGTCATGCAAATTTCACAGCAATGGAGAACCCTGGGATGCCTGCCTGTGGTGGAAGAAAAAGCAAAATCTAGGATGAAATGGTCCCCAAATGAAAGCATTCCTTGGGTGGTGGGCTGTGGTGTTTGGGAAGGACATTGGCAGGGGTTGGGCTACATGTTCATGGCACTCGGTGTAACCGCAATGTCAGTACAAAGGAGTGACTTGCTGGCTTAACAGCCCTGGGAACTATAGCCTGTTTGTGGAGGCCAGAGGCTGTCTGTGTGAGTGGACACCTGTGCTACATACACACATAAGGGTTTTCACTTTTATTATGGATTTAGATTAGATTTAGATTAGATTTAGATTAGATTTAGATTAGATTTAGATTAGATTTAGATTAGATTTAGATTAGATTTAGATTAGATTAGATTTAGATTAGATAAGTCTTTTGGGCACAGAAGCAATAGAAGTGTAATTCAAATATTTGCCTGGTACACAAAGGCCACAAACCTCTTGGAGCACTGGTCAAGAAGATTTGTAATCTCTACTTTAGTAACACCTAAACCCTCTGTCCAGTAGAGATGTGTACAATTTTTTTCCCTTCATTTCCTTCGTGCTATCGTTTTGTTTTGACTGTTTGTCTACACAAAACTAATGATGACATTTTCGTAGGAAACGAGAGGTGACATGAAAATGAAAGCCGCACAGTCATCGTGCTTGCTTTCATTTTCCTTTCATTTCGGTCCCATAACAATAAGCAGGTATTGACAGAGGGCTGCTTTCCCATTACAGCTGATGTGTACCAATGGGCATTAATAATAATATTAATATTAATAACAATAGTTATTCTGGGACCCTAAGTTGAGTCTGAGAGAGGGCTGCTTCCTATTGACAGCTGATGTTAATAATAATATTATTAATAGCAATAGTACTCTGGGGAAGACCCAAACGTTTTAAAAGTTGGTGGACTAAAAGGGGTTGAAACACCCTCTGTGTGTGGCGATTTTCACCCCTCTAGCCCAAAACCCAAGCCGGGGGGGGGGGGGGAAGAGCCTCAGAAATCCTCCCATTGTAGCCAATGGTCCAAAAATTTTCATTTTCTCGTAAGCCAGATGAAAATTCTGTTCGTATACACGCCCCATTTTCATTAGCGGGAACAGATACAAAAATGAGACAAAACGAATGAAACTACACAAAAAGAACAGTAATTCCAAATAAAAGCACAACACTACTGTCCAGTTAGCTTCTTATTACTGGCTCATGCAAGGGAGGGTAGAGGAACCTGTCAGTTGTACATCCAACAGCAAAAAGCCAGAGTAATCAGTAGTGCAGATATCACTTGGAGGATGATGTTTGTCACCTTCTGGGAGGCACAACTACACTTGGATACTAACTTCTGGATGAAGTCTACAGTCTTGTCAGCTATAGAACTTTAATCAGATACTGCCAGGGTATCTCTGCTTCCCAGCCACTGTGCTACGTTTGTTTGCTGGCACAGGTATTCTGTTTATCCAAAATTTTCTGGCAGTGCAGACTCATATAATCCAGTTTAAAGCAGAAGACTTGGAATCAGATCCTGGGATATAAGGCCTGTCTGGAAGGGCCCTGGGAGACTGTCTTATGCAGAGGATAGAAGATAAGTCCAGTAGAAGTGTGTTCACGAAGCACCACACGCATGATGCAGGATTGTGATTATTCTGACTTGGCAGTGTTGGACTTAGTGTATTAAACTCCATGAATCCAATGCCCAAATGTTCCACCCTCTTCTTCCATTTCTCTCTGGGCTGCAAACCAACACTTCTTTATTAGATCTGAACTGTAAAACTTTGGTTACCAAGACTGAAACAAGCCAGATTTAAAAAACAGCTTCAAACAATGGTGTCAGATCCCGGCAAATGGTCAATTATTTATTTTTATTATTATATTTTTACTACTGGAGATGGAAAGGGATGTTTTTGGAATGATCCCTCCCATTTGCCAAAACAACTTGGCTAGATTTGAGAACTCTGTCTCATGAATTGGGTAGGCGCGATGCCATTTACTCCTTTGCTTCACACAGCAAAATATCTTGAGATGGCTCTGGAGGCAAGATTCTAGAATGGGTTTGGTGCACCCCAAAATGTAAACTATCTTGAGGTGCAAAGGAAGGGGAACCCTTGAAGGAAGAGGTTACATATAGTTAAAATAAGAAAACATCTCCCCAAAGACATACGCAGCTGCATGTAATGTGTAGCTTGGCCTTTCGAGAGCCTTGCAGGTGGATTTAAAGACTGATTGATAGACATCGCCTCCTGATGATCCGAGCAGAATGTCTGCAGCAGATGATTGCAACTGCAGGCCTTCTCTAAGGCTGAATTTATACCTCAATGTTGGCAGCAATACTCACTTTCGCTATTACTTTTCCCTTCTCCAAATAGATCTCAGCTGTCTGACATTGCACTTAGCCCTGAGCCAAAAAAAGACAAGCAGAGTCACAAAGACTGTGTAAATAGCACTCCAAAAAAGGCAGAATCAACAAGGAACAAAATACATGCAGCGATCAAACTGATTAAACATGAAAAAATAGAATTAAATCCAATTTTAAAAGGGGATAGATACAAAGAGTAACTGAACTAAAGCCAATGTATCCTGTAAAAACATCATATTCTAAATCGAAAAGACCTACAGAAAATCTAATGTATTTCACATGTGTTACTAAAAACACTCTCTCCTGTTGAGTGTATATGTTTGGGTATGTGAAAGATTAAGATGCAGTTTTAAGAGAACTCATAACAATTTTTGAAATACACTTATGACGATAAGGAAGGTGAATTTTTCATTTATTCTCCTTTCAACATTATTTTGTTTTTATATCGCATGTAAGGAGAGGCATTGTGTTTGAAACACACTGTGAGTTGTCCATCCACATTTTCCCTGAAAACTTGTACATGTTCAAAAATTGTTGAAGATTTCCACCCACATACCTTTCCTATACAGGGACCTTGTGCATATGTTTTTCACCATTTCCCTGTGCTACTCATGAAACTCATTGACAAGATACTTGAAAAGGTTCACCTGCTCATCCTTTCCCCAAGTTTCTATTTCTGCTGCAGTTTCATAGGAGTATGCTTGTGCGTATGCATGTGTTTTTTAAAAAATGTTTTAAACAGGACTGTAGTGGATTTCAACGTGCCTATGTTCATCATCACAATTCACATAGGTAAAGGTAAAAGTTTCCCCCGACATTAAGTCTAGTTGTGTCCGACTCTGTGGGTTGGTGCTCATCTCCATTTCTAAGCTGAAGAGCCGGCGTTGTCCGCAGACACCTCCAAGGTCATGTGGTCGGCATGACTGCATGGAACGTTGTGTTAGGGATTCCTCTTCTTCAGAAGAGGAAGGGGAGCAGGAAAGTGTTCATGAATCAGAGGGGCAGTTGGAATCTGAGGAGGTGATTTTGCAAGTACCCATATTTCAGGAAAGGCGAAAGGAAACAGAGCAGAGATGTCGTTCAGCTAGAATAGCTTCCAGAAATGCAGCTGAGTAATTGGGAACCACACTAGCAGCTATGGGGGAACTTAGGGCTATAATTCAGAAGCAGGTGTAGTCAGATTTTGCTGGTAACAAACTGACTCTAATGCCTAAGCCTTCACTCCCCTTGTGCCTTCTTCGAGTCTGCATCTGGGAAACTGCTCCTAAGGATTTATTGCTGTTTCTTTGTCTGAAGTAAGACTGCTGCTTGGTTTGTGAATTTATCAGAGACTTAAGAACTGTGTTTGCTCTAAGACTACTTTGCTTTCTTTTGTATTATACCACTAAGTGTGCTGTTCTTTATGTTTTGCTAAAGTAAAGCAGTTTTCATTTACTTACCACATTTTTTAAGGCTGTTCTTGAAAGACAAAACAGGACATGCCATTACCTTTCTGCTGGAGCAGTACCTATTAATCTACTCACATTTGCATGTTTTCGAACTGCTAGATTGGCAGAAGCTGGAGCTGACAGCAGGAGCTCACCCTGCTCCCTGGATTTGATACCTACTCTTTATTAAATGGATGTGTATTGACTAGTGATGAATTTGAGGGGGGGATTGAGAACTGCAGCTGTAGGACATTTCTTGGAATGAGAATGGGATCAGGGATATCTGGTGTGAATTTCTCAGTTAATCTTGATTCTGTTTATGGTTCCAGTATCACCTTCTGACCACCTAAGCCACCAACTCATAATGATGGTGAAAACCAGACAGGAGCGCTGTTACCTTACCGCCGGAGCGATACCTATTGGTCTACTCACATTTGCACGTTTTCGAACTGCTAGGTTGGCAGACGCTGGGGCTAACAGCGGAAGCTCACTCCATTTCCCAGATTTGAACCACTGACCTTCTGGTCAGCAAGTTCTGCAGCTTAGTGGTTTAACCCACCGCACCATCATAGCCAGGCCTTAAAAAAGCTAAAGTTTCAGGTGACTATGCTAATCTACATCTACAAATAAAATAAAAAGTGATATATTTCATCTCAAACAACAGTAGGTATTTTGTGAAGCTAATGATCCTTCATTTAAGAACCCATCTACACTGGTCATTAAATGCAGTTTGAAGCTAATTTCAAATTGCAATGACCACAAGCAACAAATATCCACAAAAGGATGCAAAAGAAACCCGTTAATGTACATCAATGCACTGTGGTTTGTGTAATCACCATCCGGGCCTCAAACTGGTTCCAAGATTTCTTATGTAATCATCTGCAGAATGAAAGCACTTTCTGCAATACTGTTTTGAAACGGCATTAAATTGTCTGCACAGATTAGGTCCAAGACCAATCTAATCCAAAATTATTTGCATTACAACCGGTGACAGAGGGAGACAGACGGAACAGAGATATTTAGGCTGGAAGAGTACATGATATCATGTAGGTCAAGCACTCCAGCCAGATTTGACTCCACTACAGCACTGTTATTTAAAAGGACAGGCATATGAACATTCATTGATACACATTGTAATATTTTAATAAATGAAGGAAGTGACATTAATAGCCGTAAGAAATGCATGCTTTAAAGCATTGATACTGGCCATTCAAACTGTGAACCTAGCAGTTCGTAAACATGCAAATGTGAGTAGATCAATAGGTACCGCTCCGGAGGGAAGGTAACGGCACTCCATGCAGTCATGCCGGCAACATGAGCTTGGAGGTGTCTACAGATAACAGCGGCTCTTCGGCTTAGAAATGGAGATGAGCACCAATCCGCAGAGTTGGACACAACTAGACTTATGTCAGAGGAAAACCTTTACCTTACCTTTACCTACTGTTCCATTATCAGGGCAGAGGTCACTAGGAGGCGCTAGAGAGAGAAGAATAGTCAATTTTATGGGGGTGGAGCTGGGGGGTTGGAGGAGGAAAACAATTCCCCCTTGTTTTCCTGTTATTCCCCACGCCCATGTCCCCCTTGTGGAAACAACCCTAGCTTATGATATAGAAAGGGGGGAGGAGCATAACCAGTGAAAACGGGGGAAATGGGTTTCCTCGCTCAACTTCCCCCCCATAAAATGGACTATCCTTCTCTCTCTAGTGCCTCATAATGGCCTCCACCCAGATAATGTTTTATGATGTAGTTTTGAGGGGGTTTGGGAACCCCAAAAATGGCTTTGGTAGCTTCAGGTACCCCACTATGTATACTTTTCTGGGACTAGGGATCTCTTCATATTTCCCTCCTTTCTGTACCATTTTGTCAGCAGTTGTGCAGGATGCCTCACATCACCCCACACACCCTCCTTCCTTCCCCCATCACACAGAGGCAATAGGACAAGGTGCATTGGTGCCCTGTTCCTGTTCCCATCACTTGGGGAAAATGGCTGAAAAACATTTACCGAGGCATCATGGCCGAGGAAGCGTCTTGTGATGCTTCCTTAGCACTTCAAGGATAAATGAGGTGGGTCCTGCTGAATCCCAAAGGGTTGCAAGGGGCCAAAATGCCCCAGTGTGATGAGGTGGTATGTCTCATTGAACCTAGTGGGTCATGTATCTGTTACAATTAGAAATCCACATTTGTGAATTTGGCTTGCAGTGTTGTTGTTTTGGACTTGATTTAAATGTTCTCTTTAGGAACCACTAGTTCCTCCAGTACAGCATCTGCCATAGGTTGATCCTAGAGTCATGCTGGAGGACCTAGAGTTTCCTAGAAAGAACACCTCTCTAGGAATTTCTTGGTCCTCTAGTACGATGCGGTAAAAGTTGACTATAGAGTTATGGTGGAGAAGCTAGATATTCCTAGAAAGGTGTCTCTCATGTAAAATAATAGCAATTGTATTATTTGCGTTTTTGTGGGGGTCCGTACCACAAACCACAGAAAATGTGGAGAGCTGACTGTAGACATGAAAAGAAATGGAGGCAGAAAGAGCCTGAGCAGGTAAAGCAACCCACCACCCCATCCTGCTCTCTGCCTCTGCTACCCACATACAAGTTCTTTACGGGCTGATGTGCTTTATATGTTCTCATCTATATGTCCTGGTTGCCATAGTAATTGATTTTGTTTTGTTTTATAAGCGAGAGGTAGATAGTAGACATGTGCGTGATCAAAATCTGCTTTTACTTAACTTGACAAGGAGAAAAAGGTGCAGCCTTTAATGTCTACAGCAGATGTTCCTGGATGCATCATGTTGGTCGACATATTCATTTATTATTCAAGATTCCTGTAGCTGAATTTTGACAACCTTTAACCTTAAGATTTTATTCAGCACTTTCCAAAAGTTACTCCTCTTCCATGACAGCATCTTCCTGATCAACTATATTTATTTATTGGAATGCAGTGCTTTCATGGAAATGTTGAAAATGACAGATTCCAGCTGTGTTCATCTGCTGTAGCAAATCCACACAAAGAGTCTTGTGACACCTTAAAGATGAACGGATTTAGCATGACATCAATTGGGATTAAAGCTTGCTCCAAGCCATGAAAGCATGTACAATGATAAATCAGAATGTGTCCTGAAGTGTCACAACACTCTTCTAGGGACATTTTCAGAAATGCAGTCAGATTGCTGTGTTTGAATTCCCACTTACTCAAAAAATTCCCAAGGAGATTTTGGAGCAGTCATTCTCTCTTTACATTTTTAATTAGAAATGCAAACAATCTTACAGAGATCTATCTTTTATATTCCTTGTGTGAAGTAGGAATTAGAATTATGTAATCCCTTTCTCCCAGTTTGCATCAGAATCCAATTCAGTTATTTGGATCGAGTCTCATTTGGATTCAGCTAATTTTAAACCTGGCCTAAAACCATTTAACTAAGAGTGCTGTTCTTCCTATCAAGAAACCATAATGGTTTTATTTTTGGTTTTTGGTTTTCATAGATTTCTGTGCAATTTGGAGCTGCGATCGACCCTAAAAAGAAGATCAACCTTGGCAAACCAAAGACAGTTTCAGAGATTTTTGTAACAGGCACTTATGGCAAAAAGCAAAAAACTACATTTTTCTCCTCCATAGAAAAGCTAAATTATTAAATTGGTAATATTTCTCTAGTCTATGTGATCTTTATTTAGAGGACTTTTAAAGAGAAAAATAGGATTTCAGCCCTGATGAAGGGTAACATCTTACTTGCCATATTTTTTGTGATTTATCCGTTCAGTTGCCTCCAACTCTTCATGACCTCATGGATCAGCCCACACCAGAGCTCCCAGTTGGCCATGGCCACCCTCAGCTCCTTCAAGGTCACTTCAAGGATACCATCCATCCATCTTGCCCTTGGTTGCCCCCTCTTCCTTTTTCCTTCCATTTTCCCCAGCATCATTCTCATCTCCAAGCTTTCCTGTCTCCTCATTATGTGGCCAAAGTACTCCATCTTTGCTTCCAATATCCTTCCCTCCAATGAGCAGTTGGGAATATACTATAATGTAAAGAATATATGATGCTTTACATACAATCTAATGTACTGTGGTGCAAGCAAAGCATCTAGATATTTACATGTTCATGTATCTCACTGTGTCTGTATATCTATGACTGTGCATAATTAATATATTAAGAAATTACCAAACAGTCTGCTCACTTTCCCTTATCAAGGCTCTTATAAAGATTCCAAGGCTTAGAATGTCTGAGTGTCGATGTTAGCTTTGTCTGTCTGGTTTTCACCATCATTAGTGTCTTAGGTAGTCAGAAAATGATACTGGGATCATAAACAGAATCCAGATTAATTGAGAAATGGACACTGGATATCCGTGATTCCATTCTGATTCCAAGAAATGTTCCACAGCTGTAGTTCTCAATTTTCCCCCTCAAATTCAACACTAGTCAATATACATACATTTATCAAAGAGTAAGTGTTGAATCCAGGGAGTGGTGTGAGCTTCCGCTGTTAGCGCCAGCTCCTCCTAACCTAGTAGTTCGAAAACATGCAAATTTGAGTAGATTAATAGGTACTGGCAGGAAGGTAATGGTGTTCCACGCAGTCATGCTGGCCACATGACCTTGGATGCATCTATGGACAATGCCGGCTTAGAAATGGAGATGAGCACCAACCCTCAGAGTCAGACATGACTAGACTTAATGTCAAGGGGAAACCTTTACCTTTACCTTTAGGTGTCATATTGCTGTTAACCAATACAAAATATTTAGGCTGCCATTCCATGGTCCATGAAAACTCCTTAGGATCACATTTTGTGTGACTTGAAGGCACACAAAAATAGCTTGATCAAGTGCATGCAAAAATAATATTTATATCTATATTAACTATAAGAATATATGATCTATCATATTGTAGAGTAAATGGCATACCATGTTCCGCTGCTGAGCTATTATATGTAGCTGTCATTCCTTTTCAAGACACAAAAAAGTTGCACAGTGCAATGAAACTATTTAACAACTAGTATCCTCCTATCACGTCTAACACAGAACAGATCTCAGGCTGTGGGCTTTTTGGATGCCAACTTTATAGGGTGGTAATTATCTTCTGGCAGTCAGCTCGTTGGAAATGACACTTTTGCTTGCCAGGCTTTCTGTATCCTCAAAAGCGTATAACAAAAAATCAGGTTTGAGTGATTTAGTCATCCATTGCGCTGTTAATTTCCAAAATAGATTTCCAACTCAACTGACACTGTGCTGTGGTGTCATTATCCATAATTTGTGTGTCATGCTCCGTTTTTGAATCACACTGATCCGTTAGGGGAAATCTGTATGTAAAAGCCAGACATTTACACTGCATTCTTTTTGTTGAGTTGGAAAACACACATAGAGACTAGATGTGCAGATGTTTCTGGTGCATCTCTGGTGCCAAGCAGCAAGTACAATTGGTATCTTCTTTTTATATGTGAAAGGAAAGGTACCTCCATTTGTCTTGCAGTTGCAAAAATACTTCACCTGCTTTCTTGGGCTACAACATAGGTAACAAGCAAGCCTCAGACCGTGTGGCCAAATCCCAGTGTCTTGAGATCCCAAAGCCTTCAGGTTGTGCCATTCCCTTATTTGCTTTGAACTGGAATATATGGCAGTGTGGCCTTATATATCCCAGTTCCAAACAGATATTGTGGGATTTTCTGCCTTGATATTCTGGATTATATGACTGTGTGGAAGGGCCCTATCATTTGATGGCTTTCCAGCATTTATATTGGGATCACTGCCTATTTCAAATATCTCCCTTATAGCTTATTTACCAGCATTGAGATTTCAACTAAAATATAAGTGTATTGGGGAAGTTTATAAGTAGGCGGGGGATTCCGTCAGTCCCCAAATTTGAGTATTGTGATAACTGAAGACTTCAGTTGAGTCTGAAGAAAGCATATTGAGCGTTTCCAGTCTTTCGACCATTGTTTTGTTTTCCTTCTTAGCTGGCAGATATTTGTTAGGCTGGGTGGATACTCTCTGTAGCTTGAAACCACTCTATTTGAATGGATATTGTTTGTAGCTTGAAACAGCTCTTTGCTGAGCTGTTGATTTATTTAATAAAGCTGTTGATTTTATTTCTCCCAACTGTTTTGAGAACAGCTTTTTACTTTACTTTCTAAAATTGTAGGTTCCCTCATTAGTTAGTGTCTCCATATGGTACATTTGGATCCATATGGTATATTTCCAAATGCATGTTTGTTGTTTTATGAGCACGTTAGAGGAGATCCTTGTAAAGCATTTTACCTATTCTGCTGCAGAACAGTTCTATGTATACTTACTTAGAAGTAAGTCCCAGTGTGTCCAGTATATGACTTCAGCCCTAAAACTGTAATGTGCAGAAAGCACCCTTTACATATACCCCTCCCCCTCCAAACCCCCTCTCTTTTGCTTGTGAAAAGCTTTATGATCAAGGGCTTGAAACTATTGAGACTTTAATGGAATCCATCCAGCTGAGAAGTTTTTGACATTTTTCAATGGCTACAAAGAGTCATAAGCTTGGTTTAGTTTGGATGGTAAAGGCAGTTTATGACTGCTTTGTCTTGCCAGAACAAAGAGGAAAAGTGAGAACACTGGGTCATTTAATGAGCCATAATTGGTGCAGAGGGTCTTTTTTTTATTTATCCAAAGCCACAGCATGAAAGTATTATTCGGCATTTTAGGGGAGTTCTTTCTAAAAGCTTGCTGTAACAGATCGGCTAGAATATTCTGTTGTTGCAAGACTTGAGTGTTGTTAGTTTAATATTAATATGGAATTTTGATTGCCAACTTGCCATTTCCCACCTGCTCCGTACCCTAAAAAATTACCTGCCATTTGATGGGTGGGTCCCAATTAGCCAAATAAGCTAAGTTGAACTGGAAGTTGTTGAGGGGGTAATTGGGATCTCCTAATTGGAAAAACATGGAAGTTCTTTTTTTCCTTTACTGAGTCATCATTTGATGGGAACATAAAGGTTTTCAGAAACCATGTTGTATGGACATGTTTGTAGAATGATGTCACTACATTAGCAGAAGGTGCAGGCTTATATAAAAACGGCACATTAATGTCAGGGGAAACCTTTACATTTACTAAACTTACTTACTTAGGTGATCCTTCGTTGTCTGAGTATGATGGCCTTCTAAGTTCTTGGAAGATGCCTGTGTGAGAGTTTTTTAATGTGTGGAGGTTAGTTCACTACCGATCAACACAGTTTTCACAGAGTGAGGGTCCCAACTAATGGCGTGGTTTACATGACGACGGTGGCTTCTCAGTCTGTTGCAACCTTCTTCCGCCTTCACTGTCATTGTAACATGTACCATATTATCTTCCACCTGATCCGTCATTGAGGTCGGATCATGCTCTGTCTTGAACCTCCCCTGCAGCCCCTCCTGGGAGTGCATGACTCCAGTGGTTACGCCTGCAGGTTCATTGAAACATGAAAGCCCCCTCACCACTGTGATGGAATGAAAAAAAATCGAAGTGTGTAGTCAATATTTGATCAGCCCACACACTGCCTTTGCCAGAGAAAGAAAATATGTGTGCCATGCAAGTAAACAATAAAGAACAAGTAGTTTATTCTTCTTAAATCCAGAACAACGTATGTACAATATGATCAGTTGCACCAACTCACATAATATCATGAAAGATCTAAAATAGTCTTTCCTTTGTTCATGTGGATAAATCCCTCCAGCAGTTTATTTATTTATTTATTTATTTATTTATTTATTTATTTACAGTATTTATATTCCGCCCTTCTCACCCCGAAGGGGACTCAGGGCGGATTACAATGAACACATATATGGCAAACATTCAGTGCCAACAGACAAACAACATGCATTAGACAGACTCAGAGGCATTTTTAACATTTTTCCAGCTTCACGATTCCGGCCACAGGGGGAGCTGTTGCTTCACCGTCCAGTAGTGGCTGTACTTCCGCATTCCTTTCCTCGTGTTTTGCTGGCAGTTTTATGGTGTTGTAAATTAGCCTCCCGCATAAAGCATCCCTAAATTTCCCTAATTGACAGGTGCAACTGCCTTTCGGGGCTGCATAGGTCAACAGCAAGCCGGGGCTATTAATGGTCGGAGGCTTAACCCGACCTGGGCTTCGAACTCATGACCTCTCAGTCAGTAGTGATTTATAGCAGCTGGTTACTAGCCAGCTGTGCCACAGCTTCATGAAGCAAGAGCACATTTTAAAATGTATCTCTCTCTCTGCTTCTTTCTTCAAACTCTCTCTGCATAGCTGAAGCCCAAATGAAAATGCAACAGTATTTTTAAAAAATCCCAGGCTTAGCCAGCTCTTCAGACATGGCTCAACCAAGCAGCTTCATGCATCTTATTTTGTAGTTCACACACACATACACACACACACACACACACACATTAGCTGATTTCTTACATGTCATAATAACCGCTACAAGGTGACAATCCATCGAGGGGGTGGGCACTCTTATAAAGAAAGAAGGTCGCTGTCCTTCAATTTGCTATATCAGGTAGCAAATATTTTAACCATCAATTCTTTACTAATGAATCCAGGATGAATAGCAACCCCCTCAGAATTTAGAATGGTCATGAAGGTAGATCATTTGCTTAAATAAATTTTTTTGCAAGGAACCCAAAGCCTGCTTTATTTATTTATTTATTTATTTATTTATTTATTTATAGTATTTATATTCAGCCCTTCTCAACCCAAAGGGGACTCAGGGTGGATCACAATGTACATATACATAGAAAACATTCAATGCCATTAGACAAACGACATATATAGACAACCACATATAGACAGACACAGAGGCAATTTAACATTCCAGCTCCCAGCTTCATGAGGGTATGCTCGATTACGGCCACAGGGGGAACTGCTGCTTCATCATCCACTGTAATACTGAGTCCTTGACAGAGTACTTCCTCATCTTCCACACACTGCTGGAGATTTTATGGCAGGGGTCCTCAAACTTTTTAAGTGGAGGGCCGGTTCATGGCCCTCAGACTGTTAAGGGGCCGAATTATCATTTGGAAAAAAAAAAAGAACAAATTCCTATGCACAGTGCACATGTCTTATTTGTTGTGCAAAAACAACAACAACAACAATGAAAGAACAATACAATATATATATATATATTTAAAAATTAACCAACATAACCCTATCAGGATTTCCAAGACAAGTGTGGGCCTGCTTCTGACCAATGAGATAGTCAAAATAATTAGGATTGTTGTTGTTGTTGTGTTGGGCAAGCCTAAGTCTAAAACTGAGGGCGGGGGCCAGGTAAATGACCTTGGAGGGCCGCATCTGGCCCCCGGGCCTTAGTTTGGGGACCCCTGTTTTATGGCATCGTAAATTAGTTAAATTAGCCCCCCCCCCCCACATAAGCGGTACCTAAATTCCTACTTGACAGATGCAACTGTCAAGGCTGGTCTGTGGCGCAGGCTGGTTAACAGCCAGCTGCAACAAATCACTCTGACCAAGAGGTCATGAGTTCGAGGCCAGCCCATGCCTGCGTCTCTCTCTCTGTTCTATGTTATGGCATTGAATGTTTGCCTTATATGTGTGCAATGTGATCCGCCTTGAGTCCCCTTCGGGGTGAGAAAGGCGGAATATAAATACTGTAAATAAATAAATAAATAAACTGTCTTTCGGCTGCATTGGTCAACAGCAAGCTAGATTATTAATGGTCAGGAGCTTACCCTGACCTGGGCTGGCTTCGAACTCATGACCTCTCGGTCAGTAGTGATTTATTGCAGCTGGCTACTAACCAGCTGCACCACAGTTGGCTTATCCATCATCGTTTGGCTTACACAACAGTTTTACAAAGTATAGAGACTATATTAAGCCTTAGATCAGGCATGTTCAAAGTCCAGCCCGGGAGTCAATTGCGGCCCCTTGTGATGACTCATGGGCCTTGTAGTCCTGTTCCTAGTACTATGGTGGCAGACGAAGAGGAAAACATGGGATTTCCGCCGTTTCAACCAGAGCCGGAGCCTCTCCACCTGGAGGATGTTTGCCCTCAAGAAGTTAGCCAAACAGGCCTTGGGCAGAATTCCCCCCCGTTTTCCCGGAGGGACAATTATAATAGAGATAGAGGAGTCAGAGAGGCTAATCGCCGGAGCCTGAGAATCGCTGCCAAACAACTAGCTGATTAGGTCTGCTTCCCTTGGGAAATTCTAAGGAGTCATGCATCTGGACAGAGTTGGGTTTCGCTTCTCGTTCTCTAGGGAAAGTGTTCTGTTGGCGGGAAAACGAGACCCTATATAGGGGTTTTGCCGCAAGGGGAACCTTGCGGAGTCAATTGATCAGCTTGAGGAGAGAGATCGTGTGTGGACTTCGTAACCCCAGTTCCTTGCTTCCCGGACCAAGTTCCAAGCCTGCCTTGTTTCGCGTTTTGCCACAGACCTTGCTTCATGCTTCATGCTTCATGTTTGCCTCGTTCCAAGTCTTTGATCTAGCCAAGAATCAAGTTTATTTTCCAGCCTTGTTGTCAAGCTACATTGGACTTTAAAGATTCTGTCATTTCCCCACACTATTGCTTGGCAAAGTGTGTGTTTCGGTCAAGTGGATTAAAACTTTGAACTCTAATATCTTATATTGGACAATACATTTATGGACTATAATTGACCTCATCTGAAAGGTCTGCTTCTGAACTATATTCTTCACTTGTTTTTATTGACTTTATATATTTCTTTAATAAAGATATTAGATAGATTCTGGCCTCTGTGTAAGGTTATTGGTGCTCTGCAGCCTGGGTCCTGACACCCCTTTTCAAATTTCCACAGGCCCTCTCCCTCCAGGCCTCCCTCCCTCCCTCTCTTGCGTCTTTCCTTCCTCCCTTCAATGACTTCCTTCGTTCCTCCCTAACTTTCATTACTTCCTTCCTCTCCTCCCAAGGAGCCTGCCCCAAAAAGGCAGGCTCCTTGGGAGGAGAGAAAGAGAGATGGTGGCCTGTTGCGTCTCTTCACCCCTATTAAGTGTCGCCTTCTCCTCAGGTGGCTCCAGCCTCGGGCATCCTGTCCCAGTAGCCCCTTGTCTCTTTGTGTCCTCCGCTGCAACTTTGCAAAGGAGTGCTTGTCCCTCTGCCTTCACTGCTTCTGCCACAATGAAAGCCCTCCCAACAGATGGCCATGCCGTATATCATATGACATAGCCTCACTTCCAGCAGGAATCTATGGGCCTACTGGAGTGTCAGCATTGTAGGACACTGCACTGCCAACATGGGAGCCTCCCCCATGTTCCATTAGCGCAGGGGGAAGCCGCATGGTGATGCTTCCCCACATGTGATGGGAAAGCATCAGCTGGTGGCGAGGCAGGTCACCGGAATTGCCCCACTGCCGCCCCCCCCAATTCGCCATGTAGGCTTGTGAATCAGAACACTGACCTCATCAATGTGTGACACATGATCAATAGATGTGGGAGAAGGAAGACCACAAAGAAAGAGTGAGGGAGAGAAGTTTGGGATATTTCAAGAAAGAGTTTGGATGCAAACCTGGGAATATGTAGGCAAGATCAAATTTTAAAAAACTGGAAACTTGTGATACTTCTGGAGAATTTTGTTGTCAATTTTGGATGAGTTCTTCCTTACTATGCTTATTTGTGGTGGATAGTAGCTCAAAGACATAGGTTTTGCATGAGAAAGGTTAGGTTAGACTTGAAACGTATCTAAAACTTTGAGAGATACTGCCAATCAATATCTACAGTATTCAACTAGATACAGCTCTTGCGATCTAGTATGTTGGCTTTCTACAGCCTTACTTGGAAATATATCCCATTGCATTGAGTCTTGTACATCAATGGTCTCTATAAGCAAATGAAAATTATCTCTTGGTCTCTTTTCCTACTGAAGAATCTTCAAAATAATGACTGGATGAACTGATCTTCCCAATTCTCTGCTAATGAAACATGTAACCTCTGCAACAGAGCCCTGTTACCCTGCCTGCCACTTAAAAGATCTCCTCTAAAATGTTCACTACCGCATTCCAAAATTGACAGAGGCAGAGCATATTCTTTTCCAACTCACTTCATAACATATTAGGTCTCCTTAAATGCTTCCCAGATGTGTTATAGTGTCCAAAAAGATACATGAAATTTTATGAGTTTATCTACTATACATGCACAACATGTGCTAAAGGCTATCTATCCCTCTCTTTAAAAGAAAATCAAGTAGCTTTCTGAGAGTTTGTGCTGGTCTTTTTCACTTTCGTAGAAGTGAGGTGAGTACTAAGCTTGGTTTCTGCTTTATGGAAGTTAGTCTGAGCAAATGACTTCTATAGCAGAGCTCTCCAAACTACTTGCTGACTTATGGCGATCCCATTAATTTCAATGGGTTTTCTTAGATCCCATCTACACTGCTGTGTAATGTAGTTTGAACCTGCATTATATAGTCAGCGTAGGCTCATGCAGTTAAACTGCATTATATAAGCCTACAGTGGTTCCCAAACTTATTTGGCCTACTGTCCCCTTTCTGGAAAAAATATTACTCAGTGCCCTGGAAATTATTTTTAAATTTTTTTAATAGCAATTAAGCAGAAAGATATATGTACCTGTGGCCATCACCGCTCCCCTGGATTACTGCAGCACCCACCAGGGGGCGGTAGCGCCCACTTTGGGAATCACACACTGACCATATATTGCAGTTTCAAACTACATTATATGGCAGTGTAGATGGGGCCATGGGCAAGGGATATTCAGTGGTGGTTTGCCATTGCCCTGTATGAAATATAGCTAACATTACCAGGTATTCCTTGCTGGCCTCTCAGCCAAGTAATACACGCTCCTGACCATGCTTAGCTTTCAAAATCAGATGGGATCTGATGCACTGGATGTGTTTAAGACAAATACCTGTTATGGAAAAATATCTGATCTATGTCAATTTGAAATCTCCATTGTCATTAAGAAAATATATTGCACATTACATAAAATCATATTAAAGTGTGGCTTAAAAAAATCTTAGTAATGAAGACAAATTAATGTCTGGTTGGAGGCTAGGTAGAAATGACGGCAGTTTGAGAGTAAGGATTGTGCTTGGCTTTGAGGCACATGCTGAGAATCATCATCATCATCATCATCATCATCATCATCATCATCATCATCTTTATTTATATTCCACTTTATATCCCCGGAAGGAGTCTGATTACAGTACATATATAAGGAAAACATTCAATGCCTTTTGCACAACGAACAATGACATACAATACACAGATAAGGTAAAGGCCTTCCCCTTTTCATCTCTGGTGTCTGGAGGCAATGCTCAACTCCAGCAATGGGGAAATGATCGTGTTCCATTTTCCATGCCGAGGAGCCTGCTGTCCATAGACATCTCTGATCTTTTTGCTGGCATGTCTGTATGTCTGCATTAGGCGTTACTTCCCGCCATGGCAGTACCTATTGATCTACTTGCATTGCATGCTTTTGAACTGCTAGGTAGACAGAAGCTAGGGCTGACAGTCGGGAGCTCACCCAACTTGTGGCTTCAAACTGCTAACTCTCCAGCTACCACAGCCCCAATATATTGATTTGATGTTATGTAGAATGTTGTCAGAAAAAAGCAAGTTTTTTAGTATTTTATTACCTTTTTCTTTTTTTCTTTTTTTTTCCTTTTCAATAATTTGTTTTCTTTCTTTTTCCCCCCTGTAATTTCCTCTCTTTGTTGGATATTGTTTTTTTTTTCCTCTTTCTATCTTTTCATTTATGTGTGTCACTATTTTGGTAATTGTCGAATTCAATAAAATTGATTAAAAAAGAAAAAAGCTAGTTATGGCTATGACTTTCAGTCATTTAAAATAATAATTTATCTGAATTTACATATTCTTCATATTTAAAATGAGAAGATCTTGAGATTTAAAACAATTGAGAAATCATAACTGACCTATTTATCCAGACGCATTCAGGGCTCTGGGTACTTCATTTTAACAGTCTGAGTTTGAAGATACTACAAAACTAATTCTGGAGTTGCCACTCTTAAACCTTATAGCTAAAACCATGTGATAGGATCCTCTTAAGGTCCACCATAGTCCTGAAATGACTTGAAGGCACACAACAACACAATAACCAAAACCAAAACCATGTTAACAAGAAAATCAACCTAATTTAAAAATGTGTATTCTGTGCCACGAAGATTTTCTCTGGAATTTACACCAAACAAAACAAATACCTGTTTCAACAGGGAAACAACCACAGTATATACCTGTACCGTAGTCTCGCCTCTTCCTGGTGGCAGGTCCATCCATTCTTTGACAAGATCCCTTTAATCTCTAGAATGTGGTTTTAATTCCATTTGCATATACACCAGTAATCTCACTCCAAGTGCTGCTCCTGTTCTTCGTCAAATGTTGATATGTTGGGCTGAAACACAGGAAGTTTCACTTTTCTAATGTCTAGAGATTTGGGCTTCCCTTAATCTTTCTGAGGATGCTCTCTCCCTTTCAGTTTGAACTGCGGAGAGCATAGCTTTTCATGCTTTCTCTGATTTTCCCAATCTACCCTCAGAACTGAAAACATTACATGTTCAAGCTGCTTTTTCTCAGCAGTGTCAGTCTGAGTTTTGAAGATGCTGCTTGAAAAATAGCATTAAATTGCACCAAACAAACTTTAGCTGTAAAAATTTGAGGCTGGCCGTTTGTAAAAAGAAGATATTTTACACAATCCTGTGCATATTTACTCAGAGATTCCACCTGAACCTTCGGAAGAATTTCCTAACTGTAAGAGATTTTCAACAGTGGAAGTGGTGGAAGCTCCTTCTTTGGAGGCTTTTAAACAGAGGCTATATAGCTATCTGTCGGGGTACTTTGTGTTTTTCCTGCATGGCAGGGGGTTGGACTGGATGAACCATGTGGTCTCTTCCAACTCTAAGATTCTAGAAGTAAATCTCACGGTATTAAATTAATAGTTATTGCCAGGTCTTTTTTTATGTGTCAGGAGCAATTTGAGAAACTGCAAGTCACTTCTGCTGTGAGAGAATTGGCTGTCCTCGCATGGGAAGCTGGAGTTGACAGACGGGAGCTCACCTCGCTCCCAGAATTCGAACCACCGACCTTTCGGTCAGCAGTCCTGCCGGCACAAGGGTTTAACCCATTGTGCCACTGGGGGCTTGATTGCCAGGTATGTGTGAATAGCATTGCAAAACCTGCAATGATTGCATGTTTGTTTCATGGTGAGCCATAAATGTAGGAATCTAGAAAACTGATTGTGATTGCTTTGAGGATTTTTTTTTGTGGCTTGGTGGACTGTTCTCCACTAACTCTTGTTTTTCAAACTAAAAAAAAAGTTTCATATTGCATTGTACAGTATTGTATTGAACGGGTATATGTATTTTTTTAATTGTTAAGTACCTTGAATAAATCTTAAGTCAAGAAAAGACTGATGAAAATATGATGAAAGAAAGGATGGGTGGACAATAACACTCTAAAAGAAATTAAAGGAGGACCAATGATCTCATCCATGGAGTGCTGGAAAAAATGGCAAGGTAAATTACCAATAAATAAAGTAGATATACTCCCAATAGAGTTTTTAAACAACAAAAAGGAACAGATATTTGGTAAAGTGATAACAAACTTTAAACAAAATGGAATGAAATTGATAAAAGACCTATTAAACCCAGATGGGACCACTAACGATTGGGAAATGATAAAATACATTTGTGGTC
Source organism: Anolis carolinensis (assembly GCF_035594765.1). NCBI lineage: Eukaryota > Metazoa > Chordata > Lepidosauria > Squamata > Anolidae > Anolis > Anolis carolinensis. The sequence goes on from NC_085845.1 coordinate 60,342,011, forward strand.
AAAGTAACTGGGTTCTTTGGAATGGACTGAAACAAAGGATTGTGAATTGGACGAAAAAGGAAGGTCCAGAAACAGATTTTGACCAAATTTTAAAATGGAAATTAGAAAAGGAGAAAGGTCTGATGGGTTTTATATATAAGAAATTAATTGAAAAACAATATAAATTGAAGCAAACATTGGCCAAAATATGGGAAAAGGACTTGAATATTAATGACTCTGACATTGAATACTGGATCAATTCAATTTAAAAAAAATCAAGCAGATAAGGATTAGAGAAACCCAAAGGAAAATACTGACTAAATGGTACAGAACCCCAATCCAATTAGCTTATATAACTAAAACAATCACAAAATTGTGTTGGCACAGATGCAGAAAAATTGGCTCATATATTCATATGTGGTGGGAATGTGATAAAGTACAAAAAATTTATAACAAGGTAAAGAAGGAAATTGAAGATTTAACAGGACATAAATTGATTTTGAAAAATAAAGAATTCTTCATCCAGAAATTAGACAAGAACAAAAACACTAAGGACTGGGGGGAAATTATAAAATACATGATAGTTGCCGCTCAAGCAACAGTTGCCTTGGGTTGGAAAGAGCAAACAAAGTGGGAAGTTAAAAAATGGTATGAATACCTAGCTGATTTTATGCTTCAGGATTACATCCTTGAAGGAGAACTAAATATATATCAGGCCGAATCAAAAAGAACTGCGATCTGAAATGAGAAAGATTGGTAGATAAAGTTAAAGGACAAAGTAAATATAAAGAATTGAATCATTCTCTATTTATGATTGAGCAATTAAAATAATATCTGAATGAAAGAAAGTACTGTTTCTAGAGGGTGGGGGGAGGGGTGAAAAACCAATTGACGTAAGTGGGAGATAAAGGCGGAATTAGCAAGTGTAATGTTACTGAGAACATATAATTTGATATGTATAGTGAAATGGTGATGGATTTTGTTATTATTCTACCGATGTTTACAATAAAAACTTTTTTTAAAAAAAAGAAAGAAAATCATATGTCCTTTTGGCAACAGATAAAACTTTTGGTTTTGTGGTCTCTTCTATTGGCCTTCTTGCTTTCCCACTAAAAAAAGAAGGACAGTGATTTCAAACAGTTGACTATGGGTTTACAGTTGGCTCTTCAAATCCATAGATTCGGTATCTATGGATTTATTCATGACTTGAAATATTTTTTTAATTCCAAAAAGCAAAGCTTAATTTAGATGATGTATACAACCCTCTGAAGACACAGGTTCTCATCTTGGGAGTTCTCCTCGATTCATTACTGAGCCTGGAACCCCAGATTTCGGCAGTGGCTAAGGGAGCTTTTCGCACAATTGAAACTTGTGCGCCAGCTGTGCCCGTACCTTGAGAAGCCAGACTTGGCCATGGTGGTCCACACTCTTGTTACATCTCAAATAGACTACTGCAATGCACTCTACAAGGGGCTGCCTTTGAAGACTGTTTGGAAACTTCAAGTGGTCCAACGGACGGCAGCCAGACTGCTCACCGGAGCGACGTACAAGGAACATACAATCCCCCTCCTGCGTCAGCTCCACTGGCTGCCAGTCTGCTATTGAGCACAATTCAAAGTGCTGGCCTTATCCTATAAAGCCCTAACAGGTTCTGGCCCAGTTTACCTGACCGAATGTATCTCCTCCTATGAGCTAGATAGAGAACTAAGATCTGCTAGGGAGGCCTTGCTCTCGATCCCATCCCCTTCACAAGCACAACTGGTGGGGACGAGAGACAGGGCCTTCTCGGTGGTGGCCCCTCAGCTGTGGAACTCCCTCCCCAGTGACACCAGACTGGTCCCTTCCTTCCTGGTCTTCAGGAAAAAGTTAAAGACTTGGCTTTGGATACAGACGTTTGGGGATTAGTGTAATTTGGAATCCGACTTGAATGTAGCAGCACAAATAACTAGTATGGAACTAGGCACTATGCTTTTTAATCTGTATATGTTTTAACTGATTTATTGCTAGAGTTGTTGTATTTGTTTATCTGTATATGTTATGCGGCACTGAATTTTGCCAATAATTGTAAGCCGCTCTGAGTCCCCTTTGGGGTGAGAAAAGTGGGGTAGAAATATAGCAAACAAACAAACAAATTGACACATTTTATTACATCATTTGTATATCATGGAACTTGAGTATCCATGGATTTTGGTACCCAAGGGTGCTGTGAAATCAAATCCCAGAGGATATCAAGGTTTTTGCTTTGCATATCCACAGACAAAAAGCCCTCAAACTTCTCACATGACAGGGGTTTTAATTTCAAAATATGAATTGCCCCACGCAGTGAGAAGAGCCTTAAATCCCTTTTCTAACAACATGACCTTCACAGATATTCCACAGTCTCTCCCTGAGCTGCTCCAAAGGATCTTCTTGAGGTTTTCTTTCATTGGTAGTCCATTTTCAGACTGCTTTCTTCTCATTTCCTCTCCCACATAAGTACTTCTGAAGTGTAATTATTGTATCTCCATTCAACTGTCAGAGGTGAATGTGACACTCCCCGATGGTGCCTGGATTTCACCAGAAACAGCAAACAAAACCCTCTAAATCCATATGTAGAATGCTATATTTTACGTACTTCAGCAACTGTATGAATACAAGTGACTTTAAAAGCTTCCCAACATATGTTCTTCATCTTCAACATCTAGCAGAATGCAATGCTGTGTAAGTTGTGAACCTCAGATGTCATGGTGAACCACATCATGGCATTTGTGTCACATTATCCAATGCCTTTACTATATTTCTCCTCCCGCTTGTCTTCTTGGAACACAAACCTCTTTTCTTTCTGGCATACATTATGTTACTCTGTACATTACGTGAATGTCATTATGGACAATAACTGCATGCTATACTCATTTATTTGAAATTTTATATCATCTTTAAAATTGATTCCTTCTCAAAAGAATTGACCAAACAAATCTGTTAAGACCTGCTGTGGGACCAAGCCTTTGAGGCATTCCAATAATGGCAGCAATAGGACGGCTGACTTGAGATTATTTTAAATAATGGTTTTAATGTGAAGATAATTGATTTTAGTGTTTATGTATATGTATGGTTTATGTTCTGGCATAAACCATACATATTATGTTCTTCAACTGTCCAATTTTGGGCACCACAGTTGAAGGGAGATGTTGACAAGCTGGAAAGCGTCCAGAGGAGGGCGACTAAAATGATTAAGGGTCTGGAGAACAAGCCCTATGAGGAGCGGCTTAAAGAGCTGGGCATGTTTAGCCTGCAGAAGAGAAGGCTGAGAGGAGACATGATAGCCATGTACAAATACGTGAAGGGAAGTCATAGGGAAGAGGGAGCAAGCTTGTTTTCTGCTGCCCTGCAGACTAGGACACGGAACAATGGCTTCAAACTACAGGAAAGGAGATTCCACTTGAACATCAGGAAGAACTTCCTCACTGTGAGGGCTGTTCGACAGTGGAACTCTCTCCCCGGGGCCGTGGTGGACGCTCCTTCCTTGGAGGCTTTTAAGCAGAGGCTGGATGGCCATCTGTCGGGGGTGCTTTGAATGCGATTTCCTGCTTCTTAGCAGGGGGTTGGACTAGATGGCCCATGTGGTCTCTTCCAACTCTACTATTCTATGATTCTATGATTCTATGATTCTATGAATGTTTGCCATATATATGTTGTGCTTCGCCCTGAGTTCCCCTCGGGGTGAGAAGGGCAGAATATAAATGTTTTAAATAAATAAATAAATAAAATTGTGACTGAATTACAGTATTCTCATTATGCTTTTACAGTAAGATTCTTGGATGATGGTGTCAATTGACCCCATTCAATTAAACAACTTTCAGCTAGTTTCCAGTCTTCCCTTTTTGGGCAAAGTCTTGGAACATGTGGTAGTCTCACAACCCCAGGAGTTCTCAGAAGAAACTGATTATCTGGATCCGTTGTAATCTGAATTTAGGGTGGGCTATCGAACTGAAACAGACTTGGTATCCTTAGTGGATGAACTACGGAGGGAACTTGACAGGGGAGTGTGTCCCTCTTGGTTCTCTTGGACCTCTCAGTGGCCTTCAATACTGTAGATCACGTTATCCTTCTGGGAGATCTCATAGGTATTTTGCAGTGGCTCTGATCCTTCCTGGAGGACCGCTCCCAGAAGATGTTGTTGAGGGACACCTGTTCAACCCCACAGCCATTGTCTTGTAGGGTCCCACAGGGTTCAGTACTATCTCCCATGTTGTTTAACATCTACATGAAGCCACTGGGAGAGATCATCCAGAGTTCTGGAGTTCGATGAAATCAGTACACAGATGATGTCCAACTCTATTACTCCTTTCCACCTGCCACTAAGAAGGCTTTTCAGGTCCTGAACCAGTGCTTGGCAGCGCTGATGGTCTGGATGAGGGTGAACAAATTGACATTGAATCCAGACAAGACAGAGGTACTCCTGGTCAGTTGCAAAGTCAAACAGGGTATAAAGTTGCAGCCTATGCTGGACGGGATTACACTCCTCTTGAAAACACAGGTTCGCAGCTTGAGAGATCTCCTGGACTCATTGCTGAGCTCAGAACCCTAGGTTTCAGCAGTGGCCAGGCGATGCTTTTAATTAATAATTATATGTTATTGATTTAGATATATTATGTACTGCTTTTATATAAATGTTTAGCATAGAATTTTTGCCATTTATTTTGTACATCACTTTGGGTCCCTCCAGGGGTGAGAAAAGTGGTATAGAAATGTAAACAATAAATAACATAAATAAATTTTAAATGTTATTTTTATCTGAGTTGAGCTAGTGGACAGCTGGAGAAGTGGATTTTTCTTTGAAGCGGTCTGGTTGTAGGACAGGGTTTGGAAATGTAACTTCCCAGGACTAAAATAATGAAGAGCAACTAGAAGAGAGTTGTTGTTGTCAACCATGTGTGTACAAGTATGTGACACTCGGTACACATGTGTTGCACTATACCAGTAAATGGTACAGATAAAGAAAGGTATACCTCAGTTAATAAAGTCAATGTGTTCCTGGGAATTGCTTCTTTTAAAGAAAATGTGATACCTGAGGGAGAAATAATGTGAAAGATTAAGACTATGTCCCTATATCACAAAAATGAGCACTTCAACCAAGGTTTTTATTCAAACCCAACTGTACTGTTATATTGTTCCTTCTACAGTGGCTTCCGACATACTTTTATCCACCCAATTCTACAAAGCATTCCTGGAAGAACTGGTGAGTTTTACATATACTATTTGCTGGCAGACCAGAATCTGCTCAGGAGAGGGGCGTGATTGGAAAGGAATGGGTTTTGATATCTTAACTCTGGCTAATACAATTGTGCCAGTCAGGTAAACAAAAGGTGCTCAAGGTGTTGGCAATCCCAATGGGAACTCCTAAGTGACGGTCTGATCTGGTAACAAAGATGAGGAAATGTTCCCAGGAATAAATCAGAACATAGCAAGGAAAAACAGGAAGAATCCCATTGTATGTTCCATGTGCCTTCCTGGAACCTTGTAGGGGGATTGTGTTAACTAATGTGTTGCCATCTCTTGAGGTCTGAGATGTATATGGTGACTGACTATGCAGCATTCCAGGGAAGTTTAACGAAAATAACTCTCAAACTAGGAATGAAGTCCATGAGGGCTCTCTAATTCATCTCTATGGAGCCAAGGTGTATGGGGTTTATCATTTTGGGGTTCAGTTTTCGACAACACCAATCCCTATGCTGCTAAAAAAATAACACCTTCCAGTTAGCCAGAAGAAGAAGACAGGGAGAGTTGAGAAGGCATAAAAAAACTTTGTTTAAAAGTTGCTTTGGCATGGGTTTTGTTAAATAAGGTTTCTGCTGGATCCATGAGTCCCACCAAGTGGATTCTTTCTTCCATTAATGGAAATGTTGGAACTAAGAAACCTGTTTGGAGTTCTTTCTTTCTCTTGCCTCTGAACAAAAGCTTAATGGTGTGTTTATGGCCTCAAGCTAAGCTGCTTGTGAAAGAGGAAAAAGCTGGAGAACTCTAAGAAACACTTCTTTTAAAAAATTGTTGGCCAGTGGGGCCTTTAGAGCTTCTCATCTGTGTTCCACATTGTGCCTCGTGCACCCTTTGATGTTCCTCCCAACCCCCTACCCTCACCTTCACATGCAAAAGCATTAAAACTGATCTTCTTTTCAGAGAGGTGATTTTTACAAACTCCCACTGTTTTCAATTGGAATATGACTGATCCTGACCACATAATATACCAGAAAGTTGAAAACATCCACGGTGTACAGTTCTACACATTTATTACAGCAGAAGTCCTCTTGTGTAGGAGCCCCCGGTGACGCAGTGGGTTAAACCTCTGAGCTGCTGAACTTGCTGACTGAAAGGTCAGTGGTTTGAATCTGGGGAGTGGGGTGAGCTCTCACTGTTAGCCCCAGCTTCTGTCAACCTAGCAGTTCAAAAACATGCAAATGTGAGTAGATCAATAGGTACTGCTCCAGCGGGAAGGTAACAGCATTCCATGCAGTCATGCCAGCCACATGACCTTGGAGGTGTCTACAGACAATGTCAGCTCTTCGGCTTAGAAGTGGAGATCAACACCAACCCGCAGAGTTGGACACGATTTGACTTAATGTCAGGGGAAAACTTTACCTTTACCTACTAAGCCCCTTTGTGTTCAGTGGATCTTGTGCCCTTGGAACTGTGTTATAACCTCAGTAATCTTCAAATTTCTGTATTCTCCCCAATTTGTTCCCCTCTGAACTGACTATTCACTCCACCCCTCCCCATTATTACATGTATAAATATCTCTAGGTCAGGAAAACACAACATATATATGATAATGTTAACTTGGGTCCACAAGCACTTATGTCATAGCAAATTGGTTCATTTTTAAGGTAGCCCAAAATGTTGTTTGAACTTTTAAAACGTGTTTATGGTTTCCTGCTCATTTACTTTCTGTAAAATACTATTGCAAGCTTCCAAAAGCTACAGACAGGAGGGGCCCTTGTTTATCTCATAAGTCATGGGATATTCCCATGCTGAAAGAAGAAGCCAGATACTCTGTCATCCATCCCTATTTCAGAGGTAACTCCTCCAAAACGTGGACGCTGAAGCTTCATTCTTACATTAATCAGAGCATATCTCTAAGCCACTGCTGCCTTGAACATACCAAGCATAAATGACTATTTATCAACATTAGCATTTTACTGGTGGAAGCAGCAGCAGGCGTGGTTTGCCAAGAAAAATAGCACTTTGCCCATCAAAACTGGTAGTAGTGTTAATTCTCTTATTTTTGAACTGCAAAAATGTATAACTTGTTTATATCTCATACTATAAAATGGATATATGAAAATTAAAACAATTTAAAATAAACAGAATATTTTAATATTAACAAGTTAAAAACAAGCTTTAAAGACTAACCAGTTTAGAACCACGTGCAGAAACATTTTGAAGAAAATCAGGCCCAGAAATGGATCAGCTTGAACTGCCCTGCCAACTTGGAGGCAATGGTCTTGCCTTTCTTAAATCTTGTCTTTTAAGCTATTGCTACGGCTATTGATTATTCTAATAATTATTATAATTTTTAAAATTCTCAATCTGTTTTCAGTTGTGTTTGTTAGTTGCCTTGAATGCTATTTTTAATGGGAAAAGAAGAATAGAAGTGTAACATGTATTTATGTTGGCCTGAATAGGAACATTAGTCCAAGCTAGAGCAAACCCACTGAATCATTTATTGGGTGGTAAGTCAATATTTATATGCTTTTCTTTGAACTAACAATTGGATTTAGGCCATCGTTTTGAAAAGGAGAACTATCTCAAAAGAAAAAGAAGAGATGTGTGTTTGTTTCATGTTTATGGATAAAGTGAAATATAAAAACAATGCATGTGTAAATAACACAGGCTGGGCTAAGCACAACGGGCTAAATTGCCAGCTGCAGAAAAATCCTGCTGATTGAAAGGTTGGCAGTTCGATCCCGGGTCAGGGTGAGCACCCGCTGTTAGCCCCAGCTCCCTGCCCACCTAGCAGATCAAAAGTAGAAATGTGAGTAGATACATAGGTACTGCTTTTAGCGGGGAGGCAATAAAAGCACCCTTAAGGACATCAATAGGGAGGATGTCTGAGGACAACAAAGCTCCTCGGCATGGAAAATGGAGTGCCAGAAACCCCTCATGGCCAGAGTTGAGCACAGTTTCCAAGATGCCAGAAATAAGATGAGAAATGGCTTTACCTCTGTCTGTACATTGTCTGTTCTTGTTAATTGTATAACTAAATTGAATGCTTGATGTATGTATGTTCTATAATCCGCCCTGAGTCCCCTTGGGGAGATAGAGCAGGATATAAATAAAGTATATTATTATTATTATTATTATTATTATTATTATTATTATTATTATTATTATTAGAGCCCTTTCCTTTGAATAGTCACTCTGGTTCTTTAGGGAATCCATAGCTTAAAGGTAAAGGTAAAGGTTTCCACTTGACATTAAGTCTAGTTGTTGTTGTCCGTAGATGCCTCCAAGGTCATGTGACCGGCATGACTGCATGGAGCGTCATTACCTTCCCACCAGAGCGGTACCTATTGATCTACTCACATTCGCATGTTTCTGAACTGCTAGGTTGGCAGAAGCTGGGGCTAATAGTGGGAGCTCACCCCACTCCTTGGCTGCAAACTGCCAACCTTTCAATCAGCAAGTTCATCAGCTCAGAGGTTTAACCCACTACACCACTGGGGCTCCATTCTTAGCTTAGCTCTGCAGTTAAATCAGATATGAAATTTGCAATGTGAACTTCTATTGTTTTGGACTGGCTGTTGTAAAGGTATGAACAGCTTGTTCTTGTTGCTTCCTGTCCTTAATTGATCTGACTGTCCTGTCTCTTCATTCAAGATGCAACATCCAAGGGTTTCTTCAACAGCTTGTACATTCCTGGTTAGTTCACAGGGTTCCACAGATTCCATCAATGCAGCTTATGTGCCGATATTATCTACACAATTCTTTCCTTCCTCATTACCAAGAAGCTTGGTACATATTCATCACACTTGTGGATGGATAAATAACAAAACTAGATTTGAACACATCTACAGAACACGAAGCCTACAGTCTGGTTTTAGGGAACATAGCAGAAAACAATGCGAGTCTACTATTATTGCTAATGGCTATGGTAATATTTATTCAAAATCAATCAAATGCTGTTCCTGGGCAAATGTGAATAGTGTGATTGAACAGAGGTGAGGTTAACCCTTTTTACGTGTTGCTCTTGAATCCAAGGCTATGTTTATATCCCGCCATGGGGAATACAGGGTTATTAGAAAGCACTGTTACAACAGCTCTATGATCTGGATTAGCCTGAAAGAGCATATGGTTTGCAAATGAGCAAATGTACATAAAGCTTTGAGAGGCACCAAGTATCTCGTAAGCAAAGGATAATAGCCAAAGATTTAGGGGAATGTGTGTGATGAAATCGTATTTTTTCTTTTAGAAATAATTGCAGCACTCAGTTATAATCTGACACCTAAATTAGATAGAAGGAAGCCACATTTATTGCAGATTCAAGAGACCTAAACAATGGAACAAAGCTGTGTGTGTGTGTGTTTTCCCTAAGAAGCCAAGCTCTTACCATGTACCCATGTTGTCAGGGTGCTGAGTGCTGGAGAGCTGTGATCGCATGTTTGAATTGAGCCAGATGAGGAACAGAAAGAGGATGGGAAGCCATGAAGTCTGGGAGAGGCAAATTATTTACATAGATTTTCTTAAAAGAGGGGGGGGGACCCTGCCTAATTTATGATGTGCTTTTCCCAGCTGAAGCTGCCACCAGCTCCTCCTCCTTATCCATAGGATGAAAGTCAGAAGCATTCGTTCACATTGGGAATGTATGTAGGCACACAACAGGAGTCTGTTTTGCCATATGTTTCACAGAAAGGCAGAAGCCTGGCAAAGACTTCAAGGTGATACACAAGTTTCTTTACATCCAGGAAAGGATATTTGTTTTCTGGTTTTACAAAATAAGGATTAAGGTGAGCAAAAGATGGTCTCCTGATGCCATTGAGGTGCAGTTCTTATCACCCCTCACCATTGACTCTGCCCCCTTCCAAACAGCTGTATAAAATACACATGGAACTGGGTTATATGGCAGTGTAGGCTCCAATAATCCAGTTCAAAGCAGATATTGTGTGTTATCTGCCTTGATATTCTGGGTTATATGGCTGTGTGGAAGGGCCCTATGACTTCATAGTTCAACAGCAGTTCGACATAATCTAGGACACCATACATTCACATATGTTTCATGCAATCTTTTTCTACTTTCTCTTTAATTTGTTGGGTGTCATTCATGGACTACACATGTCTCCAGCCCCCAATGAGTAGCTAGACTAGAAAATAGGATTAGAATGAGAGATTCCTTTCCCCATGTTCCTCTGCATGTTATCCTTGTCCCAGAAGGGCTTATGTTTCTTCTCTTCCTTCTTGACCACTATCTGTTCCCCCTTTGTTGATGTAGCAGGGTGATCTCTTGAGGGATAAAGTAACTTCCTCTCTAAAGGTTTTTGGATTGCCCCTAGGCTCTGGCCATGTGGTCAGCCTCCATTGCTTCCTTCTTCTGCCTTTGTCTCCTCCAGTGAGGACGCATCTTGCCATTCTCCAGGAAAGATGTAGCTGCATGGAATTTTTTAATTGATATTTTATTTTTTATCCTCCTTAGAATACGAGATTTAGAAAGTTAGTTAGCTCCAAGAACTTTCCTATCCAGAATGTATTTCTTTTACTTCAATAAATACTTTTGAACTCATATTTGGGCTCAGCAATCCTGTGCCATCCTAAGGAACAAAAGTTTATTGCAGCTCACCACATGTAAGTTTCTGCTGTTTATGAAGTATGTTTCTAGCACTCTGCTATATTTTTGGTGGAATCACCCCAAGAGAGGATGATTCCTAACAAAATTAAACCTCACACATTGCTCATTGCAAGGTTTGTTTTGTTTTGTTTCAGCTTTGCTATACTGGGGGCTGTCCTTGTGTCCCCTTGTGGGACAAAACACAAAGTACATCACAGGTTGTTTTTCTTTTATCAGAAGGATTCATCAACCAGAACTTCTTTCCTAGGGTCCTTCCACACAGCCATATAACCCAGAATGTCAAGGCAGAATAACCCACAATATCTGCTTTGAACAGGAATTTCTGAGTCCACACTGCCATATATCCCAGTTCAAAGCAGATAATGTGGGATTTTATTCAGCTTCATGGTTCAAGAAAAGGAGTCTTTTGCAATTACTTCTTATTTTTGGAAGGCTACAAGTACCATATATAACACATGTATAAGTCATGTGCTGGTTTGGGGGCCAAAATTATGGATGTTAATATGACCTGTGGAAAAGTGAAAAATTATTCCACAGAGCAAGAAAAATACTTGTGCTACCTCACGCAGCCAGCTGTCTCTGACATCTGGTAAAATAACAAAAGTAAGAGCTAAGTTAGATCCTTTGAATCTCTTTGTCATCTCTTTTTCTCTGTGTAATGTTTCATTATTTATTGCAAATTCAAAATTAGCATGATACAGCCAGACACTACTACCGCCATTCACATTTTAACTAGAACAGGGTTACAGTAAATGAGTTTGCAAGTGACCCAATGTGCTGAGTCAAATGTGAGTTTCCATCTAGAGTTGTAGTCCAGCGCTCAATTACATTATTCTATCAGATCCATAGGATTTGCTGAAGTGGTTCAGTAGCTAATTCAAAGTCTATTCAAACAAAGACTAAGTAATTGGATTTAGACTGGAGTGGACAACTGCATAGGTTCAGAAAATGCCTTCTTCTGTGCTGGATGCCACCTTTCTCAAAATAGAAATGACATTTTAGTTTGTCTCAGCACTGAAATTACCCTATGACACAAATCAAATGTGCACCCGAATGTTAGTAATTTAGCCAAAAAAGGTGAGCATCAAGATTTGAGTAAATAGGGTCACTCTTTCAAGCTGTGAAAAGCTGGCATCTACTAAGAAGCTGTTGGACAGTGGAAGATGTTGTCTGGGAGTGTGGTGGAATCTCCTCTGGGATTTTTACACAGAGGCTGAACGGCCATCTGTCAGGGTTGCTTTGATTATGTGTTCCTGCATGGCTGCATGGGGTTGGATTGGATTTTTTATCATGTCAGGAGTGACTTGAGAACATACTACAAGTCACTTTTGGTGTGAGATAATTGGCCATCTACAGAGATTCGAACCGGCAACCTTCAGGTCAGCAACCCAGCCTTCAAGTCAGCAGTTCAGCCAGCAGAAGGCTTTAACCTTGGTTGGATTGGATGGCCATTGGGGATTCATAGAATCATAGAATCATCGAGTTGGAAGAGACCTCATGGGCCATCCAGTCCAAACCCCTGCCAAGAAGCAGGAAAATCGTGTTTAAAGCACCCTCGACAGATGGCCATCCAGCCTCTGTTTAAAAGCCTCCAAAGAAGGAGCTTCCACCACAGTCCAGGGGGAGAGAGTTCCACTGCCGAACAGCCCTCACAGTCAGGAAGTTCTTCCTAATGTTCAGGTGGAATCTCCTTTCCTGTAGTTTGAAGCCATTGTTCCGCATCCTAATCTGCAGGGCAGCAGAAAGCAAGCTTGCTCCCTCCTCCCTATGACATCCCCTCACATATTTATACATGGCTATCATGTCTCCTCTCAGCCTTCTCTTCTGCAGGCTAAACATGCCCAGCTCTTTAAGCCACTCCTCATAGGGCTTGTTTTCCAGACCCCTGATCATTTTAGTCGCCCTCTTCTGGACACATTCCAGCTTGTCAACATCTCACTTAAATCGCATAGTATTCCAGGTGTGGTCTGACCAAAGCGGAATAGAGGGGGAGCATGACTTCCCTGGATCTAGACACTATACTCCTATTGATGCAGGCCAAAATCCCATTGGCTTTTTTAGCTGCCGTATGACATTGATGATTCATGTTTAATTTGTCAATGAGGACTCCAAGATATTTTTCACACGTACTTCTGTCGAACCAGGCATCCCCCATTCTGTATGTTTTAATTTCATTTTTTTTCTGCGTAAGTGGAGTATCTTGCATTTGTCCCTGTTGAACTTCAGTTTGTTAGTTTCGGCCCATCTCTCTAATTTGTTAAGATTGTTTCGGATTCTGTTCCTGTCTTCTGGAGTATTGGCTATCCCTCCCAATTTGGTGTGGTCTGCAAACTTGATCATGCCTTCTAACCATCTAAGTCATTAATAAAGATGTTGAACAGAACTGGCACTCCACTTGTGACTTTTTTCCAGACTGAAGAAGACGCATTGGTGAGCACCCTTTAGGTTCATTCACTTATCCAATTGCAGATCCACCTAACCATCGTTTTGCCAAGCCCACATTTGACTAGTTTGTTTGCCAGAAGATCAAGGGGGAATCTTGTTGAAGGCCTTACTGAAATCCAGATACACTACATCCACAGTCACAACGTTCCCTGCATGACCCAACTTGTAACTCTATGAAAAAAAGAGATCAAATTAGTCTGGCATGACTTGTTTTTGATAAATCCATGTTGACTATTAGCGATGACCACACTTCCTTGACCAGAGTGTGATTGTTTGGGTCATTCTTTTTTCCCTTCTTGAAGATAGGGACCACATTTGCTCTCCTCCAATCTGCTGGGACTTCTTCCTTTCTCCAAGAACTCCCAAAGATGATTGCCAGTGGTTCTGAAACAACTTCCGCTAGTTCCTTCAATACTCTTGGATGTAGTTGATCAGGCCCTGGGGACTTGAATTTGTTTAGAGTGGCCAGGTATTCCTGGATGACTTGTATCTCTATTTGCAGTTGGATTTCAGCTAATCCTTCATCCATTCCATGATGCTGAGTTGAGGGTGGATTTCGTTTTTTGCGAGAAGACTGAGGCAAAGAAGGCATTAAGTAGTTCTGCCTTTTCCCTATCCCTTGTCATCATCACCCATATTCTCTTCGCAGATGCCCTATCGCCTCCTTGATCCTCTCACTGTATAATTCCATTATTCGGATGAATGTCCACAGATATCTCTTGTGAAGAAAGTGAGTTGGATTCCCTTCCTATTACCAGCGAGGGCATTCTTTCGCTCCTTCTGGTCCATCGGGGGCATTCAATTCTCCTTCCCTCTCTTTCTCCCCCGCAAAAATCTCTCTGCTGGTATTTGGAGCGACGCTCATTTCCATTGGGAGGATCTGTCAACAGCTTCTGGAAGCAGCGGATTCGTCTTCATTAGGGCGCCGGCAGTGATCTGTCATTCTGGGAAGGAGAAGCCCTTTGGTTGGGGATGATGGGGCGGGAGGTTATTTGCGGGCCAAAAGGAGGCTGGGAAAGGGAGCGAGGGAGATGTCGGGGTCGAGCCACTACAGGATGTCTCACAGGTTTCCCCAAAAGTTCAACACATTTGGGGAAACCCCTTCTTTGCAGCACTCGTGGCCGATTCGTTTCTGTGCGGCTTGTTTCTCAAAGTCCAAAGTTGGCCAAGGGCAGCCGCGCCGTTAACACCTCCGCCGAACCTTTCCCACTCGTGACGTTATCCGGCGGGCCAATCCGAAGTGATTATGGCGCGATTGCCCTCCAAATCGCTCTCCGGAGAGCCCCTGCGTGGCTTTGGAGCGGGCAACCTCTGGCAGGATGCAGCCCGGCTCTTCGCCAGAGGGTAATAAGGCTTTCGCTGTTTGCAAACCTCCCCGCTTTGCCTCCAAATACCGGCAGGTGGCGCTAGAGTACAACACCCCTCCGCCCCTATTAATCAGAGCGAGGGAGCCGGGTGCAGCCTCAAACCAGATCCAACAATAACAGTTCCTCCTCAATCTAACGCTCTAACTACTACCCCCTGCTATCAAATCCATAGTGGGTAAACCTCTGATCCATATCTCCTCAAATCGGGATTAAGAATTGGATTTGGCTGAGGGTGACCAATGTATTCGTTCAGAAAGTGGCAAGTATTGTCCCTGCGGGCTGTAATTTCTTTTCTCAAAACTGAAATGAAATGGGTTGCTGTGATTTTTCCAGGCTGTATGGCCATGTTCCAGAAACATTCCCTCCTGACGTTTCGCCCACATCTATGGCAGGCATCCTCAGAAGTTATGAGGTCTGTTGGAAACTAGGCAAGTGGGGTTTATATATACAGTAGAGTCTCACTTATCTAACATAAACGGGCCAGCAGAATGTTGGATAAGCAAATATGTTGGATAATAAGGAGGGATTAAGGAAAAGCCTATTAAACATCAAATTAGGTTATGATTTTACAAATTAAGCACCAAAACATCATGTTATGCAACAAATTTGACAGAAAAATTAGTTCAATACACAGTAATGCTATGTAGTAATTACTGTATTTACAAATTTAGCACCAAAATATCATGATGTATTGAAAACATTGACTACAAAAATGCGTTGGATAATCCAGAACGTTGGATAAGCGAGTGTTGGATAAGTGAGACTCTACTGTATGTGGAAATGTGCAGGGTGAGAGAAAGAACTCTTGTCGGCTGGAGGAAAGTGTGAATGGTGCAATTAACTACCTTGATTGGCATTGAAAAGCCTTGCAGCTTCAAAACCTGGCTGCTTCCTGCCTGGGGGAATCCTTTGTTGGGAGGTGTCAACTGGCCCTGATAGTTTCCTGTCGGGAATTCCCCTGTCTTCCGAGTGTTGTTCTTTATTGACTATCTAACTCAGCCCGGAAAACTCACAGCAACCCAGTGATTCCAGCCACGAAAGTCATCCACAACACAGAAATGAAATGACCATTTCCAGCATAGGCAGTGCCCAAGGTTCTGCAGGTTGGTTCTTAAATTGAATTTATATGTTAGTCGCAACAAGTACATTTTAACTGTAACTCCAGCCCCCCCCCCCCCCCCACACACACACAGAGTTGGAAAACTAAGCAAGTAGGGTTTATATATCTGTGGAATGTCCAGGGTGGGATAAAAAACTCCTTATCTGCCCGAGGCATGCATTAATGTTGTAATTGACCATCTTGATTATCACTCAATGGCCTTTCAGCTTCAAAACCTGGCTGCTTCCTGCCTGGGGGTATCCTTTGTTGGGAGGTGTTAGCTGGCCCTAGTTGTTTCATACCTGGAATTCCTGGGTTTTTTAAAGTGTTGTTCTTTGTTTACTGTCCTGATTTTAGAGTTTTCTTTTTTTTAAAATACTGGTAGCCAGGTTTTGTTCATTTTCATGGTTTCCTCCTTTCTGTCGAAATGGTCTACATGCTTGTGGATTTCCGTGGCTTCTCTGTGTAGTCTGACATGGTGGTTGTTAGGATGGTCCAGCATTTCTACGTTATCCCAGGCAAAATTAAATTAAATCCTAACAACAAAAGACCTTTGATTTAGGCCAGGGCAAAAAGGCACACATGTACCAAGCTGAATTTCAGTGTCTAATAGTCAGTAACAAGCTAGTTTGAGAGTCTGAAAAGATTTGCAATGAAGGCTTCAGAACAGAGAGAAGCAAAACCAGAAGGAGGAGAAAGAAGAGGGGAGGAATGAGGAGGAAGAGGAGGAAGAGGAGGAAAAAGAGGAAGAAGGGAGGGCGAGAGGGAGGGAAGAGGAACTATCATCATCATCACCCTCGTCATCCAGACTTGGGCTGAGACTGGGCTCCTCTGGGAAAGGAAATCGGCTACTCTTCCTGTGATGATAATAACAAGCGCTCTGGGAGCAACTTCAAACTGATGAAATGCCGGGATGAAATCGCCACAGATAGGATCGCAGCAGCACAATGACAGGAAGTGACAGCATTTGGGGGCCATGCCGCCTTGTCCCGTGGATATCTCACCGATTCTTACATTCTTGGATGGGATTCCGAGGGAACAAAACAACAGTCTGCCATTTTTGGCAGGCGGGGAGGGGGATTTTCAGAGCACACTAACAGCAACAACAATCGTGTGTGTCACCTGGTTTTCCTAGTTCCTTCCTCCGGAATGTGATATTCTTTGAAGGTCTCCCATCCAAGTACAGATCAGGGTCTGACCCTGCTTAGCAGACATTATTTTTGTTGCTTTTAGAATATTTAAGATACTTGACAACAACAACAACAACAACACCATGATGGGTTGCTCTGCGTTTTCCGGGCTGTGTGGACATGTTCCAGAAGCATTCTCTCCTGACGTTTTGCCCACATCTATGGCAGTCACCCTCAGAGATTACGCAGTATTGGAAACTCGGCAAGTGGGGTTTATATATCTGTGGAATGTTCAGGGTGGGAGAAAAAACACTTGTCGGCCAGAGGCAAGTGTGAATGTTGCAAGTGGCCAGCTTAATTAGCACGGAATAGCCTGGCAGCTTCAAAGCCTGGCTGTTTTCTGACTGGGGGAATCCTTTGTTGCCATAGCAGGTCACTTGATGAACCAACCTGAACACAGCATATTATTTGAGAACACTGAAATGCTGGACCACTCTAACAACCACCATGTCAGACTAAACAGAGAAGCCACTGAAATCCACAAGCATGTGGACAATTTCAACAGAATGGAGGAAACCATGAAAATGAACAAAATCTGGCTTCCAGTATTTAAAAAACCTTCTAAAATCTGGATAGCAAACAAAGCACAATACTCAGAAGACAGAGAAATTCCAGACATGAAACCATCAGGGCCAGTTAACACCTCCCAATAAAGCATTCCCCCCAAGGCAGGAATCAGCCAGGCTTTGAAGCTGCAAGGCTTTTCAATCCTAATCAAGGTGATTAATTGCAACATTCACACTTACCTCCAACAGACAAGAGTTCTTTCTCCCACCCTGGACCTTCCACAGAGATATAAACCTCCCTTGCCTGGGTTCCAATATACCTCACAACCGCTGAGGATGTTTGCCATAGATGTGGGCGAAACGTCAGGAGAGAATGCTTCTGGAATATTGCCATACAGCCCGGAAAACTCATAGCAACCCAGTGATTCCAACTAGGAAAGCCTTCGACAACACATTTTGTTTGCTTCATTTGCTGGATGCTAA
This sequence comes from Anolis carolinensis, assembly GCF_035594765.1. NCBI lineage: Eukaryota > Metazoa > Chordata > Lepidosauria > Squamata > Anolidae > Anolis > Anolis carolinensis. Next base: position 60,359,896 of record NC_085845.1, read on the forward strand.
TTCTTTAAAGCTGTGGAAGGAAAATCTTGTTCAATTCGTTGCTCTATTGAAAGGTTTTCTCTCAATGTTTACAATAATGTTCTCCTTTGGACCAGTTCTTTGTAAATCCCATTCAGTTACCGGTAATTCGATTCCAGATTAAGAAAAGGCTAAAGACATTGTAAAACTACAACTCCCATGATTCCATAACATTGAGCTATGACAGTTAATGTGCTGTTGAACTGCATTAAGATAGAAAACAGCAATTTAAGCATTTTCTCCTTGTTGAGTGAAAAAAGGGCTACAAATAAAAATAATGAAGGCTTTCATGGCCGGAACCACTGGGTTGTTGCGCACTTTCCGGGCTATATGGCCATATTCCAGAAGCATCCTCTCCTGACGTTTCGCCCACATCTGTGGCAGGCATCCTCAGAGCTTGTGATCCTCGGAGAATGCTTCTGGGATATAGCCATTCAATCCGAAAAATGCACAACAACCCAAAAATAATAAAGATAAGAATAAAGATAAGAATAACAATAATTCGTTACTTTTAATTCACATCTATTTTGAAGGATTTATTCCCAACCAAATGAGTGAAATAGGCACTTTAGTTTCGAATGGAAATCGCTTTTTTAAACAGAGAGATTAATACTTGATTGCTACGGGCTTCTCCCAATCTGAATTTGGTTACAGTTCAGAATGACAGCAATCTGAATACAACACTTTAATGATGTCCTCTCTTAAAAGATAGTTTCCCCCTAAAATAAACCATAGCATCAGATAAACCAGAGCATCAATCGATTAACACCGCCATAATAATGAAACTGCATTATAATGATCAGTGTAGACTCATATAATGCAATTTTGCTGTATTGAGCTGTATTATATGAATCTACACTGACCACAGAATGCAGCTCAATGCAGTCAATCTGCATTATGAAACTCCATTATATAGATCCGGTCTTTGGCTGCCATGTAATGTCGTTTGAACTGCAAAATAGTGTAGATCCAGCCATAATCTCACACTAGAAGGACTGAATGCACACATAAACGTCACACAATGTAAGAGGGATAAGTTAATCAGTTGGAAAGTCTATCAAACTCAAATGGATATGAGAAATTCGCTGCGGAAACAAAGCTCACTAAATTCTTCTGGATTTCTAAAATAACCCTTCTTCCCCAACATATCTTGCGAGACATCTCTAGGTATCTGCACTGTAGAATTAATGCAGTTCGGCACCAGTGTAACTGCTGAATGCTGTGGAATGATGGGAGTAACTCGTCGTTTGGTGAGACACCAGCATCCTTTGGCAGAGAAGGTTAAAGACTTGGTAAAACTACAGCTCCCAGGATACTTAAGCATTCAGCCATGGCAGTGAAAGTGGTGTCAAACTCCATTCATTCTACAATTCTAGAAAAAGGAGGGATTAGCCTTGAGCTCTTTTTTTTTCGTGTCAGGAGCAACCTGGGTTGCTTCTGGAGTGAGAGAATTGGCCGTCTGCAAGGACGTTGCCCAGGGAACGCCCAGATGTTTTTGATGTTTTACCATCCTTGTGGGAGGCTTCTCTCATGTCCCTGCATGGAGCTGGAGCTGATAGAGGGAGCTCATCCGATTCGAACTTGGCAGCCTTCAGGTCAGCAACCCAACCTTCAAGTCACAAGGCTTTTATCCCCTAGGCCACCGGAGGTTCCACAGCCTTGGGCGGACTTCCTAGTTTTGGATCTCAGGGCCCTTCCACACAGCCATATAACCCGGAATATCAAGGCAGGAAATCGCACAATATCTGCTTTGAACTGGATGGTGGCCCTTTCACACAGCCCTATATCAGGGCAGACAATCTCACATTATCAAGGCAGAAAATATCAATATTATGGCAGAAAATCACACATTATGAGTGTGGACGAAGATAACCCAGTTCAAATAACAAATTGTGGGATTTTCTGCCGGATATTCTGGGATATAGGGTTGTGTGGAAGGGCCCCAAGTCCACACTACCATATATTCCAGTTCAAAGCAGATATTGTGGGATTTCCTGCCTTGATATTCTGGGTGATAGGGGGCTTTTCCACACAGCCCTATAACCCAGAATATCAAGACAGAAAATTCCACAGTATCTGCTTTGAACTGAGTCCACACTGCCATATATTCCAGTTCAAAGCAGATAATGTAGGATTTTATTCATCTGTGTGGAAGGGGCCATGGCTGTGTGGAAGAGCCTATATCCCAGGATCTGATCCCTGGTTATCTGCTTCGAAATGGATTATATGAGTTCACATTGCCAGATAATCTGGGATCAGATCCTGGGATTTAGGGCACTGTGCATCCAGCCTATATTGAAAAATGAATGCCATTTGACACCACTTTAACTGTCATGATCCACTGCTATGGAATCCTGGGATTTGTAATTTCACAAGCTCTTTGAACCAAAGAGTGCTGGTGCCTCACCAAACTACAACTGCCAGTATTCCGTAGCCTTGGGACTCCGTTGAAACTGTCATCTATCTAATGCAGCTTCAGAATGCAGTGGAGTATATGAGATCTCCACAGGATGCAGTACAATTGCATTCTGAATGTGTAGCTCAAGCAGAGCCCAAATGCATTCATGCTAACAGTGGTTCCCGACCTTTGGGTCTCCAGGTGTTTTGGACTTCAACTCCCACAGTTCCTAACAGCTGGTAAACTGACTGGGATTTCTGGGAGTTGTAGGGCAAAACTCCTAGGGACCCACAGATTGAGAACCACTACTATAAGGTGTACTGTATCTGTATTCTAGGATCCACCGAATCCTTTGGGAGCCTACTTCCTAGTAAACAGAGGGAAGGGTGGCAGACACTTACCTTCCCTGGTGTCCTCTATGTCCAGGGGGTGATGTGGTTCCTGCTTGTCTGTTGTGAAAACCATTCTGGGGTTTGATTCCGCTTAGACCGAACCGAATCGCCCGGATTTGCCCCTTCCCCACCAACCTTTTTGCCTTGTTGTAGGGCCCTCCTCGTCCTCCTCGCATGAGGTTTAAGGCGCAAGGCGAGCTAAGCCGAGGATGGGAGTGAAACGTCTTTTCCAACAGAGAGGAGTGAGCTGATTTTAGGGAGGCTTTTCTTTCCCATCCTTCTCTCCTGGAGAAAAAAAGGCTTTTGGGTTGGCTGGGAAACTCCATCAGCCCCACAGCAGCGCCGGAGTCTGGGGTCTGTCACTGTTGACAGCAACCTGGATTGGAAGGAGCCACCCAAAGAAAGGCAGCATGGGCTTTGGGACACCCCCCTCCCCACAGCCCCCTCCTTCCTTTTCCTAATAGAGGTGGGGGTTGCTCACAGAGCCTGGCTGGGAAAGGCTCAAAAATGTACACACAAGGAAACCAAGGCCATTCATTTCTCCCTCTAACAACCTCCAAAGCCTCACACTATTTGTTGATATATATTTGTTGACCAATATGATTTGCCAGTTTGACTGTACCTCTTTGGTGTAGAAGAGGTTATAGACTTGTGATTGTACTGAGCATGTTCAGACTCAGGACTCCATTTTGAAGTCAGGCAGGCTCCCTCCCTCCTATCCTTCTGTAGGAAGGTTAAAACTTGGTTGTGGAGCCAGGCTTTCGAATAAGAATCAGTAGCATTAATTACTATTATGTACGCTGAAACTCAATTGACAGACCCAGTCTTTTAAACTTGAACACACCTATCTGTATTTTATAATGCATTTTATGTAAGTTAATTTTTAACTAATTTATAGTGTATTGTACAGGTTTTATATGTGTGTTTTATTGTAAGCCGCCCTGAGTCCCCTGTTGGGTGAGAAGGGCGGGATATAAATGTTGTAATAAATAAATAATAAAATAAATTTTGTATTTAGTTTTTGCATTAGACCTCAGTGGAGGTGGGTGCAGGTTGTGCAGGACCACAGCCAGAAAAAAATGGGGGGGGGGGTTGAATTTTTTAAAGCGAATCATGAAGAGTAGTTCCATAATGCAAAATAATTTCGAAATCAGGCTCCATCAAATACACTTCAGTGGACACTCATGGGGATTTGGTTAATCAGTTAAAATTCATGAGTAAACCAGGTTTTTTTAAACCTGAAAATGTTCAGGGGGGCGGGGTGGCTGACCTGAAGGTTGCCGGTTTGAATCCAACCCGGGAGAGCACGGATGAGCTTCCTCTATAAGCTCCAGCTCCATGCAAAGACACAAGAGAAGCCTCCCACAAAGATGGTAAAAACATCAAAATATCAGGGTGTCCCCCATTCTCTCACACCAGGAGAGTGCAGATGTACTCCAGTTCCATGCGGGGACATGAGAGAAGGCTCCCACAAGAATGGTAAAAACATCAAAACATCAGGGCGCCCCCTGGGCAACCTCCTTGCAAACAGCCAATTATCTCAAACCAGAAGGGACTTGCAGTTTCTCAAGTTGCTCCTGACACAAAACATGGAATAGTTTTTCTTTAGACCTTGGTGGAGGTGGATACATGTATGTTTATGGACTTTGGTCAGTACAAGGATACTAAAGACTATGGACTATTGATTAAGAATGATACCCTGTGTATTCAACACAGAGAGAACTACTTCCTATCTTTAACTGAATTTATGTAAATAAATCATGTGCCTTTATGGTGAATTAATACAAGATGTTTGTGAGTAAACAAGATATGTTATTTTTCAAAGTAGACTTTTTTTTATCTCTGAGTGTACATTTTAAATGAAGAGGTTTCAAGGGAGTGTATATGTTTTGGGAAATTACAATTGCAACTGCAACTTCAACTTCAAAGAAACAACCATTCTCTGCTAAACAAATATATATTTTGTAGTAACATATTTTTGTCCTTGGCAGTTCAAAGGTATGGTTCTTCAGTCTAACAGCTGAGTTACCTGTGTGTCATTACATGAATGCTTGTGAATATCACTTGTTCAAAGGGTTGACCCTTTCTTGACTAGTGGTTTTCAAAAGGTGGTCTCCACATGTTCATAGAGATTCACATTTGCCAAATGCATATGACATCATTTTTTTCCCTTTTCAGTAAGGTTATGATTGCCATTTATTTCCAAACGGATATCTGCCCAGAGACTGAATGCAGTTATTTCCAATATATCCCAGAGTATCTGGCAGTGTAGACTCATATAATCCAGTTCAAAGCAGATAATCTGGGATCAGATCTTGAGATATGGGGCAGTGTAGCTCCAGTCACAACAGTGAGTCCTGGGATTTGTAGCTTGGTAAGGCATTAACACTCTTTGGCAGAGAAAGCAAAGGATCTTGTAAAATTATAACTCCTGGAATTCCATAGCGTTAAGCCACAGCAATTAACAGTATGCAGCCATAGACTTACATCCTACTCTGTTATTTGGCTGAGACTGGATTTACATTGTTCTATGTCTCAGGATCTTATCCCAGATAATCTTTTTTCAACTGGGTTATAGAGTCTATACTGTAATATAATTCAGTTCAGTGCAGATAATCTGGATTTTATATGGCAGTGCAGATGGGGCCTAAAAGCAAGCCAGAATTTAGGACTTTTCACCTTTAATATTGTATTAAGGGTTCTGCAGAACACACAAATGCATGCTATATGCGCAGTTTTTGTGGCTCCAATAATAGTATGTGTTCCTAATAAAGATATTGTGCAACATTGGACTTTTTTAAAATAAAAAGGCAGGATTGT